>NW_023416313.1:178261305-179499162 GCF_014108235.1 Myotis myotis | reverse complement strand
CATGACTTGTGTCTGCGAAGTCTAAGTAAGTAAGGGTTAATCACTTATTCTACACACCTTAGTGTTTCCCAGTGATCTCACTCCAGACAGCTCTGCAGGAGTGGGCAGAGTGTACCAGCAGCAGTGTGCTTTCAGGACGGCCTTCATTAACACTCTCCTGCTATTTTGGGTCTGTCTAGGAGTGAACAGGATCTAGAGAGGTACAAGTCAGGTGACTAGGTTGGGCTCCAATTAAAGCTCCATTTTACTTTGGAATGCAGGGGCAATAGGAGACAGCAGGATCCTGGGGTTTGCTGTAGAAGTGATGAATGCCTGTTAATTCTCAATGAACTCCGACTACATAGAAACAGCCCCTACCATTAGCCAGAAGAGGTGTCCACTGCCTCTAAACTTCTGTCTCTGCACTGGAAATGTACACTGGTAGTACATGTTCCGTGTCGATTCTCAGTGTTAGTAATCACTTTCAATGTTAGAAATAGGCAGTGATGGTGATGTTATGTCAGAGTGGTTACTACGGATCATAGCCTTAACTTTTTATGCAAAAGACATAACTCTGTACCCCTACCAGTGAGCATGCATTTTTCAAAAATAAGTACTTCCATGGCAGCATCTTCTCAAAAGAACTTAATCATTCTTCTGATGCAACTCTCCTCCGCCCACATGCCTCTTGTGTCCCAGTCACCTCTTCCATATTCATATTTAAGCCCGCGTTCCATTCCCAGTGAGTTGCCCTGGCGTTACCTCCAGTGTCAGAGCTACCACGGTAGGGCTAGAGTGTCTCAGCCTGGGTGGAAGCTTGCAGCGCCATAGCCAACATTGCTTTCGCCAGGTCACTGCCACCATCCCTGCCGTTATCCCAAGGTGGGCAAGTTCTAGAAACCCTTAGGGAGCCAGGATAACTAGGCACACCATCTGCACTGGCCATGTAAATAACAGGCACTTGTCTCTGGGGTTCTTGCTTTTGCCGACACCAGGGCTCCAGGCAAGTCCCTTCTAGAGGTTGATGGACAGTGATTCTCAGTCTTCCCCATAGTGGATTGGTAGGAATCAAAATGGGATTTCTATGGTTTTGTTTTCTTGTGGGACTTTTTTATTTTTTTGGTAGGGGTGTTGTATATGAATATGAGGAAACCTTGGCCCTTCTGAGGGCTTGCAGAGTTTTGAGCAATTTTTTAGCCACAAATCTTGGAAGTCTCATCAATCAAGCGGTCTTAACATGTTTTCCCCTAACTCCTTTTGCAGGTGACTAAGTGAAAAAGAGTAGGTTTCTTCATTGTATTCAAAATAGTAAGTAGATTCCCTGGATATAGACAGTAGTAGTTGACGTATTTCCTCAAAAAGCAACCAGGAAGTCCACTCCAGTATTTGTAGATCAGCTTACAAAGGAGAAAATGAATGTGTACTCCATATATTTCTAGTGTGATTACCAAACTTGATGTTATTCAGAAACCACAGTTTGGTGGACAATTTATTTTATTTCCTTCTTTACTTCTCACAGTCATCTTTCCAGTGCCATCACCACCTTCAAAGTCTCAGCTCAGAGGGCTATTCGTGGTAGTAAAGGGGGGTGCAATGCAGACATCCCAGTAACACACACGAGAGGACAGCTGTCCTGAGTGCCCCTTCCCCACACACCCCTCTTTCAGGGCAGCTGAGACCTTTTCAGTGTTCCTCTTCACGAGTTCCAGACCAAATCCCAGGCCAGCCCTTGTGCCGAAAGCTTTTTTAAGAGGCTTATCAATTCGTTAGGAATGTCTCAGGAAAGATGAGCCATTTCTTTGGGGGAAATATATTTACGGATGGTTGTGTGTGGTTGCATTTGTATGCTTGTGTCTGTGTGCTCATCTGTGTGTATTTCACTTCCATAAAAACTCAGCCCAGGCTACAGGGATCATGTGTTCCTGAATATTCTAGGAAGTAAACAAGTAACAAGTGAGCTTCTCAAATTAGTGTCACAGCAAGTTGGTTCTGGGAATGAGTCCCATTTATCAAGCAGAAGAATAAATAATAAACAGCAGAAAAGATAGAGATAGAAACCAAAAATAGAAGTGTGTTCCCCCCAATGGAAAATAATGTTGATTCATCAATGCCCATTGGATATATTACATGCTCTAATTTATTATATTATTGTTTGTTTCACTCATCTTTGCCCATTGTACTTTTAAAAAGATATTGGGATGTTGATTGCAATTTTTTGAGACTAGATAATGTATAAATCAGTTGTAGAAATCAGTTTTAATTGATGTGTGGATGTGTCTAATCATTGTTAAATGCCTTTTTTCTTTTTCTTTTTTTTTTTTTTACCTGTTGTTTTAGATGTGTAATGTTTCATAAACCCTGGCACTGGTCACAAAGCTCAGCTGTGAAAATGAAACTTGTAGTATTTTTAAACATGAATGTCAATTTCAAGTGTATTTGAAATTATTCCTCCAGGAGAGAAATTTGTAACATCATTAGGAAAAATTCCTCTGCAGAGGAACTACCCTTCTTTGGAGAAAATGGGAAAATGGGTCTTGATAAGTTATCTCAGAGTAGCCCATTTCCTAGGGCACCATGGAAAACACAAATGTGATCTTTAAGTATACCTCCTCCCCAGTTTGGGGAGGAAAGGACTCAGTTTGCACCCTTTTTGTATGTAAAATAAAATGTCTTACCTTTCTTGGCTAATTTTGTTTGGTTGGTTGATTTGTCTAGTTTTTATCTCCCCTGGCTCACTTGTAACTTAAGAGTCTGGCTACGCCTAACTTTGATAGGATTCAAGCCTCCAGTGAATGAAAATAATGTCTGATACTTTGACAGTCTTCATTCATTTGGGCTAAACATTGCCTTCTCTTCTGGGTCACTTTAAAAATGAATATGCCTGCCCTAGATGGTTTGGCTCAGTGGATAGAGGGTCGGCCTGTGGACTGAAGGGTCCCAGGTTCAATTTCCAGTCAAGAGCACATGTCTGGGGTTTCGGGCTCCATCCCCAGTAGAGGGTGTGCAGGAGGCAGCCGATGGATGTGATATATTGTTGTTTCCCTTTCCCTCTCCCTTCCTCTCTAAAAATCAATTAAAAATCTAAAATATAAAAATAATCCTGGCAGAATTTGGACATTCACCATTGACATACTAGTTCCAATATTCCTGTGGTTCTTAGGTGGTGGAACACCAGGAAGTTAGGATCTGCTCTCTGGAACAGCTTTGAATAGAGCTTTATAATTCTGCTCCACTAATGAGGAACATCTATACAGACAGAAGGTATAACTGGGATATGCAATATAAACTCACAAGGGCATATATTGGCCACAAAAACAACTGCCAATCTGGGCATGATTGGTTGCAATTTTTCTGTTGTTTTTTTCTTTCTTTTCACTATTCAATTACTATGTAAGGATTTTTGTTTTCTTTCCACTGGCAGGCAAGTAAAAACAGAAAAAAAATTTAAGATCTTTATGAGCAAAAAACTTCGCATTGAGACTATTACATCCACCAAGCTTATTTTTTTCTTTCAAAAGTGGTGGGAAAGGTGGGGGGAGAAGGCTGTTTTTATGCCATTTTAGCATTTCTCTCCATGTTGAGAAGGCTACTTAGAAAATATAGTTTGGTGAACATTTTTCTCAGTGGCTTCGGTAGCAGCGTAAGATCTATGAGTATGGAAAATTAATTCCCACAGAATTAAAGGGAAGGGAGTTTAGAAGATCATCTTGGTCAGTGCAATGATTTTATCTAGAAGAACCTCCACCTGATTGAGGTGGTCTGGATTAAGGTGTGAAGATTAGAAAATAGCAAATGTTATTTGTGTTTATGTGAGATTTGTCTGTTGAAGCTCTGCAGCCAGTGTAAGGAAGGACAAGTTAAACTTATGCCAGCGGCCATGCATAACCTGAAACTGAGGTCAGCACCTCATAGAGACCCAACTGCAGAGTTTAGCTATGGAAACAGTCATGCCTACCTACAATCTGGGCTGTGAAGACCAGGAATTTTTATAATTAATCTTTGAAAATTAGTTTTAAAGATGTTTAATAATATCATAGGTGCACATTTTGGAAAGATGTACTTTGGTGTGTAAAATTTATGGTACTGAAGTACGTATGTTGTAGACTGAACACCAAGTGAGTGTGAATACCTGAACTAGGGATGGGAAGGCATCCAACAACCATCCCTGAGGTTTCTGAAGGTTTCTCAAAGAGGGAGACTAAAACTCAGGCCTTGGCATGTATATTTCCCAGCTGGGTGCTAATGTGACACTATCTCAACCATTATTTGTTGAGCACAGCCCTGAAGCAGGTTTGGGGGAGCTACAGTACAAACAAAATAAGTGCAACATAATCGTTGCTCACAAAATAAATGTAGTTACTTGGGAAAATAGGTAAAGAAAGTTAGTTGAGCCCTAGCTGGTTTGGCTCAGTGGACAGAGCATGGGCCTGCAGACTGAAAGTTCCCGGGTTCAATTCCAGTCAAGGGCACATGCCTGGGTTGCAGGCTCCATCTCCAGTGGGGGGCGTGCAGAAGGCAGCCAATCATTGATTCTCATCATTGATGTTCCTATCTTTCCCTCCCTTCCTCTCTGAAATCTATAAAAATATATTTTTAAGAAAAAAAAGCTGAAAACCACACTAGATCCATGTATTCCTCTCACAGTGATGTTTCTCTCTCTTTAAAAATCAATTTAAAATCTTTTTTAAAAAGCCCTAGGCCAAAATCGGTTTGGCTCGGTGGATAGAGCGTCGGCCTGCGGACTGAAAGGTCCCCGGTTCCGTTCCTGTCAAGGGCATGTACCTGGGTTTCGGGCACATCCCCAGTAGGGGGTGTGCAGGAGGCAGCTGATTGATGTTTCTCTCTCATCGATGTTTCTAACTATCTCTCTCCCTTCCTCTCTGTAAAAAATCAATAAAATATATTAAAAAAAAAAAGCCCTAGTTAGTTTGCTCAGTGGTTAGAGACTCGGCTTTGCAGGCTGAAGGACCCCGGGTTCAATTCCGGTCAAGGACACGTACCTCGGTTGCAGGTTCAATCCCCGGCCCCACTCGTGGGCAACCAGTGGTTGTGTGTGTGTCTCATTTCGATGTTTCTCTCTCTCCCGCATGCCCTCCTCTCTTTATAAAAATCAATGGAAAGAATATCCTCGAATACGGATTAACATAAAAAAGAAAAGAAAACACAGTGTATGTGACAGAGTGCGCATTGACTCATACAGCAACAAGCACAGTAAGATTAGAAGAGAAAAAAGTGAGTAGTAAAGTGACAGGATAAAGTCAAAAGTGGGTTTTGAAGCAAGTTTTGCAAGGAGCTGTGGAAGTCATACTCTGGGTACGCGCAAACGTGGAAACTACCACACCCTAACCCAATTTTGCGGTTGACTGGCCCAATACGGACAATTGTGAGCGCCTCCGGCCCCTGTCCACTCACTTCCTAACAAAGTATCCACGCCCACCCCGAAGACTTCCACTTCCGCAAAGTCAGAGCGGCCCGGCCGCGTGACATGCCGCTCTGCATGCTGGGTTTTGTAGTTTCTTCAGAAACCCAATCCCCGCGCTCTTTGAGGGGGCAACGCCTTCTGCGGCTCCTTTTTCTGTAGGTGGGCATGAGAGGGCTGGGGAGCCAATGAGGCCGCAGTAACGTGGCAGCCACCCACGAGCCCGCGTCTTCGCCCGCCCCACCGGGAGCCGGGCCCCGCCCCCAGGGGGAGCTACTATCAGGCGCCGATCCGGAGGGGGGAAATGAAGCCCTCCTCCTCCTAGGAGGCCTGCAGAGGCCCCGGCCTCCCCCGCGGCCGCGCTCGGTGGAGGCGCCGGGGCCCACGCCGCCCGATCCCTCACCTGCTTCCGGCCCTCGGCTGCCCGGCCGTGCTCCCTTCTCCCCGTGGATGCTACGCCTCTCGGAGCGGAACATGAAGCTTCTCTTCGTCGCCGCCCTGATCGTGGGCTCCGTCGTCTTCCTTCTGTTGCCGGGTCCTTCCACGGCCGATGAGAAGAAGAAGGGGCCCAAAGTCACCGTCAAGGTCCGGCTTCCCTTACCAAGCCCTGCCCGGCGGGGCCCGCCCTCCGCCGCCTGGGGTCGGCCTGGGCATCCTGGGCTCAGGCTCAGCGCCTGGTCCCCCGGCTGTGGCCTGGTGACGCCTGGATGGTCCTCCCGCATTCAGACCAGAGACAGACCCGACCCTCCCCCACCCCCTGGCCTGACCCAGGCGTTGGCCCGGGGGTGCCCATCTGGGGCCGCACCCGCAGCCCCTGAGAAGTCCGTTTGCAAATACCCCGCGGTGCTGGCGAAGTGGTGAGAGATCACGGCTGTCAAATCGTGAATCCTTTCTCTGTTTAGGTCAAATTTTAACCAATTACAAAGCACAGCAGTATAGTTTAAACTCACGTGTTGCTTTTTTTTTTTTTTTTTATCGCTGTTGTTTTGTATTTTGTTTTCTGATGTTACTAGAGCCTGGGAAGATTGTTACCCTGTAGTCTAAGGAAAGTGTAAACGGGTTTCCTGGGAAATGCGCCTGGAATTTTCATTAGATTCTCATGGGGTTTTGTCACCACCAAAAGCAGATGCAGAAACACTGCTTTAAAACAAGGCTGTTTTCTCTGCCATCCCCAGGGTAGCTTCTCGGGCCCTTCCTTCCCTAACAAGGCCCCTTTAAACAGGCTAAATGCAAAAGGCTCTTTTCCCCCAGGTGTACTTCGACCTGCGGATTGGCGATGAAGACATCGGCCGGGTGGTCATAGGTCTCTTTGGAAAGACTGTTCCAAAAACAGTGGATAATTTCGTGGCCTTAGCTACGGGAGAGGTAAGTGGCTACAGCAGAGGGAGTCAGATTCAGACCGACTGAAGTTGGCAAGTAACGCTGGCAGCAAACAGCGCAGAGCGTGGCTCTCAGTACCAACTAACTGTTGCCGTGTTGGCAAGGGGAGCCCAGTATTATGTCTTGAGTTTTTAAAAATGAGTCCAGAAATCTGGGTTTTTCTTTTTAAAATTTATTTTATTTTTCAGTACATTTTTATTGATTTCAGAGAGGAGAGGGAGAGAGAGAAACATCAATGATGAGAGAGCATCGTTGATCGCCTGCCTCCTACATGCCCCCTACTGGGCATCAAGTCCACAACCCAGGCATGTGCCCTGATTGGGAATCCAACCGTGATCTGGTTCGCACGCAGGTCGATGCTCAAACTCAGAGCCACACCCGCTGGGCATGGGTTTTTCTTTTTGAGAAAATTTCTCAGTCATTGCGATAACCAAAGAAGGGGTGTCTGTGGAAACTATAGTTTGTGGCCGCAGCACCAAGCTTTCTCTTAAGAGTAGGGGCCCAGAGTTTCCCAGGTTTTAAGAAAACCAGAGTGCCCCATTTAAGAAAGTTTATATTCCAACTTTTCATTGGGTCAGCAGGTAACCTTTTCTGGGGGTCCGTTTTCTTGCATCTGTTCTTATAATTAGGAAAAAACAAGAAGGAGATGGCAGAGGCATTGTGTGAAGCAGAACTACATGAAGCCTGGGAAAGGTGTGAGGCAGAAGAGTGCAGGCTGGCCCCTCCTGGCTCTGTGTGCTCCGAGCCTGCGTGTGGTCTCTGCTGGCTCCGCAGCACGTTGAACCATGACTGGCCAGCAGTGATGTCTCTTCTATGAGCAGGAGTCGTTGTGGGCTGGGTTCCTGCAGGGTCTGTTTCATGTCTGCCTGGTGCCTCGTGCCACCTCCTCACCTTCTCATCCCTTTTCCTAGAAAGGATTTGGCTACAAAGACAGCAAATTCCATCGTGTGATCAAGGACTTCATGATCCAGGGCGGAGACTTCACTCGGGGAGACGGCACTGGAGGTAACCCGGGTCCAGTGGGCAGAGGGCTGGGGTCCCTTCCTTCCCCAGCTCCGGAGGCAGGCCTGTCACCTGCATGGAGACCAGCTGTACCGGGCACCCAGTACAAAGAAGAGGGAGTAGTGGGGGGTCAGGTGGACATAAGAGGTAGACTTGCTGGTCTAGGCCTACAGCCTTGGTGACTTCTCGCAGTACCTTGTGGTGGGAGGGGAGAAAAGTCAAACACAGGAGTGGGTGATTCCAGGTCAGGCATGCAAAGCCCGTGTGGGCAACCTCGGGAGCCCCAGTGAGGGTGGGCAGAGCTGCTTTTCTTGGCAGTCTCCTACCAGAGACCATTTGGCAAGAGCTGACTGGGTCTCTCCTCTGCGTTGCTTGTGAACAGGACAGACAGACACCCTGGACTAACCCTCAGGTCTCACCATTCTTGGGTGAATAGCCTGCTCCTCCCTCAGGCTGCATCTGCAGCTCACCCCATCAATGAGTGTCTATTGGGCCAGGCTCTGGTGGGTGCTGAGGACACAAACATCAGTGTGGCAGCAATTCCCTTTCACTTCCAATACCTGAACACTCATAAACTGGCCCTAACCCAGCCGTTAGGACTCAGGCTCTGTCCTCAAGTTATCATCTCGGTGGAAATAATTAGGAGAAAGCCAGGCAGGCAAGCCATGCAGACAGCACAAGATGTAAGTAGCTGGCAGCAGGTAGCAGTGGAGATGGCCAGGCAGACACAGTCCAAAGTGATGTGTGCCCGGAAGCAGATACAGTTGGGTGTGGCCCGGTGTCTGCCACTTTCTTGCTTTCGACCTTGCAAGTGAGTTGTCTGAGCTTTAGTTTCCTCTTGTGTAAAGTGAGAGTGGTCAGAGTTATGGTGCTGTGAGGGTTGGGTGAGAGCTTGAGTGTAAGTTCCCAGTACGTGGTAGGTAATGTCAGCCATTGCCGGAGTGCTGACAGGTGCCGAGGCCTGCATGGAGGGAGTCACTGGGGGCCAAGGTTATCGGGAAATGGCCTTGTGAATGTGAGGAAAGATTTGAGCAGGGTCCTGGCTGGGCAGAGAAGAGGCACGATTAAGTTGTGGTCCCTGCTGTGTTTGGCAGCAGGAACTTTGCCAAAGGTGGGGTCGGGAATGAAGTAGAGCACAGCGCTTTGTCCTACCAGGAGGCTCCGCTGAAAACCTGAAGGGGGGGGGGAAATGGTCTCAACGGAGTTTGAGGGAAAGTAGTATGGCAGCAGGACTCAGGCTGGTCAGGGGGCCAGTGTCGCTGTGCCTGTGGGGCGATGTGGGATGGAACCCAGGCAGGATGGCCTCATGGGCAAGGGCAGAGATTCCAGGACCAGACCCTCTGGTTTGAGTTGCAGCTCTGCTTGGGTACTTTTAACCTCTCTGTACCTCAATTTCTTCACCTTTGAAATATGGTTATTGGATCCTGCCTCATAGGAGGAGGTTTTTGTGTATAAAATGCTTGCCACGGTTCTCTGGCATGGTTACTTACCACTCTAAGGAGTAGCCGTTTTTGCCACCGGAGCAGCAGGAATAGTAAAGAATGAACAAATGATGGGGGGGGGGGGGGGGGGACAACAACGGTAAGCAGAGGAAAAGTTGGCAAATAAATTAACTGGTGTCCAGAGGGAGAGATTACTAAGTATGTTGAGGTTAACACGCAGAACTGTCCCTTTAAGTTTGGAACGCCGCGTATCTTGGGAAAGTGCTTGGAGCGGGGGATGTGGATTTGCGGACTGTCTGGATAGCAGCAGCAATTGAAATCCTGATTTACAGAGGACTCTCACATGGGGAGGCTTTAGCTGGCAGCCCAGCCAGGAGTCATTGCACAGCAGTGGGAGAGACCAGTTCATGTGGGGGTGGGACTGAGAAGCGGGGCACAGGCTGGGACATGCCCACCCCCACCCGCCAGTCTACTTCTTGGTTTTCAGACTTTTCCAACCTGTTACCCAAGCATGTCAAACGTGGGGCCCGTCGACCGTGAACTTGCCATGCTTGTATCACACAATCAGAAGCATCTCCCCGATTAGCATCAGTCTAGGAAATTTCCCCACCTGGTTCCATGCTGTGGAACCACAGGGTGAAAATAGTTGTATTAAAGAGGAAAAAAAGGTTTTGAAAAGTATTGAGTAAAACAAAATGAAAATTACTTTATTGCTGGGTTTCTCGGGGCCGCCGGTTCACTAGTTCACAGTGTGAATCTCTAGGAGATGTAAGAAGAGGTAGTATTTCCCCATATCTTAGGATCTCTGAAACTGTCTGCTCTCGGCCCCTTTGTCATGTCTCCTGGCCCCTTATGGAGGGGCACTTACATATATTCATTGCCACCTTTTATTTTCTGTTCATTCGATAAGAGGCTCTAGATGGTGATAGCGAACCTTTTGAGCTCGGCGTGTCAGCATTTTGAAAAACCCTAACTTAACTCTGGTGCCGTGTCACATATAGAAATTTTTTGATATTTGCAACCATAGTAAAACAAAGACTTATATTTTTGATATTTATTTTATATATTTAAATGCCATTTAACAAAGAAAAATCAACCAAAAAAATGAGTTCGCGTGTCACCTCTGACACGTGTGTCATAGGTTCGCCATCACTGCTCTAGACCAAGCATGTCAAACTCGCGTGTGGCCCACAACGGATATTTTTGCAGCCCAGCCAGTATAATGGTGTGAGCAGTTATTTACAATTATGAAATTTCAGTCTTCTGTCAGATACAGAATTACCTTGGGTCAGTTTTGAAAGTAATCACTGTGAACAAGATTTCCCCCGAAGTAGGAGAGATAGTAGCAGAGAAGAGATGCCAAGTGTCAGGAAGAAAACATTAAATTTATCATTGCTCGTTTTTTTTTTCCTACTATACTTTTCAAAATAAACCCATGTTTCTATGAAAAATGAAATTTTTGGTTTCTTGTGGCCCACATAAACTTAAACCTTATTTGACCCCTGTTAGCCTTTGAGTTTGACATGCTTGCTCTAGACCAGTGGTTGGCAAACTCATTAGTCAACAGAGCCAAATATCAACAGTACAACGATTGAAATTTCTTTTGAGAGCCAAATTTTTTTAACTATATAGGTAGGTACACTGTTATTAACTTAATTAGGGTACTCCTAAGGCTTAGGAAGAGCCACACTCAAGGGGCCAAAGAGCCACATGTGGCTCGCGAGCTGCAGTTTGCCGACAACTGCTCTAGACTTTCCAGAATCCAAATGGCAGCTGCTTCCGAGTCTTTTGTGCTCTCTGGAAGAAACGCTAGTCAGCCACGACATTCCTCTTCTGGAGGGTTCTTACCTCTCCTGCCCCTGTATCCTGCAGTCTCTCTCCACGCAGATCCTGCCATGCAGGCCTGGGGCCATCGCCAAGGCTAGTTGTTAACATGTGCCTTATTTAAAAGCCATAAACTACATTCTCAGAGTAATCATTCATGTGAGCTATTCTGTAAGTCAGCCTGGCCACTTGGTCGGTCAGCATGGTTTAGCTCCAAAGGCCAGAGGGTAGGAAGAAGACAGCTCTCAATACCCCTGTACTCTACTTGAGCCTGGCCTGACACTGGACAAGCTGAGGCCCCAAAGATCTGCTGAGTTTGTGCCAACCCAGGTTCCCTGACCTGCTCTGTCTTTCTTCCCAGGTAAGAGCATCTACGGTGAACGCTTCCCTGATGAGAACTTCAAGCTGAAACACTATGGGCCCGGCTGGGTGAGCATGGCCAATGCTGGCAAAGACACCAATGGCTCCCAGTTCTTTATCACAACAGTCAAGACAGCCTGGCTGGATGGCAAGCATGTGGTGTTTGGCAAAGTTCTAGAGGGCATGGTGAGTTTTGGAGATGGGGGCTAAACGTGGGCAACCCTCACCAGGAATAGGACAGACCTTGGGGGCAGGACAACCTGTATTTTACCCCTTTCCCACAGGGGAACCCACAGATTCAGACGAGTGTTCGTGTCTGTAAACCTGGGGGGATTTAAGACTAGCCTGCCTCTCTGTGCTCCCAAGTCCTGAATCCTTCTAGGCCCCAGGCAGAGGCCAGCCAGGCCTTGTTGGGGTTGTACCACTGCAGGGACCTCCCCATACCACTGCTGAGAGTGGGATGTGGCTGCACTACCCAGAGGTGTACAGGGCTCGGTACCCACTCCCCAGCCACCTCCTCACCCTCCGCTCAACCTGGGTCTTGCTTCAGAGGATCAAATTGCTGCATCCTCTTGTCAGAACTGGGCTCTCCCCGTCCTGGGCTGACACCTGGCCAGGATTCTAGGATGTTGGTGCCTTGAGGTTTGTAGTCTGTTCGTCACACGAGAGACTCAGTCCTCCCTGGCCATGCACTGGGGCCTGTCTCCCTTGAGTGGCAGATCTCCTGACCCCCTGCCTCTGCCCTTTCTCCCCAGGAAGTAGTACGGAAGGTGGAGAGCACCAAGACTGATGGTCGGGACAAGCCCCTGAAGGATGTGATCATTGCAGACTGTGGCAAGATCGAGGTGGAAAAGCCCTTTGCCATTGCCAAGGAGTAGGGCCCCAGGGACAGCTTCCTCTTGAGCGACTGTGTTTGGGCCTGTTGCCCTCTCTGGGGGGCGAAGACAGCCCCCCACAGGGCTCTGCTGCACCAGCCATAGTGCGGATGTCTGACAGAGCGGCCCCCCCCCTCACATTCCACAGGCCCAGTTTTGTAACAAACTTCTACCATCACTGACCAATTAAAAAAGTAAGGTGGGTTTTTTATAACCTGTGTGTGGGCTTGGTTCTTGGGCCCGCAGCATCTCTGTTCAAGTCTACGGCCCAGCCTGGGACTCCGAGGCAGTGGCTGCTTGTCCCCTCCTTGGGCTCCAGCCTAACCCTTTCCCCCGATGCTACAACAAACTGTTGAGCTTTTGCTTCTTGCTTCTAAACTGCCAGCTACCTCTGTGTCCCCACCTCCCTCCCCCCCCATGAAGGTGAAGAAATACACCTGTACCTTTTCATAGCCTACCTCCTCAACTGACTTCTCCCTTTATCCTCATCCTCTGTTGTCCCTACCCAGAGTGCAGGTCTATCACCCCAGCTACTGGTGCAGTTGGGTTCTGGGCCTGGGGTGGGTAGGTCCTGGGTCCAAGCCAAGGGGGACCCCACCCCTGTCTCTTATAGGGCTCAAGGACAGAGGCACGTGACTGTCCTGGCAGGTGGTCCAAAGGCCTCTGGGTTGGTCAAGGCATTGGTGGCAAAGGTGCAGGGTGACAGGGAAGCTCTGGCTGGGTGTCAGCTGTGCTGGTGCTGAAGCTGTAGAAGCCCTGGAGCACGCCATTCACCACCACGTTGGGCAGAGGCTCTGGGAAAACAGGAGGAAGGGGAATAGGGGGTGTGGGACGGCCATGGCCTCAGGCCTGCAGCTCCCTGAGCCCCTGACAAGGCAGCAGTTAACAGCTGGTCACCTGAAATGAGACCTGGGCATCCCCAGTTCACATTCTGTTCACATAAGCCAGGCTGATGGGGATGCAGACCAGGGAGCCACGTCTGCTGCACCGTGTCTGCTTCCAGAGGGGAATGCACAGGGCGCAGCAGTGCAGGCATGGTCCGCAAGGGGTCCTGGGAGCTGAGAAATGACAAGCTCACCCCCACTCCCACCCTGATTCCTGCGCCCTCAATCCAGGTTATAGGTCAGAGGCACCCCCTCACCTGGGGATGAGATACAAATGTAGGGGTCCATGCAGAAGCTGATGACCGGCCTGTGGTACAGCTGTGAGCTAGGAGGAGAAAGGGTCTTAAGCGTGGAGAGTGAGGTGGGGCAAAATCTCCTATCAGGTGAAGACTGGGAATTGAGATCACTAACAATCCACAAGGAAAAAGGTGAGTGGGCAGTGGTGTCAGGAGCGCCCACAGGAAAACCTGGGCCAGCAGGACAGGCAAGGCAAGCCCGGGGCCACAGACCAGCCTCACGGCCTATGGCCGCCAGGGGGCAGCGGGTGCAGAAAGAGTCTTTAACTTGCCTGCTGTCGCTAGGCAGGAACTCCCCCAGGGCTCTGAAAAGAAGAGTGTGAACTGCCTGGGGAGCTCAGGGGAGCATGAGGAAGGGGTGGAGCAACGGAAGACCAGAGCTTCACCTCCCAGGGGGCCACTGCTTCTATTTGTAACAAGCCCAGTTCCGGTGGGTAACCAAGGCTGTACAGAAAATGGCCCCTTGTCCTGGCCGTTTGGCTCCGTGGATAGAGTGTCCGCCTGCGGACTGATCAGTCGCAGCTTCAGTTACAGTCAAGGCAAGAAAACGGCCCCCTGGCAGGGTCAAGAGAGCTGACAGATGAAGGTGGTCATGTCTCACCCCTGGCAGATGTGAGAGAGAACAGGGCCCGGCCCCAGAAGGCTTCCCCTGCTTGCTGCAGAGCCCCCCCCCCCCCCCCCCCATCACACACACACACACACACACACACACACACTGGGGCCTCTCCTGCCAAGCCAGGCCCCTGGAGGCCTCACTCACCCCCAGCTGCTGGCCTTGGGGTCTGTGGGGAAGTGCCGAAGACTCAGGAACTCCAGCAGCTCCTTGGGCACATCCCGGTTCAGGTACAAGATGCCCTGGAGAGGAGCACACGGGACACCCGTCAGACACAGCCCAGTGCAAACTGACGGCACAGGAGTCCTGCCAAAATGATCACAAAGTTCAAGACAGCTCGGGTCCTTCCCAACACGGCCCTGGGCCCACAGGTCTGCCCTCGAGCCTCCCTGGTCTGGAACCGCATCCCTGTGCGGGGAGGAGGGAAAGGCCCACATCCTCCTCAGGAGGGCAGTGCAGGACCTCGCCCAGGAGGGGAAAGGAACTAGCAGCAGGTGGCCCCAGTTCAATGAAAGTCCAAATTCAACTGAATTCAATTAATTTTCATTCTGAAATTACTGCTCAAGAAACTGAGGTTTGGGATAGAAAAAATCATGCCCAAGACGTGCGTCCCCCCGCACCCCATGCCCTCACACGTCTCGGGGTCACACCTAGTCCAGCAGGCTGGGGGCAACAGTGAGACCCATGCCCACCTGGATATAGGCCTCCAAGCCCTGCCGCCGCTGCTCCAGTCCTCTGGTCCTCCAGTGGGGCAGGCGTTTCGAGGGGAATTCGGGCACCTTGTACAGTTTCTTCATCTGCGGTGCGATCACAGTGTCCCCACTGAGCCCTTAAGCTCACTTCTCCCTAGCAAAGCCCCCCCCCCCAGCTTCCCACCCCCTCTGTATCCCCAAAACTTCAGGCTCTGCCCTAGGATGGACACGGGTGAATGTGATTGGGGCAGGGGCGAGAGAGGACCCACAGCCGCGGACGCCCGAGGGTGGGCGCAGAGGCAGGACAGTCCCGGCTGAGACCTGCCCCTCTGGTCGGTCCGCAGCCCGCGGGGAGGCCAGCGCCCGGGACCTGAGCCCTCGGGGACCGGGGTGGTAACAAGGGCGGCAGAGGGGGGGACCGCAGCTCGGACGCCCGCCTCCCTGGCTGGGCAGGAGCCCGCAGGGGTCTGTCGGTCGGCGGCGCCGCCTCACCCGCTTGTGCAGCGCGTGGAACTCGCTGTAGCGCCTCGGCACGGTGTGTCTGCGCCCGCGGTACCGCACTTCCACTCGGAACACCTGCGGGGCGGGAGCGAGCAGGCGGGTGCGTGAGGCCCCGCGCCGGGCGGCCGCCCACCCTCCGCGCCTAAAGGCACAAAGCGGCCTTGGAGAGCCGCCGCTCCCCGGGGACCCTCCCACGTTCCCCACACTCTCGGGGGAAGGGGCGAGGACCTGCCCTCCGCTCCTCGTGAGTCCGGACCGCCGTCCGCAGGGCTGGCAAATCCAAGCGCCCCGTGGCCGTCGGCCGCTCTAGGACCTCGCAGTCCGGGGCGCGGGATCCCCACTGCGCGCGGCATCCCCACTGCGCTCGGCACCGGCGGGTCCCCGCGCTCCTTCCAACCCATTGCTCCCACTCACCATGTGGCTTTTCTCTGGGCTCTGCCTGGGCGCCTCGGCCTCCGGGCCCACGGACGGAATGTGAACTTCCAGCATCCGCGCCCCAGCCGCTCTCCGCCCTGCTCGCGCGAAGCTCGAGGCCGGAGTTGTGCGGGCGCAGCAGAGACCCCAGCGGGGCCGGCCCCGCCCCTCGGCCCTCGGCCCTCGGCCCGCCCCACGTGGCCCCGCCCCGGGCGTATCCTCGCTCCGCCGGGTCTGGCGAGGGACCGATTAGGGGACGAGCAGCGTGGCGGGAGCAGAGAACCGCCCCCAGAGCCGTGTGGGGTTGCAGGGCCGGTGGGGACAATTTGGCCAAGAGGCATCCGTTTGTCCACATTCACTGAGCGCCCACCGACTGTCAGAAGTGCGGTGAGCCAGCATTTCACCTGCTCTTTGTTGAACACCTTACTAAAGACTAGAACCTGTGGGCACTGGGCACGGAGGAAGCCGGGCGCCTACCTTAGGGGCCAACCAGGGACATTCCTTGTGTTCCTCACACCTATCCCAGGCTACCCCCAACCCCTTCCCCCCACCTTCAACTTGGCCCCTGTGAGAGTGGTCGCGCCTGGGCAAGGCTTGGACCCCATCTGGATTGTTTTGTTTTGTTTTTTAAATTGATTGATTTTTAGAGAGAAAGAGACATCGATTTGTTGTTCCACTGATTTATGCATTCATGGGTTGCTTCTTGTATGCGCCCTGAGAAGAGCTCTCACCTGCCACCTCTGGAGGATGCTATGGGACAAAGCCCCCATCTGGTTTTGATGGGCCCCTCCCCCAGCATCCACAAGCCCCTTCATTCATAGTGTTTTTGAGTTTGTTTTTATGTTTGAATTCCATTCATTTTGCTTCAGGCCCAGTTTGCCAGGAAGAGGCAGTTTAAGGTCTTAGACTCTGCTTTGGGGGTCAGCTTGGATTTCCCAAAATGTGTAGACCTGTGCTCATCTGCAAAATTAGGATAATATGCCTCTCCCGGGATAGTGTATGAAAACTGAGTGATATGATCCCTGTGAAGCCATCAGCAGAGTAAGTGTTGAAAAAACAGCAGCCTGTGGGCTTGTCCTGGAGGCATATTTGGGTGGTTGGTGTACAGGGCAGTAGGTGGGGAAGAGGGACTCTGGAAAGATGGGTGGCCTAGGCTGCTGTTCCCACTGCTCTGGGCAGGGTCTTCCTGGGTATGTGGCAGGACCTAATCCATAACTCTCTCACCCCCTGTGATAGAAGGATCTCTACTCCTATCTCTAGGCCCCCCCACCCCCCCTCAACCATGAGGGAGCTGTTCCATTCAGCAGAGTCCACTCCACTGACGCCCCATACAAAGGCCTGGGTGGGTGGTGGAGGCAGGGATGGCCCCTCCTGAGAGAGTTCATACCTAGCAGGAGGCCTGTGGTGGGAAGGAGGAAGCAGCTGGCCTATCTTAGGGAGCGAGGTTGGGGAGCCACTGGCTCACTCCATCCCCCGCTAGTACAGAGGTGCTTCTGAGCTGGAGCAGAAACTCTCCATTCCCAGCTCTGCCCCCACAGAGGCCCCAAAATGGGAAAAGCAAGCCTCCCCAATACTATGTGCCACACTTTCTTCCCCCAGATTCCGTCCTCACAAGGGCCCTAGAATCAGGAAGCTGAAACTCCCTGGAAGGGAAACAGCCCAATAGGAGGAGAAGTGCTGGGTTTCATTTCCCCCCTTACACTCCAGGGCCCCCGTCATTCAGGTGTTACCAGCGAGACCAGGAGACCTTAGTTCTTGTTTTCTTTTTTTAAAAAAATATATTTTATTGATATTTTACAGAGAGGAAGGGAGAGGGATAGAGAGTTAGAAACATCGATGAGAGAGAAATATCGATCAGCTGCCTCCTGCACACCTCCTACTAGAGATGTGCCCGCAACCAAGGTACATGCCCTTGGCTGGAATCGAACCTGGGACCTTTCAGTCCGCAGGCCGACGCTCTTTTCACTGAGCCAAACCGGTTAGGGCAGTTCTTGTTTTCTTGAAGGAAAGATTTCAATCAATAGACAACATGTAGAAAAGCAAACAAGGATGTATTGACCACAGCAAAAATGTACTTAGGACAGTAAAACAAGGAAGGACCTAGAAGAAGCAACCGGAGAGCCTGGGCTGAGTGCTGTGGCTCACTGAGAAGTCAGAGAAAAGGGGGCCTTGGAGACAGGGTTAGGGGCTTAACTCAGGACGAGCTGCCGGCTGCCCATTGTTCCCTTGGTTACAAGTCTCATGGGGTCCCTTAGAGGTTAGGGGATACATGCCTGTGGGGGAAGGGGCAGGAGTGTGCTCCCTGCAGGGAACCTTCATTTGCAGGGGTTTTAAAGGCTGGGCACTTAGGGGAGGTCTTAGGGGAGAATCAATAGAACATCCATCAGCTTTATGCTGATGTACCAAAATGAGATTTATTCTTTTAATTTGTCTGTCCTTGGGTGTGGTTGGCAAATGGCACTAATTGGATTTCTGTTATCTATCTCCCTGAGTAGGGTGATTTAAGCTATTTACCCTCTGGTTGGACTGAAGTGCAAACCATTTACTCTTAAGTATCCTTGGTTTAGGGAAGATAGGATTTACTAAGTGGCTGCAAGCTATTTAATTGTCTTAGTTCTCCTATTCCCTATTCCACTTGTCCTGAAATTTTCTTAGCTTCTTGCTATTCTGTAACACAGGGACCCTGTTCTGCTTGTCCTACTGTCAGAAGTCTTCTCCTGGGACCCCCAGACCTCTAAACTTCTTGGTTATCCATCCTAATGAGTTTGCCCCTCTATCTCTATTTCTAACCCCTAGAAAACTGCTAGTCTCCAAATGGATCCCCATTTTCCCATGCCTCCCTTCATACTTAGTCCATTCTCTACCTAGCAGCACAAACTATCATCAAGGCATCGCTTCAAACCTTCCAAAGGCTTCCCACTACTCTTAGAACAAAACCCACTCTCCCCACTACAATCTGCAGAGCTCTAATGACCCAGCTCAGCCTCTGTCTCTCCTTTCATCTCCTCTCCATGCAGTGACCATCTTCCAGTTCTTTAAACCTAATAAGCTCTTCCCTGCCTCAGGGCCGTTGCACTTGCTGATTCATTTCCCTGGAGCACTTACCCTGACTCGTCACCTGATGGGTTTAGCTTAAACTTCCAATATTTAGCCTAAAACCCACCTCTCAAAGAGGCCTTCCTTCCTGATCACCTTATCATGTCATCCTATCTATGCACTTATTCCAAAATGTAGCTACTGTTTATTGTATGTCTCCCTGGTTTCCCAGACTCTGAGCACCATCAGGCCAGGGACCTGGTTGGTCTTGTGAGATTTTGCTGCCATGGTGCCAAGCATGTAGTAGACACTCAAAAACTAATTGTTGACTGAAAGACTATATGAATGAATAGAGGAGAGGGGTGTTGGGGAAAGGCTAGGGAGAGGACGGAAGGCCTGGGAGAGAGGCAGGAGGGAGCGGGGTTGCCAGGGGGTTCTTAGAGGAAGGCCAGCATGGGGATAACAACGGGAATGTTCTTCATGCCTTTAGAGTTAGATCTCGATCTCCCTCTCTCTCTCTCTCTCTCTCTCTCTCTCTCTCTCTCTCTCTCTCCCCCACACACACACACCCTTTCACTCTAGATTGTTGTCCACATTGGTATTTACTTAATTTCCTGAGAAGCCTCAAATCCCTGGGTTTTTATCACTAGTTACAGTTAAAATTTATGTTATTGTTTTTCCATCACCATTTATACACAGAGAGACTTGATACGACTCATTTGTAAAATTGCACAGCATTCCATGGCGCTGAAGCGAAGATGCATGGAGAAAACCCAGACCCATTTAAGATGTCTTTGGGGAGACAGAACAAGTTATGGAAAATAGTTTCCTGAAAGGAGATGATGGAAACCCCAAAGCAGTTACTACGTTCAGAGGAGAGTTTACTTTCTGTGCGCTTGAAGCACTGGCCAGCTCAGTGTGCCAGGCTCTGTATGATGGGTGTGGAGCCCTTCAAAGTGACTTCCATTTTTAGAAAGAGTTGTCTAACTGGACAAATCCTTGCCTTTGCTCTGTCACTCTCTAACATATGAATTTCCTGTCCACATTTCTGGGGGAAAGTTGGTTAAAAATACTGGTTGGTCGCATTTTCTTGGCCGGGGTGTTTCCAGATCAGATTGTAGAGCAGTGATTCTCCAACTTCAGCAGCAGCGGCGGCCACGAGGCCTGGCAGGTCTCAGAGGGCCCTGACCTGCTCTCCGAGTGCCTGGGCCTGGCATGGAGCCTCACAAGTGCCCGGCGATGCTGACTTGGGGCCCACATTGTAGACACTGGTCTCTTGACTCCCACAGCAGCCCTGTCGGAGCGGACCCCTCTCACACCACTGCCGCCTGGAGATGAGGATCAAGCCCTGAGCACAGAGCAGGAAGGCCTGGGGTGGCAGTGTCCCCCCTGACAGGACCCCAGTGTGGGGAGCTGGTGGCTGGGTGGGTCACAGGTGGGCTGGATCCCTGTTCCTGGCCCCAGCATGAGCCCTCGCCCCCCTGCCGCCATCACACAAAGCCCCTTTCACTGGCCCTGCTTTTGCTGGGCTGCATGGCTGCTCAGGAGGTTTGGTTACCCTGTTAAGAAAACAAACAGCGCGTGAGCCTTGGGCTGGCAGGCGCTGCCCGGCACAGAGGCGGGATTATTTCCTCCAGGCAGGTGGCCAGCGGTGGGCTGGCCCAGGGACTCAGCCCCCAGGGGCTGCCTGAGCAAGGCTGGGCCTGGGCTGCTCCCCCAGACTGGCTTTGGTCACGTGGGCAAGCATGGACCACTCCCTGTGCCTCAGGGCCCTTGTCTGTACAAGGGAGAGTTGTGTGGATTAACTGACCTCATCCTTTTAAAGTGCTTAGCATGGGGCTTGCCACACAGTAAATGAATGTTAGTTATTATTTGACTGAAGTATATGAATTTGCTGTTTCTTAAGCCAAACCATTTACTGTTGGCAATTACGTGATTCATCCTATATATTATTACTGATTCCACTTTGAAACAATAAAAACAAAGGCTACTGTTCCTCGTTTAGAATCTTGAGATTGAAAGGTTAGCTTTAAAAAACAAAAAGCCTAATTAACTCTGTGATCAGGATTTTTCTGATTTTCTCAATATTGTGCAATCAAATAAAGTAAAAGAATAAATTGGAAGCAGACGTTCATGTAAATTAGCAACTATCCTGTTCATTCTAACAGCCTCAAAGTATTTACTGCTTGTCTTTTTAATAGGTACATGTTGCCCTAGCTGGTTTGCTCAGTGGATAGAGCATGGGCCTGTGGACTGAAGGGTCCCAGGTTCAATTCCAGCCAAGGGCACATGCCCGGATTGTGGACTGGATCTCCAGTAGGGGACGTGCAGGAGGCAACCAATCAATAATTCTCTTGCATTGATGTTTCTCTCTCCCTTTTCCTTCCTCTCTGAAATCAATAAAAATATGTTTTTAAAAAAAGATTGACTTAAAAAAATATAAAAAAATAAATAGGTACATGTTGTCCTGGCTGGGTAGGTCAGTTGGTTAGAGCATTGTCCCAATATACCAAGGTTGTGGGTTCAATCCCCAGTCAGGGCACATACCAAGAATCAACCAATGAATGTATCAATAAGTGGAACAACAAGGCATACTCTCTCTCTCTCTCTCAAAACAGTAAATAAAAAAAAAAGTACATCTTATACATTTGAAATAATAATGAAAGGATATTTTTGTTTTGAATATTGGACTTTGGTGTAGATGTCTAAAAATAGCTCTGCTGCTAAAACAGTTTAAATTATGGAGCTAGTCTATTTTATAAGTTTTATTTTTTTATTGGGCCATGTTCCTCCTTTTTTAAAATTTTTATTTGACAAGTGTATTCTTTTTTACAATATACAAAATAAACCTATTACCAGGTTGTAGGTACAAAATAATTAGCCGTTTACATGCAATAAACATTAATATTTCAAGAAAAATTATTTTAACTATAATATTATATGCAATAAACAACATTTCAAGAAAAAAAGATTTTAAATATAATAATATTACCAAAACTGTACTACCATACTATAATATTACGAAAGTTGTAGGAAATATTTAAAATCTGCAAATAACAGGATTACTTCTATTATATTCTAAAATATTTTTTTCTCTGGCTCTATTTTTATTCATCAGTTTATGTTCATTATATTTCATAAATGAGTGAGATCATGTGATATTTACCTTTCTCTGACTGGCTTATTTCGCTTAGCGTAGTGCTCTCCAGGTCCATCCATGCTGTTGCAAATGGTAAGAGTTCCTTCTTTTTTACAGCAGCATAGTATTCCATTGTGTAGATGTACCACAGTTTTTTAATCCAATCATCTGCTGATAGGCACTTAGTGCTACTATGAACATAGGGGTGCATATATCCTTTCTGATTGGTGTTTCTGGTTTCTTGGGATATATTTCTAGAAGTGAGATTACTGGGTCAAATGGGAGCTCCATTTTTAGTTTTTTGAGGAAACTCCATACTGTCTTCCATAGTGGCTGCACCAGTCTGCATTCCCACCAGCAGTGCACGAGTGTTCCTTTTTCTCCACATCCTCTCCAGCACTTGTTTGTAGATTTGTTGATGATAGCCATTCTGACAGGTGTGAGATGGTACCTCATTGTTGTTTTGATTTGCATCTCTCAGATGATTAGTGACTTTGAGCATGTTTTCATATGTCTCTCAGCCTTCTGTATGTCCTCTTTGAAAAGTGTCTATTTAGGTCCTTTGTTTGCCCATTTTTTTTTTTATTGGATTGTTTATCTTCCTTCTGTTAAGATGTAGGAGTTCCCTGTAAATTTTGGAGATAAAACCCTTATCGGAGATAACTCTGGCAAATATGTTCTCCCATGCAGTGGGCTTTCTTGTTGTTTTGCTGATGGTTTCCTTTGCTGTGCAGAAGCCTTTTATTTTGATGTAGTCCCATTTGTTTATTTTCTCCTTAGTTTCCTTTGCCCTAGAAGCTGTATTGGTAAAGATAATGCTACAACAAATGTCTGCTATTTTGCTGCCTATGGCTTCTAAGATTTTTATAGTTTCCCATCTTACATTTAAGTCCTTTATCCATTTTGAGTTTATTTTTGTGTATGGTGTAAGTTGGTGGTCTAGTTTTATTTTTTTGCATGTATCTGTCCAGTTTTCCCAACACCATTTATTGAACAGACTGTCTTGACTCCATTGTATGCTCTTGCCTCCCTTGTCAAATATTAATTGAGCATAATGGCTTGGATCGATTTCTGGGTTCTCTGTTCTGTTCCGTTGGTCTGTGTGTCTGTTCTTGTGCCAGTACCAGGCAGTTTTGAGAATAGTGGCTTTGTAATACAGCTTGATATCTGGTATTGTGATCTCTCCAACTTTGTTTTTCTTTCTCAGGATTGCTGCACCTTTTCAGGGTCTTTATTTTACTCCATATGAATTTTAGTTTGTTCTAGGTCTGTGAAATATGCTGTTTTAATGGGGATTGCATTGAATCTGTAGATTGCTTTGGGTAGTATGGACATTTGAATGATGTTGATTCTACCAATCCATGAACATGGTATATTCTTGCATTTGTTTGTGTTTTTCTCTATCTCTTTTTTCAACATCCTGTAGATTTGTGAGTACAGGTCTTTTACCTCCTTACTTAAATTTATTCCCAGGTATCTTAATATTTTTTGTTGCAATGGTAGATGGCATTGTTTTTTAAGTTTCTCTTTCAGAGAGTTCATTACCGATGTATGAAAAAGCCCAGATTTCTGGGTGTTAATTCTGTATCCTGCTACATTGCCAAATTCATTTATTAAGTCTAGAATTTTTTTGATGGAGTCTATTGGGTTTTCTATGTACAATATCATGTCATCTATGAATAATGACAGTTTTACTTCTTTTCCAATTTGATTGCCTTTTATTTCTTCTTTTTGTCTGATGACTATGGCTAGCACTTCCAATACTATGTTGAACAGGAGTGGTGAGAGTGGGCATCCCTGTCTTGTTCCTGTTCTTAAGGGAAATGGTTTTAGTTTTTGCCCATTGAGCATGTTGTTGGCTGAAGGTTTGTCATATATGGCAAGTCAAGGTCATGTAGCTTGGTTGTGGGCACATCCCCAGTATGGGTTGTGCAGGAGGCAGCTGATGGATGTTTCTCTCTCATCCATGTTTCTAACTCTCTATCCCTCTCCCTTCCTCTCTGTAAAAAAATCAATAAAAATATATTAAAAAGAAAAAATAGGTGTTAGGCCTTAGCTGGTTTGGCTCAATGGATGGAGCATCAGCCCATGGACTGAAAGGTCCAGGTTCAATTCTGGTCAAGGGCACATGCCCGGGTTGCAGGCTTGATCCCTAGTATGGGGCGTGCAGGAGGCTGGCAGCCAATCAATGGTTCTCTCTCATCATTGATGTTTCTATCTCTGTCCCTCTCTCTTCCTCTCTGAAATCATAAAATATATATATTTTTAAAAATGGGTGTTAGCCCTAGCGGTTTGGCTCAGTGGATAGAGCATCGGCCTGTGGACTGAAGGGTCCCGGGTTCGATTATAGTCAAGGGTACATGCCTGGGTTGCAGGCTCAATCCCTAGTAGGGGATGTGCAGGAGGCAGCCAATCAATGATTCTCTCTCATCATTGATGTTTCTATCTCTTTCTCCCTCTCCCTTCCTCTCTAAAATCAATAAAAAAATATTTTTTTTTAAAAAGGGTGTTGGATTGTGTCGAATGCCTTCTCTGCATCTATTGATATGATTATGTGATTTTTGTTTTTCAGTTTATGTGATGTATCACATTTATACATTTATTGATTTGCGAATATTGTACCAGCCTTGCATCCCTGGAATAAATCCCACTTGATCATGGTGTTTGATCTTTTTAATATATTGCTGGATGCGAGTTGCTACTATTTTGTTCAGGATTTTAGCATCTACGTTCATCAGGGATATTGGCCTGTAAATCTCTTTCTTTGTAGTATCTTTGTCTGGTTTTGGAATTAGGATAATGCTCGCCTCATAAAAAGAGTTTGGAAGTGTTCCTTCTTGGATTTTCTGAAATAGTTTGAGGAGTATAGGTGTTAGTTCTTTGAATATTTGATAAAACTCCCCTGTGAAGCCGTCTGGACCTGGGCTTTTATTTGGTGGGAGTTTTTTTTATTACTGCTTCTATTTCATCAGTTGTTATTGGCCTACTCAGGTTTTCTGATTCCTTCTAATTCAGTTTTGGGAGATTATATTTTCTAGGAATTTGTCTGTTTTGTCCACATTGTCCAGCTTGTTGGCATATAGTTGTTCATAGTATTTTCTTACAATCCTTTGTATTTCTGTGGTGTCAGTGGTCACTTCTCTACTTCATTTCTGATTTTATTTATTTGTGTCCTCTGCCTTTGTTTCTTGATGAGTCTGGCTAACGGTTTATCACCTTTGTTTATCTTTTCAAAGAACCAGCTCCTGGTTTCATTTATTTTTTTTTGTTGTTGTATTTTTTTTTTTTTTTAGTCTCTGTGTTATTTATTTCTGCTCTAATCTTTATTATTTCCTTCCTTCTGCTTACTCTGGGCTTTTCTTGTTCTCTTTGTAGTTCTTTAAGTTGTAGGGTTAAATAGTTTATTGCTGATTTTTCTTGTTTTTTGAAGTATGCCTGTAGGGCAGTGATGGTGAACCTATGACACGCGAACTCATTTTTTTGGTTGATTTTTCTTTGTTAAATGGCATTTAAATATATAAAATAAATATCAAAAATATGTCTTTGTTTTACTATGGTTGCAAATATCAAAAAATTTCTATATGTGACACGGCAGCAGAGTTAAGTTAGGGTTTTTCAAAATGCTGACACGCCGAGCTCAAAAGGTTCGCCATCACTGCTGTAGTGCTATGAATTTCCCTCTCAGGACTGCTTTTGCTGTGTCCCAGAGATTTCGAGTTGTTGTGGGTTCATTTTCATTTGTTTCCAGGAAGTTTTCAATTTCTTCCTTGATCTCGTTGATAACCCTATCATTGTTTAATAACATGCTAGTTAGCCTCCATGTGTTTAAATGTTTTTGGGAATTTGTACTGTAGTTGATTTCTAATTTCATTCCACTGTGATCTGAGAAGATGCTTGATATGATTTCAGTCTTCTTGAATTTGTAAGGACTTGTTTTGTGTCCTAACATGTGGTCTATCTTTGTGAATGATCCATGTGCACTTGAGAAGAATGTATGTTCTGCTGCGTTGGGGTGGTATGTTCTATAAATGCCAATTAAATCCATCTGATCCAGTGGGTCCTTTAGAGTCTCTGTTTCTTTGTTAAGTTTTTGTCTGGAAGATCTACCCAGTGAACTCAGAGGGGTGTTAAAGTCCCCTAGTATGACTGTATTGTTGTCGATCTCTCTGATGAAGTCCTCTAGAAGTTTTTTTTTTATATATTTAGGCGTTCCTATATTGGGTGCATATTAAAGTCTATTTTGTCAGATATGAGTATTGCTACTCCAGCTTTTTTTTCTTTTCCATTTGCATGGAAATTTTTTTTCATCCCTTCACTCTCATCCTGTGTGTGTCTTTTATTTTGAGGTGGGTCTCTTGTAGACAGCATGTAGTTGGGTCATATTTTTGTATCCATTCAGATACCCTACACCCTTTGAGTGGAGCATTTAACCCAGTTACATTTAGGGTTATTATTGTTAGGTACTTATTTATTGCCATTTTAATTCTGTATGGCTAGGTTTCTCTCTCTGTTTCTTCTTCTCATTACAGCAGTCCCTTTAGCATTTCTTGTAATGCTGGCTTGGTGTAATGTACTCCTTTAGCCTCTCTTTGTCTGGGAAGCTCTTTATTTGACTGTTTTGAATGATAGCCTTGCTGGATATAGTAATCTTGGTGTCAGATCCTTGCTTTGCATTACCTTGAGTACTTCATGCCATTCCCTTCTGGCCTGTAGAGTTGCTGATGAGAAATCAGGTGTCAGCCTATGGGAACTCCTTTGTAGGTAACAGTTTTTGTTTCTCTTGCTGCCTTTAAGATTCTCTCTTTGTCTTTAACTTTTGGCATTTTAATTATGATGTGTCTGGGCATGGGCCTGTTTCAGTTCTTCTTGCTTGGGGTTCTCTGTGCCTCCTGAACTTGTGTGACTTTTTCCTTTACCAAGTTAGAGAAGTTTTCTGCCATTATTTCTTCAAACATGTTCTCTATTACTTTCTCCCTTTCTGCCTCTTCCGGCACAGCTACTATCCTAATATTGTTATGTTTCACGTTGTCCCACAGCTCCCTATAGCTGTCCTTCTGTTTTTTAATTGTTTTTTCTTTTTGGTTCTCTGATTGAGTGATATTTTCAACTCTGTCTTCTAATTCACTGATTTGATCCTCAGCTTCCCCTAATCTGCTGTGTATTCCTTCTAATGTGTTATTTGTATTATGTCATTCATATCTCAGACGATGTTTTTTTCATAGTTACTATATCTTTTTTCATGCTGTTGAGCATCTTTAACATCATTACTCTGAGCTCTGTTTCAGATTTCTTTTTTTTTTTTAAATTAGAACTTGTTTCTTTTTAAAATATATATATATATATTTTTTATTGTTTACAGAGAGGAAGGGAAAGGGATAGAGAGTTGGAAACATCGATGAAAGAGAAGCGTCGATCAGCTGCCTCCTGCATACTCCCTACTGGTTATGTGCCTGCAACCAAGGTACATGCCCTTGACCGGAATCGAACCTGGGACCCTTGAGTCCACAGGCTGATGCTCTATCCGCTGAGCCAAACCGGTTAGGGCTCAGATAAATCTCTTATCTCTGCTTCATTTATCTATTCTGCAGAATTCTCTAGTTCTTTCATTTTGGGTTGTTTTTTTGATTCCTCATTTTGGCTTTCTGTTTGGTTTTGTGAATATGTATTAAGTAGATCCTCTACACCTCTCAATCTCTAGTGAGGACAATGTTGCAGGCTGTTTTTGACTAATTAGATCAGGCAGAGACTCAGCCTCTAGAGATTGCCTCTGCCTACAGACTGATAGGATTCCGACTTGAATTGCCCCCCAGGCAATCATCCTCAGGTGTGGCCACATTTTTTTTCAACAGGGTGGGGCAGTTGCTTCTGCCTGGAGGCTACTTATTATTTTTAATCTCTTAAGTGGCCTCAGGGCTAGGTGTTTTCCAATAGGCTGTATCAACTGTCTTCCCCCCAGGCAAGGCAAATGTCTATGTGGGAAAGATGTTCTCCACTGCAGTGAGGGAATGACTCAGCCTAGAAAACTTGGGGTGTCTGCCTTCTGACTTCTATTCCCTGAGTCCCCAGTCCTGGCTTCTGCTCTCACAGCTCCAGTCCACTTCACCCTCCCTCTGTTGGAGCACAAGGTGGGTGGCTCCACAGGGAATTTTGTGCATTGGCCCTTTAAGAGGGTGCCTGAATTTTCAGTGCTGTCTGCCCCTGGCAGGCAGCACCCCACTGCTTTTCACAGCCAGATGTTAAGTGGGTTCAGGTCTCAGTTTTGGTGCTTTCCACTGGGGGGCCCAGCTTGGGGATTAGATCCCAGAGTTCTCAGTGGGAGCACCACCCATTACTGAGATATCTTTCTGGGACTTCAGCTGCTGTCTGTGGGCGCCGGGCCAGCCTTTTCAGGCCTCTGCCCCTCCTACCGGTCTCTGTGAGGTCTCCACTTTCATTCCTGGGGTATCAGAGCTCTCTCCTGTGAGTTTTCTGTTGATTATTCAGGAAGTTTTTCTGTGTTTTAGTTGTAATTCCAGTTTGTTCCTGGGAGCATGTCCGTGCAGCGTCCACTTACTCTGCCACCATGTTTAATCCTCTATTTTATAAGTTTTTTTTAAAAAAATTGTTTATTGATTTTAGAGAGAGGGAGGAAGGAAGAACAGAGTGAAAGAAAGAGACATTGCCTTGTTGTTTCACTTATTTACGTATTCATTGGTTGATTCTTGTATGTGCCCTGACCGGGGATCGAACTCCCAACCTTGGGATATCAGGACAACACTCTAACCCAGCGGTCCCCAACCTTTCGGACCTCACGGACCACTGCTGGCAACCGCTGCTCTAATCAACTGAGTTACTTGGCTTCACTTATTTTATAGGTGAGGAAACTGAGGTGTGAGGAGAAGTGGGCCCTGGAGAAGCTGTGTTAGGAAGGCACCTCTGGCAAGCATGTCCTGCCTGAGCCCAACCCTGAAAGCAAAGTGTGGCTCAGAGTAGGCTGGTGACCTCAGGGGACAGGCAGGCTCCAGCCCCCAGGCTTCAGTCGGCAGCCTTATTCCTAGGAGTCCCCTCCCCCCTGCCCAGACAACAGAGGCAGCTCAGCTGTTTCAGAATGCATGAGCTAGGGCTGGAGCCATGGGAGCTGGCAGAGACCCCAGCCACCTGGCATCCGAGGCAGCATAGCTTCTGGGGGGCGCAGGGGAGGGGGTTTCTGGTGCTACAGTTCTACAGAGAACACATTGGAGTGATATGTCAGTCAACCAACCAACCAGCCCCTCTGGTGTGCCCAGCTCTAGGTTCAAGGAACAAAGATGCATGCAGGTACCCTCATATCATGGGGGCTTATGTGAAGAGAGCTGTGCGACCAGGACCTGAAGATAAGAGGAAAGTCAGGCCAAAGGGCAGGAGGAGCTACACAGCCCCTGCCTCAAAGCCTGAATGGAAGTTCCTTGTCTCCCACGCTAGCCCTGGGTGCTGTCTGTGATTTCTTGGCAAGTGGAATTTTTGTCATTATTGTTGTTCATCCTCATCTAAGGACAACCTTTCCATTGCTCTTCAGAGAGTGGAAGGGAGGAGAAAAAGAGAGAGAAACATGGATGTGAGAGAGACACATTGATTGGCTGCCTCCTACAGGCACCCCAACCAAGGGTGGGGAGCAAACCCGCAACCCAGGTATGTGTCCTTGACTGGGAATCGAACCTTCGACCCTTTGGGGTATGGGCCAACGCTCCAATGAATGGCCAGGGCGGCAAGTGGAGTTTTCGGTCTCTGCTGTTAATGGTCCCCAGCTATTTGCTCAAGCTGCTGCTTTGTCTTCCAGCTCCTGCTCCTGCTGGTAGACTGGGCCACACACTGCATGTCTGGGAAGGGGTATCTCACAAGGATCAGAAGCTCGGATGCCTACAAAGTTGGGTGGGGAACTTATCCTTCCCAAGCTTATAGTACGCATTAAGGTCTTTAAGAAAACACTCAGTGGGTTAATGTCTAGGTTCCTCTTGTCCATCCCTGTGGATCCTGTGGGATAGGGTACGGCACACAGCTGTCAAGCAGCTCTGGGATGTGACCTTGGGCAAGCTTCTCAAGGACTTTAAGCCTCAGTCTTTGAATGGAGATAATGATGGCACACTGGCACAGAGTAGGTGTTTAACACATGGCAACTCTTATTATTAGGCCCCGGGGTGGGGAGGGAGTATGGGGCTGTCTGGATCCCACCCTGCTCATGTTCCTGGCTGCCAGGTGCCTTATCATTTTCTGGTTGCTGATGTTCCCATGGGCCCCTGGGTCTTCACTGCGGTCACTCATAATGGAAGAGGAAGCTGAGAGCTCTGGAGCTTAGGAGAGCACAGTCATTTGGAAACAGTGGTCACATTTCTTTAGAGAAAGGTCCTATCTTAGATTGAACAGGGTTTTTCTGTGGTTTTTTCTGGACCCAGACAAAGTACATCCTATGGATGTGAGCACCTTGCTTCCTCTGAGGGGCCTTGGGGGGAGGGGCTGGCCATCACAGCCAGAGGGGCATTTCCACAAGAGACAAGGAAGGCAAAAAGGAGGCAAGTCATGTGGCGGGTGGTTGTCACCTCCCAGCCTGCAGGCCCCACCTGGGGCACCTGAGCACCAGTCCTGCCAACCACAGCAAAGCCTACTGAACCCCAAATCAGGCCTGATTTTGGAATCTCTTAAAAAACTCCAAGATGTGGGCCTGTAGGCTCATAATACAATAATTACCAGAGCCTGAGGGTAGCCATTGCCCCTCATGCTGCCTTCGGGGGTTGGGGAAGGGCACCCAGCTGGGTAAGAACAGAGGACGAGGACAAGAGGATATAGTTCATGATCTTAAGGAATTCAGAGACCAGGAGGCACATCTCAGAAATCACATTTCACAAAGGGTGAGAAAGACCAAAGGCTTAGGGGATGGCAAAGACAGTGCTTTGCCAAGAGCTATAAAGGAGGCAGGGCTCCCATGCCAGTCTGTGGTGAGGTGGAAAGTGAATCAAAGATTCCAGGGAATGCACATCTAAATTAGGCCCCAAGGGATGCATTAGATTGTTTTCTCATAATAAAAATAGCTTTAATTTTTATGATTATAAAATACATAGAAATTCTAAGCAACATAAAATGGTATAAAAATGTGAAATCGTGCACCAATTCCATCCTTAGAGACAACCATGGTTAACAATTCAATCAAAATCCTTCATATATATATATATATATATATATATATTATTTTTTATACACGTGGAACATACCATACATGTATTTCTATAACCTACTTTTTTCACTCAAAAATAGGTATTCCTTGTCAATGAATATAGCTATAAATTATCTCCAATGACTGTGTGATATTCAGTTGTATTATGTACCATAATTCATTGAATCCCTTCCTGCTGTACATTTAAACTGATTTCAATTTTTACAACTGTAAACAATGCTTTAAGGGGCATCTTTGTATAGTCATCTTCATGGTCTTGTTTGTACAAGTGTCTATGGGAATCCTCAATCTTCTGACACATTGGCCAATGCCCTCCATTTCTATCTACCAACACTCCCATCTACAGTATTGTGCACTGCTTCACACAGATGTGACTGTGCGTTTGAGGAGAGGAATGGGAACTGGGAGAGGTACTTCCGATACAAAGCCCACCACTGCTGAAGGCTCCTTAGGCCACACGAAGTGAGAAAGGAAAGAGCATATTTGGAATCAGTTTCCATGAGGAGTCAGTGTGGTTAGGAAGGACTAGGAGATAAATATGGAAGTTGAGCTGGGGTCCTCGTGAATGCCAGATGGCAGAGTGCAACTGGTGAACATTCACCAGTTATCTATTTGGCACTAGTTATCTATTTGGAACATTCAACAGTTATCTATTCTGAGCCCAAATCTTTGCCAGGGCCACGGAGCTATAAAAAGATGTACCAGCCCAGCCGGTGTGGCTCAATGGTTGAGCGCTGACCCATGAACCAGGAGGTAACAGTTTTATATAGACATGCCCAGTTGGGTTGGGGGCTCTATCCCCAGTAGGGGGCATGCAGGAGGCAGCTGATTGATGATTCTTTCTCATCATTGATGTTTATCTCTCTCTCTCCCTTCCTCTCTGAAATCAATGAAAACACATTAAAAATATATTTTTAAAAGATACACCACTTCAGAGAGTTTACTGATTGGCGGAGCCAACATGAAACCACAAAACTGGATCCAAGCCATTAGCAGATGATGCAGGCACCGTCCTAGGGGCCAGAAGACAGGGATGAGTTGTTCTCACCTCTTTCTAACTCTCAGCTCAGGCCTGACTCTACCCAAATATGGAGCAGAGAATATTAGCCAGTGTTTCACAAGACAAAGAGTTCGGCTCAGGCATATGCCAATGGCAGCAAATGTGTCCTTTAATTGGGAGTGATCATCATTTGCGTCCCCTTCCTTCCTGTTACCCCAGGTGGAAGATCCCACCCCCTGTGTGGCCTGATGCCCCTCAAAATCCATGGTCTTCAATATATCTGAGTCTCTCCACACTCAGCAAAGGACACTCCTTCCATCACCATGCTCTCAACCAGTTCCTGGCCTAGCCCCAGCAGATTTCCATTATCTTGTCTCCCTTTCTAAAACCTGAGCTGCAAAGGAATTGTTTATTTTCTTTAGGGTTCCCAGATGCAGATGCATTCAGAATAAAAATCTGGAAAGAGTTCCAAGTTACAAATATTTATGTCTAAATGACCCTATCATTTTGACTTCTCTCAATATTCTGTCTCTGAATACTAACATTGAATGTTGGGGTTTCTCCAGCTCTAAGTCCTCATCTTCAGGACTCAAGCCCAGAGATTCTTAGGGGAAATAACCCAAGAAGCAGCAGAGGAAGTGTGAACCCTACTCACATGGAACCAGGAGACCAATCCAAACATATATATATTTCTGTACAGCTTTATATTTATTTCCTTGCTTTTAGCCAGGCCTAGAAGCATCGACACTCCGGTAGCAATGCACACACTCAGCACCCAGATCTTGGTTTCTAAATATAATTCTCATTAAAGGGACTCAAGACTCCTTGGAGAAATGGCTGATAACAGGGCTGGGGCAGCGAAGATACAAGATAAGCTTGAAACATCTTGTCAAGCCAGAAAGTATTCAGAAAATGAAGGGGACATGTGAAAAAAGACACAGGAGCCTGCTAGAAATAGGGAATGGATTTATTGATTTGAGAGATGTGGGGAGACATGGGACAGGAGTTGACTGAAGGCGGCTGCCCATGCCTTGACTTTTCTAAACAAGTCTAAACTGCCACGTGTTTACTGAAATCTTTATGCTTAGTCTTCAGACGTCCGTGCTTAAAGGACACTGCAGATGCATGTGCTTTCTCAAGGATGCTTACCCTGCTGATAGTATCTAATAGTTAATTTTAGTTCAAGCTGTTGTTACAATAAAAGCCTAAAGAGGCAGGTGGATGGGGCGGTTTGGTTTCTCAAGCCAAGCAGTCCCTTAGCCCTCTCTTTCATAGAAACGTGTGTCAGAGTGATCACTCATCCGTTGCTCAGGGTCTGCCGGTCAGCCCCGGCAGAGAGAAAGAGAAAGAAAAAAACACTGATTTGTTGTTCCATTTATTTATGCATTCATTGGTTGATTCTTGTATGTGGGGATTGAACCTGCAACCGTGGCATATTGGGATAATACTCTAACCCATCTACGCTCCACGGCCTGGGCAAAATATACTTTTCTTTAGAAATAGAATGCCAACCAATAAATGTAGAAGAAATTATAGAATGGGAAAATCACAGTGGATAATGAGCAAAATATTTACATGATCTCAAAGTATCTCCCCACAAATTATATAATTCGTCATTCAATTACAAAGGGGAAAATAGTAAATTTAAAATGGATAAACCTGCAAACATCAACTTATAACCCCGTGATCAGAGTAAACTTCAGCATTAATGGGACCAACTGACATCACTTCCGTGCTGTTCCTGCTGCACATACAAAACCCTCATCTAGTCACGTGGAGCCAGGAGACCAATCCAAACTGAGGAACATTCTACAAACTACCTGGCCTGTATTCTTAAAAAATGCCAACGTAATGAAAGGCTGGGGAACTCTTCAAGATTCAAAGAGACACATGTAACCATGTGGTACAGCTAAATGTAACATATAATCCTGCACCAAGAAAAAGGAAATTGCTGTAAGGGAGATAGATACTGGGACAAATGACAAAATTTAAATATGGAGCATGGGTTAGATAACAGTTATTATATCAGTGTTAAACTTCCTGATTTTGATAACTATACTTATGGTATAAATTATGACAGAATGTCCTTAAGGAAATACATACTGAAGTTTTGGGGGTAAAAGGATACAACATCTGCAACTTACTTTCAAATGACCCAGAAAATACATGCAAAAGTAGATACAGCAAGTCATTTAGTCATAAAGCATCTGGCAAAATGTAAATACTTGGGAAATTTGGGTAAAGAATAATATATTGGTGTTCTCTGGGGTAGTCCTGTAACTTTTCTGTAAGTTTGAAATTATACTAAAATGTAAAAAGTTACCAAACAAACCAAGAATCCAAGGGATGAGTCAGAATTATGGTACAGTCACTCCGAGGAAGCCTTACAATGACACAGTCTTACAAATAAAGTCTGTGCAGCTACATAACAATATAGACAAAATGTTTATAACATATACAGTGTCGAATGATAAGAGCAGGATACAAAATATTCTATGTGTGTATTTTTATAACTGTGCCAAAGTAAGCATATAAGGAAGGCTGAGGATACAATCAAAGGTGATAACAAGAATATTAGCGGAGTAGAAAGAGAATGAGTGACTTAAAAAAAAAATCAACCTGTTGAAAAAAAACTTGCTGGCACTGGCACTCCCCCCCACCCCCCATCAGTGCTGGAAATCTGTGCTGTTTAACGCAGTCTCTTGCCTCAGGCTACCACTCCCCAAACTTTAACCACCCACAAAAAAATACTGGACAAAGAAGGTCTAAGTGCCTCAGGCAGAGGCACTTTGATGGTGGTGGGGTGAGGAGTGTTCACACACAGGCAGTCTGCCCGCCCTGCCTACAGGGCATCTTGGCTGGCAGTCCCTCTGACCAGCGAGCTTAAGCAGTTGTGGACACAGTTGAGGGGAAGCCCAGTACCAGCGCATCTTCTCAAGGGCCTCCCTGGCCAGGCCAGCACGGTGTGTGTGGGGGGGGGTGGAGGGGGCGCCTTTGAAGGCCTTCATCTCCTGCTGACAACACGGGCCCTCTCGGTGGCATGCTTCCTCTTGGGCACAGACAGTAAAATTTGGAACCTCAAAAGATTTAGGAACTTCTGGATGACCTTACCTAGAAGCAGAGTGCCTGGCTCTTGTCTATGGGGATAGAGTTAACTCCTTATTGGTCCTTTACACTTTTCAGGACTTTTGATGGGTGGCAAAAAGGAGTTCAGAACCCAAGACTTTGCTATCAGAAGGCAAGACTCAGAGCACCCTGGGCAGCTTAGGGAAGGAAACAGAGTAGGCATAAAAGAGAAAGTCTGCCTCCTTTGCAGGAGAACTGGTTTTCCCCTCTTATTGTAAGGGACATCTTTAAAACCCTTCTCTAAAGAAGTGGGAATAAGGATGAAACAGATTTAAGAGGCCCTGTCGCTGTGGTAGATGGAGAAAAGGAAGCTCCAGTGCCCTAGGACAGTGGTCGGCAAACTCATTCATCAACAGAGCCAAATATCAACAGGACAACGATTGAAATTTCTTTTGAGAGCCAAATTTTTTAAACTTAAACTATATAGGTAGGTACACTGTTATTAACTTGATTAGGATGCTCCTAAGCTGGCCTTTGCTAAAAACGTCCTCAATCTGATTGAGGTACCTTCACTGAGGTCGACCCCTTCCAACTCTCCCGTCCACACTCGTCTTGTACACTTGTTTCGTCTGTCTCCTTTCGTTCATCCTATGTGTCCACCCCCCACTTCTTCTAACGCCACTTCTTCAAAATAGACTCGCCCAGGCTGAAAACCGACTTCTGCGCATGGGCCACGAAGTTTCAATCGCACTGTACGTGCGCGCCCGCATGTGGTATTTTGTGGAAGAGCCACACGCAAGGGGCCAAAGAGCCGCATGTTGCTCGCGAGCCGCGGTTTGCCGACCACTGGCCTAGGAAGCAGCAGCACAAAGTTGTGAACTCCTGCCGAGAGAAATTTACTCCACCTGGGCAGCGCCTTGGTTAGGAGTACTCCCGGCCTGCTTCCCAACTGCACCCCAGCCTACAGGAAAAAGCACCACAGTCTGAGTCATGTGACCTGATTTTAAAATATTTTATTACATAATCTTTTCATGGCACCATCAGGAGTAACAGAAAACGTTATTCCCAGTTCCTAACCACATCCTGAAAAATATACATATGTATTTATATATTTATATCAATACTCCACCCTATCCCATAATTCCACCACCTATTATAGGTCTTTTGCTTAAAGCAAGAAACTATTCTCTCAGGTAAGAAAATATATATGGAAGCTAAATGCAGTAAGGGTTAGAATGACGGGACAGCTGGTGTGGGGCAGGGCGGAAGGGGAGAAGTCAGGTTAGGCAGGATGCGTCAGGGTCCAGCAGAGGTGGAGGAGGACAGTGTATAAAAAGGCAGCGTCGGGCAGGTGGGCTCTGGTGTCCTTGGTCCACTAGGAGATGGCCTTTGCCTCAGGAAGGAAGGCTTCCCAGTACTTTGCCAGCTGTAAAGAAGTGGGGACAGTAAGCACGTGCCCCCATCGAGTGGCAGAGCCCGAGCTTGGAAGGGAAGTAAGCACAGAGCCATGGCACTCCCCCAAGAGCCTCAGCCACCCCCACAGGGAGGCCTGAGGTGAGGTGGAGCTGAGGAAATGGCCAGCCACACGGCCCAGTATCTCTCTAGACTTAGAATAATCTCTGAAGACAGTACTGGTTCTGCCCCAGAGGAAGCATCCCGTGGAGGTCACAGCTTTGCCTAGCTCGCAGTGGGGGCCATTGTTCCACATATGGATTGGGTTAGGTGCTATCAAGGGGTTAAAGGGAGAGGAGAGTTGGGGTTTGTTCTTAAAAACAAACTCGTTTTAGGATTAGGGCAACCCTGCTTAGCAAAAGACCCTATTGGATGTTCCATGTTAGAGCAACAGGGCCTACTTTTAATTATTGATTCTAGCAGGGCACAGGCACCCCCCCCTCCAGCAGGGCCAGCCCATCCTGTCACAAAGCCACAAGCAGGCAGCTGGTCTGTGGAGCACGCAGCAGAGGATGAAAGTCGTGTGTAACTTACATACCTGCTGCTGTGAGTACAGGAGCGTCTCAAGGTACTTGATCACGTGGTTTCTGAAGTCCTTGGATTTCTCTTTCTATAGGAGACAGGATTCTACACTGACCACCCAGACAGTGCTTCTTCCCCTCTTGATAGGATGGTGGTGGGTACTGCTGACCAGTGCTGCACAAGCTCAGGAAGTGGAGCCAGCAGCTGGAAGAGCTATCACTTCCAGCCAAACAGCCTCTGCCAAGGTCTTTCGAGGTTTTTTGTATGGCGGGGGTGGGAAGGGGAGGAGACAGGACAGGAGACCACAGGGTATATGACAGCTGCAAGTTTTATGTTGTGTCTAACTGTTCTAGTTCAGCAGCAACAAGTGCCTTAGGAACAAACACACAGACGTGAACATGAAGACACATACACACACACACACACACACACACACACACACACACACACTCCTTTTCACAACAACTGCCACGTTACTGGCAGCTCCACCTGTCTCTCTACTCAATAGACTTGGACAAAACCAACACCACTACTAAAGCAGGCACGGCACACCTGTGAGAATAAGATCTGCTATCTCACCTCAAAGCGTATCACTTCTTTTCGGACCACAGTTGAAATCCTTTCAAAGTCCCTTTCATACTGAGTCACCCGAGACTCCCACTGGGAAGAAAGAGGAAAAAAAGGATCACTTAACGTTATGGTATCATTATTAGTCTTGTTTTCGGGCAGCAATCCTATATTTGAGACCTCAATTGGTCATTCTGTCTGTCTGCCTCTCTGGGTAAGATCAGATAGCATGTGGGGATTTAGCGTGTAAGTCAGAGTCTGGCAGAAGGCCACCTTGGGGCTGGCTGGAAGGGATGCCTGGTTCGCAGGCCGATCCTGCATCTGGAAAAGCTCGTAACTGCAGAGCTCTGGTCAGGTCCTCACCAACAAGGCCGGCGCCCAAAGAACGGAATTCGTTCTCACCGGGGGGCATAGCTGAATTACCTTTTCCAAGACCTCGCCAGGACCCTTCCAGCAGAGACTGACGGGAAGTCTGGGTGAATGGGAAGAGGAAGAGGGCAGGCCTCAAGGCCAGCCAGCAGCCACCGTCCTTCACAATCCGTCACCTCTCTCACCTGAGGTGGCGTGCCAGCATCGGGTGCAATGGGACCAGCAAACAGCCCCGTCAGGCTGCTTGGGGCCTCACCTCCACGATCTCGTCCTTGGCCTGCTGCAGCTTGTCGGGCTTGTTGGCCCACAGCAGCCGGGCCTCAGCCTCCCGCTTCTTCTGCAGTGTGGCTTGAGCATCCTGCCAGCGCTGCCACGTCTTCATGCGCTGGTCGAAGGCAGCCTGTGGGTGAGGTGTTGGGGAAGAGCACAACCAGCCCTCAGGAGCTCCACCGGCTCCGCCTGGGGGCTCTCCCAGTGGCTGGGCTAGGGAAGGGCCAGAGCAAGGGCAGGTTTCGCAGCCCAGTGTTAGTGCCCAGCTGAAGTTTAATGTCAAAAGCAGAAGCTTGGGTAAGACTCCTCTCCCAGCCTCCGGCGGCCAGCGCCATGCTGCTGCATGCCACTCCCAAGGCGGGATGGCTGGGAGCACCGGAGGCGGCCTGAGTCCAGTGCCCAGTACGACAGCTGCTGAACGCCTCCCTCAGGCCAGCCAGTCCATGAACCTACACACTCCTCCTGAATGCTTGCCATGTGCCAGGAACTACGAACACAGTGGGAAATGAAGCACACATGGCTTTCCTTTCATGGAGCTTATACTCTACTGGAAAAGGCCGACATTATGTTAATAATCACCAATAAGTAGTTACAAGTATGCAGAGTACAGAGAAAACAAGCAGGTACTTTAATAAACTGGGGACCTAGCTTAGCCTGGGAGATATATCAGGGAAGGCCAACGTAAGAAAGCAACCTTTAAACTGACAACCACATACTATACAGGGTTAGCTCAACAGATCTTTAAACACTGAAAGCCCCCTCAGGGACATGGTGCTATTGCCCCGTCCATACACTCAATTGCTCTAGGCTATCAAGTGCCCCAAAAAGCCCCTAAAATCCACCTGATGGTTTTCCCTGGTTCTAGTCACCTGCCCACAATCAAGATTTCCAGACGACAGTTGTTGGCCTAACCAAACCATCCCACATCCCCACTGGCTTTGCAGGCTTCCAGACACAGCCTGGGGGAGAGATGTGCGCCTGTGGCCAGCCTCTCAGCCCTGTTCCATTTGCTCCCCTTCCTGGCACAACAAGTTCCCTGGAGGTTTTCGAGGTACAGGGCTTTGCAGAAACTTGAACCTCAGGGAGTGAGATGACACCAAATTTACTTTCCCCAGCAGTGCCACTAGGATCACTTGAAATTTCTTAACAGCTCAAAGTCAAAGGATTAGGTAAAGGGTGACCTCATACCCAAGTAAGACTCAAGCCTAACCCCAGGGCTCACAGCGGTACAGCCCAGCTTTGGGGAGAGGTAGAGGAAATCTGCTCCCTTTCTATTCTCACCACCAGCTCATGACCATGAGGAGGGCAGGCGAAGTCTCAGGGAAAAGCCCAGCTGGCAGCTCTGCGCTCTGAGGCCTGCTGCCCCAGCAACTGGAGCTTTAGGCCAGGCCTCCCTCATCCCTGTCCACAGAGGCTGCCCCTGTCCAGGCACCATATCCAAGCTCTGCCCTCCAGGGATCCCAAACAATGCTCCTCTCTGACAGGTTCCCCAGAGAGTGCTCTTCCCTGGAATGGCTCTCCAGTCTAAGCAGTCTGACCAGTTCTAACAATTCCAAAGCAGGTCATCTTTCCAGCTCTCATCACCCTGGGTTAGCAAACCAAAACGCAAAGTGACAGGACAATGAGCAGGCCCACAGAGGAAATGGAGCCCTGGCAGCTCGGCTCCTGACAGCACAGGAGCCTCTGCGCAGGGAGATGGGGGGATGGGGAGTGAAGGGGGCTCCGTAGCAACTCAGAGGCTCATTCATTCTAGGCCCGTCAGATCAGAGGCAGACGCAGGCCTTACAGGGCTCTTTCCTCTGTCTCAGGGATGTCATGCGAGAGCTAATCCCACTTCCCAGTGAAGCTTCCTGGGCTGCTCCGAGAGGTCATGGGAAACCAGTGTCCTGGTCACCAGGAGAAAAGGTGAGGTGCTTGACCTGAGGGGCAGGCTGCAGTGTTGTTACCAGTGTGGTCAGCACAGCACACAAAGGGCTCTGGTGACAAGCTCTCTCAGCCCCTGGCCACACTCCTCCATGCAATGCCAAGCCGGTTCTGTGTAGTTACCTGACTGCTCACATTGGAGGACAAGTGGAAGCCAGCAAGAGCTCTTACCAGGGCAGAGCCACCGCTTACTGTTAAGGAGGCAAAGACCAAAGGACTGAGGAAATGACTGCGCCAGGGCGCCATGACATAAGCCTTGCTTGAAGAAAGGAGCATGAAGACGCTGTCCAGCTTCAATAATAAGGAGGGGCGTATTGGGAATTCAAGAGTGGTCTTTTCTCCTAATGCATTTAAAAAACTGGCTGTGGGCCTCAAAATGACTTAGCAATAACCAGCTAACAGTTAAATGGACTTCTTGGTTCACAGGATGCCTTCTCTCTTGAGAATAGAAAAAGTTTCAGCTATTCTGAAGTATAATGAATGAAACTTTTTGGGAAGGGGAAGAGCAAAGGGAAGACAAATGAAGTTAAGGGGAGGAGAAAGAGGAAACAGAAGCTTACTCGGACTATGGCCAGGAGGCGAATGTAGTCACTCAGGAGCTCTGCAAGGAGGAAGAAGTCACTGTTGGCCTGTTCTTGGTGGAGCTGCTCAACTTTTTCTTCCACCTCAGCCAGCTGGGAGAGCGCCCGTGACAAGGCTGTGTTGTCCTCTGAGCTCCCAAGCATGGCTAGACTCTTGGCAAACTGGGCCGTGTTCAGCGCTAGCTCTGGAAGGAGGAAGACAGCAGAGCCCCTTACCTCACAAGGAAAAGGGACAAGTCAAAAACAAAGCGACACAAAAATAAAAAAGAAAAGGGACAAATCAGCTGGTGCCTGGCGTGTCTCAGCGATGCTGCTCAGTCACACCACAGTCAACTGCATTCAGAAAGTGAGGGAATGCAGCTTGGCCACAAGATGGGGAGAGGCACCTGCTGGCCTGAGTTTCACTAGCTGGGTCTACCTGGGAAAAGCAGCTCCACTATTCCTGAAGAGCCAGAGGCCAGTTAATACTAACGGGCCAAAGGAACGATTCTGTTTGTGCTAGAGCTCATGGTAAGAAGCCTGTCGGCATGAGAGTGAATGCTGTGCACGCTGCACAGTCTTGCATATTCTAGAGCAGGAAAAACTTTTTATGTGAAGGGCCACATATTTTAAGCTTTGCAGGCCACATTTGGTCTTATGTGCTTTTTAAAAAATTCATCCTTTAAAAATGTAAAAACCATTCCTAGTACAGCATTAGGCCCTGGGCCAACCCTTGCAATGGTCTCATTCTAATGGTTTTTGCCTATTTAGGTTTCTGGTGATCCAGCATGCTTCAGGCAGAAAAGGAAAGCATTCAAACTTGGCAAAATTTACTAGCCCTTTAGCAAATCTCACTAGAGAAAAATGAGAAAGGGTTAGGAGACATATCTGGTTTCCCTACATTTACAAATTGGTCATTTGACCAGGTAGCTAAAGTCTGTGATATCATTTTGTGGATATAAGCCACCAACTCAAATCATACCAACAGAAGCCCACGTCCCAGGTCTAGCTGTACCTGGGATGGCTCCCTGCCCAGGTTGAAAGTACAATGCCCACAGTGAATGAGTGATGTTTCTTGCCAGGAGATGCAGGCATATCTTTTCGATCGGAACATCAGGACCAGGTGGGCAGAAAATTTCAATTTGAGTGGCTGAGAGGCTTGGGAACAGCATGCCCTCCCATGTCCAACTCACTGGAGACATCAATTTCCCCCGGCTTCAAGTGCATTCAGAGGTTGTTACCTTTCCTATGGTTGACTAGAGTTTCTACAACAGCATGCAGTTTCCGTAAGCGCTGCTCCTCACACTCTACCTCCTGGAGCTTCTCCTCAAACCACTGAAACACACAAGCCCAGAGCTTTAATGGAAGCTATTCATATAGGTACAGCACAGTCTTTCCTTAGCAGTTTTTAAAAAAGGAACTGAATTATCTTAAAAAGAAAGTCTCTAATTTCAGAAATTTCAGGATTCCTCGGTGCTTCCGATCTGTAAGTCTGAGGGAGTGGGGGCAGCACAGGGCTACTTACAATGTCTGATTCATTCATCTTGATGGTCATTTTGCTAACTGCATCTGTGGCTTTGTTGAACATCTTGAGGAGACCAGCGCCACTCAATGTCTGGGTACCCACAGCACGTGGCAGCTATAAGACCAAGAAGGCGGGGGTGGCAAGTTATCTGCTGCCCCTATTTTAGGTTCAGAAGAATTAGTATCTATCAGATGGCATGCCCCAAACGTGCCAAACAAATTATTTGAACTGTAGATTGTTGTTTTCAAAGGCAGACACATCTATAACCAGCATGTACAGAAAAAAAATATCAAAGGACCATGCTAAACAGAATCAGCAACATTTTCTGTTTTTGATAGTGTAGGCAGAAAGCAGTGTATGCATGTTATGGGGCCAGGTGACCTCATGTTGAGATTGTCTGCGCACCCAGGCATGAAGTGCTTAAATACCAAGTATGCTTTTGTCAAAAGTCAAAAATTCCTTTGGATTAGCATACTCTGCACACACCTGGACTTAAGGTCTTGAAAGTCTTTGAAGTTGTGCTCTAATTCTATTTGGATTTTCCCCAGTGATTAAAGATCCAAGGACAGGAACGTTATTTATTCAGATTGTGGCTATGTTTAGCGATGATCTAATTAAGCAAAAAAAAAAAAAAAAAGAGCCAAATATTTATAACCATTTGATTGGTTCAGTCTTTAAGAACTTTCCTAAGGCATGGAAGGGATGCTGAAAATTCTATATATACAGCATACCATAATGAAAAATTAGACTTAGGACACTTAGGGTAGTAATCCTCAATATGGCATTATTTTGCCCCCCCCCCCCCCCAAAATCTGGCTATATCTGGAGATAATTTTGGTTGTTCAAACTGGGAAGGGGGTTGCTACTGGCATCTAGTGGATAGAGCTGTACAATGCAAAGAAGGATCCAGCCTGAAGTGTCCCCAGTGCCCAGTGTACACAAACCCTGCTCTAGGGGAACAAAGTGGGATAAGTGGGTGAAATGGAAGAATGGACTTGGGAATCCCAGAGGAGGAATGAAAAGATTTAAAGTGTCAGACAGAATTTTTAATTAAAAAGTTACATTTTGGGGGTGGGGGGGTGGAACATCAGTGATGAGAGAGATTCACGGATCGGCTGCCTCTTGCACACCCCCCACTGGGGATTGAGCCTGCAACCCAGGCATGTGCCTTTGACTGGAATAGAACCTGGGACCCTTCTGTCCCTGGGCTGACACTCTATCCACTGAGCCAAACTGGTTAGGGCTCCATTGATTGTTAGAGAGAGAGTGGAAGAGAGAGGGAAAGACAGAGAGAAATATTGATGTGACAGAAACACATCGATTGGTTGCCTCCTGCACGCACCCTGAGCCAGGGAGGAGCCTGCAACCAAGGTACGCGCCCTTGACCAAAATAGAACCCGGACCCTTTGGTCTGCAGGCTGACACTCTATCCACTGAGCCAAACTGGCTAGGGCTCTACTGTTTCTTTTGATCCTTAATGACTAACATATTTCTTTTTTTCTTTTTTTTTAATATATTTGTTTGATTTTTTACAAAGAGGAAGGGAGAGGGATAGAGAGTTAGAAACATCGATGAGAGAGAAACATTGATCAGCTGCCTCCTGCACACTCCCCACTGGGGATGTGCCCACAAAGGTACATGCCCCTGACCGGAATCGAACCTGGGACCCTTGAGTCCGCAGGCTAATGCTCTATCTGCTGAGCCAAACCGGTTAGGGCGAATGACATATTTCTACACCTGTATTTTCATGCTGTTTCATGTTTCACTTTTTATCATTATTTTAATATATGCTTCCAGCAAATATATATAAACATTTCTGTAAACTTTGTTTATGATGAGAACAAAGTACTTGCTGTATTGATATGTTTTACTTAATTCTTCAATTGTTAGCAGTTGGGCTGTCTCCAATTTCTTACAATCGTGAATAGCCTACAGATAGCCTGTAAAAAAAGACTGCTCACTTGAATCAACACTTTTGCTACATGGCAGTTCTGTGGTTTGTGGTAACTGGTTTTGAACCAATGCCCCTCAGCTCCTGGCACAAAAAAATGTATTCAATTTGAGGCAAGTAGTAACCTATGAAAGACATGCCAAGGACTTGCCAAATAGATCACTGTGTTGATCCAGTAAGAAAACTAGATTGCAGTGTGACCTCTACAACCAGTTGCTTTTGACTATAGGCAGAGCTTCTTTTCTTTCAAAGGCTGAAAAATACCTGTCACTCATAGGTGTTTACAAAGTAGGATATAGTCTGGTACTAGCCTATATGCATGTTAAATGTTCAAATATTCATTGAATGAACTAGTTTCATTTCGCGAGGGACAGCTATCAATTATGAAATTCAATTATGAAGTCTGTACAATACTAACCTCTTCTTTTTCCAAGAACTCCCTGACTTCAGGGTCCTGTAACATGGTAGGGTGGTTCACAATCCTCTGAAGGTACCTATGGGGTAAGCAGTTATCTGGTTAGTCAGGCTGGCCTCCCTGGTTCTGAGTGTCATAGAGTGCCGGCAGGGTTACAAGGTCTTTCATTGCTTTAAAATGTCCTCAGATAAGGCGCTTAAGTATAACTCTGCTTGTAAGCACATTCAAGTTCATGTTCTCCACATTTCTAAAAGGGGAAGAGAAATAACTGGTCAGAAAGAGACCTCAGTTATTCATATTTGACTGTCCAAGGAGAGGAGGACTGCCTGCCTACTCAGGATGGGGAAAGAAAAGAAGATGGTCTGTTCCTGAGCTGAGCGGGTATGAGACTTAGGGAAAGTAAGGTATACTATGAAGGTGTAAATCTTTCATTCACTCAAGTTTCTCATCTCTACTAACTCCAGTGAACATCTCACAATTGAGTCTAAGGTTTCAGCTTCTCACTAGTCCTCATGTTACTCAGGAAAATGGTTGTATGGCACTTACCTTTCTAGAGCAGCCCTCCGTTTTTCAAGAAATTCTGCAGAAGAGGAATCTTCTTTCCCGACTTTTACTTTTGTCATTCCTGGAATGGAATTTAAAAAGCAAAAATAATAAATAATCATCATGAAAAGAGCACACCTGTAAGAAAGCCCATAGGAGGAAAGGCAATGAGAACAGCACTGCAGAACAGAATCAAAGGCCACTTCAATGTCATGAGCATTAACCAGAGGTCCTTTACGTGTGTCATTTGTGAAATCAGTCTTGAAGTGCTGAAGGATCTAGACTCTGGGACTTGCAGAGTCTATGTTTCCTAAAAGGGGGGGGGGGGGGCACGGGACTCTGAGTATAGATCAAACATCAACTGAGGATGATGGGAAGGTTCCTTTCCCCCAGTCCCCACTCAATTTACATTTCAATTTGGAAGGAACAGCAATCATTTAAGTCTCCTAGATACCAACACACACACAGACACACACACAGACACACACACACACACACACACACACACACACACACCCCTACCTGTGGAAGCTAACACTAGGATATTCTACTATACCAAAGGAAAGAGAACATGTCAAAACGTGCTATTTCTTTAGAACTCATGAGCCTTATAGGAAAATACTGGAAATATTTCTTTTCTAACCACAAGACTCTACATTGTTACATGAAAGAGTTTCAGTAGAAAATATATTGCAGAAGAAGGCAAAGAAAACACCCAAGCGGATTAGAGAACACAGGCTTACCTATTAGGCTCTTCTCAGGTGGAGGAGGGACAATGAAGCCATTCTGAGAGTGTTTCTCTGACAGCTTCTCATAAAGACCCAGAAAGTCACTAAATCTTCTTTTCACTGCAAACTGTTTACTTCTGAACATTGGTAAGCTCGTCTTGGGGACAGAAAAAACAGAAGGCAGTTTCATTCCAAATAAGGAATGAAGGAGTATCTTGAAAATTGTCCAGCTGTCATCAAAGGCATTTATTTCCCAGATCCCTGTCTCAGCCATCTGGTAAATAACTTTCTCCAAGGCTGAGAGTCTTAAATTTTTGGAGTTAGAGTTACCTTTGGCTATCTGGAGTCTACAGAGTCCTTCTCAGAATAATGATTTTAAATGCATGAAATATATAGGATTACAAAAGGCAGCTGATTAAATTCAAGCATACAGTTTCATTCCCAGGTTAAGAACCCTTGCTCTATGGAAACATGTTAAAGCTAGAATTCTATAGTCACCTATAACCCATCCTTCCTGCACTGACTTATTAAGGATGTTAGCTTCTGGAATTAAAGCAGCCAAACTAAAGATAGACTAAACAGTGCTTCTAAGGGGGAGGATCAGATGAAATGTCTAAGCTGTACACACTTTAACCCCTAAGGTGTCACAGGATATAGAATTTACAGGAGACAGAGAAACAAGTAGTAGAGAGACAACATAAAGCAGACTTCTAGTAAAAAAGACTAGGCCTGCATGAAATGAGAGATCATTTAATACTCACCAGATAGGCAAACTTTAAGGAGATTGGCCTTGCCAATGATTAACAAGAAAGTGTATCAACAGGAACTTTTACACAGCCAATGGGAGTATAAATTGGTGCAAAGACTAGGCTGTATTCCTTTCCAACATCTCCATGACCTGGGGGAACTATTCGTGGCTCTATACCCTAGAGCAGGGGTCCTCAAACTACGGCCCGCGGGCCACATGCAAATACAAATATTGTATTTGTTCCCGTTTTGTTTTTTTACTTCAAAATAGGATATGTGCAGTGTGCATAGGAATTTGTTCATAGTTTTTTTTTAAACTATAGTCCGGCCCTCCAACGGTCTGAGGGACAGTGAACTGGCCCCCTGTTTAAAAAGTTTGAGGACCCCTGCCCTAGAGAAACTCTTCTGTGTGTACACTAGGAGACTATGCAAGAATATTCATAATCCATAACTATAAAAATAGCAAATATGCCAAATATCTCTATATATAAAAGCCTAAGTGACCATTACAACTGAATAACCAGAACAACCCGTTAATCAGTTGGCTATGATGTACAATGACCAACAGGGGGAAGCTCCTGCATTAAGCGCCTGCCCCCTGGTAGTCAGTGCACTCCCACAGCCAAACGCCCGCAGCTGGCCAACCTCCCATGGTCTCTCCCCATGGCCGGCAGGCCCCAATCGGCCCACAGTGTGGCTGCGAGGGAAGGAGGTGTGGGGGGAGGCGGGGAACGGTGCGGTAATGGGGCAGCCATTGCCTCCTCTCCTGACCTCATCGCGGCCTTTGGGCCCTGGGCTGGGACAGGGGAGCCAGGGGTGGGTGGCAGCAGATGTGGTCCCTTTCCCAGGGGGGGCTGAGGGCTGGCTTCCTCCTTGGGGCCGGCGGCCAACCTCCTGCGGTCCCTCCCCCTGTCCCTGCCCCCTGGTCAGCAGGCCCTGATTGGTCTGGCCCCAACCAGCCCTGATTGCCAGCCAGGCCTAGGGACCCCACCCATGCACGAATTCGTGCACTGGGCCTCTAGTTCACAACATAAAAACAGATAAGTATTTATGTTATAATCACACAATAAGCTAACTGTAGCTACACACAATATGGACGGGTTGAGGAACAATCCTAGTAAAGAAAGCACTATTTTCAGCATGCTGCCATTTTTATGAAATTCAAGAACAGAGCAAAACAGTATATTGTTTAGGGATACACATATGAAGACTTTTTAAATAAAGGAGTGACAACTCAGAAGAGTAGTCACCTCTAAGGTGTGAGGCAGGAATATGACAGGGAGAGACACAGGTGGGATTCAATGGTACTCATCTTAAGAACGGTGTTGGGTTCAGGGCTTCATTTTTTATGCTTCATAACATGCATACAACATTGTGTAAGTTTTGTATGCATTAATATTATATAAAAAAGGAAGACCAGACCTAAGGGCAAAAGGTTAGGGAAAGTATTAAAATAAGTTCCACATAGGAAACCTGAGAAGAACTGACAATTTTTAAACAGGTGATATATAGTTTGGGGCAATCCACCAAACTAGCTCTAAGCCACATAGTTCCTCAGAGGGACAGGACTGTATCAGATACACTGCATGTCCTAATAAAACTTACAAAGTTTCACACTGAAACGTTAGCTCTCTGGAAGAAAAGTGGAAAGGTTTGGATGAGATTACCAAGGGGATGCAGGCTTGCTCCATCTTGAGGAAATTTGAAGGAAGATTTTGGCAAAGAAACTAAATAAATACCCAGAAATAATCTGAATGACGACCTTCTTGGTATAAGCACCCAAGTCTACTAAGGTAGCCATCAGAAGGGTCACTTGGACTCACCTGTGTTGTAACTTTGTAGGCTACATAGGCATTCATACCATCCCCTGTGGGAGAACAAGAAAGCAGTAGAGGATTATTCTGTAAACCAAAGCAGTGCTAATCTTGTTAACATTTAACCAGGAATCATAAGCTACAGGAGCCCTGACTAAGAAGGGAAACTTGTTTCATATCCAAGCTTTATATACCATCCTAAATTCAATTCCTACTTTGCCTCAGGGCCTTCATGCATTTCATGCCCCATGGATGCTGGCTGAGCCCCAGTTTGACTTAGACAGAGTCAGTCCCCTGTTCAAAGCCAGGCTCCATTTATGCCCTCCACAAAGCAGCACTGGATACTGACAATCCATCAGTTGTTATCATGCCAATATTTGGGCTGGTTGCACACATCTGTCTAAAACCAAACAATTCTCTTGCTGTGTAAAACAGGAGGAGGCAAAGGAAGCAACTGATGCAAAAGGAAACAAGTAGTTCTACCCTAAGCTAGCTCTGGGCTTGGTTTGCTCTTTCAGAAATACTGTCACGGCCCCCTCCATTGGTGCTGGGGGACATTGACCTCTCTCATCTAACATGTTCAACCAGAGCAAAGGGCCTGGCCGGAAGAGACTTCAGCTGCCTGATATCATACAAATCTCTCTTTCTGGAGGAATTGTGTTTCTGAAACAGCCTTTGACTGTTAAATAATTTGGGATTCAAGAAATTGTTTTTCTCTTTATTAGTGTCCTGACCTAGGCCACTGAGGGACATAAAGGCACCATTGACTCCCTGAGCACTTAAAAGACATCCATTGGATTGTAGACAGATACAGCTCTGATGTTTGGGGCTAGACTCTGGTGTTTGGGGTTGATTTTGTCCCTTTCCTCCCCACCCCTTGGTTTTTCCCCCACACCAAACAGGAAACCTAGGTCAAATATTACTACTTGCTTAAGCTTCTGAACTGGTTGTGGGGTAAGGGCCCAGGGGAAGAAGGTGCAGTACTGGATCAGCAGGGTCATATACTGCAACTTGGTTTCAGTGAGATGGCTGGGAAAGTACACAAAGAAGCTGTGTACCTATATAGGAATAGAGAGCTTGCCTTCTCTACCTTGCCAGCCCTAATAAGAGTATGTATAAAATGGAAATCATATACTCAATTTTAAAAATTACTTTATACTGATTATTGCTGTTAGATCTCTTCTAAACCACTCATACTACATTGCCTAATATCACTAAGGATACTTACCACTGATAAAAGGAAAATGATATCTAGATTTACTTTATAGAAAAAGTCTTAAAATTTTCATTCCTAGTCCAGTAGTCATAGTCAAATATCCAAAAGGTCAATCCCATAATCTACTGCCTTCAATTAAGAAAAGTCTAAGTGCACATATACATAAAACACAGTAGCAGCCCTGGCCGGTTTGGCTCAGAGGATAGTGTCGGCCCCTGGACTGAAGGGTCCGGGGTTCGATTCTGGTCAAGGAAGGGTACATACTTTGATTGGAGGCTCAATCCCTGGCCCTGGTTGGGGTGCATGCGAGAGGCAACCAGTCTAGGTGTCACTCTCACATCAATGTTTTTCTATTTGTCTCTCCCCCTCCCTTCCATTCTCTCTAAAAATCAATGGAAAAATATCCTCCGGTGAGGATTAACACACACAAAATACCCCACAGTAGCAAAGCAGGATCTTCAGACACTTTGCCTACATATCATCTGCTCTCACTGAGGAAATGTGTGAGGAAAGAGAAATACTTGCACGTACAGAGAACTCACAAGATATAGAAATGGGCTAGCAATACAGCAGTTTTAAATTTATGCTAATTTCCTAAATAATTTCAGAAAGTTGAAGATGGCATATGCAAATTACCAAGACTGAAAAAAAGCATGTCCTGATAGAAGTAGGATTCTAATTTTATTTAATGTATGTGGAAATGAGAACCTCATGTTGAATAAACAGCCCACACAAATAAAAGGTGTTTTGATAAGATCAGGCTTTGAACATGAAAATGCTTTAAGCAGCTGGTTCTTGGCACCAACCTAAGAAGATGAAGACTTATCCTCAAAAGTGATATGTATGTATTTATTTATTTTTAATATATTTTATTGATTTTTACAGAGAGCAAGGGAGAGGGATAGAGAGTTAGAAACATCGATCAGCTGCCTCCTGCACAATCCCTACTGAGGATGTGCCTGCAACCAAGGTACATGCCCTTGACCGGAATCGAACCTGGGACCCTTCAGTCCACAGGCTGACGCTCTATCCACTGAGCCAAACTGGTTAGGGCAGTGACTTGTATTTAAATAAATCTGATCCACATGATGTTTAAAAAAATGGGTTGAATTGTGTCCCCCTGAAAAAGATATACTGAAAGTCCTAAATCCCAGTATCTCAGAGTGTGACCTTATTTGGAATTAGGTCTTTATAGAATTAATTGTGACCCGACAGCAAAGCTACGACTGATCCTCAATTTCCTCTGTTGTTGGAAAGCGAAGTGTATAAGATGTTCATAGATATCTTACCATTGCAACAGTCTAGGAAAAGTAAAACTCAACATTTTAACGACAAACTGTTTTGGTATAAAGTCTAACTAGACTTTATAAATTCCTATTTCTAATTCAGCATAGACAGAAGGCTGGAAATTACATTTTCCCACTTAACCAGAGGTTAGGAGGACAAGGCTCTGTATAGCATCTTCTGTAGGGATATACCTGGAACAAGGAAAGTTGAGGCCTGTTGCTCTCTGCTCACTAATAGCTTTCACAAGCTTGGGAGATGGAGAGGTTATTCTAAAAATCCAACTTCTGCAGAAGTTAAGTATTGTGTTTCTTGAAAATTTAATTTCAGTTTGACCAAGATTCAACCTAGGTCTTTTATTCTTTACCTAAAATAAAGAGATGCAGACCTCCCCACTTCATTAGGACAGCAAGAGTACATGATAAATGGTCTGTAACAAGAATTTCAAACTTCTTGAGGGAAAAACAAAGTCAGTATCCTCCAAGTATAGAACATGTGTCTTTTTGGGTGTTTAAATGGGATTTGTTATTTCAAAAGGGAATAAAATCGTTTCATTAACTCTGTGGGAGAAGGAGATGTCTGGATTTTTAAAAAGGGATTCTAATAGTATTTGAAGTCTCTGATTTTTATGCCTAAAGCCAAGAAAAACCTAAGTAAAGTACTGGGTAACTGACGTTTCTGGCCTTAGAAGCATAGTATGGAGTATAATTTTACAGGAAAGATAACGAGGAAGTACTTTACAACGGCTAGTTCAGTTCTGGACTTGACTATCTAGAAATTAGCTAACTATACTTCCCACAGCCGCATCCTAACGTCACAAGGAGTCCCAAGTACACTCACCTATCTTCTCAGGATCAGTTATACCGACTGTCAAATCAAATTGGTCTTCCTGTTCTTCTTCCTCTAGCTTTTAAAGAGAAAACAATCATGAGACTATAATAAAAAAGGCTATTAATTTTACCCTGTATTAATATTGTACCAATATAACATCAAGACTTATCCTTCTATGTATCAGTGTTCAGTTGTCCATTCCCAACAATACCAATGAACCAACTTCCACAATTTTAAGTTGGGAGGCTGTTCAAAGGTCTTTGTTACATCTATTATCTTAAAACCTTATTTTGATCATAATGAATAATTGCTAGATTTTGGAAAACTTGCCTCTGTCAGGCTAAGGAAGGAATGAAGAGATTATACTCTTGAATATGGGAGCTTCAGACACTAAATATGTACTCAGGGTTCATACTCAACTTCAGACTGGCAACATAGTTCTACACACACACACACACACACACACACACACACACACACACACACACACAAATAAATAGCATAGATTCTCACCTCCTCGTAGCTTTGCTGGGGCTTGGAAGAATTTGTGGCTTCCTGTGGAGGAAGAGATATGAGTGTTTTGGCTGGCACCTTCTTCTGATTATTCTGTGTGCTGTCCAGTGATAGCTCCACTGTGGCATCTGAAAATAGTTAATATTTTATAATAAAGGTTAATAATGGGTCTTTAATGGTTAAACTTCAGTTCTATAGGCTATGACAAGAACAAGAGCAACCATTCTCAATACTCAGAGGTTCTCAGACTAAGAGTAAGAATCATGAAATTTTTACATGTATAAAAAGGGAAGATGGTAAGGGAAGTATTCTTCTAGCACAAGCTTAATAGAGCCACATCTCTCATTTCTAAATAGAACTACTTGGCTACCTCCTCTTACATAGAATTTAGGCAAGAACCAGCTATCAAGCAAAAAGACTACACAGTCAAAGTAAATATGCCAATTTATTTTACTCTTAGGAATATTCCTTTAAAATCTTATATGGATCCTATTTATTCTTTTTAAAACACATATGTTTTAATTGATTTTTTTTAGAGAGAGAAGAAAAGAGAGGGAGACACACACACACACACACAAAAGAAAAAACATCAACATGAGATCGGCTGCCTCTTGCATGCCCACAACCCGGGCATGTGCCCTGACCAGGAATCCAAGTGGTGACCTTTTGGTGTATAGGATAATGCTCAACCAACTGAGCCACACCAGTCAGGGCCTATTTATTCTTGTTATAATTGTCATAAAAGAAGAATAAGTTTGGTTACCTACATTATAAGCCACTATGATAGAAAAGGCACATATACTGACAGTAAAAAAATGATATCAAAGGAAGAGTAAGAAAAACTATAAACTAGAAAAAATGGACCCAAGATACAAACATACTAACACCTATGAAAAGGACTATTTGCCACACCTGATGATGGTACTATTGCTTTAGCACATTAAAAAAAATATATTTGAAAAAAAAATTTGATTTCAGAGAAAAGAAGGGAGAGGGAGAGAGAGATAGAAACATTAATGATGAGAGAGAATCATTGATTGGCTGCCACCTGCACTCCCCCTAGTGGGAATCGAGCTTGCAACCCTAGGCATGTCCCCTGACCGGAATCAAACCCTGACCTCCTGGTTCAATCATGAGCCACACGGCCAGGCATTTTTAGCTCAATTTAAGAATTGTTCACAATTATAGTTATAGATCACCTTGCAAAGATTAAGTTATGTTTAATATATGTGGTCCAAGGAGGATAAAAAGACGTGTAATATCTAAAAACTAGAGGCCCAATGCACGAAATTTGTTCAAGGGGCTCAGCCTTCAAAGCCGTGGCGGCAGCCTCAGCTTAGTCTGGAAGGTCGTCTGGTCTAATTAGCATATTACACTTTTATTATTATAGATCTTTCTAATCAAAACAGTTTTACAAAATAGTGCTTAAGAGCTGCTTTTGTCTATCTTGGAAATTTCAGTTGAGCAGAACAACTCATTCTCTAAGTGACCTAGAGAGGATACTTTTAAAAGAGCATTATGCACCATTTCTAGGCATCAACATTTTTTAGGCCATTTTTTTTAAAAAAAGCAATTTTAACTCAGAGCAATGGAGCTAGAAGTTCAAAATCTAAACAGCTCAGATGTTTTTCTTCTTTTTAATAAAAAAAAAAAGTAAATATCCATTTAGGTTTGGCTTGAACACTACGTATTCAATTTTAGCCCTTAGGGAATTCAAAGAAAGTGGTTTCTTTTTCTTTTCTAGACTTTCATTTGGAGCTAAAATGAAACCAGACACAGGGGTCTATAAGATGTAACCAAATACTAGATCAATGTCCTAATCATTAAATGTGAATCATGTCTACAAATAAAGTTGTCATACTGTTGGAATCCAGTCCCTTTTAGGAAAAGAGTGGTAACATAATCTGATGCTGTGGGAGTACAAAACAAAACAGTATACATAAGAAGTTCGGATTCTTTGAAACAAGCAACCAGCTGAAGTATGTTTAAGATATTCACATCATGCAGGCCCCACACAAATAATTAAGTTAACAAATGTGTTTGGAAATGAAACAGGAGGTGCTTCTTATTTAAAACCCTTGGCTTATTGGAGTGCTACTAAGAGCTCTTTGAAGAGCTGTGGCATTTTTATTGAAATTCATGTGACAAAGATGTCAAAACTTACATGCTTTTTTCTCTGTATTATTCCCCCCCCCTTCTCTTTTTTTGTTTGTTTGTTTTGTTAATTCTCATCCAAGAATATTTCTTTCATTGTTTTTTTTTTTAGAGAGAGTGGAAGGGAGGGAAAGAAACAGAGAGAGAGAGAGAAACATCGACGTGAGAGAGACACATCCATTGGTTGCCTCCCACACATGCTGGATGCTGGGGATCAAGCCTGCAACTGAGGTATGTGCCCTTGACCAGAATCAAACCCGAGATCCTTCAGTCTGAAGGTTAACACTCTAACCACTGAGCCAAACTGGCTAGGGCTCTCCCCTGTACTCTTGATAAGAGTGATGGAAAAGCCTTTGGGCTCCATCACAGATACTCTGATCATCACTAAACTAATCATGTAGAAAATATAATAACTTAAATTTCCAGTCAATATCTAAAACATCTTGAGAAGTTACTCAAGTCCTAAACGAAATGTCTCACTGTAAGCATTCCTTTCTGTATTTTATGAATTTTTCTTAGTAGTGAGGTAGGTATTAGCTGCTTATGAAAGTAGCAGGGGAATTAAGTAAATCAGAATCCTCATTAGTAATAAATATGTTCCTAATAAAGATCTTCTATGTGTTCATGTAAATAAAATACAACCATTGGGGCTATCAGTTACATTAAGATTTCAGGTCTTCTTACAAGGAAAGATCATATAAATGTTAAGGTCCCAAAGATAGAAAAACCTTCTTTTCAACCTGTCATATATCTAAAAATAGTTCATTATTTTACATTTCTCTTCCAGAAACTGTATCCAAAAAATAATCACTCCCAGAATGATTAAATAGTGTGCACTTTAAGTTTCAGAGATGAAAGGAACTGGAAAATCTTCTAAATCTTTATAGATCTTCTTCTAACCTCTTCTTCCCTTTTGTCTTTTAAATTTCCTAGGAGAATTCTAATGTGAGTTTCCCAGAATCTTACCCTCGATGCTCTCATCCTGCCCCTTCTTCACCCTTCTCTCCTTTAAGGATCACATTCCCATGGCAGCTTCGACCTCTACGAAGAGGTTCTTCCAGCTCTTCCCTCTTATCCCAGGGAGAGCACCACAGTTCAAATCCCCTCCTGGGCATTTTCCTTTGCATTTCAGATTTAAATATCTAAAACTCTAACTCACTTTCCTCTCAAAAGCCAGTTTCTTCTTTGGAATATAGTTCTCCAACAGTACCATTTTCTTCTCAGTCCTTAGACTGAAACCTATAACTCTGTCTTCAATCCTGATTTTTGGATACCTAGTGTGTCCAATCACTAACACGAGAATTTGTTGATTTCTCTTTTGAAAAGTTTTTACCTTTCCCTTCCTACTTCCATCACCTTATTTTTGCTTTGTCATTTCATTCTTGAACTAATTTGTGAATGCCTTCTGAAGTTTCTAATCTTTGTCCACTACAATCCATTTTATATAATAATTCCACTAGATCAGTCTTCCTAAAACACTATGCCTATGGCTCTTAATTGGCCCTAGGATGAAAATTTAAAATCTTCAAGATTAAGAAATCCCCATTCTATACTATTGTTTTTCAAACTGCAGATTGTGTCTCATTTGGTGAATTGTGAAATCAATTCAATGGGTTGCAAATGTCATTAAAAGAGAAATAATAAAAAATTTCAGATTGTATTGAAAGTTGTAAGGAAAATTTAAAAAAACTTGTTTCAGATTTATATCTATATCTATATATACACATATAAACCTAAGCGACTATTATAACCGCTCAACTGGTCTCTATGACACGCACTGACCACCATGGGGCAGATGCTCAACGCAGGAGCTGCCCCCTGGTGGTCAGTGCACTCCCACAGCCAACCTCCCATGGTCCCTCCCCACAGTCGGCTGGGTGGTCAGTGCACTCCCACAGCCAACCTCCCATGGTCCCTACCCCCAGTCGGCTGGGTGGTCAGTGTGCTCCCACAGCCAAACTCCTGCGGCTGGCCAACCTCCCGAAGCCCCTCCCCTCCCAGGGTTGGCCCCCATCAGCCCCGATGGGGATTGGGTGAGATGGCCCCGATCACCTCTAGTAAGTATATACGTATGTAGATTTTAAAATATATTTTTATTGATTTCAGAGAGGAAGGGAGAAAGAGAGACAGAAACATCAATGATCAGAGAGAACCACTGATCGGCTGCCTCCAGAATGCCCCCCACTGGGTATTGAGCCCACAACCAGGGCATGTGCCCTAACGGGGAATTGTACTGTGACCCCTGGTTCATAGGTCAATGCTCAACCACTGAGCCATGCCAGCTGGGCAGTAAGTATATATTTTGGATGAGGACAATAAAATATATTTCTTACTATGAGTCTTGGTCATAAAAGTCTAAAGCCACTGCTTTAGTCTGATCTCAGACCTCTCTGAGCTGCCATGCCTTAGTATGTCTATCATTCCTCTGGTCACATTTATATTACTGTTTAATAGTTTGTCTAACTGGCGCTCTGAAGAAACTATATATTTATGTTTTATTCCCTAAACCTGCAAGAATCTTGATGGCAGGGACTGCGTTTTATATATTTTGAATCCTTCACAATCCTAATTATGCAGATGTATTTTTTCCTAGAGGAAGGGGGGAAGGTTACTTTAACTCAGTAATTTAGAAGATCCCTAGTATAAGTGTTGAGTCCATACTTGCCTGCAAAGAGATCCTGTGGCTCTTGATCTTGTTCTTCATGGATTCCATTTTCTTTGGAGCCATTGCTGATAGGAAAGGAAGTAATTCTCTTTGGATACTGGGGCTTACTCTAAAAAAAAAAAAAGAGAGAGAGAGAGATACTGTGAATAAGACAGTACCATTAAAAACAAACCTATAAAGTGACTTTTGAATGGTTTTATTTTAGCAGAATATTTATTCTGGCCCTGGATGGGTAACTCAGTTGATTAGAGCATTGTCCTGATATCCCAAGGTTGCAGGTTTGATCCCTGGTTAGGGCACATACAAGAATCAACCAATCCTATATAATAAAAGTGTAATATGCAAATTGTCCCCTCAGGTCATCATTCGACCAGGAGTTTGACCACTTGCTATGATGAGTGCTGACCACCAGGGGGCGATGCGGAACATAGTGGGTATTGGTGACATGGCACTGGCAGCAGTGCAGGCACTGCCAGCCCCGATGGGCCCCAATGAGAGTGGGACCATGGTGGGAGGGTGGAGCAGGTGAGTGGGCGGCACCAGGCCAAGGAGGGTATGAGCAGGGGCCTGATCACCCTGCCGATTGCCCTGCAGATGGTGACCAGTGGTGGCAGCAGGGTGCGGGGCCACTGCCCAGCTCCCAGGCGCTGAGGGAGCTGGGCGGGGGGCCTGGCCCTGATCAATTGCCCTGCAGGTGGGATGGTGGAGCAGGTGAGGGGGTGGCGCCAGGTCAAGGTGGGGTGCCAGGAGGGGCTGCGAAGCTGTGAGGCTGGAGGTGCGAGCTGGGACCGATCTCTGCAGGCCACCCTGGAGGACCCCACCCATGTGTGAATTCATGCACCTGGCCTCTAGTGAATACATAAATAAGAGGAACAAGAAATTGATGTTTTTTTCTCAATATATAAAATATATAAATAAATGAATATTTTTCTTTTTAAAGAAAAGAAAAATGCAGCCTGCAGACAGGTTCCATGTCTTCAAGTCTGTGGATTATTTGTTTTTAAAATTATATACATATTTTTAATTTTGTTGCTGTTGTTGTTAATCCTCACCTGAGGATATTTTTTCCAATTGATTTTTAGAAAGAGTGGAAGGGAGAGGGACAGACAGAGGAAAACATCGATGTGAAAGAGACACATCAATTGGTTGCCTCCTACACACACCCTGACCGGGGAACCTGCAACCAAGGTACATGCCCTTGACCAGAATCGAACCTGGGACCTTTCAGTCCACAGGCCGACTGAGCCAAACTGGCTAGGGTTATGGGTTTGTTTTTTTAAAAATATATTTTTTATTGATTTCAGAGAGGAAGGGAGAGGGAGAGAGAGATAGAAAGATCAATGATGAGAGAGAATCACTGATTGGCTGCCTTCTGCATGCTCCCTACTGGGGATCGAGCCCACAACCCGGGCATGGGCGCTTGACCAGAATCGAACCTGGGACCCTTCAGTCCGAAGGCCAACATTCTATCTACTAAACCAAATCAACTAGAGCTCATTGGTTCTTTTTTTTTTTTTTTTTTAATTTTAATTCATTGGGATGACACTGATGAATAAAATTATATAGGTTTCAAGTGTACAATTCAATGAAAGTGACTTTTAATGCATTGTTCAGTCACTCCTACAGTTATTTAGGAGAAGATAGGGGCACTAGTCGGCCAGTTCAATAAGCAGCAAATCAATATTAGTGGTGTAAGTGCTGCCCAAGTAATCACAGAGCTGAAATAAATGAATACATTTTAGAGTTAATTTCTAATACCATAACCTTGCTGAAATGCCCTACCCCAAAGCACATGATACTGATGCGGGTATGTGTATACAGAGATAACTTTCAAAAGAACCTGTCCAAACGGATTTCTCCTTCTCAGTTGATAACCTTTATTCTTTCAAATGCTGATGGGGCACATTCCAGTGACAAGAACCCCACACTGGATCCAGTGGGTTCCAGTATTTAAGCTCTGATCCTGCTTACTTTGTTGTCTTGGCTAAACTGTTAATTGAAACCCAGTTGTGTGGATATTACTGATCCCTCTGGAGAGACAAAAGAAGTTTTAACACTTTACACCTAAAGCTGTTGTTAAAATAACTTATCTTTTCATCCTTAACTTACATAGACACAATTTTCAACCATACCCATGTCAGAATAGGGGAATAAAAACCAGTCATGCTTAGCTTCGTGGGTACATAGTGAAAATACAGTCAGTCCATGCCCTTTATCAAAAGCTCAGTGATCAACCACAAACAAGTGTGGGGAGAGACCCAGACCAGTTACCAGAATAAACAAAGCTGGATTGTGCAGGACAGGAACAGAAAGCTGGGAATCTGGCTTCAAAAGCCATGGTGTGGTTTCGCAGGGTTTTGAAGTCAGACCCTAAGGCTAAATCAGTTAAGACCTGACTTTTAGAATCTTTTATGAAACATTTCCTTAACCAATCAGAGGGATTTAGTTCCTTAGAAACAGGCCATTTCTGACCCAAAAGAATAAAGTGAAATGATAGATCTATTGAGAACTCTGAAAATGCCATGCAAACAGCTCCACCCCAATACTGGGACCACCCTCGGGGAAAGAAACTGTTACCAATATTTAGTTTTATATTAGCAAACAATGCCTCTATTGGAATTTTTCCTATGCGAATAAAATTTAATGAGCACTAAGTTGTGTATGCTTAAATGTTATACCAATTGTCAAGAGACTTCTAGCTGCTTCAATCTTAAAAAACAGAGACACAGACAAGAAATAATAGAGCAAAAACAAAACCCACATTTCCCTTTTGCCTCATACACTGCCAATCACCTTCTTACATACACATTTCCTATAAATATTCTTGTTCTCTTGTACAGTAGAGGGATCTCATAGAAAGCCATCTGATTTTTTAAAATTGGGGTGATAATAGCTAATAAAATATAGGTTTCAGGGTTACAATATACATCATCTGTATATTGTATCGTGTTTTCACCACCCCAAGTCAAGTTTCCTTCTATCACCATTTATCCCCTCTTTACCCTCTCCTAAGCCTCTCACCCCCCTCCGCTGGTAAATCCCTTCCCCTTTTTCTCCCAGTGCCCCCACCCCTTCCCTTCCCATCTGAATTCTTTTTAATCCAGTTCCCACTGATACCAGTCATCTGTAGATGGAAATCTAGGAGAGATTAAAACCCAAGATACATTAAGGACGAATATATTTAAACGCAAGTTACTAGTAGCTCACTAGGGACACTGAAGCAACAGAAGGGCACAGGTTGGAATTTAGCCATTTTAAAAAGCACTTAGAAGAACCCATTCCTGTGATATGGAGATGAACAAAGCTAGCTTTCTATTTCTGATTTACCATCGAAACTTATAAACTTAAAGACAAAGAACATTTTCTGGAGCCATGTGTCTATCTTTATACTACTCCGAAAAGACAGAACCAGATGGATGGAATATGCAATGACAACTAGAGCACAATTATCTGTCTTTCTTCCTCCATCAGACCATATTTGAGCCCAAACCATAGTTGCTTGACTAGAACTGTGATGAAAACAGACTTGTGCTCCCTTAAGAGCTAGGTAACAACTACCTGAGAACAGAAAACTGCTCCTCAGATATCCTCTGGGACTCCATTCCAAAAACCACTCAGGATTGAGTTCTAGATAAAGTTTTAGCTAATTGAAGATAGTTAGATGGATTACTATATTTGCTACCCTAATCTTTCCTCTGTAATTCTTCTATGTACTAATCTACGTATATAAAAGTTTGTATTCTGGTTTTGCCCCTACCATTTAAGCATTTTTCAAAGAACCAGCTCTTTTGTATTATTATTATTTTTTGGTCTCTATGTAATTTATTTCTGCTCTGATCTTTATTATTTCCTTCCTTGTACTTACTCTGGGCTTTTCTTGTTGTTCTCTTTCTAATTTTGTAGGTTGTAGGGTTAGGTAGTTTATTAATAATTTTTCTTGTTTTTTGAGGTAGGCATGTTGTGCTATGAACTTCCCTCTCAGAATTGCTTTTGCTGTGCTGCATAGATTTTGGGTTGTTGTGTGTTCATTCTCATCTGTTTCCAGGAAGTTTTAATATTTCTTTCTTAATCTCATTGGTAGCCCATTCATTCTATATAATAAAGAGATAATATGCAAATTGACCATCACACCCTTGCACAAGCTGGCCACCCCCCTGTGGCCAGCAGGGGAGGGCAGTTGGGGAAAACCAGGCCGGCAGGGGAGGGCAGTTGGGGGCAATCGGGACAGCAGGGGAGCAGTTAGGCGTTGATCAGGCTGGCAGGGGAGTGGTTAGGGGTGATCAGGCTGGCAGGCAGAAGTGGTTAGGGGTGATCAGGCAGGCAGGCGATTGGGCCTACACCGGAAGTCGGACATCCCCCGAGGGGTCCCAGATTGGAGAGGGTGCAGGCTGGGTTGAAAGACACCCCCCCCAAGTGCATGAATTTCGTGCACCATGCCTCTAGTTTAGTGATGGTGAACCTATGACACGCGTGTCAGAGGTGGACGCGAACTCATTTTTTTGGTTGATTTTTCTTTGTTAAATGGCATTTAAATATATAAAATAAATATCAAAAATATAAATCTTTGTTTTACTATGGTTGCAAATATCAAAAAATTTCTATATGTGACACGGCACCAGAGTTAAGTTAGGGTTTTTCAAAATGCTGACACGCCGAGCTCAAAAGGTTCGCCATCACTGCTCTAGTTTAATAACATGCTATTTAGCCTCCAAATGTTTGAATATTTTTGAGCGTTTTTATTGCAACTGATTCCTAATTTCATGACATTGTAATCCGAGAAGAAGCTTGATATGACTTCAATCTTCTTAAATTTGTAGAGACTTGTTTTGTGTCCTAACAAGTGGTCTATCTTTGAAAATGACCCATGTGCACTTGAGAAGAATGTATATTCTGCAGCTTTGGAGTGAAATGTTCTGCAGATGTCAGTTAAATCCATCTGATCCAGTGTGTCACTTGTTGATTTTTAAAATACATATATTTTTATTGACTTCAGAGAGGGAGGGAGAGAAACAGAAATATCAATGATGAGAGAGAATCATTGATTGGCTGCCTCCTACACACTCCCTATTGGGGATAGAGCCTGCAACCCAGCATGTGCCTTGACCGGGAATTGAACCATGACCTCCTGGTTCATAGGCTAACGCTCAATCACTGAGCCACGCTGCATGGGCCCTTGTTGATTTTTTGTCTGGAAGATCTATCCAGTGGGGTGTTAAAGTCCCCTATTATGACTGTATTTCTTTTGATCTCTCCCTTAAAGTCCTCCAGAAGTTTTTTTAAAAATATATTTAGGTGCTCCTATATTGGGTGCATATGTGTTTACCAAGGTTATATCCTCTTGTTGACTTGATCTCTTTTGAGAGGGAGATGTTTCTATCTGAAATCAATAAAAATATATTAAAAAAGAAACAAACAAGCTTGTAGAGAATTACTGTAAGAGTTTATTTGAGCTTTTTTTTTTTTTCCATTTCCATTTGCATGGAAAAAAATTTTCCCATCCCTTCACTCTCATCCTGTGTGAGTCTTTGTTCTGAGATGGGTCTCTTGTAGATAGCATATATTTGGGTCATGTTTTCATATCCATTCAGTTACCATATATCTTTTGATTGGAGCATTAATCCATTTACATTTAAGGTTACTACTGATAGTACTTATTTATTTACAACATAATTAAAATGCCAAAAATTAAAGACAAAGAGTGTATCTTAAAGGCAGCAAGAGAAAAGCAAACTGTTACCTATAAAGGAGCTCCCATAAGGCCGTGAGCTGATTTTTCATCAGAAACTCTACATGCCAGAGGGAATGGGATGAAGTATTCAAGGTAATGAAAAGCAAGGATCTGAAACTAAGATTACTATATCCAGCAAGGCTATTATTCAAAATAGATGGTGAAATAAAGAGCTTCCCAGACACAAACAAAAAAATAGCTAAAGGAGTTTGTCACAACCAAACCAGAATTGTAAGAAATGCTAAAGGGACTGCTGTAATATAAGAAACAGAGAGAGCCCTAGCTGGTTGGCTCAGTGAATAGAATGTCAGCCTGCGGACTGAAGGGTCCCAGGTTCGATTCCGGTCAAGGCACATACCTGGTTTGCAGGCTTGATCCCCAGTGGGGAGCATGCAGGAGGCAGCCAATCAATGATTCTTTCTCATCATTGATGTTTCTATCTCTCTCCCTCTCCCATCCTCTCTGATATAAAAAAAAGAAACAGAGAAACAGGCATAAAGAATTAAAATAGTTTTTGAGCATTCTTTCATGTCATTAAGAATTGTACAAAAATTCCCACTCTTAGTGACTTAACTCTCTATTGTATGAATTTACCACAAGCTAGTCATATTTCCCTAAGGATGGACATTTAGATAGTTTCCAGGTTTTTTATCACTACAAATAGTGATATTCATACACACACACACACACACACACACACACACACACACACACACACATATACTAGATATATATATATATTTCCTTGGGATAGACTTTTTTTAAAAAAGTGTTTTTATTAATTTTTAGAGAAAGAGGAAAGGAGAGGGGGAGAGAGAGAGAGAGAAACGTCAGTGATGAGAGAGAATCATTGATCGGCTGCTTCCTGCACATCCCCTACTGGGCATTGAGCATGTGACCTGACTGGGAATCGAACCGTGACCTCTTGGTTCCTGGGTTGACACTCAACCACTAAGCCATGCCAGCCGGGCAGCATAGACCTTAAGTAGAATTATTGGACATAAAAATTTCAAAGGCTCTGCTAAGCTGCCTTTCAGAAAGCGTAGCACAAGCTTATATACCTCTCTCATCCCCCAGCAATGTACAAAAGTAGTACATCTATAGCAACATTAAGCATTTTCTCTTTTTAAAAATCTTTGCCAGGTTTCTCATGTTTACTAGAACATCTAAAACACCTCTGTGACTTATCTTGATGTCCTCTGCCCATTTTTCTATGCAAAGTTAACTTTTCTTAGGTGTACACTTTTCTTACAAAAGTACATTAACCCTCTCTCGGGCATACTGTACAGTATCCCTCCCAAACTTTATCTCTGTTCACATTTGTTTTATATTTTACTTTGCTGATGTAAGAAACATCCAAACCTGCCTGGCTTTTCATTACCCAATAAGTTCAGTTTGTTTGTTTTTTAAGTTGATTACCTGGCCTAAAGCAATACTTTTTTTTTGTTTTGTTTTACTAATGACTTCCTTCCCCATCCTCCTGCCATTAATACCCTTCCATTTTGCATAACTCCTGGGAGTACCTCTATTTACTAGATGGGATGCTTCCGGATTCATGAATCATTCAATAAAATCAATTAGATCTTTATGTTTACTGGGTTGAATTTTGCTTTTTAACAATCCTAAAGAAATAAGCTTAGTTTGTCCAATGCCAATCCAAATTAATGAACTGAAATTAAATTTGGTAAAATTATGAACTAAAAAGGGGTGCTTTTTTGATGACATATGTGGGGGAGCAAGTCTCAAATGCCCCTGAGAATAACAGTTTGCAGTTTCTTTTCATAAGTTTGGAGTTAAAGAGAGAAGGTAAGAAAGATTATATGCAGGTCAGAGAAAGCAAGGTGGGATTTGGATAACAGATTGGTTCAAATTAGTTCAGGTCCTTACTTTTCATTATCCCAGGAACCAAGAGGTCATGGTTCAATTCTCAGTCAAAAAAAAAATATTCCTATGTTCATTGCTACGTGAAAGAAGTCAGTGGTTAATAAAATTATACAGATTACAGGGTGCACAATTCTACAATACATCACCTGCCATCACTCCAAGTCAAGTCTCCCCACATCACCATTTATCCCCACTATATATGCTCCTCTACCTCCCTCCACACCTCACCCCTGCAATTACCATACTGTTGTCCATGTCCGTGAGTTTTTTCTTTCTTTTTTATTCTTTTATGCTCAGTCTCTCCACCTCCCACCCCTCCACCCAGGCTCTCCCCCCAAGCCTCCGTTCCCAGCTGTCAGCCTGCTATCTACACAGGTCATCAATTTTTAATATATGTATTTTTAGAGAGAGAGATAGAAACATTAATGAGAGAGAAACATCAACAGCCTCTTGTATGCTCCCTGCTGAGGATCGAGCCTGCAACCCGGGCATATGCCCTGACCAGGAATGGAATTGGTGACCTCTTGGTGCATGGGTTGATGCTCAAACACTGAGCCATCAACTTTTTGAGGCAAGGAAACCTGACAGAGGTTTTATCATGAAGATTATTGCACTAGTACTAATCAGGAAATTTCAGATTGACTGTTCAAAGGTAGTATTTCTGAGGTAACCCTTGGCCACTGTTGGTGGGAATACATAATGGTGTAGCCACTCTTCAAAAAATTTAAAATGAAGCTGCCTTATAACCTGCCGATTCCACTTATGGGTATATATCTGAAGAAACCCAAAACACTAACTCAAAAAAATATATATTACCCCTATGTTCACTGCAGGGTTATTTAAACTAGCCAAGATATGGAAGCAACCCAATGCCCATCAATAAACAAGTGGATAAAAAGTTGTGGTATATACACAACAGAATATTATTTGGCCATAAAAAAGAATGAAATCTTACCATTGTGACAGCATGGATGGATTTAGAGCAGTGGTTCTCAACCTGTGGGTTGCGACCCCTTTGGCGGTCAAACAACCCTTTCACAGGGATCGCCTAAGGCCATCCTCCATATCAGATATTTACATTACGATTCATAACAGTAGCAATATTACAGTTATGAAGTAGCAATGAAAATAATTTTATGGTTGGGTCACAACATGAGGAACTGTATTTAAAGGGCCAGAAGGTTGAGAACCACTGATTTAGAGGGTATTATGCTAGGTCAGTGGTCGGCAAACTGCAGCTCACCAGCAACATGCGGCTCTTTGGCCCCTTGAGTGTGGCTCTTCCACAAAATACCACGTGCGGGTGCGCACATACAGTGCGATTGAAACTTCGTGGCCCATGTGCAGAAGTTGGTATTTTGTGGAAGAGCCACACTCAAGGGGCCAAAGAGCCACATGTGGCTCGCAAGCTGCAGTTTGTCGGCCACTGTGCTAAGTGAAAGAAGTCAGAGAAAGACAAATATCAAATGATCTCACTTACATGTGGAATCTAATGAAAAAAATAAACAAATGAAACAGACTCAGAGATAATAGACTCATGGTTGCCAGAGGGGAGGGGAGTTGGGGGACTGGGTAAAAAAGGTGAAGGGATTATTGTAAAATTATAAGTAAAATTTTAGTTTACAAAATAGTCACGGGGATGTAAAATACAGCACAGTGAATATAGTCAATAATACCGTAATAACTATTTACGGTGGTGGGTACTTGAAATATCAAGGGGATCATTTTATAAAGTACACTAGAGGCCTGATGCACAAAATTCATGCAAGAGTAGGCCCTAGCAGCCCCGACTTCGTCTGGAAGGTCATCTGAAAGGTTGTCCCGATATTCGGCCGTTCAGTTGATTTTCATATTACGCTTTTATTATTATAAACTAGTGGCCTGGTGCACGAAATTTGTGCACATTAAAAGAGAATTAGCTCTAACTGGTTTGGCTCAGTGGATAGAGCATTGGCCTGCGGACTGAAAGGTCCCAGGTTCAATTCTGGTCAAGGGCATGTACCTTGGTTGTGGGCACTTCCCCAGTAGGGGGTGTGCAGGAGGCAGCTGATCGATGTTTCTCTCTCATCGATGTTTCTAACTCTCTATCCCTCTCCCTTCCTCTCTGTAAAAAATCAATAAAATATATATTTTTTTAAGAAAAAACAAGAGAATTAATGAGAAGAAATATTTTAATATTGCTATCTGCCCTTTCTCTATAATAGAAGTGTCAGAGATGAAAGAAAATTAGTAAAATGTATATAAAATCTCCTTCCTGTCAGGGGTGCGCTCTGGGACCCAGAGTGAAGTCCCAGCCCATCACCCTCAAGTGCTTCGAAAACACAGGAGACGCAGACCCTGCTGGCCCCACCCCCATTGGGTGAGACCTAGACCTGGCCGGCCCCACCCCCGTCAAGCCCCTCCGGGTGTGGGGGGGGGCGCAGCCTCAGGTCCCCCGACCTGGCATCCCCTGTCAAGCCCTGCTGGGCGTGGGGCGTGGCCTGAGGTCTTCCGTCAAGCCCTGCCAGTCGGGGGGCACGGCCTGAGGTCTCCCAGCGGCCGGGGCGTCAGCCCAGCCCTCCCTCTCCCCTGCAGCACCAGACCAGTGCTGAACCAGGATGCACACAGGCAGCGTGACGTTAGTGCTGGGGGCGGAAGTCCCTGCCCCTGGCCCTGCCCACAGACTGGTCGTGACTGGGACACCGTCATGGACAAATTAGCATATTTCCTCTTTATTATATAGATGACTGCCTAACCACTATGCTGTACACCTGAAACTAATACAAAATAATATTGAATGTAAACTGTAATTGAAAAATAAAATTCATAATAAAAAAAGTCACATTCCTGAGAGAGGTCGAATTTGAAAATAAGCCTTGTTTTGCTGTTGTGAGGGCAAATTACTTCATTTTGAGTCTATTATTTCTTTTTTAACAGGTTGAAAAGTATCAAGACATAGTTGGCCTTCGAGGCATAATAATCTCAAGTTTTACGTAAAATCAGATTCAAAAGAAGCCGAGAACTATTTTCAGGAGTAAGAAGAAATGGACCCCTATTGGTAGTATCCCACATTCACAGAGGAAATAAGTCTTCCATGAGACTATACAGTCTATAATAATGACTTGTGTGGATGAAAAAGAGGTTTTATGGCAAGTAACCTCACAGGTGATCTGATCATAAATTCTTCACTGGGCAGGTAATGGTGGGTAGTCATGCCTCAGACATGTAACTTTTTTAGTAAAAGGTTTATTTTTTTTTTTTATCTTCGCTTTAAACAATTCCTATTCATTTTTCTAGTGCATCTAGCTTAACTCACCTTTGAAATAAGCGTAAACACCCTCAAGAAAGCACATAATCTTGAAAACTATCCTGTAATCCAATTCCAGCCTTGCTTTCTCCCACCTTCAGGTCATCTTCCTTACACTCCCTCTTTAATTTCAAATGTAGAAAAGGAGCTGCAAATCAGCTGCCTCCTGCACACCCCACACTGGGGATCAAGCCCGCAACCCAGGCATGTGCCCTGACAGAGAATCAAACCATGGCCTCCTGGTTCATAGGTAAACACTCAACCACTGAGCCAAGCAGGCCATACAGTTTACTCAATTCTTATGTTGATACCTGTTGACAAAATAAATACCCACATGGACAATATAACAACACATTTCATATGCTATGTCTAAGATTAAAAGGCTCATTTTAAATCAATATTAAGGTATAATTTATATTAAAAAGCTAATTTTGAATCAACAGTTAAAATTTTAGGAAGGACTCATTTTGGGGAAAAGAAGGAAGCACAGTGATTAACAGGATGGCAAGATCAATACTAAAAATAAGTTTTACTTTATAATCCATATTTTAAAAACCTCTTAGTAGTCAATAAGTCACAAAATATACATGTATTTGAAGGAGGCTACATTTCAAGCACCAGATAAAATTATATTGTAATGAAAATGGTATGTCTGTGATGTACTAACAAAGCCAAAGCCTAGCCCTGCCTATTCCCTCTGCCCTCCCCACCTTTTTGTAAAATAAAGGAAGCATTGTTTCTGTTAGTGATAGGATCCTAGGCTAGGATATCCAACACTTGCTGACTCCCTTTGACTGTTAATTCTAGCAGGTGGTTCCACTGATAAGCAGTTTAAAAAGTTCAAGTGCTTCTGTTCATAATTATAAGAGCACATAGATAGCCTAGTCCTAATTCTCAGAAAGGCACTAGAAAGATCTGCCGTGCAGCAAGAGACCACTTGTGTTAAGAGCAAACAGGTATTCCTTGCCAATTACCAGCCTTAAACCACGAGGCCCGGTCTACTAATGCAATTTTCTTACCTTGGGGAAGGACAGACCTGGACTTGCTGTCCCTCAGAGCTGACATAGCCATTCAGTACTGAGAAGTCCTGTGATTCTGGGTAACTTCCCTTTAGGTTAACCAGTTGTGATTCTTCCTCCTGTTGCTCAACTGTTCCTTGCTCCATATAGAATCCTTGCATTATGTTCAAGGGACCTCAGAAGGGTAGTACTTTTAAAACTCAACTGCATAATAGGTCAAATCAAAATTAAAAGCTAAGGTAACACTGCTTCTGGAACTGGAGAAATAGAGTACTCATTTTCTGAATCTTATGTAATGAAAGGCTAATATGCAAATCGACTGAACGGCGGAATGACCGGTCGCTATGATGAGCACTGACCACCGGCGGGGGGGCAGACGCTCAACGCAGGAGCTGCCCTCTGGTGGTCAGTGTGCTCCCACAGAGGGAGTGCCGCTCAGCCAGAAACTGGGCTCATGGCTGGCGAGCACAGCAGTGGTGGTGGGAGCCTCTCCCGCCTCCGTGGCAGCCCTAAGGATGTCCGACTGTCAGACTGAGAGAGGGTGCAGTGTGGGCTGAAGGACCCCCTCCTTCCCCCCAGTGCACAAATTTTGTGCACCATGCCTCTAGTATTAGTATAATTTAGTAAGGCAAGATGGATCTATGAAATTGTGTGATCATACTAATATAACAAGGCAAGTACATTTAGGGATAAGTTAACCCCAGAAGCTATACCCAGATTATAACAGGGCAGTTGGGAAGTCTTCAAAAATTACCCTGGAAGATCTCAGCATGAAATACTGCTCCTTTTGCCATCTTTACTTCTAGGGAAAAATGAGTGAAGTGGGACAGTGTATTAGGTTTCTATTGCTGCTGCAACAAACTATTACAAATTTAACAGATTAAAAAATGCAAATTTATTTCTTCTAGTTCTGTGGAAGTCAATATAGGTATCATTGGGCTAAAATCAAGGTTCATCAGATTGTGTTCCTTTCTGGAGGTTCCAAGGGAGAATCCATTTCCTTATTGGTCTAGCTTTTAGAAACTGCCCACATTTCTTGGTTTATGGCTCACTTCTATCTTCAAAGCCAACCACTTTGTATCTCTCTGTGCCTCCCCTCCTCCACCAAAGGTAGTCAGTCTAGTGTAGTCACCCTCTGACTCTTCCTTTTTTAAAGGATCCTTGTGATTACACTGGACCCAGATAATTTCCCTACTTTAAGGGCAGCTGATTAGCAACCTTACTTCTGTCTTCAATCTTAACCCCGCTTTGCTTTGTAAACTAACACATTCACAGGTCCTAGGATTAGGATATGGATATGTTGGGGAGGGGGCAATTTTTTTGCCTATTAAAAGAAGTAACTCCTCTCCCACACCATGTTTTACAAAACAGCACAAATGCACTGCACTAAAATCTTCTGTGCTTGGGACACTGAGTATCTATTGGATTTTTGTTTGTTTTAATTTATTTATTGATTTTAGAGAGAGGGAGGGAGGAAAAAAGAGAGAGATTATCAATTTGTTGTCACTTAAATATGCATTCATTGGTTAATTCTTGTATGTGCCCTGACCCTGACTGGCGAACCGGCAAACTCGGTGGATTGGGATGATGCTCTAACCAACTGAGCTACCTGGCCAGGGTAGATTTGGGCATAAGTGCATCTTACTTTACAAACTGAGTAAATAGTAACTCAAATGATTTCACAGTATTACCCCTTTTGTGTGTTAAGGAGTTAAAGTAGGGCTCTTATTCTGGGCTCCATGAGCCACAGAATTCAGAAGGGATCTATAAACTTAGATGGGAATAAAACAACTTCATTTTCATTAACCTCTAACTGAAATTCAGCATTTTCTTCAATTATAAAAATAAGTAATAAGCCATAATAGTAATAGCAGTATCTGAGACCTGAACAGAAATTAGATATTTTATAGTTGTTATAAACCTCAAAATATCATTTATGCCCATCTCTACTTTAAAATTATGTTTAGTTATTAGACCTATCCTTAGATCTTATTATTTAAAGCATTAAAAAGCACATGTTACTAAAACAAAATTGTTATAATATTTTGATAATTGCAGTTTGGTGTAATTGGTTTCCTCTGTAATCTTACGTATTTTATACACTTAAAGACATTATTCTGATAATATATCCATAGGCTTCACTGGATTGCTGATGGGTCCATGACACAAAAAAGATAAATATCTGGTGTAAAGGAACTAATGAAAATAGTAGAGGAGGAGGAGCTGGGTGAGGAAAATGACCCTGAAGCTGACCACTGAACTAGGTAAGGAAAACCATGAGCAAGCCCATTAGAGACCTCAAAGTGAAAGGGTATACACACCATGATTTACCAAATTTAGCTACTGAACTTTCTATTAAATTCTAGGTGTAATTTTCCTACTGAACTTTTAGGTCTCAAATTACTATAACTTAGAAGGGCCTAGAAAACTGAAGAAGGATCAGAGCACTAATGGGTACATTAACTTCTAAATTGAAAAAGCAAACCCAGTTCAAATCTGCTCTGAAAGCAGAATGAAGGCCCAGCTATTCATTTGACTAAGCAAAAGTATAAGAAAAAGTTGAGCAATAGGCTTTTCCTGGAGATGAAATACTTCATGGCTACTGGCTCTAATAACTTCACTACTCCTGATTTATTTATGCCAACAGTTACTCAAGAGTACTGAGAAGTTTTGAGGACCAAGGGAGAGAAATTAGTTCTTTTTCCTTTCTCCCCTCCCAACTGAAGAAATCACAAATGAACACTCACAGATACCTCAACACTTGAGTAAGCAAAGGGCAGCAACTCCCTATAGAAACCAGACATCAACGGTCTCTCATACACTCCAAACTTGAATTTTAAATATTTTTTAAGTTGGGTTCTTATTAGTCATTGTTAAAAGTCTTCTCACACCCTACTTCCTCCAAAAGGCTTTTGTAACTATGTTTGTTAGCTTTTCCTCCATTATCCTGAAAGACAGGTTAACTACTACTATAAATTTATGATCAAGAAACCGAAGAATATATGTACTTCAGGAAAACCTAAACTTTTTAAAAGTAAAACTTGTCTACAATTTGAGCTAAGCATTAAAATGAATCTTTGGATATAACACCAGTTGCTGATTTTTAAAAAAATATTTGTATCAGACCTGTGTGAAAAATGTGGTATTTACTTATGACTTTTATTTAACCAGATCTGACTACCTGTGATGTTAGCTCCAAAAACAAGTGTTTGAGACAATATGCCTACAGAAAATACTATACACAAAAAGAAAGAAAAATATACTACACCAAAGAACATTTACCCATGACTATATTTACTAATATAAGTTGTAAATGATTACATCTTATTACATTAACTAAAGAACATAAGCAATAAACCTATGTTTAAGATTATTATTATGTAGCCCTGGCCAGGTAGCTCAGTTGGTTAGAGCATCGTCCTGATATGCAAAAATTTTGGGTTTGATCCCTGTTCAAGGTACATTTAAGAATCAACCAATGAATGCATAAATAAGTGCAACAACAAATTGATGTCTCTGCCTCTCTGTCTCTCTCTAAAATCAATTTAAAAATTACTATTGTGTAGATTAACTTTCAGCTGGTTAAGAACAGAGAAGGGATAGTATCAAGAAACTTACTATATATAGTATGCCTTTGGGAACAGTCATCATATATTTCATAGAACAGAAAATTAAGGTATTAACCATCACTCTCCTTAGGGCTTTTAATAAAATTACCAAATTCTGTCCAGATATAAATAAGTTATCCTATGAGCACTCAAATGGGAAATAAACTGGTCTTTAAAAAGAGCTGAGAGGGGACTGCAAAATGGTGCAACTTCTATGGAAAACAGCATGGAGGTTCTTTACCCTATTATTCAGCAATTCCATTTCTGGGTATATATTCAAAAGAATTGGAAAGCAGAGTCTTGAGGAGATTTTTGCACATTCATATTCACAAGAGCCAAGAGGTAGAAGCAACCCAAATGTCCATTGAAGATGAACTGATAAATATGTGGTATATATACAGATATGATGGAATACTCTTCATCCTTAAAAAGGAAATTCTGATGCATGCTACAAAACGAATGAACCTTGAGGATATTATGCTTAGTAAAATAAACCAGTCACAAAAAGACAAATACTGCATGATTCCACTTATATGAGGTTATCTAAAGCAGTCAAATTCATAGAAACAGAAGGTAAAATGGTAGTTACTAGAGAGTGGAGGGATAGGGGAAAGGGGAAATTTTTTAATGAGTATAGTTTCAAAAACGCAGATGAAAAAGTTCTGGAGATATATTTCACAAAAATGTGAATATAGCCCTAGCCAGTTTGGCTCAGTGGATAGAGCATTGGCCTGCAAACCGAAAGGTCCCAGGTTCAATTCTGGTCAAGGGCACATGCCTGGGTTGTGGGTTCGATCTCCAGTGGGGGACTTGAAGGAGGCAGCCGATCCATGGTTTTCTCTCATCATGGATGTTTCTATCTCTATCTCCCTCTTCCTTCCTCTCTGAAATAAAAAAAAAAAAAAAAAAAAAAAGAATGAAGAGAGCCAAAAGAATGGTTCCAATTTAGTCTCCAGTTTTATTAGAGAAAAAATTAATCCTATTCCAGAACTAAGAATGTTTTAACTAAAAAGATACATATTTGGATTCAGGTCCACAAAAAAAATTCAGATAAAATATTTAGAATTTTAGACCTTTTTATTCAGAGGCCCATAAGGTAGGAGGCAGAATATGTATTCTTACATATTCATAAGAATCCGATTTTCCACATGCTGGTTTTCAGTCTTAATGCAATGACTTCAGATTTATTTTAATAATTCTTTTAACTCCAGTTTCTCCTTGTAGATTCTTAGATGCATTATTATCATGGGCTGCCCTTTTGATTATAAATCAAATCACACTTTTATTACTGTATTAACAAAGCCTCTTGGGCTGTAAAAGAGAACAGATGGGATGATTAACAGCAGCAGCTGTTACATCAATGTTCAGGAAATTACACACATATCATAAATGACTTTTTAAATTTTATATGCCTTAGCTTTTCAATTCTTTAATGCTCCTCTCTTTGCCTCCAACATGCAACAAAACACAATATGAAGATAAACTTAAATCAGTAAGATGTCTACTTTGATGACTTCTAGCCAAGCAAATCAACTTTACTAGTTTGATTTTGACAAAATATGTTAATCATTCAGAATGAATTTAACTTTGTAATCCATTATTAGATTTTAGTGGACTTTTTTAATTCTTTAATTTCAGTTTACAAAATGCTCAATTGTTTTACAGGTACATATTCTAATTCAATCTTCATAAAAAACAGTGGAGGTAAATACCATTATTATTCACATTTTATAGGTGAGGGAATTGTACAGAGTAATTAAGTTCCTTGTCCGAGGTTAAGCTAGCAAATAACAGAGCCTGGATTTAAATGAGACTTCAACGCCGGTGCTCCTAATTACTTTCTTCTTCAGTGTTGTTCCTTAAGATACAGAGTCAGTGCAATGTGCTATCTTTTCACATTGGCTCACAACTAAAGCATGTATTGAAATATAACTTGTATTTAATGGCTATTTAAGTAGAAATTCACAGATAGGGAGGGGTCTTGGCTTCCTGAAGATAAACAGCAGAACAGGCAGCTCAAAAAGTGGCTTACAAGTAGCATTTTAGTTTCCTCAGCAAGTCATTTTTCCTGAATCAAAATCTAAAATATAATTATGCTTTATGTGGTACAACAAGGCCATTCTAACCCCCTCCTTTTCCCCTTAGTTGGAAGTTCGGCAAAGTATTTTTAGTCTTTTAAGAGAGAAGTATTGATGCATTTGTACAGTAATCTGGTTAAATCAAATCACAGCCTCTTGAACTTTTTAAGGTAACTCTAGAAAATAACTCCTCACCCTCCCAGGGTCCTTTTTTAAAAAAATAAGTCATCATTTGTCTATATGATGAATCACTTTCAGTGCCAGAGTTTCTATTTTGAGATAGTCAGTCTAAATATCTACCACCCCAGGAGCTATTCACCATGGTGTATGGGAGAATTACTAAAGGAAAAGACTAAAGATCCTTATTAAATGGGCTACAGAAAGACTAAATTCGCAGCAAGAGTTATTTCTCAGAATAAGAGACTTCACTAAACAGTCTGAGCTGTTATATTAGCATCAGCAAACGCTTTCTTTTTTTTTTTTTTTAATTAAAAGTGAAATCCTCATCCAAGGATATGCTTTCATTGATTCTTCTAGAGAGAGGGGAAGGGAGAGGGGAGAGAGAAACATCATGTGAGAGAGACACAATGACTGGTTGCCGTACACGTGAACTTGCAACCTGGGTATGTGCGCTGACTCGGAATTAAATCTGCGACCCTTTGGTACATGGTACGAAGCTTTCACTAACTGAGCCACACTGGCCAGGGCAACAAATGCTTTTTGAGCTGGAATTATGGACTCAATTCCTGGACACAATACGGGGTAAATTCTAATGATTGTCATAGAAGATATTTCCAAGAAACTTAACCTTTTTCTGATATTGGGGAGGAACAAATTTTTCTCTACCTTCAAGGTTCTTTTGGCTGGTCAAATATATGCGAGACATATTAGCAAGAGAAAATAACCAAATTTAATATGTATGGGAACCCCTGCATACATGAGAGAGTCAGAGACCCCACATGCAGATAAAGTTCAGAGATAGAAAAGGAACATGGGTATATAAGACATCCTGAGCTAGGGATGAGGTAAGGTGTCTTGGGGGCTTCAAAGGGTCTTTGCAGGATAAGAGTAGATGCTTAGTAAACAGAGGTTTGTCCTGCCCAATACATAAATCATGAGGTTATCTCTGATAATCTGCGCCTATGGGGAAGGCCCCTAATTCAAGTTATTTTAGGTAGGGGCAGAAATTTTTAAAAAAATATATTGTATTGATTTTTTTTACAAAGAAAGGAGAGAGATAGAAACATCGATCCGCTGCCTCCTGCACACCTCCCACTGGGGATGTGCCCGCAACCAAGGTACATGCCCCTGACCAGAATCGAACCCGGGACCTTTCAGTCCGCAGGCTGACACTCTATCCACTGAGCCAAACCGGTTAGGGCCAGAAATTGCTTTTGAGCCAGAGGCTAAAGTTGCTTTTAGCTCAAAACAATCTGCATACCACGGAGGCACATCTTGGGGTGACTCGTTCTGAACCCTCATACTGGCAAATGAGACAAGCTCCAACTGTTTCAAACACACAGTGCATAAAGAATGTAAAGCTGTTTTATTACTTGGTCACTCACATACTGAGTAGTTACTCTGAGGAGAAGCATTATCCAAGACAGATACATAAACTCACAGGCCTAAGGCTGAAGACGTTTTCAACCTGGAAAGAGCTCTACCAAGTGGTAGGGGTCAACAGTCTCACAGAACACCCCAAAACACCTCCACTAGTTCCAGAACTGATAACTGATCTCCACATTTCACATACAAAGATTAGTTTTCCCCAATTCTGAACTCTTATTCGAAACCTGGATATCACTATGGTAGACACCATTTCCTCCTCACATTTACAGAGCTGCTCCCAGAAAGATCCTTAGGCCTTTAAGAGATGCCTTTGAAAGAGACAAAGCTTGTGGCATATGCAGAGATTTCTCTGGCAGGCCCCTTTTTTCCCCCAAACGACTTCTGGCAGGATTTTCCTAGAGCTCAGAGGAGTCAACCTAACTCATAAAATTAGCCAAGATCCAGAAAGATCCTTTGTAATTAAAGGTAAGTGTTGAGCGAAGGAAAGGATCCGTGGGCGGATCACTCTCCGGGCCACCTCAGATAACATATTCATCCTCGGAGCAGTAGGCGAGAGCAAGTCTGCGCCCATGCACTTCCCTTGCCCTCCTAAGTCAGCCCCGCAGACAATGACCGGCAGACAGCTCCGCGAGTCCGTGGGGTCACTCCAGGGCAGGGCCCAATGCCAGTCCCGGCGGTTCCTCGCAGTCAGGGACCTCGGCCGAGAAGCCACCACACCCCTCACTTCTCCTCACTGTCCGCGCAGAGGCCGGGAGGCCAGGCTCTTCGTCCCGGCGTCCATCTAGCGCCCCCAAGCCACGACGACTGCCACCAGCGCCGGGCCCACTCTGCCCAGCCTCCCCGACCCTCACTTAGCCTCTCTGTCCTTTCGGGGCGCCCGCCCGCCCCCCCTGGCCGCCCCCAAGGGTGCGAACTCACCGCCGCGCCGGTGAAAATGTCCTCCCCCTCAGTGTCGCTGTCCCCAGCCTCGGGTTCTGAACCCCCGGCCGCCCCCTCGGACTCCGGCTCCAGGCCGGGGAAAGGCGGAGGGAGTCTTTCCGAAGCGCTACAGCCACCACCACCCGACGCCATCTTCCTCCACCCGCGGCGGAAGCCGCAACAACAACTTTATAGAGAGAAAGCGCCGCGAGCAAATCGTCCTAGCGGAGCGAGGAGTGGGATGACCACTACCAACCCCCGCGGAACGCGCCGGGGCGGGGGCCTAGGCGTTGGGGGCGGGGCTTAGGCGCTGGGGGCGGAGCTTAGGCGCTGGCTCACCGCTCCCGCCCCAGCAAATCTGATCCCTGGATCGCAGCGCTGAGTTCTTCCACCAAGAGAGCTAAGGGGCAGAAAGGGAAGGGCCAGGGGCTGCTCAGGTTGCTAGAGCCCTTTGAGCTCTGCATAGCTTTATCTAACAGGCTTCTTAAGGAGATGTCGTCTGGATAAAGGTGTCTGCAAACTGAAGCAGGTCTCCGAACAGATTGCAGTAAAGCCTTGCCATGTATTCTTTGGACAACATTTAGTTAATTCAAGAAATATGTATTGAGCATCTACTGTGTGCCTGGCACCATGCTATACATCTGAGACATAGAAATAAAGAAGCTCCTGGCCCAGTAGGTGCTGCAGGCCATGTAAATGAACTACTCAGCAGATTCACTGCTATAATTTGCTGTGCCAGCACAGTAAAAGAGATCATCAATTCTATTTGTTGAAGTCAGGAGGCCTCACAGAAGTGAAACCTCAGTGTCCTAAATCTGGTTGCCAGGAAGTTAGGATTCTCCTCTCAATTGCTGTGGAGTATGTGAAGTGAAACAGGGAAATTATTAAACTCTAAACAAAATTTTCTTGGGACTTAAACAATTCACTGGTTGTCTGGTGAGCCTAAAGACTAAATCAGCTAGATAAGATAAATGGGATAGTTTATTGTGGGATAATTCTGCAGGACAATCCTGACTTTCTTCTCAGTAAAGATGAGAAAAAACTTGGCATCGCCTTTGACAAAAGGTTTAGTTTGTTTCTAACTGCAAATTCCTCAACATCAGGGGTTGGCTCCCTCGTAGATCTGTTAGCTGCTGGAAGGCCGGGGCCCTGTCCAAGCCTTGACGCCTACAGACCAAGTCTGGCAAATTAAATACCCAATAAATGTTTGCGATTTGATTGGAGGGATGGATGGATAAAACTCTAACATCAACCTTGTTACTCGCAACCATCAAGGCCACGAACGCCAGAGGATTTAGGACATCCTTTCTAGGATGGTGATCTCCAAGGTCACTATTGGATGCACTAGACACTGGGAAAGCTCTCCTTAGTTGTCTTTGAAGGCAACTGGCAAAAATATTCAGTCTGTAGTGGGGAGTTTTGCTGGCCTAAATTCCTCTAAGATGAGAAAACTAGCCATATCTAACCATCCTTCACTGGGCTCCCAGGCCATCCTGTTTCGCAGCCAGGGAAACTCACTTCCGGCCTAAGGAAGTAAAATCTCCCTTGGAGAAATAACAGTAGGAGTCTCCGTGCACACGCTTCTCCAGGACTAGATATCAAGATCTCCTTTCCCCGCCAGAACCGGTTTGGCTCAGTGGATAGAGCGTCGGCCTGCGGACTCAAGGGTCCCCGGTTGGATTCTGGTCAAGGGCACGTACCTTGGTTGCGGGCACATCCCCAGTGGGGGGCGTGCAGGAGGCAGCTGATCGATGTTTCTCTCTCATCGATGTTTCTGGCTTTCTATCACTCTCCTTTCCTCTCTGTAAAAAATCAATAAAATATATTAAAAAAAAAAAAAAAAAGATCTCCTTTCCCCTACCTCTTCAGGATTCATCTTTAGTCATCCTTAGTCTATAGAGGGCGCTGAGTGAGGAAATCAGTAGTGGATAATTGACCGTTACATGCCGACGCCCTTCCCCGTCGAAGACTACATGTCCCAGAACACAGCTGTCTTCCGAAGAAAACGACCCATACGTCCCAGCATGCAATGCGCCTCACGTGCGGCGAGGAATTTTTTTCTTTCCTCTCCAGTCTCGCGGAAACCGAGCAAAGCATGATGGGGTTTGTGGTCCTTGGGGTTTGCGCCTTTTCCCTTGGTCCCCCGCGCTACTCTCTCCGGACCCGCCCATTCCCTGCTCCCCTGGACACTTAGGTTGGTCTCGGCCCGTTTGGAAACCAGGAAGTTGATAAATCGCGAGGCCCGCCGCGGAAAGACGGCGGCTCGGGTGGGACAGTCGCCAGGGATGGCGGAGCGTGATGATGAAGCGGGTGTCGGGGCTGCTCTCCTGGACGCTGAGCAGGGTCCTGTGGCTCTCGGGCCTCTTTGAGCGGGGAGCTGACCGGCAGCCCCGGATCATGGAAGAGAAAGCGCTAGAGGTTTATGGTAATTAATTTTATCTAGGGCAGTATTCGGCGTTCTACGTGGAGGCTGTGGGTAAACGAGGGCCTCACTTGAGGGCTGGGAGGGGCGCCTCGGGCTTTTGCCGGATCCGCTGGGGAGCGTGGGAAGCGTTTTCTTGGGGGTTTTAAGTCACGCGGCATTATGGGTCTTTCTAGGACCTGGGCTCATCCTAGACCTGGGCAAGCCAAGTCTGGAAGTCTTCAACGCTTCATTTCCCTTGTCTGCTCCACGCCCTAGTGGCAGAGCTGGCGCCGACGGTGCTTGTTTAGGAAACAAGCTGGCCTGGGTGCGCTCCTTGAGCCTCTTTCCTATCCCTGATACGCGCTCCTGCTACCATTGAGGGCGCTGGTGTGTGACTGCCAAGTTGGGGACTGGCCCAAGGTCACAGCCACTTCTCTGTACTGCAAAGGCAATAGGCAGAGGTCCCCAAGAGAAGACGAGATAGGTTCCTCGTAGCCGGTCTTCGAACTTAACACAGCCAAACCTGGAATGCAAAAACAACAACAACAACAAAAAACCACACACACACACACACACACACACACACACACACACACACACACTTCTCTTTTTAACCCCTGGGGCCACCTTCATTGTACAGGTGAGGAAACAAAAGTTTAGAGTGGCTACACAACTACCTGGTGGTCACACTGCTAGTAAGGGAAAAGGGTAGAGCTCATGTCTTCTGATTCCAAATTTAGTGCACTTTCCACCACTTCACAAGGGCCTTATGACTATTCTTTTAGTATTGTTTTTTGAAAACTAAAAAGAGTGGATCTAACTAACGTTGAGAGATTTCTGCTGACTGAGGGTAAAGAAAGAACCATAAGAATAAAAATATAATATAGTAAGGATTATAGGCTAGGAGACGGAAGCTCGTGATGGAGCTGGTCTAGTTTACCATTGTCTTGCCAGAGGCAGGACCTAATCAACCTTCCTAGATGATTGACAGGAGTGGAATGACCTCCAGGAAACTGATGGATGCTTTTTTGTCCTGTCAGGTCTCTACAGTTGCTAGTGACAGCAGGGCACAGGGGACACAGCTTTGGAAGGGAGAGAGATGATTTTTGTCTTCAAACTTACATTGAGGGGGACAAATTATATATATATATATATATATATATATATATATATATATATATATATATATATATATATATATATATATATATATTGCAGTAGAAGGCCATAGACCTGAGAGATACAGAAATTCAAAGGAAAGAGAGATACCATTAGTGATTGGGAGATACCATTTCTGATTTGGGATCTGGAAAGACTTTAAGGAGAAAGAATCACTTGAGTTGGGCCTTGAAGAATTAGTAGGATCTGGACATATAAAGGGTAGAGAGCATACTAAACAAGAAACTAGAGCAAAAGGATGGGGGTGAGAAAATGGCATGTTTGGGGAATGGCAGATAGGTGGATAGGATAGAGTTTGTGGTTAAAAGTGGTAGGTAGGGTCAAAAATTGTTTTAGATAACAGGTTGGAATTGGATACTGAAGGTTTACATATAAATGACTATTTTTGGTATATCAATTTCTTTAATGACAAAGTCTATATCATAAATGAAGATTTTATATCAGTCCAGAACCATAGAAGAATTTTATTCAGGGGGTTAATGTGAGGAGAGCAACATTGCTTTTTTTTTTTTTTAAAAATATATTTTATTGATTTTTTACAGAGAGGAAGGGAGAGGGATAGAGAGCTAGAAACATCGATTCAGCGCCTCTTGCATGCCCCCTACTGGGGATGTGCCCGCAACCCAGGTACATGCCCTTGACCGGAATCGAACCTGGGACTCTTCAGTCTGCAGGCTGACGCTCTATCCACTGAGCCAAACCAGCTAGAGCAACATTGCTTTCTTTCTAAAAGAAATAAGTCCAAATCTCTCAAATTACTAGAAAACTGGAGATGTTTAATAAAGGGGGAGATTTAATTTCAGGACTAAGTAGCATATAAAGACTATACTGCAGCCTGTATAAATGAGCCTTACAGGAAAAAGGCCTAGGATGAGGGGTAGCAAAATCCCTTTCAAAAAACCTTGTTTCCCTGAGCTCCGTGATGACACAGCCTTGTGAAGGAGAAGCTGTGTCCTCTTTTTCCTGCCTCTATTTTCAAATTCTGTTTCTAATCAAGTGATAAGCCCAGGAGTTGCTATGGAGGAAGTAAATATGATTGATGTGTTTTTCCCAGCTGTATTTCTGATGGCAGGAGTGCTATACTAGTAAATAATAGAACAAAATCTCAGTCTTGAGAACATCAAGCCCATTCTCTGAACTCCCTGCTTCTGTCCTTTCTACTTCACCATTTCTCTTTATAATTCTTTTTTTTTTTTTTTTTCTGTGTCTTTCTGTACAGCCTTAGAGTTAGAAGGAAATCTATCCTCTCCCAAGGCCAACCCAGGTTCCCACATCCTTGGTCTCACTCCCTTCTGCTTATTTTACCAGTCTCTCCACATCCCCTCAAATTTTCAGTCTCTCTTCCTCTTTTTTTTAAAAAAATATATTTTATTAATTTTTCACAGAGAGGAAGGGAGAGGGATAGAGAGTTAGAAACATTGATGAGAGATGAGAGAGAAACATCCATCAGCTGCCTCCTGCACACTCCCCACTGGGGATGTAGCCCACAACCAAGGTACATGCCCTTGACCGGAATCGAACTTGGGACCCTTGAGTCCGCAGGCCGACGCTCTATCCACTGAGCCAAACCGGTTAGGGCTCTCTTCCTCTTTTTGGTCCTTCTCTTTGGACTCTAAAACATACTCAAGTTTCCCTTATCCTTGTCATTGTTCTAGTTTTTTCTAAACCCAATGTCCCTCTTCTGCCCTTCCTTTCCCTGCCAATGTTGTAGAACTACATTTTCAGTTCCCACCCACTTCCCCTTTTGCAAGCTGGCTTCTGCCTTCATCTTTACTGAAACTGCTTTCTTACGGTTGATCTCCTAGGTGACAAAGACCTGTTTTAGCTCTTTGTCAACCTGAATTTTTCTGCAGCATTTGATGTTGTTAACCACCCCTGTCTTTACTTCTCTGCTTCTTGTTTTTCTTCCTCCTGATGCTAAATTAGGTGCTTTCACAGATCTATCCTTGGGTCTCTTACGTTAGTGATTTTCAACCTGGGCTACATATAATAACCTGAAGAATTTCTTAAAATCTCAATGCCTAGGCCAGTGATGGCAAACCTTTTGAGCTCGGCATGTCAGCATTTTGAAAAACCCCAACTTAACTCTGGTGTCGTGTCACATATAGAAATTTTTTGATATTTGCAACCATAGTAAAACAAAGACTTATATTTTTTATATGTATTTTATATATTTAAATGCCATTTAACAAAAATCACCCAAAAAAATGAGTTCGCGTGTCACCTCTGACACGCATGTCATAGGTTCGCCATCACTGGCCTAGGCCATACTACACAGACTATCTGGTGGTAGGACTCAGATATTAATTTTTTGTTTGTAATCTTTATTGTTGAGAGTATTACAAATATTCCCCTTTCTCCCCTCCATAGCCCCCCTCCACCCAGTTCCCACCCCACCCCAGGCCTTCACCACCCTATTGTCTGTGTCCATAGGTAATACATATATGTGTATAGGATCTTTAGTTAATCTCTTCCCACCCCTACCCTCCTTCCCTTTGAGATTTGTCAGTCTGTTCCGTGTTTCTATGCCTCTGGTTTTATGTTATCAGTGTAATTTGTTCATTAGATTTCTTGTTTATTTATTTTGATTTTTAGATTCAATTGTTGATATATGTATTTATTGCCATTTTATTGTTCATATTTTATTTTTCTTTCTATTAAACATTTCAACATTTCATGTAATACTGGTTTGGTGGTGATGAACTCCTTTAGCTTTTTCTTTTTTTTTTTTTTAATATATATTTTATTGATTTTTTTACAGAGAGGAAGGGAGAGGAATAGAGAGTTAGAAACATCAATGAGAGAGAAACATCGATCAGCTGCCTCCTGCACACCCCCTACTGGGGATGTGCACGCAACCAAGGTACATGCTCTTGACTGGAATTGAATCTGGGACCCTTCAGTCCGCAGGCCGACGCTCTATCCACTGAGCCAAACCAGTTAGGTCCTTTAGCTTTTTCTTGTCTGTGAAGCTCTTTATTTGACCTTCAATTCTAAATGATAGCTTTGCTGAGTAGAGTAATCTTAGTTGTAGGTCCTTGCTTTGAATATTTCTTGCCACTCCTTCTGGCCTGCAAAGTTTCTGTTGAGAAATCAGCTGACAGTCATATGGATGCTCCCTTGTAGATAGGCAACTGCTTTTTTCTTGCTGCTTTTATGATTCTCTCTTTGTCTTTAACCCTTGGCATTTTAATTATGATGTGTCTTGGTGTCGGCCTCTTTGGGTTCCTCTTGTTTGGGACTCTCTGTGCTTCCTGGACTTGTAAGTCTATTTTACCGGGTAGGGAAATTTTCTGTCATTATTTCTTCAAATATATATTTTCTTTTTAAAAAATATTTTTATTTCAGAAAGGAGGAAGGAAGAGGGAGAGAGGGATAGAAATATCCTATATAATAAATGGCTAATATGCAAATTGTCCCCTTGGGAGTTCAACACCCGCTATGACATGCACTGACCACCAGGAGGTGGCACAGAACAAAGGAAGGCTCTAGCTGGCAGCTGACAGCTGGGGGAAGGAAGACCCCGGTCAGCAGCTGGCAGCTGGGGGAAGGAAGGCCCCAGCCAGCAGCCGGCAGCTGAGGGAAGCAAGGCCTGATAGGCCCTGATTGCCGACCAGGCCTAGGGACCCTACCCATGCACAATTTCATGCACCAGGCCTCTAGTCAATAATGGAAGAGAATCATTGATTGGCTGCCTCCTGCATGCCCCATACTGGGCATCGAGCCCCCAACCTGGGCTTGTGCCCTGACGCAGAATCGAACTGTGACCTCCTGGTTCAGAGGTCCATGCTCAACCACTGAGCCATGCTGGCTGGGCTTCAAATAGGTTTTCAGTATCTTGCTCTCTCTCTTCTCCTTATGGTACCCCCATAATGCAAATGTTGGTATGCTTGAGTTATGCTCCTTACACTATCTTTATATATTTTTTTTCTTCTTTGTGCTCTGCTGATTTGGGTGTTTTTTGCTTCCTCATATTCCAAATCATTGATTTGATTCTCAGAATCCTCTCCTCTACTATTGAATCCCTGTAAATCATTCTTTATTTCAGTTAGTGTATGCCTAATTTCTGACTGGTCTTTTTTCATGTCTTTAAAATTCTCACTAAGATCCTTGAAAGTCTCACTAAGTCCCTTGAAGCTCTCATTAAGTCCCTTGAAGCTCTCATTAAGATTCTTGAGTAACCTTATAACCATTGTGTGCACTCTGTATCCAGTAGTTTGCTTGCTTCCATTTCTTTCATTTGTGACATGTTTCTTTGTGTCCACATTTTGGCTGCTTTCCTGTGTTTGTTTTTATGTATTAGGTAGAGCTGCTATGTCTCCTGTGATTGGTAGAGTGGCCTTGTGTAGTAGGTGTCCTGTAGGGATCATTGGCTCAGCCTCCCCAGTCACCTGAGCTGGACACTCTAGGTGCATCCCTGTGTGGGCTGTGTGCATAGTCTTGTAGTTGAGCCTTGATTGCCGTTGGCGTCACTGGTAGGAATTGCCCTCCAGGCCAATTGGCTGTGAGGACCTGCTGTGATTACAGCAGAAGAGCTGCTGTGCAGGAGACACCCCTATGGAGCAGGACTTGCTTCAGTGGGGCTTTGGTGCTTACTGAGTCTGCCCCTCGAGTGTGTCGCTTGTGATTGTGTAGAATTGTAATCTGTTATGGTCTGAAGTTGTCCACCGGGTTGCACTGGCTCTGGGGTCTCCTAGGAGGTGCAAAGTTACATGCCACCTGGCAGGAGCCACAGAGTGACCAGCATATGGCTGCCACATGTTTAAGGCCCAGAAATGCCCAAGCTGAGGCCAAACTGTCTTGGGCCTCTTATTGATAGGTATGGAGCACACTGATGTCAGCTGCTGCTTGTTTGAGAGATTTAGCAAAATCTGAAGACGAAGCCAGGATAGGCCATTCATATGGAAAATTTACTACAAGCAGCTTGGGTGGGGCTGCAAATTGAATGGGGTGGAGTCTCAGGGAATCAACAAGGTGAAGTAAACAGTGTGAGCCAGGCTGATGGAAACTCAGATAGGGCTGCCACTCAGCTCCACTATGGGGAAGGTCCCAGTGCAATGACCCCTGTGAGCACCCCTGTTTGGAAGAAAGCTGCTCCTGAGTCTCTGCCCTGATGCCAGACAATCCAGTTCCTGGAGCTCAGAGGAAGCAGGACCATATAAGTTTGTGTGCTAGACCTTTAAGAGGAACTGTGTGGGACTCCAGCAGCCTGTGGGTTGTCACTCAGCCACAATCCTTGCTGGTTTTTACAGCCCGAAGTTACGGGGACTTCTCTTTCCAGCTCTGGAACCCTGGGCAGGAGGTCTGGTGTGGGGCTGGGACCCCTTGCTTCTCATGTGAGGCAGCGGAGATATCTCTCCCCATTAAAAAAAAGCCACATGTAGGTGTCAGACCAGTCCGTTCCCTGCTTCTACCTCTCCTACCAGTCTTTATGTGCTTTCTTCTTTACTTCTCTAGTTGTAGGACTTCCATTCAGCCAGCTTTCAGGCGGTTCTGAATGATGGTTGTTCCTGTATTTTAGTTGTAATTTTTATGTGGTGTGGGAGGCGGTAAGTACCACAGTTACCTATGCTACCATCTTGGTTCTCCTCTTGTTCTTCCATCAGTTTTTATTTTTTTTAAAGGATTCCTGGTGGTACCATTGTTCAGCTAAGGTTGAAAACTACTGTTCTACTCATTCTTTCTTGTGAATTTCATAGGCTCAACAACCACTCTAGCCTGATGCTCTCTCTTAAACCTTACGTCAAGCACGTGTTTACTGGAATGTACCACTGGTTTGCTTCTGAAGCAAAAGCATATATAAAATTAAAACTATTTGCCCCAGCCCCCAAATTTATTTCTGTGTTCGCTGTAGTTTTATTCTATCAGTGTTCTCCCAGACACTTACACTTAAAATATGAGTCATCGCCCTGGAGGGGTGGCTCAGTTGATTGGGGCATCCTCCCGTGTATCAAAAAGGTTGCAGGTTTGATTCCCCATCAGGGCACATACATAGGTTTCGAGTTCAATCCACATAAGAGAGGCAACCAATTGATCTCTCTCTCTCTCTCTCTCTTTCTCTCTCTCTCTCTTTCTCTCTCTTATTAATAAACATATCCTTGGGTGAGGATTTAAAAGAAAAATCGGAGTCATGTTCCTTTTCTCCCTTCCCTTCTACATTTAACCAGTTGTCAAATTCTGTTGATTCTGCCACAGAAATTCTTCCTCTGTCTGTCACCATTGTTATATGACTGTTATAGGCCCAACTTTTTCAGCTGGTATCCCTGACTCTGCTCTTTAGTTCTGTGCCTATCAGCTAGTGGATGAGTTACCAATTGACAGTGTAATGCTTTCCATGTCACTCCCTCGTTCAAAACCTCCTGAAGTCATCCTATTGTCTATAGTGACCCCAAAAGATCCTTCATGGTTTGGCTCAAACTCTCATATCTCTTCATTTACTGGTATGCTGGGTTCCAGGCAAACTAAATTTCTGGTTCTTTACTTTCTTTCACTTTAAATATTGAATATTGAAATGTCACCTATTTTTATTTTTATTTTAAAATTATTTTTTGTCAGATACAAGCAAAAGTTTATTTAGAAAGTCACAGAGGTAGAAGAAGTGAGCTGTGGAAGAAGTGTGTCAGCTAAGCTGTGTGGGCTCAAGGAACAAGTTACAGAGGCAAAAGAAGGGCCCTTAGAGCTTAGGAGAAAGGGGTAAGGAAAATGTGCCTGGGGGAAGGAAGGGGCTAGGAAAAGGCTTGACATGCTCCATAGAGAGAGCCGCTGAAATATTACCCGTTTTAAAGGCCTAATTCAGATTCCACTTCCATAAGTCCTGATGTTACATTCTCCTAAGCTAAAGTTATTTCTTCCTCTTGAGTTTCTATAATGCTTTCCCATTCTTATATTCTCACTTCAATGTTGAATCCAAGACACTGAAATGATCTAATAACCAGGAAAACAGTTTTCTCAAAAGGAAAGTGGTAGTAGAAATTTCTGTCAGAAATATGGGGACTTGCTCTAGTATTTGCTTGCCTTAAATATAAAGAAGAGTGTGCTTTTTGATTACGACTGGCAAAATCATCCATATTTAGAATATTCATGTTTTTACATAATACCTTATCTGTGATGATTCTTTAGATTTGATTCGAACTATTCGGGACCCAGAGAAGCCCAATACTTTGGAAGAACTGGAAGTGGTAACGGAAAGTTGTGTGGAGGTTCAGGAGATAAATGAAGAGGACTATTTGGTTATTATCAGGTTCACGCCAACAGTACCTCATTGCTCTTTGGCAACTCTTATTGGTAAGCTTTTATTTATATATATATATATATATATATATATATATATATATATATATATATATATACTCACATACATACATACATATATACTAGAGGCCGGGTGCACGAAAATTCGTGCACTTGGGGGAGGGGGGTCCCTCAGCCCGGCCTGTGCCCTCTCACAGTCCGGGACCCCTTGGGGGATGTCCAACTGAAGGTTTAGGCCTGCTCCCCGGGGGATTGGGCCTAAGCTGGCCTTCAGACATCCTCTGGCAGCCCGGGAGCCCTTGGGGGATGTCTGACTAACGGCTTAGGCCCGCTCCCCCCGGAGGGAGCGGGCCTAAGCCGTTAGTCAGACATCCTTAGTGTTGTTGCATAGTCAGGAGAGGCTCCTGCCACCGCCGTTGCACTGGCCATCCATGAGCTGGCTTCTGGCTGAGCGGTGCTCCCCCTGTAGAAGCGCACTGACCATCAGGGGCCAGCTCCTACGTTGAGCGTTTGCCCCCTGGTGGTCAGTGCGCGTCATAGCGACCAGTTGTTCCTGGTTGTTCCGCGGTTAGGGTCAATTTGCATATTACCCTTTCATTTTATAGGATTTTTAAATTCTGAATTATTCTAGCTGATAATTGACCCAAAGTAGCAATTAGCATGATGTGTAGTAACTTTATGGTGTAGAGAGTATCGAACCTGCAACCTAGCTATGTGCCCTGACTGGGAGTCGAAACCACAACCTTTTTGGTGTATAGGTTGTTGATCCAACCAACTGAGCCACTTGGCCAGGGCTTCATTCCTTATTTTGAGGTGGGGGAGAAGTGGAACATTGGCACTGAGAGTCTGTTCCAAGCCCAGTTTTAATTTACAAATTAAAATTTTTAATTTACTGAAAAAATTATAGAACCGTGTCTTGGCATTGGGGTGATAAACTGAACTTCAGAGGAACTTGTTATAGGGAAACAACTTTGTACCTGTAGGCATAAACTAGGATTCCAACTTTGAGAGGTTTCTTGTGCTCCTTTTTAAGTGCCTCTTGTTTTTAAATTTGGCCTGTTGTGGGCATTCAGTAGAGTTTAAGGAGTGAATTCACTTTTGTTTGAAGGCAAATTGATAATAGAAAGGTCCTGGGCTTTGCAGTGGTCTTGGGTTCCAATCCCAACTCTGCCACTTGATTAGTTCATTGACCTTGGGCAAGTAACATTGTGACCTTGGTTTCATAATTTGTAGAGTGGAATTGATAATATTTAGCTTACTGGATTATCATAAGGAATATGTAAGACTATATCTATATTAAAGTTGCTAGCATGGTGTGAGGTTCAGTGGATACCTACAATGGATTGAGCCAAAGCTGTTTTCAGCTACTGTATTATATGGAGATGCCTAAGCACAGGTGTATGCTTTTTCAAGAACTAGTAAGAAGGGATAATTGGGGCTTTTTTTTTCCTTCCACAGGACTGTGCTTAAGAGTAAAACTTCAGCGGTGTTTACCATTTAAACATAAGGTAAGGAAGATTTTTGTTGTTGTTGTTTTATAAGTTTTATTGAGATTTAATTCAAATTATATAATTCACTTGTGTAAAGTGTACAGTTTAATAGTTTTTAGTATATTCACTGAATTGTGCAAAATCACTATTAATTTTGGAACATTATCATCATCCCAGTGAGAAACCCTGTACTGATAGCAGTCATTCTCCATTTCTCCCAAACTCTCCCCCATCCCTAAGCAACCACTGATCTACTTTTTATCTCTAGATTTGCCTATTCTGGATGCTTCATTTAAATGGAATTATATAATCTGTGGTCTTTAAAGACTGGCTTCTTTCTCATGAAATAATATTTTCAAGGCCCTCGCCAGGTAGCTCAGTTTGGGTAGAGCATCATCCCGATACACCAAATTTGTGAGTTCAATCTCAGTCAGGGCACATACAAGAATTATCCAATGAATGCATAAATAAGTGGAACAACAAATCAATGTTTTTCTCTTTCCAAAATCAATAAAGAAAATGAAAACAAATATTTTCAGAATTTATCTATGTCGTAATATGTATTAGTATTTCATTTCTTTTTATAGCCTTATACTATTCCATTATGTGGGTATACCACATGCTATTTATTTGTTTATCAGTTGGTAGACATTTGGGCAGTTTCCACTTTTCATCTATTATGAATAATGCTGCTATGAACATTTGTGTACAAGTTTATGTGTGGTCATATGTTCCCATTTGTTTTCCACCTAAGGAGTAAAATTAGTGGATCATATGGTAACTCTATAGTTAACCTTTGAGGAGCTGCCAGACTGTTTTCCACAGCTGTTCTACCATTTCACATTTCCAAAAGCAGTGTATGAGAGTTCTGATTTTTCCACATCCTCACCAATACTTGTCTTTTTCATTATAACTATCTTACTGGGTTGAAGTGATAGCTCATTGAGGTTTTGATATGCATTTCCCTGGTAGCTAATAATGTTGAATATTTTTTCATGTGCCAAAAATTTTAAACCAAGTAAAAGTCACATAAAAAGGGCCACAAGAAACCTCTCAAGAGCTCCTATACACGGAGCCACATTCCTTGGCCCTCCCACCCCCTCCCTCAGGGCCCTCTTGCCCCCCTGGGTGGGGGGGAAATCCATCCCAAATCACTGGAACCCGAGGGAGGTTTCCTCACACCCTCAGGGCCCGAGGGAGGTTTCCTCGCACCCTCAGGGAGATGAGCTTTCAACAGTTCCCTCTTCCCCTGTCCCCTCCCCTGCTCCCACCCCCTTCTCCGAGTGCAGGTCCCTTTAAGGCGACAGCGCCTTCTCTGGCGCCTTCTCTGGTGCCTTCTCCAGGTCAGACTACCAGCAGCGACCACGAGAGCATGGCGGACACCGAGAGCATGGCAGACGCGGACCTGTTTATGGAATGTGAGGAGGAGGAGCTGGAGCCATGGCAGAAAATCATCAATGATGTCATTGAGGATTCTGAAGTTGAAGATGATAATTCAGTGGATAAAACGACTACAGTTTCTGTGAGCCAGGAGCCAGTCTCAGCTCCAGTGCCCATCGCTCTCTATGCTTCTGTTGTTAAGCACAGTGGGGCACAGAACAAAGACGGTGCAAAGAGGACTCTTGTCAGACTAATTGTCGAGGACAATCCCCAAATAAAGCGTCGTCGTCGATATAATATGCCTGACGACCAAGAATTGCCACCATATGTTTCTCCATCTGAAAGAAGGCGACGTCGTCTACAGAATATGTCTGAAGAAGAACGATTGGCACAACGTACCTCTGAAGCCGAAAGAAGCCGGCGTCGTCGACAGAATATGTCTGAAGAACAACGATTGGCACAACGTACCTCTGCAGCCGAAAGAAAGCGACGTCGTCTACAGAATATGTCTGAAGAACAACGATTGGCACAACGTACCTCCGAAGCCGAAAGAAGCCGGCGTCGTCGACAGATGATGTCTGAAGAACAACGGTTGGCACAACGTAACTCTGCAGCTGAAAGAAAGCGACGTCGTCTACAGAATATGTCTGAAGAACAACGACTGGCACAACGTACCTCTGAAGCTGAAAGAAGCCGGCGTCGTCGACAGAAAATGTATGAAGAACAGTCATCGACAAGTACTACCAGTACTGATAGGAACTGCCTTCATAGCGAAAATGAGGTAAATGAGGATGCAGTTAGCGAACACAGTTGTGGTGGAATGTAACACATGGTGTTACATGTCAATTTTCCCTATCCCTAAATTTCTCCGACGAAATGGAGTTATATGTTGCTTTCTCTCAAGTTCGAAGAGCATGTGACGTTAAAGTTGTAAATCATTGCAAGGGAAATTAGTCAAGCACTCTGAAAGTGTTTTTACTTTTAATGTGGTATACAGGGAGATATTAGAATAAGTTTAATCAATTTATCAGTCACTGTTTTTATTGATTTTTTTATATCATGTTTTTGTTGTTTTTTATCTTTTTATTTTCATGTCTTTGTTGTTATATCATGTTATTGTTTATTTGTTAATGAATTTATATATTATTTTCATGTACATTTTACTAATTTTCTTTCATCTCTGACACTTCTATTATAGAGAAAGGATAAATAGTGATATTAAAATATTTCTTCTAATTAATTTCCTTTCAACGTGCATGAATCCGTGCACCAGGCCACTAGTATTGAGATATTTATAGGTGAAATGATATGATCTAGAACTTGTTTCAGAGTAATATGGGCACCAGTAAGTGGGTAGAAGGTATAAATGAAACATGATTGGCTAATTATTGAAACTCAGTGATGGTACATGGGGTTCATTATAGTGTTCTATTTTTATATATATTTTAACTTTCCTATAATCAAACATTTAAATTAAAAAGTATATATATAGTCAGTAAGTTGCCCGTATAGTTATCATAGATAAAACTTGTTGGAATTTTTTATCTGTCAACCTCTGTAATCACTACTCTGCTGGCCTAGTAACTGTCAGGTTCTAGTCCACTACTGGGCTCTCAGTGTCTCAGAGACTGTGGGACAAACCACTGGTGGCCCATTAATAGCTGCCTGTATACCCACTCTGCTGGTTTTGCTTTGTAGCTAACTGCAGTGACTCCATTTGCCAAATTGAACATACAGTTCAGAGGAGTCCATCTTATTCAGTAATTTGAGGTCAAAAAGTTGAGGCAATATTTGCTTTTATCTTTGGTTTAGGTATATTGGCTCCCCCAAATTTTCTATCTGGTTTTAGAATATTTGTAAGTTAGAAAATATAGTATTGAGAATTTTTTTAGCCAAATGTAGTATATGGAGGACTTAAAAACATTTACAAAATTGCTTTTCTCACAAATGAAAAAGAATGTAAAATATTTCAATAACAATTAGCCCAGTTTATTAGTATGTGTTTATTAATATTTATTCATGAATGAATCATTACCTTATTAAGTCATCATTTTTACTTAATGCTGTTGACCAGGTCTTTTCTTTGTCAGTCTTGATGACATGAAGAGAAAGAAGGCCTATGAATCTCTGTGCTTCCATACCTAAGACCATGGTTGTTTAGAGAGTCCTTTGCATTTCTGAGATTTGACTCACTAGGAAGAGATGCCATTCTTTTTTCTTTTTTTAAATATATTTTTATTGATTTCAGAGAGGAGCGGGGGGGGGAGAGAGAGAGAGGCATCAGTGTTGATAGAGAATCATTGTTTCTTTGCCTCCTGCACGCCCCACATTGAGGATCGAGCCTGCAACCAGGCATGTGCTCTGATTGGGGAATTGAATCATGACCTCTTGGTTCATAGGTTGATGCTCAACCCCTGAGCCACGCTGGCCGGGTGAGATGCCATTCCTTAAAGTCTCCGTACTTGCTGAGTTAATTCTTATTGATGAATATTCCTCTTATAAAAAAAAATACGTGGTGGGGGTGGGCTAGAAGGGGTCAGTGGGGGCAAAGGGGGAATATATGTAATACTTCCAACAATAATTTTTTTTTAAGTAAGGTGGGTTAGCAGCAAATTACATTCTGACAAAATAGGTGTTACCTAGTTAAAATGTAGTGTTCTTGTTTTTTGTTTTAAGAAAAACATGTTATTTTATTTGTAAGAAAAAAAACATATGTTATTTTGTTTTGCTGGAAAAAAAAAAAAAAGAAACCTCTCAAGTTTAGAATCTTTTATTCTTGCATCTATTTGGCTGCCCTGGGGTATAGTTCGTATGGAAATAGCAGGGTAGCCTTAACCGGTTGCTCAGTGGGTAGCATCAATCTGCAGACTGAAGGGTCCCAGATTTGATTCTGGTTAAGGGCACATGCCCGAGTTGCTGGCTTGATCCCCAGTAGGGGGCGTGCAGGAGACAGCCGATCAATGATTCTCTCTTATCATTGATGTTTCCATCTCTCTCTCCCTCTCCCTTCCTCTCTGAAAGAAAGAAAGGAAGAAAGAAGGAAGGAAGGAAGGAAGGAAGGAAGGAAGGAAGGAAGGAAGGAAGGAAGGAAGGAAAAGGAAAGGAAGAAGGAAGGAAGGAAGGAAGGAAGGAAGGAAGGAAGGAAGGAAATGTTGACTCTCCTTTATTTACCATTTTTCAGAATAATGAATCATGCTTAATTTTAAATCAAAGTAATGACTATGGAGTGGTTTTATATCTGTTACTTTGTGTCTAGAATAAGAGTTAGTATTATGCAAGCCAACCCAGGACCAGTGCTCAGGAGGCCAGGGCCAGCTGGAAGTATGAGGGGCCTCTGGGGCTGCTGCCTTCCACCCCATGGGCTCTGCAGGCCCTGTAGTGCAGGACCGGTGGCCTGGCATGTCACCAGGGAGCTGGATGTCCATGGCTGGCTCGTAGGTGGAACCCCTTGCGGGTTCCCCATTTGGCATAGGTACTCCACTTTGATCTGGCATGCCACCTACCATGATGGACCCATTCCGAAAATGCCTGCTTGTGCCCCAGGCCCAGCCCCCAATGCCTGCTAGCACTGCAGGTTAAAGAGGAGGAAGATGGCAGATAAGGTTCTACCTCAGCGAATTTGGGAGTTTGTCCCAGAGTCTCAGGTATACATGGATTTCTTGACTTTTGAGTTGAAGCTGGACCAGACCATTGCTTGCAAGCAGATGGAGATCCAGGAGGCCATCAAAAAGCCTTTGCTGTGAAAACGAAAGCTGTGGATCTGTATTTCCAATATGTTCAGTCCTAGCAAGGCAGAAGGTGACAGTGTAGGAACTGTAGGGAACCCCAGCAGGGGACAAGGTGGGAACTCTGAGCGGAGGGAAAACTCCTGGATGATCCTAGCATACAGAAGAGGAAGTTCTCTTTATTCTTTAAGAGTCTCGTCATTGAGCTAGAGAAGGAACTGTACTGACCTGACGACCACCTATTGGAGAGGCATCTGATGCCCACTACCCAGCAGGCGGATGGCTTCGAGGTGAAATGACCTGGAGATCTCAATGTCAAGTGTACCCTCTTGCTCATGTGGATCAGCAGCCTCACCATATCCTTAGGTTGGACCCTAATGACCAGAAGAAGACAGCTTGTTATGCCATTGGAGGTGGACAACCCACTCAAGGCTCAGATGAGCAATTTTCTGGCCTCTATCACCAATCAGTAGGAGATTGCCTCCCTTGATATCAAGATCCATGAGACCATTGTGTCCATCAACCAGCTGAAGACCCAGAGGGATTTCATGCTCAGCTTTAGCACTGACCCCCCATCCAGGAGTGGCTTCGTTCCCAGCACTGAGACCTCAAGATCATCTCTGATGTGATTGGGAATCCTGAGAGATGAGATGCTTCCGACCACCAGCCCTGGACCCAGGAAGCAGTGGGAAGGCATATCTTTGTCAAGATGCAGCGGCCAAGGCAGGAACTGGAACAGGTGCTGGGAATTCGCCTGACCTAACTGAACAGGGATCCCTCCCTTCCTTCTCAGCCTGGAAGGGACCATCATTTGAGGCTGCAGACACAGGCACAGGATAAAGAAGGGAGTGAGGGGTATCTCCTATCACCTACTTCTCAGCTTTAGTTACATAAATGTAGTGGTAGAATTCCTTGTTGCTTGACCCCCAAAGCCTTATTACTTACTTGATGCTTTGGCTTTAATTGGGTTCACAACGGATGCCTCTGCCCCCTGCAGGCAGGCCCAAGTAGGACTACTGGAAGCCTTGCTTTGATATTATTACTGATAGGTTTCAAAACCAAAGGCCCCTGGCTTTGCTTGTTTACAGACTCCCCGCTGGGGCGAGTGCCCTGGCTGGCTCTGGGGACCTGGACAAGGAAGAGGGACACAACTTACAGTCTTCCTAGCCTTTCTAAACTGAAGTTCTTTGCCATTCCTACTAGCCCAGCCTTGTTACTGGTTTGTTCTTTTCCTTTGGGTATTTACATTATATGGGGAGCAGGTTCTCCTATGCGGGACCCACTTTTTTGTACAGGGGATAAGTGGGGTTTTTTTAGGGAGTCCTATTTGGTGCCTCCTCCTTTATTTTCTTCAATCTATGCCAGCGGCTCTGGCCGCCATCATCTGGGTTGCCAGAGGGCTGCCACCCTAGCTCTTGGGTCCAGGGCTATAAAGCCTTCTAGTGGAAGGGGTACTCAAGTTCTCTGGCATGGCCTGAGGTGTGGGTGTGCTTGCTTGATGGAAGGCAGGGGGAAGTGGGGAGAACTTGTTAAGGAAGGTAGGCCTAGGGTTTGGAAAGTGCCACTTTAGGCAGGTTTAGAAATTTCCAAATAAATCCTTGTTTATTGGGGTTCCCCCCCCCAAAAAAAGACTGGACTAGATGATCTCTAAGGTCTCCTTTAACCATGATATGCTATAATTTTTTCACTCATAAAAAACATCTCAGTAGTAAATAAGTATATAAGAATTAGTTCAGCGCTAGCCGTTTTGGCTCATTGGTTAGAGCACGGCTCACGGACTGAAGGGTCGTGGGTTTGATTCTGGTCAAGGGCATTACCTGGGTTGCAGTTTCCCTCCCCGTCCCTGGTCAAGGCATATGTGGGAGGCAACCAATAGATGTGTCTCTCTCACATTGATGTTTCTCTATCTCTCCCCCTCCCTTCCACTCTCTCTAAAAAATCCATGGAAAAAATATCCTCGGGTTAGGATTAATAAACAAACAACAAAGAATTAGTTCATATGCTCCATTTTTCTCTGGAAACTAAACATGTCTTTATCATATAACATGATTTATTTCCCATAGGATTTGCAATAATTTTGTGGGTTTTGACTCAAAAGCTCTGGTTCTTGGAAGATAGCTTATGAGGGAGTGAGTACAGCAGAACCAGGAGGGTTAGTTTAACCTATATTGTACTCGAGAATAAGTTTGTCAAGATAAAAATGGATGAGAAAAGGAGGATACTGAGAACTATATACTGTGATTCCATTTTTGTAAAATAAGAAATAAAAAGGAATGTCCAACCTTAGGGTGTACGTGTGTGTGAGATATGTGTTAGATTATGGGTGGTATAGAGGAAAAATATGGAAGAAACTACACTAGATTATTAATGTAGCTTTCTTGAGAGGGGTAGGGAGCAAGTTTAGATAATGATTTTGGAGTAAGCATTAGAGTGCAGGAGAGGGATTTCCATGAGTAAAACATATGAGATCTTATTTATATAAAATTACATTAGTTTTATTTTAAAAAATGGAATGCCCCCTGCAGACCTTTCCCAGGTCACCAAAATTAAAAATCCTACTCATTTAAGGCCTTGATTTAGGGAAGAATCTGAGGGTTTTGTTCCCAAGTCTTTGATGATGGAAACAGGATTTGGGCTTTCTTCCCTAGACTGTTGAGTCCATTGTACATTCCACTTCATTCATCATCTTAGAATGCCCTAAATGTTTTGCTTTTAATATTTTTTTCTTCCTAGTTGGAAATCTACATTTCTGAAGGAACTCACTCAACAGAGGAAGACAGTAAGTGAATCTTGAATCATTATTAAAAACAACTTCAAAAAGTACTTTATCTGGAATACCAGGTTATTCCGCCAGCCAAGTATCTATTGGGTCTTTTGCAAAAAAGTGAAAAATCAGTTAGTAGCTTTCTTGAGGTGTGGAAACAGACATTTTTATGAATGTAATTTTTTTCAGTAGGACTCTGGGTGAGTTAGAGTTAGGCCCTGTGGATATTGACTGGTTTAGGCCAGTGGTTACACATCTGTAAAGAACATCCAGCTCTAGGAAACTTGACTTACAAGCTCTAAAGAGTACTGATTCTTTTCTTTGGTGGCAGGATTGAGAGCTGTGTACTTGAAATTGAAGGTCTAGCGAGTAAAGCTTTAGAGAATCTTGGAGTAGGTGCTATCTTTCTGGGTTAATGTATTAAAATTGGAGTGGGGCCCTGGCCAGCTGGCTTAGTTGGTAGGAGCATGCACCAAAATGTTGCTGGCTTGATTCCTGGTCAGGGCACATACCTAAGTTGCAGGTTCACTCTGCGGTCGGAGTGCATACAGGAGGCAACCAACCAATCATTGTTTCTCTCTCACATCAATATTTCTCTCTCTCTTTCTTGCCCCTCCTCTCTCTCTAAAAAACTGAATAAAAACATCCTCAGGTGAGGATTAGAATAATAATAATAAAATGAAATGGGAGTAGGGAACCTTTTTTCTATAGAGGACCTCTGGCCTACAGAGAGAAGTCTATCAGTAACTACTTAAAAATACCAGAGTTGGGGTTTGGGAAAAGGAAAAGACAAAAAGTTCTGTATAACCTATGTATTACATTAAAAACAGAGAACAGCCCTGGCTGGTGTGGCTCAGAGGTTGCAGCATCAGCCCACATGCACAGGGATTATGGGTTCGATTCTTGGTCAAGGGCACATACCTGGGTTGCAGGTCCTAAGCATGTGGGTGGCAACCAATCCATGAGTCTCTCTCAAATCCATGTTTCTGTTTCTCTCTCTCTCTCCCACCCCTTGCCACTCCCTCTCTCCTTTCTACTCTTGTCTAAAAAAACAAAACCAAAACAAAACAAAAAAACATTAAAAAAAATCCTCCAGAGAACAGAATTTTATCTATAACCAATAGAGTGCAAATAATGAAAAATACATTTAAAATGCATGTTGCCCTAACCCCAGTGGTCAGCAAACTGCGGCTTAGCAAACTGCGGCTTGGCAAACTGGCTCGCCAGCCACATGCGGCTCTTTGGCCCCTTGAGTGTGGCTCTTCTACAAAATACCGACTTCTGCGCATGGGCCACGAAGTTTCAATTGCACTGTACGTGCGCACCCGCACGTGGTATTTTGTGGAAGAGCCACACTCAAGGGGCCAAAGAGCCGCATGTGGCTCGCGAGCCGCAGTTTGCAGACCACTGCCCTAACCAGTTTGGCTCAGTGGATAAGAGTGTTGGCCTGTGGACTGAAGGGTCCCGGGTTTGATTCTGGTCAAGGGCATATACCTTGGTTGCAGGCTTGATCCCCAGTAGGGGGCGTGCAGGAGGCAGCTGATTGATGTTTCTCATTGGTGTTTCTAACTCTATCCCTTTCCCTTCCTTTCTGTAAAAAATCAATAAAAATATATTTTAAAAAAAGTAAAATACATGTTGTGCTTAGCTTTTATCACTAAGTAAATTGAGAAGTTGGAAAACAGCAGAGGAGGGGAAGAAAGGGACAATAATAGAGTAAGAGCTACACTAAGACAGACTCACATCGGAAGACAGTGACTTAAAAAACACACAGGAAGAGATGCACACAAAAAACGAACACAGAAGAGAGGTGCAGAGAGGGAAGGAAGCCCACTGCTTTCAGAGAACCAGCCCATTCAGGAAACTTTTTAGGTACTGTCATGAAAACTGCTAAAACCATGTCCTACTTTCACAGTTCCAGACCTGTAGATTATTTTACTCCTCATGTATTAAATTTATTCAAATCCCATAAGCTGATGGCTTCTACCTCTTAATTTAAAATATAAAAGAGCTTAGATTCCCTAAATCCACTCTTGTTATGTCTTTGAAATTCCTCTTTGTTATAAGATTTTATAATAGGATAGTATTAAGCTTTTTTAGAAGTATTTATTGAGTGCTTTCTTTATGTAGGCACAGTTTGACCTTTGAGATACATCCTTGCTCTTGTGGAGTCTACATGGTAGGAAGAAACAGAATTGCAATCGTTTATATGGGAATATATAAGTTTTCTACATGTGACATTTTAGCAGGATCCCAGAAAAGTTAGCCCACATTAAGAATATGGACATCTCACCCTGGTGTGTGGCGCAGTTGGTGGGCATTATCCCATGCACTGAAAGGTTTCTAGTTTGATTTCTGTTTAAGGCACATGCCCAGGTTGCAGGCGTGATCCTTGGTAGAGGGTGTGGAGTAGGTACCCCATCAGTGTTCCCTCTCACACTGATGTTTCTCTCTTTCCCTCTCCTTTCCTCTCTCTAAAAATAAATAAATACATTCATACATACATACATAAAAATCTTTACAAAGAATATGGATAGCCCTACCCCCAGTTCAGTTGGTTGGAGTGTTGTTCCTTGCACCAAATAGGTTGTGGGTTTGATTTCTAACCAGGTCACTTACCAATGTTGTGGTTTAATCCCAGTTTGGGGTGCTGATGGGAGGCAACCAATCCATGTTTCTCATATTGATGTTTCTCTCTCTCTCTCTCTCAAAAATCAATAAACAGCCATGGCCGGTTTGGCTCAGTGGATAGAGCGTCGGCCTGCGGACTGAAAGGTCCCGGGTTTGATTCTGGTCAAGGGCATGTGCCTTGGTTGCGGGCACATCCCCAGTGGGAGTTGTGCAGGAGGCGGCTGATCGATGTTTCTCTCTCATCGATGTTTCTAACTCTCTCCCTTCCTCTCTGTAAAAAATCAATAAAATATATATATATAAAAAAAATCAATAAACATATACTCGGGTGAAGATGAAAAAAAAAATAAAGAATATAGAAATCTCTCTTGGACTATTCCATCAGGATTATTTTTAGCAAATTATAGACAACCAATGTGGACCAATAACCTTTATGATATGAAGATCCATGCAAACTAGTTTAAAAAAGGAAAGATCCAGCTCAGCCGGCGTGGCTCAGTGGTTGAGCATCCACCTGTGAACCAGGAGGTCACAGTTTGATTCCCGGTCAGGGCACATGCCCAGGTTGTGAGCTTGATCCCCAGTGTGGAGTGTGCAGGAGGCAGCCAATCAATGATTATCTCTCATATTGATGTTTCTATCTCTCTAGCTCTCTCCCTTCCTCTCTGAAATCAATAAGAATATATAAAAGATCCAGTAGATTAATAGAAAGAGACATAAATAGAACATTCATATAAGAAGAGCTAATAAATACACATGGGAGAATGTTACCCACTATTAATCAAGAAATTGCAAATTACAGTCATTGGAACTATTTTTCACCTGTTTTATATATATACTAGAAGCTCGTTGCAGGAGGATTCCTGCAAGAATAGGGCTTCCTTGAGCCAATCGCACCGCCAAGCCCGGCCGCCCAGGGCCACAGACGGGGGTCCCGGCTGGGGGCAGGGCTTAGGCAGCACATGGGGGCCTGGATGGCGGCTCGTGCTGGCCCGCCCTGCCTGCATTATGCAAATTAGCTGCCATCTTTGTTGGCGGTTAATTTGCATATCATGCTGATTAGCCAATAGGAGGCGTAGCGAAGGTATAGTTAACTACCATGTTTGTCTACTATTAGATAGGATATATATATAATTTTTTATTACATATATAATTTTCACCTGTTTTATATATATATATATATATATATATATATATATATATATATGATTTTTTTCTCACTTGAGGATTTGTTTTTATAGATTTTAGAGAGAGAGGAATGGAGAGAGAGAAACATCAATGTGAGAGAAAAACATGGATCGGTTGCCTCTTGTATGTGCCCCAACCAGGAATCAAACCCACAACCTAGTTATGTGCCTTGAATGGGAATCAAATCCACAACCTGTATAGGACAATACTCCAACCAACTGAGCCACCTGGCCAGGGCTGGTTTTTGTTTGTTTTTTAATATACTGGGTATTTCTGGCATACTGATACCTCATGTATTGCTGTTGAGAATACAAATTGGTAAAAAAAAATACTGGGAAGTAATTCAGTTATATCATTCAAACCATAAAAATGCTTATGTTTTTGGTTCTGATAATCCCACTTTGAAGAATCTTTCCAAAAAGGAGGCTATATGTTTAGAGGTGCTTGTTGTAGCATAGTGTTTATAATTTATTTGTTTTTTAAGACTAGTGGCCCGGTGCACAAAATTCATGCGGGGGGGGGGGGGCGGATGTCCCTCAGCCCAGCCTGCACCCTCTCCAATCTGGGACCCCTTGGGGGATGTCCGATTGCCAGTTTAGGCCCGATCCCTGTGGCCCCCAACTACACCCCTCCTGCCAGCCTGATCTCCCCCAACTGTCCCCCTTGCCAGCCTGTTTGCTTGCAACTACCACCCCTACCGGCCTGCTCGCCCCCAACTGCCACCTCCTGCTGGCCTGATTGCCCCCAATGCCCCCCCCCCCCCCGCTGGCCTGCTTGCCCCCACCTGCCCTCCCTGCCGGCCTGATCGCCCCCAACTGCCCACCGTGCTGGCCTGCTTGCCCCCAACTGCCCCCCTCCACCAGCCTGCTCGCCCCCCAACTGTCATCCTGCTTGGCCCCAGCTGCCTCCCCCTCTCCCCACACCAGCCTGATCGCCCCTAACCTGCTTCTGCCTTGGCCCTGCCACCATGGCTTTGTCCGGAAGCTCTCCCAGAAGGTCTTCCTGTCTAATTAGCATATTACCCTTTTATTAGTATAGATTCATTTTTTCTTCATAATTAATTTAGAACACTTAACAATTTTTGCTGTATTAAATAACCCTGTAGCTTAAAAAAAAAAATAGACTAAGGGGGGGAAAAGAGCAACTTTCAAAATTGTATTTACCCTGTGCTCGCTTTGGCAGCACATGTACTAAAATTGGAACCATACAGAGAAGATTAGCATGGCCCCTGCGCAAGGATGACATGCAAATTCGTGAAGCGTTCCATATTTTAAGAAAAAAAATTGTATTTTCCCTGAGTGTAACATCTGGCAGTATGAATATGGACAAAGGCTGGAAAGAAAGAAATGAAAATAGTTGTGGTAGAATAGTAGGCTTATAGGGGATATTTTTCTCTTTAACTCTCCCTTCCAGAACTTCTGAATAATTAGCTAAAATCAGTTTTAAGTTCTCAGGGAGTTAAATTCTCTTTTAACAGCCTAAGAAAAATACTGTCTGTTGCCACATATTGACACAGTTCTGCTAACTTTTGTCTGTGTGTTTTGCAGTCAACAAGCAGATAAATGACAAAGAGCGAGTGGCAGCTGCAATGGAGAACCCCAACTTACGGGAAATCGTGGAACAGTGTGTCCTTGAACCTGACTGATAGCTGTTTTAAGAGCCACTGAACTTGTTTGATATGTCTGTTTAAACTCCTTGTAAAATGTAAAAGACTCATGTTTAATACATAGGTGATTTATACCTCAAAGCATTTTTTTAAAAGATGATTTCCAAGCAAGATAAGGTAGTACCTAGTTTGTTCATTGTATAACATTCTCAGGATTTGTAACACTTAAATGATCAGACAGAAAAATATTTTCTAGTTATTATGTGTAAGATAAGTTGCTATTTTTCTGATGCCTATTCTGATACAACTGCTTTTCATGTCAAATATTTACTGTGTCCAAATGTATTCAATTTAAATCATTACTCTGTAAAATAAATAAAGCAGAGGTGATTCTTTCAATGACACACCTTAGAATCTTTTTATTAAATTTTAAATTCAGTGTAAATGTCGACTGTAAGATATTTACAAAGGTTTATTTTTCTGATTATGATGTAGAGTCAGAGATCTGAAAGCCAAAATGAACCCTTAAGATCAGGCTGGGGTCCTGCTTTTCTTCAAGGAGAGTCCTGGACCCATTTAGATGAGGAACAAATGTGGAGCGCCAGGTGGCAGATAAAATTTTGAAGATCAAGAATTCCCCAAAGCAGGTCTTTGTGTGTGTGTGTGTTTTATCCTCACCTGAGGATATGTTTATTAATTATAGAGAGAGAGTAAGGGAGAGAGAGAGAGAGAAACATTGATTGGTTGCCTCCCATACTGGGGATCGAACCTGAAACCTTGGTGTGTGTCCTGATTAGTAATCAAACCTGAGATCTTTTGGGTGCACGCATGGACACTCCAACCAACTGAGCCACCCAGCCAGGGCTCCAAAGCAGTTTTGATTAAAACAATCTAAATTTATGGTCTCTCGTTTACTTCGTTCAGTTTGTTTTAGGGTACAATGGGCATTTTAAGTGTAACAGGGTTTGGCAAGCAGTCTCCAAGTTGGTCCCCAGTGATCTTAGATTCCTGGTATCCATGCCTTTGTGAAGTTTCTTTCCATGGTGAATCAGAGCTGGCTGACATGACTGAACAATCAGAGGTGACAGTATATGACTTCTGAGGTTAGATCATAAAAGGTGCTGCTTTCGCCTTGTTGCTTGTTCTGCGGGAATCCAGCCGCTATGCCCTGAGAACACGGGAGCAGCCTGTGGAGAATTCCAGGAGAGAGGAATTGAGGCCTCCACTCACAACCAGCACCGACTTGCAAACCAGGTGAGTGAACCACACTGGAAGTGACCCTCTAGCCCTTGTCAGGCTGATACCATGACTGGAACCTCACAAGACCCTGAGCCAGAACTACCTAATTCCTGAATTCCTGGTCCAGAGAAGCTGTGAACATAATAAATATTTATTGTTTACACCACTAAGTTTGGGGGTAATTTATTTTACAGCAATAAGTAACTAACATACAAGTTATTAGAATGGAACTCTTCCGCCTCAAATTTGAGGATCCTAAGGGAAAACAGGAGAACTTGTTTCATGGCTCTTGAGCCCCTTAATCTACTTCAAGAATATAAGTTTTGAGAGAACAGAGGATTTGGTAAGAAGATGGATAAAAAGATTTTTTGGATAAAGTTGTTGCTGTGAGTTCCAACCCCCATTTTGGCAGCAGAGTAGGGAAGTGACACCCACTATTATAAGCTGAGGAAGATTTCACGGGGCCAACTCAGAGAGTTTGGAAATGTGTTCTCTGCAGTCAGGACACCCGGAAAACTGGTGCCTAGCTCAGGACTGGGAAAGAAAGCAGAAGTGGGCTGAAAGCTGGTATGTCACTCGGCTAGGAAATCTAGGGGGCGAGAGAAAGGCAAAGCTACTTTGGTGACAGTTCTTTCTCGTGGCCAAGGATGCATGAATTTTTCCCAGTGACCATTGTTGGGGTCATATTGGACATGATCCAATGGGCCACCAGCAGAGCCAAGGAGACCTCAGCAGAAAGGGACTTGCATGTACTGCCTGGTGCCTAAGGACAGGAGAAAACAGCAAGTGAACAGCGAGGGTAGAGATGCATCTGCCAGGGTGAAGGGTTGCACAGCAGGAACCTCTGGCAAACTCATGAAAGTGTCATCCCAAGAGAAAGCCAGCTCTCATCACCAGGCAGGCCCAGAGAGCACAGAGCCAACCAGGTAAATAAGAACTGTGTTCTCTCTTGTGTTTCTCCCTCAGCTTCTGAGGCAGTGGTAGAACAGCTAGCATGTGGGGGAGTTGAAGAGGAGGAAAGAAGAGAAAGCACAGGACTCCATCCCATTGCTCTGCTGTAAGTTTCAGGCCTGAAGCAAGCTCAAATTAGCAAGTTAATGCCAAGTTTGTAGTTTTGACTGTTAGATGTGAAGGACCCACGTCCCTCGTGGTTCAGGGTTCCGGCTCTGGAAGAGGGGCTGCGCGCAAATGACAAGAGACGAGACAAGAAATAATAATTTGGAAATTGGGGGCCAGGCGGGAGCCCAGTGCAAGAGGAAGGACTCCACTTGTGCTCAGGCCTTGCCATCCTTTTATTCAGTTTGGGATACACATATAGCCCTTAGGCAGGCAAGTTCCAGTAACAGACAGATTATCTGATCAGTAAAGATTTACATGACTATCTGGTCAGGAAGTTACTTCAGCTACCATTGTCTCCACTAAACAGTCGTGCATAGCTCTGACCTTTTCCAGGGCTCAAGGATCACCAGCATTCCGGGCTCCTTGTCCACACCTCTCTGCTAGTGAAGACAATAGGCGGCTTCCCACAGTTAGGTGTGACTAGACACTTTAATACAATGAGATTATCTGATTAAATGTGACAGGAAGACAGACAGAAATCCTCTGCTGCCTACATCTTCACCCCTTTGGCAGAGGAAGATCATGTCTTCTCAAAAAAGTTGCAAATGATGGTGGAGGGCACAAGTAAAACTAATTCTTAAGCCACGCACTGGTTACAGAAGTCCTGTTAAGCCATCTTGGCTGCTCTCTTCCAGATCTTTAAAAATCTGTCACCTACCACACATAGATAAATCCAGAAGTAATGAGATATTGCTGATTTTTATTTATTTTTTTTAATTTTTATTTTTTTCTTTTTTAAAATTAAATCTTTATTGTTCAGATTATTACATTTGTTCCTCTTTCCCCCCCCCCCACATAACCCCCCTCCTCCCAGTTCCCACCCCACCCTCCGACCTCACTCCCCACCCACTGTCCTCATCCATAGGTGCACGATTTTTGTCCAGTCTCTTCCCACATCTCCCACACCCCTTTCCCCCCCAAGAATGGTCAGTCCATTCCCTTTCTATGTCCCTGATTCTATTATAATCACCAGTTCATTCTGTTCATCAGATTATTTATTCACTTGATTCTTTTTTTTTAATATATTTTTTATTGATTTCTTACAGAGAGGAAGGGAGAGAGATAGAGAGTCAGAAACATTGATGAGAGAGAAACATCAATCAGCCGCCTCCTGCACATCCCCCACCGGGGATGTGCCCTCAACCCAGGTACATGCCCTTGACCGGAATCGAACCCGGGACCCTTCAGTCCGCAGGCCGACGCTCTATCCACTGAGCCAAACCGGTTTCGGCTATTCACTTGATTCTTAGATTCACTTGTTGATAGATGCATATTTGTTGTTCATAATTTGTATCTTTACCTTTTTCTTCCTCTTCCTCTTCTTAAAGGATACCTTTCAGCATTTCATATAATCCTGGTTTGGTGGTGATGAACTCCTTTAGCTTTTCCTTATCTGTGAAGCTCTTTATCTGACCTTCAATTCTGAATGATAGCTTTGCTGGATAAAGTAATCTTGGTTGTAGGTTCTTGGTATTCATCACTTTGAATATTTCTTGCCACTCCCTTCTGGCCTGCAAAGTTTCTGTTGAGAAATCAGCTGACAGTCGTATGGGTATTCCCTTGTAGGTAACTGAGTTTCTTTCTCTTGCTGTTTTTAAGATTCTCTCTTTATCTTTTGCTCTTGGCATTTTAATTATGATGTGTCTTGGTGTGGTCCTCTTTGGATTCCTTTTGTTTGGGGTTCTCCGCGCTTCTTGGACCTGTAAGTCCATTTCTTTCACCAGGTAGGGGAAGTTTTCTGTCATTATTTCTTCAAATAGGTTTTCAATATCTTGCTCTCTCTCACCTTCTGGCACCCCTATAATTCTGATGTTGGTACGTTTGAAGCTGTCCCAGAGGCTCCTTACACTATCCTCGCATTTTTGGATTCTTTTTTCATTTTGCTTTTCCGGTTGGGTGTTTTTTGCTTCCTCCCATTTCAAATCATTGACTTGATTCTTGCGCTCCTCTGGTCTGCTGTCGGGAGTCTGTATAATATTCGTTATTTCAGTCCGTGTATGCTTAATTTCTAGTTGGTTCCCCAATATAACATCGAGGGTCTCATTAGTTTTCTTGTAGATCTCATTAAGTTTATTGGCGTCTTCTAAACAGTTCTTGAGAGACCTTAAAAATGTGGTTCTGAACTCTATATCTTCCATTGACAATTTTGTCCTGTTTCTTTGTCTCCGCATTTTGTTATGCTTCCTTGGTGCACCCCCTAGTGGTCTTTGTGTGCAGTCTTATAGTTAAACCTTGTTGTAGCTAATACCAGGGAGGGTTTGACCTCCAGGCCAAGTGGCTATGAGAATCAGCTGTGTCTGCAGTGAGAGAACTTCAGTCCTCTAGGGAGGTGCTAATCTAGCCTTTGCCTGAGGCTATCCGGCAAATGCCTCTGTGCAGGGCTTGGGCAGGGCGGGTCGCACAGGATCAACAGGGTGGGCCGGAGAGAGCAGTTATGGCGGCTCTCAGTCCTGTCCCCAGGGGCTCTGCCTCTCTGAGTCCCAGCACAAACTGCAAACCTCGGAGAGAAAGCTGCACTCGCTCTGACCGAAGCCAGACAGTCCCGCTTCTCCCGTTTGAGTCTGGGTCCCTAAAGACTCGCCGGGATCTGGAGCTCAGAGTCTGCGACTCCCTCCCGATTGAAAACGCCAACCGCGCCCTCCGCCGCCAGCCCGCTCCGCGCACTCCGCACCTCAGAATTTGACTTCAGCACTGCGCCTCCTCTGAGTGTCCGTATGCGTTTCTCTTTCCTCCTAGTTGTAGGACTTCCACTCAGCCAGCGTTCCTGTGGTTCTGGGTGATGTCCGTTCCGTTTTTTAGTTTCACTTTTGAAGTAGTTGTTCAAGGCAGCAAACTCCAGCGTTAACCTATGTCACCATCTTGGTTCTCCTCTCGAGATATTGCTGATTTTTAGTCATCACTGTAATCACTTCTTTCTAAATTACAAACCCACCAGAAAAGTTTTTTGGCACCAATATTAAGTTTCTTGCTTCACGGCAGTCTCTGATCCCAGGGCGAGAGTATACCTGGTGTGCATGCTGTTCAATGTTTTCCCACCCAGTGTATACACACATGCTTTTTGACCAGCTGCCTTCTAGGATTGAAGGCATTATTGGAGGGGGCTTATAGGTTGGCTCATAGCCCAGAGTCAAATTTACACTAATCCCCAAGTTCTGACCATTTCTCATTACTGGAGCCATGATAGTCTGGGAAACCTAGGAAGCCATATACAGGGTTCAAAGAGCACAGCTGCCTTTATATCCGCTTCTCATGAAACCCTGATACATGTACTCTCATTGCCAATTTCATGCACATACTCACTGGTACTCGCATCAACAAGTATTCAGTGAGCACTTTTCAAACACCAGGCACTATCCTAGGCACTGAGAATAGAAGGTGGATGGGCCATTGTCTGGAGTGCATCCTTACTGACTTCTGCTTTCAGCCCCTCTCTGCTGCAGGCAGTACTAGTACGTGATGCCGACTCAGTCTCACATAGTGTCTGAGCTTGTCCTGGCCAGGTAGACATGGAGGCTACATGCCAGGACTAAAGACAAAAACCATACTTCAGGGACTGTCTGGTGAGGGGACCACTGATGTGCATGCAAACCATAAATAGGCCACTGCTGCAGGCGCCCCCATCCTGCTGGTCCTGCTGCTCTTGGAAGTCAGATGTAACTGCTGTGGTCTCCACTACTGCCAGAATGATCTCTCTCTCTACCATTTTGTGTGACTCACTCCAGCTTCAAAGCCCTAGATGGGGTCTCCATGGGCTGATTCCAAGTCACATCTCCGTGTCCTGGCTTCAAGGGAGGTGGGAGAAAGAAGTCTCTGTCCTTCTGTACAGGGAGGCTGACTCTCCAGCAAGACCCACATGGGGGGAATTCCCCACATACAGTAAGAGGGTTCCGATGATTAATGTGCACTACATAAATAATATATTTAAATGATTTGTACTTTATCAATCATCATAGCATGTACGTACAAATGAAAAATAGAGGAATATAAGATGTATTATCTAGTCCCATCTAGTCAGCAAACATTTTTGGAAAAAGGGCCATATGATAGCAAATATTTTGCTATTTTGCATTTCTGTTGCAATTATCTCTGTTCTTTTTTAAAAATATATTTTTATTGATTTTGAGAGGAAGAGAGAGAGACAGATAGAAACATCAGTGATGAGAGAGAATCTTTCGTCGGCTGCCTCCTGAATGCCCCACACTGGGGATCAAGCCCGCAACCCAGGCATGTGCCCTGGCCAGGAATCGAATCATGACCTCTTGGTTCACAAGTAAACATTCAACCACTGAGCCACACTGCCTGGGCTATCTCTCTGTTCTTGTAGTGCAATAATAGGCATGACAATATACAAATGAATGAGAGTTCTGTGTTCCAATAACACTATTTATGGACACAAATTTGAACCCCATATAATTTTCATATCACAAAATATTCTTTTGAGTTTTTTAAACCATTTAAAGATAGAGAATTTTCATTCTTAGCTTATAGATTGTACAAAAGCAAGCATTATGCTGGATGTGAGCTGTGGGCCATTTGCCAACCCCTCTTCTAGAGGAATGATTCTTCACCTTTTTGGAAGGTCTCAGACCTCTTGGAGACCCTGACAAGAGATATGGGGTGGACCCCTCCCTCTACAAGAAAAGGCACCACATAAAACGTTGCATGTGACTCCAGGTTTGCTGAGGAGTCAAAGGACCCTGGGTTAATAACTCTGGGCTACAAATTATGTCAGCTAAGCACTTGGGCTTCCCGTTCCTTCAATAACTTCTCAGAGCCCAGGGGTTCACAGCCTTGCTGGGGAGCCACTACTTTCTTAGACCATCACAGATAATGGAGAAGCTTTCTCCGCTCCACTGTGAAGCAGCTGCTTTCTTACCCAAATGCAGATGTCCCAGCAGGATACAATGAGGACTGTTTATTAAGACGGAAAGGGATTGCGATGAAAGCCCCATTGCATTCATAGCCCTGTTGGTATCCCCAAAACTCATTGCTGATGCACCATCACTGGAAACATGCTATTTTTAAGCTGCTTGTGGTTACTGAATATTTGTTATGTTATTTCTTATATATTTGTGTATATAGCATGAAATATTTTACAAATAATTTTTTTTTAACCCAGCCGGCGTGGCTCAGTGGTTGAGCATTGACCTATGAACCAGTTGGTCATGGTTCGATTACCGGCCAGGGCATATACCCGGGTTGTGGGCTCAATCCCCAGTGTGGGGTGTGCAGGAGATTGCCAATCAATGATTCTCTCTCATCCATTGATTTTTTTTTTAAATCTCTCCCTCTCCCTTCCTCTCTGAAATCAATAAAAATATTAAAAAATTTTTTTTAAATCCACTGAGTCTATCCTGGGACAATGTTTGTCTCTGACTCAGGTGAGACTGCTCTAGGGCAGTGTTGAACTCAGTCCCTGTGTGAACTTCTTTGGGGCAGATGTGTTAGGGAAAGGGGGATGGATAGCAGTTGCTGTGTGGGCTGTGAGGTTCCGAATGCTGTTAGCATCATCCAGACCTTTGACCCTCATGGAGGAGCTGTCTTAGAGCACAGACCCTGGTACTAATCTGCTACTTGTTCTAATCCTGGACTCACCCACTTAGGAGCTGTGTGGTCTTGAGGTAGTTACCTAACCTCTCTTTACCTTAGTTCCCTCATTTGTAAAATGAGGATGATAAAAGTACCTATTTCATAGGGCTGTTATGAGGCTTAAGAGGGAATGTTAATAAATGCAGAGCACAATGCCTAGAACATGGTAAATGCTTTATTCGTGTTTGTTAATGGAGACAGTTTTCCTCCCTGGCTGGGTGCAATTACCTGGGGAGCACTAGGTGGCAGCAAAGCACGATTCCTTAGTGCCAGCTTTCTGGTTTTCAGTCTTCATCCACAAACAACACAGCACTGACTGTGTAGGGTCCGCTGCCCTGGGTGTTCCTGGCACCTGCTGAGAAACCTGCTGAGGGACCTGCGGAGGGAACCCCCCATCCCCTCAGGCACATTCACCACCACTGGTGAGCCCGGTTAGAGGCTGCACTAAATGGTGTCATACCACTGGGCGCATTGCTGTCTGTGCCTTTGTTCTGACAGGGATGATTATCATGGAAGACTTTTTAGATGTGGAATTACTTTGCCAAAGGTTATGAGTAATTTTGAAGTTTTGATACATATTACTGAACTTCCCTCTGAAGAAACGGTGCCAATTGCTATCGCACCAAGGGTGCCGGTGTGTGTCCCTACCCACACTACTACGGGGTATTATGACTTTGAAAAATCTTTGCCTAATGTGGAGGATTAAAATATGTTATCTTTCTTTGTTTGCTAAGATTGAAGATTGAACATTGAACAATATTTCTATTGGGATTTTAAAAATATCTGTTTCTATCCTTTATTCATTTTTCTGTTGAGATGTTCGCTATTTAGAAAGTGATTTATACAATAGGGATATTAACATTTTCTATCATATATACTGCAAGTATGTTTTCCAGTATTTTGGGGGTTGCATAGATTGGTTAACGATTATTTGTTCAGTTTTTGAATGAATAATACCTTCAAGTGGTTCAAATACCAAAAAGCATAGAAAGGTATACAGTGAAAAGATTTCTTCCCAACCCTATTCACCCAGTTCTCACCCTTCGCCAATAGGTTTTCTGGTTAATCATTTCTTACTTATTACTCCAGAGAGCTTTTATGCCTGTAAAATCCAGTACAAATATACATATTCTTTAGCACAAATTTTAGCATAGATTGTACCAGACCCAGCTGTTCTATGCCTTGCTTTCTTTCTTTATTTTTACTTAAATTATTTTTTGAGATATTCCCATATCAATCTACAAAGGGCTTTCTCATTACTTTTACAGTGTTAGAGTGTTCCCCATTAATGGGATGTATAATATAGTTTTTATTTATTTTTTATTTGTTAATCCTCACCCAATGATATTTTTCCATTGATTTTTTTTGAGAGAAGGGAGGGGGAGAGACAGAGAGAGAGAAACATCAATGTGAGAGAAACAGATGGATTGGTTGCCTCCTGCACGCACTCTGACCAGGGTCAGGGAACCTGCAACCGAGGTACAAGCCCTTGACTGGAATTGAACCCAGGACCCTTCAGTCCACAGGCCGACCCTCTAACCACTGAGCCAAAGTGGCTGGGGCTGTCTGATAATTACTGATGCTAAATTTGGACATTTTATTAATATAGTATCTGCCAGAATCCTCCATTGTATAAGTACCCTTTTCTGTTTGTCATTAATGAGTAGTCTGTGAGGTGATACTTAGAGACCACCTGAGTATTCTGTTCTCCAATTGATGAGTATTGCCTGAATTACTCAATATTATGTGGTGGCAAAGTAGTGAGTTTTATAATTCCATCATTTCTTCTGTTCTTGTGAGTTGACATTTTTCTTTTAAAAAATCTCATTCCTTTTTCTCTCCTTGTTTTAATTTTTATTTTAAAATATCAGATTATAACACATGGATTCTTTTAAAATTATTCAATAACTATAATATATTTTTATCATTATTTCAATACTCAAATTATTCCAAATCTGGCTAGTGGGGGGCCCTTTAAGTTGGCTCCCTGGTCCTTGAGATGTTGGTTACCACCCATATTTGAGCACTTCCTTTCTTTCTAGCACAAGAAGTTCCAGGTTCATCTTGTACTTTTCCTGCCCCAGCCATGGTATCAGTCATTTCCCTTAGGAGATTTCCATTATAATTTAAGATCATATAAACCAGAGCAAAATCCTTTCCTTCTACCTCTTCTCCCCTTTTCACTTCCCAAATCTGATAGTGACATATTTTTCGTGTTGTCAAGGTTTATAACATTACGTTTTGATCTGTACCTATAGATAAACTAGTTCATTCTTTGCTTATAGGTCATTTTTAGAAATCAAAAACGAATAAGTAAGATTTTTAATGATTATATGTAATACCCTTTAAAACAATATGCATTGACTCTCATTTTATTTTATTTATTTTTATTTTAAATATATTTTATTGATTTTTCACAGAGAGGAAGGGATAGAGACAGAGAGTTAGAAACATCGATGAGAGAGAAACATCGATCAGCTGCCTCCTGCACACTCCCCACTGGGTACGTGCCCGCAACCAATGTACATGCCCCTGACCGGAATCGAACCTGGGACCCTTCAGTCCGCAGGCCAACGCTCTATCCACTGAGCCAAACCGGTTTCGGCGACTCTCATTTAATGTAGATATGAATCACCTAAGGAACTTGTTAAAGATTACATTTCTTGCCAGGCTGGTGTGGCTCAGTTGGTTGAGTGTCATTCCATGCACCAAGAGGATGCCGGTTCAACTCCTGGTCAGGGCACATGCCTGGGTTATTGGCTGCATCCCCAGTAGGGGGCGTGCAGGAGGCAGTCAATGGATGATTCTCTCTTATCAATGTTTCTCTCTCTCCTCCTCTCCCTCTCTCTCCAAAAATCAATAAAAACATATTTTTAAAAAGATTTACATTTCTCAGTCCCACTCCCAGAAATTCTGAATCAATAAATTTAAGGGGTCTGGTGATTCTAAGACATTCTGTACAAGTAGTATTGGGTGAACAAAAAAGGAAATATAATGCATGTCATTAAAATGTGGCAGTTTGATTGAGAGTCATTTAAGTGTCAGCCCCTAAATAATTCTTTTATTTATTTTTTTCCAGCTGCATTCAATTTTGGCAGGGGGAGGGGGTGATATTCAGCCTGAGTTATTTCTTATATCTCATATTTTTCTCTTTTTGGGATTCTTTAACATTTTTATACTTTCTAGAATAATCCTTTTCATATCAAATGTGTGTGGTAAGATATCAAAGTCATTTTGCAAAAATGGCTTCATTTCGTTCTAATACTTAGTGGACAGTTTGGTTTGATAAGTGAGAAGTCTGTTGTTGATCTGATTTGTATTCTTCTTAAGGCAAGATGCTTTTCTACCTCTGAATTCTTTTAGGATTTCTTTTTTTTTTTTTTTTTTTTTTTTTAGTTTTTTTTTTTTTTTTTTTTTTTTTTTTTTTTTATTGCTTAAAGTATTACAAAGGGTATTACATATGTGTCCATTTTATCCCCCCGCCCTAGAAAGTCCCCTAGCCTCCCCTATCCCCCAATGTCTTATGTCCACTGGTTATGCTTATATGCATGCATACAAGTCCTTTAGTTGATCTCTTACCCCCCTACCTCCTGCCCCGCAACCCTCCCCGGCCTTCCTGCTGCAGTTTGACAATCTGTTTAAGGCAGCTCTGCCTCTGTATCTATTATTGTTCAAAAGTTTATAATGGTCTCTATTATCCATGAATGAGTGAGATCATGTGGTATTTTTCCTTCATTGACTGGCTTATTTCACTTAGCATAATGCTCTCCAGTTCCATCCATGACATTGCAAATGGTAAGAGTTCCTTCCTTTTTAGAGCAGCATAGTATTCCATTGTGTAGATGTACCACAGTTTTCTAATCCATTCATCTACTGATGGGCACTTAGGCTGTTTCCAGATCTTAGCTATGGTGAATTGTGCTGCTATGAACATAGGGGTGCATATATCCTTTCTGATTGGTGTTTCTGGTTTCTTGGGATATATTCCTAGAAGTGGGATCACAGGGTCAAATGGGAGTTCCATTTTCAGTTTTTTAAGGAAACTCCATACTGTCTTCCATAGTGGCTGCACCAGTCTGCATTCCCACCAGCAGTGCACAAGTGTTCCTTTTTCTCCACATCCTCTCCAGCACTTGTCGTTTGTTGATTTGTTGATGATAGCCAGTCTGACAGGTGTGAGATGGTACCTCATTGTGGTTTTGATTTGCATCTCTCGGATGATTAGTGACTTTGAGCATGTTTTCATATGTCTCTTGGCTTTCTGAATGTCCTCTTTTGAAAGGTGTCTATTTAGGTCCTTTGCCCATTTTTTGATTGGATTGTTTATCTTCCTTTTGTTAAGTTGTATGAGTTCCCTATAAATTTTGGAGATTAGGCCCTTATCAGATATGACATTGGCAAATATGTTTTCCCACACAGTGGGTTTTCTCGTTGTTTTGTTGATGGTTTCTTTTGCTGTGCAGAAGCTTTTTATTTTGATGTAGTCCCATTTGTTCATTTTCTCTTTCGTTTCAAGTGCCCTAGGAGCTGTATCAGTGAAGAAATTGCTTCGGCATATGTCTGAGATTTTGTTGCCTTTGGATTCTTCTAGAATTTTTATGGTTTCCTGTCGTACATTTAAGTCCTTTATCCATTTTGAGTTTATTTTTGTGTATGGTGTAAGTTGGTGGTCTAGTTTCATTTTATTGCATATATCTGTCCAATTTTCCCAACACCATTTATTGAAGAGACTATCTTGGCTCCATTGTATGTTCTTGCCTCCTTTGTCAAATATTAATTGAGCATATTGGTTCGGGCCGATTTCTGGGCTCTCTATTCTATTCCATTGATCTATATGCCTATTCTTGTGCCAGTACCAGGCAGTTTTGAGAACAGTGGCTTTGTAATACATCTTGATATCTGGTATTGAGATCCCACCTACTTTGGTCTTTTTCAGGATTGCTGCAGCTATTCGGGGTCTTTTTTTATTCCAGATGAATTTTTGGAGAGTTCGTTCTAGATCTCTGAAGTATGCCGTTGGTATTTTAATGGGAAGTGCGTTGAATTTATAGATTGCTTTGGGTAGTATGGACATTTTAATGATGTTGATTCTACCAATCCATGAACACGGTATGTTCTTCCATCTGTTTATGTCTTCCTCTATATCTTTTTTCAATGTCCTGTAGTTTTCAGAGTAGAGGTCTTTTACCTCTTTAGTTAAGTTTATTCCTGGGTAGCTTAATTTTTTTGGTGCGATGGTAAACGGGATTGTTTTTATAATCTCTCTTTCTGAAAGTTCACTATTGGTGTATAGAAATGCCTCAGATTTCTTGGGGTTAATTTTGTATCCTGCTACATTGCCAAATTCATGTATTAAGTGCAGTAGCTTTTTGATGGAGTCTCTAGGGTTTTGTATGTATAATATCATGTCGTCTGCAAATAAGGACAGTTTTACTTCCTCTTTTCCAATTTGGATGCCTTTTATTTCTTCTTCTTGCCGAATTGCAATGGCTAACACTTCCAGTACTATGTTGAACAGGAGTGGTGAGAGGGGGCATCCCTGTCTTGTTCCTGTTCTTAGGGGAAATGGTGTTAGTTTTTGTCCATTGAGTATGATGTTGGCTGTGGGCCTGTCATATATGGCTTTTATTATGTTGAGGTATGATCCTTCTACTCCCACCTTGCTGAGAGCTTTTATCAAAAATGGGTGTTGAATTTTGTCAAATGCTTTTTCTGCATCAATTGATATGACCATGTGGTTTTTTTCTTTCAATTTGTTTATGTGATGTATCACGTTTATTGATTTGCGGATATTGTACCATCCTTGCATCCCTGGGATAAATCCTACTTGGTCATGGTGTATGATCTTTCTGATGTACTGCTGGATCCGATTTGCTAAGATTTTGTTGAGGATTTTGGCATCTATGTTCATGAGGGATATAGGCCTGTAATTCTCTTTCATTGTGTTGTCTTTACCTGGTTTTGGTATTAGGGTGATGCTGGCTTCATAGAATGAGCTTGGAAGTGTTCCTTCCTCTTGAATTTTTTGTAGTAGTCTGAGGAGGATAGGTTTTAGTTCTTCCTTGAATGTTTGGTAAAACTCCCCTGTGAAACCGTCTGTTCCTGGGCTTTTGTTTGCTGGAAGCTTTTTGATGACTGCTTCAATTTCTTCCATAGTTATTGGCCTGTTGAGATTTTTAGATTCTTCCTGATTGAGTTTTGGAATGTTGTATTTTTCTAGGAATTTGTCCATTTCCTCCAGGTTGTCTAGTTTGTTGGAGTAGAGCTGTCCATAGTATTTTTTAACAATCATTTGTATTTCTGTGGGGTCTGTTGTTATTTCGCCTCTATCGTTTCTGGTTTTGTTTATTTGGGTCCTCTCTCTTTGCTTCTTGGTGAGTCTGGCTAGAGGTTTGTCAATCTTGTTTATCCTTTCAAAGAACCAGCTCTTGGTTTCATTGATTTTCTGTATTGTTTTTTTGGTCTCTATGTCATTTATTTCTGCTCTAATCTTTATTATCTCCTTCCTTCTGCTCACTCTGGGGTTTTCTTGTTGCTCTCTTTCTAATTCTTTGAGTTGTAGAGTTAGATGATTTACTACCATTTTTTCTTGTTTGTTGAGATAGGCCTGTAGAGCTATAAACTTCCCTCTCAGGACTGCTTTCATTGTGTCCCATAGGTTTTGGATTGTTGTGTTTTCATTGTCATTAGTTTCCAGGATGTTTCGAATTTCTTCTTTGATTTCATTGGTAACCCAATCAATATTTAATAGCATGCTATTCAGCTTCCAGGTGTTTGAGTATTTTGGGTTGTTTTTATTGTAGTTTATTTCTAATATTATGCCATCGTGGTCTGCGAAGACGCTTTTTATGATTTCAATTTTCTTGAATTTGGGGATACTTTGCTTGTGACCCAATATATGGTCTATTTTTGAATATGTCCTATGAGCATTTGAGTAGAATGTATATTCCCTGGCTTTCGGGTGAAGTGTTCTGAAGATGTCTATTAAGTCCATCTGATCTAGTGAGTCATTTAGGATTGCTGTATCTTTGCTGATTATTTGTCTAGAGGACTTATCCAGTGCTGTCAGTGGTGTATTAAAGTCCCCTACTATGATTGTATTGTTGTCGATGTCTCCTTTGATATCTTCCAGGAGTTTTTTTATGAATTTGGGTGCTCCTGCATTGGGTGCATATATGTTTACCAGGATTATATCTTCTTGTTGTATTGATCCCTTTAGTATTATGAAGTGGCCTTCCTTATCTCTTGTTATGGCCTTCACTTTGAGGTCTATTTTGTCCGATATAAGTATTGCTACCCCAGCTTTCTTTTCCTTTCCATTTGCCTGAAAGATATTTTTCCATCCTTTCACTTTCAGTCTGTGTGAGTCCCTTCTAATGAGGTGGGTTTCTTGTAGACAGCAGATGTATGGGTCATGTTTTTTTATCCATTCAGCCACTCGATGTCTTTTGTTTGGAGCATTTAGTCCGTTTACGTTTAAAGTTATTATTGAAAGGTACTTGTTTGTAGGCATTTCTGTTTTTGTGTGGCTGTTTTCTTTCTGAGCTTTTTATTTCTTATTTTTATACCAGTCCCTTTAGCATTCCTTGCATTGCTGGCTTGGTGGTGATAAACTCCCTTAGCCTTTTTTTGTCTGTGAAGCTTCTTATTTCCCCTTCAAGTTTGAATGATAGCCTTGCTGGATAGAGTATTCTTGGATTCAGTCCTTTGCTTTGCATCACTTTGTAAATTTCCGTCCATTCTTTTCTGGCCTGATGTGTTTCTGTTGAGAAATCATTTGACAATCTAATGGGAGATCCCTTGTATGTAACTTTCCGTCTCTCTCTTGCAGCCTGTAAGATTCTCTCTTTGTCATGAACATTTGCCATGGTAATTATGATGTGTCTTGGTGTGGGTCTTTTTGGGTTCACCTTGTTTGGGACTCTCTGGGCTTGTGTGACTTTTTTCTTCCCCACCTCAGGGAAATTTTCTGATATTATTTCTTCTAATAGGTTTTCTAATCCTTGTTCATCCTTCTGTTGTTCTGGTACCCCTATTATTCGTATGTTGTTTCGTTTCATGTTGTCCCAAAGCTCCCTTAGGCTCTCCTCCTGTCTTTTCATTTTTTTCTCCAATTGCAGTACGTTTTGGGTGTGTTTTGCTTCCTTGTCTTCTAAATCACTAATTCGGTCCTCCGCTTCTCCTAGTCTACTGTTGATACTTTCAATGGAGTTTTTCATTGCAGCTATATCACTCTTCATTTCTCCTTGGGTCTTACTTAAGTTGTTGATTTTTTCATCTGTTTCTTCTAGCTTCTTCCATATGTTATCGATTTTTTCATCTGTTTCTTCTTGCTTCTTGGAGAGGTTGTCAATTTTTTCCTCCATCCGGTTTATGCACTCTAGGACCCTTATTCTGAATTCTTTTTCTGTCATGTTGCATGCCTCTGTATTACTTAGCTGCTTTTCTGGAGAGTCCTCCTTCTCTTTCCTTTGGGGGTTTCTTTGTCTACCCATGTTTGATCTCGCTGACATATCTAGACGTTGAGTCGTTCAGTGGCTGCTCCCTTGGTGGCAGTGACTCCTTGGTCTGTGGTTGCTCTTCGGGCGGTTGCGGTAGCAGCTACTCTTCAGTTGGCAGCAGCTCCTCTGGTGGGTGCTGTTCACAGCTGTGGTGGCTCTTCTGGCTGGTGGGGCGAGGTTTCACATACAGCTGCTGTTCCTCAGCAGAGGGTGTGGTGCTCAGGAGGTTGCTGTTGCTTGGATCTGCTGCGTTGATTTAAAGGCACAAAATACAACACAACAAGGCACCATGTACCAGGCACTATACACAAATATATTCACGATATGAATAACCCCAAATAAAGGTGACCACCTGAATTAAGAGAATTAGGGGATAAGGAAGAAGGAAGAGAAAAAGAGAAAAGAGAAAACAGAAAAGAAAATTAGGGACCAAAAAAAGGAGTGCAAAAATGAAATTGGGAAAAAGGAGGGGGGAAAATAAAAGCGAGAAAAGAAAAGAAAAAAAAAAAGAGCGAAAAGAGAGAATGAAGTGGAAGAGGGGAAGAGACTTTTTTATATGAGGAGAATACTCCTATAGAACAGCCATTAATCCCAACAAATTCCAGCAACAGCTCCCTGGAGATGAATGCAAACTAGAAACAACCAATAATATAACGATGAAAATAGAATGGAGAACACTAATCCCAAAATAAAATAAAGAGAAAATAAAATGGCACTTTAAAAAAAAATGGTAAAATGGTAGCAGTAATAATACTGGTTAAAAATAAGAAGGTAGTAATTAAAAGGGTAAAATCAGGTGATGGAAAAAAGAAGAAAGAAAAAAAAAAGAAGAAGAAAAGAAAAAAAAGAAAAAAAAATTGGTTTCTTAGTTAAAAGGTGAAAAAAGAAAAAAAAAAAATTGCAGTAGTGAAGGTCCTTCGGTTCTTCTATTCTTCAGTGTGGCTCGCCTTAGACCTGCCAGGTATTCAGGAGAGTGTTGAGTTTCCCTGCGATACACTGTTCCTCTGTGTTGTAAACCACAGTCCTTATTTTAAAGCAAGCCGCATTTGTTTCCCAGACTGCCTTATTTTGTGTTTAGCAAAGAGTCAGTTTGTGGGTCAGCCTCTGGGTGGCAGTGTTCTGGGGTTGGCCTCTGAGGCTATAAGGCCTCTCTGTCCAGTGGAAGTTCACTGCCCAGAGCTGGCTGCATAAGAGTTACCAGTGCTGTGTTGTTGCTGGGATTGAAAATCCCTCTATAGGCCAGACCCTGTTAACTCCCAGGGACTGATCAGGTTATTTTAATCCTTGATCTCCTACAGGGTGGAATCTGGGTGTGGCTGTGCTCCTTGCCTGGGGGCTGGGGGGAGGAGTCTCACTCTCCGGAGAGAATGTCTGCCTCAGACCTGGGCTCAGGGGTGTCTCAGCACTCAATTCGCTGCCACCTCTCCCTGCCCCCCTTCTCTCCTCAGTCTCTCCCCAGATTCCACTCCTCCGCACACTCTCCCTCTCTTCAGCACAGGTGAGTGTCTGTATCCGAAACAGGATTCAGTGAAAACAAACAAACAAACGCCGGCCGCGGAAACAGGGAAGGCTTGGTTTCTGTAAGCTTCTTCTCTTACCGGGACTGCATGGTCTGGTCAGCTCTTCAGGCTGCCCCCTTTACGCTCAGTCCTCTGTGATCACAGAACCCAGCTCGCAATTCCCCCTGCGGCGCCAGGAATCCCTCGGTTCTCCTTTCCCCCGTCAGGGGCTGTGCCTGTCCCAAGGGACGCGGCTGTCTGCCACGCGGTCTCCCTCGGACTCTCTGGGCTCAGAGGTCTGGCAAACTTTCCTGCCCAAATCCCTGTTTTTTTTACCTTTCCAGGGGAGTTCTGCTCTTCCCGGCTGCAAACCGTCTCGCCAGCTGAGGAATTTCGCCAATTCGGGGTGGATGTTACTAGTTTCAGCTGCTCACTCCATTTGCTCAGGGACACGACCTGGGACGCGTCTGCCTATACCGCCGCCATCTTCCCAGTCTAGGATTTCTTAGAGTGCTGAAAATTTATCATTATGTACCTTGGTATAGATATTTTTTTTGTTAACCCAGCTTGGCAGTTAGGGGGTTTCTTTAACACATTGTTTGCGGGTAGTTTTTATCGCGCGCTAACAGGTGGCATGGGCCATTTTTGCTAATTTTTTTCGCAAATGGCAACGCTCAGTAAAATTATGATAACTTTAGTTTATGTATTGATACGTTACCCGCATTCTACCGCTAGTCTATAAAAAATGTATTAATACGTGTCCCGCGCTCTACTACACTGGTAGAATGTATAAATACGTAAAACGTATAAATACGTTTCCGGCATACAATGTTAATATGAAGATTTTTATCCTTTTTTCCTTTTAGTCAAAGATTTGACTAAATTTGTTCTCTTTTTTCCTAATACTGTACTCACTTTAAACAAAGGTTGGGCTTCCCAGATCTGTTCTCTATGCTTTGAACATTTCTCCATATTTCTCATCTTTTTGTCTTTTGTATTTGGGAGACTTCTATACTTTCCAGTTTACCAACTGTGTAAGTGGGTTGGATGTGTGGTTAGTCTAGCTTTCCTATTGGGGACTGGGTGGGGAACATGCAGGCTGGGGACAAACTGATAAATAAGTAGTTTACTCTGAGCATGGTACACCATGGTATATTTCACTTCTATTCATTGATTAATTTATTGATTGATTGTAGAAAGAAAGAGAAACATCAATTTATTGTTCCACTTGTTTATGCATTCATTGGTTGATTCTTTTAAAAATATATATTTATATTTTATTTATTTATTTGTTTGTTTTTGTTAATTCTCACCTGAGGATATTTTTCCATTGATTTTTAGAGAGAGTGAAAGGGAAAAGGAGAGACACAGAGAGAGAAACATCGATGTGTGTGTGCCCCAACCAGGGCTGGGATTCGAGTTTGCAACCAAGGTATGTGCCCTTGACTGGGAATCAAACCCAGAACCCTTCAATCCACAGGCCAACACTCTATCCACTGAGACAAACCAGCGAGGGCAATATATTTTTATTGATTTTAAAGAGGAAGGGAGAGGGAGAGAGAGATAGAAACATTAATAATGAGAGAGAATCACTGATTGGTTGCCTTCTGCATCCCCCCTACTGGGGATCCAGCCCAGAAACCTAGGCATGTGCCCTGACTGGGAATCAAACCATGACATCCTGGTGCACAGGTTGATGCTCAATCACTGAGCCACACCGGTTGGGCCATTAGTTCATTCTTGTATGTGCCCTGACCGGGATTGAACCCACAACCTTGGTGTATCGGGGTGATGCTCTAACCAACTGATCTGCCCAGCCATGGTCATATTTTACTTCTGGGTGGAGCTATCTTTCCTTTTCCATCCTCTATCCCTCATGGAGGGCCAGGCTTACATCTGCTCTGCTTCTCCTGAGCACCCCACCCCGCCTCCATGCTCTCACTAGTAGGCTTCCCCAGGCAGGTTGTCCTCTTCTCAGGCTTTATCCCAAACCCAAAGCTGTATCCTCTGGCAAGTATTAGAAGAGTAGCGGGGAGGAGCCTATGGGCCTGATGTGGCACTTTATGAACGATCCTGGTCACACTGCACACCCCTGCCTGTCCTACCTCTGCTCTTCCTAATGGTTACTGCAGGGCTTGGAGCTTTAGGGCACAGCAGAAATGGGACTCTGGAGACATAATGCCTGGTTGAAATCCTGTCGCTGCTACTGTCAACTATGTGAGTCTCGCTAAGTCTCATCTATAAAATGGGAATTATAATAATATATAGTGATTGGTGTGCAGTAAATGCTCAGTTATTCTTAGTGACTACAAAACTGAACTCTGTTATGTTGAGCTGTGATTTTATTTGCCTTTTTTTTCTATTAGTCTGATCCCACCTAATTTCACCCCCTCCCATTTTTAAAATTTTAATTTTAATCAAAATAACATTGCATTGTATTTATTTATTTTTTCATCACCAAAAGGGATTTATTTTGGGGTTGAGAGGGGGGAAGGTTGCAAACTAGTGCGTGCAGACATGGCAACCCACATGCACACTCTCTCAGAATAACATTAGTTTAAAGAACAAATACTTTATAAGTATTATAACTAAAACCCACTATTCCCTCCCTGACATTTGAGCTCCACTCCCTAGAAGCCACCACTTTCAACCCTTGAAATTGTTCTTTTGTTATTCAGCACCGTATTTAAAAAAAAATTAACCACAGTAATATAATGCTATTTCCTGACTTTTCAATATTATTTATCTATTGACTTCTTACTATGAAAGATGGCCTAATGCTCATAATTTTCCTCATTCCCCATCCTTCTCTTGATTGAGATAAGATGAAAATTTATTCACATCATTATGACATGTAACTATTATTCACAGTTCAAAGTTGAGTTCTAGCGTATTGAGATAAACCTTTCCTTACTTATTTATATACCTTTTCCCCCCTCTGGGATTAATAATAGCTTTGTCATTCATTCATTTAATTTTTCTATATACTTTTAATAAATCTGTCTTCAAACTTTCAAAGAGCACCACTCAGTAGGTTAAAACACATTGCCAGATATATCAGTTTCACTTTTTTCTTGGAAGCATCACTCCTGGAGGCCTCTGTTGCCTACAGATTCCCTGGTTCCAAGCTGGACTGGTTGCTGTTTGCCCTGCTGCACACTGTCATCCTTGCTTCCTTTACCATCATCCTGGAATTCCACCCACCTCTCTCCTGTGTTAGAAGTTTTTTTTGACAAAGTAGAAAACTCTTGAGTATGAAAGATGTCTTTGGTTCCTGGCTCTCCCTACGTCAATCAGGTTCTTGCCAACTCAGAACAAAGGGATTTACAGGAAGACTAGAGGGACTCAAACTCAATGGGAGGCTAGAATAGCGGGAATCAAAGAAGCTAAAATGTCCCTGGCTGGGTAGCTCAGTTGGTTGGATGCGCTCATCCGATGTGCCAAGGTTGCGGGTTTGATCCCCAGTCAGGGTACATACCGGAAGCAACCAATGAGTGCATAAATGAGTGGAACAACAAATCAATGTTTCTCTTTTTCTCTCTTTTAAATTAATAAACTCTTTTTTAAAGAAGAAGCTGGAACAATCTGTTCAAGATGCCTCCACCACTTCTGATGCCCATTGTGAACAGCTTGGCTTTACTGACTTGAGATTCAATACAGAGGTATCTCATTGGCCAAGCCAGTGATCTCACGGATACTGAGGTTGGGGGAAGGAGGATTTTCTCTCTTTGGTTTTTGTGTGGGAGATGGTTTATCACATCCACTTACACTAGTGGTTTTCAACCTGTGGGTCGCGACCCCTTTGGGGGTCGAACGACCCTTTCACAGGGGTTGCTTAAGACCATCGGAAAACACATATATAATTACATATTGTTTTTGTGATTAATCACTATGCTTTAATTATGTTCAATTTGTAACAATGAAATTGGGGTCACCACAACATGAGGAACTGTATTAAAGGGTCACGGCATTAGGAAGGTTGAGAACCACTGACTTACACCCTAATGCTGCCACCATAGTTATTTCCTCTGAAATAGGAAGGGGACATTGGAAAGTAGACAGCCAAAACACATGGACATGGCTTACACTCTTTGAGTCTCAGTTTTACCATCTCTCTATAAAAATAATAATTATATAAAGTTATTCAACTTGGGGATTAAATGAGAGAACAGGAAAACATTTAGTACAGTGTCTGGCTCATGATAGGTTCTCTATAAATGTTGGTTTGGTGTGGGTAGAAGAATGAAAATATTCTAATTGGATGGAGTGATAGAAACCAAGAGTAAGAGGCCAGAAAATCTACTGAAAGGAATGAGCTGAGGGAGTCTGGATAGCAGGTCTGGAAAGGAAGGAGCAGGGCTCAACCCTGTTTGGGGCAGAGGCCACTGTAGACGGTTGGACTTGGCCTTCTATGCCTTTGGCTTCCTGGATGTATTTGCTCATAACTGGGTCAGGACCTGGGCTTGGCCAACATGGAGTCAGCATGAATACCAGGGAGGGGAGGGCAGAGCAATGGTCCAAGTGGGAAGGCCAGCAGCGCAGAGGTCAGGGATCAGACAGGGGTGTGGAAGGATCTGACCTGAAGTTTCTCTTCAGAGGAAGACGGGAGGAAATGCTGTCCTACCCATCCTTCCCTTATGGATCCACCAAAGGCCTCTGATGGTCCAACCACATTATCAGCAACGTGTGGAAAGGGATGACAGGAGTCGCTCAAAGGGCCCATTAACAAACATGGGAAAGTGAAATCAGCTTCAGCTCAGCAGATGTGATTGTGACATCTTAGTTCTCTCCTCCGAGGAGCCTCCCTGCCCCGGTCCCCAGTCACTCAGAGACCATCTCTCCTACCTCTGGGCTCCCTTGGGGGCTCTGCCCAGCTTCCAGCCTGGCTCCAGAACATGGGATTCTGGGCATTTGTTCTCATGATATCTCCTCTGCTTGGCTTTGAGTTCCCGAAAGGCAGGGCTGGTGCCTCACTTCTCTCAGGGCCTGGCCCAGGATGGGTAACAGGAAATGTCAGAAAATTGAATGAGATTGGAATTGAGCTGAGCCTTAGGTAAATGAAGGATAAAGGAAGAAAGTATTTCAGTGACTGTGGTAGGAACAACATGGCTGAAGAGAAATGGCACAGATGACAAATGATCTTGAGAGAGGGAAACATCTCTGACATTTATACCAGTTCTCTCTCAAATATTTTGCCTGGTTCTCGTATCAGCCCTGAGAGTGAGGTGTGATTATTCCCATTTTGCAGATGAGGGAACTGAGGCTCAGAGCGAGGAAGTGACTTGCCCAGAAAATGGCTGAAAACAGGAATATAAATAGGTCTACCTGATTCCGAGCTTAGAGAAGTAGGTGGAATCGGTAGCCCTAAAGGGGGGCATAGTTTGGGGACTTTGGGTAAGCACTCAGTGCCTGTGTCTCCAATCTTTGCCCCAAATAGAAGGTGATGGTATATTCCTGGGTCCTCATCCCACAGTGTGACCCCTGTGCTGGCTCAGGTGGGAGTCCAGCAGCAAATGCAGGTGGTTTCATACCCCCAGCATGCTCCCACCTGTGGTCACTCCCTCCCTCCCTCATCTCCTATTCGCCTGGTCTCTCTGGAGTTTGAATCAAGCCTCTCCTGCCCCTCAAGCCCTTCATGATGCCTGCTGGAGTCACACTTCTGAGCAGGAGGTGCCCTTGACTGTATGCAGAGTGAGTGAATGTGACATGCGCCCAGGAATCCCCATCCTCCAGGGCTTCCAGGGAAAGGCAAGGCCTTCCATGCGCCAGCCCCATTCTGTCTCTTATCCTCCCCTTCCCAGCCCCAGCCCTGTTTTAGGGTCAAGACCTTGCTGAGTCCAACAGGGCCAGAGGTTAAAGAGGCCACCTCTGGTGGCAGGAGCCACAGTCTCTTGAGGGAGGAAGCAGGAAAGGCTGCCAGGTCCACTCCCGTGACCCTGCCTGGCTGGGCGTGGGAGAGCAGAGGGCACAGGACAGAGTGGGCAGGGCTGGGAAGGGCTGAGAAGCCAGGCGACCAGGCCACCTTTGGGAGGGGAGGCTTCCCGCCTGCCTTCCACCAGGGCGGTGAGCCAGCGGGGAAGGAACCACCTGTGCCCCCTCCTGGCCTGCTCTGACAGCCCAAGAAAAAGTCAGCAATGGGTCTGTTGTCAAGAAGTCTGTCTTCTAGCCCTAGCCGGTTAGCTCAGTGGATAGAGCATCAGCCTGCAGACTGAAGGGTCCCAGCTTTGATTCCAGTCAAGGGCTTGTACCTCAGTTGCAGGCTCGATCCCCGGCCCTAGTCAGGGCGTGCAGGAGGCAACCAATCGATGTGAGAGAAGTTTCTCTCTCTCCCCATCTCCCTTCCACTTTCTCTAAAAATCAATGGAAAAATATCCTCAGACGAAGATTAACAAAAAGAAAAAAAAATTAAAGGAGATGATGTTGCCATTAAAAAAGAAGAAGCAGCCTGTCTTCCAGACTTTATTTGACACTCGCTGAGGACCTGCTCCGGGTCATGCTGGGGGGAGGATGGGGTACAAAGATGGGTGAAGTCCATTTCCTCCTCCCGGGGAGGTCACACCAGACATTTAAGGAAGAACAAACATAGCTAATACTCATTGAGTACTTTATCATGTGCCAGACGCTGATCGAAATCCTTCACACAACTTATCGAGTGTTCACAACTACCTATGAGATAAATGCCATTCTTAGCTCCATTTGACCAATGGGGATAATGAGGCACAGAGAGATCACGAAGCTTGCCCTCGATCACACATTAGTTTTCATGCGGGAGCCACGCTCAGGCACCTGGCAGCAACGTTTCTGCATTTAGCCCACACACTATGCATCCTTATGCCAACCCCAGTGCCAGCGGCCCCCGCCGACACATGCAGCATCTTCTTCCTGGCCCTGCCTCCTTGTCAGCAGGTTGCTAGGCTCTGCCAGGCACCAAAGTGTGCTTTAGGACATCACCACTTCCATCGGACTTCACCGTCTGCCACAGTTACATCTTTCCCCGTGGGCGTGTCTTCCTGTGGAAGCTTCAAGCTCCTGTGACTTGCCTATCTCAGTCCCGGGGAGTGCCTTGCACAAAGTAGGTGCTCAGATGTGTTCACAGTAGGGCAAGTTGGTGGAGGCTGCCTTCATTTCCCCAGGTCTCTGTGGCATCAATAAAGTGGTTCTCAACCGGTACCTTGGAATCACCTGGGGAGTTTTAACCACTATTGATGCCCAGATCCCAGAGCAGGGGTCCTCAAACTACGGTCCGCAGGCCACATGCAAATACAAATATTGTATTTGTTCCTGTTTTGTTTTTTTACTTCAAAATAAGATATGTGCAGTGTGCATAGGAATTTGTTCATAGTTTTTTTTTTTTTTTAAATATATTTTATTGATTTTTTACAGAGAGGAAGGGAGAGAGATAGAGAGTTAGAAACATCGATGAGAGAGAAACATCGATCAGCTGCCTCCTGCACACTCCCCACTGGGGATGTGCCCGCAACCCAGGTACATGCCCTTGACCGGAATCGAACCTGGGACCTTTCAGTCCGCAAGCCGACGCTCTATCCACTGAGCCAAACCGGTTTCGGCCATAGTTTTTTTTTTAAACTATAGTCCGGCCCTCCAACAGTCTGAGGGAGAGTGAACTGGCCCCCTGTTTAAAAAGTTTGAGGACCCCTGGCCCAGAGGTTCTGATGTAATTGGTGTGGGGTGCAGTCTGAGCCTAGGGCTTTTTAAACACTCCTGGGGCATTTCTGATGGGAGACCCGATGATTCCTGCATTATCACTGTTTAAGAATACTTGGAAGTTCAGTTGAGGGCAGGCAGTGGCGTGAGGGCGGGGAGCAGAAAGAGCTTGGGCTTTGGAGATGTGTTTACAAGATTCAAATCACAGCTCAGCCACTTACAGGTTGGGTGAGCTTGGACAAGTCAACTTCCTGAAGTCTCACTTACCTCATCTGTAAAAGATGGAAAATAACCTCCATCTTTAAAGCAAAGCCCCTGGTACGGAGATGGCATATGCTAGCAGAAATGTAACATGTGGCAACTATTAAAACTAATTACACATTTCTCCACCAGCATGCAATTACTGGGGGGACAATAGAAAACAAGACAGTTTTGATCCCTTGTGGCATTTACATTCTAGTAATTCAATTTAACAAGCTTTATTTGGTTTGGGATACTAGACACTTATATAAGCAAGACATTGTCCTTGCCCTTGAGGAAAAGAGAAGCGGATACCAATCACAACTAACGTCCACTGGGTACAAACTAAGAGTGGTAGTCTTCAGGGTAGAAAGCCATCTAGAGGGCAGATCAGAGAAGTTTCTATGGAAGATGTAGCATGAGAAGGCCCTTGAAGGATGGATAGGATTTTGTAGGACAAGTGAGGGATGGTGGTGATAGAATGGCTTACACAAAGGCATAGAGGCAGATACAGCCAATAATCCAACCTGGAAAAAGAGCTGGAAATGCATGCACACGAGGGCAGAAGATGTGCATGCACAGTGGGGATATGAGGGCTAGGGCCAGGGTGTAGCATTTGGACTCCATTTGGTCAGCTGAAAGAACCACACAGGAACTGGAACAGGTTGCGTAATTCTTAGCTCTCTCTCTTTTTTTTAAAAATAAGTCTTTATTGTTCAGATTATTACAGTTGTTCCTCTTTTTTCTCCCCATAGCTCCCCTCTACCAGATTCCCACCCCACCCCATGCCCTTCCCCCGCCCCCCCATTGTCCTCATCCATAGGTGTACGATTTTTGTCCAGTTTCTTTCTGCACCTACCACACCCGCCTCCCCATGAGAATTGTCAGTCTACTCCCTTTCTATGCCCCTGATTCTATTATATTCACCAGTTTATTCTGTACATCATATTTTTTTATTCATTTGATTTTTAGATTCACTTGTTGATAGATATGTATTTGTTGTCACTTTGTTGTTCATAATTTTTATCTTTACCTTTTTCTTCTTCTTCCTCTTCTTAAAAAATACCCTTCAGCATTTCATATAATACTGGTTTGGTGGGGATGAACTCCTTTAGCTTTGTCTTGTCTGTGAAGATCTTTATCTGACCTTAAATTCTAAATGATAGCTTTGCTGGATAAAATAATCTTGGTTGTAGGTTCTTACTATTCATCACTTTGACTATTTCTTGCCTCTCCGTTCTGGCCTGCATAGTTTCTGTTGAGAAATTAGCTGACAGTCGTATGGGTACTCCCTTGTAGGTAACTAACTGTTTTTTTGTCTTGCTGCTTTTAAGATTCTCTCTTTGTCTTTTGCCCTTGGCATTTTAATGATGATGTGTCTTGGTGTGGTCCTCTTTGGATTCCTTTTGCTTGGGGTTTCTGCGCTTTCTGGACTTGTAAGTCTATTTCTTTCACCAGGTAGGGGAAGTTTTCTGTCATTATTTCTTCAAATAGGTTTTCAATATCTTGCTCTCTCTCTTCTTCTGGCACCCTTATAATTTGGATGTTGGTACGCTTTAAGTTTTCCCAGAGGCTCCTTACACTACCTTCATATTTTTGGATTCTTTTTTCTTTTTGTTTTTCCGGTTGGGTGTTTTTTGCTTCTTTGTATTTCAGATCTTTGACTTGATTCTTGGGATCCTCTAGTCTGCTGTTGGATCTCTGTATATTATTCTTATTTCAGTCAGTGTATGCTTAATTTCTAATTGGTCCTTCCTCATATCCTTGCGGGTCTCACTAAATTTCTCAGAGGTTTCTAGAAGGTTCTTGAGTAACCTTATAACCATGGTTTTGAGCTCTATATCCAGTAGTTTGCTTTCCTCCATTTCTTTGATTTGTGACATGTTTCTTTGTCTCTGTATTTTGGCTGTTTCCCTGTGTTGATAGAGTGGCTTTGTGTGCGAGGTGTCCTATAGGGCCCAGTGGCTCAGCCTCCCCAGTCACCTGAGGTGGATGCTCTTGGTGCACCCCTTTGTGGGCTGTGTGCACAGTCTTGTTATAGTTAAGCCTTGATTGCTGTTGGTATCACTGTGAGGAGTTGACCTCCAGGCCAATTGGCTATGAGGACCAGCTGTGTCTACAATGGGAGAACTACTGTGCTGGAGACACTCTTATGGGGCAGGACTTGCTTTAGTGGGGCTTTGGTGCTCACTAAGTCTGCCCCCTGAGTGTGTCTCTTATGGATCTGAAGAGTTGTAATCTTGTGTGGTCTCACTCTGACCACTGGGTACACTGGCTCTTGGATCTCCAAGGAGGTGCAAAGTCAGCCACTGCCTGAGGCCACCCAGCAGGAGCTTCAGAGAGATCTGCAGATTCCTCCTCTTTGTTTGGGGTTTGGAGGTGCCCAGATGAGGCACAGCTGTGAAGCAATGCAGGTTGCTTATGAACCTTAGGCCTTCTTCTGGAAGCTCTGCAGTTCTTTGACCCAGCTGCAGTGTTAGGTTTTAGATTGCAAAAGGCCAGGCCATTTATTTGCAAAAGCAGGTGCGCACAGCTTGTGTGGGGTTGTAAATTGGGTGGGGTGGGGTCTCAGGGAATCATGGGGTGGTGGAAACTGCAATGGCTGCCCATTGGCCCTGCCCCAGATAGGTCCCTGGGTCTCTGTGTCCTGCGGCCCTGTTCAGGAACAATGAACGCTACGAGCACCTCTGAGAAAAAGCCGCCCTCATGTTCCAGCCCAATGCCATACGGTCCAGTTTCTCCTCGTATGGGTCTGGGTCCCCAGAGTCTCACCCATAACTGGAGTTCAGAGCAGTCGGGAGTTTGTATCTCCCTCCTGATTGAAAAAGACCACAGCATACCCAGTTGTCAGCCTGTTTCTGTGCACGCCTCTGTACCTCTGCTCTTCCACACCTCTGCACCTCCTACCAGTCTAGATGTGCTTTTCTCTTTCCCTCTAGTTGTCGAACTTCCGCTCAGCCAGCCTTCCCATGGTTCTGGATGATATCCATTTTGTCTTTTAGTTGTAGTTCTGATGTGGTTGTGGCAGGCAGCAAGTTCAGGTGTTTACCTATGCCACCATCTTGGTTCCTCTCCAGCTCTCTCTTTTTTTAAAGTCCTCACCCAGACATACAATTTTATTTTATCACTTATTTATATTTTTACTGATTTCAGAGAAGAAGGGAGAAGGAGAGAGAGAGAGAAACATCAATGAGGAGAAAGAATCATTGATCGGCTGCCTCCTGCACACCCCACACTGGGGATCGAGCCCACAACCCGGGCATATGCTCTGACTGGGAATCGAACAGTGACATCCTGATTCATAAGTTGATGCTCAACCACTGAGATACACTGGGCCGGGCAATTTTATTGATTTTAGAGAGAAAGGAAGGGGAGGGAGGGAGAGAGAAAGAAACATCAATGTGAGGGAGAACATCAATTGGTTGCCTCCTGTATGTACCACAACGGGGAATCAAACCTGCAACCTGGATATGTGCCTGCCTGATCAGGAATCAAACCTGTGACCCTACACAGTACATGGGATGATGCGCCAACCAACTGAGCCACACTGGCCAGGACAATTCTTAGCTCTTAATATTTGGACCTTCTCCTGGCTTCATTCTGGAGTACGTGTCCTTATTGCTTCCTGTTTTCTGCCCACGGCTGCCTTGGTTCCATGTTCAGTACTCAGTGTCCTGCTGCTGCTCTCAGGTGTGGGTCTGATAGAGCCACTTGACCTTAGGCATAAAATGCATTTCCACATGGCACCTCTCTAGGCAATTGCATTTGGCAGGGTCAGTGGAAAGAGCACCAAACTGAGAATCTCGAGGAGGCCTGGTTCTAGTCCTAGCTCTGCCTCTCACCAGCCGTGAGACCTTGGGCAAATTGCTCCTCTCCTCTGAGCCTGTTTCCACATTTGAAAAATGATGAGGCTGGATGGGATGATTGACAATGGCCTTTCCAGTTGCAATGTTCTCTCAGTTGCCAAGTATAAAATCCAAAAAATATCTGTTTGCCTCATGCAAGGGGACACTGTTGCTGCAAATTAGGTATTAAGCCTGAGTCTCAGAGGGGAATGGATGGAGAGGCTACATGTAGATGCTACACAGTGTCAGCTGTGCCCAGCCTCGGAGTCACCATGACTCAGGCACTAGCCATGTGCATGAAGAAGCCTCCTGAATATTCCATCCTCCAACCATTCAAATCTTCTCAGTTGAAGCCCAGACTCTGTGGAGCAGAGTGCTGTATGTTGTCTGGATTCCCGACCCTCAGAATTGGTGAGTCTAGGAAGACTGTAGTTTCAGCTACGAAGGCTGGTGTGGTTTGTTGCACTGGAAATGAGCAATGAAGGCTCCGTGGATGTCTTATGCTCACTGACTTCAGAAGCAGCCAACCCCCGTCTTGGATAATTACTCCAGGTAGCATGGTGCTCTTGGGAGAGGAAGCTCAGAGCCCAGAGCCCGCGCTGTCCTGGGATGTTGTAAAGTTATAAACAAGGAGGCTCTGGAGTCTCTCCCCAGGCTGTCCCAGACTCTGAGGTATGTATGGGTCAGCTGGAAGGCGGGCCCATCTGTACTTGTCAACACCCGAGTGTGGGAAAGGCTAAAGGGCGGAGGGGAGGCTGTACTCCGGTAGAGGTCCTCTACGTGCATCTTACACACCCTGCCTCATTTCAGCCTCACAACAGCCCTGTTAGCTGCTGTAAGAAGGGGTGTTTCCCTGCTTTACTGATGAAGGGAAAGCTCGGGTGCTATGCTTAAGACTATGCAGGCGGGTGGCAGAGCTGGGCTTTGACCACAATAGCAGGCAGGGCTCTGCAACTGCCTTGAGAAGCCCCGTGGTGACCTAGGGATGGGAGCTCTGAGAAGGGACCTCCATTTCCTTTAGCTAAACAGCCTCTTGTCTTGAAGGGAGACCACGGAACTTGGCGGAAGTTCTGTTTCACCTCCCTTCCCCTCCCCCTCATTCCTTTTGTCCTCCTGGGATTTCGAGGTAAGGAAGAGACGAAGAACCCTCTCCAAGTCCTTCATTAGGGAAGGGGCGATGCTGATGCGGTCGCTACTAACCAACCATTCCAGGGCTGGGGGCGCAGAGGGAAGCCAGGCCGGGCGCCCACAAGCTGGGGATGGTGGTGAGGACGGAGTGTCCCTCCCACCACAGCCCCCGCCCCGCAGTGAAACGTGGGCGTGAGGTTCCCAGAGCATCTGGGCAGTGTCAGGGCGCACGCTGGTGTCAGGGAGGAAGCGGCCTATTCCCTGGTGGGACTTCCTCTCTCACGGTGTGTTTTCTTTGGGACGACGGGGGAGGGAGGCGGGCAAGGAAATACCATTTCTGAGCGATTGTGCCAGGCTGTGTCACACGTATCAGCCCATTTAAAACAATTTCCAGGCAAGGCGCGCAGAGGTTAGCTGACTTGTCCGGGCCGCGCAGCACGTGAGCTGCAGAGCGGGTGAGGACGCCTGGAAGGTCTCGCCGGAGCTTTGGAGGTGACCGCCGGGCCCTGCGCCCTCACCCCTGGGCTGTCCCGCGGGGCTCCCAGCAGGGGGCGCCCCGATCCCCGGCCTGGGTCACCGGGCGCGCCTCCAGCCGGCGCCTGGGACGGGGCTGGCCGCTCCGCCCCTCGGCTCCTCCGCGGCGGGGCGGGCGGCCCGAGGGCGCCGGGAGCGCGAGGAGCAGAGCGGAGCCGAGCGCCACGCACCCCGCCGCGCCCCCTGCCCACCGCGCCCGCCGCCGTGCAGCCTTCCGCCGTGAGTAGCGCCCGCGCGGGCTCGACGGGCAGGACGGGGCGCACGCCCGAGCACAGCGGTGCCCGGGGCTGGGGCTGGCGGGGAAGCAAATTGCCCGGGGCACGCACTCTCGTGTTCTCCAAGCCCGCAGCCCGGGTTCCTGACGCCGCCCGCGGGTCTGGCCGGCCGTGGCCTTGGGCGCCGTGGCCTCGCTGGACCTGCCCGCTGCACCCCCAGGGCACACGCTGAAGCCTGGTAGTTTGACCCCGGGGACGGGGGCGGAGGGCAGAGGCCTGGCACCCAGGCAGGAGATGGGAGACAGACTTCCTTCCATGAAGTCAGAGCCCTTTAACGGGATAGATAGAGTACCCCAGATTTCCGGGAGAAGAGGAGTCAGGTTTTCTCAGCATCCGCCTCCTCGCAGGACTCCTTCTCCCCTCGCTCCCGCAGGTGATGCAGGAGGCTGCGCAGTGCACAGGCAGCCTCCTGCGTGGCAGGATGAAGCTGTGAGTCCTGACATCAGGACCCCGGCCTGGGGCAGAGCCAGGTGGGCACGGGGCAGCCAGCAGGCCGGTGCAGGCTCGGGTAGAAAGGCATGGCAGGGTGCTGTCAGCAGCTGACCCCAACTCTGGGCCAGGCGTTGTGGATGTCTCCTGGCATGTGGCCGTGATTAGCTTTTCCCTTTAGGAAGGAGAAAATGAGGAGAGGTGAGCATGGAGGCCACACAGGCGAGGTAGATCAGGAGTGCACACTGGGAGAGGAGGCCAGAGTTGGGTGCAAGAGGCAGGTGGGAAGGTCCCTGTGGATAGGTAGACTGAGCACAACCTTTGACACCTTGTGCTCTGGATCCAGTGGTGGTAGTTGGGGGCTGCTGCTTTGGCTTCTGACACTCATTTCCCAACTGCCTCTGGGTAAGGTGTTCCTGGAAGAATCCTGGAGATTGAGGGGGTGCTGCTGCCTGGCCCCTTCATAAATACGTTCAGAGTCCTGCTCTTCCTCAACCATCCATCTCCCAGGATGTGTTTTTAGCACCTAAAATGGCCCCACTGATAAGTCAGCAGTTTTAGGAGAGATGTGGGGAGGAGGCACAGGGGATGTGGATGTGGGTGGTGTATGCTGGTCTGGGGCAAGTTTCTAATTGGTAGGAATGAAACCTGAACTGACCATGAGCATTTTCCTAAGGCCCCCCTAGTTGTTGGATGTGGGGGTGAACCAGCAGGCTGCCCAGTGGAGCTGGACCTTCATCAGAAAGATGGAGTTTTCTCACGTCAGCTTAGGCAGGTGGCTCATCTTCTCTGAGCCCCACTTCCTCCTCAGGGATGGGTCAAAGCCTTGAATGCCTGGAGGGGCTCTGTAATGCCAGAGTCTCCCCCACCCCCCCCCCACCCCCCAGCCTCCTCAGAGCCTGAATGTGATGATCCCTAATGGCAGGAGTAGGGTGGGAGGTGTAAAGGGATAATCACTCATGGCCTCTTGCAATGGTCCCATTTCTGTGACTTGCGCTGGGTGAGGTGGGGTGAGGGTCTCTGAGAGTTTAGCTGAGTAGCTGGGGCCAGTGGGGATGAGGGCTTGGCAGGGTTGAGAGAGTCTCCTACGGGGTGATCCTCCAGCCCTGGACGCCTCCTCCTAGGTTGTCCTTCGGAGGCCACTGACGTCCCCAGCCCTGGTGCCACCATCAGAGGTGCTGTCCACAGCAGCCCCGGAGGAGCAGCTGCAGCGGGCTAGCTGGGTGGCTTTTAGCACGTCCCTTCCCCTTTCTGGACCTCAATTTCCTCCTTTTGTAAAACAAGTGGGTTAGACTAGACAGCAGTGGTTTTCAGACCCCCCGCGCCCCCTCCCCCCCATGAATTCTTTCACAGAGCCCAAACTTCTAATATGGATGAAGTGGAACTGCTCTGGCTCCCCTTCCTCACACTGCTGGCTCCGGAAACAGAGTCTAAAAATCCCCCAGACGATCTTTGAGGCCCCTTTCTGTGAGGTTCTAGGAAATCTGTATTAACCTTCAGAAGTATTGCCTAGTGTGAGGGTTGGGAGCAGGAACGTGAATCCTGGAGATTCCATTAAGAGAAATGTGGGCATTAAGAGGGGCCTCGTCGTTGAAATGTCTGCAGCTGATGGCCTGTGCCTCTAACCAAAAGTTGCCGCTGTGCCCCTCCCCTCTGCCCTGTGGTTTATCTTTGCAGGCCCAGAAAAGGGCCTGTGCCTCTGGGTCCTAATTTGTGACTATAGTTCCACCTCAGAGTTTCTCCCCATAAGTTTCATGTTTCCAAAGTAAAATGCAAATTCATCTTGGGGACAGATGTGAGGGAAGGGCTTTTGGCTGTTATCAGCTGTTTTTGCCTGATGAGGTATCATCCTTTATGGGGTGACTTCTGTATACCAGCTACTACAAGGGGACAGAAGTGAGACTGTCTCCACCTCTGCCCTCCTGGGGCTCTAAGACAATAGGCAGGAGGGACCATCAAAACACTAAGAAGATTTTACATATGTTATCTCATCTGCCCCAGAAGGTAGATGTTAGATTCACTTTTTAACAATGTAAAACTGTGTACAAAATAAGTATATATCGTATAAGCCCATGGAACCACCACCCAGATCAGGGAGCAGCATTGCCAGCACCCAGAACCTCCCTGTGTTTCCTTCCAGGCACAATCGCTCACCCAGGGACAGCCACTGTGCTGACTTCCAGCACCATAGAGTAGTTTTGCCCAAGTGGAATCGCACAGTATGAAGTCTTTTGTGTCTGGCTTCTTTCATTCAACATTTTGTTTGTGAGTTTCACCCATGTAGTTGCAGATAGCCGTAGTTTATTCTCATCGTTGTTTAATAATTCCATTGTGTTGGGAGAATGGGAAAGGTCTATTTTGGCTGTAATATAGGCTACGTGGTGGGAAGGGGACTAAGGTTGGGAAGGTGAGTTGGGGGCCAAACTGGTGGGCCTTGTTTGCCCTTGGGGCCCCCCTGCCCTCACCCCAGCCATCCAGGATGTGGGGCCCAAGGATGGGGCTTAACCTTTTGCTGGGGAGCTGGGGTTGCTTCGAATCCAGCTCAGCTCCTGATAACAAATGTCCCTGGCCTCGTGCCAACGGCAGATCTTAGCTGTTCCTGGGGCCACTCTCAGGGTATCTGCCAATAGAATGTTTTTGGACTTTTCAGCTTCCACCTAGCTGTGTGAAATTAGTGGCCTCACCTCCCTGCTCCCCACCCCCACCCCTGCCCCTGGAGGACCTGACCCAAATGGTTTATTTGGAAGGATGTTTTCAGCACAAAGAAGATGGTGTGGGTTGCCACCCTCTGGGCTTGTTCAGGAGACTTGCCAGGATGGGTTGAACTCCTGATTATGGTTGAGCCAAATTTGCCAGAGGATCCCTAGACCTTTCTTGAGAGAGGAACGGAATTGGTTGTCTTAATGGCTGTGGGAAGCAGAAACAAGTCTAACAATAACAGTAACAATCATCCTCTTTCTTTTTGCCCAGCAGTTTATGCCCCTATCACAATGGGTCCTTACACAGATGTGTGAAGTAGGCGATATCAATGTTATCACCCCTGTGAGTCACATGCTGTGAGTCACATGGCTGACATACAACCAGACTAGCCTAGAATGGGTTCCTGGAGCCTGCTCTTTCCAGTATCCCATCCTCGCTGGGCCCTGGCTGAGCACAGAGTGAAGACATAGCAGGAAGGAGAATGTGTGGTGGACCATGAGCGCCCACAGGCAGGAGGTCGGCAGGTGACCTGAGAGAAAGGCCTGGGTGCCAGGCCAGGTTGGTCTGGAGGTCTTCAGGGATCTGTGTGCATCCTGGTAACAGAGCTCTAGTTTGCAGGGGACTAGACATGGAGAGAAGAGGGTGAAATGTACACATCGCCTGAGAGTTAGAACAGCTCCAGCCACTTCACATTGATGAGACATGCCTTTACGTAATGGGGCCTCCACCCAGCCTGGTGAAAACAGTCTTTTGGGGTTCGTGGGGCCCGGGCGGGGTTGGTATCTGATTGGCAGGCAGAAGAAAAGCTGCCAACGCTTAGCCTAAATGAGCTCTGAGAGACCCGTGATAATGACTCTTGAAAGACACATCCACAGGCAGCCGGTATTATCTTTGTGACTTGCACACTACGTCCTGGGCCCTGCCCTTGAGGGTGACATGTGGCGTTCCCAGGAACGGGTGAGCTCCTTGGGGCAGGGATCCCAGGGCAAGGTGCAGATGGTCTCTCCTGGTGGAGGGGCGAGCACTCTCATGGCACAGAGCTGCCTGGCTCTCAGTGCGGTGCCCTAGGCAGCAGAGCGAGCTCCATTCGACAGATGAGGAAACTGAAGCTCCTCAGACAAGAGATGAGGTCACAGAGCTAGCTGAGGGCAAAACTGGAACTAGAACCTCAGCCTCCCGGCTCCTGATGCCTGTTGTAATTTGTCACGGCACTCCTGCCCATCTTTCTCTTGGGGTGATGAGTGAGTTTACAATCAGTTCAGACTCGCTTTCAGGTGGCGCAGCCCGGAGAGAGCTGAGGTCATGAAAATTCCTTATGTTTTGACTGCATTTGACAGTTTACAGGGGTCCTCAAACTACGGCCCGCGGGCCACATGCAAATACAAATATTGTATTTGTTCCCGTTTTGGTTTTTTACTTCAAAATAAGATATGTGCAGTGTGCATAGGAATTTGTTCATAGTTTTTTTTTTTAAACCATAGTCCGGCCCTCCAACGGTCTGAGGGACAGTGAACTGGCCCCCTGTTTAAAAAGTTTGAGGACCCCTGGTTTACAAGATAATTTCATGATGTGCTGTTGGTTTTTACAGTATCAGCCCCTCTTATAGACAGGGAAGCTAAGTCTCCCACAGTTTCAATGACTTATCCAGTCAAAACTGGGACTTGAACCCAGATCTTCTGATTCAAAAACAAGTGCTCTTTCTCCTGCCTCATGTCTGCCTCTTTCCCCAGTAGACCTGAATTTCCTGAGAACAAATCGCTGAAGTTGGCCTGGTTCTATTTCTCTGCACTTGTTCAGAGCAGATCTGAGTAAGTGGGGACTCTTTTTCTATCTCCCAAGCAAATATGAGTTACTCTAAATCAAATCGGAACCATGCCGCGTCAGTCACAAGTGAGGAAAGGCTAGAGCAGGGCAGTTCTTGAGGAAAGAGGGCTGTGGATGATTGTGAAATTATCAGCCCCCTTGCGGCTGATTAGTTTCAGGCTCAGACTCTTAGGCTTGTGCCAATTGACACATCTGTCCTAATCTCACTTTCAGGGCTGTATGCTCCAGGCCTCAATGAGGAGCCCAAACATGGAGGCCTTCAAGCAGCAGAAGGTGGAGGACTGTTACGACATCGGAGAGGAGCTGGGGAGGTAAGAGGCCGGCAGAGGCGGAGGGGATGCCAGAGGGAGACAAGGATATACTTCTCTTGGTGCACTTGTCAGTGGATCTTGTCACAGAACTCATGGGAAGCTTTAAAAACAATCCTGAAGTTTATTTATTTAATTTTTATTGAATTTATTGGGGGTGATATTGATTAATAAAAGTAATAACTTTCAGGTGTACAATTTTATAAAACATCATCTGTATATTTTAGTGTGTATTCACCACCCAATGTCTATGAGGTTTTTTGTTGTTGTTTGTTTGGTTTTTGCTTCACTCCATCACCGTTTTTATTCAGTCCTCCCAATCCCCCTCCCCTCTGACAGCTGTCAGTAATCTGGAGGTTTATTCATCTTTATGGGAGGCTCTGCAAATAGTCATCTCTCTGAAAATAAAGACACGGGTAGAAGGGGCTAGAATTGTTGAGCTCTGTGTTTTCAGTATATCCTGGCTGAGTTATGGTGAATCCAAATGATTCTTGGTTTATCTGTTACTGTTCTCACGAAGCCCTCCCCAGACTTTGGACTGAGACCTGACCTGTGGTTTTCTTCTCTGAGTCCCACTTGACATTCTCCACGGCTCCCAGGATTTTGTTTCATAAGCTCAGAGCCTGATTGGGAGGTGAAGTAATCCTCCTGAAAGTGGATTTGCATTGAGTAACAAGCCACAGGAACATAGCCATGAAGGTTCATGGGATCTGAGTTACTGGGTGCCTTTTCAGGTTTGCTAAACACGGAACACAACCAGAGCTAACCTCTGAGACCTGAAAGTAGTTCCTATTTGGAGAGAAATGAAGATTTTTCTGAAGATCTCTTCCTGCTCCATTTCTAACAGATGCTATTATTTAGATGGTGTTTTAGTGATTATAGAACAGTAGTCCTGAAGTTTCATTCTCACAACAGTGCTTGAGATGGGATATTAAAATATATATATGTTTAAAAATAGATTTTTATTGATTTCAGAGAGGAAGGGAGAGGGAGAGAGAGATAGAAACATCAATGATGAGAGAGCATCATTGATTGGCTGCCTCCTGCATTTCTCCCACTGGGGATTGAGCCCACAACCCGGGCATGTGTCCTGACTGGGAATTGAACTGTGACCTCCTGGTTTATAGGTCAATGCTCAACCACTGAGCCATGCTGGCCGGAAGAAATGGAAATTGTTTTACTTTCGTTTTTCAGATGAGGAAATTGTGGTCTCAAGCACTTAAGCAAGTTGCCCAAAGTTGTTCAGCCAGCAAGTGACATAACCAGGTCTGGCCAGCTCTGTTTGTAACTGCACACCTGTTGTGCTCTATCCTATGAGCATGGCACTTGCACACTCCCACGTTCTCACCAGTATAGCCAACCTCAGCCTTTCACACTCCCAGCAAAGTAAAAACCTGTGGGTTTAGGGCCTCCACTCTATCTAGGAGGCAAAGCAGGAGGCCCTTCCTCTTTATAGAGTTCGTGGGTCAGGACTAATTCTTTACTTACTTTAATTCCAAAAGACAAAACAGAGCCAGACTCTGAGAAGAATGGAAGGTGCAGGTGCTTCAAGTTCAGGCGGTGCTTGTCCTGGGTGACTGGATGGCTGGGTGCATGGGAGCAAGTGATGCAGAGTCCCCAGAGGGGGATGACCCATCTGCCTTATTTCAGAGCCCAGCTGACATAGGCAATCCAGGGCCCGGTGAAAGGGTGGGGGGAGGACAGAGGGCCAGAAGCTGAGGGTGGCAGTAGGAGGCTGCCTCTGAAAGAGAGACCAGGCTCTCTGCCCTCCGGTTTCTCATGACCTGGGTGACACCAAGGGTCAAGTGGCTTCCTTAGCAGCAGACCCTGCCAGTGGCATTTGATCCAGTGGCCCAACCTTGGCCACATCCTGTGTGTAGGGGTCTGTGCTAAGTGCTGTGGGTACAAAGACAAGGAGGACACAGTTAGTCTCTACCTTCCTGGAGCTCCAGCGTGTGTGTGTGTGTGTGTGTGTGTGTGTGTGTGTGTGTGTGTGTGGTGGGGGCCACACACATAACAAGGGTGGAGTTGGATGGGACTGGCACCAGAGCTGGGAACTGAGGAGGGAGACTGTGAAGAAGGAAATAGAAGCAGCTTCCTAGGGAATCCATCTGTTATTCCTCCCTAGTCCTGTCTTTCCCCCACGCACTATATTGGAGCTATTAGAATGAGAGAGATCTCACGTTTTCTGATCCTTCCCTCTAACAGGGTGTGAAGGCCCCGTGTATCTTGCAGCCTGGGGAGCCTTAATGGACCCCACCTACTTTTCTAAAGTGCTAACCAGACATGGAGTGGGTAAGAGGCAGTAGAGGCCTTTGGAATGGCTTGACATGCTAGGATTTGTGGTCTACAGGCAAGATGAGCTGGAAGGCCATTAGAAGTCCTCTAACAGGCCCTTCATCTGACAGTGGAGGAGACTGAAGCTCAGAGAGGGAAAGGTCTTGCCTGAGGCCATGAACAGGCTGGAAATAGAACTGCCTCCAGATGACTGCTCAGCTTCTGAAGGGACAGGCCTACCTTTCTCTCCTCCCCTTCTTTTCTTCCCTTAACATATTATTAAGGACCTGCTGTGTACCAGGCACTGCCCAAGGTAGGGGTACACAAACAGGAATATTCCTGTCCTCTTGCAGCTTATGTTCCATTGGTGGACAAAAGCACTAAACAGGTGAATAAGGACACAGATACATCATTTTAGCATGTGTGAAGGGCTATGAAGGAGAGAGCAGGTGCCCTAAGAGAGACTAGGGCAGTGGTTGGCAAACTGCGGCTCGCGAGCCACATGCGGCTCTTTGGCCCCTTGAGTGTGGCTCTTCCTAAGCCTTAGGAGTACCCTAATTAAGTTCATAACAATGTACCTACCTATATAGTTTAAGTTTAAAAAATTTGGCTCTCAAAAGAAATTTCAATCGTTGTACTGTTGATATTTGGCTCTGTTGACTAATGAGTTTGCTGACCACTGGACTAGGGGATGCAGGTTTAGACTGAGGGTCAGGAAAGGCTGCTCTGAGGAAGAGCCTGTTAACTTGAGAACTGAGGGGTTAATAAGCAGGTAGAGGCAACAGCATGGACATAGGCTCAGAGATGGGAAAGGACCTGGGGCCTGAGCTACTGACAGGAGGCCAGTGTGGCCTCAGAACGTGAGCTGGGGGCAAGCGGTGCTTAGATGAGGTTGGAGACATAGGTGGGGCCTGATGCAGCCAGCAAGCTCCCTGTCAACACAGGATGGTGGACAGGCTTGGCCGTAGGGGTCACACAGATTGCAACCTTAGGACAACTTACCCAACCTCTCTGGGCCTCAGTTTTCTTACCTGTGTGATGGGAATAATAACAGCACCAACCTCACAGTTGTGGGGATTAAACGAGATGCTGAGTCTATGGTGTTCCTCACAGAGCCGAGCACAGGGTAAGTGTTCAGTGAATAAGAGCTTCTGGCCTTTGAAGTAAATTTGAGGCATCAAGGTCCTGCCTCCCACCTATGGAGCCGCTAGGAGAAAGGGGTGGGCTCTGCAGGAAAACAGCACGTGGAGGGGGCCGTCATTCTTATTTTGGAGAGAGCTGTATGTACACCTGCTTCCTGGGCTATCAGTGAGTACTCTGCCTACACTCTGGGCTTTCTTCTTGTTTATTTTAGCTCCTCATTAAGTCCTTCCTATGCAAAAATGAGAATGAATGACAGTCACTTTTCATTTTTACCTGTGCTGATGGATGAAACTCACATAATGTTGAGTAAAGGAAGCCAGACTCAAAGAGTCCATACTGTATAATTCCATTTGTGTAAAGTTTGAAACAGGCAAAGTGAATCAGATATGCTAGAAGTCAGATGGTGGTTATTTGGGGGACTAGTGACTGGGGCACAAGGGGGACTTGTGGGGCATAGGGATTGTTCTGTTTCTTGATCTGGGTGCCTGTTTCACTGCTGTGTTCATGTCATGAAAATAGATCAAGCCGTTCATGTTCATGTACATGTACATTTTCCTGTAGGTATGTTATACCTTAGCTTAAACCATGTGTTAACAAGCAAAGCATCTTTACTTCACTTCCTGGCCTTGTCTGGTCCATGAAGCACATGTTTTTGATTCATTGGAGGCCTTGTTTGTCCTTGTTCTACAAGTAAGAACATCTGTGAGAAACGCTGCAGCATCCAGCTTTGGATGGGGACAGCGTGCCCTGGCTGGAGAGTCCTGAGCTCGGCTGGGACCACTCCTGACCCTGCATATCTCACCTGATTTCTGGCTCCCTGTGCTGAGTGCAGACACGTGGCTGCGCTCACATTTTGGCAGCAGCCTGCTGGGGATGCTGGAGCGGTTGGAGAAATGCTGGCTTGCAGATTCTGGCCTCTATCAGACCTGGTAGCCACCTAGGGCAGAGCAGGGGTATATTAGAGTAGGGTTCATAAAGAAAAAGCCACTCAATCCATCACTGTAAAGACAAGGTTAGGATCGGAGAGAGGAAGTGGCTTGTGTAAGGTCACATGGTGAGCCAGTGATAGACCATGTGGGGACTGGAGGTCTGACTCCTAGTCTAGGGCTCTGGGCACACCATCAGGACCCACAGAGAGCAAACTCGTTTTTTCCTTTATTTTGAATGCTTCTGGGGAGTGGGGGAGAATATATGGTAGGGTGGTCATTTCTGTTTGACCTTGAAGGTGAAGGGTTAGAGTCAGGAGGTGAACATTTTGGAAGGAGTGATATTTCCTAGACCTAGAGGAAGGGCGCTGGTAGTTAGGACCAGTGTTGAATACTGTATGCACAAGGGCACAAGGTAATTCAATAAAAACAGCATGCAATAATGAGTGGTTTCTTCTTCCTCTAGTGGTTTCTTTTACTTAGACGATCAGATTATTTTATTAAATGTTACTGTTGAACTGGATCTCGACAAGAATTTAGTCCAAATTTCCATTTTATAGACAAGGAAAGTGAGGCCCAGAGAGGGGAGGTGATTTGTCTAAGGCCACAAAGCAAGCACTATAGGAGGCGGAATTTAAAGAAGCTTTTTAACTACATTGTGCTGGTTTAAACAAACAGAAAAAACTATCCATATGCACATTCAGCTTTTATCCACAGTCCCCACCTCTCTCAGGGAGCCTACCTCACTATCACCCCCACACCCTCTCATCCCCTCTTCCCTCCCTGATGAAGACAGCAGCCATAAGCCCTGCTACTTCCAGGAGGCTCCCATGTGCAAGGCGCCCTGGTAGGTACTTACCCTGCAGAATCTCCTTGTGTAGGGACAGGAGCTTTGGGACAGGGAGGGGTCCGCTGCTCTCAAGCCTCATTCCTTCCTGGGAGCTGAGGAATTGCCAGGGGTGGCCATCCTGACAGGGCTGTCGGCCAGACCAGAGTCTCTAATGGGGTCCTCTGTCATTAAGATCATTCAGCACACACTCAGCTTAGCCTGGGCAACCTCTTTGTGAGAGAGATAAAAACCTTCAGGAAATGTGTAGAGCTCAGATTTACTCGGACTGGGTGCTAGAGCCCAGTCTAGCCACAAAGCACTATGGAACACAACAATAATAGTGGTTTACCTGTCTGGGTCCTTGGGACAAGGGTTTTCCAGGGAAAAGCGTGTCTGAAGCAAAGGGACTTTACTATTTCTGTTTAAATGAAAATTTTTTTTATTACAGAGGTGATGCATGGGAAATGTCATAAAGTTAGGATGAGTTAAAGTAGAATTCCCTCTGCTCTCCCTCCACATCTCACACCCACAGGAAAATTCTGAAAATAATGTTCTTCTGTTGCCTGTTAGAACTTTTCTAAGTAAAGCAAGTGCGTAAGTGGACCCAGAGGGGACCACACAACCATAAGTCTACAACTTGCTTTTTCACTTAATGAAAAGCATTGAATATCTTTTTACAGTCCTGTATATAGATCTGTGAGACTTATTTTGGATGCAAGTTGTTGTGTTTTTTTTTAATAAAAAATCTAAGCACTAGCCGACTTGGCTCAGTGGATAGAGCATTAGCCTGCGGACTGAAGGGTCCCAGGTTCGATTCCGGCCAAGGGCACATGCCTGGGTTTCGGGCTCAATCCCCAGTGCGGGGCGTGCAGGAGGCAGCTGATCAATGATTCTTTCTCATCATTGATATTTCTCTCTCTCTTTCCTTCTCCCTTCCTCTCTGAAACCAATAAAGAAATATATTTTTAAAAAATCAATAAAAATATATTTAAAAAATAAAAAAATCTAAGAAGTTTAAGCCAATAAAAGATTAGTAGCCTTAATACAGCAGCTATTTTTATTTCTGTTTTACCTTCTAATCTTTCAACAGCTGTTTCTCATGTCCACACATCCCTTCCTCTTTTGTGTCTACTTGAGGTACACATATCTCAGAGTTAACATTCCCCCAAGTGCTAAGCTACCGGGGCAGGTCCAGGAGGCCAAGGAGCAGCGCCCGCGGCCCTGGGATTGCCCAGGAATGAGATTAGGCCTATCCTGTCCCACATTTGCTTGTATTGGGCTGTCAGCTCTTTGAAGCCAGCTTCACAATAGTTCTCCTATTTTGAGAATCATTGCAGCACTGAGATGGAGGCCAGAGATCCTCCAAAACTCGCCACTTCCCTCTGTTCTTGCTGTTCCCTCACTCTTGGGAAAATTAAAGGCTTCCTCCCAGGTCCAGATCAAAGGCTGTCTCCTGGCAAAGCCTCTCATGACCCACCCCACCCTACCCCTGCCCCTTCCGTGGATTTAATTACCTCTTATCCTGGACCCACATCTCTATTAAGTGCTAATGTCATCACATCTCATGTTACACAAAGGGTCCACCTGGTCATCTGCCCCTCTGGACTGAAGGCTTTTCCCTGCATACTTCATCTTTTATCCATCCATTCCCCCTCCCTGCCGCCATAGTGTCCAGCCCAGGCCTTTTATACTAATAAGTGCTCAGCTCCCACAGGTACCCATCAGGTAAGTGCAGAGCTGTCTGGAACCTGCCTTGAGTTAGATCTGAGGCAGGAAACGGCCAAGCCCCCCAGCTTCCAAAGGTCTTGGAGTCCATGAATGTCCAGGATTCCCCACACACATAGTGGGAAACAAAACACAAAAATTACCTCCATTTCCTAGACATACATTCACTAAAAAAATTTTTTTTTTTTTTATTGATTTCAGAAAGGAAAGGAGAGGGAGATAGAAACATCAATGATGAGAGAGAATTATTGATTGGCTGCCTCCTGCACACCCCCTACTGGGGATCAAGCCCACAACCTGGGCAAGTGCCCTGACCAGGAATCCAACTGTGACCTCCTGGTTCACAGGTTGATGCTCAACCATTGAGCCACACCCTGGGCTAGACATACATTCTTGTATTTAATCCTTGTAACACCCTGGGAAGCAGCTATTATTCCTATTTTAGGGATAAAGAAACTCAGTCTCTAAAAGTTGGGGAACAGGGGTACTCTTCTCAAAAGCTAATAAAAGAAGAAGATGGAACAGGCCATGAGCTAATGCTCCACACCCCCTCCCCCAAACATGTGCTATTCGTTCAGAGGAGGAAGCTCTAACCCGGGGTGGGGCAGCTCCTCACAGACTAACCCGGAAATAGCAGGTAACTGCCTCGAGGTAAGGGCTATACTACTGACTGAGGAGCAGCAGGCCTGGGAATGGGCAAGAGGGCACGTGGAGAGGGTTGAAGGGATGGGGCCGCCAAGAGGCAGGTGACTGCGGAGAGCCCTGGATGATAGAAGCATGGATGAGGGAGAGAGGCGCTTTTATCAGCCTTTGTTAGGAAAACAAAGCACAAAGCCACTCAGACAAAGTGGCTGCATTGCACACGCTTCAGTCCCAGCAAATCCCCTGCCCCAGGGTAGGTCTTATTGAGCTCAGTTTGCTTTATGAGAACTCTGAGAGCTGAAGAGAGGTACTTGTGTGGGCTAATTGAAAGCATTATATCCCTATGTGTACTGTAGATACTTGCTTTCCTACTTGTCACCAGCATGTACATTTTTGTGTTGTATTGTTTTTACACTCAGCATTCTTTTATTTATACCTTTCATATATCCAGAATCTATGTAAATAAAAACAATTGTTGTTTTGAAATAATTTCAAATTTAATAAAAGGTTTCAGAATAACAGAACTCCCATACACCCTTTATCCAGATACCCCAATTTTTAACATTTTGTCACTTCCCGTCTCTCTTCTTTCCTCTCCCCACCTCCTTCTCCTCCTGCTGCTCCTCTCCCTCCTTGCTCCTTCCCTCCTTCCTTCCTTCCTAACTATCTATTTATTAATGTTTCTCCTTGCTCCTTCCCTCCTTCCTTCCTTCCTAACTATCTATTTATTAATGTTTCTAAACCATTTGAGAGTCGGTTGCAGACATTTTGCCTCATTATCCCTAAACACTTCATTAAGCGTCTCCTAAGGACATGGTTATTCTCCACAGTACGGTTTTAAAATTCAGGACATTTAACTCTGATATAACATTTTTATCTAAGCTCTCGTTCTTGTTCCAGTTTGTCAATTTCCCCATTAGTGCACTTTATTTATTTATTAATTATTATTATTTTTTAAATATATTTTATTGATTTTTTACAGAGAGGAAGGGGGAGGGATAGAGAGTTAGAAACATCGATGAGAGAGAAACATCGGTCAGCTGCCTCCTGCACACCCCCTACTGGGGATGTGCCCGCAACCAAGGTACATGCCCTTGACCGGAATCGAACCTGGGACCCTTGAGTCTGCAGGCTGACGCTCTATCCATTGAGCCAAACCGGTTAGGGCCCCACTAGTGCACTTTATAGCAGTTTTTCTCCCTGCAGAACCAGGTCCAGTGCAGATCATGCATTGCATCTCGTTGTATTTCTTTAGGCTCCTGCACTCTGGATGGGTCCTTGGCCTTCCTTTGACTTTCCTGACACTGATATTTTTGAAGAATACCCACTTTAAAAAAAAGATATAGTACATATTTTTGTTAACTTCATAATATTCTGCTATACAGACATTCCCAGTTTACTTAACATTCCCCTATTGTTTCTCACTATTAAAAATAAATGTTCCTGTGGACATATTTGTTTAATTTCCTCTCTCTGCATTATTTCTGCTGGGTGTATTCCCAGAGGTGGAATACCAGGTCAAGGGTTATGGCTGATTTATGTCATGGTGAAAACTAGAAATACTGATCCAGTTTACCAGGTCACCAACATGCGCTGGTTTCCGTAGGGCGTTGCCAAAAACTCATAGTTTTTATGTATTTCTGGTAGTTCAAGAGTTTTGTAAAGAAACATTACTGTTTTTGCTGTAGGGAAATGGAAAGTGGTTGAAGTTTTCTATGCTTCTCTCTTAATTCCAAAACTTATTCTCTCTGCTATGTTACCTTTTCTAATGGTGTTTACATTTTATTTTCATTTAATTACATTTTCATGGATAATTTGAAGTTCTGATAGCAACACAAGGCAGGTAACGCAAATATAATAGTTCCCATTTTATAAAGGATGAAAATAAGGCCCAGAAAACTTACCTGACCCATCAGGACCAGAGACAGAGGTCTTCCCCATAGATGGATAGTTTTGCCTCCTGCCCCCACAGATAGAGGAGATCAAGGTTTTTGGGAGACCCCAGAACTCAAGCAAAAGGTTCTACTTTTTAAAAAAAATATATATTTTTATTGGTTTCAGAGAGAAATATCAATGATGAGAGAGAATCATTGATCGGCTACCTACTGCACGCCCCACACTGGGGATCGAGCCTGCAACCTGGGCATGTGCCCTTGACCAGAATCAAATCCGTGACCCTTCAGTCCACAGGCCAACGCTCTATCCACTGAGCCAAACCAGCTAGGGCAGATTCCATTTCTTTGTATCTACTTTTAGAAGCTGGTGGGCAGGGTTCTATAAGAAAGTTCTTGGAGGCCCTGGCTGGGTAGCTCAGTTGGTTAAAGCATCATTACGATATGCCAAGGTTGTGGGTTCAATCCCCGGTCAGGGTACATACAAAGAAAAAAACAAATGAATGCGTAAATAAGTGGAACAACAAATTGATGTTTCTCTCTCTCTCTTCCCCTCCTCAAGTCAATAAATATATATTTTTAAAAAGCTTGCTGAGAGAGTGCTGTTGGGAGAGATGGGCTCCTTGGGGAGGGGTGCTTTGAGGACAAAGAAGAGCGCTGTTCCTCTGTTTTCTCCTTTGCTGGAAAGTGAGGGGTAAGAGCGGAGGCAGTGGTAGGAGTTAGGCCCTGAGTCCTGCCCCTCAGCTGTGGTAAAGCCCCAGGGCTCTGGCAGTGTGGGAGACTGCAGTTCCCAGGGCCTCTCACAGAGTGATGGCTGCAGCCTTCAGGTCTCTCTCCTGGAGATTGCCCCAGACCCACAGCAGGCTTCAGCAGGCTTTAGAGCCCAAGGACTTGAACCTGCAGGGGCTCCTACCATGTCTAGTCCAGGGGATGAAAGACTACAGCTCTGTGGCCAAATCTGTCTGCCACCTGTTTGTGAATGGCCCTGGAGCAAAGACTGGGTTTTACAGAGGAACAGTTCCAATAGCTTTGATGATAGGGAACACTAACTTTGGAACCTAATTAAACAAAATGTTATTCCCCCCAAACACCATTCCCCGCCCCCCAATTCCATTCTTCTTATTGGAAAACCTGGATTACAAAAAAACAGGCAAAACAAAACTCAATTCTCATTATATTTTTAATCCCATCAATTAAATATTTATTGAAATTTTATTTTCTTCTTTGTTGTATAAGTGCTGCATAATACCCTTCATTTTGCGTCTGGGCCCACAACACCTAAAATATTTACCATCTGGCCCTTTGTGGGAAAAGCGTGCCTTCTCCTGATCTACTTCAGCAGAGTTTACTATTTAAGTAGCAAAACTTTAAAAAAGTAGATTATTGTGGGGTGGGGGACGGGACACAAACAGGTCAAAGTGAAGGTGAGGGTGCGGAAAGGAGGATGAAGGGGGCGCAGAAGTCCACTTGCCCCTCCTCCCCCTCCCTCACACAGCCCATGAGGAACCTCTGGGAAGCCCCGTTTCAGAACCAAGGCCAATGCCGTCCTCTGAAGAGAAGGCAGGGTGGGAAGCATGGCCAGGAGCTCTCTGGGTACTAGGGATTATCTTGTACAGGAAAGGGGTGGGGCTAGGGGCATCACCTGGCGTAATCCTCTGGGCTGGTAGGTCTTTTTCCATTTTGCAGATGAGGAAGCTGAAGCTCAGAGAACTTCACTGCTTGCCAACTTTAGTGTCAGAGCTGGGAGTTAAGCCCACGGCTTCTGATCCCTGGTCCAGTGTTCTCTTTGAGGTGCCAAGATGCCTAGGATTTTCTTTCTGCCTGTGGCCCTCGGGTCCCCTCCAGAGAACAGAGAAAGAGGTGTGTCCTACTGCTTAGTGCTCTTGGTGGTTTACTGGGAGACCTGCTGAGAGCCCTGTTGTCCTGTGTCTAATCCACATCCAGGGCTGGCACTGCCTCCCTGCCACTCCCACCCACATGCTGCTGGCATCCAACCCTGAGGCCTCACTCAGGACCCTAATCTTGGATCCTGAGATGCTGGTCCCTGGTAACTTGGCCACAAGGCCTGGAGGGAAATGGAATGTCCTTCCCACCTTGGGTTGAGGTGGTACCTCGGGGGCGGGGCCACCAGCTGGAAAGGAGAGCTTAGCTGCTGAGGGGCACAGTGTGGCTCTAGGAGGCAGAGTGTTCCTACTCATCTTTTGGAGGAACCCCTGCCACCCGAGAGAGGAGACAGGGCCGAGGGGAGAAGGGCAGTGGAGGGAGGAGGCAGGGAAGGGCACTGAGCCATTACTGGCGGGAGGAGGGGCTCAGGGGTGAGGCTGGCGAGCTTTAGCCTGGTGGTGACCACTCTGGGTGTTTGGAGCTGCCAGGCCCCGGTTGGACCCTGGCTCTGCTACTGGGAGCTGTGGGGCCTCAGGAGGCAGCGTTGCTCTCTTAGGCTCTGTTCTTCGTTGTAATGGTCTCTGTCTCACAGGGTTCTGGAAATAACCTGGGGACTCTGAGTCTCTCCATGTTTTCCAACCTTCTGGGGTCCCATCATTCATGTCCAAATAGGAAACATGAGCATTCCATTCCAGGGCAACAGGAAGCTGTGTTCCTGACCCAGCCTCCCTGCTTCTCCCCGGGGAGTGCTCACATCCTCCTCACGCCTCGGGCCCTGGAACTCAGGGACCCCTTCCTCCTTTGAGACAATGCTGGGCTCCCTCTGTGGCCCTGGCTCAGAATGAGCTCACCACTGAGGCTGGTTGAAGAGTAAACTGAGTTCCCTGTCAGGCTTGGGGGCAGTGAAAGGCACAAAGAAGGAAACGGCTTAAAGCAGGAGACAGACACCTCTGCTTCTTGACCCCTGACCTCTGCCATGATGCTGGGAGCTTCCAGGACCCTGCTTCAGGCCCCAAACCAGCTACCATCCTTTTTACTTACCACAAGGCCAGTTTCATATATAGACAGTTTATTGTTGTTGTAACCACTGCCTCAGTGGACTCTAGGTCTCTCTCTTTTTTTAAAAATTTTTTAAATTGATTTCAGAGAGGAAGGTGTTAGGTTAGGTGGTGCAAGAAATAGAGAGTCCAGTGAATCAGAAAAGAAAGGAAAGGAAAAGGTTTATTTCTGCGTCCCCGGGAGACCCACGTACCCCAAGGACTGGGCACGTGGATTCACGCCAACAGGGAGGGGGGTGCTTTTTTTATACTGCAATTGGGTGAGGGGCGGGGACATGAGCTGAGGAATTTTCTGCCGCAGGGGATGGGCGGGGGTATTCAGAAAGAAGTCAGTATCTGTGTGGGGGTATGTGGATTAAGGGAGAAGAAGCCGGTATCTGTGTCTGGCACGTTGATCTGTGAGAAATTCCAGGGGAAGTCCGTTGTCTCATCACATGTCTGCATGTATCCGATCCTGGGCTCTCTCCGACCTAACAGAAGGGAGAAGGAGAGAGAGATAGAAACACCAATGATGAGAGAGAATCATTGATTGGCTGCCTCCTGCATGCCCCTTACTGGGGATTGAGCCCGCAACCCGGGCATGTGCCCTTGACTGGAATTGAACACGGGACCCTTCAGTCCACAGGCAGATGCTTTATCCACTAAGCCAAGACTCTAGGTCTCTAGGTCTCTCTTTTCTGGAATCAAAGGCCCTTTAAAGTTTCTCCCAAACACAAAGCTACCTCTGACTTCCCTCCCTTCCCCCTCATTCCTGCCACAGATGTAAGGGGTATAGCCTGGCATGTGGGAAGTGCCTAGCACATGGTCACAGATACGGACGTCATTGTGCTAAAAGCCCAGCGGTCAGTTGCTTGGAAGAGCTCACAGGGAGGAGCTGGGTTGGGCAGCTTCTCCTCTGTTACTTTATTTATCCAGTAAGATTCCCAAGTGGGAGAGGCCGGCAGGTAGGAAGTAATTGTCCACATTTTACAGAGGCACAAGCACCCAGTCCCAACCTTCGAAAGCAGGGAGGCCAGATGGAGTGGGGATAAGGCTGTGTGTCCCCAGGTATTTATTAACACAGGTCCAAGTAGCAATCCTGAAAAGATTTCTTAGAGAAAGATTTTATAAAGCATCTTAGAGCCAGCTAACTCTGCAGCGTTTCCAGAGTTTGGGGCCGTGAAATCCTTCCTGATGTCTCATCTGAATTCTGACACGGGATCCTTCCTGGGGTCCACGAGTGTCTCTGAGAAAACGTCAGCTCCCTGCAGCTCAGGAAGCACTGCCAGACGCTGGCTCAGCTGGCCGGGCTCCACTGCAAGCCCTCCGGTTCTTCGAGCTGCTACCCTAAAGGGAAGGCCTGTGGCCGGGCCATTTCTTTGGGCAGCTGACCCACTCCTCTCCAATACACAGCCAAGAATTTGTCCCTCAGGCTCAGGGTCCAGCCTGGGTAGGAATCCCAGCTTTATTACCCATAGCCTCTGTGACCTTGGGCAAGTTACTTCACCTCTCTGAGCCTTGGTTTTTCTTATCTATGAAATGGAGAACATACCACCTACTTTATCAGGCCAGGATTTAAATTTAGATCTCTTTTGACTGCAGAGGATTGGATGAGATTATGACTAAAACATGTAGTACAGCGGATGTCATCCCAGGAAGTGCATCTGAATCACAGAAGCAATATACACACATACATACGTGCCAGAGGTTTGGGATGTAGAAGGTACAACTAGGTCCAAGATCATTTCTTCAAAATGGTACTGGAGACACAGTAGGCTCTTAGAGATGTCGGTTTATCCCTTTCTTCCCTAGTAACAAGTCTTTTTATTATCCTCTCCCCGGTTAAGTTATGAGTTTTTAATAACGTAAAACATATTTATTTGTATGTGCAACAATGAGCAGTCTTCTGTCAAGTGGAGCCGATCTAGATTCTTAAGTAGCTGATGCTGGGACCTACTAACAATGGGAAGACTTGCTGTGCTGCTTTCAGATGCTAAGTCTCTACCTGACATTTCAGCAGCTTTTTAAATGGGTCTTCCTGCTGGGCCTGCTTTTCTTCTCCCTTATGATATACAAGCTGGCGAACCAGACAGCCTGTGTTCCTCTCCTGTTTATCCAGGTACTTTCCCGTGAAGCGAAAGAGATCGGTTCCACTGTTCACAGAAGCCGAGGTGTTCCGGTCTTGCTGGTTAACATGTTCTTCAACTCCAGAGCAGCCTAGAGCTTGTACGCCAGGCCCCCAGTTACCCGTATCAGGCCTGTTAGTCACCGGAAGGCAGATTTTACCCCCACGTTTTCTTAGGTGTCTTCGGAACTGCTCTGCATGTTCCCTCTTCACTTCAGCGTGGTCTTCAAAAGATGTAGCAAAAAGAGGTGCTTCCCTGTCTTCCTTGTAGTAACTTGTCATAGATAAATAAGCATCACTGACATGCAGCTCATAAGATGCCACCTGATTAACTGTAACCCTCCACTCCAGAGAGGAGGCTCTGGACCTGGGATGCCACCTCAGCGTCAGAGAAACTCAGGCATAAAAGTGCTACCCAGCCTGTTACGTTATTTTTACCTCTTCCCTTTGCTCACACTAGATCCCTGCTGGGATTCCCTCACTGACCCCCACTCTTTCATGGTGTCTACCACACTCAATATTCCTTTCTTGCTAAAACGACCCTCTTTTTTTTCTCCCGAGACCCCTCCCAGCCTTCTGCCCCATAGAGCTGAGCTGAGCTGGCCCTTGTACAGGGGTGGCCCCTGATTGGCAGGATGGTCACTTGGCTCAAGAGTGACCAATTCACTGGCTATGAGATGCTGGGCTGAAAAAGCCCTGCCCAGTAGGAGCAGTGGTAATTAGCTAAAACAGCTTCTCTCTGAGACTCAATGCAGAATGTGAGGAGGGAATGGAGCTACCACTGAAGATGCAATGATTTCACAAGCGATTTCCTTGATGGCCTCTAGGCTCACTTCCCATTCCTGTGTGTATCCTTCCAGCGACCACGTTCCCCCTGAAGAGCCCAGGTAGCACGCGTTCCCGGTCCTTATCTCTGTCTCACTCGTGTGTGGAGCCTCCAGGCATGTGCTCAAGCTTTGCTTCCTCCTGGAAGCCTGCCTGCCCTGATTACTGCAGATATATTGACTGCAGGCAGGGTTGGGTGCACCTGTTCTATGTTCCACAGTATGTTGTGGAGTTTCTAGTTGTCATTGTTTGCCTCTGAGCCTGCTCCCACCCTCTTCCACACCACCCCTGAAAAAAAGCTACCCTAGAACAGCTCGCAGTCCAGTGAGCTCTCTGATCACAGGATCTGGAGGTCATTCCGTTTCATTTCCCAGTGCCGTACACAGTGATAGGCACATAGTAGGTGCACAGTAAATGTTCGAATGAGTTCTGGTTTCAGTTGGCTCCTATTCTGGGGTCTGTATTCTGGCTTTGCACTTTAACCTTAGCCCAGTTTCCCCTCCTCTCTGGTCCTCAGTCCCCCTTTCCCCCCCCTCAGCTCTGAAATTTCAGAAGTCTATGAAATACCTGTCAGACATATATTAGGTAGGAGATGTTTTGATGGGCACTAAGGTGGGGAGAGGAGTGGATGCAAAGATATAGTTTATATTTTCAGGAGCTTATAGAGGTAAATAAGCAAACTTAAATATACAAAAACACCCATGAGAGTATCAGGCTCAGCAGCAATTCAAGAGCTGTCAGAATATAGTGCAGCTGGAAAAAACATCCAGACAATACATTTGATATTGGTTCTCTGGCACAGCCAGAGAAGGTTTTGGGAGGTGGGAGCTAAGCGGGATACTGAAGGATGGGTAGAATTTGGATAGGTTGAGTAGGGGGATGGGCATTCCAGGTATAGATGGACTTGAGCCATCTAAATGGACAGGATAATGCAAGGTATGTTTGGGGGGTTGGGTCCCTGGAAACTGGATGACAGGTCTAGCAGGGAAGCAGTGGACAAGCCCAGAGTAGCAAGTAGAGGATGGACCAAAGCCTAAGCCAGCCATTAAAGTTTTATAATATGGGTCACAGGGGTAGAGGGACAGGATAATGAATGATTTGTTTTTACTTATACTTTTCAGTATCTCCTAAGCTGGAAAGTTTAACATGCATTTCTTAAGTCATATAGAACAAATTGCTTTTTAAATATTTCATGCTCAGGAGTTTGGACTTCCCACTGGTTTTGAGCAGGAAGAAAGGTTAATGGTATTGGATGGAGAAAAGGGCATGGGAGGTGGGCCCAGGAGGAGTGAATCACTGTAGAGAACAATGAGGACCTGGAATTGTCATAAAGGGATGAAGGTATCATTGCCTGTATCCTTTATGCAGAGAGAACAGACTCAGTGAACCCTTGGCTGAAGAACTAGTAAGTTAGGGAAGGGAAAGAGTTGGTGAGGATTCCATACTGGTACCTACAATGAGTCTCCCATATCTTTTGCTAGAAAAAAAATTCTGGCAGAGATACCCCAAGGGTTTGGAAAGAGTAATTTGTCATCACACCATTAGAATTAAGCTGGAGGGCCTCGCAGTGCCATCTATCTAACCCCTTCAATGCACTGTGAGCTCTTTGGAGTCATTTAAAAATGTTAAGTAGTATGCTCTTCACAAGTATTCACTGAGCAAAAGAAGTTCTTCTTTCCTGGAAACTAAAAAAAAGTGACTTGACTTTTAAGAAGTCCACTCTTTAGGGAACTTGTCTGTTGGATGAAGTATACCTGTATGCATCTTAGCCCACATCCTAATTTTAGCTAATGCTGGCTTTCCAAAGCTCTTCCTAAATAAGAGCTTCCACAAATAAATCTGGAGAAACTTTGCCTAATGCTTGGAAGAAGATGACCATTACCTGGGAACAGGACTTAAGCTATTTAAATGTTAATGGTTGCAGGTGCTCATTTAGGAATAACAGTGTGGTACAGACTCTTTTCTCTCTACGAGATTGCCCAATAGCCAGCCCCTAGAGCAGTGGTTGGCAAACTCATTAGTCAACAGAGCCAAATATCAACAGTACAACGATTGAAATTTCTTTTGAGAGCCAAGTTTTTTAAACTTAAACTATATAGGTAGGTACATTGTTATGAACTTAATTAGGGTACTCCTAAGGCTTAGGAAGAGCCACACTCAAGGGGCCAAAGAGCCGAAGTTTGCTGACCATGGCCCTAGAGCATTGCCAAGATTAGCTGACTCTTGCTGATATTAACCCGCATTTGGATGGTTACTCTTGTAAAACTGTACTCTGTACCCACAGATGTATGTCTCTAATGCATTTACCTTCCCTTTTTGTTGTCGCCTTAGTTTCCTTTTTGCAGGGTAAGTGCTTCCAGGCCAATGTCTAAGCCATGTCTTCCCTATATTCTGTGATACAGAGTCAGGAATAAGTGGCTGGCAGATTAAACTGAAGGGTGTAGCTAGTCCCATTATTTTGTCCACTCTACCTGGCCAAACTTACCTCTCTATACTTTCTCCCCTCTAGCTGCTATCCGCGTCTTTTAATGAGATGCTCTTCCTTCTTCTGAGCACCTTCTCTCTCACCCGCTTCCTCTCTTCCACTAGTTCTGCTCAGCCCTCAAGTCCAGTGAAAATGCCTCCTTTCCATTTAAAGCCTTGCCATGAGTACTTGCCCCTGCCATCTTTCCAGCTTCAAGCATCCATAGCTCTTAGAGTCTGGGCCTCATATATGATTCTTCTGAAGCAGAAGATTTTCTGGAGGTTCATTCCGTGTTCCAATCCAGGCTGTGAGACCCTTGAGGACAGGGGCCAAGGTTTACCTTTCTTAGTGTTCTCACCACCTCTAGCATAGGGTGGGATGCACAGTAAGCATTCAGCAAACACAAGGGCCAGTTCAACCATAAACTGTGCTCAGCCAGCTGAGCCTCCAGGCCTTGAGTTTGTGTCTACAAGCCCGGGAGCCAGTAGAAGTGCAGCAACATCGTTTTCACCACAGCTCCGCTCACACAACCTTCTTTGTTTTCTTGCCTGGAGGGGGCAGAGCAGGGGGATAGGCCAAGTGTGCAGAGCTGTTTGACATCTCAGCAGCTGTACAGAATGCTCACTTGTTCTCCCTCTCATGTACCAGATTCGCCCCACATCACAGCTTCTTCCTGCGCTGGGTCAGCCTAGTGACTTCTGTCTTGCTTCTGTTTCTCCAGGAAGTGACTGAGCCTGGTTCTGTGAACTCAAGTGGAGTATCTAGTCCCAGGGAGAGAAGAGGGCAAGGGCTTCCCTTTTTTGGATGGGTTCTGATCTCAGCTGAGATGAAGGGAAGGCCTATTACCATGGAATTTCCAGATCAAAGGTGTGGCTTTCTTGGGGCTATGTGAGAAGTAGAGAGACTCATTTGTGGCATCTGAGCCATCAGCCATGGACTTGAGTAAAGACTTGATTCCAGTCCCACTTTGGCCACCAATATGTTGTGTGGCCTTAGGCAAGACACGCTCCCTCTGTTGGCCATGCAACATTTTGGTGGTGCAAGTGGGATCTGAATGCAGGTCTCTTCACTCCAGCTCCTTTGCTCTTTCTGCGACTCCACAGAAACACTGTAGGCATTTGGTATCACACCAAGTCGTCTTTCCTCTCCCTTCTGACTTGTTCCTTTCAGTACCCGAGGTGTTCTTAGGAATAGGGACTTTCCTCCAGAGGCCTGTGTCAGAGATCTATCTCCAAACTATAAGTTTCCTATATTTCCTTCCTATAGATACTTCCCTTTAGGCCCCAGATTTCCTTGGGGCTACCCGATGGGTCTGTCTCTTTTGACAACTGTGAAGAGATTCTTTACTGAAGAGGTGGGCACGTGGCACTGCTTTGGGGAAGCAAGTAATGCCTTCCTCGAGGGGCTCAGTAAAAATTTGTCCCACGAAGAGGTGAATGAATGAATTCCAGCAAGAAACAAGAGAACTGACAACGCCATGGTATCACCTTAGTCATCACTCTCCGAGACCAGGCCAGTTTTGGGGAGACCCCTCTGTGAAACTAACCAGAGCAGCACTTGCCCGATTTGAATCCAGGCCTGTGAAGTGGGTTCTGCCCCCACTGCTGTCTCAGCTGTTTCTCATTCATTCAACGAGACAGTGCAATGAGAGAGTGCTGGTGTGGGAGTGCAGGGATCCAGGCTTTGATTTTGGAGCGACATGTGCTTAGGCAAGTCCTTCCCGCCACAGGGCCTCAGTTTCCCCATCTCTTAATATTTAAATGTCTTTTAGCACTAGCCTGCTGGACTTTAAGATTACATGAAGCATCCTTGCTGGGCCAGGGCCCACCTGTTCAGTCAGGGCAGGAGTCACTCACCTGTGGCCTGTGGCACAGTAAAGCTTCTGGTGCCGCCGAGACTGCCTCTGCTGACATTAGGCAGGGACGCTTAGCACCGAGTTTATTCAGGGCCTGTTTTAGCAACACTGCTAGTAAATATTGACTCTGTGGCAGGAAAATGGAAAGCAGAGATGACTGCATTAACTCACTCAAAGGGTAGAAGTTCACTAAGCCCTGATAAGACAAGATGTAGTTACGCAATGTGTAGGTGTGTCACCAACAAATAAGTTGTTTAGGGGTGGGGAGAAGGGAAAACAGGACAAGGAAGCCGTCATGGGCAATCCATGGCTGCTGTCTTGTCGGCACCGGCTGGCTCTCTTAATCTTCTATTTGATTTTAAACACCTTTGAGGCACATAGAGAAATGACTGGAAGGAAATACACCAAAACATTTATTGTGACATTCTCTAGAGATGGTGAAATTGCCACTAATTTGATTTTTTCATATCCTTTTTCTATTTTCCACACTGTCTACAATGACCACATATTACTTTTGTAATCAGAGAAGGGCAATGTATTAGAAATAAAATATTTTTATTTGAAGGGTCTGAACTTTCAGGATCTTCTAGGTCCCTCAAATCACTGGGTTTTGTTTATTGGACATTGTGTAGTAGCATAGCTGTCAAGAGAAGAGTGAAGTCCATATGAGAGAAGTTATTCTTCTAAATAAACCCTGTGTTTACTTAATGATTTGTACTCATAAAAGCAGAATGTGGTGGGAAAAATTCCAAACACTTGCGATTTCAGGATTTTTTTTTCTAAGTAAACAAACACTTACTGCTTGGAGAGCTTTCTGTTTGCCAACCCTGTACTCTACAGAGTCCAGGCCCGGCTTGGCCCAGAACTGGGCAGGTCTGAGAACTGGCCACTTTGATAAGTGGTTACATGTGAGCCAAACGTAGGAGGAGCCAGGTATGAAGGAGGGACTAGGCCTTAGAATTTGTAGCTTGGGGATGGGGATGCAATTATAATAAACATTACCACTGATTAAGCACCAACCATCTACCAGGAGCCGCCCATACATTATTACTAATCCTTAGAAAATTAGCTGCCTCTTAGGGATGAGGAAACCAGGGCCAGGAGAGTCACCTTTCCAAAGCCCCAGAGCCAGTCAGCAGCAGACCTGGGTTTAAACCCATGTCCACCTGACTGCAAAGCATTTACTCTTTTTTTTTTTAAAAAAATATTTTTTTTATTGATCTTCAGAGAGAGAGAGAGAGGAAGGGAGAGGGAGAAACGTTGATGTGTGAGAAACATCAATTGACTGATTGGCTGCCTACCATTGCCTATCAGCGACGAACTCGAAACCTGGGTATGTGCCATGATTGGGAGTCAAATTGGTGACCTTTTGGTGCATGGGGCGATGCTTAACCAACTGAATCACACTGGCCAAGGCCAGCATTTACTCTTCCCACCATACCAGGCTGCCTCTCAAGTGACTTAGGGTTTTGCACTGGAAAACAGAAACCTCCAAGGAGAAACCTGCAGCCTCCAGACAGGACTGAGGGTCTTTGGAGGAAGAGGCAGCTCCAAGTGTGAAACATGAACGAGTAGCTGCAGGTAGGATCCTAATGTATCAGCCCTGAACCCAGGACTGGGAGTTTTTGCTCACCTGGGGTGACTCAGCAGGCCCAGGGGGGCCATGAGAACCATGGGACAGGTGGGCCTCCTTTGAGGCTCATACTGGCCAGTCCAGAGGGCCCTTCATCTTTGGACTGCTTATGCTGTAGGGAAGGCCTTTCGTTGGGGAGCTGGAAATTGGAGCACAGGGTTGCTGCATCAAGGCTGGTGCTTGGTCTAGAGGCCTTCTTTGTACCTGGTTAATTAAAACAGCTAGAAGGGGAGTCTTTTGGTTGTTCAGCTTTTTAGCTGGATTAGTAGAGCTAATTTCTGAGTTTGCGGCAGCGATTGCCTCTGGGCTCACAGGTTCAGTCCTCACAGCCTTTGGAATGGGCCAGGGGCCTGCCTTCCGAGAATGAATGCCTCAGAGTTCGATTTCAGTTAAAGTTGGTTTCCACGTATTTTATTTTTCTTAGGAGAAAAGATGTGTGTTTTGGGGGAGGAGCTGAATTGTGGTGTTTGGTGTTTTTAAAAAACTATGTTATTTTGGCCAAAGCAGCTGAGTTGATTGAAGCCCAGCAGTACCCATTATGGAAATGCCTTATCTTGTGGTTCTCCTGAGTTGTGGCTAGAATATTTTTGGTTCCTTGGCAAAGCCAGATAGGATTTTGAAATTTGATGGCGAAGGTTTCCACGTCACCAAAATTGAAAGGAGCAGTGGCATTTGAATGCCCCTCCTCTGTTCCAGGAGCTTGTGTTACTCCATGGCTCACCACTGTGCATGTCTTTGGTTTCTTACGTAACAACGGTAATAGTAATAGTTACCTACATTTGTATGGAACTTTACAGTTTATAAGGCATGTTCATGCACATTATCTCATTCAATTCTCATGGCTGCATTTCTAGACAGGCTATTAACCCTCCTTTTACAGAAAACGGAGGCTCAGAGAGGCTAGGTGACCTGGTCACACAGCCGGGAAGAGGCAGTGTCAGAACTTAAGCCAAGGTGTTCTGACTCCAGACCAGGAAAGGTAGGGAGGTTTGTACCCAGTAAGATGTGGACCTGCCCAGGTCCTGGAATGCAGGCTCTCTGGGCACGGGGAGATGTGAGCATCGCCAGACCTCGATGTGACTGTCCTGGGCCCAGCACGGCCAACCTCTGTAAAAATGGGACAACCTTTGAGGTGTAGTTTGGGGTTTTGTGGGGGGCTTTGCCTCAAAGGCCTGCTCTGACTGCTGCTTGGTTTCTACTGTAATTGTGCGGTGAGACAGAAGGGTAGGTAGAGGCCATTAGCCTCATTTTACAGATGAGAAAACTGACGTTTCAAGGGGTTGGGTGACTCAATGTCACTTATTCATTAATCGCATAACATATTTATTGGGTGACTATTGCAGGTACATAGGGACTGAGGTCACACCTAGTGACTGGGGAAGGAGGGACTTGAAGGCAATAAGAAGAGGGAACACAGTAGGTATTCGCCAACTCTGCTGAGTCGGAGCCCTTGAGAACAGCCCATGATGTGGATCTCTTTGTATCGTCCACAGCAATGAAAACAAGGCGGGCTCAGGCCAAAGTTCCCAAGACACTTGGTTATCCATGTAAATAATGGTGATGATAATTGCTACCATTTATTGACCTCCTGTTTGTTTTTAAATATGTTTTTATTGGTTCTAGAGAGAGAGGAAGGGGAAAGGGGTAGGGGGGAGAGAGAGAGAGAGACATCGATTTGAGAGAGAAACATTGATTGGCTGCCTCCTGTACGCACCCTAACCAGGGATTGAACCCACAATCTGGGTATGTGTCCTGACTGGGAATCAAACCAGAGATCTTTTGGTACATGGGCTGATGCTCAATCAACTGAACCGCACTGGCCAGGGCTATTACCCTCCTGTTGTATAGCAAACCATAGGCTGGGCATTATTCCTGTGTTGTTTCTAATTGTTGTAGTAACCTATGTGGCAGTGATTATTTATCCCACTTTACAGATGAGAAAACAGAGGCTCAGAGAGGTCAAATCACTCCCATCTCAAGTTACCCTGGGATTAAGATCCAGTCTGTTTGATTCCAAAGCCAGAACACTTTCCACTGACCTACATGCTCTCTATGATAATGGACTCTGAGAAACTTGCTGAAGAAGGTTACTTTTGGGAGCTCATGTATAAAGAGGGTCAGGCAGAGTTGGCTGGGTGGGTGGACAGGACTTTAGCTCTGGACAGAGAATCTTTAAGAGGCTGGGGCCTTGCTGGAGGCAGCCAGTGCCTGATGAGAGAGCAGGGCAGGGCAGGGCAGGGCGGGGCGGGGAGGGGCGGGGCGGGTTCCTGTTCATGGCCCTGCATCCAGCCGGCCTGAAGTTCTCAGGAGCCAGAGGCTGCTATGTCCTCTTGGGTACCCTCCTGGGAAGGTCCACCTGCCACAGGCCTCATGACCCCTGTGACACATAGATGAGTGACACCTTCTCTCAGAATGCCGCACACCCCAAGCCCGAGTTTCGCCATCTCCCTTCCCTGCTGTGTTAGTTTCCGGGGCTGCCATAACAAATTACCACAAACTAAGTGCTTAAAAACAGCAGACGATTATTCCCTCACACTGTGGAGACCAGAAGTCTGAAATCAAGGCGTTGGTAGGGCTGGCTCCTCTGAGGGAGAATCGGTTCCATGGCACTCACCGAGCTTTTGGTGGCCGTGGAATCCATGGCATTCCTTGGCTGGTAGAAGCATCCCTCCAATCTCTGCTTCTGTCTTCACATCACCCTCTGCCCTGTGTGCCTCTGTGAGTCCTCCTCTTCTGTTCCATCTCCCTCTGCTTCACACTTAAACCCATCATTGGATGTAGGGCCCACCCACATAATCCAGAATGATCTCATCTCAAGATGCTTAAATTAGGTACATCCCCAAAGACCCTTTCACCAAATAAGGCCACATTCACAGGTTCTGGGGGTTAGGACATAGACATCCCACTATATCTGCTACCCCGCTTTCCTCCTGGAGTTGTCTGAGACCTTTGGGGTCAGTGCCCTCACTGCAGACTGGGTCCTGTGCTGATGCACCTGTCTCTTCTCCCCAAGCAGTCCCCTGAGCCTTATGGTCAAGTGTGTCTTGGACCCCCATAGACTGGCAATGAAAGGCCCTCGTATGAAGAGTTCATAGAACCCTGGGGTTAGCTACTTGTGAACTTCAGAGTGACAGTTCCCACCTGGAACATGCTGTCCTTGTCCCATAGTGGATAGGCAGGAGAGAGGGTGTCCTTGTTATGGCAAGGCCCTGTGGGTCAGCCAGGCTATTTGTCTCCTGCCCGTCTACAGCTGGCACAGGTCCCTGACCATGCCATACCCTCTCCTGCTGCCTCCCCTGACTTACTGCCCCGCAAAGATCTGCTCTGCTCCTCTGGCCAGATCTCCTCATCCTTCCCTACCTGCCTCTTCTTACTCTATGCCTCATGCTTCTGATAATTGTTCTCTCCACTCTCAACTGTGGCATGTCATGTTTTTATTTAATTGTATTAACTTTTCTGCAGGATTAGATCTGGTGTTTTGTTTTTTTTACTAGATGTAAGCTGAGATCTCTGATAAATACCTCATTGGCAGAGGAAAGTGTTTGTGGATCCCTGGTCTCATCCAGGACCTGTTGGGACAACCACACAAGGTTCTACCTGAGACCTTTGAGAGTACCTAATAGTCCAACACTCTGGTTTTCCAGAGGAAAAAATGAAAATCCAAGAAGTGGTGATTTGTTCCTAAATTATCAGGGGGCTTTGAACAAGTCACTCACTTTCAGGGTTCTCATTTCTTCCTCTGGAAAACCAGCACGTCGGACTATCAGATACTGTCTCTCAAACAAACTCAGAAATAAATGACAAAGATTTATTTAAGGGTCTTAGAATTTACAAACTGGGAACACAGCTAGGCAGAAACCCAGGAGTGTTCTGAAGAAGAAAGAAAAGCTGAGTTCTTGTAGTGAAAAGTGCATTATTATGAATAACCAGTCTTGCATCCTCAGCCCTAGGATTGGTCCAGGATGGTTATCAGTGAGATGTCAGGCAGTCTGATAACGGATGTCAGGTGGATATTGGGTGGACTGGATGTGTGAGTCCTCAGGAAGTAATCAGAGGGTTACCCGGCGGTCTGATGTACATCCAGGCATTCACGCAGGACTCAAAAGTTCAAAAAGTTTAAGTTCCCAGTCTCCTTAGAACATGAACAGAGTCTTCTCCTCATGTCTCAGCCTTCATAATGTTAATCATTTGGGCAGCTTGGTTGAAGTGACTCCATTTAATTTATACCCTATCTTCACTCTTTCCTCATCTCAAAGCTCCCTTTCCGGTTGAACGTTGTGTTTGTCCGTATAGCCTTCGGGTCTCTGAAAGGTTGAGTTTGATAAAGGCAGGGCCTGGACCAACAGGAAGGTTCTCCCTGTGCCTGAGGCAGGCCAGAGTTGCCCACCCCTTCACCTCTGCCCCCCGCACTGCTGCCTCCTCAGGGTGGACCACGCTTTTCTCTGTTAGCAGCCTAAGGGGTAGCACTTCCTAGGGTCAAGTTCTCTAGGTCCCCAAGGTCACCGTGGAGGCCAGTTAGAGGGAAATGAAGTGAATAATCACTTGATCCAAGTTGCTGCAACCTCAGAGAGGACGCAGGCCCGAACCTCCCAGCCCAGAATCCTCGGCCGGAAGGTGTTTCTGTCTGGCAAAGCTACCAGCCACACCCAAAGAAGGCTGATTTGCTAAGTGAAATGACTAATTAGTCCTGAAGCGGAGATTCCTATCTTCTCACAGTGGCCTCATGATTTATTCATGTAAGGCTGGAACACTTGCAGGGCCTGCGCCCTTGTCTCCTGTGGCTTCCATGTGATGGGCAGCCAACTGTGTTTTTCCAGAATGGATAATTGCTCAAACCTAGCTTGCTTTCCCAGGGTCAGCCAGGAAACCTATGACTCTGGTCGCTTAATAGCTCCCTCCTTCCCCTGGTCTGCAGTCGTTTCAGAAGGAATGCATTCTTATCTGGGCCTCACTCCTTCTGTGGCAATGTGGGCTCTATGGTATCTCAGCGCCTTCTAGCCCTCAGGTTCTTTATTTTTAAATTCCTGCCCCTTCCCCCTGTCAACCCTTCTGTTTTCTTAAGGTATTTGCTTCCATCGGGCTGCTTGCTGCAGGGTAATCAGAGACAGCTCAGCTGCTTGGAAGCCTCACGCCTGGTTTCACTTTTCTGCCCAATTACCAAGTCTTAAAGGCACCTATTGTCGTTTAAGCTGTTAGTTTCTGGCCTTTTAAGATTGCACAGATTCACCTAATGTCTTCTGACTTGTGACTCCCAGCCTAAAATCTCTGTAATGAAGAACAAGGTGCCAGCCTTTAGGAAGAGTTAGGCAGGCTCACTCCATCTCCAGATTCCTCACTTTACAGGACATTTGCAGTGTTACTATGACTGCCTCCTGGACTCTGGCTGAGGAATGATTGAGTCCTGAAGGATGTGGTTGCCACCTTGCGGATTGTCTGGGGGTGAGTGGCAGGGGGACCAGACTGTTAGGGGCTATGTCATGGTTTTGTTTTTGTGCTTTTTTTTTTTTTTTGGTCTATTTGACATTATGATCACACCAAATATATCCCATTTCCTCCAATTATGTTACAGTGTAAACATTTTTCTCTATCATTCCCTTGGTAAATGTATTTATTGGCCATGAGATGTTCCAGATTGAATTCTTAACATGATCATGTAATAGCCAAAATTTGGAAGCAGCCCAAGTGCCCATCAGTAGATCAGTCGATAAAAAATGTGTGCCACATTTACAGAATGGAAAATGTGTAAAATTTTAACATTAAAATAAGAAGTTGTTAAAAAAATAAATAAAACTAATTAATAAAAACAAAAACAAACTAGTGCACTTAAAAGCTTCTTTCCCTGTCCTGAATCTCTCTAGGCCCAGTCCTCAGAAGTGACCATTGTTAAGTTTCTATGTATCTTGCCAGAAATCGTCTGTGTTTATACCATATATGCATATATTGTTTTTTAAAATGTAGATGGGGCCGAAACCGGTTTGGCTCAGTGGATAGAGCGTCGGCCTGCGGACTGAAAGGTCCCAGGTTCGATTCCGGTCAAGGGCATGTACCTGGGTTGCGGGCACATCCCCAATAGGAGATGTGCAGGAGGCAGCTGATCGATGTTTCTCTCTCATCGATGTTTCTAACTCTCTCTATCTCTCTCCCTTCCTCTCTGTAAAAAATCAATAAAATATATTAAAAAAAAAAAAAAAATAAAATGTAGATGGGATTGTACTGTACATGTAAGATGGATTCAGAATGTTGTTCTGAAATATGATTCTTTAATCTTGTGCATTTCCCCTGAGCGGTGTGTGTGTGTGTGTTTGTGTGTGTGTGTATGTATGTGTGTGTGTGATGTTCTTTTTAACAGCGACATTGATCACCTATTATAGATGGACCATAATGAATTTAACTAGTGCCCTTGTTTGTAGACATTTAAGTTGTTACCATAATGAGCATCCTTGTATATACATTTGCATACCTCATTTACTCACCTTCTATCTGCCAAGTATGGTTTTAGACACTGAGGATTTAGTGGTAAATAAGACAAACTTTTGTGTAACATTTATACCAGTATAATTGTCAGATCAATTCTGAAGAGTGAAATTGTTGGCAGGTTGATGTAGCACATTTATTGCATGCATCTAAGCCACATAGAATATTTTATTGAGTGTTTGATAAATGATAAATCAGTGGCTGCCTGAAACTTTGTCCATCCCCTTGCCCCTGCCACCTTATGCCCCCCTTTCCCCAGTCTCCCAGCATTAAAGGGCCATTTACTGAGGCTTCAGGAAGGTATTTCAGCAGTGATGGATGGGGACAGTAATATGTGTTTTCTGACACTATTAAGGATCATAGGATACAGCCTTTCTGTGTCCTCACAACTGTGTGGGAAAGTTGTTTTACCAGAGAGCTTCCTGTGTCAAAGGGGGCTGGCTCTCCCCTCCTTAGCTCTTGTGATGAGAAAGATTCAGATGGATGACAGAAAGCAGTGTTGAAACAAAGCAAGTGAGTTTATTAAGGAAGCAAAGCAAGCAAATTTATTAAGAATCCACTTGGCATAAAGCACAAATGGGCAACCTGGTTAGTCTGAGCACTCCATCTGGTGGGGGCTCAAGGGTTTTATATTTTACCCTCCTATAGGTTTCAAGGTTCCCCTTTTACATTGTTATGGCTTTTCCAATAATTTCTGAGAACATCTGCCAATTTTATCTTGGTAAGTCCCAAAACTGCTGACTTCTTTGTGCAGTAGGTGAGATCAACTCCCTTTTCCTGCTCCCTTCCCCTCTTCCTGCCCTAACAACTATCTTTCTTGCCTAAGACCCCCCCTTCAAATGATACTATCCAACTGCTTTGGGGGTTTTATTATTTGTCCCCCAGACTTTATCTGTCCTTGGGTTTAGCTGGCAAAAATGGCATTAATTTGGTCTTTGTTCTCTGTTTTCCTGTACCTGGGTGATTTAAGCTATGTATTCTCTGGTTAGGGAGGACAGGTATAAGCCATTTTCTCTCAAGTGTCCTTGGTTGGGAAGATAAGGTCTTGCCACTCACAAACTGGCTGCGGCTGCCTGAACTGTTTGGCCTTGTTTACTTTTCTTGTCTTAGTTTCCCCATTCCACCTGCCCAGGAATTTCCCTAGCTTCTTACTGTCCTGCCACAGTTGGAGTGGCTAGTTTGCACTTTACAGAAGGAACTGGGCCCAGAGAGGTAAGGTTAGTTAACTAAGGTTGGTGAAGGGACTGCTTGCTCCCATGAAGCTGGCTGGTGGGAAGGCTGGGATGAGGACCCAGGCAGAGGGGTGCTGCTTTCTGGAACTTCTTCAAGGGTGCTCAGAGTTCCTGCCATGTAAATTAAATCATTTTAAAACCAGAAGATAAGTTAGTTTTTTTCTTTTCACTTATTATGTGGAGATAGGGTTCTAAAGGACTTGCATTTCATGAATTCATTTAGTGCTGCTCTGTGCAATGCAGTAGCCACAGTCATGTGTGATCATTTAAATTTAAATGTAATTAAAATTAAATTATAAGTTCCTCAGCCATGGTGCTCAGTAGCCACGTGGCTAGTGGCTACTGTAGTGGACACTGCACTTACAGAACATTGCTGTCACCCACGGCGCTGACTTGCAGTGTCCATAAGGCGGTGGCATTATTTTTCTCCTAAACACTGGAATGTTTGGGGGAGGAATTTTTGAGATCATCTTCACTTTCTAACTTTACAAGTAGGGAAAAGGAGGCTCACAGATAGGAGGTGCAGCTGAGGGTTCAAAGTCCCCCTGTGTATCCTCCACTCCAACCTGCCTCATTTATCCTGAGGGCCTCTATGTGTGTGTGGCTGCCTCTGTTCCCTTGCCCTGACCACTTGCTGATCCTAAGGGCCCAGATCAGGTGCCCTCTGCCACATAGTTCCAAGTCTGCCTTCTTGCTGTGTCCCCACGACCCGGAGACCACAGTGTGAGTCAGCCACCTCTGCATGGCGATGCTGTGCCCCGCAGATTCTCCCCCAGGACTGTAGGCCAACCCTCAAACCCTCTTTTGATGGGGTCAGGTCAAGTTTATAAACACAGTTACAGGAAGCTGGGCTGCCACTGCACACACAAACCACCCCACCCGGCGATGCGCAGACTGAGACAGATGCTGAAGAATGAGGGGATAGTGCTACACAGACTGAGACAGATGCTGAAGAATGAGGGGATGTGAAGCTTGGACCAGGTAAAACTGGAGATGCCAGCAGATGATCCAGTGTTTTCAAAGGTGGGGGTGGGTATGCAAATTAGAGACCAAAACCTCTTGTAGAGGCTTAGAACAATTAAAATGCAAACTGCAAATCCAGATGATTGAGAAGGCAGACAGAGCCTTTGCCTGAGGTTGTCCTCTGGGCTTCGGGAATGATAAGAAATCGTTGGTTTAAGACTGAGAGACAAATGTTGAAAAGGTCAAGGATGCCTATACTTCACGCTACATAGATTTTATTTTCCACTCAATCACTTCCTCCCACAAACTGTAGTTAGAAAGATTGGCAGAGGGTACTAAGCAGTCAATAACTGTTATTATTACTGCTACTATTACCATTACTAATACTCAGTAATAACAGTACTACTACTTCTAGTAATATTGATAGTTATCAACTGCTTAGCATTCTCTGCCAATTTTTCTAACTACCGTTTCAGTAATAGTAATAGCAGTAGTAGTCATAGTAAACAGGAAGGCCTGAGTTAAAAATTATATCCCTAAGCAGTCTTTAGAGGTGGAAGGAGCTGTTCTTTCTGGTATCTGAGGATATTCCTCTTGTGTGTTTACACTAGTAGCTCGCAAATAATAGTGGACATTGGAATCGCCTGAAGGGCTTGTCAAACCATAGAGGCTGGACCCCACCCCCAGAGTTTCTAATTTGGCATCTCTAACAAGCTCCTGGGAGATGCTCCTGGGAGATGCTGATGCTACTGGGCAGCACACTGTGAGAAGCACTGGTTTATACCGTCAGGTGCTAGAGAGAACTCAGCTAAGTTTCAGTGGCACAGATTTAAATTTCTAAGCCCCTTTTACAAACCCTTGTACCCATGCCCCAGTGGTGCCAGCTGCCTAGAACAAGCCTCTGCACCAACTGGAAATCACTTTTGTTATTACTAACCATGGCTGTGTTCCCGATTTTCAGACCTAACCGTAAGTCTTGAACTTCTCCAATGTGCCTGTCTTACAGTGGGTGCGGCGGGTCACACCGATGAAGTGTAAGGCATTGCCCTGCCCTTAAGAAGATTAAGCTAGTTTTGGGGTGGGGAGAAGACAATCACAGGGGAAAAAAGTGTAAGTGTGCTCAACTTTGGAAGCTGACACATTCAGAGCGAGGATTCCTGGGGGTTGGCGTGGCCAGGAGGAGTTGGAACTTGAACGAAAGCAGAGGTAGGATTTGAATAGGCAGAAGGTATCTCAGGACAGTTAAACAGGGCTAGTAGAAGCCTGGAGGTGGGAATGCATGTGCTGGGCTGTGCCTGCCGGGAAGCCAGAGTACAATTGAGCATGGGGCCAGGTGATGATAGGGCCCTGGGGCCTGGCCAAGGCACTCAGTCTTGATGGGAAAGGGAAAACAGGTCTTGAGCAGAGGAGAATGTGGTGACATCAGTGTTTCAGGAAGACAGACTTGGGGATGTATGGGGTAAACTGGAGTGGGGGGAGGACTGCTAATCAGGAGGTGCTAGGCATATTATTTATCCATAAAAGTCTAGCTCAAGAGTGTGGTAGGTATGAAGAGAGTCTAGCTAATTCCATTCAGAAAACACATACTGCAGACCTACTGTGTGCCTAGCACTGTATTAGATGCCTGAAGATACAAGGATGGGTGATGATGGGCTCTGCCGAGGACCTCACAGTCTAGTGAGGAAGAGGAACATATAAAGAGAGAATTTCAAGCAATATGCCATGATGGAGGTGTGCACAGCGGTGAAAACAGAGGGGGGCCTCGTGTCCAGGACACAAAGAACATTTCAGAGGAAAGATCAGAAGTGACCGAATAAATTCTGTCTGACTTTGCTGTGCTGCTTTTGACAAAGAGGAGGTGTTATGTTTTCAGACTTAAAAGGGGGGCCTATCCTTTCCTCCCATCGACTGCAAGGCCCTTGGTGACTTTGCAGCCCAGTGGCCTGTGTTGTGTGACCCCATCTTGAGTTCACCCTGATTGGATAATTATAGTGCTCTGCTGTGCTGCTTGGGGTGTCCATTCAAGTGTATATTTTCTTCTTCCCTCCCTCCCTTCCTTCCTCCTCCCTCTCCCTTCTGTTAAAACAACACAGGAAATTTTAAAAGGAAAGAGTTCACGCAACTATTCATCATCCTAGCACATTTTTGCATCTGTGTTCTCTACCATTTTTTGGCCCCACGCCTATATTTAAAACAAAACAAAAATGTAATCAAACTGTACTTACCATTTGCGCGTGTTCACTTAACATTGTAACACCTGGAGCTCCTATTTATCATTTTAATGTTTGTATAATCTCCATTGCATCCGGAACAAGTAATTGCCACGGCAAGTCCTCAGTAGAGGATGCTGAGTTTGTTTCCAGCTTTTCTGTGGCCATGGAGCTGTGTTCTTTTCTCTTCTCTCCAGAGGCCACATTTAAGTCCCAGATCTGTGGCTAGTGAGCTATGTTACTTAACTCTCTGAGCTTCAACTTCCTGGTCTGTAAAATGGTGATAATATTGACTACACAGGGTGTTGAGAGATGACCCAGGGTCAATATATGTGGAAGTGTTTCATAAAGGATCCGCACATTTAGGCATAGTTGACATCCAGGAAAAGAATGTGAGCATTTTATGGTTCTTCTTCTTTTTTTTCCTTTGAGATAGAACTCACATACCATATGATCCGCCCATTTATAGTGTACAATTCAATGGCTTTTAGTATATTCAGAGCATGGATCATCACCACAATTGATTTTGGAACATTTCATCAGCCCCCAAAAGAAACTCCATACCCATTAACAGTCACTCCCCATTTCCCCCAATCTCTCTAGCTCTATGTAACCACTAATCTACTTTTGCCTTCATGGATTTTGCCTATGCTGGCCATTTTATATAACTGGAATCACACAGTATATGTTGTTTTGTGACTGGCTTCTTTCACTCTGCCTAATGTTTTCAAGGCTCATCCACATTGTAGTATCAGTACTTCATTCCTTACAATTGCCAAATAATATTCCACTGTATGGATATAGCAGATTTTATTACATGCATCAGTTGATGACATTTGGGTTTATGGTTCTTGATAAATGATGCTCAGTGGCATCTATCAAACACTGTTGTGTATCCCAAGCTGTTTGATGTGCCAAAAAGTAGGACTTGTGATCCCTTTTCCAGTAACAAACTGCAGGGATTAGGTAACAGTAGGCCTTCGGAGAGCTGCCCAGTGCTGAGCGAGCACTCGCCCTCCAGGAGGGGACTGTGCCTTCCTTCCTTCCAGTGCTGACTTTCCCGGGCTGGAAGGTCAGAGGAGGGGCTTCGGGAGGCAGAGAAGCCTTCCTGGAGGCGGGGTCTTCCAACTGGCCCTCGAGGATGGACAGGTCTCACTGAGTGAGGAGAGATGGACATGTTGGGCGGTGTGAGCAGGGGACAGGTTGTCAGGATAGGAGAGTGGAGGGAAGATTTGGGGGTGCTGAAACTGAGGGTCCAGATTATAGATAGACGGAGGGGGATCTTATGCCTTCTTATCATTTGGGGGTATGGGAGAAAGGGTTGTGTGGTGATGAGCATGATGACGTGAGGATGGCCCACTGCTGCGTTATAGGTTCCCCCCTCCCTGTAGCCGGTGGAGGTTTTTCTGAGCCAGGTTAGCCTCCTGCGTTTTCAGTGGCTTCCTGGAGCCGGGCTACCTGGGGGCGGGAGGGGAGAATAGTCTCCACTTTTTTCTTGGCTACTCATGAGATTGATGTAATCTGGGCTTGGCTTTCTCCTCTCCCAGCTGCCAGGCCTTCTCCTTGGAGGCGCCAAGTCTGAGCCGCCTGAAACATGAGGCGGGGTGGAGGGGAGGGAGGACTGGGTTGCCTGTCCGGAGACCTGTCTGGTCCTGAATCTGTCACTGCCTGGGAGAACAGAGACTTGGACAAGTCCATTCCCTTTGCTGGGCTTCAGTTTCCCCATCTGTAAAGTGAGGGTGTTGGTGAGAATTTGCATGGTTCAGCGAGGTTTTCTAAGTTGTATTGTGTACTGGGGGATCTTGGACAACCGGCCTTGGGTGGGTCATTCCTGCTAACAGTGATGGCGAACCTTTTGAGCTCGGCGTGTCAGCATTTTGAAAAACCCTAACTTAGTTCTGGTGCCGTGTCACATATAGAAATTTTTTGATATTTGCAACCATAGTAAAACAAAGACATATTTTTGATATTTATTTTATATATTTAAATGCCATTTAACAAAGAAAAATCAACCAAAAAAATGAGTTCGCATGTCACCTCTGACACGCGTGTCATAGATTCGCCATCACTGTGCTAGGAGGAGTTTGCGGCTTCTCTTAAGAGTCCTGGTATAAGTGCTACAACTGCACGGCCTAGCCAGGGGTGGCCGCGGCTGATATAATTGTACAGACCATGACATCATGTGAGGATAGGTGTCTTGGTGCCCTCTGATCCCTGACCAGTAAGCCTGGAAACCTGTGGCTCTGATTGCAAAGGCAGATTTTCTGACTCTGGCCTGTTTTTGGTAAACTGGCAAAAGCTACATGTGCCATGGTTCAGGTGGGTACAGACCTCAGTGGCAGGTGCTGCTGTGGCAGCAGAGGGGTCAGGCTGGCCTAGGGAGGCTGGGTGGACCAGTGTGCTGGGCGAGGATCACTCAGTGGGGGCTGGTCCTGGAGCCCTCTTGGGAATGGTGGGGTGTCAGAGCGATGCTGGGCAGGCTGGCTTTGTCCATGTGGCTGAGGTTTACGTGGCTGGATCTGGTTCTGCTCCTGGATCCAGTCCTTGTCTTCACTTCGCCTCCTTTGTGGGCAACATAGTTTCTGGTTGTTTTCCCTTCCCGCCCCCACCTTGGCCATCTGTCTCCTAGTGTTTGCTGTTGGCCTCAAGCTTGAGGGCCTCTGGGCAGATTGGTACAAGCCCGTTCCCATCTTGGGAGGGCACGTGGCTGGCCTCCCACCTTCTGCGTTGTTTCCCTTCCCACATCTTCTTCGGCACCTGAATGTCTTTCCTGAACTGTACCTGGTATTCCTGGGCTAGAGGCTGGGATTTAGGTCGGAGGAGGATACTGTTTCTGTTCCTGTTTTCAGTTTCTGTGGTGGATGTATCTACTAAATCCTGATCAAAACACATGGCCTCACACACAGCAGAGCCTGAGAGTGAACAAGTGTTTGAAATTGCTGCTGTTTGGGAAAACCTAGGCAGGATGATTTGCCCTAAGCTGAGTGGATACTTCCTGCCGAGAGCCTCCTGGCTTCCCCAACGCCACAGGTAGGAGGATCCCACAGGGTCGGCATTGGACTTACTCAGACGACATGACTTTGTTTTGTTAAAGGCAAGATCTCCCACCTTAGGCCAGAGCAGGACAGCAGACAAACTCTCTGGGCTCAGTCTCCCTGCCTGGGAAGTGGGGCTTTCTGCTAGTCATCTTCCTTACTCACTTACCCACTAGGAGGATCAGGTAAGAGTGTTTTGAAAGCTCATGAAAATCCTCATCTAAAAGGAACTACGGGAGTAAAAGGAATTAATGTTTTAAAGGAAAGAAAGAGAAGTCGTCACTGATTTTGGCCCTGAAGCCAAGAAGGTGAGGTCAAAGGACAACCGTGGCTGCTGAAAGGAGGCTGCGGCTCTCAGGGTTATAGGGTCCTTGGGTTGAGCCCCTGGCTGACTCAGGAGGCAGTTCTGCACGTGCTCAGTGCTTTTGTCTGTGTGCCCAGCACCCGTGAGAAAGCCCACCCCGCGACTGTGGTGACGAAAGCTGAGGGGACAAGCCACCAAACCAGTCTGGAGGCCAAGCAGAGATCATGCTGTGGGGCACTGACAGCTTTGAAAGTCTGTATCCCTGATGGAGTTTAAAATCCTCAACACTCTACTGCTCTAAACAAAGCTGTACCGTCCAGGCAAAGGGATCCAAGTGAGGCAAGCCCTGGGTGGTGATGATGACTTTTTATAGAATGAAGCCCCTATTGAGTTAATGGATCTAGGCATTGATCATCAAAGCTGCTATTATCACAGAGAGAAAGAGCCAGGCTGCATGTCCCACCTGATGGAGGCACACAGCACCTCCTATGGAGTTTTGCCACAAACAAACCTGAAGCTGATCGGCTTCTACATCCAACCAGCAATTTACAGGAAATACTGGGGACAAAGGAACATGTTAAACAACACTATGGGGGTGCAATCGGCAAAATCCAGTCTGTGGAAAACTCTGTAGGTCAAAAAACTTAGTATTTTCAGCAAATGAATTGTGTGTGTGTGTGTGTGTGTGTGTGTGTGAGAGAGAGAGAGAGAGAGAGAGAGAGAGAGAGAGAGAGAGAGAAAGAGAGAGAGAGAGAGAGAGAGAGAGAGAGAGAGAGAGAGAGAGAGGAAGAGGGGGAGGAAGAGGAGGAGGAGGAGGAGAAGGGAGCAAAATCTATAGATTATAAGAGACCTACGCAATTATGAACTTTATTTGGATTTTGATTTGGTGAAATAAACTGTAAAATAACCTTTGTGACACAATAGGGAAAATATTAGCACCAACTGGATATTGATGATATTAAAGAATTATTTTTAAAAGCATGATAAGTACCATGGTTATAGTTTTTAAAGAGAAGGGTCTTATCTTTTAGGCATACATATCGACAGATTTACAGATGATTTGCTTCAAGATAACCCAATGGAGGGGGGAGATATCTATGAGTTAATAATTGTTGAAGTTTAAAAAATTGTTTTTAATGAGATTTGACAAAAACTTTATGGGACTACTTGATCCCAGGTTGATTAAAAAGCCTTATTGTATGGACATGCCTCTCAGTCTCAGTGTTACAGTCATTATTGAAATATTTGTAAAACAAATGAACTTCAGTACATTAAAACATAGAATAGGACTATTTTCTGGGTAGGTACAAAGTAGATAATAATATCTATGGAGACTACTGTGGTTAGATGCTGTTCTTAGCCCTTTTATCTGTTCATTTAATCCTCATAACAACTCTGTAAGGGAGATACCATTAGCAACCTCCGTTTTTAGAATGCACTTTTATTTTGGAATAATTTTAGATTTACAGAAAAGTTGCAAAGTACAGAGAGCTCCTGTGTACCCTTTACTCAGTTTCCCCAAACAGGGGGCAATAATAATACCTCTTTATAGGGTTATTAAAAGGACTCAGTAAGTTATACATTTTATTTTATTTATTTAGTTTTTGCCCACACGCTTTAAAAACATAGTTAATATACCATATTATGTTAGTTTTAGATGTGCAACACAGTTATTCACCATTAGCATACCTAACAAAGTGATCACCACGCTAAGTCTAGTAGGTCTGTCATTACAAGGTGATTACAACATTGTTGACTATACTTCCTGTGCTATACATTACATCCCTGTGATTTATTTTATAACTAGAGGCCTGGTGCATGAATTCGTGCATGGGTGGGGGTCCCTTGGGGTGGCCTGCAGGGTGACCTGGCGCTGCCCCCTCACCTGCTCCACCATCCTGCCTGCAGGGCAATCCATCAGAGCTGTTCCCCCTGCCTGGCTTCCTCAGCGCTGCTGCTGGTCGCCATCTGTGGGGTGATTGGCGGGGTGATTGGGCCCCTGCTCGCACTTGCCTTGGCCTGGTGCCGCTCGCTCACCTGCTCCACCATCCCGCCACAGTCCCACTCCCATCAGGGCCCATCAGGGCCAGCAGCGCCTCCACTGCTGCCCACTGCCAATGCTGCGTCGCCGGCACCCACCATGTTCTGTGCTACTACCCCCTGGTGGTCAGCACACATCATAGCAAGCGGTCAAACTCCTGGTCGAAGGGGTAATTTGCATATTAGGCTTTTATTATATAGGATAGGAACTTTGTACCTCTTATTCCCCTTTACTTTTTTGGTTCCCCCCCCGCCCTTACCCTTACCCTCTAGCAACTAATTGTTTGCTATGTCTTTGAGACTTTCTGTTTTGTATTGTTTGCTCATTTGTTTTTTCTTTAGATTTCACATGTAAGAGAGATCATACGGTATTTGTCCTTCTGTCTGAGTTATTTTACTTAGCATAATACCCTCTAGGTCCATCCATGTTGCAAATGGTAAGATATCATTCTTTTTTTTAATTTTTATGGCTGAGCAAATTCCATTATATATATATTTATCTTCTTTATCCATTCATCTATTGATATACTTTTAGGTTGCTTTCATATCTTGGCTATTGTAAATAATGCTGCAATGAACATAGAGGCACAGATATCTTTTTAAATTAGTGTTTTTGTTTTCTTCTGATAGATACCTAGAAGTGGAATTTCTGGGTTACATGGCATTTCTATTTGTAACTTTTTGAGGAACCTCCGTACTGTTTTCCATAGTTGCCGCACCAGTTTGTAATCCCACCCACTGTGCATAAGGGTTCCCTTTTATCTACATCCTTATGAACACTTGTAATTTGCTCTTTTTGATGATAGACATTCTAACAGGTGTGACGTGACATCTCATGGTGGTTTTGGTTTGTATTTCCCTGATGATCAGTGATGTTGAGCATCTTTTCATGTTTTGTTGGCCATCTGTATGTCCTCTTTGGAAAAATGCTTTTCAGGTTCTCTGCCTATTTTTTAATTGGATTTTTTGTTTTTTTTATGTTTATGAGTTAATACATTTTAGAATGGTGCCTCGAATACAGAAAGAAAGAAATGTTAGCTATTTTATGAATAGTGAAAAGCCTTTGCAATTAGAATAAGATGCGACTGTAAAATAATGAGTGATTGTTGTTGAGGAGAGAGAGGCAGATTCAAAGGAAATAAGAGATATCAGGAATCTAGTTTTTATTTTTAGAGGCAGGAGCCTAATTTCTTATACTCGTGCTCAGTTTACAGGCCTCTCCAGTGCGAGAGGAAAATACATGTTCTGATAAATCTGCCAGTTGGTCACCTGCCTATCAATTAATTAACTAATTAAAAAACATTTATTGATAAATATGAGCAAATTACTGTGCTGTGAAAGACACGGTGATAAACAGAACTTTATGACCTTTAAAAATCTGTTATTTTCAAATAATTTTTTTATTAAAGTACATATACAGGATATTGTTCATTACCAGGGCAGGTAAAGCTGATTCGTGTTCCCAACCAGAAAGCCCAAATAAAAAAGAATTTCTGATATCTATCTATCTATCTATCTATCATCTATCTATCTATCTATCTATATTAAAAGCCTAAGCGACTGTCTGACTGTCCGACTGTTGGGTAGCTATGACACGCACTGACCACCAGGGGTTAGACGCTCACCGCAGGAGCGGAAACCACAGGCATGGAAACATGGAACAGACTGATGAATCTCAGAAGGAAGTGGGGGAGGGGAGAGGGTGGGAAGAGATTAACCAAAGATCTTATATGCATACTAGAGGCCCAGTGCACAGATTCATGCACCGGCAGGGTCCCTCAGCTTGGATCGGGCCGAAATCAGCCGGGCCTCTAGTTTATTGTAATTATAAACATTGAAAAATCAAAGCACATCATCCTTTCTTCCGAACCCTATATTTAATCCGTGTTGAGCCACAACATTCCCATCAGTTGTGGATCCAGATGTGGAGGCTGATTATGCCACTTTCTCCAAGGGTCCTGACCTTGGCCCCTTCTCTGTAGTAGGAGTCAGTGATACCTGTCCCCAAGGGCCTTCCAGGGATTTGGTGAGGATGAAATAAGAGATCTCAGGTGAAACCATTTCGTAAATCATAAAGCTCCTCTTCAAGAGTACTTATTCATAGGAGTCCTTCATTAGATATTTATTAATTAGTGTTACACTGCCTTTTCCAAGGTATGAAAACAGTCTCATAGGTCCAGATTTTCAGCAAGAAGAGCCAGAACCAAAGATAATTTGGAGTGAATTTTTGGGTACCCAGGATTCCATTAGGTACTGGGTTGCAGGCTTGCTGTATGTAATATTTTCTAAGACGGGGCTTCTCAAACTATAATATGTATGTGAATCACCTGGGCATAGTGTTAACACGCAGATTCTGACTCAGTCGTGCTGGGGTGGGGTCTGAAATTCTGCTTTTCTAACAAGTTCCTGGTGAAGTTATGCTGTTGGTCCAAGGACCACACTTTGGGGAGCAGTGTTCTCAGGGGTGCCATGTCCAGTGGTGAGGACAGGAGGGAAGTGCAGCGCAGGCCCTGGGAGGGAGGAAGAATGCCAGGAAGGTTGTGTTGGGAGCTGTGATTGCGGGTCAGTGCCCCCACTTCCTTCCCATCGCCATCTGGTGGGAAGAGGCTGCTGTCTGGGCTGTGTATTTGCTCTGAATTTGGGGGGAAGAACATACCCATTGTGAGTGCTCGGGGAAGGAGGAGGAAGGAAGGAGATTGCACCATCGGGTATGGTTAACTGTCCTTTCTAGGTGGCAAGCTGCATTTCCCCACGGCTGAACAATGATCTAGAGATAGCAGAATGAGCTAGGAAGTTCCTGCCTTCAGCATCTGATGGGGCCACACAGCAAGATCCAGTGCAGACCAGAACTTTAAAAAAATTGTTTTTGCCAGTAGTGGAGGCGGTTGAAGAGTGTTGACTTAAGTGTTTCAAATAAGGGAAGGACTGCGGAGTAAGCAACCAGACGTGCTCCCACCCTTCTTTTTACATTCCTCTGATACCTTTGTCATTTCCTACTCCCAGCTTGCCAACACAGGTGCCCTCATGCTGCCTCCTAGCAGCCCAAGCCTTCCACCGCAGGGCCCATCTTGTTCTGCCTTCTCCCCAAGTACCTCAGTTCTCCTCATCCCCAACACAGTTTCTTCTCCTCTTACGTCAACATTTCCTTTCTCTTCAGCATAGCTGAATTTTGCCAGGTGGTAGGGAAGCAGTCTAATTCAACTAATTCATATTAAGGTATGCATGACTGCCAATCCAACTAGCTGTAGTTATTTTATTTTATGAGCTGTAACATACATGGATTCCTCCCTATTTCTCTCCCTCTGGTCAGAGCGTAAGCTTTTGGGAAACTTGAAGTTCTGTAGGGTCTCTCTTGCTGTAGATGGTGAGAACTCAAGAGTCTGGGTGTGGGAAGAGCTGTGGAACAAAATCCAGGTGTACCTGGTGCAGGGGTGTCTGTTCGGGCAGAAAGGTTCCTTCTGCCTCTACAGCAGGCCCCAGGAAAAGCAGGAGGCTGTGATGTAAGGGAAGTTTCCTGTAGCTGTGTGGTTTTCACATGGAGTCCTATGGTACACACTTGGGTAGGGTGTGTGTGTGTGTGTGTGTGTGTGTGTGTGTGTGTGTGTGTATGTGTATGTATGTGTATGTGTGTGTGTGTGTGTGTGTGTGTGTGTAGTAATCAGACAAGTGCTTTGTGTTGCTCCCCTTTCAACCAAAGCATTTTTGCTTTCATATATTTTTGAAACAAACATTCTTAAGTTCTTAAGGCCTCTGGCAAGCAGAACTGGGGCAGGGGGGATTGATTCTGCTAAAAGAACTTCTGTGCAATTTCATTTTTATTTAGCCACGTTTGTGTCTATTACTGCATTAAAAATGTAAAAAAATAAATGACAAGAAAAAGAGCTCTGCTACTAGAAAAAGTTTGGAAATCCTTGCCAAATCCAAGACAAAGACTAGGTGTTGAACGACCTGGGGTCTTGGGCTGCTCCGCTGTAAACTGCTCTGTGACCTTGGGCAAGCTGCCCCGCGTGCTTCTTCAGCTGTGAAAAGCGTCCTTCCTCTCCCCTGCGGTTTGACCCTGTAATTTCGTGAGAAGCAGCTGTTGGCAGCTGTGGGAGCAGGACTGTCCCTCCCCTTCCCTGCAGTGCCTGGAAAGGCTTGGGTCTGACACCTTGCCTGCCCCCCGCCCCGCCCCAGCGTGCTCCGATCATTCCTAGGCTGGAGAGGAAGGGGGATTTTGACCAAATTACGTTGTGTCTTACTCACCATTGGGACCAACGGGAAAATCCCTCTCCGGCTGGGCGGTCTCGGTCAGAGTGTATGCGCAGGGCTCCTGAGCTGAGTTTAGTCCATCCACATTGAAGGGCTTACTGTGAACTCGGTGTGAGCTTAGGTGTCCTGGGGGTAAAGAGAAGTTCCGCCCAACAGCTCTGCCCTCAAAGAGCACGAGAGAGAAGGCACACGGAAAGTCTAGTTTAGAAAAGCGATTTGCGAGGGTGCCCTCTTCAAATGCCTGGCGGTACTTACCTGAACGGGAAACTGCCTGTTGTTCATCTCTGTGTTCCCAGTGCCTCCACTCAAGACTCATTTATTGCACGCACACTCACTGAGCACTTGGAGATGCTAAAAGCTCAACTGTGAGTGAGACAGTGCTGACCCTGCCTTTCGGGAGTTTTCAGCTGAGGGGGGCCGTGGGGGGGGGGGCGCTCAGGCAAGTAGATAGTCAGAATAGTCCAGGGCGGTAAGAGCCGTGATAGACGTTGAGTTGTGCACACAGAGAGCACCTGTTTGTTGTCGTGGTCCTGGAAATCTCCGATGCTTCTGTCTGAGTCCCTGGCAATTCCCCTGGGTCTGCTCTGAAGGTGGCCCACCCGGCAGAGACCCAGGGATCCAGGCAGAGATCTCTGTTTACTAGTATCTGGGAACCCTTCTCTGTGTGTATATGAGCCTTGCCAGGCAGACCCAGCCTCTGTCTAGGACCCTGCAGAGTCCCTGAACTGGAGGAAACGGGGTGGTGGCAAGAGGCCCAAGGAGACAGTCTGTCCCCTGGCTGTCCTGTGCCCTGATGTGTGAGACACAGCCGGCTTCTCACTCTGCTCTGGAAGGAAAGCTGGGACCGGCCAGCCCTCCAGATAAGGCAGGAATGTGTGGGGGCCAGTGGCTGCTCTGTGGGCCTGTTTCTCTGATGGCGGAGGCGATTTTCTGGGTTACTGCGGGGCAGGAGAGGGCAGCCTGCACCCCTGGGTGAGAACATGTGCTCTGATCCATGACATTCAGTGTCCAGTGGATTCCCCCTTCACCACATCCCGAGCACCAAGGATTTATGAGCTACGTGTTCGCACATTTCTGTAACTAAAGTTTCTCCACAGAGTTGAGTGTATTATTTTCATTTCACAGGTGGGGACACTGAAGCCCAGAGCGCTAAAATGGAAATGATATTTATCGGTGTTGATCATGTGCCAGGGGCTGTTCTGGGCACGTACATGTGTCCATGCCTTTCATTCTCCTTACCACCTCTGAGGTGGCTGTCATACCATCTTACCGATGAAGAAACAGAGGCACAGAAAAGTGAGACTCATCCAAAGTCCTAGAACCAGCTTAGGCACAGAGCTGGGCGGGGTTATCTCGGGGTCCTGCCCAGACCGGAGCCCCCTGCACACCCAGGGCACTGTTGTTAACTTCTGCCCCCGTGATTCCAATGTGAACCACGTGGGCGAGGACAAGGCCACCTTGAGGCAGCTAGCAAGGGAGGCCTGCTGCATGGGCTTCTACAGGGACGAGGCCATGTTCAAAGCAGAGGTCCATTCTAGATTAGTTTGGGTGGACGGAGGAAAAATAAGTCATGTTGGATGTGACACATACCTTTCCCGTGTCCCCACAGTAAGGCTGGAAGGAGACAGGGTAGGCAGCGCCAAATCCTGTAATGACTTAGAACAGAGTTAGAGGAACCAGGAAGGAGTGGCAGCCCTGAGGGTGCTTGGTCGCTGCTAATTGGGGCTGGTGATGACAGAGAGATGGCACAGCTGCAACTCGGAGCCGCTTGCTCAACAAGGCTCTGGCTTCTGCTGGGGAGACGCGGCTGGGTGGGAGGAGGGTGGGAAGGAAATCTGCTTCTAAGAGGACTTGGACTTATTCCCTCACCCCCACCCCACCCCCAAACTCTAGGCTGTGGGCACAGGGAGGCTGGGGGTGGATCTGAAGTCAAGTCCCTTTCAGGGTAGGGGTGAGAGAATGGGCCACCTGTGAGCATGGAGGCAGAAGGGGAAAGGGGCGGCACCATTTTATTCTTATGGGCAAAGCCTTCTGCTCTGCAATCAATCAAATTGGCCATTGGGATGGACTGTAAATGGGTGTTTGGGTGGTCCTGCCTTGGTCAACACCTTTAACGATTTGGGGCCTCCTTTTGTCTGTCTGTGAAATGGGTCAAGTTTAGTCTTTGCAGGCCTGCTCTGCAGCTCACTTTCTTTGTTCTGCAGTGATAGCCACACAGAACCACTTAGAGTTAGTTTTTCCTGTCTGTTGAGGATTTGAGGCAGCATACAATAAGAGGCACAGAGAATTTGAAAATAAAGGTAGAAGATCAAAAGCCACATACCCTCCAAAAGATTAGGATTTCTCAAATCTGTGGTAAGGCCTGGATACCTGCATTTTAACCAGTTAACTGCCACGGTCCAAAACGGAAACCATTCTTGGTCTATACTCGCTTATGTTGTACAAAGAGTTAAACAAGCTCCCCTGATGATTCTGTTATACCACCAAATTTGAGAGCCACTCTAGTGACTAGAGTGAAGGAAGGAGGAAGGCAATACACCTAAGAGCTAGGCCAGTATAGTTGTGGCCATTGACTACCAAGAGCAAAAGGGAAACAAGGTTGTCATTTTCATTATCTGAAATGAGGAAGAATATTTGTTCAAGGTAGATAGACATCATCACGGTACTAATTTCTGAGAGAAAGCCATTACCTGTGCCTGTTACAAAGGACACTTAACAACATAATGGATAATTGGGGGGCAGGGAGATGCTTTTATCCCTAAAGTTGTGCAGGCCAACCCCCCTCACTACCCCCGCCCCCTGTAACTGCGGCCCACCTGGGGCACCAGGCCCACTCTGCAGCAGGACCTGCTCACCCTCAGATGCCTTCCCTTCCTGCACTCAGCCAGTAGAAGGGACATTGTCAGGAGGAAGAGTGGGGCTATTTGAGGAAGGGATCAGGTGTGGGGGAAGGGTCGTGGTAATTCCTCTGGGGCCTGTGCGGTAAGTTTGAAGGTATAACCTGGATTGAGTGCCTCGGTGACCCATCACCAAGCCACAAGGCTTTCCTCTTCAGGGTGATCCTAAGGCACAGTAGTCAGGTGATTAAAGCGGCAGGCAGGAGGAGAGAGATGCAAAGTAAAAAAAACTGGCTCACACTGTATGATGCTGAGAAGATCTAAAGCTCCTTTACAATACTATCAGGGCAAATATTTGTAACATATATGACAAAGGTTAATATCACATATATGTAAAGAGTTTTTATGAACAATAAGAAAAAGGCAAATGCCCTAATAGAAAAATTAACAAAGCTCGCCTGCCTGCCTGCCTGATTGCCCCTAACCACTTCTGCCTGCCAGCTTGATCACCCCCTAACCACTCCCCTGCCAGCCTGATCCACGCCTAACTGCTCCCCTGCCGGGCTGGTCACCCCTAACTATCCTCCCCTGCTGGCCTGGTCACCCCTAACTTCCCTCCCCTGCAGGCCTGATCGCCCACAACTGCCCTCCCCTGCTGGCCTGTCCCCCCCAACTGTCCTTCCCTGCAAGCCCAGTCACCCCTAACTGCCTTCCCCTGCAGGCCTGATCGCCCACAACTGCCCTCCCCTGCCGGCCATCATTGACCACATGGGGATGGCCATCTTGTGTGTTGGAGTGATGGTCAATTTGCATATTACCTCTTTATTATATAGGATTGTATTAAAAATAGAAGTAATAGAAATGTCCACAATGAAGAATTTGCTTTAAAAACCATGGCTTATCTGTATGTGGGGTATTATTTAAAATTAGATCATCAAATAATTTTTAATTATGTGGGAAGTACATTAAGTAGAGAGTTTAAAAAGGCAGTTTCCAAAATAGTATATATGGCATCATACCAATTACATTATAAATGAACAAACTGAAAAAAGTCCAAGAGAGAAGACCTCAAAATGATAACAATGGTTCTCCTAGGAAGCTTCCTCTTTGTGCTTTTCTGTTGTCTTTCTTTTGTTCTTTTAAATAATGTACATGCTCCTTTTGAAATAAAAAAAATATCAAGAATGTGTTGTTTTTAAAGCAAGTCTGCCAGGGAGGTTCTCCTGCTGCCCTGAGTTCTGGCTGTGGGTGACAGTCCTTCAACACACTTCTGCCTCAGGTTAGAGCAAGCATGTCAAACTCAAAGGCTAACATGGGGCCAAATAAACAAGGTTTAAGTGCATGTGGGCTGCATAAAAACAAAAGCTTTGATTTTCATAGAAACGTAGGTTTATTTCGATAGAGACATGCTGAATACAAAGGGCTGAAATAAATGAGTAATCGTTAACCTAAAATAATAGAACATTTTAATAAAAATGAATATCTTTTCTTGAACATTAACTTACCAGACACTGAATAACTGCACAAATTAATAAGCGTAACACAAATAAACCTATTTTTCTTGTTCTCCGAAAGCGAAATAGTTCCTGTTGCACACACCAAACAAGTCAGTCCAAGATGAATGACGTGGCCATCGGCTGCTAAAATATTCGCTGCTATTATTAGTGGAGAAAAATGGTGCACCTGTGCATAAGGCACGTAAGGGAAATGAATGCAACATGATTATAGTAATCAGTTATTAGCGAATGTTGTAGTTCGTTATTAATAATTATGTATAACAGGATATTGTAAAAATTAAGTTACAAAATTTTTATTAAAACGTTTCTTACATACCGTTATATTGGCTGGGCTGCAAAAATATTTGTTGTGGGCCACGTGCGGCCCGCAAGCCGCGAGTTTGACATGCTTGGTTTAGATCTTTATTTCTACAAACACTGGCTGAATCCCTGCTTACTGCTCAGTGCTGAGCAGGCCCCGTGAGAGGTGTAAAGATGACTAGGACAGTACTTACTCTCCAGGCCCTTAGGACCTGGTTGGGGGTTAAGGACTAAGGTGAGTACCCGGGTCACTTTTTATAGAAATACCTTTAGCATTGGATATTTTCAGCATTTTGCTGGATGTGAAGATGGTACAGGGACATCTTAAGAGTACCTGAGATCTGCTTTCCTTGCCCAAAGCCCCGATCCCCCTCTCTCTTTGGAATTTTAGTTCGTTAACATGTGACTGATAAATCTCAGTAGCAGGAACCCATGGCTTGGCTCTATACAGCGAGAAGCCCAGAAATCACTCTCTATGTCTCACATTGATAGATCCATGTGACATACTGACCTGCATCAGAGATTCCTAAGAGGGTGAGCTGGGATGGGGGTGGGGACCTGAAAGAAGCTTCTTGGTCCCACCCTTCATTTTTTCTGATGTGTTTACTGAGGTCCCAAGAAAGAAATGGACTTGGACGTAGGTGATGGATCCAGGGCACCTATCCCTGTGCTGTACCCACAGTGTATGGTCTTCCCCATTCACAACCCTGAGTGTTTGAGAGAGGTGATCTGTGGCATTGTCAAGTAATGACAAAGAAACCAACTTGGGATAAAAAATTCACAGAAATGCTGAGAAACAGAGAGCATTCACCTTAGGATGGAGAGTTGAGTATATCAATGACGAAGTTGTTACAAGAATCTCTTGGACATTAAGATCCAGGTGTGCAGAAGAGAATTGACCAGAAGAAATAATAGTTTATGATTTGTACACACACCCACATTCACAAACACAGACACACATAGTCCGTCCCGTCTATTTGATGTGAATTTTAGGAAAGTGGAAAGACCTTCCTTTTTATCTCAAAGTAGTTCCTCCTCTTGCTCAGTGTGTGCCTAAACTTGCCACCATTAAAGTCCCTCTTGGTCAAGGATGCTGTTAAAATGTGAACGAGTTACTTTGAATGAGGTCAGGTTACCCTTGGGAACCCATGGTCACTTTATGTAACTGTGGAAAGAATCCCAGGGGGATGTGGGCCAAAGGGAGGTGCAAAGCTCACAGGAGACAGGCTGGTACAGGAGAACTCCACACTGGAGGGGCGGTACTTCCCCATTTTATGAGGGATGACCCTGTACCCCCACAGTGATAGCAGAACCTCAACCATCCTGGGTTTTCCTGTCTTCTCTTAGCAGTCCCTTTCGTGCTCTGCAGCGTGAGTTCATATTTCAGGTATCAACTGTAGGTCCAGCCTCCTGGGCTTTGCCCAGGCTGCGAAGGCCAGTTGGCTTCACGACTGGAGTGATGAGAAGGCTGTCTGACCAGCTGAGCATTACTGACTACTTGACCCATTGCTCTATCCCTCCCTCCACCACACAGTGAGGTGGGGGAAGGGCAAGTTCAGCTTCCTGAGATATTTCCTTGAGAAAGTGGCTACTTGACCGGGAGGAAGTGAGGTGGAGAGGTGCAGACTTGGGGCCTCCACAGAATAGAGCATTTGTGTATCACCCCCCTGCCTCTCCCGCTATAACAGGCAGTTTCCCTTTGCCTGTCTGAATCCAGCTTTTCTTTCAGGCCTGGTTCAAATCCCATAAGGCTTCTCCTGACCCCCCTCAGTAGTACTTGTCCTTCCCTCCCCTGAACTGCTGCAGCGCTTCCTGTTTGCCCACTCACTTGACCCCGAGGCAGATATTTCTTCACATCCAGAACATATTTCTTTTTCCATTAGTGTTTGTCCGATCTCCCCAGTTGACTGTAAGCCCTTCAAGTTGTGAGGTGGGCCCTGTGTATAGCACTTAGGACCCTGATTGATAAATGAGGGTGGGGGATACATTAGTGAGTGAATGGATTGATGAATGGACAGTTGGGTGGGTGGGGGGTGGGATGGATGGTACCCTCTAAGCCAGTGGTTCTCAACCTTCTGGCTCTTTAAATACAGTTCCTCATGTTGTGACCCAACCACAAAATTATTTTCGTTGCTACTTCATAACTGTAATGTTGCTACTGTTATGAATTGTAATGTAAATATCTGATATGCAGGATGGTCTTCGGCGGCCCCTGTGAAAGGGTCGTTCGACCACCAAAGGGGTCGCGACCCACAGGTTGAGAACCGCTGCTCTAAGCCCAACACTTTTACAGTAACCTACATCATGTCAGCTAGACTCTAGACCAGCCGTGGGCAAACTACAGCCCGCGGGCCGGATACGGCCCGTTTGAAATGAATAAAACTAAAAAAAAAAAAAAAAAAAAAAGACCGTACCCTTTTATGTAATGATGTTTACTTTGAATTTATATTAGTTCACACAAACACTCCATCCATGCTTTTGTTCCGGCCCTCAGGTCCAGTTTAAGAACCCATTGTGGCCCTCGAGTCAAAAAGTTTGCCCACCCCTGCTCTAGACTACGGGAAAGACCAGAGAACTCTGAGCTGTGTTTTTAGTGAACACTTTTGTGTATGGAGTCTAGTTTATTTCAGGGACTGGACTTGTGAGCTTATGTTCTTTTGACAACAGCATCAAAATGTGCTTATGCTTAAAAATAGATTCCAAAAAGTAATCATACCTCAGCCCAACTTGGCTGTGTTCAACGATTCCTTCTGTTTTGTGCCTTAGGAAATTTTTCTGGCTTAAAAAAAAGGTCAGAGGAAGGAAGTTAGTCTGTAGGACTAGGGAATTAACTGCGCTAACCTGTGAAAGCAGCTGCTATGGGCCTGCACAGGCAGACACCTGTGACTTTGTGGACAGGGGCCATTTCTAGGTCAGGGTTCAGCTCCCTGGAGACTTCTGGTTCCTGATGCTTATCCTAACTGTATTCTTTTCTGTTTACCCTGAGCTTGGCTTGGCCAGAGTGACTTCTTCAAAGACTAGATAATAATTTTGAGAAGCACCAGTGGTTTTTGTTTCTCCTTTTTTCTTCATTTATGGCTTAAAACTGTTTTGGTATCATCAAAGAGCATCCTTTCATGCTATAGAGCATACTTCTCAAACTGTGTTCCCTGGAGCTCATGGGGTTCCATGAAGTCCCTTTACACATCATCGGAGTTGGTTCTGAGTGCCTCTCCCCAAAAAGAAGCACCGCTTTTCATCTGGTTTACATATTGGGCTTCTGTGCAAGATTTATTAGAGAGAGGGTTCCAACCTCAAATAAACTTAAAAGGCATTGTCAGGAGACTGGAGAGGCATTGACAACATGGTCAAAGGAGAAACGGGTCATTAGACAGTGGGTTCTAGTCACTAGCTGGGAGAAAAGGCCATTTGAACGGCTCTGGGTGCTCTTGTGTTTGCGGGCCTTATGCTGATGTTTCTGTCTGCTCCAGGGTCTCTACGATAGGATGCTGGCCTGGCTGCTGTTCCTTGGACCTCTCACTCTTTGCTTGTCTATCTAGTTCCTGATGTGCTGCCCACTTGGCTTTTCATAAATGTTTGCTCATTACCCTCATTTCTCTGGCCTGGGACCCCATATCCTTCTCTGACTTTTGGTAACTTTATATTTCTTCACCCTATTTTGGCTTCTTCCTGGATATCTAGTCCCTTGTTTGCCCTGACCTTGGATAACTGTGTCCTGAAATGTTTTCTGCTTTCCTGGATCCTGGCACCACCTGGGGACCCTGCTTTCCAGCTGCCACAGTCTACCCCAGCACTACCTATTTTTAAGCTGGGATCTGAGGAGGGGCTTCATTGAGGCTGAGTGAGGTTCAGGAAGACACTGGGATTGGAAAATGGAGACCAGGATTCAGATGTGGCGATCCAGTGGATGGAGAGAAAGAATAATTCACATTCATGGAGAAATGATAGTTTGCATAATGCGTTCACATACCGGTCTCATGTCATTCTCATTACAACCTGGTGAGACCAGGATATTCTTATGTCTGTGTTACCTCACACAAGGGAACTGAGGCTCAGAGTTATGTGATTTGCTAAAAGTAGTAGAGCTGGAAATAGAACTTGGATCTTTTGACTCTAAATCCTGGACTTGGATATAGGAGATCAGAAACAGGTTGTTTACTAAGGCAGTGGGGGGAAGGATATTGTTCATGGGAACTGGAAGTGGCCTAGCTAGAGGTTGGATATGTTAGAAAGGGGAGGGTGGGGAGGAGTGGCTGCCCCCCAGTCAAGCCTGGCCAGGCAGAGAGGTAAGGAGGGGGCTTGGTGACACCATCCCCCGACAGGCTGTTGCTGTAGGATCAGGGTGTGGGTCCTCTGGGATCAGGCTGATCTGGTTCCTATTGACTATAGATTCAGACTGCTCCTGCCTATGACTTTGACACATGTTAGCTACATGTCTCAGCCCCCAACTGTTGAGCTGCACTGGGATGACCTTGGCTGGAAGCTTCTAAGCATTATCCCTGGCTGTGACCTTGAAGATTTGCAGGGTAATTCCAGAGGAATCTGCTCATTGTTCTCCAGGGTGGGAAGGGGAACTGCTGTGACCGCTGGGGGAAGCAGCAGGAGGAACCTGGTCTCCACATCCTTTTGCCTTGGAAGACTTCCCATTTGATGATACCTCTCCCCTCATGTGGCATCTCATCCCTGGGTTTGCATTCTGTGCAGCTTTGCCTCATCTCCACCTCAATAAATGGTGACTTTGGAGCAAGTTACTAAAGTCATGGGCATTTAAGAGTTGACCAAGAAAGGGAATGAGTTAGGCCCACCCTATTCATAGACCTTGCAAAACACCTGTAGCAGCCAGCTGCTGGGGGGCTGCCAGAACACATCTGCTTGGCTGTGGTTTCCCATGGAAGGTGGGGGCCAGTGGGCAGTAGGAGTGGTCTGCTCACTGCAGGCCATGGGGGTGCATTGTCTTTTGAGAATTTGAAACTAAAAGATAAAATCGAATAAAGGTCAGTCTGTTTTTTATTATCACCATGCACTGGCAAATTAAACAGTGTTGGTGACAAAAACGCTCCTCCCTTCTGGGGTGGGCCTCTCTCCTCAGTGCTTGACACACCACCGCTGTTAGTTATCTCAACAGGTTTAGGCCTTAACCGTGCTGCCTAGGCCTGCTACCTGGCCCAACTAACAACTCACTTCACCTCCCTGAACCTTAGTTTTCTGATCTGTAAAATGGAACTACCTGTAAATATTAATAGAAAAATATAAAATTAGCTTTGTTAATGTAAAAACATTCGAACCTGTAAAAAATTTTTGTGAGTTTATTTGAGCCAAACTGTCGACAATTGCCGGGAAGCAGAATCTCAATGGACTGGGATAATGCTCCAGAGAATGGCGGTTTTTCATCTATTTTTATACATTGCAATGCAAGGAGGAGGTGGTGGGTTACATGAAATCCATCTGTGATAGATTTGAGAGGCGGGAGAAAGCAAAGTGGAGAACCCTCTGGGATTGGATAACGAGTAAAATGATAGGCACATACTTCTTTTACTTAGGTGGGTGCAGGATAGTTAACAGTCAACAATTAACATGATAGCAATAACAATGAAGGAATTTGTGGCATCTGTCCTGGCACCCAGGGCATTTGGTTGTGTCCTGAGGGGTCCAGAAAAAAGGGAAGTTACAAGTTACCCAGACATTTCAATGATGTGTTATGGTAGATGCAAAATGACACTAAGCTCAGTTAAGGTAAAGAATGACCTTGTCAGGGAAGATGCGGGCCTAGGAGGTGACTAGTACCCACCATAACTGCTTTTAGTTAAAGTTTAAGTTCAGACCACCCTTTGTGGTTACTTTAGGTCTTTGAGTTCGCAAGACTGCCATGCAGGCCTTCCCTGAGCTTGTCAGGTTAGCGTGTGGCCCCTTTCGTCCACAGCTTACAAAAAGAATAGCTGGGTGTAAGTGTTGTAATGTCCACATGGCTATACAAAATCCAGATGTGGTGAGATTTGGGTCATGTCGGGGTTATTTCCCTTTGGTAGTAAAGAATTTGGGGGCAATTGAACTAGGCTCTTCCATGGAGCTTAGGAGCTGCTGTTGGAGACAACATCATCATTTTTGGTGCCGAGGAGCTGTTGTAAGTTTACTCCTTATCATCTGTTTTCAGGGCAGATAACAGGAGACCCTCAGGGGGTGCCACCCTGGGTCCTGCTGAGTTCTGGAATGAGGCCCAACTGTCTCATTCTCTACGCAGCCTGCTCTGTCCTCCCAGGTGTGAAGTGAGTGAGGAGCTGAGCCCTCCGCCTGGAAAGAGGGGTGTGTTCAAGACAGAATTTCAGGAGAGCACACTGGCAGCAGCCGGGAAGGTAGTTTCTGTGACTTGCCGATTTACTGCCCTCCTACATGACTTTTGCAAACGAGCCTCAGTGCAGAGTTCCGCCCACCCACACCTCCTGCCTTTGTGCAGCGCTGGATGGTAAAGTCCTTTCTCGAGCATTATCTCGTGATTTCCCACCAACCCTGAGAGGTGTGCAGGCTAGGTTTTCTCACCCCCCTCTGACAAGGGCAGAAACTGAGGCCCCCGGAGTTGAAGAGGCTGCCCAGGGTCGTGACCAGTTATTGGTAGGCCTTTGACTAGGACACCTGCTCAGAGATAGGAATTTGGCAAGTGAAGGGAAAGCTCTCATTTCTGTTCAGAGTTGTCTCAAGCTCTTTGGGGCGCTTTCTAAGAGGAAGCTTTCCGAGGTGAGACCTCAGGTGGCAGGTGGAGAAACACGACCTGAGAAGGCAGTTCCTTGTCCAAGCCCACAAAGCTTTGATGGCAGGTTAGGACCAGGAATCGGGCCTCCTGACAACCTGCCCTTTGATGCATCAGACCGAGGGTTAGGTAATGACTGTTGCTATGGGGGGCTGGGGATAGGCATGTTTTGCATATGTGTATCAATGTTTCAGCATTCTCTTAATTTTTGAATCAGTGTTGGCAATAATATCCACTAACGATTGAATGGCTCCCATCTGTTCCCTCTCTGGATGATGCCCTGGGTGACTGTCCTAACCTTAGAGGGGTCCTCACTCTCACCTTTGCCCCCATAACCTCACTGGATGACCTTTGCACTGGTGGGTGAGGGGGCCCAGGGGGAGGGGGCCGAACTTCTGGCTTCAGAGCCTTTCCGATGGGCAGGCAAGGGCCTATCCCTGTCACTGTTTTCACCTGCCCGTGAGTCTGCAGGTGCTGATGGACATGATAGAGCACCCTCAGGTCTGGCCTTCATGTGTCTCCTCGGGGTACAGTGAGCAGGGCATACCTGCATGCAAACGTCCACTCCTATTATCCCCCAAAGCCCAGGGTAATTCTCGGTCTTGATTGGCCAGTAAGTATTGGGGCAGTTAGATTGCGGACCCCTCCAGCAAAAACTGTGTTGGTGGAAAAGACAACAGTCCCCGCCTGCTTCTCTCCCTCCCTCCCTCCCTTGTCAGATCAGAGAACTCGGGGATAGGGTAAGGAAAAGGACAAGGAATAATATGAGTAACAGCTGCATAGCGTCTTCTGGAAAGTGGAGATAATCAGAGAGCTGTTGTAAGTCAGTGCTTCTCGGCCCTGGCTGCACATCAGTCACCGGGCAGCTTTTAAGTACAGTAAATCCTCACTTAACGTCATCGACAGGTTCTGCAACTTTAAGCTAAACAACATATAAAGCAGCCAATTTTGCCATAGGCCGATTGATATAAACAAGAGTTACATTTCGGTAGCATCTCATCGTTTGTTGTAATGAAACGGCATTACTCAAGGACATGCTGCATCCGGATTCCCAGGCTGCAGCCCAGACCCAGGAGATCAGAATCTCTGGAGATGGCACCCGGGCACCAGGAGTTGTAAATTCCCCACAAGACTCCAACGTGCAGCCGGCATTGAGAACCACTGCTCTAAGGATGAAAAGAATTGGCTACTACCTTAGAACAGAGATATTCCCACAGCTGGCCGTGCACTGGGATCATCAGCATTTTTTTTTTTTTTTTTTTTAAATTACACTGATTCCCTGGCCACACATTGCAGACCATTTCAATCAGTGACTTCTGTGTCTAATGCCTCTTGCTCAGCCTTCACCTGAGCCACAAACTCAGCGTCATAATAGCTACCATTGACTAGTGCTGACTATGGGCCAACATTGCAGACATTTCCAGTCTTCACAATTCCCAGTTTACAGATGAGGAAACGGATACTCAGAGCAGGTAGCCTCTGGCCACAGGTGACAGAACCTGACCTGTCTGACCTCACTGCCCAAAGCCTCATGGCCTGGGGGCTGGCCCTAGTGGGGCACATTCTCCACTCTTTCCAGGAACAGCTCAAGAAGAGAGGAAAGCCAGCAAGTGTCCCTGGGTCCCCTGAGGCTCCCCAGGGCAGGTTGAGTGGAGGACCCCAGCCCGAGAAGAGGGGGAAATGAGTGCTGTTGCCTGGCTTTTGACTCCGCGATGGTCACCCACTCTCAGAATACCTCCTTTTGGCGGGAGGAAGATGCCTGCACGTTAGGCCTGACCCCCAGGCACCTCTTATTGCCACAGCTGCTCACACAAAGAGAAAACTCAACCAGGGAAAGCAAACACTAATTTGCTTTTTGAGAGTTGGAGGAATTTTTTCAGGCATGCAATATAGAAAAATGCTTTGTTTCCCTCGTAAGAATAGGGAAGCTATATCAAGGTTCCCTGAAATAGTTATTTCCGCTTTATAAAAACCTGGTGCCTCCACCTCTGTGTTCTGTAAGTGTATACAAAGTGCTTAAAATCCTTACGCTTTGGTTTCTCATCAGTCAGCTGGAAAGAGGGAGCTGTCTGCCCCCAGGACTGCTGATGCCAGGCCCCTTGAGGTATCAGAGAGAGAGGAGAGAGTGTGGCATCCACGCTGAGACTCACAGCCGCCTGGACTGAAAGCTTCGTCAAGTGTTTGCTGGCACCCACTAAAGGACCCAATGTCCCCAAGGCCCAAAGTGGTTCCAAGTCACCAGCTGTGTTAGAGATCTTGCTGAATGTGTTCACTCTGGCTTTGGGAGGACTGGCTCCACTCCACCTGCGTCAGCTGGGTGTTTCGACAGCTGAGAGCATATTGAGGCATAAATAGCTGAAACTTTAACATTAGTGGACAGTGTAATATCAATTTGGCTCCACCAAGCCTTTCCTGCCCACCCCAGCCCCCCGGGGCCCTCTCCCTCCCCAGAGCTCCCTCTGTACCTGTTGTCTGGGCCTTTGGTCCCTGCCCTTTACTGCCTGGCATAGAGCCTGGCACAGAGCAGATGCTCAGCTAGCGTTGAGTGAATGAGGATGTGTGTCTGGTGACATCTCTACAGCATGTTGGCGTATTTATTCCTTGCTGGCTCTACTTGACTCCTCTGTGTGTGTGTGTGTCACTTAGGTTTATTTTGAAGGTTGCCTTACTGAGTATTATTCTAGTAAAGGAATGGTTCAGATGTGGTGCTGTTTTCTGAGGTTGAGGCAGATCTCCAGAGCATTTCATTGTGTAGCTCTTATCCCAGAGCCACTAAGAGAGTACATCCTAAGTGTGGAGCCTGGTGGCCCCTTATTAAGCTTAACCTAAGACGCTCTGAGCTCTGTCTCAAGCAGTGGGTGTTGTGGCTGGTGAGAAAACGTGGGGCCATGGTGGAAGGGGAGTGGGAGGATCCCTTGGAGGGGTGGCCACCGGGCAGTCTCCAGGCACTGGGTGCCTGGACTGAGATGGTGAAGCAGAGGCTGCTGGCCTTCCCAGGGAAGCTGGCTCAGTGCCGCCTGCTGCTCTGGCATGGACACCACTTTATGGCTGCTGTCTTGGTCCACAGAGTGAAGGCATCCAGGCCCAGCCCTGACTCCTATATCTTAGAGGCATTGTGGACAGTGGGCTAGGTGCCCATCGCTGAAGCCTGGCTTTGCCATTAACCCTGTGATGACCTCAGGAGAGTGACTTGACTTCTGTGCCTCAGTTTCCAAACATTCTACAGCTCTGTGGTCCCATCAGCCCTCTCCCCATGATGAACCCCCACCTCTAGTTATTCACAGAGTTAGACTGCCTCCACCCCCACCAGGCTCCCCACCACCCCAGCCTGCAGAGCCTCTGGCGCGGTCTTTACATTAAGTGCATCACCCTCATATTTGCTGGGTCCCCCTATTGTCCAGCTGCTTGGCTCATGTCAGGTAATCGAGATTTTACTTGTGGGGAGGAGGTTGGGAGCAAAGGGGCAAAAATACAACTATACAGGTAGGTGTTTGTCACTCACCTCACAATTCCCAATGGATGAATCTGTGCTTGTATCCAGATACGGGAGACTCAGCTGGATGATTCTTACCATTAGTATTTTGACCATGCTGGTCTTTTAAAAAATCTTTTCCAAGGATATGTTTTTATTGATTTTAGAGAGCAAGAAAGGAAGAGAGAGAGAGAGAGAAATATCAATGTGAAAGAGAAACATCGATCAGTTGCCTTCCCTAGATGTCCTGACCAGGGATTGAACCCACAACCTAGGTGGTGGGAATTGAACCTGCAATCTTTTTGGTACATGGGACGATGCTCCAACCAACTGAGCCACCTGGCCAGGGTATGCTAGTCTTTTTGTTTTTCCTTTCTAACCTTTCCATTACATAGTATAGGCCTCTGGGCATTGGGATTTCATCTGGTGAAACTAGACTTGGGTTCCAGCTGAGGCTTTGGAATGACGAGACTGTGTAATTTTTATTTTTATTTTTGTTAATCCTCACGCGAGAATATTTTCTCCATTGATTTTAGAGAGAGTGGAAAGGAGGGAAGGAGGGGTAGAGAGAGAGAGACAGAAAGAGAAACATCGATGTGAGAGAGACACATAGATTGGTTGCCTCCTGCACATGGCCCGACAGGGGCTGGGAATCAAACCTGAAACCCAGGTAAGGGCCCTTGACTGGGAATCAAACCCGTGATCCTTTGGTGGATGGACCGACGCTCTATCCACAAAGCCACACCAGCCAGGGCAAGGCTGTGCCATTCTGATCAAATCAATAACCTTTCAGGGCCTCAGTGTTCACATCTGTACACTGGAAACAACAATGCTAACATTCATTCAGGGTTCATATGAACAGAAGGGAAGCCCAGTACCTGTCCCCTTTCAGCCACTGGTTGATGGCCAGGTGGAGCTGCTGGCTGGTGGCACGTTGTGCTGAGCTGGCAGAGTGACTCTGAATTACTGTCCCTGAAGGCACAGTGACACCCTAGTCATGTGAGCCTGTGTCCCCACAGCGGCCAGTTTGCCATTGTGAAGAAGTGCCGGGAGAAGAGCACCGGGCTGGAGTACGCAGCCAAGTTCATCAAGAAGCGGCAGAGCCGGGCCAGCCGGCGGGGCGTGTGCCGGGAGGACATCGAGCGGGAGGTGAGCATCCTGCGGCAGGTGCTGCATCCCAACATCATCACGCTGCACGACGTCTTTGAGAACCGCACCGACGTGGTGCTCATCCTGGAGCTGTGAGTGGGCTGCCGGGACCCGTGGTGGGCAGCAGGGACAGGCCGGGCGGCGGAAGCTCCAGCCACAGGCCCCAGAGGAGGCGAAGTCAGTGGTGGGTGGTTGCCCTCAGTGACCCCAGCCTCCTTCTAAACCTGGGGAAAAGCAGGGGCCAAGCAGCAGGAGAGAGGGTGACGGTCTAGGTCTGGCTTTCATGGGCCCTGGGGACCAAAGGGAAGGAATGGCTGGCTCTGGGTCATTTCCTGGCTGGCTGGCAGGTGGGAGGATGGAGCGGGGAGTGGAGGGGCCAGCAGGCGAGATGGTCAGGCAGGGATCTGTTTTATGACCAAGGGAAGAGCAAACATCCTTTGGGCTCTGCAAAGCCCTTCTCCAGCCCTTTCCTGGAAAAATCTACTGCATTTGTGCTGTGATGCCTTTATTGTTATAATAACTATTATTTAGAGAGCATTTGCCACATGTTTCATGCTTGTCATCTGTTTAGTCCTCCCGGGGACTGTGATGAAGGAAGTATCCTACCAACACAGAGAGGTTACTTTACCTTCACTGTGCCAGGCACATCTCTTACCTCATCTATTCCTCAGACTAACCCTATCACACAGACTCTTCTTATCCCCATTTTACCAACAAGAACACTGCAGCCAGGTCACTTACCAGATCTGTTAGCCAGGAAGTGGTGGGGTTACTGGACCAAACCAGGTCCAAACTTTCAATAGTAGCCAGCCAAAGGACAACACAGATGATTTTATGAAAAGGAACTTTATCGCAGGCTTATAAACAAGGAACATGCCGGGGATTGCTCCCAGAACAGTGTTCCTCAAGCAAAGCATCTGATCCAATTTTATTGGGGGAAATCATGCATAAACATCAAGGTGAGCTTTGTCATTGAATGTATAGTTGGGGACATTCCAGGGCACCGACAGTTAGAAAACTGGCTATACATACATCACATATTCAAAAATGGTGGGAAATCTCCGCCTCTGGTTGGAGATTTTAGTATTATAATGAGAATATGAGTAATGAGGAAAGTTCAGCAGGAGGTCACTGGAGGGTCTTTCAAGCTGGTCTCATGGTTTCAGCTGGTTCACCCCCTGGCTCTGCAAAATGTCCTGGGCTTGTTCCTGAAAAACAGTCCTGGTGACCCTCTATGTCGGGGATTGCAGTTGTTATGGAAGGAATTTTAGCTGATTATGTCTTGGTCTTTCTGTGAAACTTAGCAAATCATGAGATATGCATCACACAAACCATATAAACTCTAGGGTGATCTAAGTGAATTTCCAGGTTAATCAGGGCAAAGTTAGAAACTCTAAGCAAAAAGTTCATTTATGCTAAGTTATCTGCTAGGTTACATATGTGGGTTAGGTTGCACCAGGTCTTGAGCCCACACTGCTTGTGCAGACAGCTGTGAGCATGAGGTAGGATGGCCTTATGCTGGCCCATCCTGGTGGAATGTGGATAGGTGACACCAAGTTCTCAGGGATTGTCCCTCCTGGAGGTGTCTCCATGGAATGGGATGTGGGGTTCTGGCAGACAAGCAAGTTTGAGTTGGGCTGTGGCACAAGTCACAGTGGTTGTGCCCAGTCAGGCAGCAGCACACTGTGCTAAGAATGTTCTGAGCCTTGTAGGCATGTATGCATCTGCCAGTTAGCCAAGGAGTGGTGGCACTTATCTCAGCAGTCCTTGACTTTGTGACCTCGGGCAAAGTCACCTCATCCACCTGAGCTTCAGTTCTCATCTGTAAACCAGGCAGCCATCCTTAACCTGCCTACAGGAGGGGTGGACCACTGGCATTGGAGATCATTCTAATTTGAGAACTATGCTCTGTCTTGGCCAGGATATAGATTTATGTTGCAGATGGGCATTTGCATGCTATTGCATTTGATTCTTAAGTTATCATGTCAATGTTTAAATGCACGTGTTGCCCATGTTCCCCCTTCTCTAACTCCCAGCATTCTCTCTATTTCTCCCATGGACCCCTCAGCCAGTTGGACTAGTTGGTGTATGTACCCGCCTGGCCCAGACATGCCTGGTGGGTTCCCTCAGTGTGGCCAGCCATGTGGACAGCCCACGGTGTGACATGCCCCAAGGCTAAGGCACAAGGTTGGCACACGGATTCCCAGCAGAGAGTGACAAGCCCACCTTCGCTGGGAAGGCCAGGCCACCCCTTTAAAAAGTCTATTATCAGAAAAACTTTACGGTGACTGAAAGAAATTACATTCATAATCCTACCACTCAACCATAGCTATTTATGTTTTTTTTGTGGTTCCACTCTTTTTATCTATTTGTATACAGTCACCGTCCTTATAGATTTTCCTGCTCTACTTTCCCCCCAGTTCACGTAATTGCATAAATAGCTTTTTTCCTTTTAACTGACTATATCATGTTTCAGTAAATTACATACCTGTCTTTCCCTCTTGTTGGTTATTTGGTTTTTATTTTCCAGCTTTTAATCATTACAAATTTTACTGCCATAAAACAGTCTTCTTCCCATAATTTTCCCCTTTTGTTTTGAATTCATTCTTTCAGATAAATCCTCAGGACTGGGATGACTATGCTGACATTTTTAGAGCTCCTAATATCCTCACTTTCATACATTGGTGTGGTTAACCAGTACCACCTGCAACACAGCAGTGTTCCTATTTGCCTGCAGGCTTGCTAGCCCTGCATCACTTATTTTAAAACAGGATTCATTAATTATTGACCTGTATAGTTAGAAAATGATACTTTGTTGTCATTTCCTTTGTTGTTAATCCTCACCTGAGGAAATTTTCCCACTGATCTTTAGAGAGAATGGAAGGGAGGTTAAGGGGGGGGGGTGAGGTGAAAGAGAGAGAGAGAGAGAGAGAGAAAGAAAGAGAGAGAGAGAGAAAGAAACATACATCAATGTGAGAGAGACATATCGATTGGTTGCCTCCTGCTTGCACCCCAACTGGGACCCAGGATTGAATCTGCAACCAAGGTACATGCCCTTGACTGGGAATCGAACCCTCAACCCTTTGGTCCGTGGGCCGACTCTCTAACCACTGAGTCACACCTACCAGGGCACTTTGTTGTCATTTTAAGTGGCATTTCTGTAATTGCTGGGGAAATTGTCTGTTTCTCCCTGTTGGTAGCACCCCAGGAGTTGGGGTCTGGGATGATCTTGAGATTCCCCTGTTTCTCCCAGCAGGTCTCATGGTCAACCAACAGTTATGTGCCGTCTTGAGAGCTGTCACCATTCATATCATCCGTTGTCACACTGCTGCTCCTGTGACTTGCTTGAGCTGCTATGTTTGTTGAGTTCTGTCTGTTCCTAGTTTCTCTGTCTCCTCCTTACTTTCAAGCTGTCTCACTGCTCCCAGGGAGCCTGTCTGTGCACGGGGTGCTAGGAGTTGCTAAGACTGTGCCTAAACCATGCCTGCCCAGGGAATGAGAGGGAGGACCTCCTGGGAGAGAAGGGCTTTCCATGGGCTTTTGTGTTTGGACTTGGTGACTCCTGTTGGGCTGATCAGGAGCCTTTGGCCTCCTGGTCCTCACTGTGCCTGGTAGGTTAGTGGATTTGCCCAATAATTAAGCATGGGTATGAGTGCCCACCTGCTCAGTTGTAATTTGCAAGTTTTGTGGTTGGGTTTACACTGATACCACTGCCCTCTCAGCACCTATCATCTGGAGTGGACTTCCTCCTGATTTCTGCTAAGGTGTCCAGCACTAGGTGGACGTACCCAGCCCTGATTTAGGTCCCTTTCAGCTGTTATTACCTCAAGCAGGACCTCCTTAGCAGCAGCTACCTCTGGTCAGGGCTGTTGAAGGCCAGGCTGGGGAGGATTTAGTTGTCCGTATAATTGATTTCTGTATGATGTAAAGAATATTTTCAAAATCTCAGTAGATTAGCTCATGTCATATGTGAAGCTTGCTCTGAAAAACATATGTCTGCTTTGGGAAAGGTGTTCTGGTCTCCTGTCCCAGACCCCTGGCTTCTCTGGGGCCTCCTTGACTCTACACTAGTGGAAAGCGGGACCCTGGCAGTTGCATCCCAGAGAATGGCCTGGCAGAGGGCTCCACGGTGGAGGCAGTGCGTCCCAGTTCCCCAGATTGAGTCCAGCTTCCTCAGCCCTGATGGATCGGTCAGCATTCTTCAAATCCCTGCCTGCAGGTCATTCGAACGCACGTTCCTGAGAGAGTGCTGAAAAGCGTTTCTAGCAGGGAGACCAACCTGCAGGGAGGAAGGAGGCCACGGTCCGATTCGCAGGAAGGGGCCTGATGGTGGGGACCATGGAAGGGGAGCAGAGGAGGCCCAGCTGTAGGTTTTGCTTTTCATCTTTAAGCTAAACGGGTTGGGACGTGAGCGGAGAGAAGCTTGGGAGGAGGTGGGCAGTGGCTCCAGGGAAGGGGCTTGGGGCTGAGAAACCCTTGGGAGAAACTGTGTTGGGGGAAAATGAACAGAATCTTGAGACGAGTTGCCTGAGCATTGATGTGAGTGACCCCAGCATGGGTACCTAAGACTGGTATGCTCATCAGTCTCCCCTTTTCTGAGTCTCTGGGGGAGATTCTAAGGGACCACTGTGGTGTTCCGGTCTTCATTCAAAGGAGACATGGTCTCCCCTGGTCTCTTGCCCACATCACACCTTCAAACAGAATGGCGGGTGTCCCCCGAAGTCGTCACATAGCCTTTACATCAGGGACTTTGGGTGACCAGTCACCTCTACATCACCATGATATTCTTTTGCATTTATGCAGCATTCCCTCTAAGGTAGGAATGGCCCAAGGTGTGCCCAAGGTCCAGCCTCACAGGACCCAGCAGGGTCTTGGATATTAGAAAGCAAGGGCTGCTGGGTCCTGTGTGTCTCAGAGGGGGCACTATGGTTTTGAAAATCTTCAAAGTGCTCTAGACAGGTTTCTTACAAAGGCCAAGGCTTCCCTTCTATACAATCTAGATTATTCTATGTCATGTTTATATTTAAAAATTTTTCCTTTGTTCTTTTATTCACTTACCTGCTATTGAATGTCTTTCTTGCACAGGGTGCTGCAGAAGCAAAAATAATCCAGCTGGAGAGATAGATAGACAGTGATACCCAGTGTGATGAGGGCGTGGGTCCTGCTGAGCAGGGATCTCAGAGCACATGCTCAGGGCCTGGGGTGGCTTCAAGCCGTCCCTTTTCGCCTCAGCAATTCCAGCTTTGTAACGTGGTGGACTGATGCTGAGAAGATCTGTGTCTAAATGGTGGTTCTGCCACTTACTAGCTGTGTGACCTTGGGCCAGTCACCTGCTCTCTTGGGGACATCAGTTTTCTCATTTGACATATCAGAACAGAAGTTCCATCTACACCTCAGGGTGGATGTGAAAGAATGCTTGAGGAAGCACATAGCAGAGGTGGCAAACTCTAAATAAACTCTAAATGAAGCCCTCCACCACTGTCACCCTGACAATGATGTAGCATAGTATTTACTCAGAGATCATGGTATTTATTGAGGCTCTCATAGCACTTGTCCAATTTTACAAGATTCTTCCCACCTACCCCAGGTGGGGATGGGGCAGAGGATGACCTCACTCGTGAGACACATGGGGAAGCAGTGCACCAGCCGCATCCCACACACTTCAGCAACTGCAAGGGTGCATTAGTTCCAGCACCTGCCCGAGGTGGGGGTGGGGCAGGGATGACCTCAGCCATGAGACACGTGGGGAAATAGTGCACCTGCCATGTCCCACGCACACCCAGGCAGCCACTTCCGGCCACACCCAGCTCACTCTTAGTAGAGGGGGTACTGCAGCTCTTACGGATAGTATGCTTGCATGTGCCATCTTATCTCACCCTCTCTTCACTCTCTCACCTCCCGCTTCTCTCTTTTCTGCCCCCTCTCTCTTTCTCTAAATATTTACTTAGCATTTGTTATGTGGCAGGCAGTAGACATACAGATGAGTACCTAACTCACGGCTCCTGCCCTTGAGAAGCTCACAGCCCAGCAGGAACATGCGCTTCTGACATTGGCCCATCTACTTAAGGGAGATGTTTTTGGCTCCATTTGGCAGATGGGAAAAGACTGAGGTGGAGAGAGACTTGCTAGGAAGTGGCAGAAGCAGCATTCCAGCAGGCCTGCACCTCACCTCCAAAGCCGGCCAGGGCACAGGGAGTTAATGTCACGTACATGTTCCATGCTTACCCTCACCTCTGGGCCTTTGCTTGTGCTGTTTCCTGTTACACCTGTCCTCATTCTCTGCTTCCTCCGTCCAGGCCCTGCCTGAGTCTCACTGCGTTCCCAGCACCTTCTCCCACCACTTGAGCCTGTGCTAACCACATATAACACAAATAATGACATCATAACAGAAGTCCCCATGGATGGAGCACTATCACGTGCCAGTCACGGTGCCAAGAGCCTGGCTCGGTGCGCTGGCTAATTTGCTCATCAGAACAAGCCGAGCATGTAGACCTTCTCATTACCCTCCATGTCTGAGAGACATTGTTGAGAGAGTTAGGGCAACTAGTCCCAGTCACACGCTAGTGTGTGGAGACAACACCAGACTGAGTTTATGAGGCCGGTGCTGGGAAGGATTTGGTTATCTATATTCATTGATTTCTGTATGGTGCAAAGATTTCTGTATTTTCAAAATCTCAATAGTTAACTCATGTCGCATGTGAAGCTTACTTGGAGCCTCTGTTTCTTCAACTGTGAAATAGGAAAGAAATAGTGCTTTCCTCATAGGGTATTGTGATGATTAAATGAGATAATGTGTGTACAGTATACATAATGCACAGAGTAAGTATTCAATAAATGTTAATTACTGTTATGTTGTTATTGTAAAGATACAGGTTCCAAGGCTCTGCTGCTTGAGGCTATAACTTGGTAGAGTCTGTAGTAGGACCTGGGAATCTGCATTTTAAAATGCATTCTCTCGGTGATCGAGTTCTTGGACCACCTGTCCCAGGTCCCTCCCTGAGACCTTTTCCTGGGGTGACCCTTGGCTCTGTCCCAGCCCCCAAGAAGCACATGCAGGCTGGATACCCAGCCTCTGACAGAGGACCAAGAAGCCCAGAAGGGGTGCCGGATTTAGCACATAAAAACCTCCTGCTTTACCTGGCTATCCTAAACTCAGATAAAGCTGTAAACTAGTACTCACAGGGGAGATTTTTTTTGCTCTGTGGGTCTCCATTTCTGTCACATCAACTATAAGGTGCAAGAGTGTGAAGTGTGAGGACAAAAGTATTTTATAGTTTTTAGAGGTTAATATAATTAATGGGTCATTACGTTTAAATTAGGGACCTTTGATGAGGCCATCTGTTATAAAATCAAAGAAAGAGGCTTTAGGAGCCATCTTGCTCCATCTGCTCATTTTGCAGGGGAGGAAACTGAGGCCTGCCTGGAGGGGGAGGTGAGTTGCCCAAGGTCAGTGCAGGGCGTGTGTTACTTTCTCCACCTACAGCACTTGTTTCTGTCCTCTGCCACCTCAGTCATATGTGGAGGAGAGGTGACGCCCAGAGTAACCAGGGTCCTGGGCCTAGCGCCTTTGCAGAGACCTTTCTGGTGACACCCTCAGGATGGGTCCTGCCCTTGTGAGCCAAAGGGAAGAACACAGCACAGAAGCCAAGCCAGCCCCTGGCTGGACAAAGCCCCAGAGATGGGCGAGGTGTTCTGCCACGCAGGGTGCTCAGGGGTCAGGTTCAGGACCTGGAGCCATCGGCCTGGCCTCCAGGCACAGGGCTGACTGGGCTTCCTGCCGGTGTCTTGCAGAGTGTCTGGAGGAGAGCTCTTTGACTTTCTGGCCCAGAAGGAGTCGCTGAGTGAGGAGGAGGCCACCAGCTTCATTAAGCAGATCCTGGACGGAGTGAACTACCTTCATGCCAAGAAAATTGCTCACTTTGATCTCAAGGTCAGTGAGGGGGGAGGGAGGTGAGGGAAAACAACCAATTTAGGAAGAATGGGCCCAGTCTCTCCCGATGTCATTGCCAAGAGGGGTCAGTGCCCACATGGCTCTCCTCCCTCATCTACCATTGAAAACTCTGAGCTCCTGGGAAAGAAAGCGTCCACCTCCCCAGGTTCATTGAACAGGTTAGGATTTCTTCACATAGGCGGACTGCAAGGAGCTTATTCAGACCACAGGCACCTTATCTCTTTCAGGAGCAGATGGTGTAAATGTTAAATAAGTAGACCAATGACAGGAAACTTGAAACCAAACACATTCAACAAGATTGAACTTTTCAGTAAGAAAGAGCTAACTCCTGAGGAGGCAGATCTAGAAGTGTTCAGAGGGGACGGCTGAGGTTGGTTGGTGCTCCAGACCCAGCACAGCACAGCCTCCAGCATCCCTTGACCAGAGGTTGTCTCTCTTGGAGCCCAAGACCACTGGCCTCCCACCCCCACCCTGCCCCGTACTGTGGCCATCAAAATTGCTTCCCAGGGGCCACTGATCATTTGTGGTAACTGTTCTTCAAGGTCGAGAAAGTTCACTGTGACCACATAGGACTTCAAAAAGCAAGAATGTGGTCAAAGTAGGATGATCAGTTCCTGTAGAAACTGAGCTCCTTTGCAACGACTGATGAGCCTGTAAGACACCCGAAGCATGAAGATCTCTAACCCATGATCAGAGGGACCTGTTTACTGGGGAGGAGACCCACTCATTTTTCTATCCAGAAACTCCTGTTGTGTTTCAAGCACTGTGCTGGGTGCCTGGATATTGCTACAGATCCTGAATCAACTGAGGCCCTGTCTAGGCTTAGTTCCTCTTTTTCAGGGAACTTAGTACAGGAGGCAGAAGAGAAAGATCAACAACTCTAAGTGCTACAAGAGAGGGAAGTACATGGGGCTGGGAGCCTAAAGGAGAGGCATCTAAGTCAGAATGGGGAATTTGAGAGGGCTTCCTGGAGAAGATGGTATTTGACTTGCGTTTTGAAGGACAGGCATTATCAGAGGGGAAGGGCCTCCTTAGGAAGAGAGGCCAGCAGGGTACATGGTCCCAGAATACTACAAAGTATTCAGAGAAGTAAGGCAAAGAGTGAATGTGCTGAATGGCTGGAGAAGAAGTCAGGAGGAGAGAAGGAGGCAGACAGGAGGGCATGGGAGCCTAGCCAAGGAGATAGAACTTTATCCTGTGGGGGCCAGGTGAGCAAGGAGGTGAGGTAAGCAGGTGTGTGTTTCAGAAGGATGGATAGAATGGTGGCAAAACACTGGAGGCTGGAGTCCCAGCCAGGAGGTTATACATTTATCAGGTGAGATGTGACAAGTGTCACACTAATTTGAGAAGGAGACAGATGTAAGACCTATTTCAGAGGTTGATCTGAGGATTGATTGGGTGCCTGATTAGATGTGGGAGATGAGGAAGAGGGCAGAGTCCAGGATGACACCCAAGTTCTGACTTGGGGGACTGGTCCAGAGGGTATGGCTTATCTACTGCCTCACAGCAACTGCAGAGGATGGGCTCTGTTCCGGCACATGGATCTCACCCGCACTTACTCTGCACTGTGAGGTGACCTGTAGTGAGTCCCCTCCGCATGGTTCCCCCCTCCTAATGCCAGTTGTCATTATCTCGCGGTATATTGAATTCCTGCAATAGAAGATGTCTTACAGAGCTTCACTTACATGTCAAGGGGTAAAAGTTGGGGTCACCAAGGAGGGTGTGGCCTGGGCAGACCTTTGGACCTCAGTATGGTAAGGCATCAAGTAGGAAACGCTCTACCCGGATTACACCTGTGCCTCCTTCCTGGTAGCAGTGAACTTGTTTTCATGTCTTTGCTGGATCCAGGAGACCAGTCTCAAAATGGGCTTCTTTGTCTGTTCTCTAACGGGTCCACACACTCTAAGGATACCAGGCGTGGTGGGTGTTAGCAGCATCCTCACCCTAACACCCGCAGGAGGAGTTGAGGAGGAGGAGGAGTTGTGAGCCCACAGGCCCCATGACTACAGCAGGTTCATGCTGTATAGTTTGCTTCTATGGCAGCTCTCAGTGGTGGTGGTGCGGGTTGGGGGGCGGGGGGGGGGGGGCGGGGGGGAGGGGGGGGCGGGGGGGGGGGGAAATGCTGGCTGGGAGTTAGCCAGGTCAGGGTTTGTGCCTCTCTCTACCGTGTACCAGGGTACAACTGAACCTCGGTTTTTCAGCTTCAATGCAAATAATAATAACTGCCTGGCAGAGCTGTGGTAAGGGTTAGAGAGAAGTGGCATGAAGTGCTGAATACCATAGGGGTGCTCTGAAATAGTAGCTGGTGTTGTTGTTTCCCTATCTAGAATAGAGGAAAAGAACACACAACTCTTGTCACAGTGTTTTGGGCCCCAATAGACTAGGAAAACAAAGCCTGTTGGTGCAATTTAAATTGCCCAGCAGAGAGCTGAGATTGGTTGCTAGGTGGGGCTGCTGTGGAGGATCTTGTCTGGCTCCTGGGCTCAGTCTGGACATTTTCCACAATCTGGAGACAGTCTGGGTTTCTCCTGGATACGTGCAGGGTGAGGATGCTGCTAACACCCACCCCCGCCTCATGTCCTTAGAGCTGTGTGGACTCAGCCTTCTGACTCCCCCACCAGTGGGTCCCTTGGCCTGGGCCCAGCTAGGCACCTTCAGGAAGTGATAAGTGGCTGGAACTCAGCGAGCTGACCTCATGGTTGGATAGACACTTCCTGGAGCCAGAATGTGCGTGTGTGTGTGCCCCCTGGCTGAAGCTTTCCGCCTGCCCGAGGGGATCATGCCGAAGATCCAGCTTAGAGGGGACTTCTTGGTTCCATATTGTCTCCCACCATATAAAATTCATTTTATATGAATATATTTTTATTCCTGGTCTTCATTTTCAACAAGGGGATCTCAGTTTTCCTCTCCTGTTTTATCCTGTTACATTTTAATTCTGCCTCACCCGTGAGCCAGGCTAGCCAAGCTGCCCCGCTAACATGTGTCCATGTTGTGTCCATGTTCCTACCCATGATCTGATCTTCACTCTCACTTTCCAGCTTGATGGAGGAGGGTCAGCTCTCTGGCCCGCCTTTGGAATATGAATGGCCTCTACTCCTATGTCAGCCGTTGTGCTGGGCACGGTGAGGCTCTGTCCCTGCTTACGACATGCTCCCAGCTTTGTGGCAGAAAGCAGACGAATGGACACAAAAATGTTGATAAGCAGTCTTGGTAAACAGATCATGGCCTGCTGTTGCCCAGAAATCTCTGATGGATCCTTTTCACCCATAGGATAGATAAATGGCTGCATTCTCAGTAGGGCTTTCAGGCCTTTTTATGCTGCCTTCGCCTTTAGTCTGGCCTCATCCACCTTCCCCCACTCCAAAACATTAGCCCCACCAAGACCACAGATACCGTTCTGGCCTCTCTCCTCCTCTGTTCCTGCTGTTCCCCCATCCAGGAAACTGCTGCTCTTCCTTTCCTATGCCTGCAGACTTCCTGTTCATTCTTCAAGGCCCAGCAGAAACACCATTTTCTCTGGGAAGACTTTCCCACTCCTGTCACCTCCCAAATCATCACTGAGAACGAACCTGCCTGTCTGCTTCTGTTGTCCTTTGTACAGACTACTGCTGGGGGCATTATCACTGTGAATCATTCCGCTGCTTGTGTCTAGCACAGTGACTGACCCATGACAAGTTAGTTACTCAGTGTTGTGCAAATAAGTAAATGAATGAATGAATGAATACCTTAGTAAGACCAAGTACATGCATGGATGGCAAAGGCCCTTTTATGTTACCTGGAAAAAGCAAAAGAGGTTGCAGGCAGATTTCAATTCAGTGATCTGAACATTTAGTGAGGGACTATTTTATGCCAGAGAGTAGAGTGACAAACATCAATGTAATATAGTACCTGCTTTCCAAGGGCTCACCATCTACTAGGAGATGCCATAGCGGGGTTCAGTGGGGAGGCCACCTGAAATAGAAGCTAACCCAAGAAATGTTCACTTCCAAGAGGTAAATTCTGCCCCAGCAGAGTGAGTACCATCCCCGTGAGTGCTGTAAATTCGCCACAGAAAGGCCTGCTGGTGTGGGTAGATGGGTAGAGGTAGATGATGTTGCCCTGTATTTACACTGATGGGAGGGACACGGGCTGACTGCCCCTCAGTACCGGCAGCACCTGATGCGCCTTCAGACATGCCTTCCACGGGATGGATTACCAGGAAATGGGGCTCAGTGCTACTCAGGAACCTCGCCCTGGTATGTGATCCCAAGACAAATATAAACCTTGTAAAGGGCATTTTTATGTGGTTTTGTGTTTATTTTGGAGTTGGGAGTTTCCTTTCTGAGTAAGGGTGTGACCCCACTCTCCCCGCCCGGCCTTAGCCTAGTTCAACTTGAGAATTCAGAAAGAGAAGATCGTTCTCCTCGGGTCTGACTGGAATAAGAATAAGACATGAGGGTTGAATGAAATTGTATGCAAGCCAGGAACCCAAAACTCTGAAGGGACTTTTTGATCTATATAAACAGCATTAAAAGGAGTGAATTCCTGAGCAAGATACCCCAAACTCCAAATTCCTCTATGCCCTGATCATCCTTTGAGCTGTTAAGTTTATAACGGGGTGGGGTCTGCTCATCACGCTCTCGTAAGAATGACACTGATAATACTTTAAATATATGAAGTACGTTCTAGAATATAGCGTGCTTGTATCTGTTCACTCATTTGATTCTCATGGCCACCCATTGAAATACAAGGTATGGACACTTTTTTACACACAAGGCAATTAAGATTCAGAGAGGTTAAGTAACTTGTTCAAAATCACACAGGTATTAAATTTAGACTTTAACTCAGCAAGAAACATTTAACAAAGCTGGGTGTCACCAGCTTTTTTTTTTTTTTACCAGATTCTAACAGTGCAGATTTCTTACTTGGGTCATGCATGCCTTTTACACACAGTTAATCCAAAGGTCTGTACTGTGCTATAAATGTATTCTTTATGGTTAAATTCTCAGTTACATTGTTTTTTTCTAATAAGCTATTCCTCATATTTAAATAAATTAACTTGTATTTTATTAAGTGCTATAAAATGTGCATGCATTTGAAAGTAGAATTTACAACAATAAGACTATTTCCACACTAACACCTGGGGACATGGAGTGGAGGTGAGATGTGGCAGAGATTTAACCGTCAAGATAGGTTAGGGTGAGATTTTAAAGGTTCAGGGCAAACCGAGGAGTTTGCATAGATAGTCATGGAAGGCTTTTTCCCTTAAATTTTTTTTATTAGCACCACGCTCTAACCAACTGAGCTAACCGGCCGCCCTAAATTTTTTTTATTATGAAAACATTTCAAAACATTTGAAGAAATTAGAGAAGAATACAGTGGACACCCTCCCCCTAAATTCAACATTTGGTCACACTTGCTTTATTGTTTTCTGCCTTTAAAAAATTTTATAGTATATATATATATATATATATATATATATATATATATATATGCATGCACATAGATCTGTTTTTTAAACTTTTGGTATCATTTGAAAGAAAATTGTAGCCATCCTGATACTTCACTCCAAACACTTCTGTATGTATCTCCCAAGATTAAGGTCTGTCTCCTAACAACCCACAGTACCATTATCACACTTAAGAAAATGAATAATAATTTATAGAAGACCTTTAATTGGTGGAGAAACATGATTCTATTTCTAGTTCTCCCAGTAGGGGAGAGGATGTATGGGAGACTATAAGCCAATTGGAGATGATACCAGCAATGTGGGAAAGAAAGAAACCAAAGGTATCCCATAGGTACTTTTTAAATGAAGTTGATGGTCTTTTATGCCATTATAAAAATAATAACTCATAGAAAATACAGAAATGTACAGAGAAGTTACCTACAAAGTTTCTACTCCAAAACAACATTTTTAACATTTGGTATATTTTCTCCAACTTTTTATGAACAGGTGTATGTGTGTGTGTGTGTGTGTGTGTGTGTGTGTGTGTGTGTGTGTGTGTGGTGTGTGTGTGTTTTCAGGTGCTTAGAACTATATGCTTTCACAATTTTCTCTCTGTTTTTTTCCCCTTTACTTTCTTACCTAAGCAGCCCATGGGCACTCTGAAGTATTTTACTTCGCTACAGAAGCTTTTATACAAGTCCTTCCTGATTTTTACCTTCTCAGTGTGTTCTGAGGGGTGGACCTGTTTCCAGTTCCTCATACCCAAAGCTTAGCCTGCCCCAGCCTCAGAGTGTACCCCATGGGCCCTTCATGTTAGCCCTGCATCAGACGTGAGCCTGGAGCCTAGAAATGCATGCTGGTTTCTTCATCAACTCTTACAAGGCCACCCTAGGATAACCTGAGGACAAGTGAACTGAGGACACTGAACTGAATGGTTGAGGAAAATAACAAAATGTAGCAAAAACTAAATGATGGAGAGCCATTATTAAAAGAGTTGAAATGGGAGCATTAAATCAACCAGCTGATTCTTGAAAGATACAGCAGGAGGCCACGTGGGGAAGGGGAACAGGGAGAAGATTGGGGGTTGAGCCTGTATTTGAGTGTCGCCTCTGCTGGGGAATGTTGGGGAGGTCACATCTCTGACCTTTCCTGGTCTTGAGAGTGGAGATGAACCTGCCTTTCCTTCCTGTCCCACAGGAGTGGAGTGAGGGACCAGGAGGCAACTGTTTATGAAAGGGCCCTGCAAACTCTAAATCTCTGTGCAAGTGCTGGTTGTGAATGTTTTTTCTTAATCCTCACCTGAGGATATGTTTATTGATTTGAGAGAGAGAGAGAGAGAGAGAGAGAGAGAGAGAGAGAGAGAGAGAGAGAGAGAGAGAGAGAGAGAGAGAGAGAGAGAGAGAGAGAGAGAGAGAGAGAGAGAGAGAGAAGAGAGAAACATCAATATGGGAGAGGAACATTGATCAGTTGCCTCTGGTACACGCCTCAACGGAGATGGTACCCATAACTTAGGAATGTGCTCTGACCAGGAATTGAACCCGCAACCTTTCGGTGTATAGGACAACGCTCCAACCAACTGAGCCACACTGGCCAGGGCTAACAGCCTCCCCATAAGGCCACATTTCTCCCTATTCCTCTCTTGCCTCCGGAAGAATTCGGGAAGGAAGGTGAGCATGGAAGCATCCAAAAGGAGAATGAATAAGGTGGCATTTCCCAGCTAGCAGACTGTGCAGATTCCCAGGGTGGCAGGACACTGGGCAAGGCTGGGATGGTTGGAGTAGATTGATCAAGATCCCTATTTTACAGATGAGGAGCCTAAGACAAAATTGCAGTGCCCTTTTCCTCTTTACCCTTGTTGACTTTGCCATCAATGTTTGGTGCTCAGAGGCCTCTTGCTGCTCTTAGATGCCACAGCCTCCACTCTGGATCCCTGGCTAGGCCTGACCCCCATCGAAACATCATATGTTCAAACAGTACTTTTTAAGTTCTATTCACAGCTCCACCGTCAGCCCTCCCACTGCAGCTGACCTCAGTGGGAGTGAAAGAATCGTGACTCAGGAAGCAGTGAAGGGTGGTAGACAGAGTAGGTGCCTTGACACTAAGAAGACCTGGGCCCCACCCTAGCTCCACTACTTATTAGTTGTATGGCCTTGAGTAAGTTATTTAACTTCTCTGTTCCTCAGTTTCTCATCTGGAAAACATAGACCGTAACCTGCTTTACTGAGATCCTGTGCGGTGGTATTCTGGTAACAGCCAGATCTCTGAAAAAAACAAATATATGGACACAGACACACTTATATTGTAAATTTTATGATATAAATATTTATAGCACAACTTACAAATAAAAAATATATAATATTTGTTATTGTAAATTCCAGAGAGCCAATTGATTCTCACAGAATACTTTCCTTGGATTTTGCCAGTCTTGCATCAGTAGCCAACCTGTGGGTGTAGTGGACAAAGGAGCGTAGTTCCAACAAGAATGTTAGTTGATAATTTTATTTACATTAGCAAGTAAGGTAAAAATGAAACAGTGAAGGCATGTGTTGGAAGTTTACTTGTTTGCCAATGACATGAGTAACTTCTTTGATGAATTGGATAATAGTTTCTGCATATTAAAAAAAAACACTTCCTCTCTCTAAAAAATAAATAAACTATTCTTTAAAAAAAAACACTTCCTTAATTTGCTCTGCTATTCACAAAACAATGGCTACAGACACAGCACTCTTTTAAGTTTAATCTGCATTATTACCTAATCTTCTCCAGCACTTAAGTCTAGAATCAAGAAGACAATAAATCAAGTCTTGATTTGTAGTTCTGCCAATTTCCACAGTGTAAATGCACCCACCATGGCCAATTTCAAGATACCAACATGATGTCACTGACTAGAGATGGGAAGAGGGGTGCAGGAGCCCACCATTATGTAGTATTTCCCCAGTACAAAGATAAAAGGTAGAACCAACCTCAATACTAAAATATAATTAAAATTAGGAAGCAATACATTTTAAATATAATTTATTTAAATATAAGTTTATTTAATTTTTAATATTAAAATAATATTTTTACATAGTTCTTTAATAATCGGCTGACAAAATTCCTGCCAGTTGAACAATCAGCTGTCATGAACTGGTAAGCACCAGCTCTAGTGTGCACGCATGGTTCCTGAGATGCTGTAGGTGAAAGCGTTTTATAAAGAGGACTAGAGGCCCGATGCACGAAATTTGTGCAAGGGCCTTGGCCCTGGCCCCCACCCACCACCGAGGCTGGGGCCTCTGCCGCCTCTGCCTCGGCCCCACCCGATGCGGTTTTGTCCAGAAGGAAGGACATCCAGTCTAATTAGCATATTACGCTTTTATTATTATAGATAGTGCTCTCTGCAGGCTGCCTGTCGTGGTGTCAGCAGTGGTGTAATAATAACAGCAGCCAACATTTATTGGTAAACACACAGGCTCTTCTCTGCATGCTCTGCATTTGTTTACTCTTTTTATCCCCCCAATAGCCCTGTGAGGGGGTTCCATAGTGGTGCTCATTTTTCAGAAAGGAGAGATTGCTAGAGGGCTTTGTTGTCCTCAGAGTACCGTATCAACATTCCCATTTGGCAGACGAGGGGCCAAGGCTCAGAGAGGTGAGTGACTTGCCAAGGCCACACAGCTCGCAGGGGACAGAAGTGGGATTCAAACCATGTCTGTCTGATGACGGGGCCATCTTTAGTGCTGGTTTCCTAAACACTGGGCACCGCCTGATTTTAGAGAGCTTGCTTAACAAAATCAATTCTGGAGTCTCGCTCCTGGTGACATGAGTAACTCCTCTTTACCCTTGTTGACTTAGTTGGTTGGTATTTTTAACACAGTCCCCAGGGGATTCTGATGGGTAACTAGCTCAGATGGGGGCTCCCAAAGCACAACTTGGGGCTCAGAATGCCTGGATCCAGGCCCAGGTTCCTCAATGGTTAGATGGGGCACTGGCCATCTATAGCTTGGAGGCTGTGAGGACCTAATATGGTGATGTGCGGAGAATGCCCATGGCAAATGCTAGTTGTGTGGATCAGACCACAAAGCCAGCATTGCTGACTGGCCCAAGGCTGAAAGCCAGTGGTCCTGGCATGGCCTTGAAAGTGAATTTTTATTTCCCTCCCTCTACCCCACAAGAGCATACAGACACTAGGTAGTGATTTTCTCTCCTGCTTTACCAGGCCAAGCAATGAGAGATCAGAGCCGCAGTGGCCTCCCCAGAGGAGGAGGAGGCATGAGTGAGCAGCCAGAGGCTGTGCTTTAAAAAATCCAGGGAGCTGAGTTGGGGCCCTTCCCTCAGCTGTGAGTTTTCTGGGAAAAACATGGAGCTGGAACAGAAAGCTCGTGAGGCACTAGTGTCGAGATGGAAATGACCCCTTTGCCAGCCGGCAGGGGCGATCCCAGTGGGCACCTCTGCATCAACTAGTGGAAAGGAAGCGACGTGGGGAAAGGGCAAACACATAGGACTTGGAGTCAGCCTGAACTTGAATCTCAGCTCCACTTTAGGCAAGCGCTTCATCTCTCTGAGTCTCATTTTCTTCATCTGTAAAATAGGGGTGATGACGGTACCTGCCTCAGAGAGTGAGAATCAGATAGGTGAGTGTGAGTGCTTTGCAAACTAAGTGCTGTAGGTTTTGCTCTATGTGAAACTCAGGGCTGCGTGCTTTTAGGAACACAGGCAGAGCATGAGAAGCAGGCCCTGCCCTTGGCGATGTGCAATCTAGTGGGGCAGGAAGACTGGCACACAGAGTTCTGAGCAGTGTTGGTGCTGCAGGTCCAGATTGCTGCATGGATGTGGAGCTGGGAGAAGGAAGAAGGGCTGGACTGGGTATTCAGATGATGCTTCCTGGAGGAGATAGAATTTTTGCTGGGCTTGGAAGGATGGGTAGGAGTTCACTAGGCAGATGATAAAATAAAGACTCTCACTCTGGGCAGGAGATACATGATCAAGGAAATAATGACAGATGTTGGTAACAGCCACAGGCCACTTTATATGCTTTGTTTGATCCTCTTGAGGTAGGTTTTATTATTATTTCTAATTCATAGGGGAGACCCCAGGGGTTGGATATCTTGCCCGGTGTCAGACTGCTGGTAAATGGCACAAGAAGGATTCAAACCCAGGTTCTAAGGCTCTGAACTATCATCTATAGCAGTGGTTCTCAACCTTCAGGCCCTTTAAATACAGTTCCTCATGTTGTGATCCAACCATAAAATTATTTTCATTGCTACTTCATAGCTGTAATGTTGCTACTGTTATGAATTGTAATGTAAATATCTGATATGCAGGAATGGTCTTAGGCGACCCCTGTGAAAGGGTCGTTCGACTGCCAAAGGGGTCGCAACCCACAGGTTGAGAACCGCTGATCTATAGTGATTCCCTAAAAGCAGAATGTACCAGAGATGCATCTGTGATTCCATTGGTTCAATCCTTCATTTATCCAGTGAGCAATTTCTGAGCCCCTACCACATTCCCAGCCACTCTTTGGTGTTAGGGATGGGAATGAGAGGAAGGTCCCTAGCCCCCATCATGGGGCTTCAGGATAGTGGGAAGAGGACACATAAAGAAATAACCACAGTACAGTTGGTTCTCTGCCAGGGTACCGTGCTGGCCCTTGGGTGGAAACAAGTAGCTGCGTGTGTTGGAGGCGAGGGCTCACAGAAGACACTCCAGTGTGGACGAGTTGGAGCTGGTGAGGAGGGGGAAGAAGCTTGTCAGGAAGGCATTCCAGCAGAGTGGAGATATCCTAACTCCTACTATTCATACATTGTAATTTTGTTTTGTTTCTCTTCTTCTATATATATATATATGTATTTTATTTATTTTTTACAGGGAGGAAGGGAGAGAGATAGAGAGTTAGAAACATCCATGAGAGAGAAACATGGATCAGCTGCCTCCTGCACACCCCCTACTGGGGATGTGCCCGCAACCAAGGTACATGCTCTTGACCGGAATCGAACCCAGGACCCTTCAGTCTGAAGGCTGACGCTCTATCCACCGAGCCAAACCGGCTAGGGCTGTTTCTCTTCTTAAAAAAAATATTTTTTATTGTTAATAGTATTACAGATATTTCCCAATCCTCCCCACCCCCCCGCATTGTGATTTTAAATGCAATTCTGTCCTAAAAACTTGTCATGATCATCGTGGTTTTTAACGTTGGGTGACTCAATAATCTTGCACTCAACTATTACTTTTTTTTTGGCGGGGGTACTACTAGCACCAAAGCTAAGCTGGATAGCAACCAATGGCTGTAGATGCCTCACATGCAGTTTTCCCCATAATATGGAAAATGTTTTAAGTCTATATTTCTCTTGGGAGGATAAGCTGATAGAGTTGTTTTCGCCCTTAGGAATACTAAAGCCATCTATCCTTGGTTCTCCTTGAGGCTTTAACCCAATTATTCTGCTCATTTACACAAGAATACAAGGGTGCCGCAACCTTATGCTGCGGGGGTTCAGGACCTGAAGAAGGGGCCGCGCACAAATGAAAACACTAGATAAGAAATATGAATTTAGAAGGCATGGGGGGCCAGGTGGAGACCTCCCTCTTAGAGAGGCACACCGACTTCTGGCCAGTCTGCTTTTTATTCACCTTTAGATACACATCTTGCCCTCAGTAAAGCACGGCAACCAGGTAGCAGACAGACCGTCTCAAAGGTCAGTAAAGATCAGTAAAGATTTACTTTGAGGCTATCGGGTCAGGAAATTGCTTCGAACCACCTCTATCTCAACAGAACAATTGGTACATGGTATTTGTCCTGCTAATCATCCAAGGTTCATGGCCTTCCGAGTTCCTTGATGCACTCTCATGATAGTATTGACAATGGATGGCTTCCCACACAAGGGTGTCCACTGGAGTGGCCAAAGTCAGTATCATTCACACCATGGCATGCTTGAAGTAAGGTAATAGGAACTCTTCTGTTCAAAGAGTTCTCCATCAGGGCAGACTGAGGTTCTTCTGTTATTCTAAGGCAAATGGCTTTGGAAACGTCTCACGGTCATCAGTGTGCCCTTTATAGGACTCTGGATCAGACGCACTGAATGAATATTCCAACGCTGACACTAGTTTTGGAAAAAAAAATGTAAGTCCTGAACTAAAAATCTGGACTCAATATTTTGGAACCCATCATTGACAGTCTGAAGCATAGCCCGCATTGTAAAGTGAAGAATCCAGCCAGGAACCCATAATAGACTAGGTGGAAGAGCACGATCAAACTCCTGCTCTTGCCGTGCGCCCCAGTAACTCCCTAGTGGTCGGTGAATGATCCTGACTTCGGTAGGTGGTTGTAGAAGAAGAGCTCCCACCCGGGCAGGCTCTGGCTGAAGGACTTTTTGTGTTTCTCTGTCATGGTGTGTGCGAGGAGAGCTGCAGCCACAGAGGTTGCGAGGAGCATGGAGGTGCATTCTGGCTCCAGAGGTGCTGCCTGGCTATGGGGGCAGAAGGTGGGACTGCAGAGAACACCTTCTCACTGCCGATCGCACCCAGGCCAGCTGCCATGCACCGGGCGGGCTGCTGCTGAGGCCATGGGAGCTTGACATTTCTACTGCCTCGGCCAATCCCTGCACCACTGGACCCACAATGCTGCCACTATCACCACCTCCCTTTTCTTTTTCTTTGCTTTCATTTCTTTTTTATGGCTGAACTAATGACCTGGTGCATGGATTCATGCACATTGAAAGGAAATTAATTAGAAGATGGCTGGTGGGGCAGGACTGGGCGAGACGGGCCAGACATGCCGTGGAGCCAACCTCCCCAGTCTGCCGCACCTGGCATGGCACCGTGGCTTGAAGGGCGTCTGTGGAGAGAGCAGGGTCTCTCCAGCAGGTGGGGTCCCTTGGCTTGGCCTGCAGGGATCGGGCTGAAACCGGCTCTGACATCCCCCGAGGGGTCCCAGAGTGCGAGAGGGCACTCTGCAAAGTTGCTGTTGTACAGGGTGTGGAATGCAAATGCAAGTGTGCAGTAAACCAGATTTGGGACTGACAGTGCCCAGCAACAACATAACCCACGGCCGAAGGTGGAATCATGCGGCCCCATGAGGAATCGGGCTCCCTTCTCTCTGGTTTCGGGGTGTGTCACTCAAGAACCGCTGCTGCCAAGTCACCGCAGCTCAGCAGCTCCTGGTGGTCAGTGCACATCATAGCTACCAGTCGGATGGATACATAGCATATTAGCCTTTTATATATACAGATAGTATCCACCATATGGATACACCACATTTTGTTTACTCATCAGTTGATGGACAATTGTGTCTACTTTGGGGCTATTATGAATATGCTGCTGTGACATTTGTGTACAAGTTTTTGGGTGGATGTATGTTCTCAGGATGTTCCACTTCCAGTGGAGTCTAGGAGTCATGGTAGGGAGTGGGAAGAAAGAATGAAGCAGACGGACCTGCTTACCCACTGGGTACTCAGAGCAGATGGGTGGGAGTGAGAAGGGTAGGCTCAAGATCCTGTTCTAGCCTCACTGGGAGACACGTGTGAGGCCAGGGTAGGGCTGTCCCCCAACTACTGCACCCCCGCATTGTTGTGCCAGATCTGACAGCCATTTGCTAGAAATAACTTGGGCCGTGGTATTTTCCCTGGAAATCAGGTCCATTTTTTTCTGTGCCCTGCTGGGGCCCAAAATTAGTTAAACACATAGAGACTAGTGAGCCACACCTATAGTCTAGAGGAGAAGAGTGTTGTCAACAGGAAGCTGGCCTGCCAGGCGAAAGAGGTGGTCAGAGAGACAAAGGCCAGTTAACCAAGTGTAAACCGAGGGAGTGGTTTTGTTTATGGGAAATGCTGCAGGTAGCTCCCTGGCCCCATTTGACAGATGAGAAAACAGAGGCACTGCAGTGAAGGAATCTGCCATTCAGAAACAGAAAGGGTATTAAAACCAGAGTCTCCAGTTGTGCTGAGAGCAGCAGGAGCAGCAGGTTTGGTAAAACCTTGCTCTCAGTGCTGTGCCTGTTTTTGAGTTCACAGGAGAAGACTGAGGACACAAAAACAAGAATAGTTTATGTTGTTTTAGTCTCTGAAAAAACAACACCAAACTCCACCCCAGCCCCAAAGCAAAAACACAAAACAGGGCTTTAATTACCGTCTTTTTTTTCTTTCTTTTGTTTTTTGTTCTCCAGCCAGAAAACATTATGTTGTTAGACAAGAATATTCCCATTCCACACATCAAGCTAATTGACTTTGGCCTTGCTCACGAAATAGAAGATGGAGTTGAATTTAAGAACATTTTTGGCACACCAGAATTTGTCGGTGAGTTTTAGGGCTATTTCTCTCCCAGTTAAGAATCTGATATCAAAAGGTAAAGAAATCCCAGTAACAATCCGGGATATCAAAAGGTAAAGAAATCCCAGTGACAATCCAGTGTCTGGGGCTATGGCTTCCGGGCTACGAGATGATGCCTTCAAGACCCCCTAGAAACTCAATGGGTGGGAAAGGAAATGTCTTGCTGGCCTTTGGGTGAGGGTCCAGGGTTGGCTTGGGAAGGCCAGGTGGGGCTACAGGCCTTTGCAGAGTTAAACCTCCCCAGAGCTGGTCCCATCTCCTGCTCTTAGATGAGTTTGTTGTGAAGATTTAAAATTACCTCACCCTCTTGCATTCCTGTAAATTCAACTTTCTCTGAAAAGAAAAAGGGAAATCATCTGCCAGATGCCAGATCCTCCCACTCGCCTCTCTATGCCTGACCTTTATTTATGCACAGGAGGCCCACCTGCAGCAGGGCCCAGGCGGCTCTCTCTTCCCTTTGTTTCTCCCACTCTTGGCCCAGGCCTCAGAAACCACCTCACGGGGCTTGGGCTGCCAGTTGGGGGTCATAAAGAAACAGCCTTGTAAAGGGGGAAGGAATGAGAGTTGAGAACCACTGTCTCTCTGCTTTGGGAGTTAGAGTGGTCTTGAAAATGGAGGGAAGATATCGTCTCCCCAAAACCCAGGGGCTGAAACTTCTGACCACAGTCTAAATAAAATAGAAGACAGAATGTGTCAGGTCACTCACTGATGGGTTTTTAGGCCACACTTACTAGCGCTGCAGCCATGATGGCATGGTGCTGCAGAGGCCCCACAGACCCACCGGCGGGGGTGGGTGCCAAGTACTATGCCTGGTGCCCTACAGACATTATCTCAGTTAATCCTCAAACCACCTCATGAAGCAGATTTACTTATTTCCTCTATCAAGAGCTTTGTTCAGGGCAAAACACCAGTAGGTGGTGGAGCTGAGATTCAAATACAGATACATTAAACATCAAAGCCTATCCTCTTTCCATGACACTGGATTGTCTCTCTGAGGAGACCCTGCCCCAAGGAGCTTACAGTTTGTGGAAACAAGACATCAAGCCACCAAATAAGAGTTCTGGAAGGCTCTTTGCAGATCATTGGTCTAGTTTTACAAATGTGGAACTGGAGGACTGGAGGATTTTAGTTAAGATCAACCAATGGTTATTCTTCATCTTTTGTATGGGAGATATTAGGTGAGGACTAGGGGCAGACACAGTGATGGTAAGGAGCCACATTCAGAATAACACACCCAAGGTCACACCATGAATTGGTGGCAGAGCAATTAATCACATCCTGTCTCATGGCCAATCATTGCCCTGACTTTCTGATTGAACCATTTATTGTTATTAAACAGTTGGCATGACTTAACAAAATAAACATATACATTTTTACTACATATGTGAATGGTAGGCAGCAATTGCTATCTCAGAAAAAAGTTCAGTAATAGATGTCTTATGCTCCAGGTTCAAGCTGGCTCTGCCACCAATTCATGGTGTGACCTTGAGTATGTCATTCTGAATGCAGCTTCTCAAAGTCTGTTCAAACAAGATATCTAGCCAAGTCAATGGGATCAGTCAGGGCCTTGAACCAGTGAGGGACAAGGGCTGTTGTGGGTGGGGGAAGTTTCTGAGAGGGGTGGGGAAGGAGCCAGGGTAGTGGAGGAGCCCATTCCAGGTCCAGTCATCCATAGCAGGGGGATAGGGCCAGAATTAGTGCATTTATCAGAGACAATTCACTGTTCACTCTGGATGGAGCAGAGAGTTCACACAGACTGGTTATGTACGTGGGATATTCATGAGTAGGGCCAAACTGTGGAGTGTTTTGCCCAATCGTATGCTGATAAATGTCTAACAAATGGGTCTCAAAACAAAACCCTAATTTCTAGTATTTTCCAATTTCAAGCTATGAACATGTCACTGAAATCAGAGTTGTGAAGAGATGCTCACAGCTGACTCTTGTGAGACAGTATGAGTCAGTTCCAGCCCCAAACTGGCTTTCTGTGTACCTTACAGATATGTAGGGTGGCTTCTCTAAGCCCCTGCCCAACCTCTGATGCCCGACTCTCCTGAGAAACAGGTTATAACCATTTTCCTTATTTCCATGATTTCTTTGAAATTTCAACCGGAGACCCAGGGTTAAAAATTTACTGTCAGCTTCCTGGAGTGTGGTGGACCTGGTTTTCCAAACGTCCTCCCACTACAAAACTGGGCTCTTGAAAAAAATATTATTTTTAAAGCAATTTTGGACTCATAGGAAATGAGTAAGGGTAGTAACTCCTTCAGCATATCTGGCTCACCCCAAAGCCAATGAAATGAATTTAGAACTGGATCAGTGAGCAGCAAGTTCAATAGAAGGGCTGCTCCTAAAAGCAAGTACACATATCAGTATTTCAATCAGAGACTAGCAAGATTTAGGTGTTCAAAGACATAAGATATTGAAACCATCAGATGTTGACTATAAAATAAATGGAATGTATATAGAAATATAAGGTAGAATCACAAGAATGAGCAAGCAACAAGAGAGTGTCAAAGATGCCCAGGCAAATTCTAAAAGGAACCAGATAGAACTTTAAGAAATACAATCTATACTTGTAGAAATGTAAAACTCAATGAATGGACTAAACAGCAGATTATACACTGCTGAGGAGAGACTTGAAGAATTGGAATACTGAGCTAGAAAAAATTAGCTAGAGTACCACAAACTGACAGACCTAGAAATATGAGAAAATAAGAGAATGAGGATAAAAAAAGAAAGCCTAACATAGGTCTATTTGAACAGAGACAATAGAGAGGTAACATTTGAAAAGAATAGCTGAGAATTTTCAGAACTGATGTAAAAACAGAAACCGAAAGGACAGTGTACATCAAACAGAAAACAAAAGAAAATAAATCCATACCTAGCCACATTATAGTTAAACTCTAAAGTACCAAAGACAAAGAAATCTTAAAAACCAGCCAGAGAGAAAAGATAGATCACCTACAAAACAAGAAACAAACAGTAATTAGACTGACATACTTCTCAAAACAACAATGGGGCAGGGGAGGGTGGGGGAGGAAGAGGTAAGAGATCAACCAAAGAACTTGTATGTATATAAGCATAACCAATGCACACAGACAATATGGGGGTGAACGCCTGGGGGGGAGGGGCAGGCTGGGAGAGGTCAATGGAGGAAAAGGGGGACATATGTAATACTTTCAACAATAAAGAATTTAAAACAAAACAAAAATGGGAGCCAGTGTCCAATAGAATATTATCTACAAAGAGCTGAGAAAAAAACAATAGTTGTGTACCCAGGAAAATTACATTTCAAGAATGAGGGTAGTGCTTGCTTTGGCAGCACATATACTAAAATTGTAATGATACAGAGAAGATTAGCATGGCCCCTGCATAAGGATGACATGCATGTTTGTGAAGCATTATATGTATAAAAGAAGAATGAGGGTAAAAGATTCAGGTAAAACAAAGCAAAAAACAATAAAAACAAAACATAATCAAATACCAGCAGACCTTTTGTAATGGAATTTCTAAAGGACATACTTATGAGTTAAGGAAAATGACCTCTGAAGGGACATCTCCATGTAAGAAGTAATAGGAACAAATAAATCAGTTAACGTTATGCAAACATGAACATTTTCTATTTAAAATAATGATGAAGTTTTAATTATGAGGGTAAAAAAAGGACAACTAAACACTGAAAAAAATAATGCTAGATAGGACAGAATGCTTGAAATTAGGGTCTTATATTAGTAGAGGAAGGTTAAAATGTTGACTTATGTTAGCATTTACTAGGTAGACATAGTAAAGTCTCAAGGTAGCCATTACAAAAATATAAGTGTGTGTGAACAATAAGAAAAAAACAACAACAGAAAGAAACATGAAAATGAAAGATCATGGATGATCATTCAATGGATGCTAGAAGCATAATGGTGAGTGAGGGGGAGAACATCAAATGACAGTGGATCACATGCAGTATTCCATCATTTTTTTTTTTTATTGCTTAAAGTAATACAAAGGGTATTACATATGTGTCCATTTTTTCCCCCCACCCTAGACAGTCCCCTAGCCTCCCCTATCCCCCAGTGTCTTATGTCCATTGGTTATGCTTATATGCATGCATACAAGTCCTTTGGTTGATCTCTTACCCCCCTACCTCCTGCCCCCCAACCCTCCCCGGCCTTCCCGCTGCAGTTTGACAATCTGTTTGAGGCAGCTCTGCCTCTGTATCTATTATTGTTCAAAAGTTTATAATGGTCTCTATTATCCATGAATGAGTGAGATCATGTGGTATTTTTCCTTCATTGACTGGCTTATTTCACTTAGCATAATGCTCTCCAGTTCCATCCTTGTCGTTGCAAATGGTAAGAGTTCCTTCCTTTTTAGAGCAGCATAGTATTCCATTGTGTAGATGTACCACAGTTTTCTAATCCATTCATCTACTGATGGGCACTTAGGCTGTTTCCAGATCTTAGCTATGGTGAATTGTGCTTATGCCATCATTTTTATGAAGCTGAAAAATAAGCAAAGCCAAAAGAATGGCTTCCTGTTTCTGCAAGTAGGGAGAGGTGGGAGGGTGGAATGGTGGCCATACCCTGTAGATGCAGTGGCTTTGATATTCTAGGTCAACAAACTTAACCTTTCCCACTCCTTATCTTACTCCATTAGTGGTGAAACAGGCTCACTTCTTCTCCCTGCTCTAGCCTCTGCCCTCTCTTTCTCTTCCATTTCATAGGTAACCTTTTTCTTTTTTAAAGAGTTGTCTACAGCCCTGACCGGTTTGGCTTGGTGGATAGAGCGCCGGCCTGCAGACTCAAGGGTCCTGGGTTTGATTCCGGTCAAGGGCATGTACCTTGGTTGTGGGCACATCCCAGTAGGGAGTGTGCAGGAGGCAGCTGATCGATGTTTCTCTCTCATTGATGTTTCTGACACTCTCTATCGCTCTCCCTTCCTGTCTGTAAAAAAATCAATTAAAAAAAAAAAAAAGAGTTGTCTACAAACTTATCTCCACTCCCCACACTCAGGGCATTCTTTGGCCACTGCAGTGATTGTGAAATGCAATACTCACTTGCCAGTGCTTGTCTGCTTGACCTCTGGGCTGCATTTAGTCTCCTTTTTTTCTCAGTAGAGTCTTCTTCCCTAGGCTCTGCACCCTCTCCTGGTCACCGCATCATTTGCACAATTCCCGTTTCCACCTATACGATGACTCCAAATTTGATAGCTCTGGCCCACTCCCTAATGCCCAGCTTCTTCCTGGACACCTTCCCCTGGATGCCCCTCAGGCACCTCAAGTTCATCATCTGGACCCCAGAATGTCCTTCTGACCCTCAGGTGGGAGGTACCCTCTTTCAGACCAGACTCGGAGGAATGTGTATTCCCTCTCTGCCATCTTCTCCATCACCTTCCAGTGGTGACCTGACTGGCTTCCACCAGAGAGCTCTTAAGTAGGCCTTGTCACTAGGCCCCATTTCCCCTTCTTGCATCTTCCTCTCCCCACCCTCCTCTTCCTTTTCCACACGTTCCTTTGTGCTCTCCTCACTATCAAGGCCTCTTTGTAAAAGGTTTCTACCAGGATAACAGGCAACTAACTTCCTCAAAATTCTTAGAGCTGGATTATTCTCTTCCTTTGCTCTGACTTTTCTTAGTGGGGATTCAGGATGGAGACATTTGGTACCAAACTCCCTAAAATTCCCTACAGCCATCTCTTCCATTTTCATACTCCTGCTGACTCTTCCATATGGCTTCTTGCAGCTCCAGAGATTGTGAACTATGAGCCCCTGGGCCTGGAGGCTGACATGTGGTAAGTAGTGTAGGCCACCCAGGTGGTCTAGGGATCCTCCCAAAGGCAGAAGGCCTCAGACCCTGGCTCTGGCTGATATCCCTCTTGACCGTGAAAACCCCTTTCTCCATGCTCTCCTTTCAGAGACTCTGGCTGCTCCAGGAGTGCTGGGTCTGAGGCCTGGGCAGCTGGAGGCAGGTAGGCCTGGAGATGAGGCCAGTTAGAGCATGGCAGAGGCAGAGAACAAGGGAAGAGCTGAGGCTGAGGTCCAGGATCCACCCCCGAAGCCTGCCACGGCCATGATGGAGATAATGTAGTAACAGCTTTTTCAGTCAGTCAACCAAGTGACACTGAGAGCCTCTTGTTCCAGGCTCTGTGGTGGGCCTGGGGATACCGCAGTGATTGATTCTCTGCACAGACAGGACTTGTTTCATGTGGACAGTGCTTTATAGCTGGCTGAGCACCTTGATTAGTTGGTTTTCTAAAATCCTCCCAGCAGTCCTGTGAGGTAGTTATTATTGTCCTCACTGTATGAGGAGAAAGAGACTCAGAAGTGTTAAGGGACTTGCCCCAATCACAGCCTGCAAGTGCAGGAGTCTGATCTTGAACTTGGGTCCTTGGACTCAATGTCCAGAGTGTGATGACTCCACATGCTTCCCTGGGTGCTGCTGAGGAGTGGGATGGAGAGGACTGTGGGACTCGAGATGGCATTCAGAGGCAAGTGACCACTTCCCCTGAGAACCATGCGGGGAGTTCCTTGCTGGTCCAGCATTAGAGCCAGGAGACCCTGACTTGACTGTTCTTTGTTTTGCAGGAGCATAGGCGTCATCACCTACATCCTGTGAGTATCCCTGATTCCGGGTGTCCCAGCTTAGACCTGGGGGAAGCAGGAGGAATGAGAGAGGGGCAATCAGACAGATTGACACCGAGCACCCACCATAAACCAGATGTGTTCGAGCCACACAGTTAACCTGAGGCTAAGCCCTCTTAGCTCCATTCCACACATTTGACCCTGGGGTTGGAGTTGGGCAGGAGAGCAGCCTGTGGCCCTCCGCACTGTGCAGCCTGTGTCTGCATCCCCACCGTGGCCGGGGCCCACCGCTCTGCTTCACCCAGACCAAAGTTTGCTGTGAGAGTGTCAGCTTTCACTCAGAAGCCTTGTGATGACAGCTCTCACGTCATTATGCCCTCCCTGATCCTGCCTCCTTCTCTCCCTTTCTCCCTTCTTTCCCCAGCTCTCACATTCTCCCTCCTCCTTTCTCCCTGGAGTCTCTCCTTTCTGTTCCTGAAGTTTTAAGTCGCTCAAGCAGAGATTTCCTGCACAGCTCTGCGTGTAGTGGATCTGACACTTTCCATCTCCGTGGCCTTGGCAGATTCTTAACTCTCTCTGGGCCTGTTTTTCTCATCAGAAAAATAGGAATCACAAATGTCCCACCAGGGGTGTGTTGTGAGGGTTAAATAAGCTGACATGTGCAAATTTCCTGGCACTGCTCTGGCACCTAGAACATGGCTGATTAGTGGTTGTTTATTCCATCAGTCCTTCCCAACCAGTTTCCCCCCCACAGCACACCTGGAAAATGCTATTTCTCTGGCACATTGGGTGAGAGTCAGCCCACAGCCAGACTCAACAGCTGATGGGGTCATTCTCCCAACACCCCCATAAACTAGATTTCTGACCAGCAGTACTTGGACTGGGGGCTCTGTACAATGTGGGGGACCCCCTTGAGCTGCAGAGAGGGACTAAACCCTGACTGTACATAAGACCTTTTGATACCACCACGGTCGAGATGGTACGTACCCCAGATCTATTAAATGAGAATCCCTAGGGGTGGGATCTGGGCACCAAATATTTTAAAAGCCCCAGAGGAATTCGATGCAAAGAGAGAGAATTTGATGCATTGCTCTATAGTTCCAAATCAGAGCCAGAATAGTCAGATGTTGGCTCTTGAAACATTGGTTTCTTCAGAACTCTGGTGCCCGCATTGAAATGTTAAAGAATTCCAGTGTGTACAGGGCACATAGACTTCTTATAGCTCATTTGAGTTCCGTACAGTTTTTTGAGTGCCTGCTCCATGGTGGGCATTGTGCCAGGCACTTGGGATAGTGACATGATGGAGAGTCTGCCCTGCTAGTCTGGAGCTCCCTGTGTTGGGGTGGGTTGGGGAATGACTCCAGGTAGCTAACTCTCACCCAGTGGGACCAAGGTTATGGTGGAAGTATGAACACATCTCTGTGAGACACAGATGGGAGAGGCAATGGTCTGCTGGGGCTTCAGAAGGTTTAATGGGTTTGGGGGAGGAGAAGGAGCTTGATTGATTGACCTGATTTGAACTGGACTGTACAGAATGAGGTTAATTCTCCAGGTATAAAGGGATGGAAGGAATGTCCTGCTCAGGAAGGAAACAGCATGTTAAATGTGGTGAAATGCATAAGGAATGTGTTAAGGACTAACTCCTGATGCCTTGCTCAGGAGTTTAGATGTGATCCTATAGAGAGCATGATTTCCAACTGGTGTGCCACAAGCATTTTTAAAACATGCAATACCCGACTAGTTAGGCAGGGGCACTGACCTCTTTTCCCTGAGGTTGTCAAATTAAAAAATGACAACAGCCAACACAACAATAGCTGTCTGGTGTGATTGATTCAAAATTATACCTAACTTTTATCAGATCAACAAAAATATATTTTTGGGCATGCTGCAGAATTTTAGTAATTAGTTTATGTGTACCATGAGGTGAGAAAGGTTGAAAATCGCTCCTAGAGAAAATGGGGAGCCATAGAAGGTTCTTTGTGTTCTAACAATGACGATAATAATGGCCACCAATTTCAGATCTTTAATGAGGGCATGATTGTATAGATCATTTTATATACATATTTACTCTTCACAACAATCATGTGAGGTGGAGACTTAATTTCTTCATTTTATAGATAAGAAAACTGTAGATCAGAGAAGCTGAGGAACTTACCTAGGTTGAACCTAAGATTGAAATGTCAAATATTTGCCGGTGCACTATGCTGAGAAAATGGCAGTGTGGATGGGGGTGACTTTCAAGAGATATTTGACCAACAAAACTTTCTGACCAGTTGGATGAGGTGAGGAAATGGAAGGAAGAATCAGAGGTGACCCCTGTGTTTCCAGCTCGGATGCATTTGTGAAGTAGCATCATTAATCCCGGCAGGGAGTTCAAGGAGGGAGGTTTGGACACAGTGACTTCTGGGAAAATGGCACCTCTAGGTAGAGGTTTCCCATAAGCAACTGGCATATGTGTTAGGAGACAGTAGATTCAGGAGTCACTACTTAAATGACGCCTCCTTCACAAACCTTGCAGGGGAACCTCACACCCCCTTCTAGTCCCTAATGGCACAACTGACGCCAGTGTCAACTCTCCCATGAAGCCTACACTCGGCCTCCCCTCCATCCTGTGCTCCCACAGTCCTTTGTCTGTCCTTCTATTATATTCTACTTTGTTCTGCTGTGCTTTTCTCCCTTCCTCTTTCCAGTCTCCTGAAGATACAATTTCTGTCAAGTGCTTAGTTAGAGCTCCGTAAAGTGTATTGAATTGGACTCAGTTGAAAAAGCTGCTGACTGGCTGCTCAGAGGGCTCAGGCAGTGTTGCTGGGAGCTCCCAACCCCATGCAATCGTATGAGTCAGGGTTACCTGAGTCCATCACCCCCTATTCATCTACTTTCCTGTAGTCACGTGTTCTCTCTCTCTGTGCTCAGCCTAAGTGGAGCATCCCCTTTCCTGGGAGACACGAAGCAGGAGACACTGGCAAATATCACAGCGGTGAGTTACGACTTTGATGAGGAATTCTTCAGTCAGACCAGTGAGCTGGCCAAGGACTTCATTCGGAAGCTTCTGGTTAAAGAGACCCGGTAAGAGGACAGAGAAAGGCACGGGCTTCTGAGGTACTAACCTGCACCTGTTGCCCTTCCCCATGTCAGTCTGTCCCCACTTTCTCACGGGCTGTCATCTGTGCCATTGTGGTCTAATCTGGGCAGGTGCTGAGAAGTGTGGACTGGCATTCATCTTGTTTGCTCAAGCCTTTCTGCTTCTTTTCCTGCTGAAATGCAAATAACTACATGTGGTGTGTGCACAGTGTGTATCTGTGTGTGTGCAGTATTTGTGTGTCTCTGTGTGTGTGTGTTTGGAAGTCAGCCTGGGTTTCTCTAGGACTCATTATCTTGTGCAGTCTGTCCCCAAAGCACCAGGAACTAGAATTTGAAAAGGAAAGCAGCAAAACCAATTCAGGTGGGGAGGTGAGCTCAGAGAGGCCAAAAAGTGGGAGAATAGGAGACATAGTAATCCTATCCCTTCTTCAGGACCGAGGGTGAGCTCTGTGGCTGTGGGGTCACAGTGGGAAATGGGCAGGGAATTGTAGGGAGTTAGGTGCTCGGAGCATTGCTTACCTGGGGCAGGAGTAAGGTCTACAGATTCTACAAGGTCATGGCTTCTTGGTCCTACAGACTTTGGAGAGAGCCAGAGTGGGGTCCTCTATAATACGGAGGTTGATTTCTCCAGCTAAGGGCAGTGCTAGGCAGCAGCATCCTACCTGGGTACAGTGAAGGCAGAGCTGAGAAGGGATCTGGGAGGCAAACAGGAAAACAGAGACCAAAGGTTTAACAAGGGAAAGTGGGAAGCTCAAAAGAGCACTTACGACTCTCCTATAGTGTGGCGTTAGGCCCTTCCACTTTGGGATCAAAGATGAGGGTTTATGTATTGTCACTCTACAGAGGGGTCAGTCTGGACCATTTTCTCTGGAGTGCAGAGAATTCAGCCAGTTTCCCATTATTCTGGTTTGATGGCAGTGATCAAAGAATGCCAAAATGCTAGTCTAAGAAGAGTAAGAATGAAGACCTTTGCTCTCAGCTTCTGTCCTCATGGGTCACCTCTATTTCTGGTCCTCATTGCAGGAAGCGGCTCACAATCCAAGAGGCTCTCCGACACCCCTGGATCACGGTAAGGGCACAGTGATGCGTTCCAGTGAGCAGGAAGGTCTCCGCTCTGTCGCCAGGGCTGGCTGGGGTGGCTGGATGCAGAGGACTCTTGAAATACTGACCCATGGGCACAGATGAAAGCTAGTTGGAAGGCCCCAAGGTTCTGGGCCTTTTTCAAATAGGTTTATAGGTTTAAGATTTTATTTCATGGGTTCAGGTGACTTATAAAAAGCAACCCTCACAAACCTTAGTTGTAACCCTTTTTCTCTAGGGCCATCTTACAAAGTGTTCTTTGTCGGATGATGTGTCACTCTTGTTCCCAGTTGTAGAGAGAGATTGGTAACAATGAAAAATCTCAGCTTTGTAACCAGGGCTCCTTCTGACTTTTGGGGCTCTGAGTAAGGAGGACACTAAACCAGTCACCTGGCTTCCTCAGGCACCGTGAGACCTCAGGGAATGGGGCTCCGAGATGGAGGCCTGGTGGGAAGAGCCTCTGTGGGCAATTCCGTTCCCTCTGGGGAGGACAGGGGAACAAAGGCAACTCCCTGCCTGACCTGCTTTGTAATTGAGCTTCCAGCTGCTGGTTTTCCAGAGGTTTTGTGGTCTAGTCACAGTAAGGTGCTATGAAAAGCCCTTTGGGGCGGTGGGAATCAGGAGACTGGGACTCTGGCCCTACTAGTTTTGTTAACTGAGAAGATGTGTACTCCAGGCACATAGTAGGACTTCTAATTCCCTTGAACTGTTTGTTAAATGAGAGAGCTGGCGAGGATGATCTGAGGGGTAGAGGGGGAGGGCTGGAGTGCTCCAGAAAGATCAGATTCCTCTGCTCAGTGAAGGATGAGGAAGGCCAAGGGCCCTCCAGCTTCGGGGTGGGCTCAAGGCACAGAGCTAGGGAGTCTCTTGGGCTGCCTCCTTGCTCAGCCTGCTGAGTGTTGCAAGGTCCAGGCGACTGACTGGCCCTGAAGGCAAGAGGCCACTCAGCCGCCCACTGTGAGACCTGGCCCTGCGTGCTCCTGGCCTTGAGTAGATGCCTGCAGAGTGCTGCAGCCTGCCTGTCTGTGTGAGCGCCCTAAATGCTATGCGTGTGAAGACCCTCTAATGCCGAGGGCCACCCTGCCCTGAAGTGAGCATGCAGGCAGCACCCCTGTACTCCTCGCTTTATGATGGTCTGTAGGGGTGCTCATCCCACCCTGGTCCTCCACATGGCCTGGCGCATGCAGTGAATGCCAGAGGCTGCTTGTGTGCCTTCTGCCTCCAGCTCGGACTGCCCTTTGGAGCAGGAGTCAAATTAACTCTGGCTCTTCTGTCTAAACACCCACCAGTCCAAAGGAGAAGCCAGAGCCCCAGAACAGCGGAAGACAGAGCCCACCCAGCTGAAGACCAAGCGCCTGAGAGAGTACACCCTCAAATGCCACTCTAGCATGCCTCCCAACAACACCTACGTCAACTTTGAGCGTTTTGCTCATGTGATGGAGGATGTGGCTTGGGTCGACCAGGGATGCCATGCCCTGGCAGGGGCCCATGACACCATCCAGGATGATGTGGAAGCTTTGGTTTCCATCTTCAATGAGAAGGAAGCTTGGTACCGAGAGGAGAGCGAGAGTGCCCGGCATGACCTGTCCCAGCTCAGGTACGAGTTCCGCAAAGTGGAGTCCTTGAAGAGGCTCCTGCGAAAAGACATCCAGACCACAGGCTCCAGCCTCGGAAGCATGGCCAGGAAACTGGACCGTCTGCAGGTGCAGTTTGAAGCTCTGAGGCAGGAGCTCTCAGCAGACCTACGGTGGCTCCAGGAGCTGGTGGGCAGCTGCCAGCTGGAGAGTGGGAGCACAGATGGCCTGGGCTCTGTGTTCTGCCGGGACGCCAGTGAGCCCCTAGCGGAGCTGCGCAGCAGACCAGGCAGCGACAAAGTCTTGGCTGGCTTGGAGATCTGAGGACCAGAATCTCGTCAGCAATGCCTCCTGGATGGCTTGCAGAAGCATGTTCCAACGGCCCTGCTGGGCATCAGCTAGAGTTCTCCTGCAGGGATGTATGTCTGTAGCATAGACTTCCACCCCCTTCCCAGAACCCAGAATCACAGAGGTACTAGCGAGTTATTCATTCTGCACCTCCTCTCACCAACCTGGTTTTCTGGGATGGGGGATTGGCAGGGCAGCCAAGCTGTTAAAACAATTGAGAATAAACAGCCTTTCTGTATCTTTCTCTAGAGGGAGGACAGCTGGCTCTGGGGAAATGCTTGATAACTGATGTGTGATCATGGATTTGTGCACATTTCACTTCCCACCTATATGCCTTGGGGGTGGCAGATCTTGGGTAATATTGAGCTAACTGGGGGTAATAGTAAGTCAGCTTGGTGCTTTCCTGCTTCAGAAGGAGGAATTTTAAATGCACAGAGAAAATATTACTTCTCATTTGCATTGACATCACTTATCAAGCACTTACATCTTTGATCCTTAGGTCTTTGATCCCTAAAATAACTTTGCAAGACAGGAAAGTCGGTGGCATTATGATTGCTGTTACTATTATTTTCATTTATCTGATAAGGAAATTAACTCAAAGAAGGAAAATGATTTTCTCAGGGTCATTCATAGCTGGTTGATACAGATGAGACAGAAACTCGGGATGCCTGACTCTAAGATGAGGTATATGGGAAGAAATTGCGAGACTTTGATGTAAATATCCATCTTAATATTAAAGTTCAGACCCCAGCGGTAAAATAAGCAACTTCACGTATTCTGCCAGGTATGGATGGAATGCTTCCTACCTTCAGATGATGGAGGAGTATGTCCTAGAGGGCGCAGTCATGGCTCCTGTCCAGCCTGAGCCTGTCTGAAGCCCAGCCCACAGGGTGAGAAGGGCAGCATCTCACCCTTCTCCAGCTGTCTCCCTCTGGCTAAGGGCCTCAACCTTGTGTTGGGAATGAATACCAAACGGGACTCAGCAAGAAGGTTCCTTTTCTTACGTAGTTAAGGCATTGGGCCCTAAAAAGTCAGAGAAACTCCATGAGAGTTTTTGAAGAGGGTGGACATTAAGACTGGGAAGCACAAGGTTTAGTGGTCCCCTCTTGACCCCAAGCTTTGAGCATACCCCCTGAGGACTGTGTGGTCTTATCACCCTTTTCCCAGAGGAGTACCCGTCATCCGGCTCATAGAGACAGAGCCTGAGTGTGGGCCCAGAACTGGGCTAGAAGCTTGGGGGTTGGGGAAAAGATGTATCATTCCCAAATGTCTTAATAGACTCACAACCTACCCTTGTCAGAGAAGCAGAGTAAATGCTATTCCCAGTTTGGAGATGAGGAAACAGAGAGGATGTGATTTGCCCAAGGGCATAATTGTGGCAAAAGTGGAGGTATCCTGAGACGTCTGTTGCCTTCCTGCTTCCCCTAACTGCCCAGGCTTCAGGAGTTTTCTCTCTGCTTCCTAGGCAGGTGATATGTAGATTCAACCATCCACCCATTCTCAAATAGTTTCTGAGCACCTAGCAACTGCCAGGTACTTGGTTTGGCCCTGGAGATACAAAGCTAAGAGAAAACAGGCATGTTTCCTGCCTTAACAAAGTCTGCAGTCCAGTGAAGGATTCCAACATTAATCAAGAACATTCTAGAAACGTAGAACTGAAGCTGAGACATATGCTGGGAATGAGAAGTATGAATTACTGTAAGAGCCTGCAATGAGGGTTTGATCTAATCAGGGAAGGCATCCACGAGGTGGTGATGCTGAGCTGAGATCAGCTAAGCCACACCAGGGAGAAAGAATTGTTCCCTACAGAGCCCTCACGCCATGGCTCTGTGGTGGGAGGGGGCATGGGAGGCTGAAATTACATAGATAGAAAGAAAGCTGGAGGGGAGAGAATAAAAGGATTGTGTACATGTGACTGGAGAGGATGCAGGACCGGCAAGGCTTTGCCATATCAAAGACCTCTGCCTTTATCCCAAGAGTCATGGGGAGCCATGATGGATGCCAGGCTAGTCAATGGCCTGATGTGCTGGGGGGAAACGCCTAGTGAGCAGCACAGATGGGAAGTGGTTTAGGACGAGACATGAGATTTTAATCTCATGAAAGCATTTCCTTAAAAGTCTACCTCCTTTTCTATTAGCATGCTGGATCATTTCAAATATATATAATATTGTAACAAACTTTTTTCATCAAATAGAAGAAACCGTATTTTCATCAAATATAAGACACATCATTATTTTATGTACCAAAAATAAGAAAGATAAAAAGCCCAAGATGGGAAGTCCAATAGGCGACCCCCCCCCCCACACACACACACAAAGGGGAACACCTGTACTAAGAGGGTAAGTGACAAGGCCACCGTGAGAAAGGAAAAGCAAGAGAATGTGAGTCCCAACCTTTTCCCTTGGGGCAGGATGACAAACCCTCCTTTAAGAATAGGCGCTCCGGGTGGTGGTCCTCATGCTTTGCGAATTTGCACAATCGTGTGATCCAAAAGGACCTCAAGCAGAGACTCTAGGTCAGACAGCCTGAGGCTGGTGGCCCCAATGGCTGGCGGAAGTAGACTGAACACCTGCCTTCACTTTAGACCGACAGTTATAATAAGATGCCATTGATTGGGAGACAAGTCCTGATTTCAGAGATCCAAAAATGTGCATCTTGGAATCAACAGAAGATGGCAAAGCTGTTCCTATGCCCTGCCTGGGAGAATTGGGACAAATGACCCATCTGCCATCTCTCCAAGGATGCCCTGTCCCAGGATGTGATGTATTCATTTGGCATAAGACACTGTTCCTATTAAAGGGTCCTTTGGCCATGTCAACACACCTTGACCTCACACAGCCAGGTTTCCTAAGGAAAGGAAGCCCTGACTGAGCAACTCGGGGGCAACTTTCTTGTGGGCGTCGAAATAAAATGCAATAGAAGAGAAAGACGTTGATGATGATTTGAATTAGGGAGACTGGGAAGAGGGAGGGATACGTTTCTTTTAGAATTGTGGCAGCAGCCACAGGCTCTCCAGGCAGGGAGGTCCTCAGAGGTGAACCACCAGACACCCTTGCAGCACTTTACAGGGCAGGACTTGTCTGAAGTTCACCCAGCTAGTCAGAACCATAGGAGGTTTTCCTCACAGGCGTGGACTTGTCCTCTTTATGTTCAAGTCCAGTCATTGGTAACGATTTGTCACTTAGACACTTTATAAACAGATCCTTTTCTGTACTAAGAACTTCCAAGGACAAATAGCAGTGAACTGAGAAATGCCCCCCAAGTGTTTCAGGGAAACCAGAGAAGACTGTAACCTTCCCCATCACCTGGCCAGTCCAACATGCATCACCCTTTGGCTTCAGAACCCAAGGAGACCCAGCCAGGGGGCCTACTGAACTTCTCCCCACACGCCCACAGCTGGAATTTTAGCAACGGGGTCAAGGGCAGGGTGGGGCTCATGGTCCCTAGGCATTTGTACTTAGACGGAGAAAGGCCTGGGGCACTGCTCTGTGGGCAGACCCAGCTGCCGTCAGATTTTTCATTCACTAGGCTGTTAATGAAAGATCGGCCGCTGTGCTCTGTGCAAATGCCATTCTGGACTCTTGGGGCGGGGAGGGTGAGTATGTGACATCTTCCTGAATAATGGTGCCCAGGGAAGCTGGAATTGGCTCCTGGGGAAGGCGGCAGCCTATCCCTGCTCTGAAGGGCATGCACATGGCACACAAAGGGGGGTACCACTGATTCTGCGATGCAGGCGGCTGGCCTTGAAGGGGTGTGAGGAATAACAATGACAGGAGAAGCCAGAGTCTCCTCCATGCACCCGCTCCCAGCACTGCCCACGCTCCCCTACAGGTGATTATGGACAGGGAGGCTTCCCACCTCACTCCATCACATGGTGCAGTCGGCCCCTTGGGAGGTGGCTTTGTGCCCCGATGCCATCCCCGCTGCAAATGTCTGTGGAACTGAATGGCCTTTTCTCCTTTGTCTGTGGAACTCTTGGCCTGTGGAGAAGGCTCTGCCCTGGAGCCGGACCCAGCAGTGGGCATATCTGAGGAGCAGAAGGGGCCAGTTCAGTGGAACAAACACTGATTGTGCTCGGCTCTGGAGGGAGGTGACAGATACGGACAAGACAACTCCTGAGTAAAAGACTCCATTTCTGGGATAAATGGGGACCTAACCCACTGAGAGACATGAGAGGCCGTGGTGATAAAATAGAGGTACCCAATATTCCAGAAAACAGGAGAGAGATGAATTCTGATTGAGAAAAGTTGAGAGGGGAGGCCAAGGGCAGAAACATTCTAAACACCCTCCCCTCCCCCACCCCAAACTGTAGCCTTGGAGAGCGGCCAAGTGGAATTCAGAGGGCTGGGGATAAACCCAGATTGGGGCCAGGACCCTGGACTGGGAAGTGGAAATTAAAGAGAAGATTACAGAGATTAAAAAGCGAGTTTTTGTTTTTAACTTTTTGTTATGGGAATTTTTCAAAACCTGCAAAAAGTATTGAGAATGGTGTAGTGAATTCTATGTACCTATTACCCAGCTTCAACAGTGAGCAAGTTGTGGCCAGTTCTGTCTCATTCATTTCCACTGTTACTTTTTCTGGAGTATTTCAAAAGCAAATTCAGACTTATTTAACTCACAAATTCTTCAGCTGGAATCTCTGATAAAGACTTTTCCTATTAATATTACTACTGTGTCATTATCACACCTGACAAAATCATGATGAATTCCTTAATATCATCTGGATACACATCCTGTACTCGTGTCCCCACTTTTCTCAAGGATGATCTGTCATCGTTGGTTTGTTCAGATCAGGATCCAAACAACGTCCACATGTGGCATTTGGTTGTTATGCCTCTCTAGTCGCCTGTCTTCTGTGAAGTACAGAAGGGGGAGCTTTGGAAGCTTTTCCTGGGGACGGAAAATGGCTCAGAAGACCGAAGGCCCTGGAGAGTGGATTAAAAGTGAGAGTTTCCATGCTGAGATCTAACTGGGAAAAGTGAGACTGGATCAGGCAAAGAAAGGGGCATTCTTGCCTCTTCCCATTGCCTTTGTTTGATGTGGGGACAACCTGCAGGGACACATGGTTTCTGCAGCTCTCCCCACCCGTTTATAAGGAGGCAGACTCAGGCACCTGTGAGCTTCACACGCTCCTTTCGGGAGGTGAGTCTAGGTAGAGTCTAGGCTTCAGCCAGGAAACCAGCCAGCAAAAGGCAGAGGTGGAGGGGCTGCCTATAGAGAGATCGGGGGAGAGGGGGCTAGAGTAACAGACCTGGACAGGAGAGGGCAGTGGGCACCCAGGTGTCCCTGGTTTTCAGTGGAGGATGGGGCTGGAGAAATGGCACAGATGGAGGTTTGAAAACTTGCCATCTGTTTGCAGTTTCTAGAGGCCTGGTATTTAAAGAAAATCTTCCGGAGTGCCTCTTCTGAAGAGCCAGGGTTCTTTTTTATGCCAGGAGGATGGCTGCTGCTTCATCCCCCTGCTCTGTGGATGAGGGCGCTGACCTAGGTCACCCCACTGGGCTTTTTCAAAGGCATTTGCGCCTGCAAAACAAAACCTGACTTCGGCCACAGCATTCTGTCTTCTTGCCTCCCTGACATTTTTCTGAGACACAAAACATGCTCCTAGGAGCCTGGTCAAAATTGCCCAGACTCTCTGGTATCCCCAAGGACTACAGGCCGGAGGAAGGTGGGCACTGTCTGTTTGCAGAGAGATGGGGGTGGCGTCAGGCAGAACATAGCTCCATCTCCCTCATACTCTCAATTTATCAAAAGTGTTAGTGCCACGTTCCTTCCGGGAACAGATTTCACAGCAGAATTTACATCTCTGATTTTCAAGGCTTAGATGAGAGTGTCAGCATTTGGTGAGCTCTCTTAGCAACCAGGGAGGCTGTTGGTTAGGAAAGGCCAGGCTGATAAATTTATCGCCCCGGTGGCCTCGTCAGAGTTCATGCTGTTTTGTGTAGCATATAGACAGCTGGCTAGAAGGAATTGCATCACCTCCCATGAATGGCCTCTGCAAGTGATCCCACCTGATATTTTAGTTGGGCCTCTCTGCTGTCACTGGCACTGCTAGACCAGTTGGAAGGTTGGATTCTCATAAGCAGGACTCCCCTAGCCTGCATGTTAACCTTCCAGCCATGGGGCTTAGGCATCTCTCTCCTGGCAGTGGTGCCAATCAGTAAGTGGATAGACTCCTCCCGCCTCATCAAACTCTCCAAATGGAGTACAAGTGTCCCCTGCAAGGGTTAGGGCCAAAGGTGAATTGCAGGCATTAGTGAAGTTAGAGGTAGAAATGTTCTGAGGATTGGGGCTCGGGGGAGGCAGGAAATCACGTTGGAAAGGAGACACTAGTTGCTGGGAGGTGCAGGAGAGGGGAACTAACAAACAAAAACCCCAAATAAATGCAGAATAAAATGACAGTGACACATGCTGGGAAAAAGTAGGGCACAGGCACAGTGAGTTCTGTGGAGCAGCTGGGTGCTATTTTATATAAGACTAGAGGCCCAGTGCACAAAATTCATGCACTGGGTGGGGGTGGTCTCTCAGCCTGGCCTGCACCCTCTCGCAGTCCAGGACTCCTTGCTCCTTACCACCCACCTGCTCGCTGCTCCTTACCACTTGGCTCGCTGCTCCTTAGCGCTGCCGAGGAGGCGGGAGAGGCTTCCGCCACCACCGCTGCGCTCGCCAGCTGTGAGCCCAGCTTCTGGCCAAGCTGTGCTCCCCCTGTGGGAGTGCACTGACCACCAGGGGGAAGCTCCTGCATTGAGCGTCTGCCTCTGGTGGTCAGTGCATATCATAGTGACCGATTATGCTGGTCGTTCTGCTGTAACAGTTGCTTAGGTTTTTATTATATAGATGATCAAGGAAGGCCTCTCTGAGGAGGTGACATTTAAGCAATGACCAGAACAAAGTGACAAAGTGAATATGAAGGAGCAAGGGCAAAACCCTGAGACCGTGGGTTCCTGGACTAGCAAGCAGACCTGTGTGATGGGAGCCACAACGATAGGAAAGTTATAGGGAGGAAATCAGGTTGGAGAAGGACCCAGGTGGTTCAGGCCTTGGGGGTCTTGGTGAATGTGTTGAGTTCCATTAAGAGTGTCAGGAAGCTGCTGGAAGGCTTTGATACCAGGAATGGGCAGGCTCTGCTCTCTTCTGCATCTCCCTTCCAGGTGAGATCTCAACCCAGGGCCGGGCTTGCAGGTGTGGCAGAGGAGGTGAAGGCAATTAAGGAAGGAGTGGGAGAGCAGGCCCAATGCTCCCCTCAGTGCCCTGTGCTCTTCTCTTCCCTCTCCATCTTTCTTTCTCCTCTCCCTCCCTTCTTTGCTCCTGTGCCCTTTGATCTAAACCACTATGTTCCAGTTTGGGAGGGTGACTTGCCCTGGCTTTCTTTCACGTGTCAAGGTTGTGTACACTCTCCTCTCTGACCCCCCACAGAACTCTGCTGACTCTCAGACAGAGCTGTGGGGAGTCATGGTGTTATGACACCTTGTCATGGTGTCATGGCTGCTGACCCAGGTGCCTGGTCTCTCATTGATAGGAGTGAGCAGGTCCTAAGTCCTAGGTTTTATTCCAGTTGTTCTCTTCAACAGCTCAGGGAAACAATTTCCACATACAACTATTAAGCACCCATTATTGAATGCTCTGAGTGGGAAGGAGGTGGGGCCAGGAACATTGACAAACACATGAAGAAATTTCTGTGCCCTCAGGTTGTTTTCCACTAGTGGGACTGAAATGGATGGTATATGTAATAAGGGAGCTCATGTGTTTTGGTCATGTTGGGGAGAGTGACGTTGTTTCTTGGAAGTTGTCTTAAAGGAGGTCACATTTGAATTGGGCTTTGAAACACACAGAGGCCTTCCAGGATGATGGGGGTTGGGTGGACGTGGAAAGGGCCTCCTGCCGGAAGATGTTAAGTCCAGGGCAGTGAGGGCCAGCAGTGTGCACCGGCTACCGCTGGATGGAAAATAAACAAGTGTGGTTAGAAGTAAGACCAGCACCTATGAGCTGCCTCGCCCCACATTCACTGACGTGCCAAATGAGGCGTTGCTGTGTGGAGGCGGTCAGAGCAGAGAGAAAAGTAGAGCTGGACTTTATGGACCATCCTTTGAGAATCGGTGAAAGCTATTGGCTCTCTTCAGAAGAAATGTATATCTGTACATAAATTCTAAATTATTTAATTGAGATATAATTCACATTTTATAAACTTATCTTTTAAAAGTATACAATTCTGTGGTTTTTAGTATATTCACAGGTTGTGCAGCAATCATCACTATATAATTCCAGAACCTTTTATTAATACCCGTTATTAGTCATTCCCCATTCTTCCCTCTCTCCACCCCCTGGCAACTAATCTATCTTCTGTCTTCATGGGTTTGCCTATTCTGCACATATGATGCAAATAGAATCATACAATATGTAGCCTTTTGCTTCTGCCTTCTTTCAATTATAATGTTTTCAAGGTTCATTCATGTGCAGCATGGATCACTACTTCATTCCTTTTCATGAATAATATTCCATTGTGTGGATAGACCATATTTTGTCTGTCCATCATCAGTTAATGTACATTTCAGCTGTTTCCACTTTTTGACTATTGTGAATGATGCTGCTGTGAATATTCATCTACAAGTTTACACACTAAAATTTATAAACCATTTCAGAAAGTTCATAGAACCCCAAAACCCATCTCTTGGTGTCAGAAAACTGTGTTTTATTTGAAAAAGGGGAAGAATTAAGAGGGAATTGACTCATCAAATTGTATACATTAAATATGTTTAAATTTTTTGATAAAACTATTTTTATTTTTTATTTTTCTAGGCTATTTTTAAAATAAAATAAAATTTAAAAAGAAGGAATGGAGAAGGCAGGAAGGCTATCAATAATTTATTTTTATTTATTGAGCATCTCTAGGTTAAGCACTTTACATACCCACATTCATTTAATCCTAAGTAACCCTGATATACAGTGTTACTTATTATCCCCATGTTACAGATGAGAAAACTGAGGCTCAGAAAAGTCATCCAGACTTCGTGGCAACTACACATTCCGTTTCCTCTTGACCTCCATCAAAGCCCCTATTTCCTTCCATTACTTTTGAATGGAGTACAATGTCCTGTTTGCCAACAAGGCATCCGTTTCGCTAAAGCCCATCAGGCTCAGTGCACGGTGGGCATCCTAGACTACTATACAATAACCCTTTCCCAAAGTGATTTGTGATCGAAAGCCCTGCTTCTTCTTGCGGGAGCTCAGGCTCTGCCCTGGCCAGCATGCGCATCTGGCTGTGGTAATAATAGCTCAGGGGCACCAGGGCATCTCCTGAACAGCTGAGACGCCTGTAAACGTTGTCCTCAGTGTGATATCCCTCCGCATGCGCTGCCCGGCAGGGGTGCCAGGGTCAGGCTACGGATGGCGTGTGGTTGGGGTTCTGTGGAGAGGGTGGCCGCTGCCCAGAGCTCAGTGTCAGCTGCCATGCTCTGCTTTGTCTCCCAGCCGGTGGACAACCAGCAAGCCCTGGTGCGCAGGGAGTCCGTGGTCAACCTGGAGAACTTCAAGAAGCAGTATGTCCGCAGACGGTGGAAGGTGTGTGAGGGCTTAGGGGTGGGGGGGAGGCTGCGGGTGCAGGGGACCCAGGTGGGTTCCTGGTTCCCTCCAGGGTCTCTGTGCACATTCTCACCTGGCACTTCCTCTTCTCTCCCTCCCTCAGCTCTCTTTCAGCATTGTCTCCTTGTGTAACCACCTTACCCGCTCCCTGATGAAGAAGGTGCACCTGAGGCCAGATGAGAGCCTGGTAAATAAATGCAGTGCCTACTTCTGGGGTGGAATTTGGGGGTGGCCTGGAGCCGGGGGATGAAGGGGGCAGTTGGGTCTTAACTGTTTCCAGCCAGTTCTGCTGGTCTGCTTTCCTCTGCACTGTGATTAGTGGAGGCCTCGTGTTCAGAGGGACCACCTAGATCAGTGATGGCGAACCTATGACACGCGTGTCAGAGGTGACACGCGAACTCATTTTTTTGGTTGATTTTTCTTTGTTAAATGACATTTAAATATATAAAATAAATATCAAAAATATAAGTCTTTGTTTTACTATGGTTGCAAATATCAAAAAAATTCTGTATGTGACATGGCACCAGAGTTAAGTTAGGGTTTTTCAAAATGCTGACACGCCGAGCTCAAAAGGTTCGCCATCACTGACCGAGAAGGTGCCAGGAGAAGCATAGCCCTGGGGCTCTCAGTCCTCTGCAGGTGGGCCTTCAAAGGCATGCTGCTGCCGCTTCACTGCCCAGCCTTTCCCCGAGGACAGGTAGCCTGCCGGGGACCTGAGGGCTCCGGATAATGAGACTACCACTGGCAATCCAAAATGTATTCCTGGCAATCCAGAGATCTGCTGTAGAATGGGAGCTTTATATTCATGTTTCAATTGTTCTTATTACTGTTTAGCTTTATATGAACATCAATAATAATAATTAGATATCTTATATTTGATTAGCTTGTTACCGTTTTGTGTACATTTAAATTGAGGGACTTATAATACACTGATCAAGAGTGTGGCCTCTGGAGCCAGACTACCAGGATTCACATCTGCCACGTAATAGCTGTGTGACTTTGAGGAAATTACTTAACCTCTCTGTGCCAAAATGTTATCAATTGTAAAATAGGGTTAACAATAGTTCCCACCCCGTAGAGCAGTCATAGGGATTAAATGATGACATATTCTTAGAACCTGACACTCTAAGTGCTCAATACAGATTAGCGGTTATTGTTGTCTAAAATACTCCTCTAGACTTTACAATGTACTGCCAGTGCTTCTGAATGCAGTGTTAGTATTTCAGCTGTTAGAAGTTCCCCAGGCAGATGCTCCTCACTCCTCTCTGCGTGTGGTGAGGGTCCGAGGAGTGTCTGGGGTGGCACAGGTCAGGACAGAAGGTGACTCCTGTTCAGGACAGGGCTGGAAGGCAGCTGCCTGAGACAGATGGGCCATCAGCCTTGAGCAACCTTAGGACACAGCACTCGGGCTGAATCCCAGGACCCGGCACAGCCCCTGTGCTCCTCCCTCCCCCCACACATCCTGGGTTCTTCTTTCTTCAGCCTCAGCTCTCCTTGATTCTTGCTCTTGCTCGGGACTTGAGTATTTATGGCTCCAGAGACCTGAAACAACTATGTGGCTTTGGCCAAGCTATGTCCCTTCCCTGGTCGCTTTCCTCGTCTCCTATAAAAGGAATTGGACTCCTTCCCTCTGAAAATCCCTAATAATGACAGGCAGACTTTCCCCCAGTTTACTTTTTTATTGTTTGGCTCTGACGCACACTAAAAAGTTGCTATTCAGCGGAGCTTGAGTTATTTTTATTGTTATAGCCAGGCTTGGTCCAGGATGTGTTTGGCTAAAGTTGATCTTGACCTTGGATTTCCAAGTGGCTACGGCCCGGGAAAGGGAAGAAGGCCCTGGGAAGGGATATAGTGGACAGCAGGCATGCCTTCCAACTGCATTGCCCTGATATAATGCAGGCCGCGGGGAGAGAGGACCAGAAAGTATTGAAAGGACTATCAATTTCTATCCTAAGACTTGTCCTTGATTAAACATTTTAAAAAGTCCTCTTTTTACTCGAATGCTCAGCACCATTATCACAATGGCTCATCCTGCAAGTGGAAAAGGATTGGGTCCTAGACATCCATTACAAAGTTTTCCCAAAGGGCCTTTCCTTAAAAAAAAAAATAAAAAAATAGGTCCTTTTGCTTGGGAAGCATTAAAATTGAACATCTTACAGCAGGTTTTTTTTTTTTTTTTATAACTTGCTTAAGTCTTTTTGAATTAGTGCTTCTTTTAGTAATTTTAATAATTCAGTAGATCAGTGTGGCCTGAATGGAAAAGGCACTGTGACCTCCAGGGCCTCAGCTTTGGTTTAGCCATGGAATGTACTTGACTGTTTTCCTCTCTCATAAAAATGGAGCACAAAAGCTATTTCCCTGGGAAAACCGCATGGCAAGGCTTGCTCAAGATGCAGCCTAAGCCAGTGGAGAAACAGGGGGGATAGAGTGGTCACTGTCAGGGGTTAAGGACGTCCTGGTGACTCCCTTCTTCCCTCTTCTCTCTAGTCTGCGCTCAGGAGACCTATCAGCCCACAGATCATGTATCCAAGTGGTCTTGGTCATGGGGCAGCCACCAGATATAATTTTCATGATTTCTGTAATTTGGGTTCTCCTGGCACCTGTTCCCCCCTAGACACTAGGGTGCCTGTTTTCCTTCCTCCTGGCGTTTGCTTTGGCCTCACTCCTTCCCCACCCTCTCCGCCCCCTGCCCAGTCTCTGGACAGAACAACAACCTTCCTCTCAACATCCACCTCTCTGGCTTGCAACCCTCTGGCCCAGGTGTATGGGGCCTGGTTGCGTGGCACAACCCTATTCCTGACATCTCATGACCCTCTTGCCCCGGGTCTCTTTTTTTCTTCCAGAGGAATTGTGAGAGTGACACAGAGGAGGACATCGCCAAGAGGAAAGCCCTCCACCCCCGGAGGAGGAGCAGTACCTCCTAACTGATGCGGCTCTCAGCGGCCCCCAGGAGGCCCAGGCCCAGTGGGGCCCCCTTCTGTGCAGACTCTTGGTCCCGTTTGTCACCAGCACCCAGGCATTCTGCATTTCTGAACTTGTTGCAAGCGAGATGGGCCTGCAGGCTTCAGAGGAGTTTGCAGGGGATCCAGGAGACCCTGGGAGCTGTGGCTTTTCCTACGGAGGAGGTGCCAGCATTCCCAAAGCTCTTATTCTCCATAAAATGGGCTCTCACCCATCTGTCAACCTCAGAACGTGGAGTGCAAGTGTGGACTTAAGAAAACAATGTAAATGACATGGTCATCAATGGTGAAGGTCAGATTCAGGCAGTTTTCCTCACAGGATGAGGGAGTCCAGAACCAGCCTGGTCAAAAATTACACCAGGAGGACAGAGGCCTCCCCCATGGGGACAAGCCAAATGAGTGAAGTGAATCTTCGGGCGTGAGGGACCAATCCTGTGAACTCCTACAACCCACATGGAGTCAGCACGACCAATCTATCAGACCTTCTAAAGCAGCCCATTGCCAGCCCACTGTATTGTAATTTTTTTTTTCATTTTTATTAAACTTCTGGTTTATCTGATGCTTGACTTCTCTTAGGTCTTTCTCCATCTGATTTTCTTTAGTTCCGGTGCCTGTGACTCTGGGGGAGCACCCAGGGTTAGGGTACGCTGAGTGGACAGGGCCTCAGAAGGTCATACTGAACCACTCCCTCTGGACTACAAGGCACCTACCTTCTATATCCTTCCCTAAATCAGATATGGCATGTAACACCTGTACTGTCTCTACTATCACTATCATCCCTGATGGTGTGGGCTGAGTTGTGTCTCCCGATCCCTGTACCACAGAATATGACAATGGTTGGTCATAGGGTCTTCAAAGAAGTAAGCAGGTTAAAATGAGAACAGGGGGCCCTAATTCCAATATGACTGGTGTCTTTATAAGAGGAGGAGATTAGGACACAGAAGAGCGACCATGTGAAGACACAGGGAAAAGACAGCCATCTGCAAGCCAAGGAGAGAGGCCTCAGAAGAAACCAATCCTGCCAATACCTCCATCTGAGACTCCGGGCCTCCAGAACCGTGAGGAATACATTTCCGTGGTTTCAGCCACCAGTCTGTGGTATTTATTAAAACAGACCCAGAAAACAAATGCACCTGCCAACTATGGCCAAGATAGGGGCAGGGGACTTTTTAAAGATGTGGATGGTGCCCAGCCAGCGTGGCTCAGTGGTTGAGCATTGAAATATGAACCAGGAGGTCACAGTTCGGTTCCTGGTCAGGGCACATGGCCAGGTTGAGGGCTGGATCCCCAGTGGGGGGCATGTAGGAGGCAGCCAATCCATGATTCTCTATCATTGACATTTCTATCTCTCCCTCTCCTTTCCTCTCTGAAATCAATAAAAATATATTTTAAATAAATAAATAAATAAAGATGTGGATGGAGAAGGATAAAGAAGAACCCATAGGGAGAAAGGAGAGGGAAGAGAGGTGGATTACCTGGATAGACCCTGGAGTGAGTATGGTAAGGGAACCTGAATGGACATAGATGTCTGGGCCATGCTTTCCAGAAACCCAAGAGAAGACCCTTGGAAACCAGAAATCAAAAAGGTTAGGGTGAGGCCCTGAAACTGAGAAAGTACCTGTGAAGAGGTAGAAAGAAAGGGAAAGTTTTGGAAGTTGAGTGGGGAAAAGTGAGCCAGGAAGGAGAGAGGGGAAAACATTGAAAAGGGCCTAAGGCAGCCTTTCCCTTTGTCCGTAGCAAGTTTTAAGCCCCTCATGTGAGAGAGTGGATCAAGCTGCCTTCACCCAAGTGGATGGATTCTGAGCTAAAGAGCCCCACAGGAACAGAAGGGCCAGACAGCTCTGGAAAAAGCTTCTCGGTAGAAATGAGTGGGCCTGCGGGCTGTGGCAGAAAGCTGTGAGTTCGCCATGTAGTTCTCAGGCAGAGCCAGCCCTGGGCCTCCTGCAGCCCCTTAGCTGAGGCTGAGAACTGCGTTCAGGGCCCCTGGGCCAGTGAGAGGCTCTTGGCTGTGACTGGTCACATAGACCAGCAAGGAATGCTCTGGCATGGGAGCTTATGGGTGCTCTTAGGAAGTCAAGTGTGGTAGTGGGTAGGCACTGTCCTCCTGCTAGGAAGGCGAGAGTGAATGGCTTTGGCAAACCCAGTCTGAGTTTTCAATCATGACCATGGGGTTAGCCTTTTAGATCTTGACCCAACATTTTACTGAAGATGAAGATGAAGCCCAGAGAGAGGAAGCGACTAGGTCTATGACACACAGCAAATTTCTGGAAACGTCTGATGAAAGCCCATACTTCCTGACTCCTGATTCTATGCTCCTTGCTTCAGCGTGATAAACTGTGGAAATGGATGGAGCATTCACTTTGCCTCATTTTAAACAAGTTCTCATCTATCCCTTACTGTTCCCTGCCTCATCCTCCATTCCTGGGAAAGAGAGAAATGGCCACACTTGCTGTTGTCTATCTTCTCACAGTAAAGGACACTGCCCTCGGGTAGGGGCATCTCAGCAGACAACATCCATGGGCCATGAGTCTGTCAGTGAACCAATATGTGCCTGGCACTGTTCTAGATGTGGAGTGAGGACAACGAACAAGACAGACATGGGCCCTGCCCTAAAGGGGTCTACGTTCTGTAAGTCCTGGGCACCCGGACTCTGTCCTGCCCACAGACTGCTCCTCCTCACCTTCCTCTCATCCAGGTTATTTAAAGCCCTATTGACCAAGTCCTCTCAGCCCAGCTCTCTGGTGTTTGACGGCATCTGCTGGGTTTCTCAGAATCTCTTGGGAAGCATAGGGCCAAGCCGTAGGCAGAGGGAGGCCTTTGAGAATGCACATCTCCAAGGATGCCTTTGAAGCCCAGCAGCCAAAGCCAGGTGCCCACTTCCATACAGGGCCAGTCTTCGTGGCCTCTCCACTGGCAGATGGCTGGTAACCTCCAGGTGTGAAGAGGGGTGGGGCAGCTGGCCCAGGGGAGCAGTGTGTTGGGTTGACTCTGAAGAGGATAATTGACCAGCTGACACTTCCAGCTGAACAGTGTGCTCTGAGGCCTATGGAACATTCCCAGTGACGAAAACTGTGTCTGGTTAAAAGGCAAGTCTCTAAAGAGATCTGAGGGTGTCCTGCCCCAGAGTGTTTGCCTGTGTGTTTCCAAGATGCCGCATTAATATTTCACAAATGTGCATATAAATATTTTAATGCACTTCATTTTAATGTCAATTTTACTGACTTTCCTGACTCCAGAGCTTAGATTGCATTTGCCTTTTCCACTCACATCCTTATTTGCTGAAAACCTTATTTTGGAAGCAAACGAAAGCCATACTGTAAGAGGTGAACCACAAAATCTCTAAAAAAGATACAATAAAAATTAAGCGCTGTGCTCTACAAAGTAGATACATGTGAAAAGAGCTACATTGAGGACTGGGATTTCACAAGGAATTTTACCTGGCACAGATTATAGAGCTTTCTTTCCATCTGCTTCCCAGCTTGATGTCATTCGAACATTGTTCTGCTCACCATTGCTGCCCCCACTCCCAAACCCCCCAAAGAATGTCTTCCTTGGTGGTCTGCTGAAAGGATGCATTGTAAGCAAACCATAATAGGCTTAGCGATTGGAGCAGTTGAAGATCTGTAAACAATGCTTAATTGACATTTCAAAAAGCAGAAACACAGTTGGTGTCCTTCCTTTAATAGTTTCTCTCTTCCTGTTTTTTCTTCTTTCCCCCTGGTTCTCTTTCACTCCTCCTCTGCCCATTAGCAAATCATAATATATAGCTGAAGCACATGTTTTCATAATGACTTTACTTACTGAATAAAATTCACATTCCCAGTTCCTAGTCTAAAAAAAGTTGTTAATATTATCTAGGGAGAAATAATTTTGTATTTTTCCCCCTGTGGATCAGTACTTCCCCACCTGAGCTAGAAAAAAAATGAAAGAAAAAAGCTCACAGTAATTTTAAAAAACATGTTCTGCAATAGGAACATTTCACATGCAGCAGTCCATTTAGTCCTCTTCATAACCTTGTAAGGGAAACAAGAGCCCGTTTATAGGCGAGGAAGCTGAGACTCAGCAGAGTGAAGAAGCTTGTATGCAATCACACAGCTGAGCACTTGGAATCTAGATTCCAGCCCTGTTTCGCCTGCCCCAAATCCACATGTCTACTTTTCTTGGGGAAACATTTTGAAAAAATGTTGTGAACAAAGCATCCCGGAGAACCACCACATACCATATAATACTATTTTTGTAAAGCTCAAAAACTATACCATATGTTGTTTAGGGATACATGCAAACATGATAAAACTGTATCTGCAATGCAAGACAATGACTACACTGAGAATTCAAGTTCAAGCTTACCTCCGGGCTGCTGAGACGGGGAGGAGGACAGGGTGGGTGCTGGCCGTTGACAGTGTTTTAGCCAGCACTAAGTTTGAGAAGGCTAAAAGGCTAATTCCAATGTAACCCTGATATTTGGTGGGGCTAGCATTCTGAATCTGTGCCAGCAAGTCCAGTGTACATTCTTGATAACCTATAATTAAGTCATTGCCCCTTTCTCCACAAACTGGTCTTGCAAGACCTGGTACCTAAATGCTCACATTTTTACAGAGGCCATAAACCGTGACACAGCCTCTGGAGGGGGGTTATCGGCCTGGTGCCAGGCCAGGCCCTTAGGTATGGTCTCAAGACCCCCAACACCTGGGGATTTTTGCAAAGCCCGAGAAAGGTCTGGAAGTATAATCCATATTTGGGGGACAAAAGAAACCAAAAGGGGTATAAGAGGGGCTTCCACCATATTGGTTTGCTCAGAATTTGAGAGGCAACCTCCTCTGAGTCCGCCGGCGTAAGAAAGCTGTGTAACTCCGTTTCTCTAAGCGTTGCTTGGTTCTTCTCTGGTCTTCTACATCAAGTTCACGGTAGGCTCCCAGGAGTTCAGTTTATTATCATGCTTTCTTACATATTAGTTACCCACTCTGTTGCATGTATCAAGTATTACATTAAAATCATAAAGGGAGGAAGTGAGATGAAAGAAATCAACCCTACTGGTCAGCAGATGCCAGAGTGAACAGACATGGAGTCTGTGTGGTGACTACTCCTGAGTGTGCTTTCCCCACATAACCCAATGGCCCACTTTTATCTGTGTTCTTTTATTGGCACTGTAATCAGAGGTCATCCTGCCATCCTGTAAGAATCCTTGGGTTGGATTATTATTCCAGTTTATATATATATATATAATTTATTTCATAGAGGAAGGGAAAGGGAGAGCGAGATAGAAACATCAATGATGAGAGAGAACCATTAATCAGCTGCCTCCTGCATGTCCCCTCCTGGTGATCGAGCCTGCAACCCAGGCATGTGCCCTTGACAAGAATCAAACCCAGGACCCTTCAGTCCTCAGGCCAATGCTCTAGCCACTGAGCCAAACAAGCAAGGGCTTTTATTCCATTTTTTAAATTAATTAATTAATTAATTAATTTAATATATATTTTTATTGATTTCAGAGAGGAAGGGAGAGGAAGAGTGAAACATCAATGATGAGAGAGAACCACTGATTGGCTTCCTCTTGCACGCCCCCTACTGGGGATTGAGCCCACAACCTGAGCATGTGCCCTTGGCCGGAATTGAACCTGGTACCCTTCAGTCCGCAGGCTAACACTCTATCCAGTGAACCAAACTGGCCAGGGCTTAGTATTACATTTTAAAGAGAACGGGTGGAAAATACCCCCTGTCCCTCACAGCTTCCCCTCCCAATCATCACTTCCCCTTGAGTCTGCCTAAGGACTCTGAGATGCCTGAGGACACCAGAGCCCAACCAGGCTGTTTGCCAGCTCACACTGCAGGTGCCTTCTCTTTGAGTTTAAACCCACAGGCTGGATGGGGTTTGAAAAGCCATTTGGGCCACTCCCCTACTCTTAGATGGGACTGCACTTGGGTTTCTTCATCTCATTTTGAATTGAGAGAAGGTGATCCATTGTCTTCTCTCATTCCCTTTTCTAGTTTATTTTTTATTTATTATTGATTTCAAAGAGGAAAGGAGAAGGAGAGAGAGATAGAAACATCAATGATGAGAGAGAATCATTGGTCGGCTGCCTCCTGCACACTCTATACTGGGGATCGAGCCTGCAACTGGGCATGTGCCCTGACAGGGAATCAAACCGTGATCTCCTGGTTCATAGGTTGACGCTCAACCTCTGAGCCACGCCGGCTGGACCCTTTCCTAGTTCTCAACAGTCCATATTATATTTCACCACTCAGAGCCCAAAAGTCTGGGCTAAGTCCTCCCACTTTTCAGCTGCTGTTTCAACCTTTCTGGACCTCAACTTTCTCATCTGTGAAATGGTGATAATAATATCCATGTTAATTGTCATGAGTGCCTGTTTAAGACCAATTTTGTAAAGATTTGTCAACTTTTAGGAACTCGGACAACTTAAGGGATTTGTATTTCCATAATTTAATTGCACTCTGAGACCACAGGCAACTTTGAGAAATGTAAAAGGAGAACAACTGTGGCCCATAGTGTCAGTCAGCACTGGTGGCCTAGACTCTGGGTGGAGGGCTCCTGGGCATGGAGCCCTCCAGGTGCACCTCTTACTCACCTCTCCCACTCCAGCACACCTGTGTGATACCTGATTCCCTGCAGACACTGGCAATGGCTTATTAAACACAGGCGAAGGCATGAGGGGCTTTCTTCCCACACGGGTGCTGGGTGGGCCTGCTGGGGAAGCAGAGGCAGAAACAGAGCCCTGTTGGGGTCAGGGTGCTGAGAGGGCTGCTTACTGCTGCTTTTCCCTTTCATTCAGGACCTGTGTAGCTCACCTCAAGGGGTGTAACAGCTCTTTAACAAAGTAGATGCAGGAGTCAGACTATTTGCTCCCCACCCTGTTTTCCTGTTTCATTGTATTTGATGCTGTATTAGTTTGCTAGAACTGCCATAACAAAATACCACAGGCTGTGTGGCTTAGACAACAGAAATTTATTTTCTCACAGTTCTGGGGGCTGGCAGTTCAAGATCAAGGTGCCAGTAGGGTTGGTTTCCTCCGAGGCCTCTCTCCTTGGCTCATAGATAGCCACCCTCTTGCTACCTTTTCACATGGTTTTTCCTTTAGGCACATGTGTCCCTGGTGTCTCTGTGTATTCAAATTTCTTCTTCTTATAAGGACACCAGTAATACTGGACTAGGGTCCACGCTCGTGGCCTCATTAACTTAATCACTTACTAATGGTGATTAAGGTGCAAGAGGTTAGGACTTCAACATACGAATTTTGGGGAGGGTGGGAAGACCCAATTTAGCCCATAATGAATACAGTGGGGCCTTGACTTACGAGTTTAATTTGTTCCGAGACAAAAACTCGTTAGTCGGGACACTCGTAAGTCAAGGCCCCACTGTACTTACTTTAAGAATTACTTGAGTTTTTGATGTTTGTCTCCTCTGATGGGCTATAAGCTCTATGAGAGCTGGACCAGGACTCTCTGTTTGCTGTTTTTTTGTACAGTGTGTGAAGGTTCTCTGAATGAGTTCTCTTTCCTTGGTTGGTTGAAAGTGGCAAAGACAGCTGCAGGACCTCAGACTGGCAAGAAGCTAAAACAGGGCTCTCAGAACCAGGCACTGGGTAGCCACCCTCTCTTGGCGTGCCCATCCCTCGTGGACATACTCAGTTCAGTATGCATTGGTCTTGAAGGTCTGCTGTGCATCAGACTTTTGTCTGGCTTTAAAGGATGGGTAAGCTTCTGATAAGAGAAGGGGAAAGAGAGTATGGGTTGGTATTCTGATTGCTTATCCTTATGCCTTCCCATGGCTGGACTTTAGAAAGCTACCAAATAGACGAAAGAGTGAAACTTTGCGGGGGTGGCGGGGTGTTGAATTAGTAGTGTGATGAATCAGTAGTTCTACCACTTTCCCCTCCTTTAGCCATTGTGACCCTGGTTCCAGGTCAGAGACCCAGAGGGCCCTGCCAGAGGGCCAGCAGCCACTTGTTGGGGTTGGAAGAGATGTTCAAGGTCGGCATGGAGGACAGATCTGACTGGTTGAGTTCTTTGGAGGAGTGTGTGTTTCTAGGTATCTGTGTGTGTGCGTGCGTCTGTCTCTCTGTGGGTCTATTCAGGTGTGTGTGTGTGTGTGTGTGTGTGTGTGTGTGTGTGTGTGTAGCTTGCATGTGTGTATCACCGGATGTGTTTGAGTTTCCTCTGTGTGTCTATCTTTGTTTCTATATGTATGCATCTGACTATCTATCTCTGTGTGGATGTATCTGGGTGCCTGGGTATTGTCTAAAGAGACTCAAGGGGAAAGTGCCTCTGGGCCAGGAATTGCAGCATCTGCTCTGATGCTGCCAGACCTCTAAGGCTGGTCTAGTTGACATTCCAGGGGACGGGGTGTTTGCTGAATCATAAGGATGTGGACTCTGTATTCATAGTTGGACATATCTCCTTTCACACACACACACACACACACACACACACACACACACACACACACAGAGGAAATTTTAGACAGAGTTGGCTGACCCTGCATTCTGTCAGAAGGTCATGACCTCAGCCAGGCCCAGGAAGGAACAGAAATGAGAATGCCCATGAGACCTAGAGGTTAGCAGAAGGTGACTGGGACCGGGGTGTTCCCCAGCTGGGTTTTCCGGGTCATGGCTTTCTCAGGCTGTTCCAATAACCAAGCTGCCGGCTTTGAAACTGAAGAATGGACACTTTCTGATGGGGGAGGAAGCCAGGGCGGATTGTCTTGAATAGTACAAAGTGCAGACCTCACCAAACTTTTACAATCAGTGCTGACCCTGGAAGGCCCCACCAAGCCATGAGTCCAAACTCTGGAAAATCCTTCTCTTCCCTCTCCAAACCAACCATGCCACAAATAAACAAAAAGTACTGCAGCCCTGGCCATTGTGGTTCAGTTGGTTGAGCATCGTCCCATACACCAAAAGGTCACCGGTTTGATTCCTGGTCAGGGCACATGAGCGGGTTGTGGGCTCAATCCCCATTGAGGGGCGTGCTGTAGGCAGCTGATTGATGTTTCTCTCTCACATTAATACTTCTCTCTCTCTCTCCCTCTCTCTCCCTTCCTCTCTCTCTAAAATCAATAAAAACATACATTTTTAAAAAGTAGTGTAATAGTATGTGTAGCCACAATGCAATCATGTGAGTCTTTCAAACTTGTCTGATTTAAACAGTAAAATGTCTTCCAGGGATAGCGGGGCAGGAAGCCTTAGCCACAGGCTTTACAGGTCCTTTCCAAAGAACAGATGGGGAAAGACAAGAGAGCATTTGCCCACTGGTGTGCACCTGGAGGGCACCAGGGATGAGGAAAGGGCTTAAATGGGACATGGGGAGAAAACACACACCTTCTGAGCGATGACATGTGTCTGGTACAGTGCCAGATAGACACTGTTCCCCAGGGGCTCAGGCTGGGGGCAAACCTCTAGACATTCAGCCGACCCATAGGTAAGCTGCTTCCTCCAGCCCAGTGGTTCTCAACCTTCTGGCCCTTTAAATACAGCTCCTCATGTTGTGACCCAACCATAAAATTATGTTCGTTGCTACTTCATAACTGTAACGTTGCTACTGTTATGAATCGTCATGTAAATATCTGATATGCAGGATGGTCTTCGGCGGCCCCTGTGAAAGGGTCGTTCGACCGCCAAAGGTGTCGCGACCCACAGGTTGAGAACCGCTGCTAGCCCATGAGGCTGGAAGCACAGGTGTGGGTGAAGTGCAGGAAGGGGCTGTGGGTGGATCAAAGAGGGGTGGGTCCTTCTGAGGAGGCGATAATCAGAGAGGGGAGGTGGGCTGGCCTGGAGGAGGGGGCTCTCACTTGCTCAGTGAATGCCACTGACAAACACTCATGCTTGCCTACCATCACTTGCTTCTGTAAGGTCCAGCCAGCCCATAGGGCCTTGTAGGTCTGGAATGCACAGTGGGTTGGTGGAGTTCAGGTTCTCCTAACCAGGGACTTTGGTGACTTTTTAGATTCTCGTCCAACCCCACTAAAGATGCCCAGAGGTGACAGGAAGCTTATGATCTCCTGGCAGGACACTCAAGAGCTGGCGTCAACTGTTCACATTGTTACAAGTTCTTTCTCAGGTTGAGTTCAGATTTGCCTTCCCAAAGAGCCATCTGTTGTCCTGGTGCTATCTTCTGGGGTCACATCCAGTTAATGACTATGCAGATAAAGATGAAAGAGACAATCCTTGTCTTCAATGAATCTATAGACCAATGACAAGGACAGCTACTACATGGGGCAGGATGAAATAGGGGCTAAGCCAGCCGTGGGCAAACTACGGCCCGCGGGCCGAATCCGGCCCGTTTGAAATGAATAAAACTAAAAAAAAAAAAAAGACCGTACCCTTTTATGTAATGATGTTTACTTTGAATTTATATTAGTTCACACAAACACTCCATCCGTGCTTTTGTTCCGGCCCTCCGGTCCAGTTTAAGAACCCATTGTGGCCCTCGAGTTAAAAAGTTTGCCCACCCCTGGAAGCTGTGAACCGAGGGAAATTCTTTGCCCTGATCACTGGGGTCCCAGACAGGCATCCATTTGAGGTAGGCTTAAAAAATAAGGGAATTTTGCCCTGGCTGGTGTTCTAAGTGGTTTAGAGCATCAGTCTGCCCACCAAAGGGTCACAGATTCAATTCCCAGTCAAGGGCACATACCTGGGTTGCAGTTCATTCCCCACCGCTGGTCAGGGCAGGTGGGGGGGGGGGGGCAACTGGTTGATGTGTCTCTCTCATATAGGTGTTCCTCCCCCCCCTCTTCCTTCCACTCTCTCTGAAAAGCAATAGAGCCCAGCTGGTGTGGCTCAGTGGTTGAGCATTGATCTATGAACCAGGATGTCTTGGTTCAATTCCCAATCGGGGCATATGCCTGGGTTGCAGGATCAATTCCCAGTATGGGTCTCTCTCTCTCTCCCTTCTGCCCTGAAATTAATAAAAATAAAAATTTTTTAAAAAGCAATGGAAAAAAATATCCTCTGGTGAGGATTAACAGAAAAAAGGGGGGGGGGGTGGATATTTTTATATGTGGAGGGGGCTGTGGAGTCCAGGCCAGGAATGGCTTGAGCAAAGACACAGAGGCAGGAGAGAGCGGAGCATCTCCAGAGGATGGGGAGCAGCCTGGCAGGGTGGGGGCCTGGTGTGGAGGGGAGCTTGGTGGTAATGGGGACTGGATCACAGTGGGTCTTAAAGTCAGTCCTGGGCCTTTTCTGTGAGTCATGGGAGGTCCAGAGGTTTCAAGAGACCTTATCAGAGCTGTGGTTCACATCAGTGATTCTCAAAGCATGGTCCCCGGTCAGCAGCATCAGTACCTGAGACCTTGTTAGAAATGCCGGTTCTCAGCCCCACCCAGACCCGCCCAATCAGAAACTCTGGGGGTGGGACCTAAAGAGCTGCTTTAACAGGCCCTCCAGGTGATTCTGATGTGCTGCTTTAGACGATATCCTCCAGAGCTGAAGGAGAGATAGGTGAGGTGGGGTAGTCTGGAGGAGGGAGCAGTTAGGGGCCATTAGCATCACCTGGATGAGCAGGCAGCAGGCCTGACCTGAGTGGGGCAGAAAGTCAGATTTGAGCCAGGCCCCCACCTTCAGCTTCATGAATCTGGGCCAGGGGCTTGCCTTTCCGGAGCCTCAGTTTTTGCATCTTCTAAAAGGAGTCACAGCTAGAGAACGGTAGGAGATATGGCCCAAAATGGCCCAGCTTGCCCAGGACCGAGGGGTTTAGTGGGACAGGGGACTTTTATTGCTAAAACCAGGAGTGTCTAGGGCCGTGGTCAGCAAACTGCGGCTCTCAGGCCACATGCGGCTCTTTGGCCCCTTGAGTGTGGCTCTTCCTAAGCCTTGGGAGTACCCTAATTAAGTTAATAACAATGTACCTACCTATATAGTTTAAGTTTAAAAAATTTGGCTCTCAAAAGAAATTTCAATCGTTGTACTATTGATATTTGGCTCTGTTGACTAATGAGTTTGCCGACCACTGGCCTAGGGCAACTGGGATGGTAGGTCACCCTACTCCCTATGTGGCCTCAGAGCTCAGCTCAGGATGTTTACGGAGGTAATGAGCGGAGGGTGGGGATGCTGAGGGGCCCAGAGCCCATACTCGAGCACTTTAGTGGCAGCTACAATTGCTAGTCCCTCATGCCACCGGTTCCTGGTGCCCGCTGGGTCTGGCAGGAGCCTCTCCCACGTGCTTCTGCTCTTGTCTGGCTCTGGAGACCAGCAGAGAGACGGGGCCCAGGTCAGTGGCAAGAGCACGAGGTTGTCTCCCCATGGCCATGGCGCTGGCCCACTCCGCGCCCCATGACACACAGTGTGGCTGTCACCTCTCAGGCCCTGCTGATGCCGCTGGAGGCTGAAAATACCTGGTGCCCTGGCCTGGGCGCCTGGCTGGCTCCTCTGGGCCAGGAGTTGGGGGATCACTGTGGTGTCTGTTACCCCACTACTCTGGACTCAACAGGGTTCTCACTACTTTAGCCAGGGGCCTGGCAGAGGGAGGGGGGATGGGGGAGGGAGATTCCAGGGCCTATGACCTCCCATCTTTCCAACAGGTTGGGTTTTTTAAACAGAGACCTGAGGTATAAATACCAGACAGAAAGGTTGCCCATGGGAACTTTCTCAGAAAAGTGGGGTGGCTTCTTTCTGAAGAATCCAAGGAACTTCTCATTGTGCTTACTGGCCCACATGCTCATCCATGGACTAATAACGGGGACTGGGATGGATTAGGGCAGGGGTCCTCAAACTACGGCCCTCGGGCCACATGCGGCCCGCCAAAAACATTTATCCGTCCCGCCGGGTGTTTTTGCCACCGCTGTGTGCATAGGAATTTGTTCATAGTTTTTTTTTAAACTATAGTCCAGCCCTCCAACGGTCTGAGGGACAGTGAACTGGCCCCCTGTTTAAAAAGTTTGAGGACCCCTGGATTAGGGTGATTTGTTGAGGCCTGAGACCCAGGGCCTTAGGGTGAAGTTGGCTTCCTCCAAACTGATAATGGGGAACTGAGGTCTCTGCCAGGAGAAGGGGAACATGTTGGGAGGGGCCTAATGTCTCTCTCACTCTCTCCCCCTTTCCTGACGAGCCCTGCTTTTTACCTGTTGTGCCACTGGGACACCTTCCACTAGTTCAGGGTTGGCTCATGAGCCAATTTTCTGGAGTTCAAATGAGGCTCCCCATTCCCAACACACACCCATACTGGCCCAGTCACCAGGCCTCTGCAGCCTCCAAGACCTGTGGCCCTGCCCATGTCCACCCCTCTTCCCTGGAAAGCAGCTTCAAACCCAGCAGGAGGTGCTGGGTTTGAAGTCAGGCCAGGCCTCAGGAGATTTGAATCCATATTCTGGCACCTTCTTGGCTGAGTGACTTTGGCAAGGAACTGAGCCTCGGTTTTCCCTCTTGTAAAATGGGGATGATAGTGTGTCCCCTGCAGGGCTGCTGTGAGGATTAAACAGAGGAGCAAGCCCTAGTTGGTTTGGCTTAGTGGATAGGGCATTGGTCTGCAGACTGAAGGGTTCCGGGTTCGAGTTCCATCAAGGGCACATACCTTAGGTTGCAAGCTGGATCCCTGGCCCTGGTTGGGGCATGTGTGGGAAACAACCAACTGATGTGTCTCTCTCTCCCTTCCTTCCACTCTCTCTAAAAATCAATGGAAAAATATCCTCAGTTGAGGATTAACAAACAAAATTTAAAAAGTGCATGTAAGTTAAGCTAAGCACCCAGTACACTGCACTTAGGAAATGGTTGCTGCTGCAAAAACCATGCCTCTTACTGACATCACGCAGTAAAGAATAAGAATCTATACTAATAAAAGCCTAGGTGGTCCTTGCACCCTCACTTGACACCCTCACGTCATCACAAGATGGCTGCCCTCACGTTGTCACAAGATGGCCGGCAGGGGAGGGTAGTTGTGGGAGATGAGGCCGGCAGGGGAGGGCAGTTGGGGGCGATTGGGCCGGCAGGGGGAGCAGTTAGGGGGTGATCAGGCTGGCAGGCAGAAACAGTTAGGGGCAATCAGGCAGGCAGGCAGGCGAGCGGTTAGGAGCCAGCAGTCCCGGATTGTGAGAGGAATGTCTGACTGTGGGGATCGGGCCTAAACCATCAGTCGGACATCTCCCGAGGTGTCCCAGATTGGAGAGGGTGCAGGCCGGGCTGAGGGACACCACCGCCCCCCTACATGAATTTCGTGCACCGGGCCTCTAGTCTATATATATAAAAGCCTAAGCAACTGGTCACTATGACAGGCACTGACCACCAGGGGGTAGACACTCAACACAGGAGCTGCCTTCTGGTGGTCAGTGTTCTCCCACAGCCAACCTCCCGGCCCTGATCAGCAGGGAGGGACCCCACCCATGCACATATTTGTGCACCAGCCTCTAGTAAATACATAAATGAGGAAACAGGAGCAAAAGGGAGAGGAGGATAGAGAGTGCCTGTAGTACTTCTGCCCCTGGCAACTGCTCTGGCTGACAGGTGCCTTATGTGAATAAGGAGCCATGCCTCTTAGTCATATTATCAAGAGGCCAAACCTCCTTGGCCTCTCCACACCGTGTGCTGGGTGTATGGCCCCAACAGCCTGCATGCTCTGCAAGTCGAGGTTAGTTAGGAAGCCTCACTGCCCAGCCCTGGGTCACATTCTACTTTCCATACATCTGGCCCCACCAACCTGAACCCCACGCCCCCACCATGACCACCACCAAGTGCCAAGCAGTCTTGCTGCTGCAGCCTGCCCCCTCCCTGCCTGTCTGTGCCAGGGGCAGTTGGGGAGGAGAAGCAATGGTAACAGTGGTCCTGCTTGTCATGTGCCTGCCATGTCCCAGGTGATTTCTGTGTATTATTTTAAGTCTCCACAACCATCTTGAGAAAAGATGAGGTTTTCCTCATCTGTAAAACTCACTGGAGAGTTTGGGTTCAAATCCAGTTCTTTCTGGCTCCATAGCCCTCATGCTTTCCACCACACAATGGGGAGAAGACACAAGGCCAGGTCAGGGTCATTCATTAACTCACATGGGACTGGGGCAAGCATCTCCCTTACTGTTCCTCAGTTTCTGCACTTGCGAATCAGGTGATGCCTAAGGTCAGGATTCTGTTCTCCTGGCACATGATTTCTCGGCGGTCCTCTGCTGCCAGGGGTATAGAGCACAGCCCGGGCAGAGTTGTGACACAGGTGACCTCGGTATGTCCCAATCTCCTCTTGTGAGGCCCTTCCTCGGGCCAGGCTGGTGTCTTGCCACTGCTAGACACCTCTGAACCCGGTAGTCACCCCTCCCAGGCTGCTTTTCTGAATCTCTGAACATTTCTGCTCATAGTCTCAAACAAAAATTTTTCACCCTAGTGTCTCATTTTCCTTGGATTCTGCCATTTTGAGAAGACCTAGGAGGGAAACTAAGATGCTAATCTGAATGAAAGGGTGAGAGTCTAACAGGATCTTAGTTAAATTTATCAGGAGCTTCTAGAAACAGTATCACCCTCAAAAGAGCAACTGGCCAACTTAATAACTTCATCAGAGCCTCCCTGAGTCCCCTCAACCCCCTGCGCATTCATTGTGATGGTTGTTCCATTTGGCTCTCTCCCAGACTATTGCGCTCCCTGGGGGCAAGAACTGGGCCTTGCTCCCAGGCCAGAGGAAGTGCTTGATGGGGCACCAAGGCCTCCTGGGGTGATGACTGAAACTGGGTCTGACCCTGCCTGTGGGACCCGCAGCCACTTCCTGAGCTTCTTACCCTCCTTGGCCAGGCATAGGCTATTCCTTGGTAGCTAAAAAGACGCAAGAAGATGGAATGAGGGAAGGAGAGTGTTTAGAAATACCAGGATTATGCAGATTTCTTTTTCCTCAGCCTTTCCAGTGCTGAACCCTCCCCGCACTGTGGCCACAGAAAGCTCCCAGGAACCAGTCCACTGTCTTCTGGGCAGGGGAGTAAAGTTATCAAGGGTAACAAACGGGAAGAGGATGAACATTTACCAAGTTCCTGCTATGCGTGGGCATTGTTTTAGATTTTTGTGCAGACTTTATCTGATTTATACCTGTACCTGTTTGGCAGATGAGAAAACTGCGGACCTGAGAGGTGAAACCAGATGAGATAACAAGGCTACTAGATGGAGCCAGGGGTTGAACCCAGGTCTAGCTTTCAAGTCCATGTGCTACGTGCTTCTGCAGGAAGCCTCTAGGTGGCTCCTTGGGATACAGAAGTTGTGGAACTCTAGGAGCTGTGCCTCGTTCCTAGTAGGATCCAGACAAGCAGCGCTGGAGGTCAACTGTGTGCCACTGGGGCCACCCCCACCCAGCGTGTGGGCGTAGGGCCATGTTACCACCCTTCTTTTCTGTGTCTACTGAGTGTCCCACAGATTTTTTTCGAGGGAGGTTTGGAATCTTGTTGAAGGCCACCAGATGGCGCAGCAGAGGCCATGGGGCCTTGACTCCAGGATCTAAGGCTCAGCAGGTTTTTAGGGATCTTCTAGGACAGGCCAGGATTCTCCTAAGAGGATTCTAAATATATAGGCCCAATCCCCGACAGATGGGTCTGAGATTCTAGATATGGGTTCCGGAAATTTGCCATTTAAAAGTTGTGTTTTCTATTTTTTCTGAATCAGTGAAGTATCATTCACATGGTTCAAAATTTTAAAGTATGAACAGCTACATAGAGAAGAATCTCCCTTCACTTTCCAGTAGGTATTCACTAATATTAGTTACTTGTGAACCCTCTAGAGATTGCACACATGTATCTAATATATATAATCATCTATATATAAGAGCACATATATAATAATATATATTCTTTTCTCTTTTTTACATGAACGGTTGCATATCTTCTAACTGATTATTATTTTTGTCATATTCAATTTCAGAATTATGTCTAAGCATAAATTTTATAAGAAGGAAAAGATGCATTTCAGTCCTCCGTTAATAAGACTAGTTGATATTTTAAGTCAATAAAGTGACCGATCTGAGCCATATTTTATTTTATCACATCCAGGTAAAATACAAAACACATCCATGCAACAAACATAAAATGAGTAGATTTTAATTAAAGTAATAAAATACATATTTATTCTTTTGTTGTCCAGCAAAACAGGCTATCACCAGTAAAAATACTAATAAGCAATAGCTGTTGATTTGATAAGTCTATGGAAATCTCAGCCATGATTCTTACCATGAAAATTCACTTGATTTTTGATAAGCCAATCTCAAATTGAGGTTTTAGGATTGCTTCAGAATCTGGGTCACCAGGTTTCTGCGCCTTATTATTTTGTCTTTCTTCAGTGTTAATGATAAACCCTTGCATGGCATCCTTGATTCTTGCTTGCACAAGTTTTCTCCAAAAACTTCCTGTCATGCTGGTCCCAGTCAACTTGCAAGGGACCCCACTCCTTTGACTTAACAGGAGCCGAAATAAAATTATGCTTCTGATGGCGGTGTCGGATTCCTGTTAGATGTCGCTCAGCCTCTTGGCTTTTGGGAGGCTTGGCTCTCATAAGCACCACTTTGGGAGCTGTATGATGCCAACCCACTGGCTATACATTTTCAAGTACCCTTGGGATGGGATGGCACTCTCCCAGCTCCCCAACCACAGCGACCTGCGGAACCTGCTTCTCTGATGTGGAAGTCTGGTTGTCTCCAGCAGTGAGAGAGTGTTACATATTATAAGTACATACTATTCAGCACCTTATTTCACTTAACAATATAGAGATATTTTCAATTTCAGTTCATAAAGTCTTCCTGTTCTTCATTACAGCTATATAGTAGTCCAGTGTATGGATGAAGCGTATGTTACAGGTTCCCCAATGTTTCCGTTGCTGTTACAAACAAGGCTATAATTACATACATCATTTCACACGTGTAATATCTGAGGACAAATTCCTAGAAGTGGAATGGCTAGATCAAATGGTATGTGCATTTTTAATTTTCACAAATATAGCAAAATTGCCCTTGATAAGGGTTGTACAATTTATACTCCTACCAGGAAAGTGTGAGAGTACTTGTTCCTCATCAGCTTCACGAATACAATGCGTTTTCCAACTTGAGGATTTTTGCTAATGTTGTAATGTAAAAAAAAAAAAAAATGGTATTTCAGCATTTCCTTTTTTCTGAGATAATTGGTGGAATTTTTTCTCATGTTTTAAAAATCTATTTATATTTCCTTTTCTGGGATTTGTCTGGGGAATCTGTCATTTACAAAATGTTCCTCCCCTATAATCTTAGGCAAGACACAAAAACACAAAACCTTAAAGGAAAAGATGGATATATTTTAATCACAAACTTCTAATAAATAATACCATAAAAATGTTAAAAGACAATGGGAAAAATATTTGCAACATGTTTCCCAATGTAACTTGCAGATGAACTTTCAAAGGAAGGGAAAAGGGCAGAGTTCTGATTGCCCACTATATCTCACCATCTTTATAGCTTGCAAGGAAGATATGCTCATACTACATGATTCCTCAGTAAAGCCCATTGACGTGGGTGTTATCATTTCACAAATAAAGACTCTAGGCCAGTGATGGCGAACCTTTTGAGCTCGGTGTGTCAGCATTTTGAAAAACCCTAACTTAACTCTGGTGCCGTGTCACATATAGAAATTTTTTGATATTTGCAACCATAGTAAAACAAAGACTTATATTTTTGATATTTATTTTATATATTTCAATGCCATTTAACAAAGAAAAATCAACCAAAAAAATGAGTTTGCGTGTCACCTCTGACATGCGTGTCATAGGTTCGCCATCACTGCTCTAGGCAGTGGTTAAGCAACCTGCCCAAGGTCACACAGCTGGGGAAAGGAGATATTATGTCTCCACTGCACACGGCTGCCTGAACCACGTGGACACCTGAGCTCCCACTCCTGCTCTGGCTTGGGGACTACCCATAGGCCACCTTGGGCAGGTCTCTCCTCTCTCTACCTTAGTCTTCTTGTCTATAAAGTGGCTGGGTTTTTAAGGTCCTTGCTCTAGACTTCTGTGTGGGGGGGAGATGATGGAGGAGCGTAGGAGTAAAGGGTGGGGTGGGGTTTGCGGGGATGCACTGTGGAGGTGTGTCCATGATAAGGGGCTCGTTTGCCCAGCATGGACACATAACTCGACTAATGACCAACCACCATTCTCTTTGAGAAAGAGAAAGAGAGGGAGGGAGGGCAGAAGGAAGAAAAGCACTGGATAAACAGACTTTGAAAATTTAAATTTAAAACAAAACGTAAAACACATGTGATATCTATAAATACACTGTAACATTCCTGAGCTTTAAGCAGGCTTAGAAGGTCTTTGCTGTTGGCAGTAGTTTGGGGTTCTGTGCATGTACACATGTGCATGGGGCTCTCAGGAGGGTCTGTGTCTCCTGAGGTATCATGGGGGTAGAGGGAGGGTCAGAGGAAGGCCTACAGGGACCTGCCCCAGGCCCTGTGGCTTTCAGGACGACAAGAGCTGACCCCAGACAGGACCTGACCCTGCATCTGCCTGGAGGCCTTATCCCCCACTCCCATGCTCAAACCAACCTCAAATAGATCACCCCAGCCCAGCCCCAGTCTCTCACAAGAGCTGCTGGGAGCAGCTGTCCCAGGCCTCCCGCCCAGGGCCTGGCCCTCAGAGGAGGTGCTGGCAAAGGGTCAATGAGGCCTGGACCCAGGGGAGAGGAGCAGGGGTCAGAAAAAGAGAGGAAAAGGAAGATGCACGCTTTGAGAAACCACAGTGGCCTTGGTGGGGTGAGCTCGCCTCTCCACTGAATAAAGACGTGTTTTTATCAGCCTGGGAATGGTGCCCAGGAAAACTCACCCATCTTGGGCTCCTTGCCTTCTCCATGCACCTGAATCCTGTGAGAGGCGCTGAGGAAAACAAGGCTCCACGTCTGCCTTCTAGGAGCCCACCAAACACATTGTGTCAAACAGATGACTAGCATCAGTGCTATGGGAGTGGGGAGATGGGAGAGGTTCCTTAAAAGTGAGGATAATGGGAGTGTGCCTGGTGGTCAGAGTGGGACCATCCAGATTGCAGCTCCTCGGATCCATAAAGGACACACTCAGGGGGCAGACTCAGTGAGCACCAAAGCCCCATTGAAGCAAGTCTTGCCCCGGAGGGGTGTCTCCAGCACAGAAGTTCTCCCACTGCAGACACAGCTGATTCTCACAGCCAATTGGCCTGGAGGTCAATTCCTCCCAGTGATAACTACAACAATCAAGGCTTAACTACAACAAGACTGTCCACAAAGCCCACAAGGGAGTGCACCAAGAGTGTCTACCTCAGGTAATTGGGGAGGCTGAGCCACTGGGCCCTATAGGACACCTAGCACAGAAAGCCACTCTATCGACACAGCGAAGCATAAAAAAGGCCGAGACAAAGAAACAGGACACAAATGACAGAAATGGAGGAAAGCAAACTACTGGATATAGAGTTCAAAACCACACTTTTAAGGTTTTTCAAGAATTTTCTAGAAACCGCCGATAAATTTAGTAAGACCCTCAAAAAGACTGGTGAGACCGCCGATAAACGTAGTGAGACCCTCAAGAAATCTAGTGAGACCCTCGAGGTTATGAAAAAGGACCAACTAGAAATTAAGCATACACTGACTGAAATAAAGAATATTATACAGACTCCCAACAGCAGACTAGAGGATCGCAAGAATCAAGTCAAAGATTTGAAATACGAAGAAGCAAAACACACCCAACCGGAAAAGCAAAATGAAAAAAGAATCCGAAAATACAAAGATAGCGTAAGGAGCCTCTGGGACAGCTTCAAGTGCACCAACATCCGAATTATAGGGGTGCCAGAAGAAGAGAGAGAGCAAAATATTGAAAACCTATTTGAAGAAATAATGACAGAAAACTTCCCCCACCTGGTGAAAGAAATAGACTTACAAGTCCAGGAAGCGCAGAGAACCCCAAACAAAAGGAATCCAAAGAGGACCACACCAAGACACATCATAATTAAAATGCCAAGAGCAAAAGTCAAAGAGAGACTCTTAAAAGCAGCAAGAGAAAGACAGTCAGTTACCTACAAGGGAGTACCCATATGACTGTCAGCTGATTTCTCAACAGAAACTTTGCAGGCCAGAAGGAAGTGGCAAGAAATATTCAAAGTGATGAATAGCAAGAACCTACAACCAAGATTACTTTATCCAGCAAAGCTATCATTCAGAATTGAAGGTCAGATAGAGCTTCACAGATAAGAAAAAGCTAAAGGAGTTCATCACCACCAAACCAGTATTATATGAAATGCTGAAAGGTATCCTTTAAGAAGAGGAAGAAGAAGAAAAAGGTAAAGATACAAACTATGAACAACAAATACACATCTATCAACAAGTAAATCTAAAACTCAAGTGAATAAATAATCTGATGAACAAAATAAACTGGTGATTATAATAGAATCAGGGGCATAGAAAGGGAGTAGACTGACTATTCTTGGGGGGGAAAGGGGTGTGGGGGATGGGGGAAGAGACTGAACAAAAATCGTGCCCCTATGGATGAGGACAGTGGGGGGCGGGGTGAGGGTGGAGGGTGGGGTGGGAACCTGGTGGAGGGGAGCTATGGGGGGAAAAAGAGAAACAACTGTAATAATCTGAACAATAAAGATTAAAAAAAAAAGTGAGGGTAATGGCCTTAACCTGTGCTCAGTGGTTAGAGCATAGGGTCTCTGGTTCGATTCTGGTGAAGGGCACATACCTTGGTTGCAGGCTCGATTCCTGGTCCAATAGAGGCACATGGGAGGCAACCAATCGATATGTCTCTCTCACATCGATGTTTCTCAGTCTCTCCCCCTCCCTTCCACTCTCTCTAAAAATCATTTGAAAAAAATATCCTTGGGTGAGGATTAACAACACCAACCACAAAAAGTGAGGGTAACGTAATGTAAGACCCCTTGTATATCAAGTACAAAACCGGCAACCCCTGTGGTGTCAGGACAGTGGTCGTAAGAGCTCAGGGAGGAACACAAAGGGACTTTGGGGGCAGGCTCTGGGGCTGGTTACACAGGTGTGCCTGTTTTTGAAATTTAATCTAACTATACACTTGTGATTAGTGTACTTGGATGCACATATATTTCCTTTTTAAAATAATATATTTTTATTGATCAGAGAGGAAGGAAGAGGAAGAAACATCAATGATGAGAGAGAATCATTGGTCGGCTGCCTCCTACACATCCCCAACTGGGGATCAAGCCCAGGCACATGCCCTTGACCAGAATCGAACCCAGGATCCTTCAGTCCACAGGCTGACGCTCTATCCAGTGAGCCAAACAACATAAAACACATGCGACATCTAGGGCTATGCACATACAATTCAATAAAAAGATGTTTGTTTTTTAATGAGGACAGCTTAGATATTTCCTCAGAGGAGCTTGCATTTAACAGGGAAAGAATTGAAACCACTGAATACCTACCAGTTCAAGCATATTGCATATGCAGCTTCAACACTCAATGCTACCCTTGTGAGGTAGCTACTGGTGACCCCACTCTACACATGAGGAAGCTGAGGTCCAGAGGAGTTTAAAACTTCTCTGAGGTTGAGGCTACTAAATGACCAAGTCAGGAATCACACCCAGGCCCTCACACTTTCTGCTCAGCCTAGCTTCCTCCCCACCTGGTAGGTTTCAAGCGACAGTATTCGGCTTAAAGGAGAGAGAGGGAAGGGCATTCCAGGCAGAGGCACAGCCTGAGATAAGGCCTGAAGCTCCTTGTTCAGGAAGCTGGGAGAAGCCCCTGTGACTGAAGAGTGAGTTTTACAAAGCTAGCAACTGGCTGAGGACTCCCTCCCTGCTGCAGTTTTAAAGAATTTGAAAATCCTGTAGTCAGCAATGAGCCAGTAGAAGTTGTGGGCCAGAAAATGATCAGTGTGTTGGATGTTGAAGACCCTATTCTGGGCAAATCCATTGTTGATTTGAACGGTTCCCCTGCCCATTCGCTATCATGGTCCACAAAGGACATCGAAAGGGAATCCCTAGGAGCAGTTCCCTCTCAAAGTCCCAGAGGGGAAACCAATGGGTGTTTGTGTGCTTAACATGGTCCTGGTCACTGGGTGGGGGGTGAGGGTGGGGGTGATAGAAAAGCAACAGAAAAAGTGGCCCTGACCTGAAGGCATTTAAAACCCAGCCAGAGAAAGAAGTCACATTCACATATACAAAAGAGATTCCCAGGACTTGGGTGAACCTTGAAAGCATGATGCTAAGTGAAGAAAGCCAGACACAAAAAACCACATGCTATATGATTCCATGTATATGAAATGTCCAGAACTGAAAAATCTACTGAGACAGAAAAGGGATTGCTTAGGGCTATGGGGGGTGGGGTGGGGGATGGGGGCATGTTTGCCAAAGTGTACAAGGTTTCTTTTTGTGATGGCAAAAATGTTGAAAAATTGACGGTAGTGATGGTTACAGATATCACGAATATACTAAAACCCATTGAATTGAATACTTTATTATTATTATTAACATATATTTTTATTGATTTCAGAGAGGGAGGGAGAAGAAGAGGTAGAAACATCAATGATGAGAGAGAATCATTGATCAGCTGCCTCCTGCACACCCCCTGCGGGGTATTGAACCCACAACCCGGGTATCTGCCCTGACTGGGAATCAAACTGTGACCTCCTGGTTCATAGGTAGATGCTCAACCACTGAGCTACACTGGCCGAGCTTGAATTGCATATTTTAAATGGATGAACTGTATGGTATGTAGATTGTATTTAATAAAGGAGAAAGAGAGAGAGAGAGAGAGAGAGAGAGAGAGAGAGAGAGAGAGAGAGGAGGGTGATCAGGAGCAGTTGGAGCAGACCCTATTGGGAAGAGGGGGTAGAGGTAGAGAAAGTCTAGTGGGGCAGGGATGGCTGAAGGGAAGAAGAGGGACTTGAATCACGTCTGGCGGGGGGGAGGGGAGGGCATGATTTCCAATGCTCTCCCAAGAGGAAGTAGAAGCCTCCTCCCCACCCTGCCCCCACCATGGGTATATGCTAGAAGAGCCATAAATCCAGATCTTAGAGAAAAATCCAGGAGCCCATGTCAGGGGTAGGTGGGGGTGTCATAGGACAGAGTGGAGAGGCAGCGCTTCCTGTGGCTTCAGGGAGGGAATCTGGATGTGATTGGCAGCTCTCCAGCTGGTGGCCTCATAGGCATGTCCTTGAGAGACTGAGTGGTTGACAACAGACTCTCATCAAACGTTCACTGACCATCCACCAGTCTCTGTCTTTGAACACAAGATACAAAAAGACACAGGCCAGAGCCACAAGGAACCTCAAAATCAAGTCTGCCAAGAGGTCTGAAATTTACCACAAAAAGCTTCTTTTTTAGGTGTAAAGGCTACTGATAGGATTATAGAATCTTAGATCCTAAGTACAGCCTCTATTTTATATGAAAGTTAAGTTCAAGTTCTATCAGCTGTGTGACCTTGAGCCAGTCATATGAACTATCTTAACCTCAATAAAATGTGATAAGGAATCTACTCTGCCTTCACCAAGTTATCTTATGAAATAAATATGCTTTCGGCTCTGGCCAGTGTGGCTCAGTTGGTTGAGTGTCATCTCATGCACCAAAGGGTTCCTGATTAGATTTCTAGTCAGGGCACATGATTCGGTGGTGGGCTCAATCCCCGGTAGGAGGCTTACAGGAGGCAGTGAATGGATGTTCTGCTCTCACATCGATGTTTCTCTTCCTCTCTCTCAAAAAAAAAATCAATAAAAACATTTTTAAAAAATGCTTTGTAGCCCTGGCCAGTGTTGCTAAGTGGTTAAAGCATCAACCCACACATCAAAGGGTCAAGTGTTTGATTCCCAGTCAAGGGCATGTACCTGGGTTGCAGGTTCAATCCTAGGCCCCGGTCAGGGCGTATGCAGGATGCAACCAACGGATGTGTCTTTCTCACATCAATGTTTCTCTCTCTTTTCCTCCTTCCAACTCTCTCTAAAAATCAATGGGGACAATATCCTCCAATGAGGATTAGCTATATATATGTATATTTGTGTGTGTGTGTGTGTGTGTATATATATATATATATATATATATATGCTTTATAAATTGGAAAATGCTAGGCACACATTGGTCATAAAATTAATGAACTACACAGAATTATTCACAATAGCTAAAAGGTGGAAATAACCCAAAGTCCATCAACTAATAAATGAATAAACAAAATGTAGTATATACATACAATGGAATATTATTTAGTCTAAAAACAGAATGAAATTCTGATACATGGATGAAACTTGAAATTGTTACGCTAAATGAAATAAGCCAGACAAAAGAGACAAATGTATGATTCCACTTATAGGAGGTACCTAAAATATCAAATTCATACAGACTGAAAGAATAGGGGCAGAAGGGAAGGGACAATGGGAATACTGTTTAAAACGTACAGTTTCATACAGGGGACCTTGCACTGTAGCCTATTTCACCTTCTCCCTATCACACTAAGAGCAAAATAGCAGCATAGGAGCCCTTCATTCCCATTTCCCATTTCAATTGGCATGGTGAGAAGTTCTAGAGACGGGTAGTGGTAATGATTATGCAACCCTCTGGGTGTACATGCCACTGAACTGTACACTCAAAATGATTAAAATGGTAAATTGTATGCAGATTTTGCCACAATAAAAAAAAATTAATGAATTAAGACTGCAGAGACAAAGGATGATATATTCTAGCTTCTGGCCTGGCTAAGATTAGGAGAATAATAGCAAATATTTATTAATTCATACTATATGCTAAGCATTTTGCATATTATTTCATTTAACCCCTTAATAAGCCTACAAAGGAGGCTTCATTGTTATTATAAATGAATTAGCTGAGGCGGTTTAGGTATCTGTATCCTTTAGGCCTTGCTTTAGGTGGCAAGCAAGAGGAGATTTAATTTAAAAGGTCTGAAGGAAGAACCAAGATGGCGGCATAGGTTAACGTCGGAGTTTGCTGCTTTGAACAACTACTTCAAAAGTGAAACCAAAAAACAGAAGGGACATCACCCAGAACCACAGGAACGCTGGCTGAGTGGAAGTCCTACAACTAGGAGGAAAGAGAAACGCATACGGACACTCAGAGGAGGCGCAGTGCTGAAGTCAAATTCTGAGGTGCGGAGTGCGCGGAGCGGGCTGGCGGCGGAGGGCGCGGTTGGCGTTTTCAATCGGGAGGGAGTCGCAGACTCTGAGCTCCAGATACAGGCGAGTCTTTAGGGACCCAGACTCAAACGGGAGAAGCGGGACTGTCTGGCTTCGGTCAGAGCGAGTGCAGCTTTCTCTCTGAGGTGTGCAGCGGGTGCTGGGACTCAGAGAGGCAGAGCCCCTGGGGACAGGACTGAGAGCCGCCATAACTGCTCTCTCCGGCCCACCCTGTTGATCCTGTGCGACCCGCCCCGCCCAAGCCCTGCACACAGGCATTTGCCGGATAGCCTCAGGCAAAGGCTAGATTAGCACCTCCCTAGAGGACAGAAGTTCTCTCACTGCTGACACAGCTGATTCTCATAGCCACTTGGCCTGGAGGTCAAACCCTCCCTGGAATTAGCTACAACAATCAAGGCTTAACTATAAGACTGTGAACAAAGACCACTAGGGGGTGCACCAAGGAAGCATAACAAAATGTGGAGACAAAGAAACAGGACAAAATTGTCAATGGAAGATATAGAGTTCAGAACCACACTTTTAAGGTCTCTCAAGAACTGTTTAGAAGCCGCCGATAAACTTAATGAGATCTACAAGAAAACTAATGAGACCCTCGATCTTATATTGGGGAACCAACTAGAAATTAAGCATACACGGACTGAAATAAAGAATATTATACAGACTCCCGACAGCAGACCAGAGGAGCGCAAGAATCAAGTCAATGATTTGAAATGCGAGGAAGCAAAAAACACCCAACCGGAAAAGCAAAATGAAAAAAGAATCCAAACATGCGAGGATAGTGTAAGGAGCCTCTGGGACAGCTTCAAGCGTACCAACATCAGAATTATAGGGGTGCCAGAAGATGAGAGAGAGCAAGATATTGAAAACCTATTTGAAGAAGTAATGACAGAAAACTTCCCCCACCTGGTGAAAGAAATGGACTTACAGGTCCAAGAAGCGCGGAGAACCCCAAACAAAAGGAATCCAAAGAGGACCACACCAAGACACATCATCATTAAAATGCCAAGAGCAAAAGATAAAGAGAGAATCTTAAAAACAGCAAGAGAAAGAAACTCATTTACCTACAAGGGAATGCCCATACGACTGTCAGTTGATTTCTCAACAGAAACTTTGCAGGCCAGAAGGGAGTGGCAAGAAATATTCAAAGTGATGAATAGCAAGAACCTACAACCAAGATTACTTTATCCAGCAAAGCTATCATTCAGAATTGAAGGTCAGATAAAGAGCTTCACAGATAAGGAAAAGCTAAAGGAGTTCATCACCACCAAACCAGGATTATATGAAATGCTGAAAGGTATCCTTTAAGAAGAGGAAGAGGAAGAAAAAGGTAAAGATACAAATTATGAACAACAAATATGCATCTATCAACAAGTGAATCTAAGAATCAAGTGAATAAATAATCTGATGAACAGAATGAACTGTTGATTATAATAGAATCAGGGACATAGAAAGGGAATGGACTGACTATTCCTGGGGGGGAAAGGGGTGTGGGAGATGCGGGAAGAGACTGGACAAAAATCGTGCACCTATGGACGAGGACAGTGGATGGGGAGTGAGGGCGGAGGGTGGGGCGGGAACTGGGAGGAGGGGAGTTATGAGGGAAAAAAAAGAGGAACAAATGTAATAATCTGAACAATAAAGATTTAATTAAAAAAAATAAAAATAAAAAAATAAAAGGTCTGAAACCATAAGAGGACTTGTTATCTGTCTTAAGAAGTTAAGTTAAACTGGGGCAGTTCAGGGTGGGTTAATTCTGCATCTATCAATGAGGACCCGGTTTCTTCCTTTGTATAAATTACATTTATTTTTTATTATTAAATATGCTAAACACACAGAAAAGAGAAATAGAATGAACACTTGAATACCCCCCACCCAACTTAATCACATCTTAATATGATCATTTTTGCTCAAGATTCTTCCCTCCTCCACCTTAAAAAAATACAGATACTGTTAAGTCCGCCTGTGGACCTTACCACCTTGCATTCCTCACCCTCCCACCTTCCCCATAGGAACCACTATCATGAATATGGTGTATATGCCCCCCACACATAATTTTATGCTTTCGCTAGCATATTTGTGTCTCCATAAAGATGATATAGTATTGTTTTTGCAGATTTCTAAATTTCTTTTTTTAAATTTTCTAATAAGACTAAATTTATTCAATAACCTAGTAAAAGTTTTGAGTATAAGTATTCAACAGTATAAAAAGTACAAAACAGATTTGTAGATTTCTAATATGTTAATACAAAGTGCATGACTACATACAGTAAATCCTGCAGACAAAGAGAGGTGGAAGGGAAAAAGAAGACTGTGGTAGACTGTGGTCGAGTAATAAACAAATAAATACAGAAGTAGAGATGATCCATATTATAGTATATTCTACCACTGATATTGTAGCCAAAATGTACAAAATAAAAAAATAAAAAAAAGGACCATTTCAGAGTAACTCGGGAGGAGGATAGGAATGGCTGAGACTCTCGCAGGTCACCTTCGCGGCTGTGAGGGCGCCGCCCCAACCCACCGTGCTGTCTGTACAGATGGTGGCTTGTAGTTTCTTCCAAAGGAATATAAAATTTTAAGTTTAGAATAAGAACTATAAAACTACAGGGTGCCCATAAAAAGTAGCTCACTCCTTATTGTTATTCATACTATCCAATTTTTAAAATCCAGCTTTAAAAAGAAGCACCGAGTCATTTTATTATAAGGTCAGCAAATGGTCCTCGTTCTGAAAAGTATGAACTGGTAATATTCTTCCTGAATTGATAGAAAAGAGGCAATGAGAGTACTTGGGTTTGAGTTCAAGTAACAGGCTTTTCATAAAAATTTTAGAACTGAAGGGCCCCACGTTCAGGGTTTATCATCTAAAATCTCAATGTTCAGAAAACCTGACTACAAAAAGCCAAACCCACTCAGCATTAACACACCTCTTTTCTTTTACTAGCATTTTACTTTAATATAGTGTGTGGGGGGGAAGACCCTAAAACCCTCATACATTAAAACAAGTTGAACAAACACTCTACACAGATAAAACCTTCACAAAGGTCAACTGAGGTAATCCAGAGCTAAAACTGAATTGTGTAGATTTTCAATGAAGTCACCGGTAAGCAACACGAGCCAAAGTCAATTATTTACACACTCGGCGAGCCCTCTGAGAAGCATGCCCCCAGAAGCACCAACCTTTGTTATTTTTATGCTATCCTGAAAGCCTGCACGTTCTTCAGATAACTGAACAGGTTTCATAGAGTGTGTTCTCTCCCATGTGGTAAAATAAAACTTTGGTACTATTTATATTAAGATTGCTTATCCTGAAGACTTGACTTTTCCCCAAGAGGAGCTTTGATTTTGCTTTAGAAGTTTCAGATAAATTAAAGTCTTCATCAAATAGCAATATGAAGGAGGTGACACAGGATACAACATATACAGTCCAGTTACCTCTTTGTATATTTAGAAATGATTCCTTCAATGTATTTGTACCAGAGAGCTTATTCTGTCCTGCTTAATATTCAGAAGTACAGGTTTGAATCCTCAGAACCTTGGCAAGACCTTAATATTTTAAAATTATTAACAACTACCTCAAGGGGCAAGTACAGGTTACTAGTTTATGACAAATTTATTATCATGAAGGAAAACAAGTGTAGTCAGCCATCTTTAAAAATGCCCCAACCACTGCTTCTCAATATAGAAAGACTAAAACTACGTACGTTTATCATACAACAAATCCCATCTCTGTCCCCTGAAGTTCCCCTAGTTTCATTCATGAGAAGGGGATTTAAAAAAAAAAGACTTAAAGAGCACTTTACAGCAGCGTTCAGCTTTCTTACGAAATACTCAGCATCTTAAATATTACGTACACGTCTGTTTTTCCTTTTAGTAAGCTAGACACTGGCTTCAGAGTTGGTGGAACTTGTGGAAGTGGAGGAAAAAATAACCCGTTCGGAACTATTCTAGAAATTGTCTTTTGGCAGAATAGCAGGTATCCAAGTGAAAAACAGGAAGGTCGTTTTATTGCTGTGTTTTGGGTGGTGTTTTTTTTCTAAAATTTCAATCATTTCCTGTTCCCCTTCTACATACACCTCAGTCACCACTCCTGGGTGGAGGTGGGCAGAGGCTCTGGGCCGGGCTCCGGCTTCTCGGCAGCTGCCTTCTTATTGCTGCAGCAAGGCTTGAAGCGGAGCGTGTCAATGAGGACTTCCCCAAAGCGGCCTTTATAGATAATCCCACAACATATTTTCTGTCTTTTCCAGTACGTGAGATCTAAAAAGGAAAAAAAACCTGGTGTTCTGCTGGAGCCCAAAGCCACCTCTGTATCTGAGCCATCATCTGACTGGTTACTGTAACAAGGAGACTGAGCTGGGAGGCACTTGAGGTGGTACTGTGAGCATCAGAATTATGACGTGTAAATTTCTTCTGTAGTTTGCTTTTTATCCTGTTTCCAGATAGAGTTTTCACTTTCTTTGGTTTCAGTGTAGTCTTCAGGCTGGGTCCTGCCCTTGCATCTACCACGTGACTCCAGGTTTTTTTTGGATCCTGCTGGCAATTTCTTCCATCTTTTCACAAGCAGGACACAGGCATTACAGACGTCTCCTGAACGTGTCTCATGCAACCCAAAACAGCTCTGGAAATCCTTCTCATAGCGTTTACTGTCCGTGAATCGAGAACTGGAGGACTTAGCTCTGCAAATACAGCAGCCTCCTATACTTCGGTACATCTTTGGCTTGTGAAAACCAAACATCTTTTCTTCTAGGCAATAGTCTTCCCAAAACAGCCGTTCCACGCGCAGTAATGTTCCCGAGGTGCGGAGTGCACGCCAGGCCAGCCCCGCCTGCCACTTGCTCCCTCCTCCTCAACTGCCCTGTCTAGAAAGAGTGTCTCCTGCAGTTCTCTCTAAATTTCTTTATGTGCTATCATATTGTGTATTTCCTCCTGCCACTTTTTTTAATTCAACCTTACGTTTTTGGGTTAATGCCTATGGATACATGTGGCTCTAGTTCACTGATTTCAGTTGCTATGTAGTATTCCATATCTGAACTTGACCACAGTTCAGCCCTTCTCCTGTTGGTGGACATTTTTATTACTACAAAGTTGCCACACTGTACGTTCCGGTTCTTGCCTCACTGTGCCATGTGAGACAGCTTCTCTAAGGTGTATACTCAGAAGTGGAATTCGTAGGCCCAAGGGTATGAACATCTTCAGCTTCCTAGATATTGCTAAATTGCTTCCTCAAATTGCTCTTATTAATTTAAGCTCACACTAAGCAGTTGAGCATGTCATTAACACCCTAGTATGAATCAGCAAGTTCAACCACTTTCCTTTGGTCTGCCATCTGGGAGCTGAGCAATTTTATTTGACCCTGAAATAATCTTCTCCTGTAGCATTGCATGGGATCTTGCCACTGCTGCCCATTTCCACCAAGAGCAAAATAGCAGCCTAGTAGCCTTCGTTCCCTTTTCCCATTTTAATTTAACATTTATTGGGCACCGGCTGTGAGCAAACACTGGGAAAACTCAATGCCAAAAAGGGCTCATTTCTGGCCCTCGAGGCACTTGCGGTCTCATAGACTAGAGAGTCTCAACTATGCAACCCATCGTCCAAACCACATGAACCACCCATGAGCTGCAAACAAGACTCTGTGGGTGCTTCACAGGAGTGAGTCTTTATTTCCTTTTAAATAAAGATTTTTGTTTCGATTCTAAAAGTAAAGAGTCTTTTTTAAAAGAGAAAAAATTGGCAATCCTAATGCCAGGAGACAATAAATGTATTTTCTGGTCAGTGCCAGGGTGACTTGTTCTGAATGGGGAATGTGGTCAGGGGTGGCACACGGACTGTGAGGAAGAGGAGACAGCAGGAGCAGTGCAGGGCCCTTGTGATCTGAAATCTGACACCCTTGAGATGACAGCCCCTCCCTTCTGGGGCTGGAAATTACGGTGTGAACGGGGAGTTTAAGTGCTGGCCCAGAAAGCCTGTCCAGTCCTGTCACCTCTGTGGGCCTCAGTTTCTCCATCTTTAGAATGATAGCCTTAAGGTTTTTTCTAGGTTTCACGCTTGGATGGTCTGGTCTACAGCTGGCAAACTGGATTTGTTTTTTCAAAGTTAGATTATTCCATGTTGTTTTCTTTAAGAACAAATGAAGGGAAACAAAGCCAAACCCCGTCCATCTCTGACAACAGCCCTGTTCTCCACCCAGAGTTGTCTCTCACAATCTTAGTGCTGCTGACTCTGACACTGGAAGTCTGTCTGCCTCTGGGGACCCACAGGAAGTGCTGAGCGAGCCTGGCCTGTGACCTGTGCTTAGTGGAGGGTCGTGACTGTCCTATGGCCCTCCTGGCCTTGGTGGGACATTCCCCGAATGGCAGGCTTACTTCTGGAGGCCTAGGGGCTCTGGCACCTGCTGCCCTTTCTTCACTCTCAGGGACCCCCCAAAAGGGTAAGTAGTAGTCCCAGAGGGGAGTAACTTATCCAACGGGGCAGCGAAGCTGGAGCAAAACCCCCAGAATTCCAGCTCCATGGCTGCCCCTGGATGGTGTGCAAGGCCTGTCCCCTCAGCCACACCCTGCCCTGTCCTCACCAGGGTCAGGTCTCACACCTCATGATTCACTCTGCAGGCCTGGGCCTCCTGCCTTGAGGAAGTCTATGCAGTCCGATGTCAGAAGAACACCCATCCTCTAAACAGCCCCCGCCCGGCTGGCTACCACCCGCAATCGCAGAGTTAGGAATTCTGCTCTTTGATACTTTCCTAAACAGACAAACATTTTGTCTTCTCAGTCACAGGGAGTCAGTTCAGAAAGGCACTTTCCCCAGAGCGATCTTCTGTGGGGGAGGGGAGAAGGAAGTGTCCCCAGGACGTGCCCAGAGCTGGAAGGGAGCTGAGAGGGAACAAACAGCACAGAAAGGCCTTCCCGGGACGCTTCTGCCTCATGGTTGTACCCAGAGCTGGATCTGAGTGTGCTCTTCTGATTTTGAGAGAAAAAGATAGAATGCACTTTAATGCTTCTCCTTTGTCAATTGAGAAACGAGCAATGTGTCACAGCAAAGTGCCTTAGACATTGGAGAGAGCACGGACTTTGCAAAGAGACAAACTTGGGTCTGATCTTGGTTTTCTCACCAACTCAATGTGTGATGCTAGGCAAGTGACGGCTCCTCTGTTTCAGTTTCCTCCTCCATTGAAATGGGCCTAATAACACCCACCTTAAAGGGCCATTATCAGAATAAAATGAAAGAATATAGCAAAGGTACTTAGCCCAAGGCCTGCACATAGTAGGCCTACACTAAAAGCAGCCTTCCTTTCTTCCTTCCCTCTCCCCTGTTCTCCCATCTGTTTGGATGGTGAAGCAGATAGTTCTTTGGTTGAAAGCAACGGAAGCTAATTGGGTCCAGAAACCAGCCTCAAGAACCAGGAACCAGGAACGGGTCAGGAATTCAGTCATTTAGGATGTTGGAATTGGAATAGGTACCAGCCTCCCATCAGTGGGTCCCTCTGCACAAGATTCTCAGGAGAGAGCATCTGATTGGCCAAGCTTGGGTCAGACAGCCATCCTTGGCCCTGTGGCACTGAGATGGACAGTTACTGCAGGACACATGGAACCCAAAAGAAGCAGTTCCCCAAGGGAAAGCAGAGAGAAGAGAAGCTGGCTGGGGAAAATAGCAGGTATTTGGCTCTACAGATGGAATTTTCTATACAGATGAAGACCACTGTAGAATGTTCTTTGAATTTAAAGCAGAGGCAGAACTCCAACATTGAAAAGGCCAAGAGAAAGCCAGGGCTTAAATTTGCTATAGTCTCAAATCCCAAGTCAAGGGTGGGATGGGACAGGAGCAAAGCAGCTGAAAGCTAACTGGGTGTGGAATCAGGAAGTTCAGGTTCAAGTCCCGCTCTGCTAGTTACTAAACGAGAATCAGGTGGGTTACTTGACCTCTTTGGACTTTCCTTTCTTCATCTGTACAATGGGGCTGGATCCTCACAGGAATGAGGCTTAAATGAAAACGTGCCTTTGAAACTATAACCTGCACTACAGATATAACAGTCGGGGCTTATTATTTGTAAAAACTCTGAATTTGAAACCTGGAACCTGACCTGCATTTGCAGTGTCTTGGGTTACATCATTATTGGCGACTTTGCTTGCTGAGAATGCAATCACCTGAGATACTCAATTTCAGTCTTGGCTATTGGGAAAGTATGTAATAGGGGTTCAAGGTGAATCACAGTGTTCTATGGGAAGCATTAGAAGCCCAGGCTGCCCTTGTGAGCCAGTGAGGGGAGGGGAACAGGAATAATCAGTCAGACTGGAAAAGTCTCCCTTCCCTCTGTCACAAAGCCCTGGGCTTATCAGAGCCCGGGCTCTTAACCTTTAATTGTCTAGTAAAGCTTATAGCACCTTCTCAGAACATTATTTTTAAATGTGAACACTAAAATATAGAGGTTTATAAAAGAAATCAATTATATTGAGACATGGTTATAAAAATATATTTTAAAAAAATGAATGTATAATATAATCAATGTGTCTCCTCATTGACACTCTCAATAGCAAAATCTAGCACTGGGCATAATAACTGCTAGAATTTTTTAAAAATATATTTTTATTGATTTTAGAGAAGAAGGGAGAGGGAGATAGAAACATCAATGATGAGAGAGAATTATCAATTGGCTGCCTCCCGCACACCCCACACTGGGAATCAAGCCCGCAACCAGGCATGTGCCCTTGGCCAGAATCGAACCCAGGACCCTTCAGTCTGCAGGCCGACACTCTATCCACTGAACCAAACCTGCTAAGGCATAACTGCTAGAATTTTGAAGTGATGATGAGTATAAATCATATTTTGAGATACTTTCAAGGAATTATAATGTGATAAGAAAATATCAATGATTTCTGCTAGTGACAAAGTTACAGATACTGCTAAGGCTGCTAAGGCTTATTATCTGCATTCAAAATTAAAGGAAAAGCTAGATATTGGATAGAGATTAGTGATAATAATGATGTAATTTTTAAAATCCCATACAAATGGACCCTGGATTACCATGCACAGATACAGTTAAAGAATGTTTGGGCTCAGAGAGACTTATGAGATGCTGATGAGTCAGAGACCAGCCCTCACCTACCAGCAGGTTGTAGCCATGGGCCTTGTTTGCATTCAGAGTGTACAGTGGGGCTAGTGCCTGTTCTTCCTAAAGCAGTGATGGCGAACCTATGACACGTGTGTCAGAGGTGACACGCAAACTCATTTTTTTGGTTGATTTTTCTTTGTTAAATGGCATTTAAATATATAAAATAAATATCAAAAATATAAGTCTTTGTTTTACTATGGTTGCAAATATCAAAAAATTTTTTTATGTGACACGGCACCAGAGTTAAGTTAGGGTTTTTCAAAATGCTGACACGCCGAGCTCAAAAGGTTCGCCATCACTGTCCTAGAGGCTTGTCTTTTCCAGCTCTCCAAGGTCTTGCCACACCTCTAAGAGCCTGGGTTCTGAAGACCCTCAGGGATGAAAAGACCTTTACAAGCCTTGGATTGACCACAAATAAGACCCAAACCCTAGTTTCCAGCCCAGGAGTCTGACCACTGTTGAGTAACACGTGATAATTCAACCCAAATGGTCTGGGCATAAGAGGCTGGGGAGAAGGCTTTTCTTAAAATTATTCTTTTATTCTTTTTTTATTTTTATGTTATTGATTTGAGAGAGATTTGTTGTTCTACTTATTTATGCATTAATTGGTTGATTCTTGTATGTGCCCTGTCGGGGGATTGAATCCAAAACCTAGGTGTATCAGGGCAACACTCTTACCAAATGTGAGCTACCCAGCCAGGGCTAAAATTATTTTTTTTTATTTGGAAGTTTTTTTCTCATTACAAAAGTCAGAATACTCAATAAAAATTTATAAAACAGAAAAAACTTATATAATAAAAGGCTAATATACAAATCGACCGAACGGCAAAACGACAGGTTGCTATGACGCACACTGACCACCAGGGGGCATACACTCAATGCAGGAGTTGTCCCCTGGTGGTCAGTGGGCTCCCATAGCGGGAGCACCACTCAGCCAGAAGCCAGGCTCACAACTGGCAAGCACAGCGGCGGTGGGGGGAGCCTCTTCCACCTCTGTGGCAGCTCTAAGGATGTCCGACTGATGGCTCCCGGACTGCGAGAGGGTGCAGGCTGGACTGAGGGATCCCCCTGAGAGCATGAATTTCATGCACCAGGCCTCTAGTAAACATATAAAATTCCTCCAAGTTCTTATTTTAAGTCTACTCATATCTAACCACTAGTAACAGTTTAGACTATGTTCTTTATTTTTTTAATGTAGATACACATGTACATTTTCTACAAAAAAGAATTCATACTGTCAAAATGTTTTCTCTTTTTTTGTTCAGTTGTATACAAGTTTTCCCATGTCAACAAATACGCTTTGCTGATAACTTTTGATGCAGGTAAAATACTACATTGTTTGGAAGTACAATGATATTTATCATACTCTATTCAACATTTAATGTGCTTCCACTTTTTCATCATTACAAGTGGCACTGCTGTGAATATTCTTAGGCATCTTGGATTTCTTTTTCAATTACTCCCTAGGATAAGTTCCTCAATAGAATTTCTGAGTCAAAGCAAAGAAAGAATTGTGCAATAAATTGCCAAATTGCTCTCATAATGTTTTTTTCCAGTTTAAACTCCCATTCAGGAGTGATTGTATGTCATTTCTGCATATCTATGCCCACCCTGAGAATTTAAGAACTTTTTTATCTTAGCCAATATGAGGCTTGGGAGCCCCAGGTGTGCTGTGAGGACCCATGGCCCCTCAGGGGCAGCTCTCTGAGGAGTCCCTCTCTTCCCTGCACACATGTTGAGATCTGGGTCCCTGGAGCAGGTGTTCTGGGAGCGGCCACTAGGCCAGGCTTCTGTTGGCACAGCTTTCCTGGGGCCTGGCAGGAGTGCTGAGCTCAGGGAGCCTGTCTCTGCCTGCGGAGAGCTGCTTCTGGCCCAGACAAAGAAGGAACCTGCTGTCCTCAGGTCTCAGACATCCTTGGCCACTTAAATCCTGAGGGAGGGAGGGTGAGCCTGGCAGTTCCCTTGTGCACTCAACCTTCAACTGCCAGAGGTTAGGGCACTGCCTGCTCCCTGCTACCAAGGAGATCAGAGAAGCAGGGCCAGGGCATGGAGTTCAGAGACCTGGGTTCTAGTCCTGGCTCTGCCATTAATTCTCTGAGCAAACTTGGCAATACTTGTGACCTAGAATGTGTCAGACACTGTGAGAAAATTTATACATTTTGTAAAAAGTATTTTCTCAGTTTTATAGATGAGGAAACCGAGGCCTGGAGAGGCTCCATAAATTGCCCAAAGTCGCACAATTGAAATTGAAATTCAGTTTTCTCTGACTCCAGAGCTCTTTCCCCACATCTCCCCTGTCGGCACATTTCCCATCTCTTACTCATTCTTTAAAGAGGCCTGACTTGAAAGAAAGAGGCAGGAAGAAATCCCTTCCACTAAACAAGCCTATCCATGCCCCTCACCCACCCAGAGGCCTGCTGGCATTGTTATCAGAGCCACTGGGCCTGGGGTTTCCCCACCATGGTTGGGTTCTTGCCAAGGATTCTGGTTCCCCAGAGGTTGGCTCCAGAGTGGCCCCATCTGGTGGCCTCAGACACTCCCTCCCTCCACCTGCATTGGCTCCAGTCCACCCAGTGGATTTTCTTCCCTCCCTCCCTCCCTCTCTCCCTCCATCCCTCCTTCCCTCCTTCTCTTCCTCCTTTCTTCCTTCCCTCCTTCCTACCCTTTCACGAGCTGGGGCTAGAAAATCAACTTACAAAGGAAACTACAAATATAGGAGTTTCTCTAGAGAAAATCCTGATCACGGGAGGAGCTGTGACTGGGGCCTACTTTCTGTAAACTTTGAGGGATTCTGTGGGGCCTACCTTTCTCCATCCGAAGCTCCCCAAGTTCAGGCTCCTTTCCCCCTACAGCCCGTTAGAGAGTTAAGATCAGCATGCTCTATGTCCTCTGCTTGTCCAAAGGATACTCATTCCCCCCCAGGATTCTGAGGGTGAACACCCCCTGCAGGTCCACAGCCCTTTCCCACTCATTACTTCATCATTCTCACAAATAGTAGGTTCCACGACTATTTGAGAGAAAACAGACTTTCTCCTCCGAGTCCTGGGCTTGGCTTAGGTTTGACTGTGGCTTCTGATCTGGTCCTTCTATGTTCCTTTCTCCATCTTTCCTGATTTTCTAGCTGAAGCTGTTGGAGTCTGGAATGCAGCCTGTCTCCCTGGGTTTCTCAGGTTTGTGCCAACAGCTCCTAGGCTGGCTCTTCTACAGGAATTGGAGCTACCCTCTGCTCCATTCCTGCTGACAAGAACACCCGAGAGCTTTGTTTCTCCCCCAGATGAAATTGGAAACCAGTTGGCCTGCTGAGGACTTCATCAAAAAGCACTTCCCGACCACCTGCCCTTGTCTCCCTCTACCCCAAGGAGGAAATGACAATCCCCCAGGAGGCCTGCGATGGGAGGTTGGCAGCAAGGCTTTGTCGCAGCCCTTGGGATCATGTGAGTCAGAGGAACCAAACACTTGTGTTCGCCTTCCAGATAAGATAAAGGTTTCATTTTGTTCTTGTTGGGGAAGGAGCCGACCTTGCCAGGTGCCAAAAATGCTAATGAGGCCCCAAGAGAGAACCTGCCTGGTGGAAAGACTACTGAACTTGGAGTCCCATGGGGCTCTGCTGATTCCCAGAGGTGTGACTTTGGGCCAATCAGGTTGCCTCTTGGAGCCTGCCTTGGAAGGTTGGTGGGAGGACAATGAGGCAATACTGAAATGCTGTGGCCTTAGAAGGATGCTCATGATATATTGGTTTGAAAACACAGGTTACAAAAAAATGTGAATAGTAGGCCCCCGTTACTGTAAAATATAAAAAAATAGCTGAGGGCTGAATATCACAATGCTAATAGTGCTTATTCTTGGTGGTAGAATCACTGATGTCATATTTTTCCTTTCTGCTTATCTGTTTTCTAATGTTTTTTACAGTGAGCATTTATGTTATATATATCAGTATAATAATGCTTCATAACAGGCTAGCCCAAAAACTGAATGGCTTATAACACAAGGGTTTATGCTCATGTTACGTATCTGCAGGTCAACTGCAATTTGGCTGATCTAGGTTGGGCGTGCTCTATCTCAGGCTGCAGGTCGACTAGGCCTGGTTCCTCACTGAAGGTCAGGCTCAGTCTGTTCCATGTGTCTTCATTTTGGCATTTTGGCTGAAGGGACATCAGCTATCTAGGGTTTGCTTCTCCTTCCAGATCACCAGAGCCCAAGACACAAGCTAAACTGTGTAAGCACATATAAAGTCTCTGCTTACATTGTTTCAATAACATTTCATTGGCTAAAGCAAGTCACATGGCCAAGCCCAACATCAGTGGGGCAGGGAAGTATATGCCACCTACTGCAGGAATGGAGGGGAGTGAATTTATGCTGAATAATAATGCAAATTTATTACTTATTACTTTTATAAAAAAACAAGCATAGTGTACTTTGTCTTATCCAATATATGCATTCATAGTACCTAACTAGAATCTCATAACGCTCTCCAAGAATAAGACAGAGGAGCCACTTAACAATCTTGTTAGAAGATAGAACAAACATTAAAGGAATAGGCTGACTTTCTCTTCCTCCATTCTCTCTGTTCCTTTAAAATAACCAAACACTAACATTTATAGCACCTGTAGTCCCACAAAGGAAGGTGGAAAACACCAACCTGGGCTCATGAGCAATTATAGCCAAAGGCTAGACCTTTGTTAGTTCCCATCCAGATCCATCTCAATCCTCTTCCTGTTGATTTCCTTTATTTTGTTTGTTTGTTTTTGTTCTCTCAATTCATTCAGACATTCATTCAATGTCTATTTATTGAGCACCTACTATGTGCTGGCACTCTTCTAGCCATGACGCCAGTATCAAACAAGGAAATCTCTCTAGGGTTTATATTCTAGTAGGGAGGTGGGGTGGTACTGAGTGTGGGAGAAAATCCTAGTGATGTTAATAATACCAAGTAATGTAAATGCTAAGAAGTAAATAAAATAGGGTAGTTCACCAGAGAGCGATAGGGCAGGGAATAGCTACTTTGGATGGTGAGGTCAGGAAAGGCTTCCCTGAGAAGGTGTTATTGGAAGTTATTGGAAGGTGTCTCTTGGGACTTGACATTTGTAACTTGGCTTAGATTTTCCACCAGCTCACTCCCCACTTTGGCCTGCCATGGGGAGCTCTCCTATCCTAGTTGTCTTTCAGAACCCAACCCAGTTTCCAATTGTCTGGAAAGTATTCTAATCAGCTTAGCTTGTCCTCAACAAGGAGGAGACCCAGAAAACCCTATTCGATCAAGCTGACCACTATTGAACTTCTATTGTATACCAAACTAGCAGGCATTTATTGAACACCTTCTGTAAACCAAACCAATAGGCATTCATTGAGCATTTATTGGATGTCATTTTATTTTTTTAAAAATATATTTTTATTGATTTCGGAGAGGAAGGGGGAGAGAGAGAGAGAGAGAGAGAGAGAGAGAGAGAGAGAGAGAGATATCAATGATGAGAGCGAATCATTGATCAGCTGCGTACTGCACACCCCCCTACTGGGGATTGAGCCCACTACCCAGGCATGTGCCCTGACCAGGAATCAAACCTCGACCTCCGTCAATTCAAAGGATTGATGTTCAACCACTGAGCCATGCAGCTGGGATGCATACTATTTTATTTATTTGTTTGTTTTTATATATTTTTATTGGTTTCAGAGAGGAAGGAAGAAGGAGAGACAGGTAAAAACATCAATGATGAGAAAGGATCATTGATGGGCTGCCTCCTGCACACTCTCTACTGGGGATCGAGCCCGCAACCTGGGCATGTGCCCTTGATCAGGAATCGAACTCGGGACCTTTCAGTCTGCAGGCTAACGCTCTGTCCACTGAGCCAAACCAGCTAGAGCATGGATGCCATTTTAACAGTCATTCACTGAATGCTTAGTATGTATCCATGCCAACAAGTATTTATTTACTGTGTGCCTGGAATTGAAGAGAACACAAAGGTTCCAACTATTGCTCTTTAAGAACTTGTGATTGAGTTGTGGAGGCAAGTGTTACATGGATGTAGCTATAAAAGGCAGGACTTAATACAATAAGTGAAATGTTGTACAGAAACAGCCTCTAAGCTCTGTGAGAATCTAGTGATGGGCCTAGAGATCAGTGTGGAATAGGGTAGCCACAGAAGGCTTCCTGGAAGTGAACCTTGAGCTGGGCTTTAAAGGATAGATAGGACTTGCAAAAGAAAGACAGGGACTGAGGCAACATGGCTGGGCTTAGGGTGTATGTATTTTGGAATCCCAGGATATAAGTCTGGGCATTTATTCTTTGGGCCTGCATCCTCTCCTTTCTGGTTTATCAGCCTTCTTGTAACACCAAGCTTCTTCATGACCCCTGTTTCTTCTAGGCCCCTGCTGAATCCCTAGGCAGTCTATACTCACTTGCCTGGGTGATCAAGAGCTGATGTCATCTAATGTCAGAATAGGCAGCCCTACAAAAATGTATTTGTGAATCTTTCAGTAGATAAGGGCATAAAGCCCATAAAGGTAGATGTCAGGATATCCAAATACAGTGTATTTCTAATTCCAGGTATCCTCCCACCTCCTAACACAGAAGTCTTTAAAAATAATCATGTTCATTTCCTCTGCCTATAGCCTTGAGACAGCAGCCAAGACTATTTAGAATTAATTAGATTTGAGGACTTAATTAATTAATGGTCTCTTACTATATTTCTGGAAGCTGGAAGAATGGCATATTATTCTTTTACTATTCTGACAGCTAACAATATAGTCTACTTTCCAGAAATAAGTCATGAGAAAATCTGAATTTATAAAATAACTTCATTAAGTATCATCATTTATTTTCACACTAAAAATATTTACCCAGCACCCACTCTGTAGGCTGGGACTGGGTCAAAGGGGACAATCCATAGTCAGGATTCCTTTAGATAAGGAGTCCTTCCACCCCTTGAATATAGAACTTGATTCAGTTTGTGGAAAGGGTCCGTTTATAAGGATTGATGTTCAACCATTGAGCCATGCCAGCTGGGATGGATACCATTTTATTTATTTATTTGTTTGTTTGTTTATTTGTTTGTTTGTTTTTATACCTTTTTATTGATTTCAGAGAGGAATGAAGAGGGAGAGAGAGATAGAAACATCAATGATGAGTTTTCTTTTCAGGAAACTTGTCCTTTCTCTTCTGTAGGGGCGTCTACACCATCTGTAGGATTACTTTAGATTTTGTTTATTTTGGGGTTACAAAGGCTGTGCAAAGCTCAGGAGCCTTTGGACATTGTCATTGTAGAGGGAATTTTTAGACCTTAGGAGAAACAAGAACTGAAACTGAGAGGCAGGTGCAAAACAGGCTCGAAGATTCATTCTGAGGGAAAAATAAACCCGCACAGGCTTTCTTCTCCGCTGGAGTCCCGGGGAACAGTGAGAAGCAGCAGGCAGGCGGCACACAGAGTTCTCTGCGATCGATGGCAGAGCCAGCCCCTCTAGAAGGAAGCGAGTGCATTGCAGTAGGGAGGAGGGCTAAGGAGCTCTGTCATGGACATGTTTAAGGAAAAGCAGGCAGCCAGTTCAATGTTTGTCCTGGACGCTTGTAAGTGTGTCATGGCAGGTGGCACATGATGCAGGGGAGGGAGCATGGGTTGGCCTGGGGCCAGGCCCAGCCAGCCAGGCACCAGCTGTGTGGCTGTGCAGTTGTGCTAGCTCAGATCTCCTGAGAAGCAGACACCCAGACAGGGTTAGATGAGCAAAGGTTCATTAGATAAATGGCTGTGTGCAGAAAAATGGGGAGGCTAATGGAGGCCTTGAGCCAAAGCCTCCCTTTAGAGGAGTCCCCTGACCTCTAGGTCTGCCCTAGATTCCTCAGAGGGAGCAGCCTGCGGGAAGCATGGCCTCAGAGTGAACACCCTGGGCAAGTTCCCTTGCTCTCTGAGCCTTGGTTTCCTCAATTGCAAAATGAAGGTTGTTTTGAGAACGAAAGCAGCATATTGAAAGGGTTTGAAATGAAGTCAAGTGCCAAGTAAATACTCAGTGAACACAAATTGCCTTCATCCCCTTGTCCTGCCCCATCTGGAGGCAAGTTCAGTGCAGCAGCATGGCCTCTGCCCCAGGCCTTCCACCAACCATCCTTTCTCTCACTCCCCCAGCCATACATCCAAGAAGGCAGGTGTGTGTGCCCCAAGGTGGGGGGCTGAAGTTTTGTGCTTTAGCAGCCAGACACTTGATCCTTTATCACAGAAGACATAGGGCTACATCTGAGATGAGAAGGAAGGAGACCCCAAGAGGGTTGATGTCATTCTTACTTAGGGGAAAGGGATAAGCCACACCCCCTCAGGAACTCCCCCAAGGAAGACTTCAGGAAAATTCTGCTTCCTGCTATTTAGGGTTGAGGTTCAGACGGTCCACTGTCTCAGGACTATTGGATATCTTCCCTCGGAGTTTTTGGGGGTGGCTGTGTAAGGCAGTCCCCAGCCCCTACCTTGCCCACTACTTGGACCTCACCCTCACGCTCCTGCCGTGCTGTTCTCTGTTTCTGTCTCGGTCTGTCCCCCATTCGTTGCCCCCATAAATCCAGGCCTTTGTGCCTCTTACAGTGTTCTTCCCTTTCCCTCACCCTCCTAGTGAGCCTCTTCTTCCCAACCCAGCTCAGATGTCTCCTCTTCTTGGCAGCCTTCCCTGACTCATTCCTCTTGCTATTGGCTCCAGTCCCCTAAGCATGTCTCTGTGCCTTGGTTTCTGCATCTGGAAAATGAGGGTAATGACAGTGTCACCATAGCTAATCGCAGTGTCGGGTCAAAAGTTAAATGAGGCCGAAACCGGTTTGGCTCAGTGGATAGAGCGTCGGCCTGCGGACTGAGAGGTCCCAGGTTCGATTCCGGTCAAGGGCATGTATCTGGGGTGCGGGCACATCCCCAGTGGGAGATGTGCAGGAGGCAGCTGATCGATGTTTCTCTCTCATCGATGTTTCTAACTCTCTATCTCTCTCCCTTCCGCTCTGTAAAAAGGTCAATAAAATATATATTTTTAAAAAAAGTTAAATGAGATCATGAGAAAACCAAGTCATAAAAGACTGAATAAATGAGTTTCACTGTCAATGACAGGCGTGTTCCCAGTAGACACTGGTCTGTGAGCATATAATATTGTATAGTGTGAGGGTGGAAGCCCAGTGTGGCAATATGGCAAAAGCACTGGATTCAGAGGTGGAAAACCTGCTTCTGTCTCTGCTGCTGGGCTACAATATCCCTGAGCCAACCCACTCGGGGCCCCCTTCTCCTCCTTTGTACATGGATGTAGCCTCTCAGGGCCCTCGTGGCTATGCTAGCTTGTTTCAGAGGCTCTGGGTCCTGGGCTCTGCAGGCGTTGCCTGATCCCTGAGGCTCTGCCTGACTCCGAGGCTGGACAGCTCCTGTGGTATTTCAAGAGGCAGCAGAGGCTCCCATCTCAGCATCTGGACAGCACCTCAGGCTGCGAGGATGGAAGGCTGGTTAACACCAGACCTGGCTTCCAGTGGGGTGCAGAAGAGTGGGGGAGCTCCCTTCTGGAGGAGGAGGACGAGGAGGACGAGGAGGACGAGGAGGACGAGGAGGAGGAGGAGGAGGAGGAGGAGGAGGAGGAGGAGGAGGAGGAGGAGGAGGAGGAGGAGGAGGAGGAGGAGGAGAGTGGGCACCAGCAACGGTAAGGAGCTACAAGGTCTCAGAGGGAAGGATGGAGGGGTCTGGGTAGAATTCTAACCCCTTAGTGGAGGTGCTCAGAGGCTGTGGCATTTGCCTACAATCTTTAGGGCCAAGATCACCAAAATCATTTAAGCCCTGATGTCTTGATTGACCCCAACCCAGATATAAGATATAGGATTCTCACTTGATGTTATATATTAGAAAAATGTTCCTTTGGGATTATTTAGAATCTTATTAGCAATCAAAGGCTCAATCCCCTTACATAGCAACTTTGTCATATCCTACGCTATGTCATATCCTACGGGAATTGTTTTTAAAAGTCTTTGATGTGTCTTTGATGCTGGATCTAGTAATTGGATGGTAGGTTTTAAAGGCTTGGGATTTCCACTGCGAGTCATAATTGTTCATTGACATACCTCGTTTATTGCTCAATGCCATTTATAGCCCCCAAAGATAAGAGGCATGGCATGAACAAATATTTAACATGCACTTCTTTAAGTAGATTCTATGTCCTATACTTTTTCTAGGTCCTTCATCCATTTGTTTATCCATCATTTCTCCTGCATCATTTCTCCTGCATGCTGGCAACTGTCCAGCACTCATCATTCCATTTACTCCTCACAACCATCACGAGACAAGGATTGTCATTCCCTTTTCACAAATGAGGAGAACATGGCTCTGTGAGGTTAAGTGACTTGCCCAAGGCCACGGAGTAAGTGACAGAACCAGGACTCCAACTTAGGATCTTGAACTTCTAATTGTATCAGATTGGCCCCCTCTTACCTCCTTAGCTTCCCACTCAGAGTCCCCATGCCCTGCCCCCTACAATTTTGAAGCAGAAAACACTGGGGGAATTATAGTTTGGTGAATGGGACACAGAACGATATTGTTCGGGGTCAGTTTTTTCATGTGTATATTTATTCTTTCAACACATATCAGTGAAAAACAGCTAAACAAGGACTTGGTCTTAGCCCAACACCTAAAGGTTATGGTCACCTATTACATGCCAGGACCCATGGGAATGCCACTCCATTTCTGAATAAGAAGAGCAAAAAAAAGCTCAGCTGGCTTGGCTCAGTGATTGAGCATCGATCTATGAACCAGGAAGTCACAGTTCAATTCCCAGTCAGGGCACAATTCAATTACAGGTCAGGGAAATGCCTGGGTTGTGGGCTCAGTCCCCAGTGGAGGGTGTGCAGGAGGCAGCCTATCGATGATTCTCTCTCATCACTGAAGTTTTTATCTCTCTCTCCCTCCTTCTCCCTTCCTCTCTAAAATCAATTTTAAAAAATCTTAAGAAAAGAAAGGGAATAAAAAATGGAGCACAAATAACTAGAACTCGAACAGGGGTGACTGGTCCTGTTGAAGAAAGTCCAAGGGAGTGAGAAGGAGAAAATTCTACCAGTTAGAAATAGAGTCTGAACTTAAGGCAGGAAAAGTAAAAAAAAAAAAAAAAAAAAAAAAGACTTCAACTCAAAAAACCCTCTGTTCCCACTGATCTCATGAACTTTAGATTAAGATGTTCTATATAATGACAAGTTAGACGATAAAACTATATCTTTGAGAAGGCGTTTGAGGTGGGGAAGAAGAGGCACCAACATTGGCTCCCATCAAATCCTGGGCACTCTCTCAGGCAAGTAGCCTGATCTATTCTGGCCTTTGTTTCTTTATATGGAAACAGGAAGATGTTTCCCATCGCTTCCTATGTTTCAAGTAGATTAAATATGATAACATATGCAAAGCCCTCAGCACAGGTCCTGGCATGTGGCAGCTGCTTGAAAATCATTTCAATTCATGAATTATGTTGGAGCAGTTGGTCCAGAGTGAAGGGGGACCAAAATTTGGGTCAAAAGAGGGCCCTTGTATTAAGGTTTGACACAACATATGCATGCATCTTTGCAAAGACCCCCTTTTTTTCCAATGTGCTGATGAGACTCTTATATCCCATCAAATAGTTGGTCTAAATGGATGTAAGATAAGCTCTAATTTGAGAACTGTAATAGACCATCCATGTACCAATGGAAATGCTAATAATTATTGCAAAGAAAGAGTGGCGGTCTGCATAAATGAAGGGTCTTCTATATGCTCTGGAGGAAAAGAAGAATATATTTGAGACTCCTGGTTAGGTACTTTAGGTTGAAGAAAGCCAATACAATAATGGATAGAGTATGTATGATGGAGAGAAGCCTGAACTTAGAGCAAGAGGACCCAGGTTCAAATCCTAGCTCTACACCAGTTTTGAGACCATGGGCAAGTCATCAAGTGTCCTGTCTTATTTATGGCAATAGTTGTCTTAGTATCTGCCTTATCTCTGTCATAGAATTGTTGTCAGAATGAAAGAGTAGGCTCCTCAAAAAATTAAACATAGAACTACCATATGATCCAGCAATTCCACTTCTAGGTATAGACCCAAAAGAATTGAACAGATATTTGTAAACCCAAATTTACAGCATTATTCACAATAGCCAAAAGGTAGAAACAATCCAAACATCCACCAAAATGAATAAACAAAATGTTGTATATACATACGATATAATATTATTCAGCCTAAAAAAGGAATGAAATTCTGGTATAGCAGGTCCTCTTTTGGTCACTTTGCTCAATATCGTTTCTTTATGTCATTGATGAGAAAAGAAAATCGATTCCTAACCAGGGCCACTGTCTGGGTGGAGTTTGCATATTAGTCCTATGTCTGCCTAGTTTCCTCTCACATCCCAAAGATGTGTACATTAAGTGAAATGGCATGTCTAAATTACCCCAGACTGAGTGACTGTGTGTGTGTGTGTGTGTGTGTGTGTGTGTGTGTGTGTCCCTGTGATGGAAGAGAGTCCTGTCCAGGATGGGTTCCCACCTTGTACCCTGAGCTGCCAGGATAGGCTCTGGCCCCCTGCAGCCCCAAACTGGAATAAGCAGTTTTTATTAACTATTTTTACCTTACTTGTTTTTATTAATCTCTTTTAATGTATGTATAGCTCACATTTATTTCAATGTTTAATAGTAAAAGTGTTTTGTATCTTTATTTAGAAGTTTATGTGACCAGAAATATGCCATAGGAGCTTAACTCTTATTTATATCAATCAGCCCATGGTAAAATTGGTTTTGTTATAGGTCGTTTTGCATAAAGTCGTAGTTTCCAAGAACCTATTGAGGGCATTAAATGAAGACTTACTTTACATGCTATAACACTGGTGAACCTTGAACACATTATGCTTAGTGAAATAAACTAGACACAAAAGGACAAATATAGCATGATTACGCTTATATGAGGGACTTAGAATAGTCAAATTCATATAAAAAAAGTAGACTAGAGGTTACCAGGGGCTGAAGATAGGGGAATGGGCAATTATTGTTTAATGGGTAAAGATTTTTCAGTATGAAAGATGAAAAAGTTGAAGATAGATGGTAGTGAAGTTGGACAGCAATGTGAATTGGAACTGTGTGCTCAAAAATGGTAGAAAATGATAAATTTTATGTTACATATATATCACCACAATAAAAATAAGTTTTTAAAAAGAAAAATGCAATATAAGAGGAAAATGCTTTTCAATTCATAGAGCAATATGAGCCAATTGGCCATGATAAACTGGTTAGGATGCAGCATTAACATTTCTGTTAGAGCAACCATCAAAATTGGGGCCCTCATCTAGGATGTCCATAGCTGTTTTCTTATCTGTAAAAGAACAAGAAGAGGTGGATACAAAAAAGAAACAGCATCCACTAAAAGAGTTGAAAGTGTTTCCTCTGGGAAGTGAGAAACAGGAGTGGTGAGGACTGCTGTTTTCCTAACAGGCCCTGTAAAATAATTAGACTCTTTAAACCCAGTGCATATCCAGGCCCTGGCTGGGTAGCTCAGCTGATTAGTGACATCCTGCTATGCCAAAGTTGCAGGTTTGATCCCCGGTCAGGGCATATACAAGTATCAACCAATAAATGCTTAAATAAGTGGGGCCAAAAAAATGATGGTTTTTTTTTTCCTCTTTACCTTCCTCTCTCTCACTAAAATCAATAAATGAATAATTTTAAAAAACTAAGTGCATATCTCTGTTTCACACACACACACACACACACACACACACACACACACACACACACACACATTTGGCCTTAGCAGAGCCCAAATTAGAGGAAAGCATCAAATATTTCTCATTCATTATTTTTTATTTACCAATTTTAATTTTTTTTATTATGTTTCAATCTCTAGCTGTTCTGAGTCATTGGCTTCCATTCCATAATACATTCAACCAGGCCAGTGGAAAGCGGCTGTGGTTACTGTCAGGAGGAGGTCGCTGAAGAACATTGAGCACCTTGTGTTCTGCTCTCTGCTTGCCAGGTGCCCAGCAAGGGGAGGGCCCTGCCCCAGGATTCGTGGTGTGTCCCCACTGGTAAATGAATCAACTGGCCTCCCTGTTTACCAACCAGTTTCTCAAATGTCTGGAGCTGGGGCTTGGATTCTCCAGAGCGTGGTTCCCCCAAGTGAGCTTGCAGATGGAGTCTGACAACCTCTGCAAACAGGAAAGACCTGGGACCCAAGGAACCTGAGAAGGTGCTCTTTGACCCTCTTCTTGAAACTGCCTGGAGGCCTTGGCCCTTTAATTACACTCACGGTGACAATTAACTGGCAAACTGTGTGCATAGAGATTAGTATATGCCAACAAGTAAAAATGAACTTTGGCAGTAAGTTGGCATAATTTCTAAGCAATGTTTCACAGGCAATAACTCAATATGCCTAGTAAGTATTTTAATCAGCTCTATTGAGATGTAACTCCCATACCATACAATACACCTTTTAAACTGTACAGTTCAGTGCTTTTTTGTATATTACATTATTAATTTTTTACAATTATGGCAAAATATGTACAATATAGAATTTGCCATTTTAACCATTTTTAAGTGTACAGTTCAATGGCATTAATGACATCACAATGCCGTTTCATTTAATCCCTGCAAATACATTTTTTACAGATGAGAAAACGGAGGCTGAGAAGTGAACACATTTATCCCTAGTTACTCAACTACAAAGCAGCCAGGTAGAATTTCAAATCTGAAGCTGCCAATCCTAAAATCTGGGTGTTTCCCAGCATGTTGTGTTGCCGTCTTTAAGGGCAGAGAGGTTCCTCAGAGGTAAACAGTCCAGAGTAGCCAAAGAAGGTGGGCTTCTTGATGCCTAAAGGAGCGGGGGAAACTGCAGAGTATGCTTCCGTCCCTTGAGCCTCCTCGCTTGCCGTCCCTACTTGACTTTGAACCACAGTTACTTGTGCTCTCATTTGTGCCCTATCACCTGCTGTCCCTTGAGGACACGAATAGGTCCTCTGCCTGCTCCTCCTGGCCAAACTTTGTGAAAGAATGACACTCAGCTTTCTCAGCCTCCTCATTTCTTGTTATTACTCAACCCACTGAGATGTTGTCCCATCACTTCTCTGATACTACTCCCCTCCCCCACCAACGTCAGTAAGAGGCCTCTGTGACCAAATTCAACGGATGCCTCCCTTGGCAGTTGTGCTGGCTTTTCCCATGGCTCCATTGGCATCACACTCTCGTAGTTCTTCCTACTGTGATCACTCCTCTACTCCCTTTCTCTTCAATGCCAAGTTCAGTCTCAAGCCCTCTTTCCACTGTTCTTGCTTGCCCTGGACAGCCTCCCAGTCTCCCTTGGATTTAGAACCATCCATGTGCAACCACAGCCAAATCTACATCGCATGCCAGGCCAGACCTCTCATCTGAGCTCCAGCCTCAACTCCTGTCAGGCCACCCTCTCTGCTCATCCCACAGGTGCCTCAAATGAACCATGCCTGATATGGAACTCAGTGTCTCCCCAACTAAAAACTCATTCCTCTCCCCTGTTTCCATCTCAGTAACATCCATCATCCACCCAGGCACCAGAGGCAGAAACCTGGGAGTCATTCCCTGGAATGTAAACATTACCATGTCAGATATATTTTTTCTTTAGCCTACAGTCCAAGCACCGTGAACTGTGTCTGGCTATGGGAGATGCCCACTAAGCATTTGCTGAATGAATGCTTATCCTCTCCCTACATGCTCAAACCATCCCCAAGACCTGTCCATTTCTGCCTCCTAAAACATTCTCTCTTATACTTCTGCTTCCTCTAATAACTCGTTACTACCCTAGTGTAATCCCCCATCTCTTGCCTAGACAAGTGCAACAACCTCCTCACTTGTCTCTCTGCTTCTAATATCCCATTTAAAAAAATCATTCCTCAGATCACCAGCCATCAGATTCTTTCAAAAACCCAAACATGATCTTGTCCTCATCTGCTTAAAATCCTTTAGAGCAGTGGTTCTCAACTTGTGGGTCGCGACCCTTTGGGGGTCGAATGACCCTTTCACAGGGGTCACCTAAGACCATCAGAAAACACATATATAATTACATATTGTTTTTTTGATTAATCACTATGCTTTAATTATGTTCAATTTGTAACAATGAAATTGGGGGTCACCACAACATGAGGAACTGTATTAAAGGGTCGCGGCATTAGGAAGGTTGAGAACCACTGCTTTAGAGAATCCCTATTATCATCAGGAAACATTGCCTGGCATTGAGGGAGGGTGTGTGTGTGTGTCAAAGAATAGTTTTTTAAATGGTTCCCTGATCCCTGTAGCAGAGGGCCAGAGCCCGTGGCCCACCCACTCCAAAGCTTTCTTCCTGAAGGGTGTTGTTGATGAGTTCTCTAACAGAAACCTCCATCTGCTGGCTCCCTGCTGGCCTGGGTGAGGGCCATCTTGGCCGCCTCCAACTGGAGTCCATTCAGATTGCTCCCAACAGTCTGCAGAACTGGGAGAAAGAAGGGAGGGGAGAGAGCTGCCAGGGAGAGCCATCCTCATCCTTGCCTGGGATCCCAATATCCCATCATCCTGAGTCTGCCTGTGGCCACCCCACCTTTGTCAGGATAAGCACCAGGGAGAGAGACCTAGCTTGCTCTCTCCACTAAAGGAAAGATTCCTGGCTTCGGCTGTTTTAATGAACTTGGGTCTTGCTAATTTAGAGCCTGGAGCAATGGGGGTTGGGGGTACAGTGACTTCTGAGACCAGACAGGGGAAAGGGAGTTCCTGAGGTATAGGACATGGAGGGATTCAGGCTTCAAGGGGCTTTTCTGAAATGCTTTGAACTTAGGATGCAGGAACCCTTAAGAAATGCTCAGAACCCAGGCTCTGAGGATGTCCTAGTGAAGTGTCTGGACTGAGCTGTGGGACCTTTTTGAGACATGCACTAAATTCAGGCTGCAAAGGCTCCCCCAGGGAATCATGAATTCAGGCAGAGGGCCTTCTTGGGAAATGTCTCTCTGACTGTGAAGATGTCCAGGGGAGGCTACTGGACTCGGGTCCAATGGGATGTTTGTGGGGGCTACACTGAACTCAAGTTGCAGGACTTCTTGGAGGGATCAACAAACCCAGCTTATGGGCTCGTCTCAGGAGTTCATGCTGCAAGCCTGGAACTTTGCCTCCTGCATATTCAGGGTCCATTAGGCTTCCCTCTGCCACACAAACCCAGAGTTACAGGACCTACAGACAGGCATGGTCTCTCTCTCTCTCTCTCTCTCTCTCACACACACACACACACACACACACACACACACACACACACACACACGCCTTCTCAGTCCCCTCTTCTGGTTCTTCCACATTTTCCTGACCTCTAAACACAGGCGTGCTCAGGGCTCAGCCCTCTCCTCCTCTTGTTTACACTCATTCCCTAGGGGATCCCATCCAATCTCATGACTTTAAACACCATATGTTCTCTGACAACTGTCAACTTTACTTCTCTCAACCCAGACCTCTCCTGTCCATTCCAGACTCACTCACAGCCAGCTGCCTGCTTGACACATCCATCTGGTTGGCTGACAGGCATCTCAAGCTCAACATGTCCAAAACCATACTTCTGACCTTTCCTCCCAAAGTCCTTCCTCCCACAGCTTTCTCCATCTTAATAAAGGGCAACCGCATTCTCTCCATTTCCCATGTCTAAAACAGAGTCATCTGTGGTCATCACACTCTATATTAGCAAATCCTGTTAATTCTAGCTGTAAAATATAGTCAGGATCCAACCACAGATAACTATCTCCACCACTTCTACCGTAATCAACCCTCCCTGGGTTATTACTCTAGCCTCCTGGTTATCGATATAGGTCTCCTTGCTTCAATTCTTGACCCCTCTTGTCTATTCACAGTGCTGCAGCCAGAATGGCCTTTAAAAATGTCAGCCAGATTGGGTCACTCATTTTTTCAAAACCTGCCAATGGTCTTCGTCTCAGAGTAAAAGCCAAAGTTTTTACCATCAAAAAAAAAAAAAAAAAAAAAAAAGGTTTTACCATCAGTGCCCCACATATTTCTTCCCCCTCCCCCTCTCTTTCCTTACTCCTATCACCCTCTTCCCTGTTCATCCCTCTCCAACCATCCTTGTTTCCTTGCTGCTTTTTGAATATGTCAAGGCCACTCCATCTTGGGATCTACCTTTGTACTTGCCCTTCCCTCTACCTGCGATGCTCCTCTCAGCTACCCATAGGCTCACTCCCCCAGCAGTCAGGTCTCTACTCAAATGTCACCTCACCAGGGGGATTTTCCTGGTCTATATAAAAAGGCAATTCCTTCTTGAGACTCCTAATCCCTTTATCCAGGTTTATATTTTCTCTGTAGCTCTTATCACCATCTGATGTGCTATAGATTTATTTGCTTTTTTTTTCACTTTCTCCCCCCAATAGACTGGACTCCATGGACATAAAGACTTTGTCTTGTTCAATGCTATATCCCCAGGACCTACAACATGCTTGGAAAATAGTAGGTGCTCAATAAATATTTATTGAGTGAATGAATGAATGAATGAATGAATGCTGGGAACCAAGTATATATTTGTTGAACAGAACTGGATCCCACCCGTGCCCTTCATGGGTCTCATGGACCTATATCTTTTTTCAAACTGGGAATTTTCTAAATCAGTTACCAAAGCTGTTAGATGGGAAGATCAATACTCTGCCTAAGGGCGGGAGTTTAGGACTTCTGGAACATCGTAGGTAGTTTCTAGCCTGGGAACAAACACCACTTTGAGCATTTAAAACAGAGAGATGTGAATAAAGAGAACTAGTTACACAAGTGGTGGAAGAACCAAGAAACCACTGAGGAACATGATGCAACTCAGAGATTAGCGGCAGCAGAAAGCCACTTCTACCCCTAGGTCAAAAGGTCAGTTGGGGGAGGTTGCCAGGGCACAGGAACCAGGGACACCCAAAGACTCTGGAACCACAGAGGAATAGTAGAGATGCAGCCTGGGGCGTATATGTTGAGGAGAAATAGCCTGCCCTCTCCCACAGTCTTCCTCCAGTGCCTTCTATTGGCCAAATGTGCAGGAAGCCAGCTGACCTGGAAGCCTGGGAATCAGCCTGCAGGGTCACCTCCTATAATACAGACCAGAGAGGGGAAAAGAAAGGAATGGAATGGAGGACAAATGGCACAGGCCTCGGGCAGACACAGAAGCACTCAGTGGTTTCAACAGACAGAAGAGGAGAGGGAGAGGCATGGCAGAGAGGCAGGGGCAGCAGGACCTATAAGTCTGAAGCAAGGAGGAAAAAATCAGACCCAAATTGTACTTTCAGTTTGGACTAAAGCTGTAGGAGGTCCCCCCCAATGCACACGCCATACATCCTTTTTATCACTTGCTTCCGGTCTCTCAGTTCTGATGGCTGCTTTAAAGAGAGGAGTCTGTGGCTGCTGGCTGGGCTTGCATGCATGCTTCAGCCCTTCTCTTTCTAGGTTGGACACCAGACCCGGGCACCGCCTATAGGAGCTCTTTATCATGTGACAGGCACCGGATTTGTATTGTCCAGGGGCTCTGATGGTGCTCAGCGTATCCACGAATTTTTGTGGCAGTGGAGGATGGCAGAACACACCCCAGGTGCATGCTAATGGTGCCTTTGATTTAGCAAAAGCCCCCTTCAAAGTCTTCATTACCCTCAAAGGACTCACCTACAGAAGAGGGGAAGGGCTTGTTCAGCCTCAGTGCTAGGCCCAATAAGTACATTTCTGAGGAAGAAAGTGTAAGTTAGGGAAGAAGCTTTGACAACTAGAACTGCCAGCAATGGAACTGGCTGTCTTTTAAAGGAGTGAGGTCTCTGTTCCAGGACATATTCCAGCAAAGATCTGTCAAAAATGTTGTGGAGGGGAAGCCTGCAATGGTAAACTGGACCGAATGCCTTCTTCTTGGCCTCTAACTGCACAACTCTTGAGTTTTCTGGGTGACCAACCAGCTCCTTTCATTCTGACCCTCTGCTCTCGATACATCCTTCTGCAGGCCAAGCCCCTGCCCAAGTTCCCTGACCCTCGCGAGGGAGCATCTGAAGGGAGGGGAGGCATGCACCGCTTTCTCAGTGGGCTTTCCCCTTCCTGTCTGGCTTTGGGTTGAGGAAACTGGCCCTTGGTGGGTGTGGTAGACAGAGTAATGCCACCCCCCCCCGACCCCCCCCCCCCCCCCCCCGCCATGTCCTCATCCTAATACCTGAACATGTGAGTATGTTACCTTACATGGCAAAAGGGACCTTGCAGGTATGATTAAGTTAAGGATCTTGAAATAGGAAGATTACTCTGGATTACCAGGTGGGCCCAAAGTAATCAAGGGTTAGAGAAAAAGGAGATGTGATGACAAAAACGAGATTGGAGTGATGTGCTTTGAAGATAGAGGAAGGAGCCATGAGCCAAAGAATGTAGGTGGCCTGTAGAAATGGGAAAGGCAGAGAAATGGATTCTCCCCAGAACCTCTGGAAAGAATGAACGAAGGCAGCCCTGCTGACACCCTTGATTTCAGCTCTAAAATACCCATTTTAGGCTCCTGACCTCCAGAATTTTAAGATAAGAAGTTGTTGTTTTAAGCCACTAAATTTTGATGATTTGTTATCAAAATAAGAAACTAATACAGAGGACTTATGACCAAGTCTCAGGACAACTAGCACACAGCCTGGTAGTTAGTAGAAAACCATTTCCCACCAGGAGGGTGTGAACATGGCAGTTGATAGCACGGACCCTGCAGGCAAAAAGGCTTGGGTTCCAATCCCAGCTCATTTACATTGCACAATCGCTCAGAGCCTCCTTTCCTCATCTGCAAAATGGGATTATTAAAACCCACCTTGCCCAGAGTGGCTGTGAAGGTGAAATAAAATATGCAGGCAAAGTACTCAGCATCACACCTGGAGCACAGGAAGGGATCAGTCAGCAGTAGTGGTAGTAGTTCTTATACCTGCACCATCTGCACCGTCACTGCTACTGTTACTGCTCATGCTGCCACTGCTAACAGTACCCATGGCTGAAGAGCAGAGCAGGTGCCACAGCAGCAGCAGTGAGGGAGGATGGGATTAGAGAGGGTTAGAGGGTGGAAGTCACAATTTCAAACTGCTGATTGAGCTTGACTTCAGAATCTGAAGGCTAGTCTGAGGCCTCTTGAGGCTGAGGAAGGTAACATCTGTATCTGCTGGCCCTAGATGTGTGCTGGAGTGTCTGTGTCTGTGGGGACAGCCTCCTGGCTTGGACACCTTGACTCAGAATCACCTCCTGTCTGTGTGTTTTTCTGGCCCAGTGCCCTCAGTCCAGGAGTTAGGGGAATGCTGGAGGAATGCAGAGACATGACAGAGCCCAGAATTCAATCCCAGAGGTCGGCTCTGGGAGAAAACCAGGACACTGAACCCAATTACGCATTTATTTCTTTATGTTATTTTTCAGTTGAGAAAAGTCAGAAAGAAAGAAAAAAAATGTGTGGGTAAGGTACAAAAACCTCCTCTTTATCTCTGTGATGCTCTCCCACGGTCCTGCTATTGGTTAGGGGCCCTCCCTGTTTCTTTTCTTTGAAGGTACAGAAAAGCACCAGGGGCTTTTCCTAAGACACTGGGTCTTGATAACAGCTCACGATGATAATACGTTGTAGGTAGTTTTAGCACTCAGCCCCACCTAACAGGGTGGCTAGGAATCTTCCTCTGGAGTCAGATAAAATCTGGCGTCACAATCTGGCTTTGTCACTTTTTAGCTGTGTGGCCTTTCACAAGTTTTTTTTTAACTTCTCTGAGCCTCAATTTTCTTATCTTTGAAATCTTTGTAATAGCAGACACCATCTAAATTTCTTGTGAGGAGAAATGAGAGAATCTATATATAGTACTCAGCATTCTGCCTGAAATTTAGCAATTACTGTGGAGATATTGATTATTGTTTTTGTTAGTATCAGTGTCATGTTATTATCATTTTGGGGAGAAGCTTCAACTCAGGACCAGAAGAAGCAGCCACAAATCTGGGTATCAACTTGGCTTTACTTTAGGTTGCACAGCAGCCTGAGACTGCGTGCTTGGCAAGGACTGGGAGGTCAGGCTGCTCTCTTCTGCAGAGTTCAGGAAGGCGGGCAGCTGAGGATCTCCCAGGTAGGTTCAGCTACAAGGGACAAAGAAGAGATGTTGACATGTTCCATATGGGCTCCACAGATGTTGTAGTAAGAATGAGTGCTGCCTCTCCTCCTAAACCATTTGTAAAAAGCTTTGCTAGGAAACTGGTTTCTAACTTTATGTGTCTTGGGACAAAAGGGTTGAATTTATTGACAGGCTCATTCAGTTAGGACTAATGAAAACATACCTGAGAAATCATGACACTTTCAGGTTTATGTCCACTGCCAAAAAGCATATCTCCCCAGAGTACAAACAGGATACAGTGAGTCAAATGACATTTGGCAAAGTCTTTAAATCCACTCCCCTGGAGCAACAACAATTGATGGAATGCAGTGAAGCAAACATTATCCTTCATTGCTGGTGGCAGTGAAATCACTATAGTCTTTGGGAATGTAATTTGGCTGTTGGTGTTTATTTCCTTAGGCTGGGTAATTCCATCCCTGAGAGTCTATCCTAAAGAAATAATCCACTAATTTAGAAAAGAGCTGTGTGCATATGTTTGTTCATTGCCTCATTGTGTATAAGAGTGTAAAGATGGAAACATCCTAAATGTCAGCCTAAAGGCCTAACAACAGGGGGTTGGTTGAATGAATGAATATTCTATTTGGTAGAATATTATGGCGCCATTGCTCTTGAGTTTCATGAAGACATGCAGCAGCATAGGAAAAGATTCCTGGTATATAGCAAGTAAAAATGCCAGACAAAAATGGTATAATTATAACTATGTGAAAGACTCAATAGAAAAATAGATTGGGAGGACTTACAAAGAGATATGATTAGTCATTGTGAAAGGATGATGGAGGAATTGTGGGTAACATTTTTGGACATGCTCCAAGTTTTTAATTTTGTAGTTCAATAACTTGTATGGTAGGCAAAATAACAACCCCTCAAAGGTCTTCATGTCCTAATCCCTGGAACCTGTGCGCATGTTCTCTTACACGGCAAAAGGGACTTTATAAGGGTAGATAAAGGATTTTGAGATGGAGAGATTGGCCTGGATTATCCAGATAAGCCCAATGTAATCACAAAAGTCCTTTCAAAAGGGAGGCAGGAGGATGAAAGTCAGAGAAAGATTAGAAAAGCCTACACTGCTGATTTTGAAGATGAAGGAAGGGACCTATGAGCCAAGAAATTCAGGTAACTTCTCAAAACAGGAAAAGGCAAGGGAACAACTCCTCCCCAAGAGCCGCCAGAAGGAACACAGTCCTGCCAAAACCTTGATTTTAGCCCAGTGACCTATTCCAGACTTCTGACCTCCAGAATTATGTGATAATAAGTATGTTGTTTTTAAGCTACTACATTTGTGGTAATAGGATATGAATATAATATATATAACAATAAAATTTTTAAAAAATATATAACAAATATATCTAAAATATATATAATAAAAATTAATTTTCTAAAGTGCCAGCTATTAAAACAGTGCATTATCAAATAAGTTGAGTAATTACATATTTTCTTTACACTTATGCCCATGACATTTTTCCTTTGAATGAGGAAGGGGATTGATTAATTTGTAGCATTGACTGTGGAAGAGGCAGACCTGAGTTTGCTTCTCAGCCCCTCAGTTTGTGACCTCGGGCAAGTTTCTAAAAACTTCTCCTAATCTACATACATGTGGCCCCTGAAATATTATCACTTTCAACTGCAGTGGGCCCCATGAGGGTGGACTAATGTTTTTTATTTTTTTTTCTAATTTTTTTTCTTAAGTAATTTTTTTGAAATTATAGAAAGAACATAAAATTAAAAACAGAATAGAACATATAGAGAAAAACTCCCATAATTCTTCCATCCTAACACAATAATTCTTTTGTGCATTTCCTTCCAATCTTTGTCATATACACACTGTGTTAGTCAAGATTCTTGGTTGCAAGTAACCAAAACCCAACTTAAAGTAACTTAAGTTAAAAAAAGGAAACTTGTTGAGGAGAAACCAAGATGGTGGCATAGGTAAACACCTGAAATTGCTGCCTCACACAACCACTTCAAACCACAACTAAAAGACAAAATGGACATCATCCAGAACCACAGGAAGGCTGGCTGAGTGGAAATTCTACAACTAGAAGGAAAGAGAAAAGCACACTGAGACTCAGAGGAGGTGAGGAAGTAAAGTGCAGAGGTACGGAGGCGCACGTGGAAAAGGCTGGCAACTGAGGACGTGGTTGTCTTTTTCAATCGGGAGGGAGACACAAGCTCCCGACTGCTCTGAACTCCAGTTCCAGGCGAGTCTCTGGGGACCCAGACTCATACGGGGAGAAACTGGACTGTCTGGCATCGGGCGGAATTCGAGGGCGGCTTTCTCTCAGAGGTGCTTGCAGCAATTACCGCAGGACACTGAGACCCCGGGGCCTCTTAGGACAGGACTGAGGATCAGCCATAGCTGTTTGCTCTGTCCTGTTGATTCCCTGAGACACCGCCCCACCCAAGCTGTGCGCAGAGGCTTTTGCATATGAATGGCCTGGCCCTTTGCAATCTAAAATTACCTAACAAACTGCAGCAGGATCAGAGAGACCCAGAACAACCAAAAGAAGGCCCAAGGCCCCACAGCACCTTTCATTGCTTCACAGCTGGGCCTCATCTGGGCACCTCCAAACCCCAAACAAAGAAGAGGAATCTGCAGATCTCTCTGTAGCTCCTGCTGGGTAGCCTCAAGAAGAGGCTAAATTAGCACCTCCTTAGAAATCTAAGAGCCAGTGTACCCAGTGGTCAGAGTGGGACCATCCAGATTACAACTCCTCAGATCCATAAAGGACACACTCAGGGGGCAGACTCAGTGAGCACCAAAGCCCCACTGAAGCAAGTCTTGCCCCATAAGGGTGTCTCCAGCACAGAAGTCCTCTCACTGTAGACACAGCTGATTCTCACAGCCAATTGGCTGCAGTCAATTCCTCCCAGTGATACCTACAACAATCAAGGCTTAACTACAACAAGACTATGCACAAAGCCCACAAAGGGGTGCACCAAGAGTGTCCACCTCAGGTAATTGGGGAGGTGGAGCCACTGGGCCCTATAGGACACCTAACACAGAAAGCCACTCTAGCAACACAGGGAAGCAGCCAAAATGTGGAGACACAGAAACAGGTCACAAATGACAGAAATGGAGGAAAAGCAAACTACTGGATATAGAGTTAAAAACCACACTTTTAAGGTTTTTCAAGAATTTTCTAGAAACCACCGATATATTTAGTGAGACCCTCGAGGATATGAAAAAGGACCAACTAGAAATTAAGCATACACTGACTGAAATAAAGAATATTATACAGAGTTCCAACAGCAGACTAGAGGATTGCAAGAATCAGGTCAAAGATTTGAAATACGAAGAAGCAAAACACACCCAACCGGAAAAGCAAAATGAAAAAAGAATCCAAAAATACAAAGATAGCGTAAGGAGCCTCTGGGACAACTTCAAGTGAATCAACATCCAAATTATAGGGGTGCCAGAAGAAGAGAGAGAGCAAGATATTGAAAACCTATTTGAAGAAATAATGACAGAAAACTTCCCCTACCTGGTGAAAGAAATAGACTTACAAGTCCAGGAAGTGCAGAGAACCCCAAACAAAAGGAATCCAAAGAGGACCACACCAAGAGACATCATCATTAAAATGCCAAGGGCAAAAGACAAAGAGAGACTCTTAAAAGCAGCAAGAGAAAAACAGTCAGTTACCTACAAGGGCGTACCCATACAACTGTCAGCTGATTTCTCAACAGAAACTATGCAGGCCAGAAGGGAGTGGCAAGAAATATTCAAAGTGATGAATAGCAAGAATCTACAACTAAGGTTACTTTACCCAGCAAAGCTATCATTCAGAATTGAAGGTCAGATACAGAGCTTCACAGATAAGAAAAAGCTAAAGGAGTTCATCACCACCAAACCAGTATTATATGAAATGCTGAACGGTATTCTTTAAGAAGAGGAGGAAGAAGAAAAAGGTAAAGATAAAAATTATGAACAACAAATACATATCTATCAACAAGTGAATCTAAAAATCAAGTGAATAAATAATCTGATGAACAGAATAAACTGGTGAATATAATAGAATCAGGGACATAGAAAGGAGTGGACTGACAATTCTCAGGGGGAAAGGGGTGTGGGAAGAGACTGAACAAAAATCGTACACCTATGTATGAGGACAGTGCGGGGGGGCGGGGCGTAAGGGCAGAGGGTGGGGTAGGAACCAGGTGGAGGGGAGCTATGGGGGGGAAAAAAGAGGAACAACTGTAATAATCTCAACAATAAAGATTTAATAATTAAAAAAAAGGAAACTTGTTTGTTCAATAACGGGGAGGTGCACTGACTTTTGGAATAGCTAGATTTATGTACTCAAATAATGTTTTTAGGGTCCTGTATCTCTCCATGCCCTGGATTTGCTTTTCTCAATATGGTTTCCATATCCAGGGGAATCTTTTTATGTGGTGGGAAGAATAGCAAACAGCATGGCGAGGCTTCTGTAGTCCTTATAGTTCTTGATCCCAGAGGAAGACAAAGTATCAATATACTAAATATCATGCTGAGACTTTGATTGGCCTTCCAGGGGTCACATGTCCACCCCTTGGACAAATCAGTGTGGGTAGAGGGAAGAGGTATCCTGATTGTCCAGGCTTGTATCACATGCCTACACTTGTAGGCAGGGATTGGGAAGAAGTGTGTGATTGCCATACAACCAGTGGGAGGGGTGGTTCTTTTGATGGACAAGAGCTGTCAGGCATGCAAAATCAGGAGCCATCCTCTATCCATATAATGAATAATTTGTATATCATTCCACAGTCTCCATAATCATTATTTTAATGGATTTAGGGTCACAGCATATCCTAGCTTGCCTAATAAGCTGTTGGCTACTTGGATTGCTGTAAAAATTATTCAATTATAAACATTGCTGTAATGAACATTTTCATGCATATAGCTTATGTAGAGTTTAGATTATTTCTGTAAAACAGATTCCCAGAAGAGGGGTTGCTAAGTTAAAGGTGAGAACAATTCCTTTTGGTAAATTGTTTTCCAGGAGGGCTGCACAAACATACAGGGAGTGGCCCACTGCTGAGGCTGAGAAGTAGAGTTGTGCTCACTCTCAGACCTTGCCAACTGGTGTGCCCTGAGGCCATGCCAAAGCAACAAACAGGAAATATGCTTATCTTGCTTAAAATGGAGCTAAAATGTAAACTCACTTGTACTTTGGGAAATGTATATTAGAACAGCAAGATGCCATCTTTCATCCCTCAGACTGATAAAACTTGAAAACATAACACTCGGTGCTAGTGAGACTGGGGAAAGAGGCACCCTCATAATCAGCTGATAGAAATGGGAATTGTTACAACCTTTCGGGAAAGTAATGTGGCCAAAGGCATTAAAACTGATCTGAGAACAACTCCATTGCATTACATAATTACCATTGCTTTTGAATTGAGAACATTTAAGATCTACTTTCTTAGCAACTTTCAAGTATATAGCTGTTATATACTATAGTCACCATGCTGTACAATAGATGCCCAAAACTTACTCATTTTCTAACCAGAAGTTTTACTCTTTGACCAACATCTCTTCATTTTCTCCACCCCCTCTGGTTAATGACTGTTTTGTGTGTGTTTTTGTCTATTTTATGAGTTGGGCTTTTTAAGATTCAACATATAAGTGATATCATATAGTATTTGTCTTTCTCTGACTTACTTCACTTAGCATAATGCCCTCAAGGTCCATCCATGTCATGAATGGCAGGATTTCCTTCTTTCTTATGGCTGAATAATATTGTAATACTAGAGGCCCAGTGCCCGGTGCCCAGCCTGCACCCTCTCCAATCTGGGACCACCTCAGGGATGTCCGACTGCTGGTTTAGGCCTGATCCCTGTGGGTCTAAACCGGCAGTCGGACATCCTTCTCACAATCCAGGACTGCTGGTTCCCAACTGCTCACCTGCCTGCCTGCCTATTGCCCCTAACCGCTTCTGCCTGCCAGCCTGATCAATGCCTAACTCTCCCCTGCCGGCCCGATCGCCCCCAACTGCCCTCCCCTACCAGCCCAATCGCCCCCAACTGTCCTTCCCTGCAGGCCTGTTCTCCCCTAACTGCCCTCCCCTGCCAGTCTGGTCGCCCCTAACTGCCCTCCCCTGCTGGCCATCTTGTGGCAGCCATCTTGTGATGACATGGGAGTGACCATCTTATGATCACATGGGGGTGGCCATCTAGTGACTACATGGGGCAGCCATCTTGTGACCACAGGGGGGTGGCCATCTAGTGACTACATGGGGCAGCCATCTTGTGACCACATGGGGGCGGCCATCTTGTGTGAGGGTGTGATGGTCAATTTGCATATTACCTCTTTATTATACAGGATATGTGTATCAAATCAACACATTGAATGTCTGAATCTTATACAGTGTTATATGTCAATTACATCTCAATAAAGCTGGGGGGGGGGAAAGATCTGAGAATCCTTTTTTTTTTTTTTTTTTAATCTATCCTAGATAAAGAAGGTACCAGGTCAATTTTTTGTTTGTGTCAGTTTCTCTTTCTTTACAGGTTATAGCTCCCTTCACAAGCCAGATCCATCATGGCCTTATCTCTTTGGCCTTATCTCCAAGAGGTGCCATATCCATTTTTGTCTTAAACAACTAAGCATTTGATATGGACTGGCAGAGGCAACTATTTCCAGTAACTACTTTCCCCTTCTTCCTTGAGTCTGCAGGCCAACGCTCTATCCACTGAGCCAAACCGGTCAGGGCCCCTTCTTCCTTTCAGTGATAGATTTCACAGAACCTGTGAGGACCCTTTTAGAGGCCACATAACCCAGCCTCCTTTAGGTGTGGCCATATGAATAAATTCTGGCCAATAGGAGATGAGTGGAAAGGATGTCTGCAAACTCCAGAGATGGAACAATCAGATTTGTTCATCTGGAAATTCGGGCCTTTGAGAGATACCCATGAAAGTCTGCTGGTCTCTTGAACTGAGAAGAGACAGAATTGAGAGCCACAGATGGTTGCTTTCTGTCACAAGAACAGAGAAAGAAGTGGTTTGCAAAGAAAGGGACTGGAGCAGATGCAAAACAAGAGGCAGGATGGGGATACTGTGAGGTCTGAGAGTGCTCAAAAAAACTTTTCCCAGTCCTGGCCCTTATTCTTCATGGGTGAGGCCATACCACTCCTGTCCTTGGTCCTTTTAATAGATTCTCCATTTTCCTTTAGATAATTTGAATAACTTTTGTTATTTGCAAGAAAGGGGAACTTCATAAATATAGAGTTCTCCAAAATAACCCTGCTTTTTATATATGATAGGCAATAAGGTGTGGCAAGAAAATTTACTGAGATATTGTATTTTGCTTTTGCTGATGTAGAAATATTAGAAAGAGCAACCACCATCTGTTTATTTATTCTTGAAGTTTCCCCTTCCGTGTTCTGAGAAGGTAGAAAGGCCTTAGGTTTTCTGCCTTAGAGGAAGTTTGAGCTACTGGGCTGAAAGAAGTTACCAAAGGCAGTGTGCTGTCCTAGGTTTGGTTTTTAAAAGTTTGAGTTTCTTGGGAGAATATTCTCGAGGAAGGGAGAGAGTGTTCTAAAGTGGGATAGGTGGAAGCAGATAGAGTGAAAGGGGACTCCTTAACATAGAAGAAGGATAAATGTCAGTAGATTCTGTGACTTTGGGGAACCTGTACCCTAACCTGGATAGTCCCAGGGAGATTTCAGGATGCTAGAGGGGACTGGAAGCCTGGTACATCCAGAGAGACTGGATTCTAGCTTTTCATGCCTGATTGTCACTTCCTGACAATAAGACTTTATTTTTAAAAACAGGGAAGCTTGACAGATTTGGCCCACCGGCCATAGTTTGCTAACTCTTGAATTAGAATATCATCATTTAACAACCCTCAATGAATTAATAATACTAGAGGCCTGGTGCATGAAATTCATGTAGGGCGGCAGTGTCCCTCAGCCCAGCCTGCACCCTCTCCAATCTGGGATATCCCTCTCACAATCTGGGACTGCTGGCTCCTAACCGCTAGCCTGCTTGCCAGCCCGATCGCCCCTAACTGCTCCCCTGCCAGCCTGATCGCTCCCAACTGCCCTCCCCTGCTGGCCTGATCGCCCCCTAACTGCTCCCCTGCCAGCCCGATCGCCCCCTAACTGCTCCCCTGCCAGCCCGATCGCCCCCTAACTGCTCCCCTGCCAGCCCGATCGCCCCCAACTGCCCTCCCCTGCCGGCCTGATCGCCCCCTAACTGCTCCCCTGCCAGCCCGATCGCCCCCAACTGCCCTCCCCTGCCGGCCTGATTGCCTCACTGTGTGGAGCAGCCGCTGGGCCTGCCTCCGCTGTGCATACGGCCATCTTGTGGTGGCCATCTTGTGACGATGTTGCGCGCAAGGGTGTGAGGATCACCCAGGCTTTTATTAGTATAGCTAGGAAACAGAGAAGCATATTGAACTGCACCAAGAGTATGCAAAATCTAGACTGTAGGAAGTTTCACAAATCAAAAGGATTCTTCAACTGATTGGGTGAAGTAAAGAGACAGAGGGAAGATATGGGTTAAAAGAGATTTAGGGATATACCAACTTGCAGAAGGATGGGCAGAACTAAATTCCAGTTTAGGAATGCATATTTGGGTGATTATAAAATTAGGATTTGGGGAGTGTTGTGATTAGGAATAGGTTCATGGGTGGGCTTCTGGGGTGGGTGGCAAGGTTCTAGGTCAAGCATGTCAAACTCAAAGGCTAACATGGGCCAAATAAACAAAGTTAAAGTTTATATGGGATGCAAAAAAACAAAAGCTTCAATTTTCATAGAAATGTAGGTTTATTTCAATAGACATGCTGAAATAAATGAGCAATCATTAACATAAAATAATAGAACATTTTAATAAAAATTAGTATTTTTTCTTTAACATTAATTACCAGACACTGAATAACTGCACAAATTAACAAGCATAATGCAAATAAACCTATTTTTCTTGTTCTCTGAAAGTGAAATATTTCCTGTTGCACACACCAAACAAATCAGTACAAGACTAATGACGTGGCAATTGGCTGCTAAAATATTCACTGCTAGTATTAGTGGAGAGAAATGGTGTGCCTGCATGTAAAGCTCATAAGGGAAATGAATGCAACACAATTATAGTAATCAGTCATAAGTGAACGTAGTTCATTATTAATAATTATATATAACAGGATATTGTAAAAATTAAGTTATGGCCCTGACAGGTTTGGCTCAGTGGATAGAGCGTCAACCTGCAGACTCAAGGGTCCCAGGTTCGGTTCCAGTCAAGGGCATGTACCTTGGTTGCGGGCACATCCCCGGTGGGGGGGTGTGCAGGAGGCAGCTGATTGATGTTTTTCTCTCATCGATGTTTCTAATTCTCTACCCCTCTCCCTTTCTCTCTGTAAAAAATAAAATATGTTTTTAAAAAATTAAGTTATGAAATTTTTATTAAAATGTTTCTTACATACCGTTATATTGGCTTAGCCACAAAAATATTCATTGTGGGCTGCATGCGCCCCGCGGGCCGTGAGTTTGACATGCTCGGTTTAGGTAGTTTCCCCTAAATATTTTTACCAGAAATATTACTGCTGCATAACTAATTGGCCATAAAGTAATTTCACTGTGAATGACAAAAGACCATAAATTGAAACAGAGATATTAAGAAGGACATAAAAATGTAATAATAAAATTTAAAATTTTATTGCAGTCCTGGCCAGTGTGGCTTAGTTGGCTGAGTGCCATCCCATGCACCAAGAGGTCACCTGTTCGATTCCTGGTCAGAGCACATGCCCAGGGTGGGGGCTCAATCCCGAGTAGAGAGAGTGCAGGAGACAGCCAACCAATGTTTTCCTCTCGTGGATGTTTCTTTCTCTCTCCCTCTCCCTTCCTCTCTTTTTCTAAAATCAATAAAAACACATTTTTAAAAAAAGCTTTATTGTGAAAAATGAAAATATTTTGTCTTTGAAGTCTTTTGTTCATAGTATTATACGTTTTTTTTATTGCATGTTGATTCATCTTTTCCTTTGGCATTACACTTTGTTTGTTTGTTTTTACTAAAATTTTTTTTTTTATTAAAAGAGATATCCATTTCCAACTAAAGAATCAATAATTAATGTTCTCAAAGACTATTGTGAATTAGTAACCGCCACTTTTTTATTTGTCATAGCTTGGTAAACTTTTGGTTTGGATGGATAGAAGTGATGACTGTGCTCCCAGAAGGATTTGATAAGTTCTATCATAGAGTGCAATCTGGCTTTATATGTAGCTGTTATGAGCAGTTATTTTAAGACCACCACATCTATTTGCTGTATAGGCCATTATGAGAGCTAAGATTTATCTATAATAATGAAAGCTTAATATGCTAATTAGACTAGACATCCTTCTGGAGGTCCTTCTGGACGTAGCCAGGGCTGTGAGGGAAGCCTGGGTCCCGGGTGCCTGCCAGCGGCCAGAGGGAAGCCCAGGTCCTGGGTGCCAGAGGGAAGCCTGTGCCGGCAGCTGGGGGAAGGAAGGCCTACTCTTGCACCAATTTCATGCATCGGGCCTCTAGTATAATATAAAAATGGGAGTACTGCCCTGGCTGGTTTGGCTCAGAGGATAGAGCATGGACGGAAGGGTCCTGGGTTCGATTCTGGTCAGGGGCATGTGCCTTGGTTGTGGGCTCCACCCCTGGCCCTGGTTGGGAGACATACTGGAGGCGGCCAATCAATGTGTCTCTCTGATGTAGATGTTTCTCTATCTCTGTCTCTCTGCCTCCCTTCTACTCTCCCTAAAAATCAGTGGAAGAATATCCTTTGGTGAGGATTAATTCCCCTCTCCCCCCCAACCCCTCCCCCACCCCGCCCCACGCCAAAAAATGGAAGTACTGCAGGAACTTCTTTGTCAACGGAGAAATGAAACCAAACTCCATACCTTAAGTCTGCCAAAAACAAACAAAACTGCCAACCAGTTCGTTTATCTTTTTTTTTTTTAATCCTCACCTTAGGATACATTTTTTTCAAATTGATTTTAGAGAGAGAAGGGAGAGAGAGAGAGCTCCAACCAATTGAGCCACACTGGCAGGGCCAGTTATTTTTTGTTTGTGGTAAAATTACCTTATGGCCAATGAGTTTAGGTGGTGAAATGCTTGCCCAAACATCTTGTGGCAAAGATGTTTACTGGAAAACTGATAGGGGGTGGTGACATTCTATTTCTTCATCTTGTGGTGGTTACAAGAATGTTCACCTTAGATTGAGCAAAGTTGATTTTTTTTTTCTTTCTGTTTATTTATTTATTTTTTTTCTTTTTTTTTGTATCTGTGTTTTCGTTTGTAGTTAAAAAAAGAGTTCTATGGACAACATAAGCCTGGAGCCCCAAGGTGCTATGATGCCTTCTTTATGCATAGAGTTGCTTTGAGAATGTATCCATCCCAGGGTAATGCAGGGTCTACACATAGATGTGAGGCACAGAGTTCACAATGATCTTGTTTGATTACCTGAATCCAGCTGTTTCTGAAGCTTGATTTATCCCTGTAATCTTCATTATATTAAGCAATTAAGTTCCTTTTTATTTATACTGCTTTGGTTTGTAACCAAAATAGTCCATCTACATATCTGTAGATCCTGAAAAGGCTAGTGAATATTTCTCAAGAAACTAGTTTTGTTGGATTTTTAGTGATTGCTTCACCTGTCTACAGTAACTCACATTCTCTGCCACACACAGAAAAACCTGTTTCTTCTCATTTTCTCTGTGCTCTTGAAAGCTTTATTTCATATTCCATAGTGATGGGGTCCATTTTCATTCACTGAGGCATGATTCATTCTGTTCTGACCTTGTCTGAGGGTCTGCAGAGCTCACTGAGGGAGGGGATGGGAAGGAATATTCTGCCAAAGGCAGATAAAAATCTTGCCAAAAGTTGGCAAGTTTGTTGGGTTAGTCTGAAGCCTAGGGGAAGTAAGGCACAGTCCTGTGTTTCAGGTCTCATTAATTTATTCTATATTTATTAATTTCCAGGCATTAAACATGCACGGCTCTCAGGAAACTCACAGCTGGGGCTACAGGGGTGGGGTGAAGAGCTTTGTGGCCCAATCTGGGGAACTCTCAGAGTCCTGCTTGTCTCTGGTATGATCCACCCCCCTCTTCCAGGTCTGAAATTTCTATCATTTGAATTTGTTAGTGTTACAACAGTTTTTCTCTGTGGGTCATTGGAGCTTAACACATTTGAGTTATCCTATATAATAAAAGCCTAATATGCAAATCGACCAAACAGCAGAACTATTGGTGGAACAAATGGTCGCTATGATGCGTACTGACCACCAGGGGGCAGATGCTCAACGCAGGAGCTGTCCCCAGCACACAAGCCCCAGGCCAGCCAAGGTGGGTGCCAGCGGGGGCCTCCAGATTGCCCCACCAGTCACCCCACAGAGGGAGGCAACTGGTGGCAGCGGCAGGGTGATGGGGGGCGGGGGAGGCAGGCAAGCAGCGCCAAGCCGGCCAAGCAGGTGCCAGCGGGTGCCCCCCAATCACCCCACTGGTTGCCCCACAGATTGGCCCTGATTGCCAGCCAGGTCTAGGGACACTACCCATGCATGCATTTCATGCATCGGGCCTCTAGTTTCTTCATATTGTTCCAAATACTCCCAGGAATCCAATTTAGAATGTGAAAATGTATTACAAATGTGTTAATTAGAGGAATGAGCACATTTTAGGATACAATATCACTATGGTGAAAAGTAGGAGATATATTTTGATGAGAAGACAGTTTTGGGGAAGAGTTTGGAGTCCTGGGCAGCCAGGAGGTATAGGCAACAGATAATTTAAAATCATGATGTATTGTGTGCTGGCTATGTGCTAAGCAAAAAGGCTCTGCATCTTTACAACAACCCTATGAGTGGGAATTTAGGGCCCTATAGGGGTTTTTGAGAAATAAATAAGGTTAGGGAGAAGGACATAGGAGAAAATGTAGGAGAAAGAGAACTAGAGAAGTGACTATTATTTCATCAGTTTCCTTGGGTTTTGGTAGCACCTCATACCTTAAATCTCTCTCCTTCGTAGGAAAGTGGGACTTATTTTGTATTCTAAGCTTTGAAGTCAGACCTGTGTTTGAATGCCAGCCTTGCTACTTACTATCTGGTGACCTGCACTAAGTCACTTCTTTTTTATTATTATTTATTTTTATTAAAAACAATTTTTAATCATATTTTTATTGATTTCAGAGAGGAAGGGAGAGGGAGAGAGAGAGATAGAAACATCAATGATGAGAATCATTGATTGGCAGCCTTCTGCATGCCCCACACTGGGGATTGAGCCCACAACCCAGGCATGTACCTTGACCAGAATCGAACCCGGGATCCTTCAATCTGCAGGCCGATGCTCTATCCACTGAGCCAAACCAGCTAGGGCTGCACTAAGTCACTTCTAATTTCTCAGCCTCAGTTTCCTTACCTGTATAATGCAGAGAAAATACTCACCTTACTGGATGGTGGGAGGAGTAAAAGATATTGCTGTATACAAAGAGCTCAGCACAGAGCCCAAGCACATTGGTTTTTCTCTGTGAATGTTAGTTCTTGCTCTTGGTTGAATACTCCAGTTGTTTGTGACAGCATTCAGGTTAGAGATGAAAAACTTCAAATGGATCTTTAGCTCAGCTTTACAGATGGACTTTTTTGGGGGAAGTTCTATCCTCTTAAAAAGAAATAAAGAAAAACCTAGCCTCATCTCATTCAGTTGACATTCCACAGTCATATTTCTCAATCCTACTTTCTCTCTCTTTCTCTCTCTCTCACTTCTCTTCCTGGCCTATTTTAACCCCTATTACCAGGTGTACCAGTTAATAATGCGGATTTTTTCAATAGATGGAGTTACACATATGTTGATATATATGTGATTTGATATGTATGCTATTTTGTTGTATTGACAGCAAGCTTCAGAACTTCATATGTCAAATTTTCTGAAGATGTTAACATCATAGATATTTTTACGCTTAAAAATGTCGAATTTTGTGCCAAAACAAGAGCATTTGCGGGAAGTTTTAATTCATTACTTTATTTTGAAGAAAAAGTTATTGTATACTTCAGGAAGCTTATGGTGAACATGCTCCATCTCAAGATACTTGTGAATGCTGGTTTAAATGCTCTAAAAGTGATTTGATGTGAAAAACAAAGAACATCCAGGTCAACTGAAAAAGTTTGAAGACCAACAATTACAAGCATTATTGGATAAAGATGCGTGTCAAACTCAAAAACAACTTGCAGAAAGATTAAATGTTGCTCAGCAAACAATTTCCGATCGTTTACAAGCAATGGGAAAGATTTTAAAGGAAGAAAAATGGGTGCCACGTCAACTGAACGAAAGACAAATGGAAAATCAAAAAGTCATCAGTAAAATGTTGCTACAATGGCACGAAAGTCTTTATCGCATCGAATTGTGACTGGCGATGAAAAGTGGATTTATTTTGAGAATCCCAAATGCACAAAATCATGGGTTGATCCAGGTCAACCATCAACATCGATTTGCAAGGCCAAATCGCTTCGAAAAGAAGACAATGCTCTGCGTTTGGTGGGATCAGGAAGGTGTGGTGTAGTCTGAGCTTCTAAAACCAGGTGAAACCGTTAATACTGATCCCTACCAGACAACAAATAATCAATTTGAACCACGCTTTGATTGTAAAATGACCAGAATGGGCCAGAAGACACTGCAAAGTAATTTTGCTTCATGATAACGCACCATCACACACTTCAAAACCAGTTAAAGACATGTTAAAAGTTCTTGCCTAGGAAGTATTAACTCACCCACTGTATTCACCAGACCTTGCTCCTTCAGGTTACTGCTTGTCCCGATCGATGGCACATGCACTTTCTGAGCAGCACTTCAAAACATGCCAAGAAGTGAAAAATTTGGTCTTTGAATGGTTTGCCTCAAAACAAGAAAAGTTCTATTGGGACGGTATCCATAAATTACCTGAAAGATGGGGGAAATGTGTAGCTAGAGATGGACATTACTTTGAATAAAGCACTTTTGATGTTTCTCTTGAAATTATCGTGTTTTCTTTGATTACAAAATCTGCCATTATTAACCGGTACACCTAGTAAGTCAGACTCTAACCCCTTCTATGTCAGTGACAAAGAGTCATAGAGTTCTTCCCTTTCCTTTGTTTTCTCAACATATCAGCTTCTGGTGTCAGAAGCAATCAGGAAATGAGGGGAGTTTCCTTTTCTGGGCAACAGATAATTTAAAATAATGATGTATTATGTGCTGTATTGTGTGGCTACTAGTATGTGCTAAGCAAAAAGGCGCTGCATCTTTATAACAACCCTATGAGTGTGAATTATCTCAGATTAGAGCCCTATAGGGATTTTTGAGGAATAAATGAAACAATGTTTGAAAAGTGCTGAGTACATCTAGATTTAATAGATGTTAGCTGTCATTATTACTATTCCTTTTCAGTGAGGAAATTGAGGCTCAGGTTGGGGAAGATAGCCACCTAAAATCATCCAGCTAGAAGGTTAAAGAAGAAGGATTCCAGGTCTTGCTGCTCTTAAAGTCAATGTGAGAGTCCCACTGTTTCACATCTTGATTGAAATTATAAAACATTAATCAATTTTAAATCCCATTTTAACCTAATTGTTCATCATAATTTTGGGCCAACACATCTCCCTACTCATGCCCCCTTGTTGATATGCTCCTTATACAGATGCCAACTTCAGTTCTTACTGACTCCCAGAGCGCAGCCTCACATGGCTGACTGCTTTCCAGACCCATCTCCCACTTGTTCTCATACTGTTAGTAGTTACTATGGTCTACATCTATGATATCCCCTGCCCTTCCCTTTGGCCCCCTGGGATTGTTCTAGGGGTGGGTACTGATTCAAGATTGGTCAATCAGCACTCCTCCCCCAACCCCAGCATTGTTCAAACTTGAATTAAGAGTGCTATTCCCTTTCTAGTGGTGGAAACAGTAAGATGTAAAACTTGGGGGTGCCATATTTCCAGACAATATGAAGAAAGCCAGTCTTGAGAGAAACTGAAACCAATCCAGCGAGAGAAGCAAAGAAGCAAAAGAGTTCTAGTGGTGTTAAAGTTTCTGGTTCTAGAAGTTCCTGAAGCCTCTGTTCATCACTCTCCCCACCCCCTTTGTTTGGCTGTTCAACCTTCTTTTGGCTTTCTTGAGCTAATTCTTATTCTTCACTTTTGCCCAAGCAAGTTCAAGTGGATTTCTGTTACTGGTAACCAAGAATCCTGGATAACATACTGGTAAGTGCCACACATCCACAACTAATGTGGACTACCTGCTGATCCTGAGCACACTTTGCTTATGCTGTTCTTTGTATCTAAAATGTTTCCTATTCCCTTATGTCCAAAACTAACCACTCAATCTTAAAGACCCATTTCCCATGAACTATCCCTGACCCAACCTGCTAGAATTTCTCTCTTCTAAGCTCTTGTACTCAGAACTTTCTAATATCTCTATCTCTATCTATATATAGATATATTCTCTGTACTATTTTGAGAGAGAGAAAGAGAGAGAGAGAGAGAGAGAGAGAGAGAGAGAGAGAGAGAGAGAGAGAGAGAAGAGAAACATGGATTGGCCTGTAAAGGCCCTGACTGAGGATTGAACCCAGAACCTAGGTATGTGACCTGACCGGGAATCCAACCTGAAACCTTTTGGTGTATGGGAGGATGCTGCAACCAACTGAGCCACCTGGCCAGGGCTCTACTATTTTTTTCTAGAACAAAGATTTGCCTTGTTCATCTTGTTCCCACTGTGCTATCAGTGTCTGGCATGGATAGCATTAGATAAGTGTTAGTTCTCTTCTTTTCCCCCTTCTCCTCATTATAGGCATACTTTTTTCCTGGACCTTCATTTTCTTTGTCTGACATCAACATTCCATTCCCTGCTGCCGACTGAGAAAATGTTCATATGTGTCTGCCCCAGGCAGTTGTGTTTTGATAACACAACACTAACAAACTATTATAAAAATAATTTATTTAAAAATCGTTACAAAGGGGACATCTCTAATACTTTCAACAATAAAGATAAATTGCAAAAAATGGTTACTTCATGAAGGCTTAAGTAACTAGTGTGAGAAGTTGTTAATACTGTTTAGATGGTGGTTTGTCCTGGTATACATGATATTTCACTTGGCATATGGATTTCATATAGGAATCCTATAAGGTTTGCATTTAGCAAGAAGGAACTCCATTTGCAAAAACTATCTGGCAATCTTGTGCTCCTATTTTTAGTATCCCTGCTTCCCTTAAACTTTTGGCAGATCCATTATTCATTAGCGAGAAAAGAGACAAAGACTGTGTTCTCATATGTAGATGTACATAACAAAAGTTCTACGCAACTTTCATGGCTTGGAGGTGTTTTGAGAATAATACATTATTATTAGAATATGTAACTTTTAATATTTAGCTCCCCTCTCAAATTTTACCACCTGAATGAAGTTCTCCCTGTCCAGCAATCTCTTTTCTGAGTTCTGGGAATATTTAATTTTCTGCATCATCTTTTAGCTTGTTATCATATTGCTTTTTATTGATGGCTGTTTTTTGGTGCAAGTCATTGTGTTCCAGAATAATGTTAATTAATCCTTGGTTAATTTCAAATTTTACTTGTACCCAGAAAAAACTGTCATGGTTACACTGTGTTTAAAGATGATGTATTCCAGAGAATTTACTAAAATACCTATCATACACCTATAAATATCAAGTTACATTAAGCATCTTGCCCTTCCTTTTATTTTTATTGTTTAAAGTATTACATATGTCTCCTTTCCCCCCAATTGACATCCCGCGGCCACTCGCACCCTTCAGGACAAGCCCCTACCGCCCCAGTATCTGTGTCTATTAGTTATGCTAATATGAATGCATACAAGTCCTTTGGTTGACCTCTAACCCCCCCTCACCCCTGCCTTCTCTCTGAGTTTGGATGGTCTGTTCAGTGTTACCTTGTCTCAGGATCTATTTTTGTTCATCAGTTTATGTTGTTCATTATATCCCACATATGAGATCGTGTGATATTTATCTTTCTCCACCTGGCTTATTTCGCTTAGCATAATTCTCTCCAGTTCCATCCATGCTGTTGCAAATGGTAAAAGTTCCTTCTTTTTTATAGCAGCATAGTATTCCATTATATAGATGTACTACAGTTTTCTAATCCACTCATCTGCTGATGGGCACTTTGGCTGTTTCCAAATCTTAGCTATTGTAAATTGTGCTGCTATAAACATAGGGGTGCATATATCCTTTCTGATTGGTGTTTCTGGTTTCTTGGGATATATTCCTAGAAGTGGGATTACTGAGTCAAATGGAAGTTCCATTTTTAACTTTAGAGGAAACTCCATACTAGCTTCCACAGTGGCTGCACCAGTCTGCATTCCCACCAGCAGTGCACGAGGGTTCCTTTTTCTCCACATCCTCGCCAGCACTTGTCGTTTGTTGATTTACTGATGATAGCCATTCTGACAGGTGTGAGATGGTACCTCATTGTTTTGATTTGCACCGCTCGGATGATTAGTGACTTTGAGCATGTTCATATGTCTCTCAGCCTTCTGTATGTTCACTTTCGAAAAGTGTCTACTTAGGTCCTTTGCCATTTTTTGATTGCATAGTTTATCTTCCTTTTGTTAAGTTGTATGAGTTCCCTGTAAATTTTGGAGATTAAACCCTTATTGGAGATAGCATTGGCAAGTATGTTCTCCCATGCAGTGGGCTTTCTTGTTTTATTGATGGCTTCTTTTGCTGTGCAGAAGCTTTTTATTTTGATGTAGTCCCATTAGTTTATTTTCTCCTTAGTCTTCATTGCCCTACAGTGGTTCTCAACCTTCCTAATGCTGCGACCCTTTAATACAGTTCCTCATGTTGTGGTGACCCCCAATTTCATTGTTACAAATTGAACATAATTAAAGCATAGTGATTAATCACAAAACAGTATGTAATTATATATGTGTTTTCCGATGGTCTTAGGCGACCCCTGTGAAAGGGTCATTCGACCCCAAAAGGTGTCGCGACCTACAGGTTGAGAACCGCTGCCCTAGGTTCAGTAAAGATATCAGTAAAGATATTGCTTCGACATATGTCTGATATTTTGCTGCTTATGGAGTCTTCTAAGATTTTTATGGTTTCCCGTCTTACATTTAAGTCCTTTAACCATTTTGAGTTTATTTTTGTGTATGGTGTAAGTTGGTGATCTAGTTTCATTTTTTTGCATGTATCTGACCAATTTTCCCAACACCATTTATTGGAGAGACTTTCTTAACTCCGTTGTATGCTCTTGCCTCCTTTGTCAAATACTAATTGAGCATAATGGCTTGGGTTGATTTCTGGGTTCTCTGTTCTATTCCATTGGTCTATATGTCTGTTCTTGTGCCAGTACCAGGCAGTTTTGAGAACAGTGGCTTTGTAATATAGCTTGATATCTGGTATTGTGATCTCTCCAACTTTGTTTTTCTTTCTCAAGATTGCTGTGGCTCTTCAGGGTCCTTTTTTATTTCAGATGAATTTTTGGAGAGTTTGTTCTAGGTCTGTGAAATATGCCATTGGTATTTTAATGGTGATTGCATTGAATCTATAAATTGCTTTGGGTAGTATGGACATTTTAATGATGTTAATACATGAACACGGTATGTTCTTCCATTTGTTTATGTCTTCCTCTATCACTTTTTTCAATGTCCTGTAGTTTTCCGACTACAGGTCTTTTACCTCCTTAGTTAAGTTTATTCTTAGGTATCTTAATTTTTTTGGTGCAATGGTAAATGGGTTGCCCTTCCTTTTTAATCCTACTTCTCTGGAGGAGCAGCAGGGTAGAATAAACAAGTTCCAGAAGTTGGGCACCTAACTTCATAATTTTGTTCATTTAGCCAATGAAAAATATAGGGGGATAGAATCCACACTGTTGGTTATTTAGCTATCTTTTCATGGATCTTTATTTACATGTTTAGTTTTCAGTACCCTAGAGGGCATGGACCTACTTTGTTCAGCCTATATTTCTAACCAGGTGTTGTATACATAGTAGGCACCAATAAATATGTGAAATGATTGAGTGATACACACACACACACACACACACACACACACACTTCCTTGGAGTTTTTTTGTGGGGAACATGATTCAGATAACTGCTTACAGTTATCTCCAAATATTTTTGAAAAGAAATATAGTATAAATAAACACATACATAAAAATAAAATATTATTATCACATTTTGGAAATGCCTCTTGGCCTCTGATCTGTAATATTCCCTGGATCAGAAAGACTGGCTGAAGGGAACTACTGGCGACAGTCTGTGAGGTGGAATGCATTCTCTTTTTCTGGTGTTTAAACACAAGCTGTAAGAACAAAATGTTTGCAATTAAGATACCACTGATTTTTTTTCTCCATTAATTTCATCTTTCTTCAAAGCTAATGGGGATATATAATGATTCCACATCAAAGACTCTTTTCTAATGGTTTAGGAGATGTGCGTTTTATTAGAACAAAGCAGAATTCACAACCCACAACAGAGCAATTAGTTGAAGTTATTTTAGAGTTGATTTACGAATCACTCTTCATGAAATGAGCTGGATCCTCATATGTGCTCTCCTTCTAAACCTCCTTTTCCAAGAAGCCTTTCTAGCTCTTTTTCCTTCCTCCTGTTCCCTCCTTCCCCCCATACCCTTGTCCTTGCACTCACTTCACATGGTATTATAATATTTATTTTCTTCCCTATCTCCTCCCATTAGACCACAAGGGATCTTGAGGGCAGGTATACTAGGTAAAGCTTGCTCGACTCAGTATATTCAATGCCTTGCACAAGTGCCTGGTTTACGATAGGCATTCAACAAAGATCTGTTAAGTGAATGAATTAATGGTAACACCTCACATTTAGGTGCACTCTAGGCTTACAAAGTACTTTCCTATGTTGTGATTCCCATGATATTCTGAGGCAGGCAGAAAACCTATTATCACCCGTATATACAGATGTGAGAAGAGGTTCAGAAAGGCTGTGTAACCTGAGGGCAAATAGGCTGCCTTTCCAGGAGATACCAGGACTCATGACTGTGGATTCTGGCTCTGCAGCCCTTTTCTGAACATTGGAGCTATTTGTTTCTTGAGCCAAGTGCTAAAGGGAAAACAAATTTATGCCCAGAATCCTTTTAACCTTCTCCTCTGCTCTGTCTTTACTCCTCTGTTGGATTCTTTCACTTCTGACTTAGCCCTACTTTTTATTTAGGAGGCACATATTTCCTATTTGCAGATGAAAGATGTAAAATATATATTCTTCTCTTGATTCTCCAGTTACTCTGTCTGGGACCTCCTGGTTGGGGTGTGGGATTGTGGAATGTGTGGCTGAGATGGGGGTGGTGTACACATGTGGGAAAAGATGTAGCAGACTGAAGTGGCCAGTGTGTGCTACTCAGACTATCAGGGCAAAGGCCTGGGACGCTGAGGCCTTGGCCTTGAGTTCCTTCTATCCCCCCTCCCATGTCCAACACTTTTCTAGGGGGAATCTGGATACAATGAACTGGTAAGAGTTGGGAGAATGATGCTGACAGCAAGACTCCAGCATACGGAGATTTAAGAATTAGAGTGTTTAGGGAAGGGGTGGAGTGGTCAAGGTGAGGTTGGACAGTAGTTAGGGCTTACTTGCAGACATTAACTGTATTTGTTAATTGTATGAAATTGAATTCAGTTCTTTCCAGACAGCCCTGAGGGTGGAAGTTAAGGAGAGGGCAAAAGAGAGAATCTCTTAAATGGCCTTTAAAGTAAGTAGAGTCCTTTTCTTGAAAGAGAAAAGGCAATGACGCCTACATCACTAGCAAGTGAAAATGAAAATGACAAGGGAGCGTGTTGGCCTTATCTCAGCTTCACACACAATACCCAGATCATAAAGCATTAGCAACAATGACATCACTCCACATATACCCACGCGCTCACATCTAGTTTACCAGGGAGGCAGACATTTTATATGGACAAACTTGAAAGTTACACACGTTTAAATAAGGCCTAACATTTAATGCGTAATATATATATGTCAGAGACTTTACATATATTTTACTTCTCACAGGAACCCTGTGATAATAAGAACCAACATTATAAGTTGACAGATAAGAAACTGAGGTTCAGAGAGGTCAAGCAACTTGCCCAAGGACATACACCTGGTAAATGGGATCCCAGAATTCTCCTCTATGTCTGGCGGTGAAACCAGTTATCTCAGAGTCAAACAACTCTCCAGCTAACCTGCCTCACATACATCCAATTTAACCAGTCCGTCTTTACCTCTACCATACTTTTTTTTTACATTAGTGAAACATGCATGACTTGGATGTTGTATTTTCCTCTTATGTCCCCAATTAGTGAACTTCTTGAGGGCGGAGACCAACTCCATACCCTCAGTCAGTTGCACCTAACTGGTGCTCGGTAGAGTATTTTCCAGGAAGGACAGACACCCGGAAGGTGGCTGGACATGCAGGAGCCTAAGAGTAAGCACAGGTAAGGAAGGAAGACGGGGACGGGAATATCCTCCAACAATGTCATGAGTACCTGGACCGGTGTGAGGTGCCGGGGATACAGTGATGACACAGCCAGTTAGGGTCCCTCACGGAACCTCATCGTAGAGTTCGGGGTTATGGTGAAGGATGTAAGTCCACCAAAGAAAATGTACCCCGTGTTCCTCAGCACGAAAGAAAACCGAGGGTCGGAAGCCCCAGTATTTGCAGGATTCTGGCTGTCCGGCCGCGCAAAGACATGAGTAATAAGATATTATTAGTAGGTCAAGTGAAATACTTGCATGGGACTGAACTTGACCGGGCAAAGGTCTAGCTAGGGTGTGATGGGAGATAAGGAGCGCAGAGCGCCGGGTGCGCGTCGGAGATAAAGGGGTGCGGCCGGCGGGCGCTGCAGTCAGCTTCTCTTCGCGGGGTTGCGTCCCGCAGCACCAGGAGGCCCCCGGGAGTAAAGACGGGCGCGCCGCCTGGCTCCCCACTCCTCCCGCCCTTTGTGAAACGCCCCCATTGTGCTTCACTGGCGGAGTCCGGTCCACTCCGCGAGGGCTGAAAGGTGAGGGGCCGCGCGGTACTTGGGTCTCCAAAAACCCTCGGTTTCCCTCACCCCAATGAAATCCTCTGCCCTGTCCCCTCCCTCCTGCAACTTCCTCGTGCCCTCGGTCCCTCTCGCCTCCCGCGCACGGCCTGGGGGGCGGGGCGAGGGCGCCGGGCTGCGCGAGACTTCCGCCTAAATCCCGCGAGACTCGCCTGCCGCTGCTGCTGCTGCCGCCGCCTCTTACGTCTTTCCCTTTGACAAGTGGCCGCTGCTGCAGCAAAAATAAAGGACGCGGCCACCACCGCCGCCGCCGCCGCTGAGCGGGGCCCGGGTCACAGGATTCGCGTTTCACCCCCTGCCAGCTCCGGAGCCGCGTATGGTAACGCCTCCTCTTCTGTCTCCCTGGCCGCCTTTGCTTGCGCCCCGCCGGCTGGGCAAGGCCGGCCGGAGCCGTTCCGGGGCCGCTGCCGAGCGGGGCGCCGGGGTCCCGGGTGGGCGGCAGTCGAAGGCCTGAGGGAGCCCTGCCGGCGCGGTGAGGCCCCCTGGCCCCGGGTGCTTCTCGCGGCCCGGATGCCTACCAAGTCACGTTAGAAGCCGAGCCGCTCGCCCGAGAGGGCGGAGGGACCCGCCCCTCCGGCGGCTGCCTGTACGTGTCCCTCAGCCCTCCGGGGTCGCCTCTCTGACCTTTTCCTTCACCCCTTTATCCGCTAACGAGCGCCCCTCCCCTGGCTGGGGCCAGGCGGGCCGGGCGCGGCGGTCGACTCCTTTTCCCAGCTCCGAGGAGAGCTGCGCCCCCGGTGTCCCTCTCGCCGGCCACCTTTTGAGGGGTGGCGGTGGAGGTTGGGGCGAGGTGCCTTTCTCACTTCCTCTGCTTTTGGGTGGGGGCAGCTCATCATCTGGCAAAGCGTTTTCCAAATCTCCCGCCCCGGTTAAAATAATTGAGAGCCTCTGCTAGCAGGAGGGGAGACGAGATGCATTGTGTAGTCTTTGGAGTGAGATGAGGAGGAGGATGACAGGAGCTGCCCCAGAGAATATGGTGATGGGTGGTGTGTTCATGGGAGACAGGAGGAAGACCGGAGCGGGTAGGTACCGCATTTCCCAGGAGGTTATGTAAAAGACGTGTTTTCCATCCCGGAGAGCTGTGAAGCACCGGGCGTAATTTGCCTTAATTTTGAAATATCTGTAATACTGTGTTAAATATGGATAATCAGAATAGTAGGAATACCAAACCTGAGCAGACTAACGCATCACTGTAATTCCATTTCCAGAGATAACATTTCATGGTTAACATTTTGTTGTATTTCTACCAGACAGTTAATTTTTTCCAATAGTACCCGGCTCATCCTTGATTGGGGTCTCTCTCTCTCTCTCTCTCTCTCTCTCTCTCTCTCTCTCTCTATATATATATATATATATATATATATATATATATCAGAAATGATAAATGATTTGTTTTGAGTCACATCTTTGGCCTGCTTGATTAAATCCAGTTACTTGTTCATTAACACCGGTTGTACTCTGTCATCACTCACTCTTTCTTTGGGCCTAGTTCTTTAAGTGATTGTTAGCCAAATGGTTTTAAAAATCACACATTAAAAAGTATCTGCTTCGATCTCGTACATTACATGTTTTTGCAGTTTTGCCTGAGGTGGATGGTGAAAAGGAGCAGTGTTTTGGAAAGCAAATAAACTTTAGTTATTCATAGAGGGAAGAAACCTGTTTACCTCGAGGTTTATGAAATTGATTTCCGTTGGTTATTTTTAGGCCAAAATAGTTATGTGACATTGTTTGTTTCATAGTGCTTTTGTGATTGGGATGGGGTGGATGTGTGCCTTTGATTATGTAGGTTTTTTTATAGCGTGTGTTTATACAAGCAAAATTGAGTGTTCTAGGTGCCTGTATGCACATGTGTATGACCTCCTTGATTTTATTTATTTTTATTTTAAGAAATGTATTTTTATTGATTACGGAGAGGAAAGGAGAGAGAGAGAGAAACATCAGTGATGAGAGAGAATCATTGATAGGCTGCCTCCTGCATGCCCTCCACTGGGGATAGAGTCCATAACCTGGGCATGTGCCCTGACGGAATGGAACTGTGACCTCCTGGTTCTTAGGTCAACGCTCGACCATTGCTCGACCATTGAGCCACACTGGCACATCCTTGACTATACACACACACACACACACACACACACACACACACACTCTAGAGGCCTGGTGCATGGATTCGTGCATGGGTGGGGTCCCTCAGGATGGCCTGCAGAGATAGGGCCCCAGCTTGCGCCCCCAGCCTTGCAGCCCTGCAGCCCCGCCCAGCACCCCGCCTTGGCCTTTCACCATCCCCACCCCCTGCTGCTGTGACTGGTTGCAATCTGTGGGGCGATCGGTCTGCAGGGTGATCGGTGGGGCAGTTGGACCCTACTTGCACCTGCCTTGACCTGGCACTGCCCGCTCACCTGCTCCACCATCCCACCACAGTCCCGCTCTTGTCGGGCCCATTGGGGCCAGCAGCACCTACACTACCGCCTGCCATGTTCCACACCGCCCCCTGATGGTCAGCGCACGTCATAGAGAGCAGTTGAACGCCTGGTCTAACGGCCACCCGAGGGGACAGTTTGCATATTAGGCTTTTATTATATAGGATAATTATGTCATTTGAGAAAATAAAGTATTAGGTAGGGCAAAGAATAGTCTTGTAATATTTCCCCCAATCACATATGATTAAATGGCAGAATCTAGGGAAGTTGGAAATCTAAAGGCTTTTAAAATTAGGATAGATTGTCATCTGTCTGGGGTTGTCATTGGAATGGATTAAATGGCCTATTAAGGCCTCTTGAAATTCTAAACTTTTATTAATTTTGCTTTCCTAAGGTTCTTATCACTTTGTTGCTTAAATTTCTAGTCATACTGTTTGCATATGACACTTCTCATTCATTTGCTGGTCATGTAAGTATTTCACTCTCAATATAGACATCCAGGTGGTGTATGGATGAGAAAGCAACTATAAACAATCACTTAATCTGCTTATTGATATAAATGTGTACTAAAAATCCCATTTGATTAAAGAAATTTAGAAGACTGTGTTGTTTATTGGACTGGATTGGTCGGTAGAGGTTGCACATCATAAATAGCCATACAGTTCAGTTGTCCCAAGCATTTTTCCCTAAGAAAGACTAAATGGCTCTTTCTTGATATTTGAAACAAAAAAAGAGGACTGGGTACATTGAACAGTTGATTTTTTAAAATTCAGATTTTCAGAACTTAAAATAACAATGACTGCTGTTTGGAGTATGGAGAAACAGTTATGTTAGGATAAAAGCAAATTGAGGCCCTAGCCAGTTTGGCTCATTGGATAGAGCGTTGGCTTGCAGACCATAGGGTCCCGGGTTTGATTCCGGTCAAGGGCACATACCTTGGTTGCAGGCTTCTCAGTGGCCCAGGCCGTGGTTGGGACGTGTGCAGGAGGCAAATAGTCAACGTGTTTCTCTCTCTTTCCCTCTCTCTTCCACACTCTCTAAAAGATCAATAGAAAAATTTCCTTGGGTGGGAATTAACCAAAAAAAAAAAAGCAAATTAACTTGTGAAACAAAATTTGAATTTTATAGTTGAACAACTATATAATATAATAATAAATAACAAATGCTATAATCTATTGTAGGTAATTTTATAAATGTAAATGCATTTGGTTTAACAGACAAATGAAATGCATTCTTACATGCACATATTGCAGGTTATCATGATGTTGAAAACATAAAAAGTTTCTCATGTCATTTAAAAAGAAGTTTGCAAAGCCAATAAAGTCACAGCAGCTAGTATATATTTTTGATGAAAACATTTATAAGGGAACATAAAATATGCAATTATCTTTTGCGATGCCAGATCTAATTTTTATGATTTTAGCAGAGAAGGAAGGGTGATGTAAGTGGGAGTTACATTCTTTTCTTTTTTTTTTAATATATATTTTTATTGATTTCAGAGAGGAAGGGAGAGGGCTAGAGAGATAGAAACATCAGTGATGAGAGAGAATTACCGATTGGCTTTCTCCTGCATACTCCACACTGGGGATCAAGCCCGCAACCTGGGCATATGCCCCGACTAGGAATCGAACTGTGACCTCCTAGTTCATATGTTGATGCTCAACCACTGAGCCACACCGGCCGGTCTATTTTTATGATTTTAGTTTGTTTTACTGTCACTTACTGGGCTCTCTAAGTTAATTGGAATATTAAATTCCAGATGAGATCACTGAGCAGGGAAAAAGGAAATTGAATAAGATGATTGATTGATGGCTTTCATTTATTTTCAGCTCTTTATTTTGAAATGTTAGACTTACAGAAATGTTGCAAAGATAGTGCAGTTTCTATATACCTTTCACACATCTAATGTTGACCACTTACATAACCATAGTACCATGATCAAAATTAGGAAATTAGCATTGGTATACTACTATTAACTAAACTAGAGTTTATTTTTTCCTTTCTTTCATGACCTTGATATGATGAGTATTGATCAGTTATTTTGTAGGATTCTCATTTTGGGCTTCTCTGATATTTTTCTAATGATTAGATTGAGGTTATGTGTGTTTGCAAGAAAACCACAGAAGTGATCTGTCCTTCTCAGTGTATCATATTAGAGGATACATGGTGTTGATGTATCTTACTGCTAGTAATACTTTAACCTTGATGACTTTGTTAAGGTGGCCTCTTACTATTCTTTATACTTTGAGAGATATTGTTTCTTCTCAAACTTTCTCTCAGTGATTTTAGCAACTGTTGGTGGATCTTGTCTGCAACAGTTATTACTGTGGCATTTGCCTAATGGTGATTTTGTGTTTTTTTCTTAAAAATATATTTTTAATTAATTTCAGAGAGGGAGAGAGAGATAGAAACATTAATGATGAGAGAGAATTATTGATCGGCTGCCTCCTGCACGCCCCACACTGGGGATCGAGTCCGCAACCTGGGCATGTACCCTCACCAGGAATTGAATGTTGACCTCCTAGTTCATAAGTCGATGCTTGACCATTGAATCACATCACTGGGCCCAGGGTCGGTTTTGTATTTCCCTCATTCCTTTTGCATTTATTATTGGAATTCTTCTGTAAGGAAGAGATGTCCCTTCATTTTATTCAATTACTTATTTATGTAAGTATGATCTCGTAGGTAATTATTCTACAGGTTATAATCCAGTAGTAATATTTTATTGCTCACATTGTTTCAGTTTGGCCATTAGGAACTCTTTCATGTTGGCCTTCATCCTTTTTTGAGCACTGTTTTATATCCTGGCACTACAGACTATTCCATGTTTATTTTGTATCTTTTTTGGAATCAACCACTTCTCTAAGGAGCTTTGCTTCCTTTTATTGGAGAATAGAATTTAAATCGAGATCTGGATGCTAGGTGTGCTCATTGGGGTGTCATTATTCCTAGACCCTCAGAGGACAGAACTAGCAGATAATATGTTATATACTAAATCATCCATGCATACACACATTTCTTTCTATATATAGTAATATGAACTCTGTATGAGTTCATATTGTTATCTTCTACTCCAGTCTAACACCACAAGGTTCATTGCAACTTGTCTCCTATTCTTATAACTTCTTTTCTGAAGTGAGAAGCCTGGCTCTCATCTGTAGTATACGAACTTATTTATTCATTTTTAGAATGCACATCAAGTAGTTACGATTGCTAACCCATGCCCTTGTGAGAAACATAGTTGCTAATTAAATGTAGTATTTGTATACAGCTTTTTGGTGTGTCTTTGGCCTTACAGTATCTGACTCAAAATACTGTTTCCAAAGTTACCTAGGTTTGTTTTTTTCTTCCCCACTCCTTTTAGTGTGGTTATGTTATTAATCTGTAATGCAATTAAGTTCTTTTCTCACTCTTTTCCATTTTGGGTTTCCCCCAGTCCTGGTTGATTTTCATTATTTGTATATTTACATTGTTACATGAAACATTACTGCTACTAAACATTAGTACATAAAAGGATATACTTAGAGAAGTATTACTCCTTATTTCTGCTACCCTATTTCCATCCCCTCTTCTCCCCACCTGTTTTCTATGTCCTGTAGTTATTAACCAGTCTCTTAAGTTTCTGGTTTATTCTTCCTCTATTTCTTCTACACAAATGAACAGATTGTGTTTTCTTATATTTCTTTTTTTTTTCTCACACAATTTTTTAAATTGAGATACAATGCATATACCATAAAACTCACACTTTTGAAGTGTACGATTTAGTGGTTTTTAGTATATTCACAAGGTTGTGCAACCATCACCATTAATTCAAGAACATTTTCATCACCCCCAAGAGAAATCCTTATATCCATAAGCAGTTATTTCCCATTCCCCTTTCCCCAGTCCCTGGTAACCACTAATCTACTTTATTTTTTTATGGAATTGTCTATTGTGGACATTTCATGTAAGTGACATCATATAATATGTGGACTTTTGTGCATGGCTTCTTTCACTTAGCATAATTTTTTGAGGTTCATCCATGTTGAAGCATGTATCAGTACTTTATTCCTTTTTATGGCTGAATGATATTCTGTTGTAAGAATATACCACATTTTGGAGAACCAAGATGGCGGCATAGGTTAACGCCGGAGTTTGCTGCCTTGAACAACTACTTCAAAAGTGAAACTAAAAAACGGAAAGGACATCACCCAGAACCACAGGAACGCTGGCTGAGTGGAAGTCCTACAACTAGGAGGAAAGAGAAACGCATACAGACACTCAGAGGAGGCGCAGTGCTGAAGTCAAATTCTGAGGGGTGGAGTGCGCGGAGCAGGCTGGCGGCGGAGGGCGCGGTTGGCGTGTTCAATCGGGCGGGAGTCGCAGACTCTGAGCTCCAGATACAGGCGAGTCTTTAGGGACCCAGACTCAAATGGGAGAAGCAGGACTGTCTGGCTTCGGTCAGAGCGAGTGCAGCTTTCTCTCCGAGCTTTGCAGCGGGTGCTGGGACTCAGAGAGGCAGAGCCCCTGGGGACAGGACTGAGAGCTGCCATAACTGCTCTCTCTGGCCCACCCTGTTGATCCTGTGCGACCCACCCGCCCCGCCCAAGCCCTGCACAGAGGCATTTGCCGGATAGCCTCAGGCAAAGGCTAGATTAGCACCTCCCTAGAGGACAGAAGTTCTCTCACTGCAGACACAGCTGATTCTCATAGCCACTTGGCCTGGAGGTCAAACCCTCCCTGGTATTAGCTACAACAATCAAGGTTTAACTATAAGACTGCGCACAAAGACCACTAGGGGGTGCACCAAGGAAGCATAACAAAATGCGGAGACAAAGAAACAGGACAAAATTGTCAATGGAAGATATAGAGTTCAGAACCACACTTTTAAGGTCTCTCAAGAACTGTTTAGAAGCCGCCGATAAACTTAATGAGATCTACAAGAAAATTAATGAGACCCTCGATGTTATATTGGGGAACCAACTAGAAATTAAGCATACACGGACTGAAATAATGAATATTATACAGACTCCCAACAGCAGACCAGAGGAGCGCAAGAATCAAGTCAATGATTTGAAATGCGAGGAAGCAAAAAACACCCAACCGGAAAAGCAAAATGAAAAAAGATTCCAAAAATGCGAGGATAGTGTAAGGAGCCTCTGGGACAGCTTCAAGCGTACCAACATCAGAATTATAGGGGTGCCAGAAGATGAGAGAGAGCAAGATATTGAAAACCTATTTGAAGAAATAATGATAGAAAACGTCCCCCACCTGGTGAAAGAAATGGACTTACAGGTCCAAGAAGCGCGGAGAACCCCAAACAAAAGGAATCCAAAGAGGACCACACCAAGACACATCATAATTAAAATGCCAAGAGCAAAAGATAAAGAGAGAATCTTAAAAACAGCAAGAGAAAGAAACTCAGTGACCTACAAGGGAATACCCATACGACTGTCAGCTGATTTCTCAACAGAAACTTTGCAGGCCAGAAGGGAGTGGCAAGAAATATTCAAAGTGATGAATACCAAGAACCTACAACCAAGATTACTTTATCCAGCAAAGCTATCATTCAGAATTGAAGGTCACATAAAGAGCTTCACAGATAAGGAAAAGCTAAAGGAGTTCATTACCACCAAGCCAGGATTATATGAAATGCTGAAAGGTATCCTTTAAGAAGAGGAAGAGGAAGAAAAAGGTAAAGATACAAATTATGAACAACAAATATGCATCTATCAACAAGTGAATCTAAGAATCAAGTGAATAAATAATCTGATGAACAGAATGAATTGGTGATTATAATAGAATCAGGGGCATAGAAAGGGAATGGACTGACTATTCTTGGGGGGGAAAGGGGTGTGGGAGATGCGGGAAGAGACTGGACAAAAATCGTGCACCTATGGATGAGGACAGTGGGTGGGGAGTGAGGGCGGAGGGTGGGGCGGGAACTGGAAGGAGGGGAGTTATGGGGGGGAAAAAAGAGGAACAAATGTAATAATCTGAACAATAAAGATTTAATTAAAAAAATAAAATAAAATAAAAAAAAATAAACTCAGCTTAAAAATGATCTCACCCAGAATCCACACCAGCAGCACGTCTTTCTTGTTAAATGCCCTTCTTTTACCAAATATGTCCAGGTTGCTTTATCTATTTTGTATCTATTTTGGAATCATTGATTTTTTTTCTTTCTATAGCGTAGATTCTCAGCTTTTGAATTTAAGGAATTTTATTTAGTTTTGTAAATCTGTTACTTAATACAGAATAAATACTTAAACACCTAAAAAAAAAAAAAAAAGAATATACCACATTTTGTTTCATGCATCAATTGATGGACATTTGGTTTCTCTCTCTCTCTCTCTCTCTCTCTTTTTTTTTTTTTTTTTTGCTATTATGAATGATACTTCTGTGAACATTCCTATATAAGATTATGTGTGGACATATGTTTTCAGTTTCCTTGTATATATAACTTACAGTGGAATTGCTGGGTCATGTGGTAACTCTTTAACTGTTTGAGAACTGACATGCTGTTTTCCTATTCTCTATTTTTTGTATAAAGAGTGACATGTAATACTCTTTTGAACTTTACTTTTATCACTTATCAGTACAGTATATCCTGGAAATCACTCCAAATCAGTTCATTCTTTTGAAGAGAGATTTAAAAAGTAATTCTTTACTTTTTTTCTTTTTACAGCTGTATCCTACTCTACTGTGAGGATGTATCCTAATTTATTTAACTATTCTTCTACTTAGGGGCATTTATGTTTTTTTTCCTGTGTTTTGCAATTATAAGCAACTAGAGGCCCAATGCACAAAAATCTGTGCAAGAGTAGGCCTTCCTTCCCCTGGCTGTCGGCACCGGCTTCCCTCCAGCACCCGGGACTTGGGCTTCCCTCCTCCGGCTGCTGGCAACACCTGAGACCCGGGCTCCTTCCCTCCTCCGGCCGCCGGCAGGCACCCGGGACCCGGGCCGGCTTTCTCTGGCCCTGGCTTTGTCAGGAAGGACGCCTGGAATGACATCTGGAAGATGTCCGGTCTAATTAGCATATTACCTTTTATTATTATAGATTATAGATGTTGCAATAAATGAACTGTGCAAATGTATTTTTGTATTGTTAGAGTTGTACCTTCAAGATAGATTCATATCAGTGGGATTGCTGGGTCAAAAGTTAAGTGCATATGTAGTTTTGTTAGGTATTGCCAAGTTTTTCTCCAGAAGTATTGTACTAATTTGCATATCTACAAGTAATGTATGAGAGCACTTGTTTTCCCTACAATATGTTTTACCAGAGGTAACTGATTTAAAAAAATGCTCTGTAGTCTTTTCAGTGACCCATTGTGGGAAGGACTTAATGCCTGTGGTTGGCAGGTCTTTATAGCTCAAAAATGAAATTCGTTGTCCACTAATACTGCACTGATACATATAGGTTATTATGTGCAGATGAAATCGATTGGAATGCAATTTCTGGTCTAGCCAGAATTGTTCATTTGAAACCTTTTGCATTTAATGGAGGTGCTGCATTGATTCATAATATCCATGCTCAGAAAGAATACTTAAGGAGTTTAACAGGATAACTGAAATTGTAAGGAGAATACATTTTTCTTTAGAGTATGTATGATATAGTAGTTATTGGTTCACACTGTATGCTAGTTATTTTGAACAGTATACACAAGATATAATTATTTTGACCATTAATGGCCATATCTAGAACCTTTTATGTTTCCATAAGAAAGAAGGCCAATTTTAGGAAGATTAAATGGAGAGTTTAAAGTTCTGAATTAGGATACATACATTTTAGTGGTGCCAATAACTAAAATAACATGAAAAACATCCTTATCTTATAAGGTAACAAGCTCTATCCAGGGAGGCTGGAAATTTAGGTTCTTTCCGAGAAAGGGCACTGTTTAGGTGCTTGGAGCACATTAATGAAAAAACAGATTCTTGCATTGGAGAACTTGACATTCTGGTTTTCTGATGAATTGATGTTCTGAGGAAAACAGATGCTGAATGTTGATTGTGAGTGGATCCAACAGAGGTCTGGTGTAGTCTTAATTAAAGTGAAATCATCTTTGGTGCTATAAAAACCCAAATAATACTTGGTTTACTGGTTACAAAGAGAAGGCTATGAAACATCACAGGATAGTTACTTATTTTGTCTATCAATCTTTCTTATTTTATTTTTAAAAAATATATTCTTACCAGAGGCGCAGTGCACAAATTTGTGCACCAGTGGGGTCCCTTGGCCTGGCCTGCGGGGATCAGGCTGAAACCAGCCTGGTACACGGATTCATTCAGGTGTGTCTGGCCTGTCTTGCCCAGTCCTGATTGGGGCCATCTCACCTAGTGATTGGGGTTGATTGTGGCCGGCTGGCTGGGGAAGGACCCTGGGAGGTTGGCCAGCTGGGAAAGGGCCATGGGAGGGCTCCAGGGTGTGTCCAGCCCATTTTGCCCAGTCTCGATTGGCTGGACCCCAGCAGCAAGGTAATGTACTAGTTAGTGTCTGCCCCCTGGGAGTCAGTGCATGTCATAGTGACTGGTCAAATGGTTGAATGAACAGTCAGACACATAGCATATTAGGCTTTTATTATATAGGATTGATTTCAGAGAGGAAGGGAGAGGGAGAGAGAGAAACATCAATGATGAGAGAGAATCATTGATTGGCTGTCTCCTGCATGCTCCCCACTGAAAATTGAGCCCACAGCCTCAGCATGTGCCCCCACCAGGAATTGAACTGTGACCTCCTGGTTCATAGGTCATCGCTCAGCCACTGAGTCATGCCGGCTGGGCTTTTTCTCATTTTATTGTATGTATGTAAGTATGTATTTATTTTTAATATAAATCTTTATTGTTGAAAGTATTACATATGTTCCTTCCCCCCACTCCCCATTGTCCTCTCTCCTCCCTTCCCCCCAAGCCTTCACTACTCTATTGTCTGTGTCTATGGGTTATGCATATATGCATATGAGTTCATTGGTTGATTTCTTCCCCCCTTCACCCTCCCCTGCCTTCCCTCTCTTTCTCATTTTAAATGATTCCTAGTCATAGTCAACTTTGTCATCATAGTAATGGAATCATAATAGACATAATAGTGTAGGACAGGCTTTCTCAATTGGCGTTCTATGAGAATACTAAACCCTAATGTTTATTTGGACACTCATTGTATGTAAAAAATTGACTTCTCTCTAGAGCAGTGGTTCTCAACCTGTGGGTTGCAACCCCTTTGGGGGTCAAACGACCCTTTCACAGGGGTCGCCTAAGACCATCGGAAAACACATATATAATTACATATTGTTTTTGTGATTAATCACTATGCTTTAATTATGTTCAATTTGTAACAATGAAATTGGGGGTCACCACAACATGAGGAACTGAGGCATTAGGAAGCTTGAGAATCACTGCTCTAGAGCATCTAGAATGGGACTAGTTATGTACCATCCTTGGGAGAATTGAGAAAAGGTTCACTCCAGTATTCATGTGAAGTTCTGTAGTTCCAATGATGAATACCAGTTCAGAAAGGTCATGGCCACTGTAGTCAGATCTGTTTTTTTTTTTCTTCCTAACTCTAGCTGAGTGATGTTGGACAAGTCATAATCTCTTAGCTTCAGTTTCCTGATCTATAAAATGGGATTAATGATAGTTGCTTCCTCTAGGGCTGGTGTGAAGATTAAATAAAAAAATCTTTCCAATCTACGTTTACCCATTTCTTTGGCTTTAAAAACGATCTGTATATCTTCAGCCTAGACCTGAAGACCCTGAGGTCCAGTGTCATAGTTCATCTGTCTACTTCACATCTCACTTGTCTCTCTGGTAGGCATCTCAAACTAAACTTGCACAACACAGAAGGTGTGATTCCTACCATCATCATTTCCTATGAAACTATTCTTAGTAAAAGGCAGGACCATTTAACTAGCCACTCAGGCCAAAAGCCTAGATATCATCTGTAATTCTTCTCTTTGTACCCTATAACCAGCTCATCAGAAAATATTCTTGGCTCTATCTCTTGAATATATTTTTAATCTGTTCACATATCATTATCTCTACCTTAATATTCTGGCCTAAACCACCTCCTCATCTGTTTAGATCAGTGATGGCGAACCTTTTGAGCTCGGCGTGTCAGCATTTTGAAAAACTCTAACTTAACTCTGGTGCCGTGTCACATACAGAAATTTTTTGATATTTGCAAACATAGTAAAACAAAGATTTATATTTTTTATATTTATTTTATATATTTAAATGCCATTTAACAAAGAAAAATCAACCAAAAAAATGAGTTCACGTGTCACCTCTGACACGCGTGTCATAGGTTCACCATCGCTGGTTTAGATAATTACGATATTCTCTTAACTGGTTTCCCTTCTTTCTTGCTTGACCTCCCATAGTCTATTATGCACTTCATAGCTAGGATGATCTTTTTAATCAATCAGATAGACCATTCTTCTATTTAATATTTTACAATGACTTCCTCTTACAATTAAAATGGCCAAATTCCTAGCCATGGCCTACAAGTTTCTGCGTGATATAGTTAGTTCCTGCCTACCTTTCTCTATTCACTACACTTCGGCTACACTGAACTTCCCTATATTTTTTTTATCTTGCTAGGTGCATTCCCAGGGCTTAATATTTGTTTTCACTCTGTTTGGAGTGCTCTTCTCTCAGGTTTTTGCACTGCTTGCTTCCTTACATCATTCAGAGGGGTTCTCCGAATCCACCTCTTTAGAGAGATCTTCAACGATCACACTATAGAAAGCAGTGGTCATCTATCTCTCCTCCTTGTCTCTCTTGCTTTATTTTTTATGGTATTTATGTGTCCTGAAATTTAGTGACTTATTTGTCTACTTATTTATTATTTGTCTTCCTCACTAGAATGTAAACTCCACGAAAGCAGAAACCTTACATGTCTTGTTCATTCCAGTGCCTAGAAAGATCCTGGCTCATAGTAAGCCAGATGCAGCTCTAGGAAGTTGTCTGTGGAATAAAATTATCTCTACTTTTTTAAGGTTTTAAGCCAGAGGAAAACTATTAAGTCAGTTAAACAACCCAACAGTACTTTGGGTACTCACATGTGAAATGTTAAGTTTTAGAATTTATAACATTATCAAGAACACTTAATTATGCATAGGATGTGTTACGTGATATGTAAAAAATAAACTTGGAGTTCAGCTCTTGTGCTTATTGCAGAGTTTAAGATACTCCTTGTTTATTGTCTAATTATAATGGTAGTGATGTTGATGTAATAGTAATATTTTCTCTTGCTTTGTCAAGGGAATATTTTCCTCTAAACTCTTGATTTAAAGTCTCTGTTGATTTTGATTTGGGGGGGAGGGGGGCGCACGGAGGGAATGCATTGTTTTCCAAGCTCTTAAAAAAAAACTTATTAGAGGAGCATTTATAGGAGCCTTTTAAGTTTTACCATGTTTTTAAGACGTTTCCTATTAGTCACTATACCATAAAACTGTTTGGCCATGAGCAATTTTATACGATACAATTGAAGGAAGCAGCTTTGTTGTATTAGAAATATAGGATAACCTAATCTAGAAGTAGGAAGATTATATTATTTGTGTTACTATCATTGAAAACCATTTAGGAGCTAGTATCTTTTATGTAAGGTTATCATTGAACTCATACAACCAAGTATCCAGTTATATATAGTACTAGAGGCCCGGTGCACAAAAATTTGTGCACTCGGGGGAGGGGGGGGCCCTTAGCCCAGCCTGTGCCCTCTTGCAGTCTGGGACCCCTCGGGAGATAACGACCTGCTGGCTTAGGCCTGCTCCCGGGTGGCAGAGGGCAGGCCCAATCCCTAGGTGCAGCCCCTGGTCAGGCTCAGAGCAGGGCCGATTGGGGAGTTGGGGCGCCGCCCCCTGTCATGCACAGAGCAGGGCCCATCAGGGGGGTTGGGGCTCCATACCCTGTCATGCACAGAGAAGGGCCCATCAGGGGGTTGGGGAGCTCCCCCCTGTCACGCACAGAGCAGGGCGGATCAGGGGGTTGGGGCGCTGCCCTCTATCACCCACAGAGCAGGGCCAATCAGGGGGTTGGGGCGCCGCCACTGTCACACTCAGGGCAGGGCTGATGGGGAGGTTATGGCTCTACCCCATCACACACACAGCAGTGCCTGTGGAGGGGGGGTTGGGGCGCCGCCCTCTATCACCCACAGAACAGGGTCGATCAGGGGGTTGGGGCGCCGCCACTCTCACACTCAGAGCAGGGCTGATGGGGAGGTTATGGCTCTACCCCGTCACACACAGAGCAGGGCCCGTGGGGGCGGGGGGGTTGGGGCGCCGCACCCTGTCACACACACAGCCGCAGGGCGATCAGGGGGTTGGGGAGCTCCCCCCTATCAGGCACAGAGCAGGGCTGATCAGGGGGTTGGGGCGACTTCCCCTGTCATGAACAGAGCAGGGCGGATAGGGAGGTTGTGGCCCTGCCCCCTGTCACACACAGAGCTGCAGGGTGATCGGGGGTTTGGGCACTGCCCCCTGTCACACTGATCCCGGTGCCAGGAGGCCTCGTGGCTCCGCTGATCCCGATGCTGGGAGGCATATTACCCTTTTACTATATAGGATAGAGGCCTGGTGCACGGGTGGGGGCTGGCTGGTTTGCCCTGAAGGGTGTCCTGGATCAGGGTGGGGGTCCCCACTGGGGTGCCTGGCCAGTCTGGGTGAGGGGCTGAGGGTTGTTTTCAGGCTGGCGGGTGACTGAAGCTCCCAACTGTTCCTTTTTTTTTTTTTTATTCTGGGCCAGGTTTAGCTCTGGCTCCAGCTCTGAGGCCTCTTCTGTTGAAAGCAGGTATCTGGTTTGTTTGGGTTCTATAATCAAAACACTGTATCAACTCCAGCTCTGAGATCTCGGCGGGCTGAAAGCAGGTTTTTGGGGTTTTGTTTAGCTTCTATATTTGTTAACAATGTTTCAAACTGCAAGCTCAGAGGACAGCAAGGCAGGCGGGGAACGTTGGAGTCCTCTGTCACTGAAGCAAGCAAGCTTCATGTTAACTTCAAGCTGCCTGGCTGCCGGCTGCCATCTTGGCTGGCAGTTAATTTGCATATCTTGCTGATTAGCCAATGGGAAGGGTAGCGGACGTACACTAATTACCATGTTTCTCTTTTATTAGATAGGACTAGGGGCCCGGTGCACGAAATTCGTGCACTGGGTGTGTGTGTCGGGGAGTGTCCCTCAGCCCAGCCTGCCCCCTCTCACATACTGGGAGCCCTCAGGCATTGACCCCCATCACCCTCCAATCGCAGGATCAGCCCCTTGCCCAGGCCTGACGCCTCTGACAGAGGCATCAGGCCTGGGCAGGGGACCCTCATTTTCCCCCATCACTGGTTCTGCCCCCAGCCCAGGCCTGATGCCTCTGGCCCAGGTGTCAGGCCTGGGCAGGGGACCCCCAGACCCCTCCGATTGCTGGCTCTGCCCCTTGCCCAGGCCTGATGCCTCGGCCAGAGGCGTAGACCCCCATCACCCTTCGATCACCTGATCAGCCCCTTGCCCAGGCCTGAAGCCTCCGCCAGAGGTGTCAGGCTTGGACAGGGGACCCCCATCTCCCCCCGATCACTGGCTCTGACCCCCGCCCAGGCCTGAGGCCTCTGGCCCAGGAATCATGCCTGGGCAGGGGACCCCCATCTTTCTCTGATCGCTTGCTCCACCCCCCGCCCAAGCCTGACGCCTCTGACCCAGGCTTCAGGCCTGGGCAAGGGGACCATCATATCCCTCCAATCCCCGGCTCCGCCCCACACCCAGGCCTGATGCCTCGGCCAGAGGAGTTGACCCTCATCACCCTCCGATCACCAATCACCGGATCGGCCCCTTGACCAGGCCTGAGGTCTCTGGCAGAGGCGTCAGGCCTGGGCAGGGGACCCCCAGCACCCCGCGGTTGCAGGCTCCGCCCCTGCCCAGGCCTAATGCCTCTGGCCGAGGCATTAGGCCTGGGCAGGGGACTCCCAGCTCCCCGCGATCTCCCGCTCTGCCCCTGCCCAGGCCTAACACCTCTGGCCGAGGCATCCAGCCCGGGCAGCGGGGACCTGCAGCGGCAGCGGGGGGGGCGCCGCGATCGCGCGGGCTCCGCCCCTGCCCCTGCAGGACGCCTCTGAGGCGTCCGGCCCGGGCAGCGTGGACCCGCAGCTGCAGCGGCCCCGCGATCGTGGGCTCCGCTTTAGGCCCAGGCAAGGGACCCCTAGCTCCCGGGACTGCCAGCTTCGACCGTGCCCAGCTCCCATTCCTGGCTCCACCCCTACTTCCTGCTATCACTGGCCAGGGCGGCAAAGGCGCCTGATTCTCCGATCATGGCTGGGGGGCAGGGCAAAGGCGGCCCCCCAGCTCTTAGCTCCCCCCTGGGTTTCTGATCACTGTCAGTGGCAGGGGGCTTCTTCCTGCTTTCCCTTTCGCCTCCCTGCATTGTGCCTACATATGCAAATTAGCCGCCATCTTTTTGGCAGTTAACTGCCATCTCAGTTGGCAGTTAATTTGCATATAGCCCTGATTAGCCAATGAAAAGGGTAGCGCCGTACGCCAATTACCATTTTTCTCTTTTATTAGTGTAGATAATGAAATTTTGTCAATTATATGGTTATAGTTTCTGCTTCCTCAAAATTGCTCATTTCTTTGAAAAGAAGGGATTATGGAGAATGATGGAGAGGTTTCTGTAATTTAGTGAAAGTGGTATGGTAGAATAGACAGATGCTCACATAAAGGAATAATAATGGGTAATACTTGTTGAGCATTTACTGTGCACCAGTCACTATTCTAAGCACTTTCATTTGAACTATGTTTAAATCTGGTTGAACTGTCTATTATTTAAACCACGTTTAGCTAATTTATTTGCAGATAAGGAAATTAAAGCACAAGAGAGGTTCAGTAACTTGCCCAAGATCACAGAACTAGTAAGTGGTGAAGCCTGGATTAGAATTCAGAAACAAGGGGCGTGTTGGTGGAAATTGTGGGGGGCAGAACATGGAAATGGCCAGCTTCAGTTCAATGGTTTTAACTGATCTAAAATTCTAGCCAAGTAATGTCATATGGGTAGGATATAGGTGTTCAGAAACTCACAATTACAATTAGAATTTTAGGTGCTGCATGTTGCTTTGACTTCTAAAAGAATGTTTCTAGTTCTGTTCTTCCAAAGAGGGGCAATAGATGTTAGAAGTGAACAATAATTGGTATAAATATTGGACTTTTCTATAGAAAAATAAATATTAGTGAATCTTTATGCTCTGAAATAGGAAGTTTTTCTTGGTAGACCTTGAAACCCAATGGTACTAAGGAGCAAGTTTAGTCTGCCACCTGTCTAAAGTGCAAACAAGTTGTGAAATAATAATGACTTACATTTGTATATTGCCTTTCAATTTACAAAGTACTTTGGTAAACATTTTCTCAGTTGATCTTATAAAACCTCTGTGAAATAGGCAGGGTAGATATTATACCATTTGACATGCTTCCACAGAGGAGTGAAGTAGCTGCCTACAGAAAGAGCCCTTGAATAACCTGAGTTGCCAGACCCTCTTTTATGAAGATTCTATACATAAAGAAAGTTGCTATTCCTTGGCAAAACTGCCAGAATGTGAGTTGTAGACGTCTGCATTGTATGGTATTATGGGCTTAATTTCTTAAGTAAGTGATTGGAAAGTTGCTTAATTTGAAAGTAGAAGATACTTGGCATAATGAATGGGCAAGTATGGCTTGTTATAATTAGCATGTTTTTAATGTTTATTAAACCGAAAGCCTGGGCATTTTAAAGAAATATGTATAATTTAGTTTAAAATTATAATTTTAATAGCAACATTGTAATCTTTTTTAAACCAGTATTTTAACTAAAACTTACTAGTTAGGCTGAAGTGATATTGTAGATTAGCATAGAGGTGGGGAGCTTTACTTTTCTGAGGTCAAAAAACGAAAGTTTGGTACCTTCTGAAAAGGCTGATATAGCATATAGCCTTAGTGAAATGCTAATAAAAGTTTACAGTATTTCCTGTTTCCTTTGTTCATTTTGGAGTAGTTTAAATTGCTTTGGTTCATTTAAATTGGTCTGAGGTGTTAAGCGGGACTTTCAAAGTTCTTAAAGGTACCTTGTATGAGGGAATGAAGTCAGATGCAAATTCATAGAATAACTTCACTTTATAGTATATGCGACTTTATTTTGCAAAAATCTAAGGAATTGCTGAATATTTTGTATTCTTATTATCTCAGTTCTGTGTTATTTTCTTTTGCCATGGTGCTCTTTTGCAACTGCCTCCTTATCACCACCCTTTGTCTTGTGGTCTGCCATCTGTTGGTTTGACTCTTTACTTCAGAGTAGGAAGGCAGGAAAGGGTGTTTGTATACAAGATAGAACTAGTCCTGTTTGGAACTCAGTGAGTTGGAGTGCTTCTGCAATAAGACTGCTGCTGATAAATTCCAGAAGTACCATAGGCCCATAGGACTTAGAACAGCGATTTTCAACCCTGTTCACCTCTTGCCACACACAAAGTAATTACTAAAATCCTGCAGCACACCAAAAAATATATTCTTTGCCGATCTGACAAAAAAAAAAGCTATTATTTTGATTCATTCACACTGCACCTGATCTTAGCCAAAAGACCGAGAATTGATAAACTTAATATATCAATATCCACCTGTCAGACTGGCTATCATCAACAAATCAACAAACGACAGGTGCTGGAGAGGATGTGGAGAAAAAGGAACACTTGTGCACTGCTGGTGGGAATGCAGACTGGTGCAGCCACTATGGAAGACAGTATGGAGTTTCCTCAAAAAACTGAAAATGGAACTCCCATTTGACCCTATGATCCCTCTTCTAGGAATATATCCCAAGAAACCAGAAACACCAATCAGAAAGGATATATGCACCCCTATGTTCATAGCAGCACAATTCACCATAGCTAAGATCTGGAAACAGCCTAAGTGCCCATCAGTAGATGAATGAATTAGAAAACGGTGGTACATCTACACGATGGAATACTATGCTGCTCTAAAAAGGAAGGAACTCTTACCATTTGCAACGTCATGGATGGAACTGGAGAGCATTATGCTAAGTGAAATAAGCCAGTCAATGAAGGAAAAATACCACATGATCTCACTCATTCATGGATAATAGAGACCATTATAAACTTTTGAACAATAATAGATACAGAGGCAGAGCTGCCTGAAACTGATTGTCAAACTGCAGCGGGAAGGCAGGGGAGGGTTGGGGGACAGGAGGTAGGGGGGTAAGAGATCAACCAAAGGACTTGTATGCATGCATATAAGCATAACCAATGGACATAAGACACTGGGGGATAGGGGAGGCTAGGGGACTGTCTAGGGTGGGGGGAAAAAATGGACACATATGTAATACCCTTTGTATTTAAGCAATAAAAAAAAAATAACCAAATTTAATACATAAAAAAAGAATTATGCTAAATCTCCTCTGTCTATAAAAAAAATCAATATCATGGTTATTATTCCAATTCAATACATTCCAGATTATTACAGATATTCCTCATTCATTTTAATGATTGCCTTGAATCTCAGTGTATATTTATAATTTACTTAACCAGTTTCTTATTGGTGGACTTTAGATTCTTTCCCCTTTTTGTTTTTTACCTTATTTTTCTTTTTGCTATTCCAAACAAGGCTGCAAAGAATAGGATATTTTTAAGTTTAAGCATACCTTATTTCTTGATTAAAACTACATTGTAAAAGATTAAAACTGTAAGGTAAAAATGTTGATTGGGCCTAGGCTTGTACCTTCTAAATATCCTTAAAATTCATCTCACAAGCCCAGTACATTATTGCTCTTTTATTTTAAGTCTCAACTCAACTTTTGGGTTGTCTCTTGTGTCTTGATCACTCTGTCTGTCCTCATTATTCCCTTAGTATTATCCATAACTCCTGTTGGGTAACTTTGTTATGTAATGTTATCATATTGTGTTGTAACTGCTTATATATCCTTGTCTTATTCTGGGTTCTGAGTCATTTAGAGCACTGGGCTTTCTATCTAATAGACCTTCCTACTGTGGACCCAAATATTGCATGTTCTTGTTAAGTTCCTGGTAGAAATAAATACACATACCTTTGTTAAAATTAATATACAGGGTAGGGCAAAAGTAGGTTTATAGTTGTTCATTTGGAAAATAATACAATAATTAATAAATAATAATACAAGAATAAACTCTGTGTTTTGTGTACTCACAACTGTAAACTTACTTTTACCTCACTCTGTATAGCTACAGAAGACTTTTGAAAAAATGTGCAAATAGGACCGACCTTACTTAGTTCATTAATGAATGTACTAGGGTACAACCCTTTGATTTCCCCTTCCTCCCTCCCTTCCTTTCTTTAGAAGAGGTGAAAAGGTTACTTTTCTAAAAATTTTATTTTATTGTTTAATGTATTACAAATAATAGTACATATCAAATAATAGTACATATGTCTCCTTTTTTTCCCCATTGACCTCCCCCCCGGCCTCCCCTTCCCCCTGGCACATGCCCTCACCCCCCTTTCCCCCCCAGTGTCTTGCGTCCATTGGTTATACTTATTTGCATGCATACAAGTCCTTTGGTTGATCTCTTACCCTACCCCCCAACCCTCCCCTGCCTTCCCACTGTAATTTGACAGCCTGTTCGATGCTTCTTTGCCTCTGTATCTATTTTTGTTCATCAGTTTATAATGTTCTTTATATTCCACAAATGAGTGAGATCATGTGGTATTTATCTTTCACTGACTGGCTTATTTCACTTAGCATAATGCTCTCCAGTTCCATCCATGCTGTTTCAAATGGTAAGAATTCCTTCGTTTTTACAGCAGCATAGTATTCCATTATGTAGATGTACTACAATTTTCTAATCCACTCATCTGCTGATGGACATTTAGGCTGTTTCCAAATCTTAGCTATTGTAAATTGTGCTGCTATGAACACAGGGGTGCATATATCCTTTCTGATTGATGTTTCTGATTTCTTGGGATATATTCCTAGAAGTGGTATTACTGGGTCAAATGGCAGTTCCATTTTTAATTTTTTGAGGAAACGCCATACTGTTTTCCACAGTGGTTGCACCAGTCTGCATTCCCACCAGCAGTGAAGGTTACTTTTAAGTTAGTTAGGTATTGGTTCTATTTTGTCTCCCCCAGCCCCTTTTGTTTTGATGTCATCAGATAGTCTTAATTTTATTTTTTCCTCCTCAAAATCATATTCACGTATTGATATTCTGAGATTTTGTGAGGAGTTAGCTATAGTACCTACTTTCAACATTTTTGCTATTTCTTCATTATTTATTTTAGGAAACCTCATAAGAATGTTTTCTTGAAGTATAAAATGGATATGTCATTGGGTTCAGTGAGGATAAATTTATCAAAAACATTATGATTGCCATGACTTAAGCTTTATTTTTTTTTATTTTTATTTTTTTTAAATTAAATCTTTATTCAGATTATTACATTTGTTCTTCTTCCCCCCCCCCCCATAACTCCCCTCCATCCAGTTCCCACCCCACTCTCCGCCCTCACTCCACACCCACTGTCCTCATCCATAGGTGCACTATTTTTGTCCAGTCTCTTCCTGCATCCCCCACACTCCTTCCCCCCCCAAGAATAGTCAGTCCATTCCCTTTCTATGTCCCTGATTCTATTATAATCACCAGTTCATTCTGTTCATCAGATTTGTATTCCCTTGATTTTTAGATTCACTTGTTGATAGATGTGTATTTGTTGATCATAATTTGTATCTTTACCTTTTTCTTCTTCTTCCTCTTCTTAAAGGATACCTTTCAGCATTTCATATAATACTGGTTTGGTGGTGATGAACTCCTTTAGCTTTTCCTTATCTGTGAAGCTCTTTATCTGACCTTCAATTCTGAATGATAGCTTTGCTGGATAAAGTAATCTTGGTTGTAGGTTCTTGGCATTCATCACTTTGAATATTTCTTGCCACTCCCTTCTGGCCTGCAAAGTTTCTGTTGAGAAAGCAGCTGACAGTCGAATGGGTACTCCCTTGTAGGTAACTGACTTTTTTTCTCTTGCTGCTTTTAAGATTCTCTCTTTGTCTTTTGCTCTTGGCATTTTAATTATGATGTGTCTTGGTGTGGTCCTCTTTGGATTCCTTTTGTTTGGGGTTCTTTGCGGTTCCTGGACTTATAAGTCTATTTCTTTCACCAGGTAGGGGAAGTTTTCTGTCATTATTTCTTCAGATAGGTTTTCAGTATCTTGCTCTCTCTCATCTTCTGGCACCCCTATAATTCGGATGTTGGTACGCTTGAAGCTGTCCCAGAGGCTCCTTACACTATCTTTGTATTTTCGGATTCTTTTTTCATTTTGCTTTTCTGGTTGGGTGTTTTTTGCTTCTTCGCATTTCAAAGCTTTGACTTGATTCTTGTGATCCTCTGGTCTGCTGTTGGGAGTCTATATAATATTCTTTATTTCAGTCAGTGTATGCTTAATTTCTAGTTGGTCCTTTATCACACCTCGAGGGTCTCACTAGATTTCTTGAGGGTCTCATTAAGTTTATCAGCGGTTTCTAGAAAATTCTTGAAAAACCTTAAAAGTGTGGTTTTGAACTCTATATCCAGTAGTTTGCTTTCCTCCATTTCTGTCATTTGTGTTCTGTTTCTTTGTCTCGGCCTTTTTTATGCTTCGCTGTGTTGCTAGAGTGGCTTTCTGTGCTAGGTGTCCTATAGGGCCCAGTGGCTCAGCCTCCCCAATTACCTGAGGTAGACACTCTTGGTGCACTCCCTTGTGGGCTTTGTGGACAGTCTTGTTGTAGTTAAGCCTTGATTGTTGTAGGTAACACTGGGAGGAATTGACCTCCAGGCCAGTTGGCTGTGAGAATCAGCTGTGTCTGCAGTGGGAGAACTTCTGTGCTGAAGACACCCTTCTGGGGCAAGACATGCTTCAGTGGGGCTTTGGTGCTCACTGAGTCTGACCCCTGAGTGTGTCCCGTATGGATCTTCGGAGTTGTATAAGTACCGCGCGCTAACCGATTGCGCCACTGGAGCTCCAGGATCTTCGGAGTTGTAATTGGATGGTCCCACTCTGACCACTGGGTACACTGGCTTTGGATCTAAGGAGGTGCTAATCTAGCCTCTGCCTGCGGCTACCCAGCAGAAGCCAGCTATAAAGCAATGCAAGTTGCCCTGGGGCCTTGGGCAGTTGCAGCTTGTTAACTAATTTTCAGATTACAAAGGGCCGGGCCTTTCATATGCAAAAGCCTCCGTGCAGGGCTTGGGCTGGGCAGCCCCCCCCCCCCCCCCCCCCCCCCGTGGATCAACTGGGTGGGCAGAGCGAGCAGTATGGCTGCTCTCAGTCCTGTCCTCAGAGGCCCCAGCAATCGCTGTGTGTGCCTCCAAGAGAAAGCTGCCAGCGAGTTCCGACCGATTCCAGACAGTCCCGTTTCTCCCCGTATGAGTCTGGGTCCCAAGAGACTCGCCTGGAACTGGAGCTCAGAGCCTGAGACTCCCTCCTGATTGAAAAAGACAATCATGACCTCAGCCGCCAGCCCTCTCCGCATGCACCTCCGCACCTTTGTTTACTTCCTCACTGCACCTCCTCTGAGTCTCGGTACGCTTTTCTCTTTCCTTCTAGTTATAGAATTTCCACTCAGCCAGCCTTCCTGTGGTATTTTTGAAGTGGTTGTGCGAGACAGCAATCTCCGGTGTTTACCTATGCCGCCATCTTGGTTTCTCTGACTTAAGCTTTAGATGCTAGCAAATTAAAGGTTCTAAAGAAAGGGGGAGGAGATTTTTCTCTACAATGTATGGTGAGGACCACTGGCTTCTTTAAGCCTCTAGAAAATCTCCTTTTGTTGAACTCTATTGTCTGGCTCATCACCAATAGTCAGCTACAAATTGAAGTATCCTGCATGTGCTGACAGTTCTATTTGCATTTGTGCACTAATTGCATCTATTTGTGTAACAGGTTGTTGAACTTGACAAATTGATAACTTGGCTTTTCTCTTTTTGTTCCCAGGGACTCTTTTTTTATAAAGTGCATTGATGTTCTAAAATCTTATGGTTGGTAGCAGCCATTCTTTGTAATCATATTGAAAATAATAATTAAAAACATAGTAAATTTGCTTAAAGCTAGTTATCATCAACTTTTTGTACTAGAACATTGTGATGTAACAAGAGTTCAACAAGAGTTACTATATTTCTAATGTTATACTAACTTCCATGATGGAATATAAAAGAAGGAACTTAAAATAGTTCAGATTACTTCCCTTTGGGGGTTATATATTGAACAGTTAGAGACCATACAATGCAATACCTCACGTTATTTTTACAGTTTCAAAGTACTTCTCTGTAAGAGACATGGAAATTCCAAGATTAGACAGATTGTAGGTTAAGCTTATTAGAACAGATTTAAGTGGTACATGAAGGAAGTTTAGGATTTGCTAGGAAGAGAGGAAGAGGGGGTAGACATTCTAGGGGGTAGTAGAATGAGTAAGGCGGGAGTGAACATGTCCCAGCTGAAGGATGGTAAGGATTGGTAGGGATGCCTTCCTGAGAAGAACAGAGGGCGGCTGAGGAAAGAGCATGGGGTAAAGATTTGATTGGTTGGAAGAAACAGTTGCTTGTGAGCCTTGGAAAACAGAGTGAGGAATTTTCAGCCTAGGGAACTATATCACTCAGTATCCTGGCAGGAAATAAATGAACTAGTTATAGAGGTTTGGGTAGGATTAAGTAAAGCAACAAGGGATTGGAAGTTCCCAGGGCCTAGTGCTATCAGGAAGCCATTAATACTTTCAAGCCAGAGGGGGCAAGAACAAGAACACGGAAGCCTGATGAGAGCTGGAGCAATCGAAGCCAAACCAGTGGAGAGGACCTGTGGCTGTAGAGGGAAGGTTCCAAGGTGAGAAGAGGGAAGTAAGGACCCCAGTTTCTTTTTCTTCTCATCCTCTGATTTCCTGCTGTTGCCTTTTGTTGGCTTGATACAGTTGAAGGCCAAGGGAACTTGGGCTAGTGGTCAGCCTTAAAGGGCACAAAGCAGAGCATGGAAGGATAGAGATTAAGTATGGGAAGATTGAGGTTAAACAGAGAATGCCTAGCCCAGAACCCATTTAAAATTATTGTAAATTTGTAAGCAGAGGAATGTTATACTGAAAATGCTCTTTGGTACAGAAGATTTTGAGGGTCTAAAAAAAAATTACTTCAGGCAAAATTCTAATTTATAACAAAAAAGGCAGAATGCAATCTATTATCTGATTTATCTTCATACCTCATGGGGGACCTCCACAGCTTCTCAATTTTTAACCACTTCATGTGGGTGTGGGACCTACCTGTTCCTAGTCTCCATCCCTCCTATTTGTCTTCTGTATATCCTTAGTTATAGAACTTCAGTTCAGCTAGACTTCAGGTGGTTCTCAATGACGGTGTTCTATAATTTAGTGATAATTTTGATGTGGTTGTGAGCGGATGTGAATACTGAGTTTACCTGCTGAGCCCTTAATGTACCATTTAAAAAAAAAAATTCTCACCTGAGGATGTTTATTGATTTTTAGAGAGAGAGGAAAAGAGAAAGATGTGAGAGAGAAACATCGATTGCTTGCCTCCCGTACTTGCCGTGACCGGGGATCATGCTTGAAACCTAGGTATGTGCCCTGAGCAGGAATCTAACCTTGGAAGGTTAACATGGGTGGTGTGGGTGGGCAGGCTAAGTAGCCATTTCAGATGGTGATATCAGAAAAATTGAATTTATTTAAGGAAAAGGGTACAAGGGGATGGGATATCAAAGGGAAGGGCTGTACAGCACCAAGCCAAAGGGACATTGGGTAGATGATGGCAGCACCCAGGAGGTGGAGTTTCATTCTTTTTTTAAGTATATTTTTATTGATTTCAGCAAGGAAGGGAGATGGAGAGAAAGAAACATCAATGATGAGAGAGAATCATTGATTGGCTGCCTCCTGCACGCCCCTATTGGGGATCCAGGCTGCAGCCCGGTCATATGCCCTGACTGGGAATCAAACTGTGACTTCCTGGTTCATAGGTTGGTGCTAAACCACTGAGCCATGCTGGCTGGGCTAGAGTTTCATTCTTATATGCAGTCATTAGTGGGAAGCTTTTGTCTCCATTGGGTCTGGGGGCTGATTTGGTGGGCTTGGAATATGGATGGAATGCAGGTGTGTAATCAGGTGTCATCAGGACAGTTTCAATTCCTTATATGGTCTGATTCCTGGTGTCTAGCAAGTTTTTCCTGGCTTTGTCCTGTGGCGGAAAGCTTACAAATGGCCGTTAAGGATTATATTGCCCTATAGACCTAACAAACCCAAAACCTTTTGATGTATGGGACAATGCTCCAACCAACTGAACAACCAGGCCAGGGCCTTAACATGCTTTTTGAAGAATAAAAGTTTTAAATTTTGATGAAGTTCACTGTCTCAAATTTTTGAATCCAATTTAAGAAATCTTTGCCCAATTCAGTGTTGCTAAGATTTTTTCCTATATTTTTTATAGTTTAACTTTTACATTTGGGTCTGTGAACCAATTTGAGTTGATTTTTGTATATGTTATGAAATTAGGGTTAAGGTTCATTTTTTCCTATATGCATATCTAGTGTTCGAGCACCCTTTATTGAGATTATCTTTCCTGCAGTGAACTACCATGGCATCCTAGTTTAAAATCAATTGGCTATATATGTGTTGGGTCTATTTCTTGAATTTCGATTCTGTTCTGTTGACCTCTCTTGATATCAGTTTTGCTTACTCTAGCTTTATAATAATCCTTAAAGGCAGATACTGGAATTTCTCCAGCTTTGTTCTCTTTCAAAATTGTTTGCTTTTTCTCAGTTTTTTGCATGTCTGTCCTGAAAATTTCTGATGAGAACTTTGAAAAGTGTTTTGTTGTTGCTACCTGATTGTGATCATGTAATGTTACCTGGAGATCATGGCTAGGAGAAACAGATTTTATCATAGTACCAGGACTCTAAGAAAAAATTTTAATTTTTAATTTTTAAAAATTTAGAGTGATATAGAACATGTGAAACCACCGTGACAGTGATAAGAAGTAGCATGATTTATTCATTAAGAAGTTGGATGTCAGTCTGCTCTGATTTGAATCCTTACTCTCAGTTACTGGCATTTTGACCTTGGATTAAACTACTTAGCCTCTCTGTGTCTTTTTGTTTCCTTTCCTGGCAAATGGGAATAATAATAGTACCTATTTCATAGAATTGTTTTGATATTAAGATAACACATGTAAGTATTTAGCACTAGTGCCTGCCATATAGAAGATGCTCAAAGAATGTTAACTGCTAAGAAATGCTCAAATTAAACCTGGAAAGGAAAAAAAAAAAAAGGGAATTTTAACTGCTATTACTGTTCTCTTCACCTAGAGAATGTTAGAAACTTAATAATTCGATAAATTCTCTTGTAGGAAGTATTAAGTCTACACCTGTGCTTAAATCCTCCTTCTTTCTTCATTTATTTCAGTTTAGAAAGATAGTGATAGTGCTATTTGGTTTATTTTCCTGTCTTTTGGTAATTTTTCCAGTCCCACTTGTCATTGGTGAACTTGGTACTTTTTATGCAATTAAATTTGGATTTGTGCATTGGACCATGAGTGGAAAAAAGAATAATTGGCCTTTAGTGATAATAACCATACTGTAAATTCAAAACAAAACAAAACAGCTGCAGGTTTTTTTTTTCTTTGACAGTATTTAGCTGGTTTATTAGGATTGTGAGTTGGTGATTCGATTTTGATTCAATTTGATTAGTTTGATTTGATTTTGTCCGTAGTTCATTATTTGCTGAATAAGCGTGTCTGCTTCCTGGTTTTTTCAACTAGTTCTAATTATTATGTAGCAAAACTGCTTGACCAGTCACTATGATGAGGACTGACCACCAGGGGGCAGACACTCCGACTGGTAGGTTAGCTTGCTGCTTGGGTCTGGCCTATCAGGACTGGGTGAGACAGCCCCACTTGGCTCCAATCACTAGCCAGGCCAAGGGACCCCACCTGTGCATGAATTCGTGCACTGGGCCTCTAGTGTATGATAAAAAAAAACCAAAAAACCCCCCCACCTCATCACCTTGGGGATAGAGGGAATGTACCTTACCATAATGAAGGCCATATTTGACAAACCTACAGCTAACATCATATCTGTTAAAATGCTGAAATTTTTTCTTTAAAAATAGAAACTAGACAAGGATGTCTACTTTAACCACATTTATTCAACATAGTATTGGAACTCTTAGCCACATCAGAGAAGAAAAAGAAATAAAAGGCATCCAAGTTGGAAAGAAGTAAAATTGACATTATTTGCAGATGACATGATGCTATATATAGAGAACCCTAAAGAATTGACCATAAAACTGTTAGAACTAATAAATGAATTCAGTAAAGTAGCAGGATGTAAAATTAACATTCAGAAACTGGTTGCATTTTTATATAGGAATAATAAACTATCACAAAGAGAAACAAAGAAAAACAGTCCCAATTATAATTGCATCAAAAAGAATAAAATACTTAGGACTAAATTTAACTAAGGAGGTAAAAAAGACCTGTACTCAGAAAAGTATAAGACATTGAAGAAAGAAATTGCAAATGATACCAATAATTGGAAGACAATACCGGGCTCATGGATAGGAAGAATTAATATAGTTGAAATGTTCCTATTACCCAAAGCCACCAACAGATTCACTGCAATCTCTGTCAGAATACCAAAGCAATTTTCACAGAACTAGAACTAATATTCCATAAGTGTATATGTAAACATAAAAGACTCTAATTGCTAAAGCAATCTTGAGAAAGAACAAAGTTGGAGATATCATGCTACTGATATCAAACTATACTTCCAGACTGTAGTAATCAAAACAGCATGATACTGGCATAAAAACAGACACATAGGTCAATGGAACAGAATTTGGAGCCCAGAAATAAACCCATGCCTATATAGTCAATTAATATTTGACAAAGGAGGCAAGGACATACAATGAGGTTATAGACAGTTTATTTAATAGCTCATTTTGGGAAAACTAGATGATACATGCAAAAGAATGAAACTGGATCACTTTTTTGCACCACATACAAGAATAATCTCAAGATGGATTAAAGACTTAAATGTAAGGTCCGAAAACTTCTAGAAGAAAATGTAGTCAGTAAACTCTTCCACATTGTTATTAGTAATAGTTTTTTTGGATGTGTCTCCCTGACAAAGTAAACAAAAGAAAAACTACACAAATCAGACTACATCAAAGTAAAAAGTTTTGCACAACAAAGGAAACCATCAGTGTAACAAAAATAAAACCTAATGGGAGAAGATATTTGCCAGTGATACATTTGATAATGTGTTAATATCCAAAGTATATAAGGAACTCATACAACTTAACCAAAAATATAAACAATGCGATTAAAAAGTGGACAGAGGACCTGAATAGACATACAGATAGCCAATAGACATGAAAAGTTGCTCAATATCACTAATCATGAGGGAAGTACATTATGAGATGTCACCTCGCACCTGTCAGAACGGCTATCATCCATAAATCAACAAACAGCAACTGTTGGTCAGGATGTGGAGAAAGGGAACCCTTGGACACTTGATGGCATTGTAAATTGATATAACCACTATAGAAAATAGTATGGAGGTTCCTGAAAAAGTTAGAAGTAGAACTACCATATGACCCAGCAATTCCACTTTGGGTATTTATGTGAAGAAATCCAAAACACTAATTCAAAAAGATATATGTACCCTTATGTTTATTGCAACTTTATTTACAGTAGCCAAGATAAGGAAGCAACCTAAGTGTCCATCGATATGTGAATGGATAAAAGAAGAGGTAGGTGGTACATATGTAAAGTGGAATATTCCTCACCCGTAAAAAGGAATTAAATCTTGCCATTTTCAACAACATGGATGGACCTCTAGAGTATTATGCTAATTGGAAATAAGTCAGACAGAGAAAGACAAATAACATATGATTTTTGCATATATGTGGAATCTAAAAAATAAAATGAACAAACAAAACAGAAACAAACTCATAGATACAGAGAACAAATTGATGGTTGCCAGGTGAGAGGGAAGTTAGGGAGATTGATGAAAAATGTGAAGAGATTAAGAAGAAGGACTTGCCAGTTATAAAAATAGTCATGGGAATATAAGGCACAGCATAGGGAATATAATAAATACTATTGTAATAACTATATAGGGTGTCAGATGGATATGCAACTTATTGGAGGGACCACTTAATAAGTTATAAAAATGTCTAGTCACCATGTGATGTGGTACACCTGAAACTAATATAGTATTATATGTCTGCTGTAATTGAAAAAGAAAAATTAAATTGTTTCATGGTATTATTAACTAGCAGATTTTTATGATAATTTAAAGGATCTGAAATCTAGTAGGTAGGTGCTCAGTAAAGGTTTGTGAATTTTAAATTCTAATCTACTTTCAAATATTAAAATAATCTACCTTAGAAACTAAATTTATTCATATTTTAGTGCCTTTAATCATGTATAGAATGAAACATTTCTTAAAAATTGCATAAGATGCCCAGCTGGTGTGGTTCAGTGGTTGAGCATCAACTCATGAACCAGGAGGTCACGGTCAGGGCACATGCCTAGGTTTCAGGCTTGATGCCCAGCCAATCAATGATTTTCTCTCATTGATGTTTCTCTCTCTCTCCCTCTCCCTTCCTCTCTCAAATCAAAATATTTTTAAAAATTGCAATAATATGTGACTGTTAGAAAATGTATTTGTTGTTGAGTGGACTTAAGTGATGATTCCCTTTAGTTGTGGACTAAATTTAGTTTTTTAAAAATACGTAATCCTTCTGAGTTTACTGGTGGTTCAAATGGGCCAACAAATTATCTTCAGATTGATTTTAAACAGGGACTTTTGTCTACCAAATTATAGAAATGAACATAAGGTTTGAACAAAACCACAGTAAAAGGCAATTGTTAGTGACTAAGAAAATGGACCAGATTTTCTTTTCCCAGGGTTTTAAACTCTCTAGAGCAGAAACTTGTGCTTTAAGAACCTATTGCTATATCCTTAAGTGTTATAATTTGTGAGTGTTCATTAAATTTTTCAAGTAGGAAATGGATGATTACTCCTTTTTTTGTTGTTGTTCCAACTGCTGAAGTTGGGCTTGGAGATTGAGGGTGAAGGGAGGGAGAAATCCTAGCTATTCCAGGGTAGAAGTATGGCATCTTCTGATAATCTCCGTTTTATGTAGGTAAGTTATTTAACTTTTTAGTTTTAAATTCTCAGTTTTATGTAGGAAACATTATTTTATTTAAAAGCATGCCATATATTATGAAGTTAAAAGTCAAGATTGTAGGAATTTAAAGTAATTTCTTGCTTAAAATGGACTACTTAGTTTGGGATACCACTTACCTCCTGGAAGTGCACATTCAATCTACTCTGCTGTTAGGACTATTTCTGGGAAGAGATTTGAAAAGTCAGTAATATCTTCTGCATTTTTTCTGTTCTTTCCAGAAGTGATTAGAATGCAATAAGATCCAGTTTTGTATGTTTTCAGACATTTGGGTTTTATTTAAAATATAAATGCTTATAGTGTTTTAGAACTGGAAGGGACTTTGAAGATTATTTCATTTGAATCTCATTTTTTAGATAAGTCCGGGGAGTGTAAGTAGTTTTTCCCAAGGTCATTTCTTAAGTGTTATCATCTTAATTTCCTGATTCTATTCTAATATTTACTGAATCATACTTGCCTTCTTTGTAGCTAAAGTAGGAAGGAGGTTGACAAAGTGACTTAAGACATTAAGGTTTGAAAATGTTGGTTGGTTGAATATAAAGATATAAACTATGTGAATTTATTATATACAATCTTGGAGTTTCAGGGAAAATGAAAAAATAAATTAGTTATCAGTAAATGCAACTTGCCCCAACTTAACTGTTCCTGATAACAAGAACTACACTGAAAGTGGTTGATTAAATAAACAATTTTACTTTGTTTTTGAGCAGTTGTGGGACATCAACACTAGAGATGCTAGGATTTTTTGTTGTTAAAATGCTGTTTATAAAAACAAATCCATTATAAAGATATCTTGGCATTTTTATATCTCCTGAATTAAAATAATGTGACAGTGGTAATTGTTTTTTAAAGATTTTTTTTATTGATTTTTTTTTTTTTTTAAGAGAGAGAAACAAGGGAGAAAGAGCATCTATATGAGAGTGAAACATCCATCAGCTGCCTCCTGTACGCCCCCTAATGGGGATTGAGCTTGCAGCCCGCGCATGTGCCCTGACAGGTGATTGAACCACCAACCTTTCCATGAGCGGGATGACGCCCAATCACCTGAGCTACCTGACCAGGGTGATAACTTTTGATTATATAGAATTGTAATTGAAAACAATATGATCATAAAGCTTTTTTGTTTTTCCTTTTCTTGAGAAAAATTTTAAGACTGAAGAGACGTACAGAGAATAAAAAAGACCTTATGTTTTTTCTACCATCATTTAACAGGTGTTATAATTTTGTCACATTTATGTGACCATTTAAAAAAATGAAAGAATGGAAACATAACACAAAGTTATGTTCTCTTTGACACCTGCCATCCTCCTGGGCAATCACTATTATGAGTTTAGGGCTGGGGTGGTCCTTCTAAACTTAAAAAAAAAACTTTTATAATACATCTCTGCATATATGTGCAACCAATATATAGTAGAGATAGTAATAATGAACAATAGCAGTTTACATTTATTAAGTGTGCACTTTGTTTCAAGCAGTGATTCTAAGAATTTCATTTGTTATTCTCATTTAACCCTTAGGGTAACCGTAGAGGTTCTCTTATTACCCTCCCATTTACAGATAAGTAAATATAGCCATGGAGAAATTAATGCTAGCTCCAGGATGATTTGTTGAAGTTTGGTTCTGCCTTAGTAATTTTCTTCATTCTTTGTCCAGTTCTGCAAAAATGGTAACTATTTTTGTTTTGAAAACCTTGCCCTGAAGTTTGCCACCATCTTCCTATTTTCTGTTTCAACTATGTTCAGTGGCAATTGATCAGCTGGGTCATGATAGTGTGAAACCACCTTGGAGTTGGATTGTGGCTCTGGGACATGATTATGTAGAGCAAGATACTTTTGAGGTTTTTTTTATAAAATCTTTATTGTTGAAAGTATTACATATGTCCCCTATTTTCCCCCATTGACCCCTGAGTTTGGATTTTCATTTACTCTGTAATCAGCTACTTCACAGTGCTCTTGGTTTTTTTTTGTTGTTGTTTGTTTGTTTGTTTTAAATATGTTTTATTGATTTTTTACAGAGAGGAAGGGAGAGGAATAGAGAATTAGAAACATCTATGAGAGAGAAACATCGATCAGCTGCCTCCTGTACGCCCCCTACTGGGGATGTGCCTGCAACCAAAGTGCATGCCCTAACTGGAATTGAACCTGGGACCCTTGAGTCCGCAGGCCGATGCTCTATCCACTGAGCCAAACTGGTTCTGGCTTGTTTTTAATATTTAGGCAGATTCTCTGATGGGTTATCTAGGTATTTAATAATGTCACCTGCAAATAACAGTTTCTAGAATATATAATACTTATTTTTTTGTTTAATTTTATCATCAATAATAGTGGTGAAATGTGCACTCTTTGCTTGCATTTGACTCCAAGAGCAAGTGCTACTTGTGTTTTTCTTTTGTTTTGCAACTTTTATTCATTTAAAAAAGAAAATCTTTATTCTTGCCTTATTAGTAGATTTTTATTGGAAATGGATGTTGGATTTTATCAGATGCCTTTTTAACATTTCACAATATGACATGTGTTTGGTAATGTTAATAGATTTGCTTATGTTTCACCATCATATTTCTAGAATAAACCCCACTCACATTTCATGTGTTAATCTTTTAATATTTAAAATGTTAACTTTTAACCAGGGGATTTGTCAAGGGCGGGGGGAAGAAAGGAGACATATGTAATACTCTTTGTAATACTTTAAGCAATGAAACAATTAAAAAAAATAAAATGTTAACTTTTAAAACTTTCTAATATTTTAAATTTAATGTCTTAAAGTTAAAATTTTATTGTTAACTTTTAAAATTAACCACTTGCTATTATTTTAGTTGTGAATTTTTACAACCATCTTTATGGGGCAGTATTATAATTGTATTTTTTGTGCATTGTTGTGTGTTGTTATTGTTACTTTACTGATTACTTAAGAAGAGCTGAGACTCTTTCCTCATTGCCCTAATGCATTTAAAGTAGCTTAAGAATTGTTTTTTTTCTTGAAGGGATGAAAGATTTCTTTCTTAAACATTCAGAACTTGGTTTTTGTTGTTGTTCGTTCCTTTGAATCTCATTACTGATTTAATTCATTAGTATCCTAACTATATTATTCCAGCTCTCTAGTTCACTGTTAATTACTGTCAAATTTGTTTTTTGAAATGCATCCTTAATTGAGGAAGTATGAGATATCAGACACTGTGCTAGGTATAGATATCATTTTTGTCTCCCAAACCACCAGTTTTGACTCATTACAGATTATAGAACTAAAAGCAAATTCATTGACTCATTTTTTTTTCCACATTCTGAATTCAGTGTTCATTTTCTTTCTTTCTTTTTTTATATTTTTAATTCTCATCTGAGGATATGCTTTCATCGATTTCTAGAGAGAGAGGGAGGGAGAGGGAGAGAGAATGAGAAACATTGATGTGAGAGAGAAACATCGGTAGGTTGCCTCCTGTATGCACTTCAATCGGTATCTAACCTGCAACCTGGGTATGTGTCCTGGCTGGGAAACGAACCTGCAACCTTTGGTGCACTAGCCAACACTCCAACCATACCATCCAGGGCCATACCTCCAGGGCCAAATTTTTTAAATAATATTTTTATTTTGTAATAATTTTAGATTTACACAAAAGTTGCAAAAATAGTACAGAGTTCCCATATGTCCTTCACTCATCTTCTCCTATTATTATCTTATGTAACCATGGTACATTACTGTTAATTAGTCCAGACATTACTTGAAATCACTATTGTAATATAAGATAGAGTTAAAAACATTTTATGAATTATTAATACAAGTTTTTGACTGCTTTTTCTTCTCCCTTTACAGAACTAATGGCTAAAGAATAAATCAACATGGCAACTATGGTTCCACCAGTGAAACTGAAATGGCTTGAACACCTAAACAGTTCTTGGATTACAGAGGACAGTGAATCTATTGCTACAAGAGAAGGGGTTGCTGTTCTGTATTCTAAACTGGTCAGTAATAAGGAAGTAATACTTTTGCCCCAACAAGTTTTGTGTCTCAAAGGACCACAGTTGCCAGACTTTGAACGTGAGTCTCTTTCAAGTGATGAGCAGGACCACTATTTGGATGCCCTTCTTAGCAGCCAGCTAGCACTCGCGAAGATGGTTTGTTCCGATTCCCCATTTGCTGGGGCACTTCGAAAACGACTGCTTGTACTCCAGCGTGTTTTTTATGCACTTTCTAATAAATATCATGACAAGGGCAAAGTGAAACAGCAGCAGCATTCTCCAGAGAGCAGTTCTGGTTCAGCAGATGTCCATTCTGTTAGTGAACGTCCCCGGTCAAGCACGGATGCACTTATAGAAATGGGTGTTCGAACTGGTCTAAGTTTATTATTTGCACTTCTAAGACAAAGTTGGATGATGCCTGTGTCGGGACCTGGTCTCAGTCTTTGCAATGACGTTATTCATACTGCAATTGAAGTTGTCAGTTCTTTACCACCATTATCTTTAGCAAATGAAAGCAAGATTCCTCCAATGGGCTTGGACTGCTTATCACAAGTAACAACATTTCTTAAAGGAGTAACTATTCCCAATTCTGGGGCAGACACTTTAGGTCGAAGATTAGCTTCTGAGTTGCTGCTTGGTTTAGCAGCTCAACGAGGCTCTTTGAGATATCTACTTGAATGGATCGAAATGGCTTTAGGGGCTTCCGCAGTTGTAAATTCCATGGAGAAAAGCAAGTTACTATCAAGCCAGGAAGGAATGATCAGCTTTGACTGCTTTATGATGATATTAATGCAGATGAGGCGTTCTTTGGTATGTATTGTATAAGTCTCAACTTTAAAATTTTTATCTAATGATTTTGGGAAAAGTCCACCAAACTGTTAACATATTTGTGGTAATATTGAATGATTTGAGAGTTCTGATGATTGTTATTTAAATATTTTATGTACTTGGAGTGAAGAAACTTAGTTGATGTGAATATGTAATTCAAGGACAGGCTAGTTAGTTCAGTTAAGACCATTGCATCAGGAGTCAGGATTGTAGTTTTAGTTTTATGGCTACTTATGTGAACTTTGGAAGTTCATCTAATTCTTTGTGGTAAACTCATGTAAAATGAGTGTATTCATATAGTAAACTCATGTAAAATGAGTGTGGAGGTCTTTTGAAAAAACTCTCTAATTTTATCCTTCTCAATTTTTATTAAGCATTGTGCCAAGTGTTATTGTAGGCCCTAGGGATACAGCAGAGAAAAATACAGTTTCTGCTGCATGGAGCTAACAGCCTGGTAAGGGAATCAGACAGTCAATAAATAATTTCAGATAGTGAGAAATCCTAAGAATTAAAATTAGGGAGGTAAAGGGAGCCTGTCATACAAAATTATAGGCTCAGGGCAAAGAGTGGGGAGGGGAAAGCTATGCTATTAATATGGTCAGGGAAAGATGACCCTGAATTGTGACATTTGAGCAGAGACCTGAATGAAGGGGAGTGATGAGCTAATAAGCAAAGATCTGTGAAAAGAGTGTATTGTTCTTGGAGGAAATTAATTGCTTGACTATTATTATGAAACTAATCCTGGGTCCTGCTGGAGTGGCTCGGTTGGTTGAGTGAAGTCCTGTGCACTGAAGGATTGCCAGTTTCATTCCCAGTGGGGGCACATACCTGGGTTGTGGTTTGATCCTGGTTGGGTCATATGGAGGGCAACTGATCGATGTTTCTCACATACATGTTTCTCGCTTCCTCTCTTCCTCTTTCCCTCTCTCCTCCTCCCTCTCTTTAAGCACGTCCTCTGGTGAGGATTAAAAAAGAGAAACTAATACTGGGTACCACATTAAAGAACAAACAATAAATTAAAGTGTACTATGATCAATTTCAAGAATTTCTAAGACTAAAACATAATGCCTTTGTGAAAACCAAGAATAAAAATTCAAATTAAGAATACAAATTTAGCCCAGTCGGTGTGAATCATTGGTTGAGCACAGTCCCATGAACCAGGAAGTCACGGTTAGATCCCAGTCAGGGCACATGCCAGGGTTTCCAGCTCGATCCCCAGTAGGGGGGCGTGTAGGGGCAGCTGATCAACGATTCTCTCTCATCATTGATGTTTTTATCCTCTCCCTCTCCCTTCTTCTCTCTGAAATTAATAAGAAAACGTAAAAAATAATACAAATTTAGAATATAAAGACTGAAACATTTATAAACTTAATTTCAATTGGGTTACATGGATCAGTCTTTTGGTGTCCTTTATTACCAAATATCAATTAACAAATTCAGTTAAAATAACTAAAAATGCCACTTATAAATTATGTACGTATATTTCAAGACTCCCTCCCCCCTCCAAAAAAAGGTGGGAAGCTCTTAGATTAACAGGAATGTTTCATAAAAAACAATTGTGTTGAATTTGTTTTAAAACCAGAGCATTTAATTTTCACCTGGTTTACATTAAAATCAAGACAAAGAAAGCAAACAAAGTTCTTTGTTCAATATATGAAAGTGTTGACAGGGTCCTATGATCTTCACCTGAAGTGGAAACTGAGAGCGGGAGATGCAATAATTTAAGTAACAACATTTCTTAAAGGAGTAACTATTCCTTTAAGAAAAGTTTGAGGGAACACATGTGAGAGGCAATTAGGCCTTGTTCTGCTTTCTTATTCAATATTTAAACTCATTTACTTGCACATCTATTTTTTTAATTTTCTGATCTTAATACTTTCTGGTAACATTCTCTAAATTTACACTGTTTTCAAACATGTAATGCCATTTAATGACCTGAAATAATGTATCTATTCATGGGCATGTGTTAGTATTTCTGGGAGAGTTGCTGAATTTTTCATTTTACAGTCTATTTATTTTGCATTGCCTTGTTACAAAGAAAATATATTAATGATTGCACAATTTAGTTATCCTATATAATAAAAGCCTAATATGCAAATTGTCCACCCCACCAGGAGTTTGACCAGGAGTTCGACCAGGAAGTGGGGCTGGCTGGCCAACCACCCACAACCCCTCCCCCCAGCCAGCTCCTCCCCGGCTGGCGGCAGCAGGCAGCTGGGGAAGGGAGGCCCCGACTGGCAACCGGCAGCTGCTAGGGACCCTACTCGTGCACGAATTTTGTGCTCTGGGCCTCTAGTATGCTTATATGCTTGCTCATGGTGTATTTTCCTTCTTAAACAAAGTGCTAAATACCTTGAGTCAGAGGTTTCTTCCCTACCTTACTCTCTAAGGCCTTATCTACAATATTGCCCCTTACTGGGAAGAGGGTGCCCCAGGAAACTAGATTGCTTTCTTCAGTATCTGTTTAGTCTCATTGTCTTTGGGTTTGTATGCATATTTGGCTATTAGTTTAAATTGGCCCTAAAGCTTAAGAACTATTTATAGTAAATATATTTACCTACCCCAGTGGTTGGCAAACTCATTAGTCAACAGAGCCAAATATCAACAGTACAACGATTGAAATTTCTTTTCAGAGCCAAATTTTTTAAACTTAAACTATATAGGTAGGTACATTGTTATTAACTTAATTAGGGTACTCCTAAGGCTTAGGAAGAGCCACACTCAAGGGGCCAAAGAGCCGCATGTGGCTCGAGAGCCACAGTTTGCCAACCACAGACCTACCCAGTGTATTTTAATCTTTATTTAATTAACCTATAATAAACATTTTATTCCTTTTTGGCTTGTTTTATTTACTGCTTTCCAATACCTGCACTTAGGGAAGAGGCGAGGTAATCTTTGTTGAGTGCCTACTACCTACCAGGTGGTTTATGTGCACTGTCTCATTTATTTATCATGTTAATTTCTAAGATATTATTTATCCTTATCTTAAGGATGAAGAAACTGGCAATTATCCTAAATTTACACACCTACTTCTCAAAAGAACTAGAAGTATAATGTGTACTTTTGATTAAGCACTTATGGGCCAGGCACAGTGTTAACTAATTCCTACTATAACCCTGAATGTCTGTAAAGCCCATGTTTTTCCTGCCTCCCTCCTCCCCCCATATATGTTAAATCAATTTATTTATTTATTTCCCTATGAAGGCCTACCTTTTTTTTTTTTAAATGAGCTGAAAGCATTTCCTACTTCTTCTTCTTTTTTTTAATATATTGATTTTTTTTACAGAGAGGAAGGGAGAGGGATATAGAGTTAGAAACATCAATGAGAGAGAAACATCCATCAGCTGCCTCCTGCACACCCCCTACTGGGGATGTGCCCACAACCAAGGTTCATGCCCTTGACCGGAATTGAACCCAGGACCCTTCAGTCTGCAGGCCAATGCTCTATCCACTGAGCCAAACCGGTTAGGGCATGAAGCCTACCTTAAAGTAGACTGAAAATACATTGTTTATTTTATGGCTGGATTTCTAGTTTCTCTCCACTTGGTCTCTTTCATTCATGGGCAAAATGTCAAATACACCAAGTCAGAAAGGTGTCTTTACTCACCAAGACTGTACCCTATAATATAACCTCTTGTTAGGACAAGGACACCCCAGAAAACTAGATTGCTTTCCTCAGAATCCTGGATCTATTCTGGGGAAAGAATTTTGTTTTTGATTTAGTTTGGCTCTCCCAAAGTCACAACAGACCTACATTATATTGAATTTAATTAAATCTCAGATTGACTTTTTAGGGGAAAGACATGGTTATTTAATTGAATTTTATATTCAGTATTTTTTCTTACACAATAAGCAATAGAGTCCGATGCTCTTGGTCTCCAGAACCCATGCTTCTTACACTTTACAGTAGTGTCTGAGAACTCAGAAAATATCTAGAACCTCTCCTGGTACATTGGACCACAACTGAGCTGATCATCCCTGTCTTAAGTTTCTCTACCCCTAAAAACTGGGATAAAATTTGTCCCCAACCTAGATGTTAGAGGAAGAGACACTAACCATCAATTGAGTACTTGGCATAAGGATTAAAAAAATATAAGTTTAATCCATAAGTTGTATTTACTTGTGTGATTTTTAAATTCTGCTACCCATACACATAATAATTGTGTTTGAATGGGAGTGCACAAGATATTCATTAACTTAGATTTAAATAGAGAGTAGGGAAACAATGTCAGTGTACATCTGTGAATTCTAAAAAAATATCAATAAACACATTGGACTTTGCCATTAGGTGTTTACTGAGCACTATGTGCCAAATACTGTTAGGCACTGGGTTAAAAAAATGAATAAGCTTTGTAATGTCCATGCCCTCAGCCAGCTCGCAGTTTAAGGAAAGAGAGATACATGGACATTTCCAATTAATGATAATGGATTGTACTAGAAGTCTGTACAGGGAGAAGGTGGTGAGATACAGGAGGAGAGCTGGAGGGGAAGGGGCAGGAATTGACTTATGGTGGAGGAACCCCTGAGCTTAATTGAAAAGTAGGAAGAGTTTGGCTAAAAACATATGTGTCAGTGAGGGGACTGGAGAATTTTTTAGATGAGAGGACCAGATTTCACAAAGTGATAGTGTGGAAGAGCAAGCCCTGGGTGTATGGGGTAGAATGGGATGAAATGAGGCTGCCAAGCGAGGCAGGGCCTTGTATCCCTTGCTTCTTGATCCTGTGGCTTCTTGATCCATTGAACCAATTTTAAGTAGAGTAAAACCAGATAGCAAGAAAATAAATGTATTCCATCCAGTCTTGTGTTCTTGTCTTAATATCTTCTAAGGACAAATGTGAAAAAATAAAAGGTATTACATTATTTTTAATGGTAGGTATTTAAGAAGAAGGTAATTAAATGAAGACCTATGAAACCACTAGTTTGTTATTTTAATTTCTATTTTATCTCTGGACCATTGAACTTCCTATGGTATGTTGTAATATATATAGTTATACATTTAATGTACTATATTTTTCAAAATTTAATTTCTTTTAAAATGCCTAGGTATAGCCTTTTGTTGTTGTTTTTTTTATATTATGCAGTATGTTTACAAAACACATAAGAATTCTGTATACAATGGGTTTTAGAGATCTCTGTAATCCTAATTGACTGGGACTAGCCTCTCAACTATTTTGGGAAGAACAGAAAACAGTGACAGTCTCTGCAGACAATGTTTGAAGGATTTTATTGGTTTCTTATTTTTAAATCTAGTAAGAATTTATTAAAGACTCCCTGTATTTTCTCTTCTTTCTCAGTGTACATGGTGCAAAATGCAATTACTATTTACTATATGTTAGGAACTGTGTTAGGCGTGTTTTATACATAATTTCAGTTAATCCTCTCAACAGCTCTATATAATATAGGCATTATTTCTGTCTAAGGATAAGGGATCTTATCTTTCAACCACACAGTCAAAAAGTGATGGGAGTTTGGATTTAAACCCAGGTCTGTCTGTTATGAAAACTTTTATACAGTTTTTAACATTTTCCTCTATACTGTAGAAAAGCATAGAAAAGGTATTGATGGTACTGGTGCCAGCTCTTAGGAAGGTACAACATGCTGTTCCTCATCTGCTATTGGCTTGGTGATCACTAGAAGTGTTCTTTAAACAGTGGAGCCAAAGATTACAGTTTTTCCCAATTATGGAATTTGGAGAGGCTATGCCCCAAAGTATTTGCTAATATAGCAACACCTGGGATGTCTAAGGATTAATTAATTTTGAACACTCAGCTTCTGGTATGACTCCAGACCTACAAGTGGCTCTCTAAAGCCTTACCACTCAAAGTGTGAGCACTAGACAGCAGCATTGGCATCAACGGGGAGCTTGTTAAGAAATGCAGAATCTCAGGCTCCCATCTATATTTATTGAATTAGAATTTGTATTTTAACAAGCTCTCTAAATAATTCATTTCTATTTTAAAATTTGAGAAGTGCCACCTTAAACAATTAAAAAGAAAAGTTGTTTTGGTAGCCGCAGGTTTGTACCTGATGACCCAGTGATAAATTAAATAGCCAACATGTTCAATCAACTTATTAATCATGTTGATTAAAATAATTTGAATTGATAAAATCATGATCATTGAGTTGGGTGGGATCTTACTGGGCATCCAGGCCAAACACTTCCACAATGGAGGATATACTTTTCAATGGTATATCTGCCTTGTGATCTTCTAGAAGATAAATATTTTTATAATACACTGTCCTTTGAAACAAATGCCACTGATGAAAATTTCAAAATTATAGGATTGGCAAACCTGGCCTCTCGTGTTTTTATAATATAATATCCTTTGAAATAAATGCCACTGATGAAAATTTCAAAATTATAGGATTGGCAAATCAGAGAAAGAACTTGACATTTGTGATCTAAAGATTTAATAATATGTATGGGAATTTGAGGGAGCTATGAAGATTACGTTCATTTTCTGGTTTATGATTTTTCAATGAGAGAATGATTTCTAGTCATAGCCTTTGGATCCTATTGTGGAGAGTAGGCATTTAGTCCCAGAGAGGTACTATTGTTACCTGATTGGGTCTGGGCCTGGGGTAGGTCTCCGTTAGTGTGTAGATTCTTGACTTCATGTAGGAAAGATTTCACAATACGAGTCCAGGTGATTTTGAGAGTATGTTCATTAAAGCTGGAGACAGTGAAACAAAAGAAGGGCTTAAGGTAGGAAAAGCAATAGGAGAGGAAAAGTCAGAGAAAAGGGATCCTTGAAGACAGGTTCAGGGGGTCAGCCCAGATCAAGCTGCCATTGCCCACTGCTCCCCTGGTTGCAAGTCTTGCAGGGGCTCTTAGAGTTTAGGAGAAAAACAGCAGAGATACAAGGCCTGGGAGTGCTGTTGCCAGAGTGAGCTGTGGCTTTTTTGTCTTGAGGCTTTTTACCTCTCTGGCCTGCCGGAATTCTAGGGAAGGTCTCGGGGAGAGTCTTAACAGAATATTCATTAGCTTTTCAGGTGTGTCGTTCAGTATGTTGATTCACCAAAGTGTGCATATAGAGGGCTCAGGGGTTATTTTCTGGTTAGTTTCATTTTTAAAAGAACATCATTAAGAAGGTCATTGAAGAGGGCTGGGGACTGAGGCCCTTCTGTCCGAGGACAGTCTGGAACCGTGGTCAGCAAACTGCGGCTCATGAGCCACATGAGGCTCTTTGGCCCCTTGAGTGTGGCTCTTCCTAAGCCTTAGGAATACCCTAATTAAGTTAATAACAATGTACCTATCTATATAGTTTAAGTTTAAAAAATTTGGCTCTCAAAAGAAATTTCAATCGTCGTACTGTTGATATTTGGCTCTGTTGACTAATGAGTTTGCCGACCACTGGCTGGAATATGTAACCCATTTGCTCCTTAGTGTCCTTAGTTAGGGAAGATAAAACCTTGTGATTCATTAGCTAGCTGTACATTGCTCAGATTGTTTGGTCCTGTTTAATTATACTATCTTATTTTCCCTTATTCCACTTGTCAAGGAATCTCCTAGCTTTTTACTGTCCTTCCTCCAGCTGTACTAGAAAAAAAGATGCTTTGTTGCTGGTGTAGTCAGTTAGCTACATGAACTGACTTTAGGACCTTAGTTGTGCTGAAACTAAAAAGGGAGGGCCAGACTTCCTGCTCTGGTCAGGGTCATCACTCAAGTTGGCTATGTTCTACTTGCCTGTATCCTTGGGGGCAGTTGGGCAAGGCAGCCCCAGAGGAGTAGAATATTTCCTGGGATCTCATTTACTGCATTCTGAACACCCACAAAGAATGTGTAATTTGCAAAATTCTGCCTCTTTGATTGTTTTTGGCTCAAGCCCTGTGACCCTTAGAACAAATCACTATTTAATAAGGTCATCAGTGAGGGAGTGGCACTTAATTTATGGTTTCACTCTATAGCCACATCCTATATAATAAAAGGGTAATATGCAAATTGACCCTAACAGCAGAACAGCCACTGGACCAGTCACCATGAGGTGCACTGACCACCTCTTGGTCCCTTTCCCTGGCTGGCAGGCTCCGATTGCATGATGGCAACCTATGGCAGGGGTGGGGCTGGCGACTGGGCAGGAACAGTTGACCTCTTGGTCCCTTCCCCCTGGCCATCAGGCACCAATCACCCGATGGAGAACTGGTAACTAGGGATGGGTGGTGGTGGTGGGGGGGGCAGGGCTGGCTGCAGACAGCTGGGGAAGATGGCCTTGATCACAGGCCAGGCCTAGGGACTGTACCTGCGCACGAATTTCGTGTGCCAGGCCTCTAGTCTTTTATAACAGTTGATTTCATGACCTAATGTTCAGATTTGATCTTAATGCACATAATCATATAAACAGTTCTCAAATGATTTTGTGGACTATTTAAGTGATTTTAATACATATGTCTCTTTTCTTCCTCACAATGTTTTAATTATAGGGTTCATCTGCTGATCGGAGTCAGTGGAGGGAACCAACCAGAACATCTGATGGGTTGTGCTCGCTCTATGAGGCAGCTTTATGTCTCTTTGAAGAGGTAGGTAATAATCATGGCTTTTACATTACAAATTACTTTGTGTTAAAATGCTATTGCATGTATTTATCCCTTAAAAATTATCTGTTCTACCTCTGGAAAGGATGCAAAAGAAAATGACATCAATGGTTATCTCTAGAAAAGGGATCTGGGGTGTCTGGCATCAGGGATAGGGAACATATTTTTCAGCGTATACCCTTTTATTCATTTTGAATTTTGTATCATATGAAGATAACTGTAATTTTATCAAAAGTAAAACAGATATAGAAAGACATACAAACAAAAGTATAGTTTAATGATTTATCGTTTTTAAAAATCCTTCTAATCTGTATCCAGGTAAACGAATAAAACTTTATTCTTTCATGTCCTGGCCATAACCCTTTTCCTCCTCACTTAAGTATCCACTGACTTTTAGAGTACAGATGCTCCTCAACTTATGATTGGGTTACGTCCCAATAAACCCCTTGTAAGTTTAAAATATCATTTAGTCAAAAGTGCATTTAATACACGTAACCTACCAAGCATCATAGCCTAGCCTATGCTACTTTAAACATGTTCAGAACACTTATATCAACTTACAGTTAGGCATAATCATCTCACCCAAAGCCTATTTTATAGTAAAGTGTTGAATATCTCATGTAGTTTATTATGCATATCACTTCTGTACCATCTTAAAGTAAAAAAGTTTTAAATCAAGCCATTATAAATTGGAGACTGTTTGTAATCACTTCATTGCATTTCTTTATAGTTCTTTACAGGTGTACATCCTTAGACACTATGTGAAGTCTTGCCCATTATTGTGGACTATTTAAGTGATTTTAATACATATGTCTCTCTTCTTCCCCTGGCCATTGTGTGCTCAGTGGTTAGAGCTTCGGCTTGCGAACTGAAGGGTCTGTGCATGGGTTGCAGGTTCGATCCCCGGTCCTGTGTGGGCTCGTGTGGGAGGCAACCAATCTATGTATTTTTCTCACATCAATGCTTTTCTCCCCTCTTCACCCCCTTCCACTCTCTAAAAATCAATGGAAAAAATATTCTCGGGTAAGGATTAACAATAATAAAAAAAGTCTTGCACTGGCCAGAGTGGTTCAGTTGGTTGAGTGTCTTTCTGTGCAATAAAAGATCACCAGTTTGATTCCCTGCCGGGGCACATACTCAGGTTGTGGATTCGATCCCCAGTTAGGGGTGTGCCTGGGGAGCTGATTGATGTTTCTCTCTCATATCGATGTTTCTCTCCTTCCCTCTTTCTCTAAAATCAATTAGAAAAAAAATTTTTTTAAGTCTTAAATCTTTTTATCTATTGCTTCCCTCCATTTTTTTTTTTCTTTTTCTTTTCTTTCATTGTATTTGTTCGGAAACCTGGTTTTTTTTTTAGGCTGTAGAATTGCCTACAATCTGTATTTTGCTAATTACTCATAATGCAGTTCAGTAGGTCCTATGTATTTTCTGAAAGTTGACAGGTGGATCCAGAGCCTTTGGCAAAATTATATACATGGTGGTGTAATCTTCCATCAAGTTCTCTTTTTTTCGTGATATTAGCAGCCCTGATACTTCATGACTTATTCTATTAATTCATTTGTGGTTGCTTGCAAAATGGTGGTATTCTATCATTCCTCCTTCATTTACTAATTAGAATGTTTTCATAAAGAAATGATTCCTTTATTGACCACTTGGTTACTCTGCTATAGTTCATATAGAAAAGGCAGAATAAATGCTTGATTTTCCCCACCTGATTTTTTTATTAAACACTGATTTTTATTTTACTAGGTTTCAGTTTAATGACTCGATCTCCTGTCATCCTCCAAACTTGACCAATTGATTTCATTTGAAAAACATTATGAACTGATAGATTTAAACCTATTTGAGTTTCAGTCCATTGAATTATTATCTGTAGTGAAGCTTCTGTTGTTTCATCTTTGGCCTCTTCTCTCTATTGTTTTTGGGTAATGTTTTAAAAAAAAGGTTTCCCACTATGTTCCTCTTCCCAACTGTATCCTTCCTGTTGACGGTATTCTGTTAAATTTTTATTTCACTCCCAGTAGTTTCTCCTCAGTGTGGGTGCGCTGTCCTATAAGGGGATATCAATTTTAAGAGTTCACAAGAGCTAGATTGCTCTAAGTTTTAAACTTTTCATCATGGACCCCTTGTACTTTCTGCCATCAGGGAGAGCACAGCTCTTCTCAGTTGCAACTGCTATTCTTAGCTTCTTGGTTCACTGTTCTTTCCAGTGGCTACCTGATTGGTTGTTTTGGTTTCTTTCTTTCTTCCTTTTTTTTTTCTTTTCTTTTTTTCTGTTCTGAGGTCTGTCAGACACTCTGTTGCTTCCTCCTGCACAAATGTCATTACCACACAGATTTTATTTTGTGTTGGGTGGTGGTTTGTCTCCCCTACATATATTTGGAGTTATTGGAACTGCCCTTGTTGCCTAGTTTTGTTATGAATGCTAAGCATGGTTTTGGAGTTTTGATTTACAGAGAGAGTTGAAGGGAGGGAGAGAGACAGAGAAAGAGAAACATCAATGTGAGAGAGACACATCGATTGGTTGTCTCCCTTACGTGGGGCAGGAATCAAGCCTGCAACCGAGGTACGTGCCCTTGACTGGAATCAAACCCACAACCCTTCTGTCTGCAGACCGATGCTCTAACCACTGAGTGAATTTTGCCTTCTAGTTGCTCTGTGTAGTGATCCAGAAGGTTTAGAAAACTATGTTGCTCCTGCTATTGTTATCTTCCCTGAATCTTACCTACCTCCTAGTTGTTTTCAAAAAACACATTTCTAAGCTCTGTGAGTAGACTTTTTTCTGCCTCCCTTCTCTTGCTTTTGTGGGGGGATGGCTATGATTTTTCTTTTAAGTCATATTACAGTAATACTAGTGGCCCGGTGCACGAATTCGTGCACATTGAAAGGAAATTAATTAGAAGAAATATTTTAATATTGCTATTCACCCTTTCTCTATAATAGAAGTGGACCAAATTCACGATCGACAATGACAGATTGAAACATACGTGTGTGGTTGGCGTCAGTGAGAGCTTTATATGTATCGCGCATACACGAGTCAACGTTTATTTTTAAATTGCCAGTATGCATTATTTGTATCAGCCGGTTGGTCGGATGGTTGGACGGACGTACAGTCAGTCACTTAGCCTTTTTTATATATAGATATCTTTAGATGAAATATTCTAACCCACTTGGACCCACCATCCTTTTATCTCCAGCAAAATTTCAGATCTTTTATTAGGGACTGGCAGCTTTCCCTTATACATATTTTGTATGTTCTCAGAACTGTCCTCATTGTTCACTGGAAAATATTTGTCTAGACACATATTATTCCATTGTAGATACTATTTAAAGATTCTGACTTAAATTACTCTATTTCCTTTATGTAATGGGTTGGTAATCAAATATATTGACTATTGCAGATTTGTCTTTTATTGTTTCATTTGATTCAGGAAAAAAACTAAAAGGCAGACAACATATTGATAGCAGTCATAGTCAGAGTTAATATCTGTATTGTATGGAGTTCATACAAGTCAGTAAAATCTATTAAGCCCCAATAAATAAATAAATAATAAAAAATAGATGGAAAAACTTCAGTTCTATTGATAATAAGGAAATGTAAGGTTAAAATAATGCATCTTCTTTTACCCACTTAAGTTTGCACAAAAGAAAAAAGCACAATAATTATTATTGGTTTGGATGCAGTGAAAACTTGTACTCATATCACTCTATTTCTTGGTTAGGGTAACTGGGATGGCAGTCCTGGGTCCTTCAGTTTTGGTAGGGCTGGTAGGATGGGGAAGAAGCCTGGATTTTTAAAAAGCATTATGAATGGCAACAAACTTTACCATTATATTCAACACAAATGGTAAATAAGTCATGATTTTTATTATATGTATATACTAGGGGCCCAGTGCATGAATTCATGCACCTTGAAAGGAACTGTGGGCCGCGAGGCTACGGTGGGCATGGGGCAGGTCTTGGCCCATCCTCTGTGCCCCCATCCGGCCCCTCCTGCTGCAGCCCCTGGTCCCCTGTCTGCCGGCAGTCCTGCTCCCACCCGCTGACAGGGGGTGAAGCCCTCATGGGTGATTGGGGCTGGCAGCCGCCACTTGCACCTGCTGATGGTGCCAGCAGCGGGTGTGAGCGGCGGCTCCAGTGCCTGCAGCGGGTGCGAGCTGGTCTGTCACTAGCAGTGGGTGTGAGAGGTGGCTACTGGCCCTTATCGTCTCTCAGGAGCAGGGGAAGGTGGAGAAGCCCTGAGGGGTGACTGGGGTCAGCAGCCGCTGCTCACACCCGCTGATGGCGTAGAACATTTTGGGCCATCGTCAGGCGCCAGCAGCGGGTGCGAGCGGGGCCAGTGCAGGCAGCAGGTGTGAGCGCCAGGTGAGACCATGGCGCATGGGAGCAAAGAATTTTCAGTAACCACAAACACCCACCATGTTCCATGCACGCCCCCTGGTGGTTAGTGCATGTCATAGCGACCAGTTGTTCTGCCGTTCAGTCTATTTGCATATTAGCCTTTTATTATATAGGATTATATAGGATGTGTATACTGTATGTGTGTCTATTGAATTGCTCTGGACTATTACTGTTTTTAGGGTAGCCCTAGTGATATAATAATGTGCTGTTTTGGAAAGCAGTTTAGTATATAGTATGTGTCAAGAATCATAAGATTGTTATTATTTTTTTTTATGTAGTAGTCCCATTTCTGAGTTTTCTCTAGGTCTACTGAGGAAGTATTAAAAATGTCATAACAAATATATTAAAAATAGCTTATATTACAAATAAGTAGGAAGAATCTAAATGACCAGTTAAAGGAAAATAGTTAAATACATTGTGATTTTTATATTAGATGGAATATTATCAGTTCAATTAGGAAGAGTAGGTAGAAATATGGAAATTTTTGCATGAGTCTTTTATATCACTTTTTTTTTTAATCCTCACCCGAGGATATTTTTCCATTGATTTTTAGAGAGAGTGGAAGAGAGAGGGAAAGACAGAGAGAAATATCAATGTGAAAGAAACACATCAATTGGTTGCCTCCTGCACGAGCCTCGACCAGGGCCCGGGCCAAGGAGGAGCCTGCAACTGAGGTATGTGCCCTTGATCAGAATTGAACCCAGGACCCTTTGAAGAAAGCTCTATCCACTGAGCCAAACTTGCTGGGGGCGGTATCATCACTTTTATATATCCACTGTGATAACTGTTAAAGAACATAAAATTCTGGAAGGACATATATAAAAAATAGAACATTTATTGTATTATGGTGAGGGGATTATCAGTGTTTTTTTCCTACTTTGGTAAGCTCTGTTTTCCTATAATGCTGTTGTATGCAATAATAAAATTTTTAGTTAAAAAAGTTTGCTTGTGTATCTCCATCTCCTCATTTTTGTCATTTTTATTTGTATCTTTTAGTGGTTTATTCTATAGTAGTACATAGTCTAGCCATCTGTGCTTAAGAATGGATGAGTTGTTAGGTTATTTGAGCAGTTGGGAGTTTTAGAAGAAGGAAAGTTAACAGTAAAATGTCTAATTTAAAAATATTTTGACAATTCATTGTATGTTTTTAATTTTGATAGGTTTGCAGAATGGCTTCTGATTACTCAAGAACATGTGCTAGCCCAGATAGCATTCAGACTGGTGATGCTCCCATTGTCTCAGAAACCTGTGAGGTTTATGTTTGGGGGAGCAATAGCAGCCATCAGTTGGTAGAAGGCACACAGGAGAAAATATTACAGCCCAAACTGGCTCCCAGTTTCTCCGATGCTCAGACCGTGAGTTATCTGCATACCTTACGGATTGGTAGATGACAGGGTTTGCTTTAAATAATGTTAAGAGTGTTTTTTATTTTTTTAATTTTTTTAAAATATATTTTATTGATTTTTTACAGAGAGGAAGGGAGAGAGAGAGAGAGTTAGAAACAGTGATGAGAGAGAAACATCGATCAGCTGCCTCCTGCACACCCCCTACTGGGGATGTGCCCGCAACCTAGGTACATGCCCTTGACCGGAATCGAACCTGGGACCTTTCAGTCCGCAGGCCGACGCTCTATCCACTGAGCCAAACCGGTTTCGGCAAGAGTGTTTTTTAAATTGAGTGAAGATTCTTGATTGTTTCTTATCTCTGTTGTTTCTATATCATACTGTGTCAGTTTTTTCATTTTAATAGAAAAAATATTTTTAGTCCCCCATTTCCCTAATGCTGTTCCCAAGTTTTAAAAAATTAAGTTGGGATCTGGATTTTTAAAGAGTTATGAGTGGCAACATACTTACCATTATATTCAACATAAGTGGTAATACTAAATAAAAACTGGAATTTTCCCTTTAGCAGATAGGCATTTCATTTTTCTATTATGGTCACTTTTTTACATTTGTAACTACCGTTAGCCAAGCTAGATGTTCTATTTTATTATTTTCATTAAGACATTTTAAAATGAATTTAGAATATATATGGTTCTATAATGGAACCTAAGAAATTTATAGGAACATTTTATTTTTTATCCTTTAAGAAACAACATTTTACTTTGTTGTTTCATTGAACCATGACCAGGTAAATAACCTGGAAAGATAAATATATGTTAATCTGAGCACAACAAAGGCAATGTGAAAAGGCCATTAATGGGTTTCTTAATTTTCTATTTACTTTTCAATCACTATGAAGATCCATGCCCTAGTTGGCTTTAAAAGACTGCTTTTGAGCCTCTTTGGTAAAAACCAGCCTTAAATGTTAACACATTGTTTCTAACAGAAGCATTTTATATTTACATTTCTATTTGTTTGCTTATAGATTGAAGCTGGACAATACTGCACTTTTGTCATTTCTACGGATGGCTCTGTCAGAGCTTGTGGTAAAGGCAGCTATGGGAGACTGGGCCTTGGAGATTCTAATAATCAGTCTACCTTAAAAAAGTTAACATTTGAGCCTCACAGGTCCATTAAAAAGGTTTCATCTTCCAAAGGATCTGATGGTCACACTTTAGCTTTTACCACAGAAGGAGAAGTCTTCAGTTGGGGAGATGGTGATTATGGGAAACTGGGACATGGAAATAGTTCAACACAGAAATATCCCAAGCTTATTCAGGGCCCTCTTCAAGGAAAGGTATGTGTTTTCTTTTTTAACTTAAAAAAATAATTAGATGCACTGGTGCTCTTTCAGATTTTGTTGTGTTCCTTCTGAAGTTGCGTTGCCCCCAGCTCTTTGGCTTATCTTTTGTATAATTCTTTTATGATTTACAAAACATTTTCGCATATATTATTTAATTTTAATTCTTATATAACCTTATTCAGGTAGTTTTTCTCATTTCACAGGTAAGGGAACTGAATATGGGGCTCTAAGGAATTTCAGGCCCTTGCTCTCATGGAGCTTTAATCTGTGGGATAAAGATAATAAATAAGTAAACAAACAGATAAAATAATTTCAAATAATAGTAAAGGAAAATTGAGTAATGTAATAGATACTAACTTGGGTGAGGTGTGTGATATTAGATAATTAGGTCAGAGTTCTCTTGGAGGAAGTAGCATCTTAACAGAAACTTACTTGAGGCTTTTTTTTTTCCAGGGTCTGCAGTTTTATTAGGTCCCCAAATTATGTGCTGTCATAGTTATAATATCCCTGGTTTCTGCTTTATGCATCTTAAATCCATCCTAAAAGTTTAATAAGAAAAGCTTGCTTTTATGAAAATAATATTGAAATTGTCATTTCATATGTTAACTTTTTCTGATCTCTGAGTTTGTTTTTTTTTGTAAAAAAAAAAAAAGATTTTGTTTCATACTTTACAAGAAACATTATATATACAAATCCTGCAGTATAAAATGATTCACATTTTAAATAAATTCATTTTCAGAAAGATTTAAAACAGCATTTGTAACTAAGAATTTTGAGAGAAAATATTTTTCAAAATTATTTCAAATATATAGTATATTTATATACATATTTTTGTATATTTTTTAAATTTTTTATTTTATTGTTTAAAGTATCATATATAATATTACATATGTCTCCTTTTTCCCCCATTGATCTCCCCCTGGCCACCACCGCCCCACGCCTCCCCCAACCCCCCATGTCCTCACCCCTTTAGTGTCTGTGTCCATTGTTTATGCTTATATGCATGCATACAAGTCCTTTGGTTGATCTCTTACCGCCCGCCCCCCCAACCCTCCCCTGCCTTCCCACTGAAATTTGACAGGCTTTTGAAGTGGCTAAGTAACTTGCCCAAGGTCACACAAAAATAAACACTAAACCTAAATCTCCTTCCTTAGTATATAATTATATGCATTTATATGGGTCTCACCATTTTAAAATTGTATTCTTCCCATGAAAGTTTCCTCACATAGAAATCTCTTAATGTTTAAGTTTCAATTTTTTTGTTGTTGTTGTTAATCCTCACCGGAGGATATTTTTCCATTGATTTTTTAGAGAGAGTGGAAGGGATGGGGAGAGACAGAGTGAGAGAAACGTCGATGTGAGAGAGACACATGGATTGATTGCCTCCCACCCACACCCTGACCAGGGCTAGGGGTTGAGCCTGCAACCTAGGTACGAGCCCTGGACCGGAATCGAACCTGAGACCCTTCAGTCCACAGATGGACAGTATATCTGCTGAGCCAAACTGGCTAGGGCTAAGTTTTAATTTTATATCTGAATTACATGTAGGACACTTTTCCTTCATGGGAGGTTGGTTGACAAGGTTGGCTAATCAAATGAATTTTAGTTTAATGTAACTTTCAGTAGTTTAATTTAGACATCAACCCCCAAGTAGTGACCTTTGGAATATTCCACTTGACAATATCAGGGGATACTTGATAAGATGTTGAATATAGGGCTCTAAGGAACTTCAGATAAACACTATTTGAAGTTGTATATTCCTAGTCTTTGTACCTCCTTTCTTCCTTAATTATAATTTTTTTAAATTAGTTCTAATTTTTTATATTAGACAAACTAGAAATTGAAAAGATACGGAGTTATTGGTATAGATTTTTTTCCTGTGTATCTTTATTAAGTAGTCAGTGATTTTGATCAGTGTTAGAAGGTATGAGTGGTCCCCAAAATATATTGGTATATGCCTTTATTCCCCTAATTTTTACTCACCAAGTTTTTACCCTACTGTCAGGAGTTTCATTAATGTAAGCTTATATATTGCTTAGATCTTTCTGCATTGGTAATAGTGTGTTTTTGAGAGTTATTCCTATTATATAATGAGTTTTATTTGATTAGCCAGGTTTGGAGGTTTTATTTTAATGGTTTATTTAAACTTTTTTGTTGTGTTGTTCCATGAGTATTTAGCCCTCTCCAACTCTTTGAGTAAAGACTTGAGTAGTGATATAATATTCTTGCAAGTAATTGATTGATATATTTGGGGTTGGGGGAGTTGCTAGCTTTTACACTGCCTTTGTGTGAATTGAATTAAGAAAAATTGTCCTCTCCTTTGGGTGGAAACCAGGGTTTGTGGCCTGGCCAATGTAGAGCATATAGCCATTGCTCTAAAATACAGAACGTATTTCAGCACCTTCTTGACCCTTTAGCCAGGCAGCCTTGTCCTGGATGAGTTGTGAATATCAGTATCTTTGAAGTTTCTTCATATGGGGTCAAATATGAACTATATGTTTTTTCATCTTCGTGTTCATCAAATTCACTTTGTGTGCAATGCAGGTAGTTGTTTGTGTGTCGGCTGGGTACAGACATAGCGCTGCTGTAACAGAGGATGGCGAACTGTACACATGGGGTGAAGGAGACTTTGGAAGATTAGGTAACATTTTTTATTGAAATTATTCTCATAGAAAAATAGAAATGATGATGGTTATTGAGTGAGACTAGAATTAATAGGCCAAAGACTGTAATTTATTTTGTTATTTTTTTAAGTTCAGAGGAAGATAAGTTTATATACAGAATACCTAGATTTTGGTGCTAAAATTTGAAAATGTAATGAAATCTATCAAGTATTTACTGAGTGTATACTATGAGCAGGCACTGTAGGATTTCAGTGATAAGAAAGATACCATCATCATCTTGGTGTGTATAATTTAGTGGGAAGGGAAAACAAATCAATATGAGCATGATACTAGACAGCATTTGACAAAGTGCTATATGAGAGGAGCATAAATAGAATGTCCTAATGAGTCATTGGCAGACTGGGTGACACAGTTTGGGAGTTGTCTAGAAGATTTGATGAGAGAAGATGATAGAAATGATTCTGTTTTTCATATTTATCTGTACTTAAAAATGCATCAGTTCTATTATTTTGTAATGTGTATTCCAGCTGTGAAGTAATGGCCAAAAGAAGAAGAGTTAACATTTCTTTTTTGTTGTGTTTTACCAAGGTCACGGTGACAGTAATAGCCGTAACATTCCAACATTAGTAAAAGACATTAGTAATGTAGGAGAAGTTTCTTGTGGCAGTTCACATACTATTGCTTTATCTAAAGATGGGAGAACTGTATGGTCGTTTGGAGGAGGAGACAATGGTATGTAAATATTTATTGGTTGATTACTTTGGCCTTTTTTCCTGAGATGTTTAAAAATTATTTTTCAGTTGTACATGTCTATTGTAGAAAAACCAAATACTGATGGCAGAAATTAAAAAACCTAAAATGAATTGTTTCTACAAATGTTGCTATAACCATTGTTAAAACTGGTAGATAGACATCTAAATATGTATGCATTTACACAAATTTGTACATACTATATATTGCTGCACAGATGTCTTTTAAAAACCAAAGCAGGCCTATATTTACCGTAGATATTATTTAATAACGTGCTGGTTTTTATCTAACAGTATTTTATGAATATCTTTCTATGTCAACAAGCATGGCTCTACATTTTTCTTTTAAATGGCTCAAAGTGTTCTTTCATGCGATTGTAGCACAACTGATAAAACTAGTTTATTATTGAGTAGAGAGTTTCCATTTTTTTTTTCAGTATTAAAAACAGTACAATGAATGACTAAATCTTTGTCCATTTTACTTAGTCACTCCTGTCAGCAATGTGAGAATGCCCCTTTCCCCATATTCTTTAATACCCCACTAGGTATTAAAGTAAGATAATTTAAAACATTATTTCAATAGTGAAAATAATATTTTAATTGCATTTCTTTGGTTCTTAGTAAGGTTGAATATATGTTAGCCATTTGTTTTTCTTCTTTAGTGATTTGCCAAGTTTTCTAGTTCATGAACTATTAAATCTTTTCAAAAATTAAAAACAATTATTTCATATGCACTCTAATATAGGAGCTATTTAGTATATCAGCAAATTTGAAGTTAGAAATATCACTATAAAAGGAGAGAAAAACAGAAAAAATAATTGTCTATATCTAACTTAAAGTGGTTTTAATTGCAAGAATAGAGGTTCTTTAAAACAAATTATTTAACTTGAATGTGTTTGTTTTCATAGGCAAACTTGGCCATGGTGATACCAACAGGGTGTATAAACCTAAAGTTATTGAAGCTTTACAAGGAATGTTCATACGCAAAGTTTGTGCTGGGAGCCAGTCTTCACTTTCTTTGACATCAACAGGGCAGGTAAGACTAAGGGATGAGCATGAAGGTTTAGATCATTTCCTAGAACTAGATGACTAAAAAGTAATTTAAATTTTAAAGTTAAAAAATACATTTAAAACATATGTATTTTCTCCTGTTTGAAGTACAATATCTGAGAAGGAATCAGTTTTTCTGAACTGGCCTGTGTGACCCAGGTAAACCTGCCCTTAGCCCTGTTCTTTGTATTAAGATGCTTTTGTAAAACCTTTTACCACTTAAGTGTTTTCCTAAAAATCATGGATAGTGGGGGGAAAGAGAGACTAGCTCTTGCTGGAACCAGTGATATGAACTAACTAACAAAGCAAGAAGGTGATCAAAAGAGAGGGTAAGGAGAACATTTTCATACGGAAAATAATCTGAGAGGTTTAGGTGTCCCGAGAAAGGGTTAGTCAGGCTTAGGATAGTCAGAATTTTATAAGCCCTTTATAAACTTTTGAACTTATACATGAGTATCTTGACTTCCCTTTGTTTGTTGGTGATGGAAAGGTTCCTGGTATGGTGATAGACTGACAGTAATTTCCTGCTTACATTCATCAGCAATGACAATGGAAAAGGGAGCTCTAACCACACATTCTCTCACATATAGGAATCCCTTATGTGCCAGGTAGTGTTATAAAAATGTTTTCTAACTAAATCAAAAGGCAGATAAGCAGCAAAGTGGAAATTAACATATAACTAAAAAATTTTTTTTGAGAGACTTGAATGCCTTGTGTCCTAAAATACCTACCTCATGCCCTGGCCGGTTAGCTCAGTTGGTTAGAATGTCATCCCCTTACACCAAGGTTGCGGGCTCTATCCCCAGTCAGGGCACATATAAGAATCAACCAATCTACACTAATAAAAGAGAAAGATGCAAATTGACCATACCTTCGTGATGCCCACCAGCCAATCAGGAGTGAGCATACAAATTAACCTCATCGCCTCTGTAGAGACTGACAGCAGAGAGGAAGCAGCTCCCAGCACAGCACGGCCTGCTTGGCCATCGCTGCGGCAACCCAGGAGCAGGCAAGTGTAGCCTGCAGGCAGCACCCAGGACAGCCTGCTTGGCCGTCGCTGCAGTGTGGAGCAGGCAGGCGCTGCAGAGAGCAGAGAACCATGAGGAGCGGGCCTAAGGCATCAGTAGGACATCCTCTGAGGGCTCCTGGATTGGAGAGGGTGCAGGTCAGGCTGAGGGAAACACACACACACACACACACACACACACACACCCGTGCACTAATTTCGTGCACCGCGCCCCTAGTGAGTACATAAATAAGTGGAGCAACAGATCTATGTTTCTTTCTCTCTCTCTCCCTCTCCCTCTCCCTCTCCCTCTCCCTCTCCCTCTCCCTCTCTCTCTCCCTCTCCTCCTCTCTCCCTCCCCTTCTCCCCCTCTCCCCTCTCTTCTCTTCTTCTCTCTTTAGCCCTGCTCTCCCTCTTTCTCTCTAAAAAAAAACAATCAATAAACTTTAAAAAATCTACCTCAAACTATCACCTTGTACTTCACTACATTAGTTATCCTATCTAATAACGAAGGAATATGCTAATTGACCCTCACGCTGTTGCAAAGATGGTGGCACCCACAGCCAATAAGGAGGGAATATGCTAATTGACTGCCACGCCACAAAAAGTTGGTGGTGCCCACAGCCACAAGATGGTGGTGCCCAGTCCCCTCAGCCCCCAGCCACCCAGGGCCAGCTCGAGGTGCAGGCAAGCCTCGGATGGTGGCTGCCCGAGGCTCAGGTAACCAGGGCCGACTGGGGCTTGTGCTGCTGGCAGTGGCAGCAGCAGAGGTGTGATGGGGGTGTTGCCTTCCCCTGATCACCGGGTCGCCTCCCGCCCTGAGGGCTCCCGGACTGTGAGAGGGGGCAGGCTGGGCTGAGGGACCCCCCCCTCCAGTGCATGAATTTTCATGCACCGGGCCTCTAGTTTGTTATAATGCTGGTTGCTACCTTAAAACTTAAAACTTCTGTTTTACATCTTTCTCACTGAGAGTTTTGTGCTAAGAATCAATGAACTGAAGCCAGAAGATGCTCATTTATTTGTTGTATAACCACAGGCAAATAAATCACCGACCTCCCTTGAGTATCAATGCTTCTTTTGCAAGAGAGGGGTAATAGTTTCTGCTTTGCTTACAAATGATCATAAACAGCAATTATTTGAATGGAAAGTTTCTATAAACCAAGAAGTACTGTTTAACTACTAGTCGCTAATCCTCCTATATAATAAAAGCCTAATATGCTAAGTGTCTGGTTGTTCGGTCGTCCGTTCAACTAATCAAAGTGTAATATGCTGATATGCTAAGGCCGCTCAACCGCTTGCTCTGACGTGCACTGACTACCAGGGGTTAGATGCTCCAACCGGTAGGTTAGCTTGCTGCTGGGGTCTGGCCGATCAGGAGGAGCGAGATGGGCCGGACATGCCCTGGAGCCCTTCTGTGGTTCATCCCTGGCTGGCCAACCTCCCGCATCCCTCCCTGGCCCTGATCGTGCACTGGTGGGGTCCCTCGGCCTGGCCTGCACCCTCTTGCGATCTGGGACGCCTCATGGGATGTCAGAGAGCCAGTTTTGGCCTGATCCCACAGGCCAGGCCGAGGGACCCCACTGATACACGAATTTGTGCCCCGGGCCTCTAATAATATAATAATAGTAATAAATTCAGTACATTAAATTCCAAAGAAAAGTGTAAATTATTTGCACTATGAGTACACTAAGTTATGTGAAGTCAAATACATAAACTGAGAAAAAAATAAAGTGAGAGAGATACTTTTGAATGGTAAGGGTAGTTCTGTTTACCATTATACTACTTGCTGAGTATGAAATGAATATCTACTTTTTCCTTGGTTCATCTCAGTCCCTTAGGCCTCTTCAGTGCTAACTCACCACCATATTAAGTATGATTCTTGTGTTGAAAAATACAGTATGTATGCAAGCCAAGTAGTTCTTCATCTTGTGTTCAAGCAAAGGAATACTGCAGTAGCAAAACTTAGCTATGTGAGTCTTTTTTTGGGGGGGGTGTGGGGAAGGGGGGCAGGCACAGGCACGCTGTGCTCCTGAGAGGGAGAGCACAGCTGTGTGGGTCTTAATGAGTGACAGTATTATATTGTATTTGAATGATTTAGATTTTCAATGACATTGGCTATATATTTTATCAATTTATTTATCTTTAGTTCCTAACCCCTCCTAACAAGCCTTTCTTGTACTGGAATTATGTGGCATTCTATACTTAAATAAGTTTTCTGGCAACTGGTACAAGTATTTGCTCTTCATTTTTTTGTTGAAGAGGTTTAACCTCTCAGTAGTCTTTCCTGAAATAATTGCAAGACAAAATAATTCCCAAACTTGATGGCACAAATATAAGAGTCTATAAGACCCATTGAAAGAAAAGAAGTTGTTCAGTTTGCTGATTATTTTGATTTTGGGTTGCCAAATTGGCAGTCGTTTATTCTTTTATATTCCATATTTTTCACCTCATATTTCCCTCAAACATCTTTAATCAGTATTAGTCAAAAATAAAGATGTTTGTTTCACATGATCCTCTTTCTAAGTGGTAATTAAAATTGTTATCACAATGAGATAAGGTATTTTTCAACTAAATCATAAATGGCAGTTTTGTGATTTATAGAATTTTTTTTATATGATCACATCTTGGTCTAGTCAACACAATATTTGTTGGGACTTTCAATGTAAAAAACATGTAAAGGAGAAGTTTTAAGATAGCAACAGTATTTCTAAGCTACTAAGCTTGGGCAAATATAACACAATGCAAGCCAATAAGTAGCTTTGGCAGGATCTCTCAGAAGATCATTCTATATGTTTTTTTTATGACCAATTATTTTTCTTTCAGCTCAGGTTTTTGTCTGCCTGTATAATGAACTTTTAAAAACAGCAAAATAAATTACTATAAGCATCTTTAAAAGAATCAAAACAATAAATACTATTTTTAACAATGAAGTTATTATTTAGTATTAAACCACACTGTTCTTTATGATATTTATTCCTAATTTCTCAGGTTATTATGTGTAGTGTATTTCTATTTGTTTCAGGTCTATGCTTGGGGCTGTGGAGCTTGTCTAGGTTGTGGTTCTTCAGAAGCTACAGCTTTGAGACCCAAGCTTATTGAAGAACTGGCTGCCACCAGAATAGTTGATATTTCTATTGGAGACAGTCATTGTTTGGCTCTTTCTCATGGTAAAGTCATTTGTTTTTAAGAAATAGTATTAACTATCACCTTCCACAAATACATTACATTTAAATTGGGCTTTTCTTTTGTTCTTTGTGTTTTGTTTTTAGATAATGAAGTTTATGCCTGGGGCAATAACTCCATGGGGCAGTGTGGACAAGGAAATTCCACAGGCCCTATTACTAAACCAAAGAAAGTGAGTGGCTTAGATGGCATAGCTATTCAGCAGATCTCTGCTGGAACATCACATAGTCTGGCATGGACTGCTCTTCCTAGAGACAGGTAAGAGTGGCCACATTTAAAAAATTTTGTGTTTTAATAACAGTAGAAGCACTAGTAAAATCAGAAATAATTGTGCTTTGTTTATAAAATACCCTTCTGAACATTTTTAGTATTGTTTTTTTATTATCGTAAGTTGACATTAGATTTCTTTCCATTTGAATATTGGGGTTAGATATGTTTTATAAGCATGAGGTTATCCCCTGTATTTAAGATATTTTCTTAATTTGTCTTCTAAACATTTTGAATTTCTTCTGTGTCCAGATAATGATTAAAAAAAAAATGTTTTATTTCAGAGAGAGAAAGGGAGAGAAATAGAAACATCAGTGATGAGAGATAATCACTGATCGACTGCCTCCTGCACACCCCCTACTGGGGATAGAGCCCACAACCTGGGCATGTGCCCTGACCTGTTAGTGAACCATGACTCCCTGGTTCATGGGTTAATGCTCAACCATTGAGTCACACTGGCCGGGCCCAGATAATTATTTTAAAATTTAATGTATAAGTATCAACAGGAAATTATATTAAAATAATCAAAACCAGAAGTAGGCTTAATTGATTTAAATAATTAATTAGCCTCTGTACCCTTTATCTGGTTGGTTTTTTGGAAAGAGTAGTTGCCAGACTTTTAAATAAAATAAGTTACTTTTTGCAGAAATTTAGCTTTTTTGTGAAGTGATAATAAACATAGATCTGTTTAATTGGGTTGGTGACTTTTAGCCAATATTAGGAGATTGGATTTTAAGGAATTTGAGGGTTGTTTCAGATATTTTTAGATGCATGTGGGCTAATTTACAACCTAGAATGCATTACACAGTTGACCCTTGAACAACATGGCTTTGAACTGTGCTGGTCCACTTATACATACACAGATTTTTTCCCAATAAATATACAGCCAGTCCTCCATATCTGTGCATTTTGCATCCACGAATTCAGTCAACTGCAGATTGAAAACAGTAGTTTTCAATCTGTGGCTGGGAATCTGTGGAAGTTGGCCCAACTGTATGCATTTTTCTCTGCCATTTTATATAGGGGACATGAGTACCTGCGGATTTTGGTATTCACAAGGGGCAGGGAGGCCGCGGATGTGTCCTACAACCAATCCTGTGCAGATACTGAGGGACAACTACAGTTAAGTTTTTGGGGATTCAAAAGTTCTACATGGATTTTTTACTGCACTTGGGTAGAGAGTCAGCACCTGTAACCCCTGCATTGTTCAATGGTCAACTGTATTTGCATTCTAGACCTTTGATTCAGTTGGGGTTTTTTATGACATTGTAACCAATTAAATACATTTATACCCTCTAAAACAAAAGCCCAAAAGTATAATAAATTTAATATAAATAATTTATATTAGTATTAACTCTGCAACTTCCCATTTTATATGTAGGTAGTTTGTTTCCAAGATCTTGAAAATCTTCACAAGAGTTTTTAGGAGTTTTTCTTTTAATAGATGTCAGTATGTCACTGTATAGAGTCAGGCTATGTTTCTTAAAATGAAATAAACATTTTATAGACCCTTAGAAGGGGTTATAGTAGATCATGTGTCTCAGCCTTCTGCCTTCAGGTGAGTGAATATCCAAACCTTACAAAACAGATGGTGGTTATATATTTTCTTCTTGAAGAACTCTAGGGATGGCCAATTCTTGGTTTTCCTCAGTTGCTAAAATGAAGGGTTTTATCACCTTCATAATCAAGAAAGTTTTCTGTGTATCTTGTTGAAACTTTCAGCTTTAGTAATGGTTTAGATTTTTTTTTTGATCATGTGTAATAATTTTATGTTAAGGCGGTTCCATGATTTTTCTTAATGCTTTTTTCTAGACAAGTTGTTGCATGGCACCGACCTTATTGTGTAGATCTTGAAGAGAGTACCTTCTCACACCTGCGTTCTTTTCTTGAGAGATACTGTGATAAAATAAACAGTGAGATTCCCCCACTCCCTTTCCCTTCATCAAGGTATGTTCTGTATATGTATATTTGTGTGTGCGCACGTGCATGTCTATTAATTACTCATTTCAAGTTTTGACTTATTTTCTTTTTATTTTTGGAATGCTGGATGAATTTATTTTTTTAATTCTTTGTTGTTTAAAGTAGTGGTTGCCAACCTTTAGGACCTCATGGACCGCCAGTGGTCTGTGGACCACCGGTTGGTGACGCTGCTCCTAAGGTTTCCTTAAACCAGCAGTCGCCAACCTTTTGGACCTCATGGACTACTAGTTGGCGAATGCTGGTTTAAAGTATTACATAGGTCTCCTTTTTCCCCCATTGACCTCTCCCCAGAGTTTTGACTTACTATTCTTTCTTGTTTGATTTTCCTCTCAATTATATGAAATTCTTTACAATCTAAAAAAGAGCTAAACTTTAGATACTTGTTGATAATAATCTTTCTGGAGAGTTACCCATAATTTCATGAATCATGTTTTAAAAATTACTGTTGGTCATAATTTCACAAAATTTTTGAAGAGAAAAAAATGTTACTGAAACTGGAAAGCACATGCTCTTTATGTTCCAAAAGTTCACTGCAGTTTATTTGATTTCAGGGAACACCATAGTTTCCTCAAGCTGTGCCTGAAGCTGCTATCAAATCACCTTGCTCTTGCACTTGCGGGAGGGGTAGCTACCAGCATTCTTGGGAGACAGGCAGGTCCACTTCGAAATTTGCTCTTCAGACTGATGGACTCAACTGTCCCAGATGAAATCCAAGAGGTAAGAGTATAGGACTCATGAATCTGTATCTCAAGGCACATTTTTCTCTGAGGTTGTAGCTTATAAATTCAACTATATCTTAGGAAACTTCAGTTGGATGTTCTTTCCCCTACTCCTATTTTCTTGGGAGAACAAATGTTTTTGGTCAATCTGACCTTTAAAATAGAGCTCAAATGTCATTTCTGAGAAACCCTTTCAGTCCCTGCTATCCTGCCAGGTTAGGTTTCTCTTATATGTGTTCTCATTGTAAGGCATTGTATTGAAGTTGTCTATTTATAAACATGCCTGTTTTTGAGCACCAGAAAATGAATTTATGAGGACAATGACCTAGTTTATTTTTTATTATGGTAAAATACATATAATATAAAATTTACCATCTTAACTATTTTTTAAGTGTACAGTTCAGTGGCATTAAATACATTCATAATGTTGTACAGCTATTACCACCATCCATCTCCATAACTTTTCATTTTGTAAAATTGAAATTCTATATCCATGTTTAATAACTTCCCATTTTCCCTCCCTCAAGCTCCTGGCAATTACCATTCTACTTTTTGTCTCTATGACTTGGTATGCTAGGTGTGTCTTATAAGTGGAATCATATACTGTTTGTCTATTCATGACTAGCTTGTTTCATTTATTACAATGTCTTCAAGGTTCATCTGTGTTGTAGCATATGGCAGTGTTTACTTCTTTTTTAAGGCTGGATAACCTTCTGTTTTATGTATATACCACATTTTGCTCACCCATTCATCCATCATATTTATGACCTTAGTTTAGACACTGATTTCTTAGCCAAAGCACAAGCAACTAAAGAATAAAAGGTAAATTGGACTTCATTAAAATGAAAAACATTTATGCTTCAAAGGACATTATCAAGAAAATAAAAATATAATTTACAGAATGGGAGAAATATTTGTAAATCATATGTCTGATAAGCTAGTTTTTGAATATGTAAAGGATTCTTACAACTCAACAATAAAAAAGATAACCCAATTTAAAAAAAATGAACAAAGAATCTGAGTAGTTGTGTCTCCAAAGATATAAATATAGTCAATAAAAACATGAAAAAATATACATTGTAAGTCATTAGGGAAATGCAAATAAAAACCACATGAGATATGCTTCATACCCACTAGAAGGCTATAATAAAAAAGACTGACAATGATAAATATTGGTGAGGATGTAGAGAAATTGGAACCCTGGTGGGAATGTAAAATGGAACACCTACTTTGGAAAACAGGTATTCTCTTAGTTACACATAGAGTTACTATGTAATGCAGCAATTCCACACCTAGATCTATACCCATGGAAACTGAAAACATGTCCGTGCAAAAATGTGTACAAGAATGTTTATAGCAATATCTATACTACTAATAAAGGAATATGCAAATTGTCTGGGATGCCATCACAATATAACGACCAAACAGCAGGCTGCTTGGGTCGACAAGGCCAACAGGGGGAGGGTATTAGTGAGGGATGACCAAACGACTAAACAGCAGGCTGCATGGGATGACCCGGTTGGCAGGAGGGTTAGTAAGGGACGACCAAACGACTGAACAGCAGGCTGCGAGGGGTGACCAGGTCGGCGGGGGGGGGTTGGGGCGGGCAGTTGGGGATGACCAGCCTGGCAGGGAGGCAGTTGGGGGCGAACAGGCCAGCAGGGGAGGGCAGGCAGGGGAGAGCAGTTAGGGGCAAGATCAGGCCAGCATGGGAGGGCAATTGGGTGTGACAGGTCAGCAGGGGAGGGCAGTTGGGTGCGACCAGGTTGGCAGGGGAGGGCAGTTAGGGGCCATCAGGCTGGTAGGGGAGGGCTGTTAGGGGCGAGATCAGGCTGGTAGGGTAGGGCAGTTGCGGGGGACCAGGCCAGCAGGGGAGGGCAGTTGGGGGTGATCAGGCTGGCAGGTGAGAGCAGTTGGGGGCAATCGTGCCCGTAGGGGAGGGAAGTTGGGGGCAATCGTGCCCATAGGGGAGGGCAGTTGGGGGCAATCAGGCTGGCAGGGTAGCAGTTAGGTGTCAATCAGGCCAGCAGGGGAGCAGTTAGGGGGCGATCAGGCTGGCAGGCGAGTGGTTAGGAGACAGCAGTCCTGGATTGTGAGAGGGATGTCTGACTGCCAGTTTAGGCATAAACCAGCAGTTGAACATCCCCCAAAGGGTCCCAAATTGGAGAGGGTGCAGGCTGTGCTGAGGGACATCCCCCCCCCCGTGCACAAATTTTGTGCACTGGGCCTCTAGTTATTTGTAATAGCCAAAAAGTAGAAATAAACAAATGTCTGTTAAATGGTGGATAAACAAAATGTAATATTACTCAGCTATAAAAAGAAATGAAAAACTGACACGTTACAATGTGACTGAACCTAGTAAACAGTATGCTAAATGAAAAAAGCCATATACAAAAGGCCACATGTTGTATGTTTCCATATACATGAAATGTTCAGGGTAAGCAAATTCATAGAGATAGAAAATAGATTAGTTGGTTGTTAGGGGTTTGAGGGAGGGAGAGATGAGGAGTGACTACTAATGGGCTCAGAGTTTCTTTGTTTGGGTGATGACAAAATTTTCTAAAATTAGTGGTGATGGTTGTTCAACTCTGAATATACTAAAAACCACTGAATTTCATACTTTCAAAAGGTGAGTCCTGGCCCGTTGGTTCAGTTGGTTGGATCATTGTCCCATGCATCAAAAGGTTGCAAATTCGATTCCCAGTCAGGGCATATACCTAGGTTGTGGGTTCAACCCCCAGTCGGTGCATGTATGGGAGGCAATCAATTGATTTCTCCCCCTCTTTCTCCCCCCCTCTCTCTGAAAAATCAATAAAAACATATCCTTGGGTGATAATTTTTTTTAAAAAAAAGGTGAATTTAGCCCTTTCGGCATGGCTCAGTGGTTGAGCGTCAACCTGTGAACCAGGAGATCAGGGTTTGATTCCTGGTCAGGGTACATACCCTGGTTTCAGGCTCAATCCCCAGTGGGGGGGCATGCAGGAATTTTATGACATGTGACTTACATGTCAGTTTAAAATAAAACAAAAAAGATGGTGATTTTTCTGCTGCAGGGGCATGTCGCTGGGATGTAGTAGGTAGGAGTGTTAACATTAACGTGAAACTGAGAATTTAATATCAGCAATAAGTAGTGAAATATTTTTTTAAAGGTTGATAAGTATTGGAATAAAGTAAAGAAAGTTAACTTAAAAAAAAATCCTTAGAATCGTTTATTTATTCCTTGAGCCTCCTTGGTAGCTACTCTGTGTTAGGAGAGTTCTTAGGAGATGGATTCTCCCAGGGTGTGCATAAGGCTGTTTCTGTTGAGGAATGTTTGTATTCCTTTTTCCTTCTCCCCGAAACTTCTAATAATTTATCTGTTTTCAGCAATCACTGTTGCTGTGTTTTGTTTCTTTCTTTTTTAGTGCTATATTTTGAACCAATTGTAGACTTAAGGAAAAGTTGCATAAATAATAGGATTTTCATGTATCTGTCACCCAGCTTCCCCTAATACTAATGTCTTTATATAACCACAGTACAGTGATCAAACCCTAGAAATTTCATTGGCTTAATACTATTAATTAAACTAAAAACCTTATTAGAAATTATATCAGTTTTCCACTAATGTCCTTGTTCTTTTGTAGGATCCTATCTAGGATCCCGTTTTGCATTTAATTGTTATTTCTCCTTAGTCTCCTGCACTCTGTTACAGTTCCTTATCTTTCATAATTGGGACACTTCAGGAGTTTTGCTCAACTTTGCAGAGAGCCTTACGAGGCCCAATGCTGTATTCAACACTAAATATTTGTTGGATGATGATTATTTAGTGGCAAATCGAAAATATGTATTCTGGTCTTCTTAAAGACATTTAAATAAGGACTTGCATGCTTTCTTTTTTCACATAACTTTTATTTAGATTTCCATGATCCACTTTCTGTGATTTCTGTGATCCTAATATCAGTGGATTTAATTTATCTTATTTATTAAAAAGGTAAGAACCAAGCCAATAAATACACTTTTCTTTTTTAATACTAGGTGGTAATTGAAACTCTGTCAGTGGGAGCAACCATGCTATTACCTCCATTACGAGAACGTATGGAGTTACTTCATTCTCTTTTACCCCAAGGACCTGATAGATGGGAAAGCTTATCCAAAGGACAGGTGAGCTTCTGCATGGTATCTAAGTAAACCAGTAATATCACATACAAAGCACAGAGAGAGAAAAATAAAACTAATCGATTGCCTTGTGTTTATGAAATAATAGTGCACTTAACTTGATGGTTCTGGTGAATCCTTGTATTTAATGTTTTCTGCTGGTTGAGTTCCCAGATTTCTAATGAAGGTGAAGTAAATGATAACTTATTAAATTATGGGGGTAATTATTAAAATTATGGCTAATTTTTCCAGTGTTGCTTACACTTTCAAATCAGAGACCTTTTAGTTTATTTGTAATGTACTGAGTTGAAATCAAGGGCATGCACTATTATTGATTCCATGCCCAGAACTTTGTCTGAAATTGCTTACATAAAAAGTAAAAGATGACTATTATGAAAAAGTATTTGATGATATGAGTGTGCGTATTCTTTTCTTTTTTTTAATATCTTCTGTACATTAAAGTAAGTACATTTTGCTTAATCAAGTAGAACAATCAATTGTAGAGTTAAACATGTCTGGGGAAAATGGTGCGTCCTTGTAATGTAATATTCACAGGTGCCTTGCAATGAGTATTTTGCATTAGCTTAGGTTTCAGTTACATATTTTAAACGTTAGAATAAATAGTTTCATTGGTAATTCTGTAGAAGAATGTGTAGTATAGTTTATTTGTTGACGTTTCTGACTCCTTTCTATGTACAGTGCTAAAATCATTATGCAGAGTATGCCATTTTAGCTTAGAGTTTTAGGTTTTATAATAAAGAATGGAATAAAACTCTAAGTTGCATTTTCCCAAGTGGTATTAATGGGATAGCTTTTCTTTTTTAAATTTTTCTTTCTTTCTTTTTTTTTTTTTCAGAGAGAGGAAAAGAGAAAGGTAGGGAGGGAGAAACATCGATGTGAGAGGGAAACATTGAAGAGTTGCCTCCCACATGTGCCCCGACTGGAAACCGAACCTGCTACCTTTTGGTGTATGGGATGATGCTCCAACTCACTGAGCCACACCAGCCAGGGCCAGATAGCTTTTCTTTTGATTACTTATTTGCTAAAAGATTATTGTTAATCAGAATATGAAGTAGATTATTTAGCATCATTAGTATAGTTTTTTTCTGGGATCTTTTTTTTTCTAGTGAGTTTTAAGCTAATTCCTATTTTATCAATGGAAATATTTTTCTTTAGAGAATGCAACTGGATATCATTCTGACAAGTTTGCAAGATCATACCCATGTAGCCTCCTTACTTGGCTATAGTTCACCCTCTGATGCTGCTGACCTCTCTTCTGTGTGTACTGGCTACGGAAACCTGCCAGATCAACCTTATGGCACTCAGAGCTGCCATCCAGACACCCATCTAGCTGAAATTTTGATGAAGACTCTCTTAAGGAATTTAGGATTTTATACAGTAAGTTCTTTTTTGTGTGTGGTTAAAATAATAATAATAATAATGAAGCTCTTATTTTTTTCTTTGTTTTTAGAGGTGGAAGATATCACTTTACGTCAAGATATTTTGACATTTAAACACTAATGAAATAAAGCTCTAGATTCCACTCCTCCATAGGGCAAAAACATGTCAAATCTTCTGAAATATTGTGGCTGCCTACTGACTTATAATTGACAATTCCAAAGAGATTTATTTTAGAATTTTACCAAATTTTTTTTTGATGTTAATGAATAAACAGATACAAATAGTCAACAACATTTTGCAAGAGAGGAATAATGAGGATGGGTATAATAATGATTGACTTTACCAGATATAATCTTATAATTAAACAATATGATTGGCACTAACTAAGAATAGGCTGTTCAACTGGAGAAAAGAAGGTGGACACTGTAGCTTTCCCTGTATTAGGGGGCCATTAATTTTTACTTTGTGGTGTTCCTTAGATCCATCTCTTTTTTTCTTTTCATTTCTATAGGTTCTAACTCAGGCCATCAGGACCTAATATTAATAGTAGTGTTATAGCTGTTTTCACTATTGGTGTCTTCTCAGTATCCTACTGCTGGAATAACCTTGTTTTATTAAAAAACAAGATTGTATTAAATTAAAACTTTTTCAGACCTTTTATCATTTGGCTTACATACCACTCTTGATCTCCTGCACATGGCATACCTATCTTCTGCTTGCTCTTCTGTCTACCAATCTGTAACTTAAAAAAACACACAATCATTATTGTTGAAAGTATCACATATGTCTCCTTTTTCCCTCATTGACCCCCTCTGGTCCACCCCCACCCCCTGTCCCAGACCTTCACCACCCTATTGTCAGTGTCCATGGATTATACATATATGCATACAAGTTCTTTGGTTGATATCTTCCCATCTACCAACCCACCCCCCGCCTTATTTTAGGAATCCTTGCCGAAATAACCCCATCTAACCATAGCATTATAACTGCATACCCTTTAGCAATTTTTAGAGTCAAAATGTACTGTATAACTTAACTTCAACTTGTTTGTGTATCCTTTCACATTGTTTCCTAGACCTCTTCAGTGTCAGGTCGGTATATTCTTTTCCTTCTATATAAGTTTTAGCATTTTGTTCTGCCTACATTAAAAGGTTGTTGACTAGATTAGAGTATAGTTGTTCTTATAAATTATTTTCTGTCAGATATAAGAATGTAAATTTGACCTGATATTTGACTATAAGTGGAATGGGAAGTGATATATATATATACACACACACACACACATACATACATATATATACACACACACATACCCACTTGTTATTGTCTGAAATTTTTTTCCAAAGTTTTAAGGAACATTTATGCTAAATTAAAGTAGTTCCTTTATTATGTCATCAGGGCTAAGGTAGATGTGTATTTTATGTGGACATGGCAATAAAATACTACTTTTGGGCTAAAATAATAAATTATCTTAATCTGTTTGGTCTGCTATATCAGTACCCTGGACTGGGTGCCTTATAAAGAACACAAATTTATTAATTAGTTTGCAGATGGGAAATCCAGGACAAAGGCACTGGAGGACTGGGTGGTTTTCTTGCCTGTGTCCTCACACAGGCAAGCTCTCTGTGATCTCTTTTGTAAGGGCATAATCCCATTCATGAGGGCTCTGCCCTCACAACAATTCACCTTCCAAAGATCCTGCTTCCAATTATTAAAATATTTGGGGAGATTAGCCTTCAACATATGAATTTTGAGGGGATACAAACAGTCAGTTTCTCTCTAATAGTGCTTATTTGGGAGCTTATAATGGTGCTTATATTGCAAGGGTCTTAAAATGTTCTGAGATCCTCTTTTGCATATTGTAAACAGACCATATATTATGCATAAAGATGTTCATTGCATTATTAATTATAACCAACTAGAAGCCCAGTGCATGAAATATTGCACGGGTAGGGTCCCTAGCAGCTGCCCGCCAGGGCCTCCCTTCCCCTGGCTGCCTGCTGCTGCTGCTGGCCGGGGCCTCCCTTCGCAACCGCCTTAGCCAGGCACTGCCTGCTCACCTGCTCCACCATCCCGCTGCGGTCCTGCTCTCGTCAGGGCCCATGTGGGTTGGCAGTACCTCCATTGCCGCCCACTGCCAGCGCTGTGTCGCTGACACCTGCTATGTTCCACGCCACCTCCTGGTGATCAGCGCACGTCTAACTCCTGGTTGGTCAAACTCCCGCCCGTAGGTACAATTTTCATATTAGCCTTTTATTATATAGGATAATAAGAAGTTAGAAACAACTGAAATGTCTAAAATGTGGGAATGATTAAATTATATGATGATATATATATATATATATATATATATATATATATATCTCCTATCTAATAAAAGAGAAACATGGTAATTAGCGTACGACCACTACCCTTCCCATTGGCTAATCAGGGCGATATGCAAATTAACTGCCAGCCAAGATGGCGGCCGGCAGCCAGGCAGCTTGAAACTAACATGAGGCTTGCTTGCTTCAGTGACGGATGAAACCCGTTTCCCACCTGCCTTGCCGGCCTCTGAGCCTGCAGTTTAAGAAACATTGTAACAAATATAGAAGCTAAACAAAACCCCAGAAACCAGCTTTCAGCAGGCTGGGATCTCAGAGCTGGAGTTGATACAGAGTTTCGATTATAGAACCTAAATAAACCAGATACCTACTTTCAGCAGCTGAGGCCTCAGAGCTGGAGCCAGAGCTAAACCTGGCCCAGAATAAAAAAAAAAAAAGAAAAAAAGGAGCAGTTGGGAGCTTCAGTCCCAGCCTGAAAACAGCCCTCAGCACCTCACCCAGACTGGCCAGGCACCCCAGTGGGGACCCCCACCCTGAAGGGTGTGTGACCAGCTGCAAACAGCCATCATCCCCTCACCCAGGCTGGCCAGGCACCCAAGTGGGGACCCCCACCCTGATCCAGGACACCCTTCAGGGCAAACCAGCCAGCCCCCACCCATGCACCAGGCCTCTATTCTATATAGTAAAAGGGTAATATGCCTCCCAGCACCGGGATCAGCAGAGCCGCGAGGCCTCCCGGCACCGGGATCAGCGTGACAGGGGGCAGCGCCCAAACCCCCTGATTGCCCTGCGGCTCTGTGTGTGACAGGGGGCGGGGCCACAACCTCCCTATCCGCCCTGCTCTGTTCCTGACAGGGGAAGGCGTCCCAACCCCCTGATCAGCCCTGCTCTGTGCCTGATAGGGGGAGCTCCCCAACCCCCTGATCACCCTGCGGCTCTGTGTGTGACAGGGTGTGGCGCCCCAACCCCACCCCCACCCCATGGGCCCTGCTCTGTGTGTGACGGGGTAGAGCCATAACCTCCCCATTGGCCCTGCCCTGGGTGTGACTGTGGCAGCGCCCCAACCCCCTGAATCGCCCTGCTCTGTGTGTGACAGGGGGCAGTGCCCCAACTCCCCTATCGGCTGTACTCTGTGAGTGACAGGGGGGAGCTCCTCAACCCCCTGATGGGCCCTGCTCTGTGCATGACAGGGGGGAGCTCCCCAACCCCCTGATTGACCCTGCTCTGTGCGTGACAGGGGGCAGCTCCCCAACCCCCTGATTGGCCCTGCTCTGTGCATGACAGGGGGTGGCGCTGCAACCTTTCCATCAACCCTGCCTTGAGTGTGACAGGGGGCGGTGCCCCAACCCCCGAATCGGCCCTACCCTGAGCATGACTGAGGGTGGCATTGCAACCTCCCAATCCGCCCTGCTCTGTGCATGACAGGGGGCGGCGCCCCAACTCCCCAATCGGCCCTGCTCTGAGCCCGACCAGAGGCTGCACCTAGGGATTAGGCCTGCCCCCTGCCACCCAGGAGCAGGCCTAAGCCAGCAGGTCGTTATCTCCCGAGGGGTCCCAGACTGCGAGAGGGCACAGGCCGGGCTGAGGGATCCCCCCTCCCCCCCGAGTGCACAAATTTTTATATGCTCAATGAAATATTATATAACTCAAGTTTTATATACACTAGGGGCCCAGTGCACATATTTGTGCACCTTTAAAGGAACTGTGGGCCACAAGGCTGCGGTGGGCGCAGGGGCGGGTCTCGCCCCATCCTCCATGCCCCAGCCCGGCCCCTCCCGCTGTGGCCCTTGGTCCCCTCTCTGTCAGCAGCCCAGCTGCCGCCACTCTCGTGCTGATGGCACTGGCCTTGCTCACACCTGCTGATGGCGCAGAGCGATTGGGGCCTGCGCCAGCAGCGGGTGCGAGAGGAGCCAGCGCTGTCAATGTGTGTGAGCAGCAATTGCTGCCCTGATTGCCCTTCACGAGCAGGGGGAGGTGGAGAAGCCCTGAGAGGCTGGCAGCCGCCACTCGCACCCGCTGACAGCGCCGAGCGATCGGGACCGGCACCCAGCGGTGGCAGTGCATGTGAGCAGCGGCTCTGGCGCCGGCTACAGGTGTGAGTGGGGCCATCACCGGCAGCAAGTGCAAGAGGTGGCTGTGGTCCCCGATTGTCCCTCAGGAGCAGGGGGAGGTGGAGAAGTCCAGAGGAACGATTGGGGCCGGCAGCCAGCCACTCGCACCTGCTGATGGCACCAAACAATTGGGGCCGGAGCCAGGCACCGGCAGTAGATGAGAACAGCGGCTCTGATGCCAGTAGTGGATGCGTGTGGAGCTGGTGCCAGCAGCATGTGTGAACGTCTGGTGGGACCACGGCATGTGGGAGCAAGGAATTTTCAGTAACCACTAGAGGCTCGCCCGGATGACAGTGACCGGTGCACTGGACGGTGGTGCCCCTGCTCACCTGCTCCACCATACTGCCATGGCTGATGCCTGCCATGTTCCACACTCTGCTGCCTGCTGCTGATGCCTTCCATGTTTTGTGTGCACCCCCTGGTGGTTAGCACACGTCATAGCGACCAGTTCGGTTGTTCCGCTATTCGGTCTATTTGCATAGTAGGGTTTTATATATATAGGTGGTTTATGAAAATGTAGATAATATTTGTGAATTTGTTGGAAAAGAGAAGAGTAAAAATAGAATGAGCAATATTATCAAAAAGTCACAAAAATCAGGAAAGAAATACATCAAAAATATTAATAGTGATTTTCTTTGGGTGATTGGCTGAATGATGCTTTTAAGTTTTTTAAAATACAGTTTTGGTACTTTCTAAATTTTTTACATTATGCATTTAAAAAAATATTTTAAACTTGAAATAATTTAAAGCTTACACAAGAGTTATAAGAATCATTCAAAGAACTCCGTGTATTCTTTACCCAAATTTGCCTTATCTATCTATCTATCTATCTATCTATCTATCTATCTATCTGTCTATCGATCTTTTTCTTCTAAATCATTTGAGGTAAGTTGCAGATGTCATGCTGGCTATTCCTAAGCACTTAAACATGTATTTCTTAAGAAGAAGTACATTCTCTCACATGACAACAGAACATTTATAGAATTCAAGAAATTTATCATTGATGCAGAACTACTATCCTATATAATATCACCCTAATATGCAAATCGACCGAATGGTGGAATGACTGGTCGCTATGAACTGACCACTAGGGGGCAGACACTCAACGTAGGGGCTGCCTCCTGGTGGTCAGTGTGCTCCCACAGGGGGAGTGCTGCTCAGCCAGAAGCTGGGCTCATGGCTGGTGAGCGCAGCGGCAGTGGCGGGAGCCTCTGCGGCAACACTAAGGAGCAGCGAGCTGAGCTGTAGGGAGCAGCAAGCAGGTGGCTGGTAAGGAGAGAGGGGTCCCGGACTGTGAGAGGGCACAGGCTGGGCTGAGGGATCCCCCCACACCCCCAGGGCACAAATTTCATGCACCCGGCCTCTAGTCTAATATATAGTCCATATTCAAATTTCTATAATTGTCCCATTAAATTGTCCTTTATATCAGCTCCCTTTCAATCCAGGATCACATATTGTATTTAATTATCATCTCTACTTAGTCCACTTATTTATTTTACTTTTTTTTTAAATCTTCATCTGAGGACATGCTTCTTAAATTGATTTGAGACAGAGAGGGAGGGAGAGAGAGAGAGATTGAGAGATTGGTTGCCTCCTGTACGCCCGATGACTGGGGAATTGGAACCACAACCTTTTGGTGTATGGGACGGCACTCCAACCAAGTGAGCTACTTGGCCAGTGCTAGTCCACTTATTTCTTTTATAGTCAGAAATAAAATTCCTTTTTAAGAATTGTGATGTTAGAAATTCACAAACATGTGAAAACAAAAACTTTACAGAAATCTGGAAAACAATAGCATTAAAATGTTGAAATATGTTGTCTTTGGGTACTGTACTGTTTTCCTATTATTTTCTGTATTTTCAAAATTTCTTTGGTGAAATATGTATTGTTTCTTTAATGGAAAAACAAATTGAGATTTTTTGATAAATCTTATCTAATAGCTAATAACAACATAGCAATGATTTAAAAATCTATAATATTGAAGAAAGATGGCAATGGCTTCTTAAATCAGAATCATTTATAGTAGAACCTTACTTTCATTTTCAAGCACTTCATATATGATCTTCATTTATGTATCATTTTAGGATCAAGCATTTGGAGAGCTAGAAAAGAATAGTGATAAATTTCTGCTTGGAACATCATCTTCGGAGAACAGTCAGCCTGCTCATCTTCATGAACTGCTGTGTTCACTGCAGAAACAGCTGCTGGCATTTTGTCACATCAATAACATTAGCGAGGTATTTGATTCTTTGCCTTTTATGGTGATCTCTCAGGGACCTTGAAACTCAGATATTTGGTTAAGCCATGACATTTGTGTACCTTGAATCTTTTAAAGTGTAGTAATTTAGCAACTTTTCCCCCTCAGAATTCAAGCAGTGTGGCATTGCTTCATAAACATCTTCAGCTCTTGTTGCCTCATGCCACAGATATTTATTCACGTTCTGCAAATTTACTCAAAGAAAGTCCTTGGAATGGCAGTGTTGGAGAAAAATTAAGAGGTATGTTTAGAACTAGCTTTCAAATGTAATCAGTGATTATAAAATAAGAGTCCTTAGCCTTTCCAAAGCCTTATGAGGGCCTGAAACCTCTGAGTAGAATAAGGATGATCTTGAATCTCCTTATTGAAAACCTCTTTGATTTGGATTGATTTTGGGGTGATGGTAATAGTGATTGATCTGGTTAATCTTAAAAGAAGCTCTTGGCATGACAGAGGCCTAATTTTAAGACGTTGGATGATATATACTCAAAGTGATTAATATTAAGTGGTATAAAGTGAGATTTTTAATTTGCTATTTCTTTACCTTCATCATTTTCCAGTGTTCCTTTTTTCTTCTTGAAATGCCTTCTTTTCCTTGGGCTTCTGTGTAGTCATAATCTGTTTTTACTCATATATCTCTGGTCACTGTTTTTTGTTGGTTCCTATAAACTCCTCTTTCTTGGACATGCCCTTTAATGTGTATGATCCTCTGACTTTTGTCCTAAACCCTTATTTTTCTCCCTGAATGATCCTATCAGGTCCCATTGCTTTTAACCACCATATGTATGTTGACTCCTGTATCTGCACCTAGCTGAGAACTCCCCTTTTCACATGGACCTTTCTCTAGTTACCTACTGGTGTCTTTTTTTGTTTGTTTTAAAGGCAACTAAAATTCAGTATGTCTGTCCAAAACCAATTTACTCTGAGGTTCCCCCACTGAAAAAAGAGACTGCTTACTAGACATTTCCATTTTGCTGTTGCACGGGCATTAAAATTTAATCCATTCAAACTGAACTCATCTCTGAATGATCCACCCAAAATACAATGAAGTATTGAAACAAATGTGATTTAAAACCGATAGTGATAATAAAAAGATAGATGCTTTGAGGTGATGTTAATTTTTTAAAAAGTAAATTTGGTTTAAAAAACATAAAAGGCTTCCCTCACTAAAATGAAAGCACTATGAGGACAGGAATTTTTATGTCTTTTTTCATGGCTGTATCTCACCTAGAACAGTGCTTGGTATGTTGTATAGGTACTCGGGAAATATTTTTTTTGAGTAAACCCAAAGAGGATAGATTTGTGAATCAGAAATTCATAATGCATTTTAAGGGAAGGAGTTATAATCTTTTGAATTTCTTGGCATGAGGTTACGTATGCTTTCCCACAAAGTGTCTGTTGGTGGCACTCTCTGCAAGTAAGTAAATACTAATATCAAGCCACCTACCAGGTAGGTGTTCAACAAAGAGTTACTGAATTAGTGTATTGTAAGTTAAAATTTATTGGTTTTAAAGTTCGTAACATGTTGAATTGATCCATGTTGAATTTCTTACCCTTCATAGATGTGATATATGTCTCAGCTGCAGGCAGTATGCTCTGCCAGATTGTTAATTCCCTACTGTTACTCCCTGTGTCCGTGGCTCGGCCTTTATTGAGTTACCTCCTCGACTTGTTGCCACCTCTTGATTGCCTTAATAGACTCCTGCCAGCTGCCGCTCTTTTAGAAGACCAAGAGTTACAGTGGCCTCTTCATGGTAAGTAAAGATGGTAAAAGAGCAAATAATGCTTTTGAGAAAAGTTGTTCCTCTTTGCATTCATCAGGTAAATTCTATTTGACACTTGGATATGTTATGTAATGAAAAAGATAAAGTTGTCATCTTCTCAGAGATTATAGTCTAAAGTGGGCTCTTATATGGGAAAACATTACGAAGTTGCTCACATATAATAATGTCATGAGTAGGATGTTTATATGGTCAGCAGGTTTGAATAGTATATTTTACTGATTCTAAGAAACTTTTTTTAACCTAAATTTTGACATGGTTTAAATTAGAATACATGTTACAATGGATGATAGGGAAGCTTTCTTTCCTTTTGTTTCCTTTTCTATAATATTCTTATTAATTTAAGAGAGAGGAAGGGAGAGGAAGAGAGAAACATCAATATTAGAGAGATACATCTATCGGTCACCTCCCATATGCGCCTTGACCTGGGATTGAGCCCACAATCTGGGGATGTGTCCTGACTGGGAATTGAACCAGTGAGCTTTTGGTGCACTGGACAATGCTCAACCGAGTCACACCAGCCAGGGCAGAAAAGCATTCTTTCATAATTCAGTCAGCAGCATAAGGACACATTTTATAGTCAATAGATGGATTTGATTTTAAAAGTTTTATTTCTTGCCCTAGCTGGTTTGGCTCAGTGGATAGAGCGTTGGCTTGTGGGCTGAAGGGTCCCGGGTTCCATTCCGGTCAAGAGCACATGCCTGGGTTGTGGGCTCGATCCCCAGTAGGGGGTGTGCAGGAGGCAGCTGATCAATGATTCTCTCTCATCATTGATGCTTCTATCTTTCCCTTTCCCTTTCTCTCTGAAATCAATAAAAATACATTTTTAAAAAAGTTTTATTAAGTGCAAAAATTTTTATTTTTAAATCTCTTTGACAGTAAAATATTTTTTATTTTGGTTGGATATATAGATAACTGAATGCAAAAGATGGGAATTGAGAACCTATTTTTCTGTGTTTTCCCTTTTAGATATTTTATAGGAAGTAACATTCTGATTTTAGGCAAGGCACTTGAAATTGCTTAATTTATAAAATGCTGATGATTCTGTGTATTTGAATATAGCTTAAAATATCGTCTAGAAAACAGTGTGTTTTCCCACTGAAGTCTCTGTGTCCTAAGGCTATCAAAGGAGTTTCATTACTACAATTTTAAAACGTTTCAAGTTTAAGTGAGGGTCCCATGTTTTGATCTTGGACTAATGCATAAAAAGATCCTAGATTTTAGTCTTGGCTCTGCTAGTAATTTGGCTGTCTGATCTTAGGCAAGTCACTTACAACTTCTTAAAGCCTTTGTTTGTTTCTCCTGGAAAGATTAAGGTTAACAAGATGACATTGAGGGCCTATATTACTTTAACATTGTATGGTTCTGTGACAACTGGATTTAGATGAAGTCAAGTGTCAAGGTTACAGCTGTGTTGTTTAGGTTACAGCTGATGTTGATTAGGCTTAATATGGAGCCATTCGAGGTTTACCCTCCCTTTGCAAAAGCATCTCAGAACTTTGCATTAGTTGATTAGGTGTCATTTTATTTTGGATTTTCACATCTGTGTTTACAATTGATATTTTTCTATAATTTTTCTGTGATGCTATTATTGTATTATTTTTACTACCACCATTATACCAACCTCATAATATCAGTTTAGAATCTTCCTTTTCCCCCCCCTTTTTTTTCTGAAATAATTTGTGTAAGATAGGGATTATCTTTTCTTGAGGTTTAGAAGACTTTATCTATAAAACTATCTGTGCCTGGTTTTTTTAGATAGACTTTGGCTATTAGTTTTCTTTCTTAGAGGTTTTGTTCTCTTTCAGCTTTTTGTTTTTTTATCAAGCCCATTTTGGAAATTGATTTTTTTCCAGAAAATATCATTTGTTGGTTTTCATTTATTTATATAAAATTGTTCATAATATTTACTCATGATTTCTTAAAATCTCTGTTGTTAAATCCTCTTGTGTATTCCTAATTAAAAAACATTTTAAAAAAATCCTTACCCAAGGATATGTTTCTATTGATTTTTAGACAGAAAATCAATAGGAGGGGAGAGGGAGAAGGAGAGGGAGAGTGAGTGAGTGAGAGAGAAACATTGGTATGAGAGAGGAACATCAATCAGTTGCCTCCTGTATGCACCCTGACCAGGGATCAAACCCGCAACCTGCCCGGGAATTGAACCTTCAACTTTTTGGTGTATGGGATGATGCTCCAACCAACTGAGGCACACTGGCAGCGCTTTTATTCCTGATTTTTGAATTTTTTAAAGATTACTTTTTTAGAGATTTATGCATCTTTATTAGGCTTTTCAAATAACCAATTTTGGATTTATTGATCTGGTTTCTCCCCTCCTCCCACTATACCCCCCTACACACAATTTCACTGATATCTGTTTTTATCTTTATGGCTAAGTTTTATCTTTATGGTATAGTTTTTTGTTTTTTTGTTTTTTTAATGTGAAGAACTGTTGAAAGCAAATGTACAAAAAGAAAGCATGGGTCTGGATCTTAGTATAATTCTCAATTCAAGCTTTAAAGGTATTAATACTAAATGTAATTTTACAAAATCAACCTTGTTTTGATTTTGGATGGATGCGTTGTTTCAAGTACTCTTATGGTAAAATTTGATCTGGATAATGAAAAGTAGGAATAGAATCCTTTGGGTTAATTCTGTCATATACTATTTTAATGTTTATCTTAAAATTAATAATTTTACAAAGGAAAACTTTGATAAGTATAACTTATCTGAATGTTTTAAATTAGTAAAGGAAATATATACAGAAAGTGTTATAATTTCTTTTCATTATAAGATTATTTTGCTTCAGTGTCTTATTATAATGCAAGAGAAAGCTTGAGAATCTTGAATACCTGATAAGGACACAATTACTAATGATTTTTGTCTTCAGGAGGGCCAGAACTGATCGATCCTGCTGGCGTGCCATTACCTCAGCCAGCCCAGTCCTGGGTGTGGCTTGTGGATCTGGAAAGAACAATTGCTCTCCTTATTGGGCGATGTCTTGGTGGCATGCTTCAGGGCTCCCCTGTGTCTCCGGAGGAACAGGACACTGCGTATTGGATGAAAACACCACTTTTTAGTGACGGTGTAGAAATGGACACCCCTCAGTTAGGTAATGTGCTTTTTCACAACATTTAAAATATATAGTTATGTTTGTACCTCCATTGGAGATTTCATTTATTCTGGATTTGCTGAATAGAAAACTGATAGGAAACTAAAGTGGCATTTGTAGGGTAGGGGATCTGAGACTATAAATTGGAGCTCTGAGAAAAACAGTTAAATCCTGCAACATTGTGTAGTGAAAAGAGCCTTTAAAATAGGAAAATGAAGGCCTAGTCCTATTCTGTCATTATTTATCACTCATTTGGAGCAACTTATCTAATCCATAAAAATGGGAAAATTCTTGATTAATTGTCTTCTGGGGTTTAGAGGTTATGAAACTGCTTCATAGAATATAAAGCTTTGTAAGTTTACCACCATGACTTACCAGTGCTTGGTTTTCAAACACCTCTCAGATGTGAGTGGCAGTCCTCCTCCTCCTTGCCGGTCCTGCTTTCATGTTGTTGTTACCTTGTGTGATTCTTCATTTATTTCCTCCTTATTTATGGTATCTTTGGAGATTCCTTTGTTCTGCCTCATCTTCTACTTGTCTACTTTGCTGGGAAGCTACCTCTCTGACTGTCTGAACATAAGAATTTCTCCAGTTCCTAAACAGATAATCTAGTTGTTTATCTAGGATAGGTCCTTTAATTAATGTCTCTGGGTTTCTAATTTTAATCCATAAAATAATGAGTTAGATTAGAAAGCCTACGTGGTCATATTAGATCTAAAGTTCATTATCTATATACTAGAGGCCCGGTGCACAAAAATTTGTGCACTCGGTGGGGAAGGGAGGGTCCCTCAGCCTGGCCTGTGCCCTCTCGCAGTCTGGGACCCCTCGGGAGATAATGCCCTGCTGGCTTAGGCCCGCTCCCGGGTGGCAGAGGGCAGGCCCAATCCCTAGGTGCAGCCCCTGGTCGGGCTCAGAGCAGGGCCGATTGAGGAGTTGGGGCACTGCCCCCTGTCATGCACAGAGCAGGGTGGATCGGGAGGTTGCGATGCCACCCTCAGTACGCTCAGGGTAGGGCCAATTGGGGGGTTGGGGCACCGCCCCCTGTCACACTCAAGGCAGGGTCGATGGGAAGGTTGCGGTGCCACCCCGTCATGCACAGAGCAGGGCCCATCAGGGGGGTTGGGGCTCCGTACCCTGTCATGCACAGAGCAGGGCCAATCAGAGGGTTGGGGCGCTGCCCCCTGTCACGCACAGAGCAGGGCCAGTCGGGGTTGGGGAGCTCCCCCCTGTCATGCACAGAGCAGGGCCGATCAGGGGGTTGAGGAGCTCCCCCCTGTCACTCACAGAGTAGGGCCTATAGGGGAGTTGGGGCACCACCCCCTGTCACACTCAGGGCAGGGCCGATGGGGAGGTTATGGCTCTACCCCATCACACACAGAGCAGGGCCTGTGGGGGGGGGGGGTTGGGGCGCCGCCCTCTATCATCCACCGAGCAGGGCCGATCAGGGGGTTGGGGCGCCGCTACTCTCACACTCAGGGCAGGGCCAATGGTGAGGTTATGGCTCTACCCCGTCACACACAGAGCAGGGCCCGTGGGGGGGGGGGTGGGGTTGGGCCACCGCACCCTGTCACACACAGAGCAGGGCCGATCAGGGGGTTGAGGTGCCGCACCCTGTCACACACAGAGCCGCAGGGTGATCAGGGGGTTGGGGAGCTCCCCCCAGAGCAGGGCCGATCAGGGGGTTGAGGTGCCGCACCCTGTCACACACAGAGCCGCAGGGTGATCAGGGGGTTGGGGAGCTCCCCCCTATCAGGCACAGAGCAGGGCTGATCAGGGGGTTGGGGCGCCTTCCCCTGTCAGGAACAGAGCAGGGCGGATAGGGAGGTAGTGACCCCGCCCCCTGTCACACACAGAGCTGCAGGGCGATCAGGGGGTTTGGGCGCTGCCCCGTCAGCTGATTCCGGTGCCAGGAGGCCTCTCGGCTCCGCTGATCCCGGTGCTGGGAGGCCTCGTGGCTCCGCTGATCCCGGTGCTGTGAGGCATATTACCCTTTTACTATATAGAATAGAGGCCTGGTGCATGGGTGGGGCTGACTGGTTTGCCCTGAAGGGTGTCCTGGATCAGGGTGGGGGTTCCCACTGGGGTGCCTGGCCAGTCTGGGTGAGGGGCTGAGGGCTGTTTTCAGGCCAACTGAAGCTCCGAACTGCTCCTTTTTTTCTTTTTCTTTTTTATTCTGAGCTAGCTTTAGCTCTGAGGCTCCAGCTCTTAGGCCTCCGCTGCTGAAAGAAGGTATCTGGTTTGTTTCGGTTCTATAATCGAAACAATGTATAACTCCAGCTCTGAGATCCCAGGCTCGCTGAAAGCAGGTTTCTGGAGTTTTGTTTAGCTTCTATATTTGTTACAATGTTTCTTAAACTCCAGGCTCAGAGGCCGGCAAGGCAGGCGGGGAACGTTGGTTTCCTCCGTCACTGAAGCAAGCAAGCCTCATGTTAGTTTCAAGCTGCCTGGCTGCCGGCAACCATCTTGGCTGGCAGTTAATTTGCATATCACTGATTAGCCAATGGGAAGGGTAGTGGTCGTACGCTAATTACCATGTTTCTCTTTTATTAGATAGGATATAAAAGGCTAAGTGTCCGTCCTTTCATCCATCTGACTGGTAGCTATGACGCACACTGATCACCAGGGGGTGGACACTCAATGCAGGAGCTGCTGTGAAGTGCATGGGCCACCTATACTAATAAAAGGGTGATATGCTAATTAGACCAGATATCTTCCAGACATTCTTCTGGACGTCCTTCTGGACAAAGCCACAGTGGCGGGGACTGAGGCAGAGGCGGTTAGGGGCGATCAGGCCGGCAGGGGAGAACAGTTAGGGGTGATCAGGCAGGCAGGCAGAGTGGTAAGGGGCGATCAGGCAGGCAGGCAGTGGTTAGGGGCGATCAGGCAGGCAGGCAGAGAGGTTAGGGGCGATCAGGCAGGCAGGCAGAGAGGTTAGGGGCAATCAGGCAGTCAGGCAGAGTGGTTAGAGGTGATCAGGCAGGCAGGCAGGTGAGTGGTTAGGAGCCAGCAGTCCCGCAGGGATCGGACATCCCCTGCGGGGTCCTAGATTAGAGAGGGTGCAGGCCAGGCTGAGGGACACCCCCCTCCCCCGCATGAATTTTGTGCACCAGGCCTCTAGTTTAAAAATAAACAACACCATGGACTTGGCACTGACAAAACCAGCACTCTGCTTCCCCCAAGTAGGACACAGGCCCTGCACCACCCCAGAGCGACACCCTACCAAATTTCAGCCAATGCTGCCAAGACCCCATGGCACAAAATGTGGCCCACAGCCCAGCCCAGCCCAGAAACGGTCGCTGTGGGCACCAGGTAATGACATCGCATAGCAATGCCTGGCCTCTTCTCCCTAGCAACTAGTCTCCTTGGAGTTTCTTCAGCCCAGGAACACAACTTGCTTTATACCCAGGTGCAGACATTTTACAGTTTAACCAAATGTCTGTGAAGCATTTTCCTGTGCCTCATCTCATTTGATCTTCAATAGTCCTGGAGTACGTAGATAGGAGACTCAGTAGAATCCTATTTTCTTTTTATTAGCTGGAAAACGGAGATTTAGAAAAATGTAGAAACTTGACCCGACTGGAAAGAAGTAAGAAATGGTGGAACTTGAAAATGACTTCAGGTTTTCTCACTGTGCAGAATATAGTCAAACACTGCTGCAGTTAAATATTTTACCCTTTGTTCTCCCTGCATGATCTACAATAATAATCTGCTTCATGTTGATATTTACTGCTGTGTTGCTGACAATTACCTGAGAGAGAAGTTGGGGTGCTTCACTAGGCTGGAAAAAGTTTAGCTAAATCAGAAAACAGGTCTAATTAAGCAAGTTTATCCTATATAATAAAGAGGGAATTTGCAAATTGACTGTCACTCCCCCACAAAGATGGCGGCGCACATAGTGGATGGGGGGGTGTGGGGGTTTCCGTAACACAAGGTGACTGCACCCACAGTGGAGGCCGAGTTCCTGTAACGAGCCTTAACAAGCAATCAGCAGGGACCTGAGACTGTGCCCTCCCCAACACTCCCCCCCCTCCCCAGGGGCTTGACAGGACCTCAGGCTGCACCTCCCCTGCCTGGCAGGGCTTGATGGGGGACCTCAGGACACACCGCCATGCCCTGGCACCAGATCAGGGGACCTGAGGCCGTGCCCCCTGCCTGGTGGGTCTTGACAGGGGACCTCAGGCCATGCCCCCCTGCCCTGCAGGGCTTGACGGTGACCTCAAGGTGCGTCCCCCAGCCGGTCCTGGGCCGGGGGACCTCAGACTGTGACCCCTTGCCCAGGGGGCCTGATGGGGGACCTGAGGCTGTGCCTCCCTCCTGGCGCCGGGCCAGGGGACCTGAGGCTGTGCCCCCCGTCTGGTGGGGCTTGACGGGGATCTTAGACTGCACCCCCAGCCTGGCTTGATGGGGGATCTCAGGCTGCGTCCCCCACCCGGCGGGGCTTGATGGGGGACCTCAAGGCGTGACTCCCGGCCTGGGATAGGGACCTCAAGCCGCACCCCTCTCCCCGGCACTGGGCCAAGGGACCTCAGGCCATGCCCCTTACCCCGGTGCCAGGCCAGGGGACCTCAGGCTGCACCCCCACCTGGCGCCGGGCCAGGTGACCTGGGGCTTGACAAGGGTGGGACCGGCCAGGTCTGGATCTAGCCCAATGCGGGTGGGGCCAGCCAGGTCTGGGTCTTGCGCGATTTTGAGGCACACCTGGGTGGGTGGGGACTTGACTCTGGGTCCCGTGGTGTGCCCCAGACTCTGACAGGAGGAAGATTTTCATATACATTTTACTAATTTTCCTTCATCTCTGACACTTCTATTATAGACAAAGGGCAAATAGCAATATTAAAATATTTCCTCTAATCCTCTTTTAATGTGCACGAATTTCATGCACCAGGCCACTAGTTATTCTATATATTAAAAGAGAAACAAGCCACGCCCATAAGCCACACCCACCAGCCAATCAGGAGTGAGTATGCAAATTAACCCAACTAAGATGGCGGTGGCCATGGAGCTGGAGCGAGCAGGAGGCTTGGGTTGCCCCCAGTGATGGAGAAAGCCTAGTTTCCTGCCTGTCCTGGCCAGCCCTGGGCTCTGCTCAAGGCTACAAAGTTTCAATGATAGAAGATAAATAAATCCCGGGAAGAAAAAAAAAGGAGAGGCTGGGAGCTTGGGTCGCCGGGGGGCATGGCCAAGCCTGAAAATGGCCATCAGCGCCTCACCTAGGTCAGCCGCGCACCCCAGTGGGGACCCCCACCCTGAAGGGGGTGTGGCCAGCCTGAAAACAGCCCTCAGCCCCTCACCCAGGCTGTCCAGACACCCTAGCGGGACCCCCACCCTGGTCTGGGACACCCTTCAGGGCAAATCACCCAGCCCCCACCCGTGCACCAGGTCTCTATCCTATATAATAAAACCCTAATATGCAAATTGACCAAATGGTGGAATGACCAGTCTCTATGCATGCACTGACCACCAGGGGGCAGACACTCAATGCAGGAGCTGCCCTCTGGTGGTCAGTGCACTCCCACAGAGGGTGCACCACCCAGCCAGAAGCTGAGCTCACGGCTGGCAAGCGCAGCAGTGGTGGCGGGAGCCTCTCCTGCCTCCACAGCAGCACTAAGGACCCCTTAGGGGATGTCTGACTGCCAGCTTAGGCCCAGGTCTAAGCCAGCAAGCAGACATCCCCCCAGGGGTCCTGGACTGCAAGGGCTGAGGGACCCTTCCCACTCCAGTGCACGAATGTCGTGCACTGAGCCTCTAGTATATTCATAATTTTATTTATGAACCAGAAGGTGAGTTTGGCCATGGCCGATGAATGCTAGACTAGTACCTTATGATACATGTATCAAAAAAAAAAGTAAAATCATGGTTTTTCAAGCAATATTTAACATCATAAAGATGGTTACAGTACTATCAGTGTTTAACTGTGTTAACCCCAGATGTCCTCCTTGGACAAAAGTATATCTCTACCTTTCTCATATTTCTGTTATATTTACTTTAACTGGCCTTTAGTATGAATAAAATCACTTTTCATTTCTTTTTTTTTTTCTTTTTATTGAACTTACTAGAGGCCTGGTGCACAAAAATGTGTGCACTCGGGGGGTCCCTCAGCCCGGCATGTGCCCTTTCGCAGTCTGGGACCCCTTGGGGGATGTCCACCTGCTGGCTTAGGCCCGCTTCCCAGGGGATTGGGCCTCAGCTGGCAGTCAGACATCCCTCTGGCAGCCCAGGAGCCCTTGGGGGATGTCCACTTGCCAGTGGGGAGCAGGTCTAAGCTGTAGTCGGACATCCTTAGCGCTGCTAAAGAGGCGGGAGAGGCTCCCGCCACCACTGCTGTGCTGGCAACCATCAGCCTGGCTTGTGGCTGAGCAGAGCTCCCCACTGTGGGAGCGCACTGACCACCAGGGGGCAGCTCCTGCATTGAGTGTCTGCCCCCTGGTGGTCAGTGTGTGTCATAGTGACGAGTCATTCCCAGTCGTTCTGCTGTTAGGGTCAATTTGCATATTCCCCTTTTATTATATAGGGCAGAGGCCTGGTGCACAGGCGGGGGCCGGCTGGTTTGCCCCGAAGGGTGTCCCAGATCAGGGTGGGGGTCCCCACTGGGGTGCCTGGCCAGCCTGCGTGAGGGGCTAATGGCTATTTTCAGGCTGGTCAAGCCCCCCAGTGGGGACCCTCATCCCATGGGGGTGTGGCCAGAGTGGTTGAGGGGCTGAGGGCTGTTTTCTGGCTGGCCACACTTCCTTCAGGGTTGGGGGCCCCACTGGGGTGTCTGGGTGAAGGGCTGAGGGCCGTTTTCAGGCTGGCCATAGTCCCTTTAGGGTGGTGGTGGGGTCCCACTGGGGTGCCTGGCCAGCCTGAGTGAGGGGCTGAGGGCTATTTTCAGGCTGGCCACGCCCACGGGCTGGAAGCAGGTATCTGGGATTTATTTAACTTCTATAATTGAAACTTTATAGTGTTGGTCTGGCTGGAGCCTGGGTTGCCCTTGGCAACTGAGGCTCCCAGTGCCTCCTTGAGCGGAGGCCCTGCCAGCTGGAAGCAGGTATCTGGGATTTATTTATCTTCTATAATTGAAACTTTGTAGCCTTGAGCAGAGCTCAGGGCTGGCCAGGGCAGGTGGGAAGCTTGGCTTTCTCCATCGCCGGGGGCAACCCAAGCCTCCTGCTCGCTCCAGCTCCGTGGCCACTGCCATCTTTGTGATGGAGTGATGGAATGACAGTGAGGAAGTGATGGTTAATTTGCATATTACTCTTTTATTAGATAGGATTGGGGTGACACTGGTTAACAAAATTTTACAGGTTTCAGGTGCTCAATTCCACAACACATCATCTGTACACTATATTGTGTGTTTCCCACCTCAAGTCAATTTATCCCCCCTATAGCCTTTTCCACCTTCCCCTGACAATTTCCACACTGTTGTCTATGTCCATAAATGTTTTCTCTCTTCTTTTTCTTTTTTGCTCAATCTCTCTACCTCTGCCCATAGGTAACTCCCCCCCACCCATAGGACAACTGTCAGTCTGCTTTCTCTCTATGAGTCTGTCTCTATTTTGCTTGTTTGTTCATTTGTACATTGGATTCCACATATGAGTGAAAAATCATATTATACTTGTCTTTCTCTGACTGGCTTATTTCAGTTTTAGTTTTCATGTTACTTTTGAAATTATAATAGATCATAATTGATCTATTAAAATATTACATTTTATGTTTAAATACTTGCATATATTAAGAAAGGGTATTTGTCCTTTGTAAAATTGTAAATATATGATTATTCAATTTTATTATGGGTTACATTGACTTGGTATTAGCTCAAGAACCTGGCTATCATTTAGAGAATTGTTTTATTTGTTTTTTAAATGGAAAATTAATTCAGAATATCAAATGTCCCATTGAAAAGTTAGGAACCACCTGAACAAATGTTTATGGTATCACTGATCTCTCTTGAATCATACGTAAGTCTAGAAAAAAGAAAAAAATTATCTTCTAATCTCTTTCCCAGTGGTCACATGTTTCTCAAAAAGGATGTAATTACATTTTGAACAAGAGTGTTCTTTGTTGTATATGACAGTGGTGCAGGTGTAGGCTCCCCGCATACTAATATGCCAGACCTCTTCCCTGGCGTGTTACATCTAGTCACACATCCTTCTGGAGCAGATGGAAGAGGGATACTACCTGCAGTTGAGAAACATTAAAGAACTTTGTAGCACCTACTTAAACGAGTTTGAAATGTATCATTTTATATGCATTAAGTAAATGTGGTAAGATTTTGTTTGTGGCACCAAAATGTATGAGGTTTAAAATGAATAACTTGAATAATTTTCTTTTTAGATAAATGTATGAGTTGCCTATTAGAAGTAGCTCTTTCAGGAAATGAAGAACAGAAACCTTTTGACTACAAATTGCGACCTGAAATTGCTGTCTTTGTAGACTTGGCATTGGGTTGTTCAAAAGAGCCTGCACGAAGCCTTTGGATCAGCATGCAGGATTATGCTGTTAGTAAAGGTAAGATGAAGAGAATAAAGGGGATAAATATGTAGCTAGCTCATAATACTATGTATGTGTGATACATGTAAATAGAAGATCATAGGCTTCTCCCTATACTTTTTTTTATAGAAAAGAGTATTTTAGAAATGACATTTTTTAAAAATTTATTTTTCCTCTTTGTGAAAAATACCCTTGAGTTTTTTTTAAATTTATTTTATTTTAAATCTTTATTGTTGAAAGTATTACATATGTCCCCTTTTTTTCTTTCTCCCATTGACCGTTTGTAGCCCGCGCCCACCCCTGGCCTCCACCATCCTATTGTCTATATCCATGGGTTATGCATATATGCATACAAGTTCTTTGGTTAATCTTTCCCAGGCCCCCCTGCCCCACTCCCCCACCTTCCCTCTGAGATCCGTCATTCTGTTGCATGACTCCATGCCTCTGGATCTATTTTTTTCATCAGTTTATTTTGTTCATCAGATTCCACATATAAGTGAGATCATGTGATACTTGTCTTTCTCATTGGTTTATTTTGCATAGCATAATAATCTCCAGGTGCCTCCATGTTGAGGGACTCAGTTTTGTTTACTGCTGTATGTCTATCACACAGAACAGTGTGTGGGATCTAGGAGGTGTACTTGTTAAGTAAGTGTGTAGAAAAATGACATTCAGATGTGGGATTACTAAAACTATGACCTCTGAACTGTTTTCTGAGCCCTTTTGAATGTTTAATACATCATTTTTATTTTCAGATTGGGACAGTGCAACTTTAAGTAATGAATCACTCTTGGACACTGTGTCTAGATTTGTTCTTGCAGCTCTTCTGAAACACACGAATTTACTTAGTCAAGCATGTGGAGAAAGCCGGCAAGTAACTTAAAACTATCTTCTGACAAATATTTGCTCTCATGATGTTAGAAATTAGGTAACTTTTCTATTTTGGTTCTTTATTTAGATATCAACCTGGTAAAAGCTTATCAGAAGTGTACCGTTGTGTGTACAAAGTTCGAAGTCGTTTACTTGCTTGCAAGAACCTTGAACTTATTCAGACCAGGTCATCATCACGAGACAGATGGGTAAAGTTTGAAATTAGTTAATTTCTGTGTTTTTCTGCAAGCTGTGAGAGATAGCTAATTATTGATTTATGTCAGGAAAAGAAAAATGCCTTGCTTATTGCAGATGTACAATTAAATATTGAGCAGTTCTTTTTCTAGTGGAAAAAAAAATTGGACAAGTAAAAGATTTGGGGATTATTTAACTCCATATTTATCAAGTATGATATGGCTGCTAAGAAAGTTTATATATTCTTAGGCTATATAAATTATTTAACGAATTGTTTAATCATGAAATATTATTCCTTTATTTTATGCTGATCAGACCACATTTGAATTATCATTTAATTTGGGGTACCATAATTTATGAGGGACATTAACAAACTACCTTGGATTAGTGAAAGGTCCAAAAATCATACAGAAGTGAAAGAAATGGGAGGCACAGGATAGCTACCTCAAAAATACTGGGCACAGGTAGGATCCAAGGGTAATAATTTTATGGTGAATCATTGCTAGCTGAATGTAAGGAAAACAACCTTCTATGTTAGGGTTATGTACTATTGGGTGTAAAGATTGAAGCCTCTTATTAAGGATGTTCCAGAAGTAATTCATGCATCAAAAATGAGATGATTTTTAAAGTACTTGGTAATCCTGATAACATGACCTTATAGTTATAAGTATAAGCCTGTATAATACATCAACTTCAGAAATGCTTACTTTGAAAGTTTATACAGTAGATGTTTTGCACTGTACTCTTTAGATCTTAGATTTTAAAAATCAAACTCTATCTCTACATTTCTATTACAGTATTCTTTTAGCCTGCCCTTATTTAATATTTTGGATCTGACTATTTGCTAGTGACCTTGAAATTCTATGAAATATATTAATTTGTTATTTTGTTGAGCCTCATATTTGAAAGTCACATATATAGTGATAATGATTTATGTACTGTGTGAGACTGACATTGCTCAGTATCTCCATCTCAGTGAAATTCTTAAGTTATTTACTGGCCATAAATCATAAAATAACTTTTGTTATGCGTTAAAGGATATTATTAAAATCTTTATTTGTGCTTTGTACTTATATTGGTGTGGGAAAAGATGTACTATTATGATACGTGTGCCTCTCTTGGCACCTGTTTTAAGGATTCTTTCCTCTAGATGACTTCTAGATAGCACCACCACCATGGGAAATAAAATTAACATTGTTCTTACCAGATTTCTAATTTTTGGTTTCTTCAGGGGCAAACAGAGTAAAGAAAAAACTAAAAATAATACTGTTTGAAGAATTGAAATTTGCTAAGAGAATAGAATTTAAATGTTCTCACCAAAAAAAAAGTTAAAAATACTGTTTTAAATTAGAATTATTAAACATTTATACAAAGTAATAATATATATATAACTTAAGGGGAGACTGAATGGAATCAAAATTATATTTTTTAAGTACCTTTTATTCTTGGTGTCAACTCATTTTAAGTTGCAGAACTATAGTTTACAGCTGAATAACAATAGAAATGACAGTTTATAGCATGGCATTTTTATTTTTTTATTTTTATTGATTTCAGAAAGGAAGGGAGTGGGTGAGAGAGATAGCAACATCAATGATGAGAGAGAATCAGTGATCGGCTGTCTCCTGCATGCCCCACACTGGGGATCAAGCCCAAAACCTGGGCATGTGCCCTGACCAGGAATCGAACCGTGACCTCCTGGTTCATAGGTCGATGCTCAACCATTGAGCCATGCTGGCCAGGCTATAGCATGGCATTTTAATAAAAATACTGAGAAACAAAGAGTATATAGGTATCTCTGTATGTATTTTGTGTAGATACATTCTTTCTATTTTTTTCAGATTTATCTAGTATGTCTTTTTGTAGTAACTTCATTTGTTATTATTGGTATTAGCGGTATTTTCCATGATAAAAAGTCAGGGTTTTAATGAAATTTTTCAAAGTTTTTGAAAAATATGTTCAATATAACTTGATCATTTCTTTAAGATCTCAGAAAACCAAGACTCTGCAGATGTTGATCCTCAGGAGCATTCATTTACCCGGACCATTGACGAAGAAGCTGAAATGGAAGAGCAGGCTGAGCGAGACCGGGAAGAGGGGCATCCAGAGCCAGAGGATGAGGAGGAAGAACGGGAACATGAAGTGATGACAGCTGGCAGTGAGTATACACCTTACTTCAGAGAGACACAGATGTGTATTTTTGGTATGGGAACTGAGTAGAGAAGAAAGAGAAAGACATGTTTCTCTATGGTTTTTCTAAAAGAATTTGATATTCTACCGGTGATCTGAATGTACATTAGTTAATATTTCAGCCCTGTGCTAGTTATTGAATTTCATGTTTGGGGCTGAAAAGTTCTGGAAGCAGGCTTTGGAAACCATACCAGTTCCACCAGTCTCATGCATGAAATGATGTCCATGAGTCATTAGATAAGGTCATTCAAAGTATGTCCTCTCAGCGGTTCCAAGTTATCCATTGATCAGGCCTACCTCTGTCTGGTGAGGAAGAGAGCCCCCTTCTATGCATATTAGGAGAGCCCAATTATTTCATATGTAGAACTTTTAATAAGTTATAAATTTTACTCACTGACTACGCTGCTCTTCTCAGAAGGGAGCAAGAATATATGTGAGAATATTGTTGGCTGGGTAAATAACACTTTTCATACTTTCATATCCTGGGGCTATAGACAGTTTTTAAAGGTAATCATTTATATATTTAAAGAGAAATATTAAAGCTTTTATTTTTTATTTTTTTAAAATATATTTTATTGATTTTTTACAGAGAGGAAGGGAGAGAGATAGAGAGTTAGAAACATCGATGAGAGAGAAACATCGATCAGCTGCCTCCTGCACATCTCCTACTGGGGATGTGCCCGCAACCCAGGTACATGCCCTTGACCGGAATCAAACCTGGGACCTTTCAGTCTGCAGGCCGACGCTCTATCCACTGAGCCAAACCGGTTTCGGCGAGAAATATTAAAGCTTTTAAAACAGCGGTCCTCAACCTGTGGATAGCGACCCCTTTGGGGGTCGAACGACCCTTTCACAGGGGTCGTCTAAGACCATCGGAAAACACATATATAATTACATATTGTTTTTGTGATTAATCACTATGCTTTAATTATGTTCAATTTGTAACAGTGAAATTGGGGGTCACCACAACATTAAAGGGTGATAGCATTAGGAAGGTTGAGAACCACTGTTTTAAAACATTTGTTATTATTTTTTGAGTGATTTGGCTATTTCAAGTTAAGGTGTATATTCACTTTGTAGCCTAAAACATTATGTCCAGCTATGCATTTAGTTTTGGGATTGTCTGTCTATATCATTTAGTTGGACATTTACTTTAGTATCAGTTTGTTTGTGTTCTGGGTACTTCTAAAAATGATCTTGAGGCTGCTCAAAACAAGACCAAAAACCATTAAAAAATGAGGGAAAGATAAAGTCTAAATGGAGAAAAGTATATTGGAAATGGAAACGGAGAATAATTAATAAAAACGTAGGCTGAGAAACCTTTTGCATTTGAACTTAAAACTTTATGAAAGCAAAGTATAACACACAGTTATAATAACAGAAAGCATAATAGTCATCCGCAGAGTAATAATTTTTAAACTAGCTACCATTTTTGAGCACTTACTGTATGCTGGGCACTGGGTCAAATTCTTCACATAAATTAACTCATAAATCCTTGCAAAAGTTTTATGAGATGAGTATTACTCTATTCTTAAGATGGTCAAACAGAGGTTTTAAGAAGCAAAATTATGTGTTAGCACCACAAGTAGCAGCAGCTGGAATTAGAACCAGGTCTGCCCAAAATTCCAGTGACCATTCTCTTAATCACTTTAACTGATTTCTAGTTCTGGACTCTGTGTTTGTCGCTTTGATTTTCATTGAAATAGAGATTTTCAACAACATAATGAAAATATCATCATAATAATCTGATAAAACATACAGATGCATTTTTAAAGTTTGTATTTCCATATAAACAGATGAATCTAATATTTTACTAACTTTTCTGCCTTGGTTCTCCAAGAATACCCTCTTCAGTTCAAATTTGAGCAAAATAGTATTTTCCTATTGTGAAGTATCTGCCACTACATCAGAACCTTGGTACACCCACTGACTTTTTACACTTAGAGATTGGCACGAGCTGGTATCAGATAGGACATTCCTGGTGATGCCATTTGACTCTCGAGCCAATCTTGGCCACATAGTGTAATCAGACTCTGTTTCAGCAAAGACCTTTAGAGGTTGTATTTTTTAATGTATTCAAGTTATAGCAAAGTGTAGGTGTTAGGTATTATATGGAATTTGGAAAGAGGCCTTTTCATTGTAACTATTGCAACTTAAATTTTGTCTGTTTCTTTTGTAACCTGACATTTTTCATACCAAGCTCATGAATGTAAGTAGTTATTTTTATCTAACTCAGTGCTTCTCAAACTTTTGTGGACTTCAGAATCATCTGGAAGGCTTATTAAAACACAAATTTTTGGTCCCATGTCTAGAGCTTACATTCAGAAGTTCTGGGATGGGTCCGATAATTTGCATTTCTAACAAGTGTTCAGATGATGTTGATGCTGCCAATCTGAGACCACATTTTGAAAACCACTGATCTAACTTATAAAAAAGAGTAGAAATAGAATTAATCAATCTAAATTCTATAAAGGCATGAGTATTTCCTGTTGTAATTTTCATGAAAAGTTTAATATTTTGTGTATTTTTTATATAATTTTAACTTAGTTACTATGCTGCATTTAATATCTAAAATAAGATTTTCCCCCTTTTCAGTAAGTTTTTGGTCCAAATATTTTGACTATTTTTATTGTTATTTTCTTTGCTTTTCTCTCCCCATGTGTTAAGACCTTGTTTTTGTGTTGCATGTTACAGAAATCTTTCAGTGTTTCCTCTCAGCCCGTGAAGTAGCTCGTAGCCGAGATCGAGATAGAATGAACAGTGGGGCAGGGTCTGGGGCTCGATCTGATGATCCACCTCCTCAGTCTCAGCAAGAGCGAAGGGTCAGCACAGACCTTCCTGAGGGTCAGGATGTGTACACTGCTGCCTGCAACTCCGTGATCCATCGGTGTGCCCTCTTAATATTAGGAGTAAGCCCTGTGATTGATGAGCTTCAGAAGCGGAGGGAAGAAGGACAGTTGCAGCAGCCTTCAACAAGTGCCTCTGAAGGGGGTGGACTTATGACCAGGTGGGACTGGCTAGAAACTTAACAATTACTCTCTTCCCTTTGTTTATGCATTGAAATGGTTTATTCTCAAAGTTAGAGTATTCTTCTGAAATTAACACAGACATGGAATAGGAAATGCTAATTGACTAGGATTAATTAAAAGTAATATAAAGAATAATACTATTTCAGCCTGGAATGTAAATTTCTGAGACACAGTATTTCATATGTGTAAACAGCAGTAGTTAGAAACATATGAAGTTATTGCATGTCTCTGTAATTTAGTGGCATGCAGATTATTTTGATGTAATTGAGAACGACTTTGTGCTTAGATAAGAGCCAGGATTTCCCACCAACAGGTATAATTACTCCTCATTGTGTCTGTATTACCTCTGTGCTGCCAGTTCCATTTTATGTTCACTAACAGTCCCAAATAAAAAACTTTTCTTTGTGCATGTGAGACAGGAGTGAAAGTCTTACTGCAGAGAGCCGGCTAGTCCACACAAGCCCAAATTATAGACTGATCAAATCGAGGAGTGAATCTGATTTGTCTCAGCCTGAATCAGATGAAGAGGGTTACGCACTGGTAGGTATACCTAGATTCAGCCAAGAAGAATTTTTGTTTTCAAGGTATAGATACTATATGAGGCTTTAATTAGAGTAATATACATTTGTTTTAGACATATAAAAACTTTTTTTAAAGAACTTTTAGATAAATTAGATACCTATATTGCATAGATATTTTCCACTTACCTGTTAACGACTCTCAGATTTCTGTCTTTAGCTCTGAGTTCTTAAACTGCAAATTCATGTCTCTGATGGATATTTCACTTGAACATGTGGGGTTACCCCAATCTTTTTTTTTTTTAACATATATTTCTTTATTGATTTCAGAGAGTATGGGAGAGGTAGAGAGAGATAGAAACATCAATGATGAGAGAGAATCATTGATCGGCTGCCTTCTGCATGCCATCTACCAGGGATTGAGCCTGCAACCCGGGCATGTGCCCTTGGTCGGAATCGAACCTGGGAACCTTTAGTCCGCAGGCCGAGGCTCTATCCACTGAGCCAAACCAGCTGGGCATGGGTTACCCCAATCTTAACCTATCCAAATATGAACTTATCTTTTTCCTAAATCTCCTTCTCTCATATTGCCTTTCTTAGTAGGTGGTACTATTAACTAGCCAGGCTGGAAACCTGGGCTTACACAAATGGTACATAAACAAAAGATGTTTAAAGGGAACTTCTAGGCATAAAAGATTCCTCCTCTAAGGAAAGTCGAACAGTATCTTCAAGCAAGCTTCATTATCTCATGATGTTTTTGTTCTTCTTTCTTTTATTCTTTATTCCCATGAGTTTCTTTGTGCTCTCAGTTCATGTTCCTAGTTTTGCAGTCTACTGAGATTTCTCTCTGTCCATTTTCCCTTCCTAGTCTGATAAGTCTCATCTAATCTCCCATCCCTGTGATAATTTTATAACATAGATCATGTCCTTCTCTACTCAAAACCTCCAGTGACCTCACTTTTTCTCAAAGTAGAAGCCTAAATCCTCACAGTGGCCTACAAGACTCTATACATCCTGGCCACATTACCTCTCCTATCTCCTCTTCTACTACTCTCCTTGGTGATTTTCCTGCCACAGTAGGCTTTTGGCTTTTCCATAAACATACCACACAACTTCACCTAAGGGCCTTTACTTAGCAGTTTCTTCTGACTGGAATACTGTTGTCTACATGACTAAATCCCTCACCTCAAATAATCATTCTGTTGTTACTTTTTCAGTGAGGCCTATTCTGACCACTCTATGCACTTTAAAAAAATGTTTATTCCAGAGAGAGACAGAGTAACTGAGAGATAAACATCAATATGAGAGAGAAGCACTGATTGGTTGCCTCAATTACACGCCCCCAACTGTGGATTGAACCTGCAACCTGGGTTTGTGCCCTGACCAGGAACCAAACCCGCCACCTTTTGGTGTACAGGACGACACTCCAACCAACTTACCACACCAGCCAGGGCCTGACCACTCTATTTAAAATTTCAGTTTGCCCTCCCTTCTACATATTCGTTCACTCCCTGTATACCTTGCCTTGCGCTGCTCCCCTTTCCCCCCACAGCACCTAATGTAATTTATTTATTATATTTATATCAGTTTCTGTTAGCCTACAGTAGAGTATAAGCTCCTTGAGGACAGAATTTTTTGCTATTTTATTCACTGCTGTAGGCCAAGCATCTGTAGTTCCTGGCACACAGTAGGCAGTCACTGAATATTTTTTGAATAAATGAATGACTATTGAATCTATTTTGGTAAAATTTCTGTGCCCATTCTTTCTTTTTTTACTTTTTTTTTTTTTTTTAAATATATTTTATTGATTTTTTTACAGAGAGAAAGGGAGAGAGATAGAGAGTTAGAAACATCGATGAGAGAGAGACATCGATCAGCTGCCTCCTGCACACCTCCTACTGGGGATGTGCCCGCAACCCAGGTACATGCCCTTGACCGGAATCGAACCTGGGACCTTTCAGTCCGCAGGCCGACGCTCTATCCACTGAGCCAAACCGGTTTTGGCATCTTTTTTTACTTTTTGATTCAGGCTCTTGTTACCTTTGTCTGAAATGGTAGTTTTCAAACTGAAATCCCTGCTTTTCCCCGTTCCTCTTCTTAGTCACTGCTCTCTAAGATAGAGCTCTTGAAGACACAAACAACAAGAACAACAAAAAACCTGCTTATCATGCTACCTTCCTATTCAAAACCTCAGTGATTATACTGACTACTAGAAGTCAAAGATTCTGGAACATATTGCCTGCCTGCATTTGGAACCAGTTTTCTCCTGCAGTAATCTGCATTTTTGCCATACTAGTCCATCTGCCAGACTCTAAACATACCTCTTGAGCCTCTCCTCAAGCATTGTTTGCTTTAATGTCTATTTTCTGGGTTTTGTTGATCAAGTCCTGTCTCTTTTAAGGATTGGCTAAAATGTCCACTGTTATAGAAAGCTTCCCAAGATTACTTGACTCACATTGACTTTCACTGTTTTTTTCTTTTAATAGCAGTTTGTTAGTAGCTTTGATAAACCACTAGGGTTTCAGAATTATTTATGTATTATTAGTATTTTTTTAACTTTTTGATGTAGAGAGAGAGAAACATCAATTTGTTAATCCACTTATTTATGCATTCATTGATTGATTTTAAAAATATTTTTTATTATTGATAGTATTACAGATATCTCCCATTTCCCCCTCTTTTATCTTCCTAGTCTCTACCCAACCTCCAACTCCACCCCACCCCCAAAATTGGTTGATTCTTGTCTGTGCCCTAACCGGGGATCGAACCTGCAACTTTGGTGTATCAAGATGATGCTTTAACCAACTGAGCTACCCAGCCAGGGTCCCAGCTTCTTTATATTTGAAGTGGGGAATAATACTCCCTGTTACGCTTGTCTCAACTGGACTGTGAAGAACAGGTTTGGTAATACAATTTAAAACATTTTGAAAATTGCTTGTCCAGTAGCTCAGTTGGTTGGAGAATCATCCCATACAACAAAAGATTGCAGGTTCAATCCCCAGTCAGGGCATGTATGGGAGACAACTGATTGATTTTTCTCTCTCACATCAATGTTTCTCGTTTTCTCCTTTCCTCTCTCTAAAATAAATAAAAACATATCCCCAGGTAAGGATTAAAAATTTTTTTGAAAATTGTTTGTTTTCAAAACAAAATGGGAAGATAGATCAGTAGAGGTGGGCCAAGTCTAGATTTAATTGCCAAAATTGTTCATTTAGTTTCTACAGAATTTAAAAAAAATTAATAAATACATTTTTGAAAAAGATTAACTCGATTATTTTTCCTTATGGAATGTATAGAAAGATAGTATCATAAAAGATAGAAAAGTCAACTAGAGAAAAGCAGATTCTGTTGCAGATGAAGGATGATCTAGGCACAGCTTCAGACAGCCTGCCTGGTGCAGATGAAGCGCAGAACAAGCAGTGGAGGCAGTTTCGGTTTTTCAGCTGAAATATGTTACCCTCCTGTCTGAGGTTGTGTGGTCGTGTTGCTATCCTCAACATCTAGTAGTACTTCATTTATCCTGAATTATTAGTGACTAAAATGGTTTTTTAAAAATAACTGAAGTTAACTAGTTTAATAATTCTAAACCTTTGTTTTACCTTTCATAAAGAGTATTATGTGATACATTATCTATTTCTCTTAGTAAACAGAGAAGAAACCTAAGTAAACAATTAAATCTAAGTTTAACTCCTACCCCCCCTCATTTCACAATGGATTTGATGTGGTGTACACAAATAAGTACTTTATAAAAGGATAAATTAGGATGAAAGAAGCCAAAAATAAAAGATGACAAAGTGATGTTTTCAGGGGCTGGGTGATAACCATTTCATGTTTTGTCCAGCACCAAATGGCTTGAGAATATATTATTTCTGGGGTGTGTGTTTGTGTGACAAAATGTATTTATCTACAATGTGAATACTTGTGTCTATATGTGTGACCAGGTAAAGATTTTCTATAATAACGTTTACTAAATGGATCTATTTTGTCACTCTGCAGCCTTTCTTCTTTGCCACCATTTTTTTTTTCCCGTGGGATAGAGGACAATTGAAATTGTTGAGACCATAATATCGAGCCTGTGCATAAATTTAAGACGTGTAGTTTGAGCATTGGTTGATTGTACATAAGAGCAGGCAGTTGTTTATACTGCCCCCCCCACCACACATACACAGAAATATACTTCTGTTCTTCCTGAAGCCTTTACTATTTTATTAAGCTGTCTGCCATTTTAACAATTTGAGATTTCTTTATTTAATAGGCTCTTAAAAACATTTAAAACCTTTAAAAATACTACCACAAGGGTTAGGACTATGCTATTTTTCTGTTAGTGTGGATTGGATTCATCGGATTCTCTTTCTCTAAACACATAGCCAGGACTAGTGGGAGCTTTGAAAAGAATGAAAGTTAAGGATAGAGCAAGTAGGGATTGTGGAAAATGGGACTTTGCTACACAGGCTTTAGGCATCTAGAAGATATTAATGAGATGTGTTTGGAAGGTAAAAGACAAAGATTCCAGAGAAGAAAAGGTGGGAACAAAGAAACACTTCTGCTACTTCAGTGTTAGTTAATGTGAACCTTTGTGTTTTAGTTTCTGAGAATTATGTGCTATGCTTTCTTATAGCTGTTTTCAGTGAGCTTTTAGAGACTTATTGTTGATGTGACTTGACTGGTAGCACATTAAGTAGCAAATTATTATAATTATATAGATTAATTTTTGTTAGTACTCTGTTACATTCTAATTTTATTAATAACTTTTATTACGTATATTTAACGTTAATAGAATGGAAGACGAAATGTTGATTTGGACTTGGCATCATCTCATAGAAAGAGAGGTGAGTATTAAGAAATATTAAATATCTGGTTAAATTAAGTAGTTGTTTTTATATCTGATGTATTTACAATTTGATTGTTTGAAAATTAATTGCAAAATTTAGAAACACTTTATTAGAAGGGTTAAATGGAAGATCATTTTCTTTAAAATATACACCCTTTTAAAATCTAGGAATGCCTAGGAGTTAATAATAGGCTCTGTTTCTCATTTGTCATGTGTTTTGACTTACTAAAAGGCCTATGGAATGCCAGAAGTGGTGCTTTATAATTGGGGAGGAGGGGTTATGTACATAATTTGTCATGTTTTAGCTCACTAATATAGTTGTTATAGTTTAAATGGTATTACAGGGAAAACTTTTTACCCCATTTGCCTCCATATATACACACTTTCAAACAAAGTTTCTAGTTTTCCTCTTTGCCTCATAAGATAAAGCATGTAAGGAGATGAACTGATGGTTTCTAAAAAAATTTCCCATGAGGAATAGTTTTAGTGTCATCAAGAATTACACTTAACTTGTTAGAAGCTCTGTCTTAGTGAATAATATAGTTAACTCTTGGTTATATGGGCAAATGGGTGAAAGAACAGCAGTTTTAAATAATAAAAATACAAGGATAACTAAAAATTCTCGAAGTATTATTCTCTATTTACGGGCACTCTTATTAAACCCATGTGTATTGTGGTTTTGAAAAGATGAAATATTAAAAATTGTCACTAGTGGTAGTTTTCTATAAGCCTGTGGGGGAAAAAAATTTTTTTTCATGGATTAAGTCTTTTATATTTCAAAATGAAACCCATTTCCTGATAGTTTCCTTGGCAGAATGTTAAGTGCCTTTCATAGGAAAAAAATGGAATGAGAGAAGAAACACACACACACACACACACACACACACACACAGTTTTTCATTTTTGTGTTGGTACTTCTATAGAATAAAATATGGCAATATTTTGTCCTTTAATTATAATTAGAATATATGAAGGATTTTTCTCAAATATTAGGAATAAGGACTAGAGCTGGTGCTTTCTGTATTGAAAAGTCTTTTTTTTTTTTTTTTTAACATATTTTATTGATTTTTTACAGAGAGGAAGGGAGAGAGATAGAGAGTTAGAAACATCGATGAGAGAGAAACATCGATCAGCTGCCTCCAGCACATCTCCTACTGGGGGTGTGCCCGCAACCCAGGTACATGCCCTTGACCGGAATCGAACCTGGGACCCTTCAGTCCGCAGGCCGACGCTCCATCCACTGAGCCAAACCGGTTTTGGCTTGAAAAGTCTTTTGAGACTATAACATATCAGTGCTGTTGAGTTTCTTAAAACAATTATGTTATTTGTGATAAATAAATTAAATGATGTACTAATGTGCAGTATGTGTTTATCTTCTGGTTATTTGAAAATTGGCAATTCATGTGCTATAATTAGCCAGAATATCTTTTTCCTTAACAACCGACTTAGGAATTAAATTTTTGGAATAAAAAATTTTGATTAACTTAAGTGAATAGTGTTAAAAATCTGTTATATTAATGAATACATATCATTTTATGCTAAAGAGAAGATAGTTCCAAACTTACTGAGTAGCATAAGGGATCCAACTTATAGTTTAAAAGCTTCCTACTATATTTATAGATGATAATCCATTGGCTAAAATGATTCTTTTCTCTCAGATCTTTATCATGCTTGTAAAATATAAAATTGAGATTCAGTCTATGTTAACCATGTCAGCATGTACCAAAGTCATCCCTTGGAATAAAATAGAAAGTGTTAAGAATAACCTAGAGCCCAATGCAAGTTATAAAATTTTACTCTTAGCCCTAGCTGGTTGCTCAATGGTTAGAGCTACAGCCTGAGAACTGAAGGGCTTCAGATTTGATTCTGATTAAGGACCTGTACCTTGGTTGCAGTCTCAATCCCCAGCCCCAGTTGAAGGGGAGAGTCCATGTGGGAGGCAACTGATGGAAGTGTCTCTCACACATCAATGTTTCTGTCTTTCCCCTCCCTTCTACTCTCTGTAAAAATCAATGGGAAAAATATCCTCCAGTGAGGATTAACAAAAATAAAATAATACTAAAGGGCTTAATTCAAGCAAAATATTATTCAAACAAGTGTTTCGGATGTACCAAATGTAAGATAGTTAATTTTCATGCCTCCCTGCTCCTAAAAACGTATGTTTTGTGTGATCTGGCAGCCATTCCAATGCTAAACCTATGTTGTGTGTATCTGATGTCATTTTTCTATTAAGACCAAGCATCATGTTTGTGTTTGTAAATCTTGTCTTGAAATCAGAGAAAAAGAATAACCTAGAATTATTAACTATTAGTAACCTAGTGTTATTAAGAATAACCTAGAATTTGAATATAAATTCTTAGGAAGAATTAGGTAACATTTTAAAATTAGCCGTAACCGGTTTGGCTCAGTGGATAGAGCGTCGGCCTGCGGACTGAAAGGTCCCAGGTTCGATTCCGGTCAAGGGCATGTACCTTGGTTGCAGGCACATCCCCAGTGGGGGCTGTACAGGAGGCAGCTGGTCGATGAGAGAGAAACATCTGACTCTCTATCCCTCTCCCTTCCTCTCTGTAAAAAATCAATAAAATATATTTAAGAAAAAAAATAAAACAAAATAAAATTAGTATCCTCCGAGTTGCTACCTGTTCAAAAATTTTAAACAATTATCCTATAAGTAGATGTGGATTTCCTGTAGTTTTAGATCTAAGTAGATATAAATTAATTAAGCCATTAATTCAAATTTTGTTTATAGATAAACCAGTTTCTCAAAAAAGCTCAAGGTAGTACCAAAATCTATTAACTTGTTGGAATTTAATTTTATTTTGTTGAAAACAGAAAAGCAAATGCAGGATCTCATGGAGAATTTCTTTTTAATTATCTGTTAAGGAAGTTAGACAAACTAGTTATGTCACTTTTTAAAAAATACATTTTTATTGATTTCAGAGAAAAAGGGCGGGAGAGAGAGATAGAAACATCAGTGATGAGAGATAATCATTGATTGGCTGTCTCCTGCACACCCACTATTTGGGATCAAGCCTGCAATCCAGGCATGTGCCCTGACAGGAAATCGAACTGTGACCTCCTCCTGGTTCATAGGTTGACACTCAACCACTGAGCCATGCCAGCCAGGCAGTTATGTCACTTTTCATGATATAACTTAATGTGATACCAATTTATTATAGTTATTACATTTTTAATGTTCCCAGGAGAAAATTTTGCTGATGGCTTTGTCTCTAGGAAAAGGTAACTAGAAAATAGAATTACTATTCCAGAAAGGATAGTAAAAATAGTTTTTAATCTCATGAATCCTAGAGCTTGTGGATTATACAGTAAAAATGTACTTAGAATTTGAAATGAAATTGCTGCTTCTCCCCGCACTCCAGTTAATGTTTCACAGTTGGTCCAAGGAAGCTAATATGTTAGGAAGGGGTAAAGCAAAGTGAGCTCTTTAGAAGCATCAAAGCTAAATTCGAAAACCAAAAATGACATAAATTACTTTAAAAAGAGACAGGTGACACATATTTCTGCTGAGCACCTCAGAGATAATATGAAATTTATACTCATTAAACACTTATAAACTGCATTGTTCTCATCACTTCAAACATATTAAGTTATTTAATTCTCATAACAGCCTGAGAAAACTTGTTAAATATGTTGGTGTTCTGGTACTTTGATAAATAATTTAAAGATTTGCTATGGTTGTGCAGAACTGGGCTCCTCCTTTACTGAAACTTAGTAAAGAAACTTAACTTTAGTTTTCATATTTAAGCTGAAACTGATACAGTAAGAGATAGTGGGGGAGGAAATGGTGGATATGCCAAAGCAATTTAAGAAGCAACATGTAGTATTAGTAAGAATACTATATGGTTTGACTATTTCCCCCACCCTGGTTCTTTAAATAAAGTTAGGGTTTTATTGCTAAAATGGAAACATTTATCAACGTGTGTTTTGTGGTGTAACATGAATGGGTGAAATGCTATTTTATCTCTGCATTTCAAATTAGATTATATAAAGAGGAGCAAATGTAAATGTTGTCATCTGTATCAAATTTCTCCTTTTGTCTTCTGATTCTTGTGTGGTAGTGTATTTACTCCTTTTTGGCCAGTTGAGCCCCAGAAAAAAGAAGAGCTTCAAGCAAGTACATGATGGCATGTTTAATTTTTTTTCCCCTTTTAGCTTGCCTACATATTTTATGGTTTATAAAGTATGTATTGCAGCTCTGCCATGTTCATTTTGAAAATTCCATTTAAGAACCAAAGTTGTAAGGACAAGTAAACAATTTCAAAAATTTCTTGTTGGACTTTTATATTATTTTCTTTTCATAGTAGGTGATTCTGAATTAATGTTAAGTAAGAATTGGGCTTAGTCACAGTTATGCTGTAGAAGCTTTTGATATGCTTTTCAGACACAGTATTTGCTATATTCAAATAAAAAATATAGAACAAACTGAAGTTACCAGGTTGTTATAATTTTTAAAAGAATTTAGAATGCTTTCATCTCTCACTTTCATACTGTAAGTTTTTGTTTTAAAGTATTATTGATGTCAGCCTAATATTTTATCCTAATGCTTTCAGATAAGTGTCCTTTCTGTTCTTTTCTTATATTCATGCAAAGTTTTATTTGGGTCATATACCTAAGTTGTATCCTTTAAATTAGGGGTCTGCAAACTATGGCTAGTGGGCCAAATTTGGCCTCCCACCTTTTTGGTGTGTTTTTTTTAATCTATAAATAACGTTTTGTTGGAATACAGCTACACATTTGTTTGTGGCTGCTTTCACCCTATAGCAGCACAGTTAAGTCCTGCAACAGAGACTTTCATGACCCACAAAACTTAAAATATTTACTATCTGGCTCTTTACAGAAAAAGTTTGCTTACTTCTGCTTGAAATTGTAGAGAGGATTTAATTTGGGTGTTGGCCACCCACTCCATAGAATATTTTGGAGTGTATTAAGGCAATTCAGTATTTGTATATTTTTACATTCAAACCTTAGTGTAGGCAGGCAATTGAAATTCCCATGGTTAATGATTTATGACTTGATTGATAACAGGAATATATAAGACAACCTCCCATAAAATTAAGGAATTAGTATTAATAATTTAGCAGATCAATTTAATTGAACACCTCTTTCCTCAAGTTCAAGGAAATTGGACAAGATAATCTTTAAGATCTCTTTTACTTTGGTCCTAACACTAACTCATTGCACATTTTTTTCATTTTGAAAAGTGGTTTGTAAGTGATGGAAAACAGAACTTTTTATTCTGAATTGTATTATTGAACAAACAAGCTCAATGCAATGAGCCAAAAACTATAATTTGTAAGTTAAGGATACATCTAGATTCTGAATATGCAATGCTTAGGAAAATGGAAAATAATTTTTTTTCCCTTAACCCCTATTTCAGTCTTTAAATACTTCTAATTTAATTAAAAATTAAATATCTGTGACATTATTAATTACTTAATTAGGCATCTTTGAAGTTTTACTCTTTTCTATTTTACATAAAAAATATTTAGCTATGTAATTTGGGGAAATTTTCAGATTGGTATTTTTCATGTTCAGTAAAACAGAATATTCAACATTTTTAAAGAATTCTTGCTAAAACATGAAAGGCAGATAAACCATATATTTTTTGTCATTCTAAATTATTTAGTAGAATGTATATAATTATTTTACAGTTACTTTATATTACTAGCTGCCTGTTATGACTTTCTATTTTGATTTTGCAGTCCTGGGGTTTTACTGACACCGATGTGATAATTCAAAAATAAATTATACAATTACTATTTTGTTAGTTTGTTTTCTCTGTGGGCATTAGTGGTTAAATAGTTCTCTTCCCAAATCTTTTCCATCTAGTATGTAACAAATATAATTTTTGTAATGCATAATTTATTGGATACCTTTAGATACATTTCTAGTAGAGAAATTTAGTATATTCACATGATAGAATATTATGCAGCACTCAAACAAATGATCCATGGCTATATGCAATAGTGTGAATGAATATTAGCAATATACTATTGAATGAAAGGAGTATGTTATATATATATATACATATGTATATAAATTATACTTCTTTATAAAGTCTAAAGTAACTAGAACTAAATTTTGTAAGGGTATATATATATATATATATATATATATATATATATATATTTTAAAACAATATTTTACAACAATAAAACCAAAGGAATGATAAAACCAAACTTAGGGATAGTAAAAACCTTAGATAGGAGACAGGGAGAGATGGGTTGGAAGAGGAACAGATAGATACAAGTTATTGTTAGTTTTCTAGTTCTTGTGTTCACATTTATTATAAATAAATATAAATACAAAAGCAGGCCATGAATGGACCAACGATGAGAATATATCATGAGCCCAGGATTATGACTAATCTAATTTGTATACCTGAGATCAGTTAAACTAAAAAAGACAAAGCCTGTAGGAATTGGACATTTCTATATTTATTTAAAGCTAATATTGCCATATGACTTGGACAGTTGTATTCAAACATATTAACATTTTTGCTGTCTAAAGATTTTAGTCTAGAAAAGGCTCATTGGCAAAACTAATGGTATTCTATTTTGCAACTACTGTGAACCATTTGGTAATTTTATATACCTGTCACTTTATGGTAAATCTTACATATTCTTGTCTGTGAAACTTTGCTTCCTCTATATAGGAGTTTCACAATGTGTAATAAATATGCACATGAAACAGTGAAAGTGTTCCTTATATTAATGAAATCCAAAGGGTGATGTTTGTGTCTCCTTTTTGTGTAAGTTTACTTGCCCTTCAATATTCATTTTTTGGTAATGTTTTATTGCAGATGTGTAGACACTTTGCACAGTCTTAACTTACTTTTTGCAATGATCCGTTAAATCAGATGAAGTCCTATTACTATAGGTCTTAGCAGCAGTGTCCTAAGTGCCCAGTTCCTTTTTGTTCATAAATAATGGTCTGGTTTAATACTGCAGAGCATTTTAAGCTAAGCATTTTGAGAGCAGCTTCTGCCTTCCTTTTTCTTGTGGCAGTGTGTTGCTAAAGCGCTTACAGAGATACTGGTACATCAAACAGGGCTTTCCCTTTATTTTCTTACATTGCTATAGTTTTTGTTTGTTATTTTTTTACAAAAGCATTTTGCTCAGATTCACTTAATGCATGCATGTATTCAAAGATAAGTATCCATTTCTCACCAGTTGGTATGGTAGCAGTACTCAGCCCTCATCTAGTTTCAGATTGTATGCTCTACTAGGTTACCATTGATGCATGTTTGTTCTGTTTGTATGTAGGTCCTATCCACAGTCAGTTGGAATCCCGGAATGACTCTTGGGCTCGCCTGAAACATAGCAGAGACTGGTTGTGCAATTCCTCTTACTCCTTTGAGTCTGATTTTGATCTTACCAAGTCTTTGGGAGTTCACACTTTGATTGAAAATGTTGTAAGTTTTGTGAGTGGAGATGTGGGGAATGCCCCAGGTTTTAAAGAGCCAGAGGAAAGTATGTCTACAAGTCCCCAGGCCTCCATCATTGCAATGGAACAGCAGCAGTTAAGGGCAGAAGTAAGTCTTTGATATTTATTCCTGTGAGGGACTATGGAAACTTAAACTGAACCACTGAATGTAAAATTGTGGGGAAAACTTTTCCTTTTCTTATATTCATTTCCTCCCTCTTTCTTCCTGAGCACTTTGGTGTCATTATCTTAACTATAACAGCATATTTTGTTTGAAAAGTGCATTTTTTATTTCCATCTCTTAGAACAAGATACTCTAATCAGAAGTCTTATCTCCTAGATTCTAGAAACTAGAGTGAGACTGGCTATCTCTTCTCAGAGCCTCCATTTGTCTTCCTTTAAAAAGGGTTAGATTAGAACACCATAGTAATAATGATGAATGCTAAAATTAGGGAGCAGAACTTTAAGGAGACACAGGATGTCTGCTTAACCTCAAAGTATCTCCCTCAAAATATTTATTATTGTGGTTTTAACACGTCCACAAATTCTTTGATACTCGTCTCTCTGGGAGCTGGAGCTTAACTTCTCCTCCTTTTGAGGGTAAGTTGGACTTAGTGACTCAGGGCTAACAACAGTATGAAAAGGGAGTAATTTTATGTTGCAGAAACCTGGCATACATCTCCTGAACCAAGTGATCAAGAATAACATTGCCCTAGCTGGTTTGGCTCAGTGGATAGAACCTCGGCCTGCGGACTGAAGGGTCCCAGGTTTGATTCCAATCAAGGGCACATGCCCGGGTTGTGGGCTTGATCCCAGTAGGAGGCATGCAGAAGGCAGCCAATCAATGATTCTCTGTCATCATTGATGTTTCTATCTCTCTCTCCGTCTTCCTTCCTCTCTGAAATTAATAAAAATATATAAAAATAGATAAAAAGAAAAAAAAGAACATTACTACCCGGCTAGTATGGCTTAGTGATTAAGCATTGATCTATGAACCAGGAGGTCACAGTTCCATTCTCAGTCAGGGTACATGCCCAGGTTTCAAGCTCAATCCCCAGTATGGTGCATGCAGGAAGCAGCCGATCAATGATTCTCTCTTATCATTGATGTTTCTGTCTCTCTTTCCCTCTCCCTTTCTCTTTGAAATCAATAAAGATATATTTAAAAAGAAAGAGTAACATTACCAGTAATAAGATGGTGATATCATGTAACTCTGATAATGTTAAAAGAAGACTTTAAAGTATTCTTCCCCCAAATCCATAACTCTAGTTCAGTCATGAGAAAACATCAGGCAAACCCAAATTGAGGGACATTCTATAAGCTACATGATAGCTCTTTCAGTGTGTCATGGTCATGAAAAACAAGAAAAGACAGAAACTGTCATAGACTAAAGGAGATTAAGGAAACATGACAACTAAATGCAATGTGATATCCTGGAATAGAAAAGGGATATTATGGGCAAATTGGTGAATTCTAAATGAAGTCTGTGGTTTAGTCAGTAGTGTTGTCCCAATGTTAATTTCTTAGTTCTGTCTCTCTTTCCCTCTCCCTTCCTCTCTGAAATCAATAAAGATATATTTAAAAAGAAAGAGTAACATTACCATAGTTACATAAGATAGTAACATTAGGGGAAGATATGCAAGAACTCCATCTTCAAAACTCTTCTGTAAATGTAAAATTATTTCCAAAAAAAAAAGAGGAGGGTTAGGCTGATTGACTACAGTGATAGATATTGTCCTCCTAGGGAAGGTAGAGTGAAAAGTTGAAGCGAACCACAGAGAAACCTTTCAGAAATACTTCTCACTTATATGTGGGATGTAAAACTGAAATCAACAAATGGACAAACAAGAAAAACAAATAGACAAAAAAAAAACAGATAAAAACTCATAGACACAACAGTAGCTATGAAAGCGGGGGAGGGTAGTAAAGGATAAGTCAAATATTTGGTGATGGAAAAAGATCTGACTTTAGGTGATAGACACACAATGCAATATAGATATGTGTCATAGAAATGTACACTTGAAAACTATATAATCTTATTAACCAGTGTCACCCCACTAAGTTTAATTATAAAAAAGAAATATTTCTAATTCTTGAGCTAGAGTATTATAAAGTTACTAATATAGCAATAACTATTCTACCTTACAGTTTTGAAACCTTCACATATATCTCCTCATGAGCATCATAGTAGCTTTGCGAGTAGATTACAATAGTACTATTAGCCTCATTTTACATCTGAAGAAAGGGAGACTCAAGAAGTTAAGTGAGTTTCCTAAGGCCACACAGTAGGTAGCAGGGTCCAGCCTTGAAACCAGGTCTTCTACATTCAAATCTATTACTTTTCACATTGTACTGTGTAGCCTCTTTTGTACTATAGTATGCTTATAAGGTTTCTAGAGATATTTTGATTTTTAAAAATTTTCATCTTAATAAAATAAATTCCTAAGAAATGTTAGAATATTCTGTGATATATAATATATTGTTTGTGACATACAGAGTTCCTTTGTGTCTCAGTTCAGTGAAGAACTCTAACCTATGTTTATTTTACTTTTCTTAAGCTTCGTTTAGAGGCACTTCACCAGATCCTCATTCTGTTGTCTGGAATGGAGGAAAAAGGTAGCATCTCTCTGGCAGGAAGCAGGTTGAGCTCAGGCTTCCAGTCATCCACACTGCTCACATCTGTGAGGCTGCAGTTTCTAGCAGGGTGTTTTGGTTTAGGCACTGTTGGACACGCAGGAGCCAAAGGAGAGAGTGGCCGACTGCATCACTATCAGGTAGGTGACGATGACACCTTGCAGTATATTCAGATTTTAACTGTCTTTTTACAAAACCAGTTTTGTAATTTTGGGTTTAAGATTGAAGTTTTAAAATACAGACTTTTAGCCCAGCCGGTGTGGCTCGGTAGTTGAGCATTATTGACTTATAAACCAGGAGGTCACAGTTCGGATTCCCAGTCAGGACATGCAGGAGTCAGCCAGTCAATGATTCTCTCTCATTGATGTTTCTATCTCTATGTCTTCCTCTCTCAAATCAATAACAATATATTTTAAAAAAACACTTTGAGATGACTCCTAAAGATATCTCATTGGCTTTGTTTCCTGAATAATAGTATTATAGTTGGGGTTAGGTGAGCCATAGCACTGTTGTACTTTCAGATTCTCTGCTGGCTTAGTTTTATTAACCCTTAGCCAAGTTGGTAGAAAGAAATCTAAGTTGGGATAGGGTGTTTGGAAGGATGGGTTTCAAAAATTTACATTTTAGACTTAATCATTCTGTCTAGATTCTCAGGTTGTTTGAAAAAACGTTTTTAAGTATTATCTTTATGTCTTTCATATTTATAAAGGAACACATGCTTTGTGGGAAAGGAGAAAGATTGTATAGAATTAGGAATTATCAATTTAAAAATAAATTTATTTTAAAATTTTTATGTACTGAAATATACTAAATAATTAAAAGTCACCATAGGACTCTACCAGTTAGCTAGACTAAGGATAAAAGGGCTATTACTTTTATTTTGGTAAGAGGCATTATTTAATAGAAAAAGTAAATCTTTATTTGTAATTCAGGATGGGATCAGAGCAGCTAAGAGAAACATACAGATTGAAATCCAGGTGGCTGTGCATAAGATTTATCAACAATTGTCTGCTACCCTGGAGAGAGCCCTGCAAGCAAACAAGCATCACATTGGTAAGTAACTGCCCATGGAAATACAGGTTGCAAATTATTTTTGCCTACGTTTATGCTAGATAGTTATGCTAGACTAGAGGCCTGGTGCAGGAAATTCGTGCAAGGGCCTTTGCCCCTGCCGCGGCTGTGGCGGCTACCTCTGCCTCGACCCCCGCCTACTGCAGCTTTGTCTGGAAGGAAGGACATCAGGAAAGACGTCTGGTCTAATTAGCATATTATACTTTCATTATTATAGACTAGAGGCCCGATGCACAAATTCGTGCATGGGTGGGGTCCAGCCACCCCACCCCAATGGAGGCCAATCAGGCCAGGCCGGCAGGGAGGTGGGGAGGGAGAGGGAAGGTGGGAGGTTGGCGGCAGACCCCGTCTCCAATCGGTGCCCAATCAGGGCTGAGCTGGCCTGGGGGAAGGGCTGCGGGAGGTTAGGTGGGAGCAATCGGGCCAGTTGGTTGCCACAGTACGCGTCATAGCCACAGGTTATCCCAGTTCTGGTCGTTTTGTCGTTCTGGTCTGTTAGCTTTTTTATATATAAATACACTTTGTATTTGATATTAATAGATCAACTTACAGGTAAAGAATAAATATTTGAAATTGTAATGGTATTCCATATTAGTATTTATATTTTAGAATATAGTCCATTTTAGTAAATGCTTCATTTACTTAAAAGGAGATTCTCAGTTGTCTTTCTTTCCCTTTTTTTTTTTTTTAGAAGCCCAGCAGCGTCTCCTTTTGGTTACAGTGTTTGCTTTGAGTGTTCACTATCAACCAGTGGATGTTTCTTTGGCAATTTCCACTGGTCTGCTAAACGTATTATCGCAGTTATGTGGCACAGACACTATGCTAGGACAGCCTCTGCAGTTATTGCCGAAGACGGGCGTTTCTCAGCTTAGCACAGCTTTAAAAGTGGCTAGTACAAGATTGCTCCAGATTCTAGCCATCACTACAGGGTGAGCATTATAGATGTCTTGATAGAACTGTGTTGAATCTGGTATTTTCACATTTTAGTAATTTCACTTTTCTCCTAATCTCCTTTATGTGTTTAATTATAACATTTGCCCTTCTGTGTTATTACCATTTATTTTTTTCCTATTATTTCATGTAGGACCTATGCCGATAAACTGAGCCCCAAGGTAGTTCAATCCTTGTTGGATCTACTCTGTAGTCAGTTGAAGAATTTGTTATCCCAAACTGGTGTACTACTTATGGCCTCTTTTGGAGAAGGCGAAGGAGAAGATGGTGAAGAAGAAGAAAAAAAACTTGACTCCAGTGGAGAAACTGAGAAGAGAGATTTCAGAGGTATCTATCACAAACCCTTTTTTCTGTCATTATTTACAAGCATTTATTGAGTCCCCTTTGTGTGCATATCATTAGAATGTATACTTTTTTCTGTTGTGGGCATGAAAGGATTTTTATTTGTTCATTTAGAAACTCCTTTTCTATACCAATGTGTGTGATATAGGTGGGTTTCTAACTAAACCTTCTTTCCTTAAAGTCCATTAAATCTGATGTGGTGACCATATTGCTTACTCTCTAGGTTCAGTGTCTCCTTGGCTGTCCTGGTTCAAGAACCTAGAGGTTCTAGGTGACTAATTTCCCCAGGATATGTTTTTTTAGCATCTGATCCTGACAACCCATCTCTAATCATACTTTTGACTTAAGTGTTTCCCCAGGACCAAGGGTTTTATTATTTGGGAACTGGGTTAGAATTAGAGGAGTTGAATTTCTTGCTAGGTTAGCTGCTCTGTTCCCTAGTCACTAAAAAGATTCTTGTTATCCTTAGCCATTATAATTTTTGATTGCTGTAATATGATCATCTGCTCATAGCTTTAAAAAACTATAGTGAACATTGTATTTCAGTAAATTAAATTAAATTAATTAAACCCTGAATAGAACCACCCCAATGTATGTTACATAATTAAGGAAGTAAAGGTCTAAAATTGGTCATTTATTTAAAAATGTGTGTGAAACTACCATATCTTATTACCATAACAAACTCCAGGGGATGGGTAGATACATAGATAACACAGACAAAATGAAGCGTGGATGTATGGATAAATGGATGGATGCATAGAGAGCAAGTTACTTAACCATTCTGTGCTCCAATCCCCTAATCTATAAAATAAGAATAATAGAACCAATTGCCTAAGGTTGTTATGAGGATTAAATAATTTAATACATGTAAAACAGAGCAGTGTCTGTCACACAGTGAGAGCTCAATGGATATTAATATTATAATATGATATTCCAATATCTATAGATAGGTGGGTAGATAGAGGAAATTACTTGGAATTACAAAAATGATAAACTATTGTTGTTCTGAAGGACCTTCTAGGATAATAAGGGAGGCACACATGTAAACAAATAATTATAGTGCAATACAGGAAACTCATAAGAAATAGCTAAATCTCTTAAGTCAGAATCTAGGAGGATGTATGAGTCTGATTAAGGACTAGCTTTTAGTTTCAGAGACTGAACCTATGGCAAATTTTTTCTCCCGTTTTATATAAAGAGTGTGGTGCTTATAGATAGAGCATATACAGGCTCACAGGGTCTGATAAAATAAATACTAGCATTTAATTTCACCTCCTATTTTCCTGCGACCTAGTCGTAGATACAGGGTTGTTAAGGTGATAGCTTCTCACTATTCTGTGCTGAGTATTGCACATATGGACAGCAGGGAATACATAGTAGAGTTACTTCTCAGCCTATTGGTTCCCAAGAAAACTGGATCCTCCCATATCCAGGAAAGAATGAAACAGTTCTGTGAGTCAATCTCAGCAGGTCAAATACACATCCACTCCCCTCACCTCATCCTGGAGAGAAGGCCATTGCAATTCTTGATTTATGGGGATGGCTGGGAGTGAGTCTGATTCTAGTCAGCGCTGGCCAGGTGTTCAGAGGCAGGCTGCCCTCTAAAATTCTTAATTGAAAGGTGTACCCTTCATTTCAAATGTACTATTGATAATGAAACACAAATTATATCAAGTTCTATCAACCAGTTTTATATATAATGTCTCCAGGCATTAATTAATTTAATTAATTTAGTGTCTTATAGAAATACTTGCTTGGGAGTAAGGGGGTGGGTAGGATGGATGCCTCATAAAAGAAATTCTCCCAGGTATCTCCACCAAAAGCTAAAGGTTTATTGAACTGGATTTTGAAGGAATGTGTTGGAGTGAGATATGTGGGTACTCAGAGCAGGCTAATAATTTTATATTCTTCAAACTAATATTATAAAAAAATATTTGCTTATTAACATTTAAGTAAAGAAGAGGTAAAACTGTGTAGAAGAAATGTAGAGGAGTTACTAGCTTTTTCCCTCGTATTGTTCCTAGCAGTTTAGTCACAGACTTGCACACCCATCTCAGTAAAACGTAAGTCCTCTAGTTAATTAGACATCTGTGAAGATAGATTACTGGCTATCTAAGCATGCCCCTTGGTGGCAGGGGTTGGGGGCCGGGGTGAAGGGGCATGCTTAGATGGCCAGTAATCTATCTATCATCTATCTATCTATCTATCTATCTATCTATCTATCTATCTATCTATCTATCTATCTATCACAAGTGACTTATCTGTGTTTTCCTTAACTTAATATGCCAGGATCTTCCTGAAAGAAGTGCTATATACACTTGTCTTTAAATTATTAAGATTTTCTATGTTTTAATGCCCCTTGGGGATTGACATTCTGGGCAGCTGCCCCACTGGCACACTTTCCCCTGGTTCTGAGTGGGACTTTGCCAGGACAAGGAGGTATTTTAAAGGTTGGATGATGAGAGACCATACCATGGTGTATTACAGGAAGAACAGATGGTTCTCTGGCTTCAAAAGCAGAGGGTGGAGGGAAACTATAAGACAAGAGAAAGGCTGGTGCTGATGCTGATGGGAAAACTAGGAAGTTTGGTTAGGGCAAGTTTGTGTCAAAAATTTTACAGATTTTGAGCTTAGGGAAACCAGAATCAGGCCTAGAAATTTGCTTCTTTGTAGAATCTGAAAATACAGTCTTTTTTAGAGATATGATTCTTAATTTGGTGGAGTGGAATCATGAACTTTTTGAAAATGTGATTAAATTTATCAACTCTCTTATTAGTCATATACACATGCATACATAATTTTTCATACATCTCCCACTAATTCTGTCCAGTAGAACTCTAGACTTGGGTAGGGAACTATTGTTTTATAGAATAACATTAAAAATATATACAAAACCAAGTATACATATTTTATTCTAGCAACACACTGTTGTACACAGAGGTAAAAGATGTTTTCAATTTGGCTTTATTTTCTATCTTTTCCCCATTCTGTTATTTCAATTGTAAAAATTCAGCAGCAGACAATCTAGACGTTAAATTTAGTTTCTGCTTGCTGCAATCTAAATGTAACTTATTTGATATAAGGCTATTTCCCGTTTGTTGGCTTTTGACTGTAATGTAAACTTGTCTCTTCATTCTTCAGCTGCTCTTAGGAAGCAACACGCAGCCGAACTGCATCTGGGGGATTTTCTAGTTTTTCTTCGCAGAGTTGTATCTTCAAAAGCAATTCAGTCAAAAATGGCTTCCCCTAAGTGGACAGAAGTGCTTCTGAATATAGCGTCTCAGAAGTGTTCTGCAGGTATATTACTTTTGTCTTGTTTTAGAGTATTTTTATACATCACATGTGTTTTGTTCAGATAATGCCAGACTTTAACAACATCGGATACTTGACCTGATTTCAAGACTTTTTTTTTCTTGTTTTATAAGTACTTTATTTGTTGAAAAGAAAACTAATTTTAGAAGTAAAATTGATAGGAATTAATAATAGAAAATAGCCCTGGACAAGATCATGGATTTAATTGAGAACTTGTTCCTGTTTGTTCAAATTACAGTAATAAAAATAATCAGAAAATATCCTGTTTAATATGATAATTTGGCACAGATTTTGAATATCAGAATACAAATCTGAATGTGTTCATTCTCTCTTACCATGATATGATTACTTTGTTTTGCTTATAGCTTCTCATTGTGCTTACTTTAGGAACGTACAAATTGCTTACTCCCATTAATCCTAACAATCTCTCTGAGGCAGTCAGGTCAGTCAGAGAAGAAGCAATGAAAGGGTATGATAAATCTTAGCTTTAGAGATTAATAGACGTGTTTAAAACTCTACCTCTGCCTCCACTGAGCTGTGTAGCTTCATCAAGTTAGTTAATGTTTCTGAGCTTCAAATTCCTCATCAGTAAAATCAGGATATAATACTGTAGGGTTTGTGAGGATCAACAAAATTATGTGTATGAAATCCATCCCACAGTAACCTGGCACATGGGTATGGATATGGGATGAGTCCAGAATTATTGTGATAATAAGTTGAAGTGAAGTCCATTTCACCTATATATGCTTAGCAGCCTTGAATATTTTTTCAAGAAGCTCATTTAAACTTTGAATTTCAGTTACATTAATAATAAGAAAATGTCTTTCCTTCCTCAGGTATTCCTCTAGTTGGTAACTTAAGAACAAGGCTTCTTGCCCTTCACGTCCTTGAGGCTGTGCTACCAGCTTGTGAGTCTGGTGTAGAAGATGATCAAATGGCCCAGGTTTCTATTTTTAAAGTTGTTAGAAAATGTTTTTGACATCTGCAACATGATTCAACCAAAATCTAAACCTAGAGCTTCTTCAGTTGTAAATGTGTCGTTTTCTCAATAGCAAAACTTCTACTTCTGAGATTCCTTTCTTATAATTTCATCTCTAAGCAAGGAGGAAGAAATTAATGGAGTGTAAGAAGGAGGGGATAGTGAATGCTTACAAGGTCAGAAGGAAAGGAACATCTGTGAAATTTCTTACTAGGTTTGGGCATCTACAGAGAAATGATGAGGTTGTGCGGCCTATTCAGAGGTCTATATAGTGAGGCAACATGAGGGCAATGTAACCCACTTTCTAGTGAGTTAATACTCTCTAAAAAAAAAAAAAAAAAAAAAGATATTTAAATTGCAACCACCCAAAATAGCTGTAGGACATTGATATAATAAAATGTTACATGTGACTTAGTATTATAGTTGAATGATTTTATTTTTCCTAAACTTAAAATTATCTTTACAAATTTTATTTTTTTTCCTTCAATAAATAGGTTGTTGAACGCCTATTTTCCCTTTTGTCGGATTGTATGTGGGAGACACCAATTGCTCAGGCCAAACATGCTATTCAGATAAAGGAAAAAGAACAAGAAATAAAACTACAGGTAATCGATTTTCCCCAAAAGGTATTTTTAGACAGCACAAGTGAATATCCTGTCTCTTGATTCCTTTTCCTTTGAGGAACCTTGTTCTATCCCATTATTCTGTTTCCTCTCCACATCTTCTCTATTGTCCTACATTGCTAAACTTCTCAGAAGAGTACTCTTATACATGTTTCAATCACTTCCTTACTTCTCATTATCTCTTCAACCTAATTGTTTATCTTCCATCAAAGTATGGAAATTAAATGACAAAGCTAAGTGTTAAATACAGTACATTTTTTTTCCCCTGTCTTACTTGACCTTTTGAAACTCTAGCCTTCTATTGTTTTCAGAACACTGCCTTCTCCCAGATCTTCATCTATTCTCTGCCAATTCTTGATTCCTTTTGGAGGCATCTTTCCTTTGCTGCCACTTTCTCTTTGTCTTCATCTCAAACTTTGGTGTTCCTCAGGGTTCTGTCCTTAGCTTTTCCAGCAGTCTCAGTCACACCTGCCCATATGCATTACCTTCCAAATTTAAGTGCTAGCCCAGGTGTCTCCCCCTCAAACCTTTACCCCTGAATTCCTGGGAACTCTAGACATCTCCTAATGTCCCTATCCATGTAGTCAGTAGGCCTTATTGATTTTACCTCCTAAATAGCTTGAATCCATCCATCTAAAAGTACCTAATTCTTCTTTTGGTTTTCAGATTTCACACTTTTTCTGGCTTTCCTTCTGTCTCAGTAAAATGGCCTTTTCTTACCATTCTCTTTTATTGGTTGTTCCTCTTTTTAATCTAAGTGTTGGAGTACTTCTTGGGCGTAAAACTTAATATTAAAATAGCATTCAAGGCCTTTTATGCTTTTGTTTCATTTTCTCCTTGTAGGCTCCTTTTCTGTCAATCTCCTCCTCCAGAACTTCCACATTGCTTGCAATTACTTTAAATCAATGAATTCTGTTGCACCTTCATACTTTGACACATGCTATGCATACTGCCCTAAATGCCTTTCTCTCCTTTGATCAGCTGTTAAAGGCCTTATCATTCAGGACCCAGCTCGCAAGTTATTCTCTTTTGAATGCTTACTTATCCTTTCCAACCATAGTTAGATACTTAAACTTTTATCTTGTTGCTATATACCTGTTATGTAACTTCTGTTATTCTCTTAGCTACAATATTGGCCATATTTATTTGTTTCTCTATCCCCTAATTGTAAGCTCTTTATGGGCAGGGGCCATGCTATATTTATCATTGTGTTTTTATTGCCTACACAGTAACTGGTATGTAGTAGATACCAGTTATTTCTAGGCTCAAACCAAGCAATTTTAGAATATATATTAAGTGAGATCTAGATTACTGCATAATACTGACCCAGCTTCCTTTCTGGTAGAAGCAAGGAGAGTTGGAGGAAGAAGATGAGAATCTCCCTATACAAGAAGTATCCTTTGACCCAGAGAAAGCTCAATGTTGCCTAGTGGAGAATGGACAGATATTAACTCATGGCAGTGGAGGAAAAGGATATGGATTGGCATCAACTGGAGTAACTTCTGGTTGCTATCAGTGGAAGGTGCGTAGAATTGCAAATAGTTTTTAACAGTTTGTATTTTAGTCCTTTTTCCTGGTTCTTTTGAAAAAAAGTATGAAATTACTTTTTAAAAAACCATTATACGTAAATATTCTATCATTGTGTACTATGTTAATATAATGGAAAGTGAGTGAAAAATATACATAGCGTATACAGGAGGCAACCAATTCATGTTTCTCTCTCTCTTTCTCTCCCTCTCCTCCTTCCTCCCTCTCTAAAAACTAATAAAAAAATAAAAAAGGTTTCAAAATAGATTGACCAAATTTTCTACCTCCTTTTATCATAATCATTTATCCAGTGAGCAGCCTAAGAAAAGATCCATCTCTTTCCGGGTAGAGCTTCATCTACTAAGGCATGTATATCGGGAGAAAGATGAGACATGTAGAGATAAGCAAATAAACCAAAAAGCTGAACATAATAAGTCAGTAGCAGTGGGAAATTCCCAAGAAGAGGTCAAAAGTCTAATTTGTTAAGAGTAATCAGAGCAGTCATACACCCTGTGGTGGTATACCCTTTCAACTTTCAGCTTACAGTAAGAATCACAAGTTAGGAAGGTAATCAGTTTCTATGTCAGAAATCTAAGAATAAGTAAGACCTTTCCCAGGGGCATTTGCAAGAGATCTATACAGTCCAGCCAGAATCCATGATGTTTTCATAGTTTATGATACCAGAGAGAAATCCAAAATCTGCAATAGTCCCAGAGTTTGAGTTTTGTCCATTGCGCCTTTAGTTGAACACAGTTCATGTTGGGTTGAAACAGCCCATAGGAGACAGTAACAGGTTTTAACCTAGAGTCAGGTCCAGGCAATTAGAATCTGTGAATTCAGGATTCTAAAAAGCTAGCAACTTTTTTGACAGCAAGAAATTCTAGATGTAGTGCCATACAGCTGTTTTTTAAAGTCCAAGTGATAAGGCTTCCCTAAGCCCTTTTTAAGCATTGTCAGTCTGAGTCCAAATTTACCCACTCAAAAAATAGGCACTTCAGGCTGAATCAGACATCTGATTTTATAAGAACTCATTGGCAACTAAAAACTTCTTTTTACAACTCTAAAAATTGCTATTCTTTTTATTTTGTCTCCCTTTTTCCAGAGGCTCCAATAGTCAAAAACCATAGCAAAATATCATCAGTTATGGATACCTGTTTTATTTCTAATACTTAAAGAGTTTAAATTCCAGTATACCCACAAGTGGCAAAAAAACAACAACAAGGAGGTTGTGTCCCACGAGCATGTTTTTTCTTTGCAGCTTTAACTGATCAGGACGATCTCTTAGCATTTATGAAGTTACAAGCCTATAACATTTTACATCCATTTTTATCATACGTCCAGATGCAGTAGCCATAAAACACAGCTGTTTTTAAATTTTACTTCCCCTGCTCTGATCCCAAGTTTACTGAAACTTTTACCAGTCAATTTACCCTTTATAGGGTTAATTGATTGGATAAAAGGCACTGCTACAGCAGTGGTTGTATCTAAACTAAAGAAAATAGTTGGCATGGCTTTTTTCTTTTTCTTTCTGTAATCTTTTTAAGCTTTGCTCTAGCCCTAGGAACTGATTTAATACCCCTTTCCCTCTCTTTTGGAGGAAAGAGCAGCATACAGTTCTCTTATGTTTGGTCTACCCAAAACTCATCTTCAGGGATTTTGTTATTGTTAACCTCACCCAAGGATATTCTTTTCCTTTTTTTTTTTTTTTTTAAGAGAGGATGGAAGGGGGGACAGAAAGAGAAACATTGATGTGAGAGAGACACATCAATTGGTTGCCTCCCCCATGTGCCCTGACCAGGGTGGGGATTGAGCCTGCAACCGAGGTACTTGCCCTTGATCAGAATTGAAGCCATGACCCTTCAGTCTAAGAGCCAATGCTCTAACCAGTGAGCCAAACCGGCCAGGGCACCTTCAGGGATTTTTTAACTTTTCCCCAGCCACCTGGAGAAAAGAGCAACTGCAAGCTAATGTTTATTCTTTGGCCTATCTAAAGTCTATTTGTTGGAATATTTGTGTCCTTTTTTTTCTGTCTAGAGTAAAAAACAACAAATTTTCCCTTGGCTTCTCTTCTCTCACCCCTTTGGCGGTTGAATGATCCTTTCACAGGGGTCGCCTAAGACCATCCTGCATATCAGATATTTACATTACGATTCATAACAGTAGCAACATTACAGTTATGAAGTAGCAACGAAAATAATTTTATGGTTGGGTCACAACATGAGGAACTGTATTTAAAGGGCCAGAAGGTTCAGAACCACTGCTAGACGCTGATGATTTTCCAGCCTGAAGTGCATATTTTTGAGATGGATCGTTTTTTTGTGTTTTTTTTTTGTTTGTTTGTTTTGGATCTGTTATTTTTTAATTCTATAGGTAACTTTTACCTCTCTCAACAGTTAGCAACTCACCTGCTATTTCATAACAGGTGTAACTCCGTAGCCACCAGGCACCAGAGTTTTGTCTTTCCCTACTTCTTTTTTCTCCAAGTCAGACTATAACTATATTTTAATGAGTTGGAGTTGGAGTGAATCTCATGGTTGCCATCACTGTGTTGGAGACCCCCAAGATTATCCCTATATTCAAAGATTTGTTAGAAAGACTTATAGAACTCAACATGTAGTTGTAGTTACGACTAAGATTTCTTATAATAACTTTGCTTATTAAGGACACATAGCTGGATCATAAGGGGAAAAGATACAGATGGAATCTGGAGGAATCCATGTGCAAGCTTTCTTATGTTCTCTCCCTCCTATGAGAGGTCACATGGAACATACTCTTTACCCAGCAACAAAATGCAACAACATGTGTGTGATGTTTTAGGTAAGGCCGTTAGAGACTTAACACCCAAGATTTCTACTGGGGGCTGGTCATGAAGGTATGCTCTGCCTGTCATTACCAAAATTCCAGACTTCCAGAAAGAAAACAGGTTTCAACATAGACCACATTGTTTGTTCAAACATTCTAGGCCACGCTTACCACTTTGGGACAGTTTTGTATCAATGTAGGACATTTTACCAGTTGAATTCCCAGATACCAACCAAGGACCTGTGTTAAAAGCATGCATTTTTAAAGATAGCGGTCTCAGGCCTGCTATATTAACTCTTTTCTGTACAGAAGTATACACGAGAGTTGTTAGATAATTTGTATGTAAAGAATTGAAGCTTCCCATTAATAATTTTCTGGATTAGATATGCTTCCTCAGCTTCATAATTAAGATGTTAGCTAAAACTGCTTATTTAAAATAAGTACTCAAGCTAGGGAATATTATAATAACTATGTATGGTATTGGGTGGGTACTAGACTTATTGGGGGAATCACCTTGTAAGTTATAAGAATGCCTAACCACTGTGCTGTATACCTGAAACTAGTATAAAATATTAACATTCACTAGAATGTCAACTCTAATTGAAAATTTTTTTAAATAACTAAATGTTCTACAAGGTAAAAATTAATTTTGTTAAAAAATCTTTACAAAATTATGAAATTTATTTTATTCATATAGTAGTTTCACTTGGTCTAAAAATAAACTTAGGCGCTAACTGGTTTGGCTCAGTGGCTAGAGCATCGGCCTGCAGACTGAAGGGTCCCAGGTTCGATTCTGGTCAAGAGGATGTACCTTGGTTGCGGGCACATCCCCAGTGGGAGGTGTGCAGGAGGCAGCTGATCGATGTTTCTCTCTCATTGATGTTTCTAGCTCTCTGTCCCACTCCCTTCCTCTCTGTAAAAAATCAATAAAAATATTTAAAAAAAATAAAAATAAACTTAGGTTTCCATAAATGGATAAATATTATTTATAAATATATTCCTCAGTATTGATATATGCAGTTAATAGTATATGAACAGATTTTTTAATATTAGTGAATGTTACCATTTTCATTTTAGTTTTACATTGTGAAGGAAAACAGAGGTAATGAAGGCACGTGTGTTGGAGTTTCTCGTTGGCCAGTACATGACTTTAACCACCGTACTACCTCGGATATGTGGCTCTATCGGGCCTACAGTGGTAACCTCTATCACAATGGAGAACAGACTCTGACATTGTCCAGCTTTACTCAAGGAGATTTCATTACCTGTGTGTTAGATATGGAAGCCAGGACCATTTCCTTTGGGAAAAATGGAGAGGTACTAAAACTCATTCACAAGCATTGTATGTTTTCTTGTTTTTATTTACACTCAAATTAGTTTTCAGATGCTAGTTATTCAGTTTATGGATTATCCATTCTTCTTTGCCTTTCTCTGATACTTTTTGGTTCTTATATATTTACTAGAGGCTCGGTGCATGGATTTGTGCACTGGTGGAATCCCTTGGCCTGGCGTGCGGGGATTGGGCCGAAACTGGGGTCTCTGACATCCCCTGTTGGGTCCTGGATTGTGAGAGGGCGGTTCTCAGGTGACGCACCCTAGAATTGGGCTCCCTCTTCTCTGGTTCTGGGTGCGTCACCCGAGAATTGCTGCTGCCAAGTGACCACAGCTTGGCAGCTCCTGTGTTGAGCATTCGCCCCCTGGTGGTCGGTGTGCATCATAGCTACTGGCCGGTCGGCTGGTCGCTTAGGCTTTTATATATATAGATCACCAGATCAACAACAGAAAGATAGTAAAATTTCAGTAACATGGTTGAAACAGACAAACAAATTAGGATTATTTATTATGTGTAGAATTTCCTTGGTTAGTAAGGTTAATTGAGATTTGGCTGTAGTAACTTTGTTCTGTTTCCTAAGAGCTTTGAATCTTTTGGATATTACCAATTTTTAAAAATATTTTGTTTCCTTTTCTTCTCATCATCTGTGCCACACTATAGGAACCAAAATTAGCTTTTGAAGATGTTGATGCAGCAGAGTTGTACCCATGCGTGATGTTCTATAGTAGCAACCCAGGGGAAAAGGTAATGAAACCTCAAGTCTAAAACATAAAGTATTTGTTAATACTTGTTAACATCAAATAGAGCTTATAAATATAAGTTATTACCATTAAAAATTCCTGCTCAGGTAATTTACTATTCTAGAAGAAGATTAGATTTCTTTTAGAAATTGCCTTCGCTTTTTATTAAGGCACTATTTGATATTCTGACAATGTGAATAGAGTGAGTCAACTTTCAAGTATATGTGCAATTATAACAATTATAGAAAATAGTTTAGGAGATTAAAAATGGTGGTAGAGTAGGAGGATGCTGCATGGACATGTTCCCAGGAACAAGCTGGAATTACAACTGAAATACAGAAAGGCTTCCTGAATAATCAACAGACTATTCACAGGAGAGAACCCAAGGTCCAAAGGTGTAGACCTCATAGAGACTGGTAGGAGGGGCAGAGATGTGAAAGGCCTAGCCAGGCTCCCACAGATGGCAACTGAAGTAAGTCCCGGAGAGATAGCTCAGCTGTGGGGGGGTACCACTGAGAACTCTGGGATCTAATCCCGAAGCCTGGCTCCCATTCAGAGAACACCAAATCTGAGGAGGGTACCCACATAACACCTCGCTGTGAAAAGCAGTGGGGTGCTGTCTGCCAGGGAGTGGCAGCTGAAAGTTCAGGCACCCTCTTGAAGGGCCAATGCACAAAAATTCCCTGTGGAACCACCCACCTTGTGCTCTGGCAGAAGGAGGGAGGCTGAATTGGACTGGAGCTGTGAGAGCAGAAGCCAGGAGTGGGGATATGGGGGATAGAGCTCAGAAGGCAGACACCCCAAGTTTCCTGGGCTGAGCCATTCCCTCACACAGCAGAGGACATCTTTCCTATATAGACACCTGCCTTGCCTGGGGTGAAGACGGTTGACCCACCTATTGGAAAACACCTTGCCTTAAGGCCACTTAAGAGATTAAAAGTAACAATTAGCCTCCAGGCAGAAGCAACTGCCCCACACTGTTGAAAAAACTCCTGCCACACCTGAGGATGATTGCCTGGGGGGAATTAAAGTCAGAATCCTATTAGTCTGTAGACAGAAGTGGTCTCTGGAGGCTTTGAGTTTTTGCCTGATCCAACTAGTCAGAAACAACCTTTAACACTGTCCTGCACTAGAGATTGAGAGATGTAGAGGATCTACCTAATACATAGTCACAAACCCAAACAGACAACCAAAATGAGGAAACAAAGAATCCCCAAATGAAAGAACTAGAGAATTATCCGGAAGAAGAGATAAATGAAGCAGAGATAAGAAATTTATCTGAAACAGAGTTTAGAGTAATGATGTTAAAGATGCTCCACAGCATGAAAAAAGATATAATAACTATGAAAAAATAACAGTCTGAGATCGAGAATGACATAACACAAATAACATATTGGAAGGGAATATACAGCAGATTAGGGAAAGCTGAGGATGAAATGAGTGAATTAGAGGACAGAGTTGAAAATATCACTCAATTAGAGAATAAAAAGAAAAAGCAATTAAGAAACAGGAGGACAGCTTAAGGGAGCTGTGGGACAAAGTGAAACGCAATATTAGAATAGTAGGTGTGCCTGAATAGGCAGAAAGGAAAAAAGGAATAGAGAAGGTGTTTGAAGAAATAATGGTAGAAAACTTCCCTAACTGGTAAAGGAAAAAGTCACACAAATTCAGGAGGCACAGAGAACCCCAAGCAAGAAAAACCCAAACAGATCCACGCCCAGACACATCATAATTAAAATGCCAAAAATTAAAAACAAAAGAGAGAATTTTAAAGGCAGCAAGAGAAAAGGGATTCCTATAAGGCTGACACCTGATTTCTCATCAGAAACTCTAAAGGCCAGAAGGGAGTGGCATGAAGTACTCAAGGTAATGGAAAGCAAGGATCTGAGATCAAGATTACTATATCCAGCAAGGCTATCATTCAAAATAGATGGTCAAATAAAGAGCTTCCCAGATAAAAAAAGGCTAAAGGAGTTCATCACCACCAAGCCAGCATTACAAGAATGCTAAAGGGATTGCTTGTAAGAGATTGCTGAGAAGAAGAAACAGAGAGAGAAACCTAGCCATAAGTACCTCTCAATAATAACCCTAAATGAAAATGGATTAAATGCTCCAATCAAAAGGTTTGGGTAGCTGAATGGATACAAAAACATGACCCAACTATATGCTGTCTACAAGAGACTCACCTCAAAACAAAAGACACACACAGGATGAAAGTGAAGGGATGGGAAAAAATTTCCCATGCAAATGGAAAAGGAAAAAAAAAGTTGGAGTAGCAATACTTGTATCTGACAAAATAGACTTTAAAATGAAGACCATCACAAGAGACAACAAAGGTCACTACATAATACTAACGGGATTGATCCAGCAAGAGGATATAATCCTGATAAACATTTATGCACCCAATATAGGTGCACCTAAATATATAAAAAAAACTTCTAGAGGACTTTAACAGAGAGATTGATAACAATACAGTCATAGTAGGAGACTTTAACACCCTCTGACTTCCCTGGACAGATCTTCTAAAAACTTAACAAAGAAACAGAGACTCCAAAGGACACTCTGGATCAGATGGATTTAATAGATATTTATAGAACATTTCATCCCAATGAAGCAGACTATACATTCTTCCCAAATGCACATGAATCATTCACAAAGTATGGAATTTCCTCAAAAAATTAAAAATGGAACTCCCATTTCACCCAGTAATCCCACTTCTAGGAATATATCCCAAGAAATCAGAAACACCAATCGGGAAGGATATATGCACCCCTATGTTCATAGCCGCATAATTTACAATAGCTAAAATTTGGAAACAGCCTAAGTGCCCATCAGCAGATGAGTAGATTAGAAAACTGTGGTACATCTACACAATGGAATTTACGCTACAGTAAAAAAGGAACTTTTACCATTTGCAACAGCATGGATGGAATTGGAGAGCATCATGCTAAGTGAAATAAGCCAGTCCGAGAAAGATAAATATCATATAATCTCACTCATTTGTGGATTATAATGAACAACATAAACTGATAAATAAAAATAGAGCCAGAGGGAAAAATACTAGAATTTAATAGAAGTAATCCTGTCATTTGCAGATTTTTAATATTTCCTACAACTTTTGTGATATCATACTATGTTAGTATAGTTTTGGTAATATTATTATACTTAAAGTTCTTTTATTCTTGAAATATTAATGTTTATTGCATGTAATATTATATGTAAGATCATTTTTCTTGAATAATTCCTGTTTATTGCATGTAACATTATCATATTTAAAATCATTTTTCTTGAGATATTAATATTTATTCCATGTAACATTATTATATTTAAGGTAATTTTTCTTGAAATATTAAAGTTTATTGCATGTAATATTATTATATTTAAAATTTTTTCTTGAAATAAAACCTAAAAAATGAAATAAAATGTACCATAAAGGATTGAAAAAAGAAGAAGAAGAAAATATTTTAGGGATAATCTGGTTCATTGGCAATTATGAATATGAGAGAAAAATATAGAAACAATCTTAAATGTAATCAGGTATTATTAGCAGAATAATGGACATTCCAACTGTGGTGGGGAAGCTACCTTTCATTTATTCAGTTGAAGGGGTTCTCAGATCTTGTAGTTGGTATAAATTCAATCTCTAAACTTTTGGGAGGACTGTATTAAAGAGATACCCTTTCATAAACTCTTTTTCTCCTCATATAAAACTTAGGCCAGACAGACTTCTCTATGGTGTCCTATACTGGTGGGTCCGTTTGTTTTCCACCCTATCCTTTTACTTGAGGATGTTGTGCAGCCTAGATCTGATATTCAGAATTTCTAGTTATTCTTTAGTAGAAAGTTTTCACGCTATCTCATATCTAATATTTCTATAATGGAAGGCCTGGACTCGGTAAATCCTAATCATGAAAGTTACATTTTAGTCTCTGCTTTTAACTGTATTTTTTAAATTTTCAAAAGTTATAATTTCAGGCTAACCATTGACATTTTTGAACATTTACTGTGTCTGGCATTGTAGTAATAAGCATTTATGTGCATAGTCTCATTTAATCTTTAAAATAACCTACTATTACTATTAAAGTAACCTACTAGATGAAAAAGCTGAGGTTTAGTGAGATTAAATTTTCTAAGACTGTGCAGAGTTATGGTTTGAACTAAGTCTTGCTTTTCTTTTAACCTCTATAAGTCTTACTTGAAATGTGTGTTCAGATTGGGACTATCCCAATTGTCTAGATTTATGATTTTCTTTCTGCCCCTTGAACAATATAAGATGGTCCCAAAACTCAGTATTATTCTGGAGTCTTGAGGATGAAAGAGAATAGATCCTCAAGGCTTTTTTTTTATATATATATATATATTAAATGGAATCAGTCACATATACCTTAGTCTGTATCCATCTTTCGTGTGGCCACAACAGTTCTGATACTTACGGGCTTCAGGAATTTTAAATGACTGGGCAGCTTATTTCAGAGAATCATAATGCTACTAATTTAAGTAGATCTGTAATATTTGCTCACTCCTTACTGGGGCCAGTGATATAATACCAGGTATTAGGAGGCCAAACACTAGTTTCACATGGGATTGCACATGTCAGAATTTATAGTGACTAATAATTTGGGAGAACTATTTACTATTATGTATTTTCCACTCCTTTTCTTTTACAGGTAAAAATTTGTGATATGCAGATGCGTGGCACACCACGAGACTTACTTCCAGGAGACCCCATTTGTAGTCCAGTAGCAGCGGTGTTGGCAGAGGCCACTATTCAGCTTATCCGAATCCTTCACCGAACAGACCGTTGGACTTACTGCATTAACAAAAAAATGATGGAAAGGCTGCACAAAATTAAAATATGTATTAAAGAGTCAGGTCAGAAGCTAAAGAAAAGCCGCTCGGTTCAAAGCCGAGAGGAAAATGAAATGAGAGAGGAGAAAGAGAGCAAAGAGGAAGAGAAAAGTAAACATAATAGACATGGCCTTGCTGACCTCTCAGAGCTGCAGCTGAGGACCCTTTGCATAGAGGTGTGGCCGGTGCTGGCAGTGATAGGAGGAGTTGATGCTGGTCTTAGAGTTGGAGGTCGGTGTGTTCACAGGCAAACTGGGCGCCATGCCACACTGCTGGGAGTGGTCAAAGAGGGCAGCACGTCTGCCAAGGTCCAATGGGATGAAGCAGAAATTACTATCAGGTACGGTCTGTTGAGTTACACTTGTTACAAATGAGTATGTAATGGTGACATGGGCCATTGCCTATGGGCAGTGAGAAATTATGTGTTTAGGTGAGCTGCCAGTTAACTTTTTAAAATACTTTTGTTCATATAGTTGTGTGTGAGTACTGTGATTTCTAAAGGAATATTTCCCAAATTTGTGTTCCTTGGAATACTAGTGATTTATAAAGTTTATAGTTTCTGTTCTGTTTTTTTGAAGAAATGGTAAGCTCACTAGTTTATGTTTAACTGGGATCTTTTCTTCTATTTTTTCATTTAGTTTCTTGCTTTTTGAACATTTCCATTACTCACTGGGATAGAAAAAAAGCCAGCCAGTAGATCCATCAATTACATTTTGTGTAGGAGGTCTTTGGATGTATGACAGAACGTTTTTGTGACTAAAATTAGGTTTTCGATTATCTGTGATTTTAAGTATTCTTTTTAAAAAAGATCTTTTTATTGATTTTTAGAGAGAGAGGAAGGGAGAGAGATAGAGAGATAGAAACATTGATGAGAGAAACTTCATCAATTGGCTGCCTCCTGCATACCCACTACTGGGGATCAAGCCTACAACCTGGGCATGTGCCCTGACTGGGAATCAGATCAATTACCTCTTGGTTCCTTGGTTAAGTTGAAACCAAGACTTAGGTTAATAAAACAAATGTTTACCACCAAACTTTTTATACTTGCTAAAGCTTTCTATTACATTTTGTATACTTATAACATTTTTAAAAATCTGGAAATTCTTGCCAAATATCAGGAAATATGTGATTATATTTTTGCTTAAACTATAAATTAGAAGCATTAATTGAAGATTACAAAGCAATTTTTTTAAAGAAACAATGCATTCTCTGGGATAGGTTATAAATGGCCATTGCCCACATAATAAGCTATATTTATTATACAGACTTTCCAAATATCTTTCATCAGGAATTGTCAGAGAACATCTAGCCCACCTCCTGTTTTTATAAATAATATTACATAGCCACACCCTTTCGTTTAGGTGTATCATTGGCCACTTTCACACTGTTGTAGTGGGGTTGAAAGATTGCAACAGAGATTGGCCTACAGGGTCTAAAATATGGGTTGGGCAAAAGTAAGTTTACAGTTATTCCTGTGGAAAAATGTATAATACAAGAATAAATACTAATGCAAGAATAAACTCTGTATTTCATGTACCCACACTGTAAACCTCCTTTTGCTCACCCCATACTTTTTGGCTCACAGAAATTTTGCTAATTTCTGGCTTACATTATATTATGGTAAATATTCTTTGAAAGCACATGCACATCTCATTGCTTTTGCATTTAACATCACATCTCCCCATTTTCTCATAATAGACTAATTTTTCTCTGTAATGTCTTTTCTAGCTTGTGTAGATTATTCTCTGTAGTGTGTACATGATGCATCTTATTTTGTCTACATTATATTCTGTACCTTCCTCCTGTCTATCCCTCACTTGCTTCTTCCTGTGTCATTCTGATCTTTATTAAAGCTTCCCAACTTTTTGGTCGCCTAGTGATACTCCATTGTATAATCTGGAACCCTGTGAACCACTGCCTTTTGACGTGGCGCGATTCCGAGGCCTGACGGCTTCTGTGCTGCTGGACCTCACGTATCTGACTGGCATTCACGAAGACATGGGCAAACAGAGCACCAAGCGACATGAAAAAAAACATCGACATGAGTCTGAAGAGAAAGGGGACATTGAGCAGAAAACTGAGAGTGAATCTGCTTTAGATACGCGAACAGGCCTAACATCTGACGATGTCAAAAGTCAGGGTACTACAAGCTCCAAATCAGAAGGTGAAATAGCTTCATTTTCTTTAGATCCAACCCTGCCAGGTGTGGAATACCAACACCAAATAACAGAAGGAAAGAGAAAAAATCATGAACACATGTCCAAAATCCATGACATACCCCAGACAGAAATCAGAGCAGTCCAGTTGTCTTATCTCTACCTCGGTGCTATGAAATCACTTAGTGCTCTTCTTGGCTGTAGTAAATATGCTGAGCTGTTGCTGATACCAAAAGTTCTGGCTGAAAATGGCCACAACTCAGACTGTGCAAGCTCTCCAGTTGTTCACGAAGACGTGGAGATGCGTGCAGCCCTGCAGTTCTTGATGCGACACATGGTGAAGCGAGCGGTCATGCGGTCCCCCATAAAGAGAGCATTGGGATTAGCTGATCTGGAACGAGCTCAAGCCATGATCTATAAATTAGTGGTCAGTGGGCTTTTGGAAGACCAGTTTGGGGGCAAAATTAAGCAAGGTATGTTATCTGATTTTTTTTAAATGCTTTTGTGCTGTTGAAATTATAATTGTCAGAACTGATGTACTCTATAAGTGATTTATAAAAAAAATTTTTTTGGCAAAAGCAATTTTCATGTCATTTTTCCTTTGCAAGGTGAACAGTTCTTTTTTGTTTCTTTTATATTAATAATCTACCTATAATTTTCTGTTTTAAATCTATAAAGCATTCAAATTTAATAATTACTACTACATTTTGTAAAACTGAAATTTAATTCATGCCACAAAATATACTCAAGTATTTATTGATATGATTCAAAATACATATTATTCTGATGACTTCTCAGAGGCATTTTAAAGGATTACTTTTATAGATCCTGTAGTGTATGTAAAAAAATCTAGTTTTATCTTTTATCCTCACCTTTGGAGATAATTTGAATTCTAAGATTAAAATGAGATTCATTCAGTAAATATTTATTGAATGCCTACCATGTGCCAGGTACTCTTCTAGGTTCTGAGGAGTCAGCAATGACAAAACAAAGTCCCTTGTTGTAATGAAACTTCAATTGCTGTTATTCTTTCTTCCCTTCCTTTTTCTCTTTCTTCTTTCCTTTTTCTTTACTCCTCTCCTTCCTGTCTTAGCTTAGACAGTGAATAGGCAGAGAGAGGTGCATGGTGCATATAATAGGAGTGTTAAGATCATGATGTTTATGAAAGTATGTGGCCATTTAGCAAACCTTAATAGAATTAGCTATCTTTATAGCAACAACCCCCCCAACTTTTAGGAGTAGTTTGTTTTGTGAGCCATTGTCCTTTTCAGAGCATGGAGTTTCTGTCTAGGTTTTCATAATCTTGTATTTACATGTCTTCATCTTTGCTTGCTTAAAGACTAAAAATAGGCATCAAAATAAAAGTGCTAAGGAAATACAGTTTTAATGATAAAATATCTTTAGGGAATCTCTGGTCAAATATCACATACACAAATGAGACTTTTTGTTGTTGTTTTTAAGAGAACCTTTCCTAATAGAAAGAAATGAATAATTACAAGGGCTGGTTCCTTTTTTTTGTCTGTAGAGTCTACAGTTATGAGGATAATAGTGAATTCAGTGTAGATGTAAAAACATTTTTTCTGTAAATCTTTTATAGAATTGATATTTATGAAATATGTTAGAAACTTTCCAAGTTAAAGGTTAAAAGCTTTCCATTCCCATTTGAAAGAAAAAAAATCCTTACCACTTTCTTAACCTTGGTTTATAGAGATTGATCAACAAGCTGAAGAAAGTGACCCAGCCCAGCAGGCACAGACTCCAGTTACCACTAGCCCATCAGCCTCGAGCACGACTTCCTTTATGAGTAGCTCGCTGGAGGACACCACAACTGCCACCACTCCAGTCACTGACACAGAAACAGTGCCTGCATCTGAGTCCCCAGGAGTGATGCCACTAAGTCTCCTCAGGTAGGGAAGTTAACTTTTAAATTGTGCCATATTTGATGCCTATGGTTATGAGCACACAGGTATTCTCTTATGAAGAATGTGCCCAACTAAATCAAGGTGTTCTAGAGTTAGAAGGAATCTAAAGGATCATATGGTCAAACCCAATTTACTGAAGTTGGAAATGTCCTTCAGATGTTTAACAACTTGCCCAAGTCTCATAGCTAGTTTTGGTCCCAGATCTAATCAATGGTTCCATTGCCAATCAGGTACTCCAGCACTATTCTATCTCCTTATAATGGTTCTTTCATTTTTTGGCTAGGCTTTTGAATATGTTTTCCCTGAAAAAGTAAATACTTGTGTTTTGATTGTTACAACTTTAAGAAAGAGCTTGCCTTCATGAGTTAATTTTCTTTTCTCAGGTTATTTTCCCTTTAGAATAATTTCTTTATTCTTTATTTCTTTCTTATTATAAGATCAAGCAAGTCTACTTTTCAAATGAAAGAGCGTGTCTTATGATGCTTCTTCAACCAACCCTATTTTAATAGATTTATAAATTTCAAATAATGTTCCAGTTTCTTTTTGCTTCAGTTTGCCAGATGTATACACAAACCAAAAACCTTGAGAGAAGATCTCTAGGGAGGGAGTGTTTTGTGAACTTTCTCACATAGGGCTTAAGTGAAATAAAGGGAAGGAAAATGAATAGTATCCTTTTTTCTTATTTCTTTTCCCCCTTCTCTTAATTGACGGGTCACTATTATTCCCCTGTGTGTAGATTGACTTCTTAGGGAGAGTGGCTATTATTGTAATGATTCTCAATATTTGGTGTTCACAAGAGCTACCTGGGAGGCTTTTTAAAGCTCTGGGGATGTATTCCCCAAGTCTCTCACTAGGTCTGGTGGGGGCACATAATTTGCATTTGAATTGTTTCCTCAATTGCTCTGGTTTGGGGCAGAAGGAGCACTAATCCTAGTAGCTACTATTGCCCACTCCCCACACATCTCCTCCCACTTAGCTCTCACTTAAGTAACACAGATCCAGGAGGTGCTTCTGTTTAAGAAAGCAAGAAGAGAGAAATGATAGAATATTCTAATATGGTTTTTAATTCCTCCAGCAATTAATAGAATTCAAGGCATCCATAGAGGATCAATAGCACCATGACTCCTTTTGCCTTTCAAGTTCTGTAGTGTAGGCATGGGATTCAGTGGTATAATAATGCTCCCTTTCTCCCAGAACCATTCACCAGGGCTTGTGACCCCTCCTTTCTTCTTAGTCTTTGTTTTCCTGTTATTGACTGGGACTATATTAGAGCTGCAATTGTGTCTGCCTTCCGAATATCAGAAATCAGGGAACAAGTGCCTCTTACATGAATATGATTTTACAATTATTTGAGTGCATCGACAATGCTTTCTTGATGCTTAAAAGTTATTAGTTCTATTGAACAAATCGAAAGAGCAGTCAGTCGGTGAGGAGCTTCCTGGACTTTCTTCTTTACCCAGTGTCTGCCTTCTCAGCCTGAGGGGTCTGCCTCTCTATATCTTGTCTCCTTTACACAGCTGGTATCTCATTCTTATGCTATATTTCAGTTGTGCTGGGTGACTGAGCAGTTATCTTTTCTTTTGGTAACTTACCTATAGATTATTACTTGGAATCCATGTGAATAATTTCATGGCTAGCTAGTGAACTTATGTTTGAAGTAATTGTAAATTATCTATCTGTACAAGTTTTTTTTATCCTGTAACTGCTGTATGCCTGTCAAAATATCCCTGTCTTCTTGGTATTATAGTAGAGGAAAGCTCCTTAAGACAGGGATTTAAAAAAATGTTTTGTTTATTGCTGTATTCCCCCACATGCTATGTTATTGGCATTTTGCTGAACAAATGATAAGGTATTATTACTTCTATAGATTACTTGTATTACTTGTATAGATTATCTTATGATATAATGATTTTTAAAACTGTGGAATCTTCCTCACCCCAATTAATTATAGCTAACTTGTGTAGATTTCCAGGTCACATATTCTTTTATAAGACTGTGATGTATATACAGGGTGGGACAAAAGTAGGTTTACAGTTGTGAGTATGCAAAAGAGTTTATTCTTGTGTTATTATTTATTAATTATTGTATTATTTTCCATATGAACAACTGTAAATCTACTTTTGCCCACCTTGTATTTTGTAATTGGATTTTTATACTAATGTTGTTTTCTTTAAAGGCAAATGTTCTCTAGTTACCCAACTACCACCGTACTTCCCACACGTCGTGCACAGACTCCTCCAATATCATCATTACCAACCTCTCCTTCTGATGAAGTAGGAAGAAGGCAAAGCTTAACTTCTCCTGATTCCCAGTCAGCAAGGCCAGCTAACCGCACAGGTGCGTGTATTATCATGCGCTATGACACCCAGACGTTTTGACATTCCAAATGTGTGGGACTTTATTATGTAGGCATTGTATTTTGTCTTCATGGAGGTAAAAGCAGTGATTTTAATTATGGGGGATAGTCTGCCCCATCAAAATGAGCTGTCTTCTGTATTTTGAGTCTCTAGATTGAATTATGGCTATTTGGGAGGGAAATAACATACTGTACATCAGTTATATTAGTCCTTTTTTAAAAAAATTTTGAAAATTTTTTATTTAATTACAGTTGTCATTCCATTTTATATTAATTTCAGGCATACAGCATGGTGGTTAGACATTTATTTAACTTAATGAATTGATCCTTTTGATTTATCTAGTACCCACCTGGCACCATACATAATTATTACAAAATTATAGACTGTATTTCCTTTGCTGTGCTTTATATCCTGGTGACTATTTTGTAACTACCAATATGTACTTTTAAAAAATATGTACATTTTTATTGATTTTAGAGAGAGAAAAGGAGAGGGAGACAGTGAGAGAGAAACATTGGTCAGCTGTCTCCTGCATGCCCCCTACTGGGGACCCAAGCCTGCAATCTGGGCATGTGCCCTGATTGGGAATAGAACCGTGACCTCCTGTTTAAGGGGCTGATGCTCAACCACTGGGCCAATCTGTACTTCTTACTCCCTTCACCTTTTTCACCCATCCCTTTAGTCTACCTTCCCTCCCATCTGGCAACCATCCTTTTGGTTTTTTTCTAATAATATAGGTATTTTTAGTGCTACGAATTTTCCTCTAAACAATACTTTTGCTACAACTCAAACATTTTGAAATGCTGTGTTTTCATTTTCATTCAGTTTAAAGTACTTTCTCATTTATCATAATATCTTCTTTGGCATAATTAGAAGTACAGTATTTTGTTTCCAAATTTTGGGAAATTTTTCAAATACCTCTATTCTTGATTTTTAATTTAATTTCATTATCATCAAAGAGCATACCTTGTACAATTTGAATTTTTTAAATTTATTTTTTTTAAATTAAATCTTTATTGTTCAGATTATTACAGTTGTTCCTCTTTTTTCCCCCATAGCTCCCCTCCACCCGTTTCCCCCCCCCCAGCCCTCACCCCCCCCCCCACTGTCCTCATCCATAGGTGCACAATTTTTGTTCAGTCTCTTCCCGTATCCCCCACTCCCCTTTCCCCCCCAAGAACAGTCAGTCCACTCCCTTTCTATGCCCCTGGTTCTAATATAATCACCAGTTTATTCTGTTCATCAGATTATTTATTCACTTGATTTTTTAGATTTACTTGTTGATAGATGTGTATTTGTTGTTCATAATTTGTATCTTTACCTTTTTCTTCTTCTTCCTCTTCTTAAAGGATACCTTTCATCATTTCATATAATACTGGTTTAGTGGTGATGAACTCCTTTAGCTTTTTCTTATCTGTGAAGCTCTTTATCTGACCTTCAGTTCTGAATGATAGCTTTGCTGGATAAAGTAATCTTGGTTGTAGGTTCTTGCTATTCATCACTTTGAATATTTCTTGCCACTCCCTTCTGGCCTGCATAGTTTCTGTTGAGAAATCAGCTGACAGTCGTATGGATACTCCCTTGTAGGTAACTGACTGTCTTTCTCTTCTTTTAAGATTCTCTCTTTGTCTTTTGCTCTTGGCATTTTAATTATGATGTGTCTTGGTGTGGTCCTCTTTGGATTCCTTTTGTTTGGGGTTCTTTGCGCTTCCTGGACTTGTAAGTCTATTTCTTTCCCCAGGTAGGGGAAGTTTTCTGTCATTATTTCTTCAAATAGGTTTTCAATATCTTGGTCTCTCTCATCTTCCAACACCCCCATAATTAGGATGTTGGTTCGTTTGAAGCTGTCTCAGAGGCTCCTTACACTATCTTCGTATTTTTGGATTCTTTTTTCATTTTGTTTTTCTGGTTGGGTGTTTTGCTTCTTCGTATTTCAAATCTTTGACTTGATTCTTGCGATCCTCTAGTCTGCTGTTGGGATTCTGTATAATATTCTTTATTCCAGTCAGTGTATGCTTAATTTCTAGTTGGTCCTTTATCACAACCTCGAGGGTCTCACTAGATTTCTTGAGGGTCTCATTAAGTTTTTTGGTGGTTTCTAGAAAATTCTTGAGAAACCTTAAAAGTGTGGTTTTGAACTCTATATCCAGTAGTTTTCTTTCCTCCATTTCTGTCATTTGTGTCCTGTTTCTTTGTCTCCGCATTTTTTTTATGCTTCGCTGTGTTGATATAGTGGCTTTTTGTGCTAGGTGTCCTATAGGGCCCAGTGGCTCAGCCTCCCCAATTACCTGAGGTAGACACTCTTGGTGCACCCCCTTGTGGGCTTTATGCACAGTCTTGTTGTAGTTAAGCCTTGACTGTTGTAGGTAACACTGGGAGGGATTGACCCCCAGGCCAATTGGCTGTGAGAATTGGTTGTGTCTGCAGTGAGAGAACTTCTGTGCTGGAGACACCCCTCCGGGGCAAGACTTGCTTCAATGGGGCTTTGATGCTCACTGAGTCTGCCCCCTGAGTGTGTCCTTTATGGATCCGAGGAGCTGCAATCTGGATGGTCCCACTCTGATCACCAGGCACACTGGCTCCTGGATCTCTAAGGAGGTGCTAATCTAGCCTCTGCCTGAGGCTATCCAGCAGGAGCCAGCTGTGAAGCATTGCAAGTTGCCCTGGAGCCTTGGGCCAGCTGCAGTTTGTTAGGTTATTATCAGTTTGCAAAGGGCCAGGCTTTTCATATGCAAAAGCCTCCGTGCACTGCTTGGGTGGGGCGGGGTCCCAGGGGATCAACATGGCGGAGCAAGCAGTTATGGCTGCTCTCAGTCCTGCCCTCAGAGGCCCTGCTTCTCAGTATCCCGGCAATCACTGCAAGCACCCCTGAGAGAAAGCTACCCTCGAGTTCCGACCGATACCAGACAGTCCAGTTTCTCCCATATGAGTCTGGGTCCCCAGAGACTCGCCGGAACTGGAGCTCAGAGCTTGAGACTCCCTCCCGATTGAAAAAGACAACCCTGTACTCAGCCGCCAGCTCTTCTGCATGCGCCTCTGTACCTCTGTATTTTACTTCTGCACCGCACCTCCTCTGAGTCTCGGTATGCTTTTTTCTTTCCTTCTAGTTGTAGAATTTCCACTCAGCCAGCCTTCCTGTGGTTCTGGATGATGTCCGTTTCGTCTTTTAGGTGTATTTTTGAAGTGGTTGTGCGAGGCAGCAATCTCCGGTGTTTACCTATGCCACCATCTTCTTTTTAAATTTATTGATACTTGTTTTATGGTCCAGAATATGGTCTGTTTGAAATATATTTCACGTGCACTTGGGAAAAGTGTGTATTGTGCTATTATTGAGTGGAATGTTCTATGAATTGTTGGTTAGGTCAGGTAGGTTTTTAGTATTATCTAAGTCAGGGGTCCTCAAACTTTTTAAACAGGGGGCCAGTTCACTGTCGCTCAGACCATTGGAGACTCAGACTATAGTTTAAAAAAAAACTATGAACAAATTCCTATGCACACTGCACATATCTTATTTTGAAGTAAAAAAACAAAACGGGAACAAATACAATATTTATATTTGCATGTGACCTGCAGGCTGTAGTTTGAGGACCCCTGATCTAAGTCTTTGTTATTTTGATTTTTAGTCTACTTATTCTATAAGTTATTGAGAGAGAGGTGTTAAAACCTCTGTTATAGTGGATTTGTCTATTTCCCCTTTCATTGATCAGTTTTTGTTTCATGTATTTTAAAGCCTTGTCTTTGGGTCCATAAAAATTTAGTATTCATATGTCTTCCTAATGAATTGACCTCTTTATCATTATGTAATGACTCTTTTTATCCCTGGTATTATTATTTGCCCTTAAATCTGTTTTGTCGGGTATAAATATAGCCACTTCTAGTTTTTTTCATTAGTGTTGGGTGGTATATCTTTTCCCATCATTTTACTTTTAACTTATTTGTGTCTTTATATTTTAAGTGGTTTTCGGAAAGGCAGCCTATATTTAAGTCTTGCCTTTTAAAATCCAACCTGATGTTTTCTGCCTTTTAATTGGGGTAGATCATTGACATTTAGTGTGATTATTGGTATGGTTGGGCTTAAATTTACCATCTTTCTGTTTATCTCACCTGTACTTTGTCCCCTTTGTCTACTTTCTTTGGATTAAATGATTTTTTAAAAATTTTATCTCCTTGGTTTATTATACTTTGTATTATATTTTTAGAATTTACTTTTAGGTTTATAGTATACACCTTTAATTGTCACAGTCTATCTTTAAGTAATGTTTTACCATTTCATGTATACTAACAGAATCTAACAACAGTGTGCTTTCATTTCCCTTTTCTCAGCCTTTGTACTTTTGTTGTAACACATTTAACTTCTACATATGTTATAAAGCCCCATAATACATTGTTATTATTTTTGCTGTAAACAGGCAATTATATTTTAAGGAGATTCAAAAACTTATATATATACTAGAGGCCTGGTGCATGAGGTTTGTGTACTTAGTGGGTCCCTTAGCCCGGCCTGTGCCCTCTCACAGTCCGGCACCCCTCAGGGGATGGCCATCCGTAGCACTGCCATGGAGGCAGGAGGGGCTCCTGCCACCACCGCTGTGCTCACCAGCTGTGAGCCCGGCTTCTGGGCTTCTGGCTGAGCTGCACTCCCCCTGTGGGAGCACACTGACCACTAGGGGGCAGCTCCTGTGTTGAGCGTCTGCCCCTGGTGGTCAGTGCACATCATAGTGACCGGTCGTTCTGCCATTCCGTCAATTTGCATATTACTCTTTTATTATATAGAATAGGATTATATTTACTCACATATTTACCAGTCCTGATATTCTTTATTCCTTTATGTAGATCCAGATTTCCATCTGGTGTCATTTCTTTCTGCTTGAAAGACTTCCTTGTAGCGATTTGCTGGTGATGAATTATTTTGTCTCTTGTATGTCTGAAAGAGTTTATTTCACCTTAATTTTGAAAAATATTTTTACTGGTGTAGAATTCTAGATTGACAGGCATTATACCACATACCTGGCCTATAATCTTCAAAGTACCTAAGTGATTGAAGGATACTGAAGAAAAACATGAAAACTAAATAAATGCAAAGGGGATCCTAGAGTGGATCCTTTGCTGTGAAGAACATTACCTAGATTTTTGGTGAAACTGGAATGAGATATAGAATAGGTGATAATATTCTTAAGTTCCTGACTTTGATGGTTGTGTTGTGGTTATGCAGGAGAATGTCCTTATTTGTAGGAGTTACATATTAGTGTATTCAGGGAAAATTGTCTGAAAAAAAGTCTCAGATGGTTCAGGGGTGAAAGAATCCATTGTGCATTCTTGCGAATGTCTGTTAAGTATGAAATTTTTTGTAAGTAGGTAACTATTTCAAAATAAAATGTCTTACATTATTTCAGTAGTTTTATTTTGTATTAGCAGGTTTATCTTTATGAAAAACCATAATCTATAACAGGTTTAATCATAGTTATACATTTAATGAATTCTTGCTAGAGTAAATTTTCGTTGAATTTGAACTACATTAAGAAACTTATAGTTACACGGAGAAGACTTTATTCATGTTATATAGTGATATTTAGGTCTTTACTTCTCTTTCTTTTGTCTCAGCCTTGTCAGACCCAAGCAGTAGACTTTCAACTTCTCCTCCTCCTCCAGCAATTGCAGTACCCTTGTTGGAAATGGGGTTCTCCCTCCGACAGATTGCCAAAGCCATGGAAGCCACAGGTAGAATAAATTTTTATATGTCAGTATATACAGATATGAGAAACTTAATCTTATTAAGGGCAATATTTTTTTAAGAGGCCATAAAGCTTGGTAAGATTTTTAACATCAGGTTTAGTTCAGTGACATCATAACAGATACTAGCATGAATAACTATTTTGCCCAAAGTCAGTATCAGACTTATTTTTCCCCCTGTTCAGGTGCTCGAGGGGAGGCTGATGCCCAGAACATCACTGTCCTTGCCATGTGGATGATAGAGCACCCTGGGCATGAGGATGAGGAGGAGCCTCAGTCAAGCAGCACAGCAGACTCAAGGCATGGAGCAGCAGTTCTAGGCAGTGCTGGGAAATCAAATGATCCCTGTTATTTGCAGTCACCAGGAGACATACCATCGGCTGATGCTGCTGAAATGGAGGAAGGCTTTAGTGAAAGGTGAATTCCCATCCTCCATATTTCTGTTCAGTGTGTTATAAATGGTACCCCCAAAAGCCCCATTTGTTTCCCTTTTATAGGAGCTTCTAATGGTATGTAAAGGTGATAGACATATATGAAAAGATGGACGTTTTAGTTTCAAGTTAATGTTTCTGTGAAGGGTAATAATGACATAACCATTTTATCTTGAAGGGATGTTTTCAGGGAAAGAAGGAAAAAAGTTTATATAAAATTGATCTGAAAAGAGGAAACTGAAAAATAATTTTCTTTCATATAGGTGATATGAAATACAATGTTCATTTTAATATTAGCAATTGATTTAATTAATGCATTTGATGGAAATGGACTTTTAAGCTTTTTTAACTCTTAAAATAGATTTATATTTTTATTCTTTAGTTTCTAATATCTGTACAATATACCCTTTTTAAAATCTGTGATAATACCTAGCCCAAAATGATCTATAATATATTTTACAGTTCTTCCTAAAATCTTCCTCCATCACTTATGACTTTAAATCTTAACTTTTCATTTTAGCTCATGAAGTCATATGGTTACCATGGCTTGCACCTTATGTAATATACAGACCTTTCTGACAAGATTAGTGAATATTTTTGTAATTTATTTTGAAATATTTGTTTCTCTTATGCAAGGATGCACAATCACTTTAATTTTTAAGTATTTAATCATTTAGAATTTAGTTAAGGCCATTGACCTCGTTTCAATTTGAAGATGCATTAAGTATCATTTCATTGTTGGTATAATTCAAAATCATATAAAATTATTGCTCATGGCAATGTGACACATTTAAAACTTAGGATCTTTACCAGGGACAAAAGATATGTTTCAAAGTTTTATAACTATATTTTATTCTCGGTAATATTTGGAGAAAAAAGTACCCTCACAAGCAAGCGTGCACCTTTGCTTTCTATTAATGATCGTTTTTAAAAATCCATGTTGCTTTCAAACTTACACTTACAGCCCTGATAATCTGGATCATACAGAGAATGCAGCTTCTGGTAGTGGACAACCAACTAGGGGTCGCTCAGCAGTAACACGAAGGCACAAGTTTGATTTAGCTGCTCGCACATTGCTAGCAAGAGCAGGTAATTACATGTTTCACATCCTTCTCTTGGTTATAGTATTATATAGCTTGCTTTTATATTTTAAAGTAAATGTAAAAGGAATGGTACAGGCAGTGTAACCTAATGATACTAAGTACTCAGTTCCTCCACATTAACAGTGACTATTTTCATATTATTTTCAGTGTATTTACATAGTTTCCAAAAATTGAAACCACAGTATACATTCATAGATTTATTTTTAAGTTCCCTGAGGGTGCAGAAGGACTGGTTATTTTTAGACACTGAGAAATTTCATAAATGCTCTCTGTGGTAAAGCAACTTACAATTTAAGAAGTGAAGATGCACATTTAAAATTTAATATTAATAGTGAGAACGAGCTGAAAAAGTACACAGTACCAAAGAAGTAGGCACTGGCTTTTCTGATGTACTCTGTGGATCTTAGGGCTTCATTACTAGGTAAGACCCTAGATAAGCAAAAATAGATTTCCTCAATAAATTGATAAATACTTCTAGGATTGTGTTCTGGAGGGTAAGTTATAGAGAACCTATTTTCCAAATTAAATATTAAGATACGTAATTTGTCAAAACAGAGTTTGATCCTTGAAATATTAAAATATAAATAGTGATTCCATGATTTATGGAACAGAGGGAAGTTCTAAAAAATATAGGATGTATAGTTAATATACAATATAATGAAGAGACCGATGTAAAAAAATAAACCTAAAGGAACAATAACAGCCCACATTCTTGGGTGTTTTTTTATTTAACAAACATCATGAAGTATTTTACACGGATTATCTTATTTAAACCTATCAAGAGCCCTGCCAGGTGTGAGTGCTGTTGTCCTCATTTTACAGAAGAGGAAGCAAAATTGATAGGTATAATTTTATGTTTATGGTCTGGAATCCAATAAGTCAGCTGAGATAGGCTCTCACCTGCATGCATGGCAATTAAGAATTGGCGCAATATTCAGAATTATTTTATACATGCAAATAAAATACCTTTTTTGTTTTGTTCTGAGCGGGGTTATACCGCTCTGTGCAGGCCCACAGGAATCAAAGTCGGAGAGAAGGAATATCTTTGCAGCAAGACCCAGGGGCATTGTATGACTTTAATTTAGATGAGGAATTGGAAATTGATCTTGATGATGAAGCAATGGAAGCAATGTTTGGACAAGACCTGACCAGTGAAAATGATATTCTGGGAATGTGGATCCCAGAGGTACTGGATTGGCCTACCTGGGTGTGTGTGACTGCAGCGGGGGCTGCTCTGACTTATTTTCCTGCCCTCTTGTTTATGCAGCTTACTAATAACAGCCTTGCCTAAAGTTGTAACACGAAAAGTTTTACATCTCATCCTAAAGTTTGGGGCTCTAATGGTTAATGTTACTTTCATACTTGCAAACTAATAAGAAAAAGTCTCTCTTTTTGCTATTTCTGTGCGATTTTATTGCTTCTCTCTCTAGACTAGATGAATAGAGCTGTATTATGGTAATATTTGATTTTAATATCAAAGATAGATTACAAAACAGGCATCAAGTCTCAGTTGACTGCTGGGTATATAACATGGCTGCTGTTTTCACCTTGCTATCTGAATGCATGCTCTTCTCCTTCTGGTTTCATTTAATCACTGTTAATGCCTCATTCTAGGAACCAGTGCCACCTAGATCTTATAAATACTTCTATCCAGGGTCAGGGTACGTGGTGGGTTTGTATGTTTACATTATTTAGCATTATGCTTTTATAGCAGTGAAACTGAAAAGTTCACAGGTGTAAGTCCTACAGGAAAGAGCATCTACCACAGTGGTTCTCAACCTTCCTAATGCTGTGACCCTTTAATACAGTTCCTCATGTTGTGGTGACCCCCAACCATAAAATTATTTTCGTTGCTACTTCATAACTGTCATTTTGCTACTGTTATGAATCGTAATGTAAATATCTGATATGCAGGATGTATTTTCATTGTTACGAATTGAACATAATTAAAGCATAGTGATTAATCACAAAACCAATATGTAATTATATATGTGTTTTCTGATGGTCTTAGGCGACCCCTGTGAAAGGGTCATTCGACCCCCACAGGTTGAGAACCGCTGATCTACCCTGTTAGGTTAATAAGATAAATGAATCCTAATAACTTCTTAGAAATTCAGAAAATAGATATGCATGTTATGACTAGATTAAAGAAAGTAATTTTCATTAGAGGGATTTAAAAAAATCATTTGAGCTGGGGTAGATGGTCATTTTTATTAACTCTCTTTTCAGTAGGATAGTCAGTTACTTTTATTAGAGAGAGGAATGACAAAAAAACACTTTAAGATTGTATGATGTGAATTTGGATTTGAAAGAAATTTCTTATATAGCATTAATGAACATATTGCAAATATTCCAGCATAAGTAAATAAAATAGTTAATTTAATATCAATAATCTGTTGACCTCTTCTTAATTTTATGTTAAATTGACTAATAATGTGATATGTAATCATTTGTGCAGCATGTTTGTGAGTCTGAAGACAGGGAAGAAGTGGTGGTGTGTGAACTGTGTGAATGCAGTGTTGTCAGCTTCAATCAGCACATGAAGAGAAATCACCCAGGCTGTGGGCGCAGTGCAAACCGCCAGGGCTACCGCAGCAATGGCTCCTATGTTGATGGCTGGTTTGGTGGTGAATGTGGGAGTGGAAATCCATACTACCTGCTCTGTGGCAGCTGCAGGGAAAAGTACTTAGCCCTGAAGACCAAATCCAAGACCACAAGTTCTGAAAGGTACCTTGAAATTGTATGGAGATCCAGTCCCCCTGAATGATAGTCTCTCTCATTAAAGACATGAGAATAGTAGCTTTTTTCATGTTAGGAGTTACTTTTTAACATTTCCTAAAGTCCTGTGATTGCTGGATTGGGAACAGGAAGGATGGTGGAGGTTGAAGAATTCATGTTCCTGTCAGAGCTGGGGACCTGTAGTCCAGGAACAGTGGTTTATCAGCAGGTCCTTCACTGGCGTTCGTGTTACCTTTGACTTGTTGACAAATTGTGGGTAGGATCCTTGCCTTAACCTTTTGGAAGCTTACGGTCAATTTTTTTAATTGATGTTTTTCACCATATTTTGGATATCTTAAGATCTTTTCCTTCATGAAAAAATAGATTGTTTATATTAAATGAGCTTCCATGAAAATATTATCTCTTTATGTCCTTGAATAGCAATTAACCTCTAGTGAGTAGGGTTTTTGACTATTAAAATCTATAATGTATTCTGGAAGAGGTTTTGATTTAAAAAGTTGTAGGCGACCCAGAAACATCCCCAGTAATTATTGAAATAGTCATTGATTTTGTAAGTAAGTGTGTACTACCTATATATCAGTGGTTTTTTAAAAAATACATTTTATTATTGCCCTAACCGGGTTGGCTCAGTGGATAGAGCGTCGGCCTGCGGACTGAAGGGTCCCAGGTTCAATTCCAGCCAAGGGCATGTGCCTTGGTTGCGGGTGCATCCCCAGTGGGGGGTGTGCAGGAGGTAGCTGGTCGATGTTTCTCTCTCATCGACGTTTCTAACTCTCTATACCTCTCCCTTCCTCTCTGTAAAAATCAATAAAATATATTTAAAAATAATATTTAAAAATTTTATTTAAAATTAAAAATATTTAAAAATTATATTTAAAATATATTTAAAAAATATATATATATATTTTATTGATTTTTTTACAGAGAGGAAGGGAGAGGGATAGAGAGTTAGAAACATCGATGAGAGAGAAACATTGATCAGCTGCCTCCTGCACACCTCCTACTGGAGATGTTGCCTGTACATGCCCTTGACCGGAATCGAACCTGGGACCTTTCAGTCTGCAGGCCGATGCTCTATCCACTGAGCCAAACCGATTAGGACATAGTACATATATATATCAGTGGTTTTTATTACATTAGCCCATAACATGAAATACACTTCTTTATTTTGTGTTGCTTTATTAATGACCTTTTAAAATGTTCTAATGACTTAATTTGCATTTTTGGGTACTAACTGTTTTATGTAAAAACACACTGTTCTTCGTATTTGGTGCAGGTACAAGGGACAAGCTCCAGATCTAATTGGCAAGCAGGACAGTGTATATGAAGGTAGTTGTTTTGAGAGCTTCTTTATTTTACATGTATTTTTATGTATACCTTCTGCTTAACATCTGGTTACTAAAATTTACCTTCATGTGTTTGTATTTATGTACATGTTAACTTAAATTGTCCCTAAAAAGCTCAAGATAGTTTGATAGTATCAGCCCTAGTTTTAAAAAGTTAAAGGAAAAGAACCTGGTTGAAATACTAGTTTTACCACAAAATGTGAATTTCTGTGTGGCATTTTGTTTTCAAAGTAGAAGAAGTGTATATACATGTTCAATATCCTTGTTGAGGAAAATAAAAAAAAAAAAATTGAAGCAAGCATCAGTTTATCTAGAGCATTCATTTACTTGAAACAATTATTTCCTAATGATTATGGACAGGGTTAAAAACTCTTTGTTGATCCTATAACAATATTTTTTATTAGTTGAAACCTTCATTACCAGCTGTAATATTTGCTATTGCCTTGGCTGGGGAGAAGTCAATGGGGAAAAAAGGAGACTTATTGTAATACTTTTAACAATAAAGAATTAAGGGGGGGGGAATAAATGGATTTGACTGCTTTGACTGCCTTTCCCATCTAGTCTCCCTATACCTTAGGAGAGCAGTTTGTCAGCTCACCAGAAGATGGTGCCATAGTACATTTTGTGGGCACTGGACCTTTAGTTCATCTGCATCTTAGACATATCTTACAATAACAATTGCTAGCAGAGTCATATCATGTTTATATTCATATACTGTACATATGTTTATTTAAATTCCAGAAGACTGGGACATGTTGGATGTTGATGAAGATGAAAAGCTAACAGGTGAAGAAGAATTTGAATTACTTGCTGGACCACTTGGTTTAAACGATCGACGTATTGTACCAGAACCAGTTCAGTTCCCTGACAGTGATCCATTGGGAGCATCAGTAGCAATGGTTACAGCCACCAACAGTATGGAAGAGACTCTGATGCAAATAGGTAAATTGACATGCTAATTGGCATGGATTTCATAGAGTCTATATTTATTTATTTTTTAGATAAATAATAAGACGGTAAAAGTAAATAATAAGAATAAGGATTCAACATTTTCTCACCCCATCAAGTGTTTTGAGCCAGTTGTTTTAACATATTTTGAAGGTATAATACAATATTAAGGTTTGATGTTTGTGGTTTTTATGAAATAGTGAAGTGTTAAAAAATTGATAAAATATAAGATTTTTTAAAAACTCTGTGATAAGAGAATCCTGGAACTGATTAGAAACTATTTTGCCAACTTTTTCTATTTAGTGCGAGGGTGTGGTAACTTTGCTATAGGGAATACAGAATAAAGAATTGGGACAGTATTGATGACCCTTTATGTGTAAAAAGCATGCTTTTAAAACCATGTCTTTTCTGTATTTGTTAATATCAGTAGATGTGATACATGAGCAAAATAAATAAAACCAAAATATTTTAAGAAGCATGTTTCTTTTACAATAGACTAGAGGCCTGGTGCACAAATCTGTGCCCAGGTGGGGTCCCTAGGCCTTGCCTGCAATCAGGGCTGATCGGGGCTGTCTCATGCAGTCCCAATCAGGGCCTGCTGGCCAGGGGGAGAGCCGCGAGTCGTTGGCAGGCCAGCCAGCCAGGTTGGGGAGGGACCAGGGGAGGTTGGCTGGCTGCGGGAGGTTGGCTGTGGGAGGACACTGACCACCAGGGGGCAGCTCCTGCATTGAGCATCTGCCCCTTGGTGGTCAGAGCATGTCATAGCGACTGGTCGACTGGTCATTCCGGCTGTAATGGTTGCTTAGGCATACACACACACACACACACACACACACACACACACACACACTAGAGGCCTGGTGCATGAAATTCGTGCATGGAGGGGTGTCCCTCAGCCCAGCCTGCACCCTCTCCAATCTGGGATCCCTCTCACAATCCAGGGCTGCTGACTCCCAACCACTCGCCTTCCTGCCTGCCTGATTGCCCCTGACCGCTTCTGCTTGCCAGCCTGATCACCCCCTAACCACTCCCCTGCCAGCCTGATCGATGCCTAACTGCTCCCCTGCTGGCCCGATTGCCCCTAACTGCTCCCTTGCCAGCCCGATTGCCCCTAACTGTCCTCCCCTGCCGGCCTGGTCATCCCCAACTGCCCTCTCCTGCAGGCCTGGTTGCCCCCAACTGCCCTCCCCTGCTGGCCTGGTCACCCTTAACTGCCCTCCCTTGCCAGCCCGATTGCCCCTAATTGCCCTCCCCTGCTGGCCTGGTCCCCCCAACTGCCCTCCCCTGCAGGCCTGGTTGCCCCCAACTGCCCTCCCCTGCTGGCCTGGTCGCCCTTAACTGCCCTCCCTTGCCAGCCCAATTGCCCCTAATTGCCCTCCCCTGCTGGCCTGGTCCCCCCAACTGCCCTCCCCTGCAGGCCTGGTCCCCCCAACTTTCCTCCCCTGCAGGCCTGATCGCCCACAACTGCCCTCCCCTGTGGGCCATCTTGTGGTGGCCATCTTTGACCACATGGAGGCGGCCATCTTGTGTGTTGGAGTGATGGTCAATTTGCATATCACCTCTTTATTATATAGGATAGATTATTGATTTAGAAATATCTATTTCTTCCAAGGACTTTTCTGACTAACAAAGTTCCAGATGAGCAAAACACTTTCGTTTTCTGTATTTCCTTGCAGCCTGGAACCTAGAAAATTTGCAGTAGTCCAGATACTTTTTCCTTACCATGTTGAGAACTAAACAAAATCTTGTTTTTCAGGTTGCCATGGCTCGGTAGAAAAGAGTTCCTCTGGGAGAATAACATTAGGTGAGCAGGCAGCTGCCTTAGCAAACCCTCACGACCGAGTGGTGGCTTTAAGGAGAGTGACTGCTGCTGCTCAGGTACTTCTGTCCAGAACCATGGTCATGAGAGCGCTGTCTCTTCTCTCAGTCAGGTAGGTGTTAGTTTGTGTCAAGTTATGCTAAGTTAGCTTCAAGAATATGTTAGACTGGCGTCTGGTATTGTTGGGAGAATGAGATAGAATTTTTAGAAACTTAATATCTACTATTAAATGACACAAGTTGGACATAGTCATCATTGCTATTTATTCATTCAGTCATTCAGTTAATACTTGGCACTTCTTAGGTAGAAAATAATGCCATTATAGTAACTGAGTCAACTGCAAACATTTTATTATCTGAAATGGGAAACTCAGACTGTTGATCCATTTGGTACAAAGTAGAAATAAAAGATCAAATGAGTTTTTCTGCAGAATTAATCAACTGTGTAGCTAAGTCAACCTGCAGATTCCATCATGAAGACTTGCCATGGTCATACTATGGAGTATAATGTTAAAAAAGGGAACAGAGCCAAAGAGTACCTGAAAGTCATCCATTTAAGAAATGGTTAAGCTAGGGTATTTAACTGTCATTGAAGATAGAGGGACCCTGAAAAAAACTCAAAATAAAATTTAGATAAGACTATGTGGTATTGGCTTAAGAATAGATAATTTGGACAGTGCTAGAGAAGAGTTCAGAATCTGACCCACATATATAAACACTTGATTTATGGATTGATTTATGACAGTGTTTATACTGCAGAGCAATGAGGAAAGGATGGTGTTTTCAATAACCTGGGCTAAGTCAGATGGTTTACTCACACTATAAAACAAATATTTCCAAGTGATTCTTCCATCTAAATGTAAAATGTAAATCAATAATATTTCTATAAGGTAACATAGGAAGAACTTATTCTTGATTTTGGGACAGGCAGAGATTTCTTAAGCAAGTCACAAAAGACATTCACCATATAGAAAAAGATTGATATATTGGACTGCATTAAAAAAGAACTTCTGTTCAGCAAAAGTCATTAAGTCAGAAAGTTTTTTTAAAAGTCACTAAATGGGAGAAGATATTAGCAATGCATATAACCAACAGAATATATAAAGAATTCCTATAAATCAATAAGATGAAGACTTACCCCCCAAAATGGTCAAAATACCAAATAATACAAAAGAGGATCTCCAAATGGCCAATGAACATGAAAGATGAATTGTTCAATCTCATTAGTTTTCAGAGAAATGAAAACCAATGAGATACTACTACATACCCATCAGACTGACTAAACTTCAAAACACTGAGGGAACAAGGTGAGCATGAGGATGTGGAACACTTAACGCTCTCATACACTGCTGGTGAGGAAATAAATTGGTACAACTACTTTGGAAAACTGTCTGATGGTACAGTACCAACTGAAGGTGAATATTAACATATTCCATGACCCAGACATTCACTTCTGGGTATACATCCAATAGAAATGCTGACATATGTACACCAAAGACATAAATAAGAACAAACACAGCAGCACTATCATAATAGCACTGTGCTGGAAATCACCTGATTACCATCTGTATGGATAAATTAATTGCGGTACATTTTATTTATACGTCAATGAAAATGAATAACCACTTCTGTGATGTAACAACATGGATGAATCTGTTACAAGTAGTGTTGAACAAAAGAAGCCAGACACAAAAGAATACTTTATTATTTTAGTTATACAAAGCTCAAAAACAGGTCCGACTGATTTATGGCTTTAGAAGTGAGGATAGTGGTTACTTTAGAGGGCCCAGTGACTGAGAAGGGCCCAAGTATGCTTCTGAGGACCTGGCAATGTTCTCTTCTTGATCTGGAAGTTGCATGGGTTTGTTCAGTTTGTGAAAATTCATGATTTGTGAACATTCCTGTATGTTATACTTTAGTAATTCAGTTATTCTTCAAGTATACATGAATGTATTTTTTTAAGTTTCAGTAACAGTTTCTAGCGTACATAATATTTTTGGACATCTCTTAGGAAATGTATGATTAGTGATAGTGCAGCATGCCTTTAATTTTGTTTTTTGTACTATGGATGATATGTAGGGCTCCAAACAGTCCCTTAAGAAAACTTTTATCTTTATCCATCTGAAGTGTTTTTCTTTCCTGACAGTGGTTCCAGTTGTAGCCTGGCTGCTGGTCTTGAATCTCTGGGGCTTACAGATATCCGAACGCTCGTTCGATTAATGTGCTTGGCTGCAGCAGGGAGAGCTGGCCTCTCCACCAGCCCTTCTTCCATGGGAAGCACCACAGAACGCTCACGAGGTGGGCACAGCAAAGCCAACAAACCCATCTCTTGCCTGGCCTATCTGAGCACAGCAGTGGGATGTCTGGCATCAAACACACCTAGTGCTGCAAAACTCCTAGTGCAGTTGTGTACACAGGTAAGCTAGTTTCCAGTGCTTTTCTAGTTGCTTTGCTTATTTCTAACTGATTCTTAAAAGAGCCTTTTGAGATAAAATCTTTGTTCCAAAATTATATGTAAAAATTAAACCTATTTGTTCCAATTGCCTCTTCAGAACTTGATTTCTGCTGCAACAGGTGTAAATCTAACTACAGTTGATGATCCAATTCAGCGAAAGTTTCTACCCAGCTTTCTCCGAGGAATTGCTGAAGAAAATAAGCTTGTGACCTCCCCAAACTTTGTTGTAACTCAGGCCCTTGTGGCATTACTAGCAGACAAGGGGGCCAAACTGAGACCTAACTATGATAAGTCAGAAGTTGAAAAGAAAGGTAACTTTCATACCATTTAATTTATGCAATCTTCTGATTGATTTGTATGATCTAATCAGTTTGATTAATGTTTTTTAAAAATGTGTTTTTCATTGCTCTATATGGTGAATTACATAACATGTATACTTAAGTTTAGATCATAAAAGTACATGAATACTTTTTCAATGTGCATGAAAATAAATACTAGAAAACATACCAAATTAGTCTTGTTTGATTAGATTATTTTTATTAGATTATGGTTTGAGTCAACATAGATCAGTGATTTTCAACCTTTTTCATCTTATGGCATGCACCAACTAATTACTAAAATTCTGTGGCACACCAAAAAATATGTTTTTTGCTGATCTGACAAAAATAATAGATATAATTTTGATTCATTCACATGGAACAGCTATTGTGTGGGCTGTTGTCATTCTTTTTATTTGGAAAAGAGGTCAGTGCCCCTGACTAAATAGTCAGGTATTGCATGTTATAAAAATTCTTGCAGCACACCAGTGTGTCGTGACACACTGGTTGAAAAATCACTGCCATAGATAATAACCCTGATAGGTTTTCTTAATAAAATTTAGATAATGGCAGTACTGTTTTTCTCTGTCTTAGGATGATAACGCTTTGAAAGGAGTACTTAATCACTGCTGTCTACCTTTCTTTTTATAAAGACCATGTGGTCAAGAGAGATGGGCCTTAGGATCTCAGTCCAGTCCCTTGACTCTGTTAAGGTCACTTTTGAGCAGCAAAGGCCGAATTCTTATGTTTTAGGGCATGCTGCCTTTGCCCTAGCCTTAAAATTATTTTTGCTGCATTCTTAGTTTATGTGTCTTTAGAGTAAAGACTATTTATTGATTGATGAATATAAATGTACATTTGCAGTGAATCAAATTTCTTATAGAGTTTGATGAGATAAATGTTTATTATTTCTTGTATGCATTAGTTAGTGAAATGGTTGCTTGCAAAAGTGCTAGTTATTAAAAGATATGGGTTAACCCATTTTTGTTTGTTCACTACCACCAGCTCTCACCAGGGTATCATTTCATTGTTTTGTTTAAGCAGGTTTAACTGCTCAATTGTATGTCCATCCTTCCTATGATCCTTCTGCTGTAGGCCCTCTGGAGCTGGCTAATGCCCTGGCAGCTTGCTGCCTGTCCTCCAGGCTGTCCTCACAGCATAGGCAATGGGCTGCTCAACAGCTTGTGCGCACTCTTGCTGCACACGACCGTGACAACCAAACTACTCCACAAACACTTGCTGATATGGGAGGAGATCTCAGAAAATGTTCCTTTATCAAGTTGGAGGCTCATCAGAACAGAGTATGTATTTTGAGTCCCAAGTGTGCTGATTGCTTTATGTAAGGTAAAATAGTTTCTGCCCTTCTCAAAGAGCTCAAAGTTTACACATCTCTTCTTCCCCCCCCCCGCCCCCGCACCACACACACAAAATTATCAATATTTATCTGGTAGTTACCAACTCTCTCTGTATGTTGGTTTGATATAATATTATACAAACAGGAAAATCAGATGGTGGATAAGAAGAAAACCAAAGAAATAGCCTCATAAGAGATTAAGGCTTATACATGCAAGAGGAAAAGACATTGGCCTCACTGTTTCAATATAACCCACTGGGCCTTTGAGCAGTGACAAGGGCAGTTCAGGAAATGAAGACTGGCTTCTGTTCACTAATTTTAAAATCACTTCTTGCCTGGCTGGTGTGGTTCAGTGATTGAGAATCGATCTGTGTACCAGGAGGTTCTGGTTCCATTCCCGGTCAGGGCACATACCTGAGTTGTAGGCTCAATCCCCAGTACAGGGCGTTCAGGAGGGCACAGATCAGTGATTCTCTCTCATCATTGATGTTTTTATTTCTCTCTCCTCCCTTCCTCTCTGAAATCAATAAAAAATATATTTTAAGAAACGACTTCTTAGTATGTGTCATTTTATAAAACATACAAATATGTTGCAGTATTTATACTTCATTGAATTAAATAAACATGTTTTTAAATTAAATAAACATGTTTAATAAAGATTTCAACAGGTTTCAGATAACAAATGATTTGGTGCATAGTACTTTAAAGCTATACTTTAAAAAGGTGTGTATTCATAAGCTAATTAGAAAAGAATGAGACCATGCCTATTGCATTATAACATGGATACTTTCTTTTACAATTTCATGATAGATTTATTTTTTAATTTGATAGAACTTTTTGAAATGACAGAATCATTTGAATTAAAACTTGCTCAAATATTGCTGGACATTTTTACCTTTTCTAGGTAATGACGTGTGTTTGGTGTAATAAAAAAGGACTCTTGGCTACAAGTGGCAATGATGGCACCATCCGGGTGTGGAATGTTACCAAGAAGCAGTATTCACTGCAACAGACCTGTGTGTTCAACAGATTGTGAGTGCTAACGTGACCTTTCTTGTGCAACATCTAAAGTAAGAGAATTCTAAACATGCTATATTTTGGTTGTGTTAATGTAATCAAACTGTCACTAAAATTTTTTGCAGTTTTTTTAGAATAGTCTTACTATATCCCCAATGTGTGTTTTTAAATATTCAGAACTAGAGGCCCGGTGCACGAATTCATGCACCAGTGGGGTACCCTCGGCCTGGCCTGTGGGCCAAAACTGGCTCTCTGACACCCCATGAGGGGTTCCAGATTGCAAGAGAGCGCAGGCCAGGCCGAGGGACCCCCACTGGTGCACAATCAGGGCGTGGGAGGTTGGCCATCTGGGGAAGGACCACGGGAGGGCTCCAGGGCATGTCTGGCCCATCTCAGTCCCGATCGGCCGGACCCCAGCAGCAAGCTCACCTACCGGTTGGAGCATCTTCCCCCTGGTGGTCAATGCACGTCATAGCGACTGGTTGACCTGTCGACTGTCTGCCCCTTGGTGGTCAGTGCACATCATGGTGAGCGGTTGAGCGGCCTTAGCATATCATTAGCATGTTATGTTTTGATTGGTTGAATGGACAACCAGATGACCGGACACTTAGCATATTAGTAGGCTTTTATTATATAGGATAGTATTTGGCAAGTAAAATTATTAACTACCAATATCTGGAATTACTCAGAATTAAATCAAAATCTATTATCTTACAAATAAATGTTCATTTCTGTAAAACAGTAGGCTAATATTCCATCATTCTTTAAGGATTATTTAGGAATTAGAGTAATGATATTTCTTTTGTAGTAGAATGTAGCTAACTATAGTAGGTGTTTCTTTTCTGTGAATTTACCAGAGATCAGGCAAACAAGACTCAGTGTGTTCTGAATAGAAACCATTTACAACCCATACAGAATTAGTATGTCGTGATTGACAAATGATGTTCTATATTAAATGGTGTATGATCTAAGCATCACTCTTTTATAATTCTTTTTTTTGACATTATGACAAACACTAGAATATGTGATTGTCAAATACTGCTGGCCAAGTTTTTGAAATGTTAAGACTCTGCTATTATGTACTGAGGTCTACATAAAGCCCTTACTTTAAGATTCAAGGTTTAGTTTACTTTTGGATGATGGGGATTAAAATTTCATACTTGTCTATTATTTTCTAGGGAAGGGGATGCTGAGGAAAGCCTGGGATCACCCAGTGATCCAAGTTTCTTGCCTGTTTCCTGGAGTATCAGTGGCAAATATCTAGCTGGCGCTTTGGAAAAGATGGTGAATATCTGGCAAGTTAATGGTAAGTCATGTAAATACTAAAGGCACTGTTGAGTCCAAGCAATGGCTTCCCTTCACCTTGAAACTCACAGTCTGTAATCAACTGTGAAAATCTATGTATAATGTGGTTCAAATTAAAGAGGAGGTGTTCATTTCCTGATTTTCCTTTCTTGGAGTTTCAACTAATCCAGTAGCTGTAAACTAAAAATTCTTTTCATGTACCACTAAATATTCAGAGTAGGATTTGAGGAGTAGTGGTCACTGACTTTTCAGCTATGTATTCTTTTAAAACACTTAAAAATATTTTTATTAATTATGTCTTTCACTGGTAAAAATTCTTGTCAATTTTTAATAATACCTCCCTTGAAAGTAAAAATAAATAATGTAATCCTAAACAACAAAAAAATAATGTAATCTTGGGCTTATCAGTATTTTGTTCATTTTTGCACATTTGAGGAAAGGCTATTCTATTTCACATATGTGAAGGACTAGCTAGCCTTATTGTAGGTGAATTTCTAATGTTAATTTGTTTTTTAGAAATTATTAGGAAAGGACATAAGTGATTAACATTTGTACACTATTTTCCTTTACTCTTTTTTCTACAAAGTTACCATTCTTGTTCCATTTATAGTTCTAGAAAAGCCTATTAATGTCTTAATCTAGGTCTTATATAAATGAAGGATCTTGTCTAATATTCATCGGTAGGCTATTTTGAAAATGGGGACTGCTTTGAGCTATGTTAGAATTAAGTAGCATTTATTTTTGTTCTTGTTATTGTTTTTAAGAATTAAGTAACAAGCAGTTAACATTTTCTTTCTCTTTAGGAGGAAAAGGATTAGTAGACATTCAGCCCCATTGGGTATCTTCCCTGGCTTGGCCAGAGGAGGGTCCAGCTACAGCCTGGTCAGGAGAGTCTCCAGAATTATTGTTGGTGGGGCGGATGGATGGATCTCTAGGATTGATTGAAGTTGTTGATGTGTCCACCATGCACCGTCAAGAATTGGAGCATTGCTATCGAAAGGATGGTAAATGACCAGATTTGTGTCTAGTTGGGAAAGTGATTTTCCCTAATCAAATAAACTGTGTGGTTTTTTGGGGGAACTTGCTTTTAAAAATGCTGAGTGATATTACTTTTGGCTTTGTTTTCTGAATTGTCCAATTGGTGTTTTATTTTAATTAGTCACTAAGTTGAAAGATACTTCCCTTCCAACCCATACCACAGGTCTCTATGCCAAAAGAGATCTAATAGTGATATATTAGTCATTCATCTTTTGTGTATCTGAACACTTAGGACAGTCTCTAAGTCTTCTTTGAAAGTTAGGAATGCCCAAGAAAAAAGAGATAATCATTGGTAGAGATGAAATTGTTAACAAATGAGTGAAATTGAGGAACTGGGGGAAAGAAGAGGAGAGGGTAGTTCCTAGTCTTTCAAGAGATAGTAGGAAATCTACTTTCATTTATTTTCTCACTTTGTTCCCTTTGGGTACATAGGTATTACTAGATAGTTTTTGTTAGTTGTTTGCAGCAGTGGGCTCTTTCAAAGTTCACAGCCCTACTTTTCAGTGGTACTCTGTTTACAGAATAAAACAATTCAGGGATTTTTTAAAGTATTTTTTTAAATACATTTATAGGGTTTCAAATTTTTTAAACTTAAAAAGGTATACAACAAAAAGTTTTTCTCTCATCTGCTTAGTTCCCATGTCCCCATTCTACTCACAAATAAATACTGTTTCTTACTTTTTTCTGTAGGTATCCAGTGTTATATATACTTAAAGAAGCAAATATGAGTATGCCTTGTTGGAATAGAATCTGCTTGATAGAATGTGGAAACATGCTGAGAAGGGTATATTAAGTAAAAGAAGGGACACGGAATTTTCTTTCTATGACTTTGGCTATTTCACTTCTCAGTTTCATGGCAGATTCTGGTCCAAAAGGAAAGAACCTGGTACAATCACTTAAAATCAGCATGGGAATTCAATACTTGTCTTTTTCAATAACCACCTGAAAATAATGGAAGATTTAAAAAATGAGGTATTCCATACACCTGAAACTAATACAAAATAATACTGAATGTAAACTATAATCAAAATACTAAAATACATATACAGGATGTCCCCCAAAAGGTATACACATTTGAATATCATTATTAATCCAATGGGTTAAATCTGAAAAGAAAGAAACATCAATTGAGCTATCAGCTGTTAAAATGTATATACATTTTTGGGGAAACCCTGTATATATTTTAAATGAGGTAGTCCTTGTCACTTGTAAATAACACTTGTGAAGTGGGTTACATGGAATCCTTGCAATAAGCCTACATTTTATCTAAATTCATTACAGAGATGTCTGGAAACCTACTTACAATTTTGCAGGAAGATATATTTTTTGCGGAGTCTTTTGTCTTTTTAAGTTAGATAATGACAAATGAATCACTCTCTTTTATTTTCTTTTTCTATTATTCTTATCATGTTAGTGTCCGTGACTTGCATTGCTTGGTTCAGTGAAGACAGACCATTTGCGGTGGGATATTTTGATGGAAAATTATTATTGGGGACAAAGGAGCCGCTTGAGAAAGGAGGCATTGTTCTAATCGATGCACATAAGGTAAAGCATCTTTGCCAGATGGTTATTTTTTTGTGTTTCTTACTGTAGTGTTCTTTGATACTAATTTCTTTTTAAAAGTTTTTACATCAGTCACTTATGATTTAATATTTATTGTTAGCCCAGCTGGAGTGGCTCAGTGGATTGCATGTCGCCCCATGCACCAAGAGGTCACCCATTCGATTCCTGGTCAGGGCACATGCCTGGGTTGCTGGCTCAGTCCCCAGTATGGCGTGCAGGGAACAGCCAGTTGATGTTTCTTTCTGATGAATGTTTCTATCTCTCTCTCCCTCTTCCTTTCTTCCTTGAAAAAAATCAATAAAAACATATTTTTAAAAAACAGTAAGCAGGCTTTTAATGTAAAACAAAAAATTCTATAGTTACACAAAATCTGTAAACCATGGTATATACATGAAAATGTTTATGTAAGAAAGCCATCAAGCCAAGAGAGAAGTAAAACCAAAGCAGTAAAACCAAAGCAGTGACGGGATATCCTTGGAATATCCCGTCAAAGTACCTCCCTCTAATAAGAGAAATTCCATCTATGAGGAATGATTCCTTTACCTTAAACTAAGGTTGCCAGTTCAGATGTTTACAGGCCAGCTAGGCAAGTAACATAAATGCATGAAGGCAGGAGTTTGAAGTTGTGAAGGAGTGTGAAAGAAAGAAAGAAAGAAAGGAAGGAAGGAAGGAAGGAAGGGAGGGAGAGGGAGGGAGGGAGGGAGGGGGGGAGGGAGGGAGGGGGGGAGGGAGGGAGGGAGGGAGGGAGGGAGGGAGGGAGGGAGGGAGGGAGGGAGGGAAAGAAAAAGAAAGAAAGAAAGAAAGAAAGAAAGAAAGAAAGAAAGAAAGAAAGAAAGAAAGAAAGAAAGAAAGAAAGAAAGAAGAAAGAAAGAAAGAAAGAAAGAAAGAAAGAAAGAAAGAAAGAAAGAAAGAAAGAAAGAAAGAAAAGAAAAGAAAGAAAGCACAATGATAACCATATAAACACAAAACATGATTCTCATAAGTATTTGCTATTTTGGTATGAGGGGTACATTTTTTTTAAAGTTTCTTCTTTTTCAAAGTTAATGTCAATAAAGCTAACTTAAAAATACTAATGAGGGGTAACATTCCTTCTAAGTTAGAATTTATTTAACCAATATTTATTGAGCATTGACTACCGCAAATAATATGATGCAGACTTTATTAAAGGGTGAGTTGGGTCTAGTATGATTCGAAACCATATAACAGTATCTGATATGCATATAATGTTGATTTCCAAATAAGTGCTAGAATGGGTCATAAATATTGAGTTTAATATATTTGTAAAGGAAGTATTAATATGATTTTTCTCCCCTTACTGTTTTAAGGATACTCTTGTTAGTATGAAGTGGGACCCAACAGGTCATATTCTTATGACATGTGCCAAAGAAGAAAATGTGAAACTCTGGGGGCCTATTTCAGGATGCTGGTGCTGTCTACATTCACTCTGCCATCCATCTATTGTAAATGGCATCGCTTGGTGCAGCCTCCCAGGGAAAGGATCCAAGTTGCATTTACTGATGGCTACGTATGTTGTAAATGTGTGTGTGTGTGTGTTCGTGTGTACATCTGTCTTAATTTTTATGTTAATATAAACTGTTACTTGCATTACATGTGGCTTCTCTGTAGTCTCAAAAAGTTTATTGTCAGGTGTTAATCTTAAAATGTGTAACATCATAAGATCACCATAGAGAAATAAAGAATTTGAAACTTGGTATGTGATCTACTTATCTGGGTGTGATGATGATAGAATATCGAACCTAGTTGTATTATAACATACCTACTATAAATAAATTTTAAAATAATACTGTAGTAGTTCTATCAGTTGATATTTGAAAATATTTTTACTTCTGCATATTGACATGTTTTGGTTTTATGTGGTCATTTTTTTAAGTGGCTGTCAGAGTGGCTTAGTGTGTGTTTGGCGTATTCCACAAGATACCACACAAACCAATGTGGCCACTTCAGAAGGATGGTGGGACCAGGAATCAAATTGCCAGGTAAACATTCTGGTGTTTTTTAAGACCTTATCTGAAACCATAGATAGTATAAGTTATCAAAGGACAAGAACCATTAAGGAAACGTGAGTAATTGTCATGCTTATGTGCTCTCTGAATTGGATTACTTTTTTGTAAGTCCTAGACACCATATTACTTGTTAAGATGATATATTCAATAAATATTGAGTGATGATCATTTATGGTAATGGATATAATCGATACCACAGATAGATGAATCCTAAATTAAGTCTTTGGTACAGTGAAATAGGAACACCACCGGAGCACACCTTATCTAAAGTATCTTCTACTGCCCTAACTGGTTTGGCTTAGGGGATACTAGAGCGTCGGCCTGCGGACTGAAAGGTCCCAGGTTCGATTCCAGCCAAGGGCATGTACCTTGGTTGTGGGCACATCCTCAGTAGGAGGTATGCAGGAGGCAGCTGATCAATGTTTCTTTCTCATCGATGTTTCTATCTCTCTATCCCTCTCCCTTCCTCTCTGTAGAAAATCAATAAAATATATTTTTTTAAAAATAAACTATCTCCTACTGATACCAGAATTCCATCTATGAAGAGCAATTCCTTTTATCTTAAACAGAGGTTATGAATTCAAATATATGCTTACAAGGCCATCTAGGCAAATAAAAAATTCCTGAAGCTGGGAATTGGAAGGTGTGGAGAGGGTTAAAAAACACACACAAAAAAACAGAAGTGCACATGCTTCACATAATGGGCACAGTTGCTACAAAGCTGTTTGTTACCCTGTAGAAATAAGAGCCTATTGTTACCAAATTGTCTAATTTTTTTAATAGAAGCCCAAAATCCAGTGTTTTAAATAAAATCTCCCAATATTACACATTTTGATGCCTGACTTAAAATTCTTTAAAACACTGGGTGGCCAATCAGATTGCATCCCTGAGTTAATAGTTTGCAACCTTTGTTGCTCTTTATTTTGTTCATGACACAAACACCCCTGGAAGAAATAGGTTTTATGTCATCTTTGGATAAATGAGTACATCTGATATTATACTCTATCATAGCTAGAAGGAAGAGGAACCTTAAGGGCAGGGAGAAATGGGTAGGGAAGGATGGATAGGTAGCTTATTAATGAGAGGAAGATATCTCAAAGGTGGAGGTGAAAGCACTAAAGATAAATCTAGTTTGCTCTTTGTGGTAGATAGTATTTAGACACGCCTTACCTATCACACTTCTAAAACCTGCAGAACAAACACCAAATTAGACACCATATGAGAGAACCATCTGCAACAAAAAGAGGGGCCTGTTTGTATAGAGCCAGCATGTACAATTCATAAATGTTAGATGCTAAAAATGAAAATTACATAAAGCTCATGTTAAAAATTAAAACATTCATTAAGAAGTAAAAGTTAGAATTTTCCTACCTCTGAGGGATAATTAGAATTTAGAAATGTAGAAACGTCTGCCAGTTTGAAAAGTTAGGAAACAGCTTAGAAATGTATCAAAAAGGATGAAACTCACCTCAGCAAAAGAGAACCAGGTTAGTGTTTTATTATTTCTTCATTCAGGCTAATCCTTCTGAGAGTTATCCTTCCCTCCTCCCTAATGTTACACTGAAATATCAAATTTCAAAGAATGAATTGTAAATCTTGAATCTATAAATTATTTTGCTTTCAATATATGTTAAAAATAAAAATGAATTGCAGGATGGATATAGGAAGCCAGCTGGAGCCAAATGTGTTTATCAGCTACGGGGACACATCACCCCTGTCCGGACAGTTGCCTTCAGTTCAGATGGGTTGGCCCTGGTGTCTGGTGGACTAGGTGGCCTCATGAACATTTGGTCTTTAAGGGTAAGAGTACAGATGTTATTTTTATCTTAAATGTTTTTACATTAACTCCCATATGATGAAAATTAACCCAACCAATTCTAGGAATATTTTGTATAATAAATATCTTGAATACTGATGAAACTTCTTTCAGAATCCTCCACTCTTTTAATTTTTCTTATTGAAAGTGATCTAGGCTCTAGAAAATTGGGTAGAAGGTATATAATTGGACATTACCAAATTTAGCGGAAGTGCAGATTTTAGAATGTTTTTGTGAATGTGAAGTATAAATTTAAAATGTAAATAATAACTAAGATTAAGTAATGTGTATTGATAAATGCATTTAATTTTAGGATGGCTCTGTCTTGCAAACTGTTGTGATAGGCTCTGGAGCTATTCAGGCCACAGTATGGATTCCAGATGTTGGGGTTGCTGCTTGTTCAAACAGATCAAAGGTAACTTGCAGTTATATCAAATCATAGGGTATCAGCCTATAAGGTATCTTAGAAATCATAGTCAAACATCACACTTTACAAAGGAGAAAACTGATATTCAAAGGGATTTTTTCTTGCAGTTGTTTAGTGGCAGAAAGAAAACTGGAACCCAGGTCTCCCGGTGTATAATCTAGCACTCATTCTACTATACCCTAGACATCACGAAATGTTTAATTATTGAAGGCTTTATTTCCATTGGAAATTATTTGTGGATTTTGACTTTCTGCCATTTTTTAAGAAAGCAGCAGACTTTCTTAAAAGAACATTCCCTAAAAGAAGAACCATCCCAAAGATTTTTAACTCAAGTATACACAATATATTTTGTCTTCCAAATTTAATATTCTGTGAAGAAAAATACTAGCCCTCTGCTGTGAAGTAATTCTATGATATGACATTATTACCTACAGTATTGCCTTTTATACCCTTAATGAATAGAACCAATGTGCTGCTTTGGTTTATACTTTATGTGGTTAAATAATATTAAAGTAGAGCTGTACACCTGCATGAATAGTCCTACTAAAGTCAAATATAGAATCAGACCCTAGACCCTAGGCAGGGTATAATAACTATAGAGCCACAGTTATTAGAACGTGTTGCTTCTTTTGCAGATATGTCCCTCAGCAGGCAGAGTACTACTTCCTTTAGTACCCTGTGGTCATGTCAGACTTTCAAATTACATTAGATGCCTGTCTTACAATTCCTATGTATAGCAAATAATTGCTGTTATCTCTTTAAGAAGAATCAGCTAATCCAAGGTAGTTCACAAATTTTATGGTTATTATTCACCTGTTTTTACTTAGACAAAATTTAGGATATTTCAAAGTTCATAGGCATTAAAAGTACAGCATAAAATGTCCAAAAAGCAAATGTATTTAATGCAATTATTGAAATGAACTTTCTCAGATGTGAATGGTAATAGAATTTTCTCTTATTAAGACAAGTCATGTGGCATGATTTATTTCCCATCAGGATGTTTTGGTCGTGAATTGTACGACAGAATGGGCTGCTGCCAATCATGTGTTAGCAACCTGCAGGACAGCCCTGAAACAGCAGGGTGTCCTGGGACTAAATATGGCTCCCTGCATGAGAGCATTTCTGGAGCGGCTTCCCATGATGCTGCAGGAACAGTATGCCTATGAAAAGGTGAGCAATTACACTTATTCTGACATTTACAGATGCCTGGTGCTTTGGAATTTGAATTATAGGTTTGAATTTATCCCTTAAGAGCATGAGATCTGAGGAAAATAAATAGGGCTATTTGGGCAGAATCAAATGAAGCTGAGTCGTGCCTAAAACAGTTGTTAAGTCTACTCCTACTTTATTTAAGTGAGAGTAAAGTTTTAAAGTGATCCTTAAATTTGTGTTGTGCTTATATCATTCTTCAGATTATTTTTTCACTCCAAAACTTTTTGAAATACCTGTACCTCAGAGTATCATCTTCCCTTTTTTAAACCATATACCTATTTTTATGTGGTTTTGCCATCCCAAAGTTGGGAGGTGGGAGTGAGTGTGGGTGTCAGAGTGAACATCCTTTCCACTTAACAGGTGGACCTCGTGGAAAGTTGTATGGAAGAGCTAAGGTTGAACTATTAAATAGGGTCATTAAATACTAGAATGAGGAATTTGGAATTTGAGCCTGTGTGACCTGTCTTTCAGGCCTTACTAGTCACTGTGCTGCCTCCTAGGTAAAGCTTGTTGGGTTTGGTTGTTTTGTGTTTGGGGGTTGTTTTTATTATTTGTTTTTTGTCAAGCTACATTAATATTATTTCACTGATGTATTTGCCCAGGTTTTCTATTCTGAATCCCTTAGCTCTTACAGAGTTGTTCTGCCAGGACCAGGGAGAGCCATGAACGAAGAATTTTCTTGGCTACCAGGCTTCCCTTGAGTAAAGGAGCAGTTGTGACAGGGAGCAGATCACTATGGTTCAGTTGTTACCAGTCTTCTTTTTTTAAAACTTAAGAAAAATTAATGAAAATATACTAAATACAATGAGATATCCTGAATTGGATTCTGGAGCAGAAAAGGGGCATTAGTGGGGAAATAGAACAAATAAAATTGTGTTGTTATTATTCTACCAATGTTTATTTCTTAGTTTTAATAACTGCACTATAGTTATGTAAGATGTTAACATTAGAGGAAGTTGTGTGAAGGGTTTTCTGTACTGTCTCTGCAACTCTTTATATCTAAAATTATTTCAAAGTAAAAAGTTAAAAAAACAATAAACTTAAAGAATAAATTACAGGCTTTCGGCATTCACTAGGTTAATTTAGAATATTTCGGAAAGGCTCTATAACATAATGTCCTTGCATTTTCTCTTAGCCTCATGTGGTTTGTGGCGATCAGCTTGTTCACAGTCCCTACATGCAGTGTCTGGCCTCCCTTGCTGTGGGACTTCATTTGGATCAGCTGTTGTGTAACCCTCCAGTACCACCACACCACCAGAACTGTCTCCCTGAGCCTGCATCCTGGAATCCGAATGAGTGGGCCTGGCTAGAGTGTTTCTCAACCACCATAAAAGCTGCTGAAGCCTTGACCAACGGAGCGCAGTTCCCGGAATCTTTTACTGTTCCAGATCTAGAGCCTGTTCCAGAGGATGAACTTGTATTACTAATGGTAAGTGTAAGGTGAACTGCTGTTATTTGCAGCAGCAATTGTATCATGGGTGTTTAGCATATAGCAGACCCTCAGTAAGTATTTGCTAACTTGAGTAGCTAGAAGCATACCCTTAGATAAATTTAAAATATTTTGCTTTTAGATAGTATCTTCAATCTGATGACAGGCCTCTATGGTGATAGAACTGTGGAGCTCTTGTAAACATCCTGGCTCTCAAAGATATAGTCCCATATCTCCCCCTCCCCCCTTTTTCTAAGTCCATAAGTGCATTGTTCGTATATATTTTATTTGTACAGGGGGGAGCAAAAATAGGTTTGCAGTTGTTTGTATGGAAAATAATATAGTAACTAATAAGTAATAATATAAGAATAAACTGTGTTTTGCGTATTCACAACTGTAAACCTACTTTTGCCCCATTATGTATATATTTTAACATATTTTCCTGGTCATCTTATGAGATTTATTCCACATATGGATTCAAATTATTTGGCACTTCAATCATGTTTTTAATTACCATTAAGTAAGAATTGTGGAAGAGCATTCTGATGTTACCTAAGAGTAGCTTGCTATAGAAACTGTCATTTTATAGATGGGGAAACTGAAACAAGTCCAGCAAAATGAAGTGACCTGCCCAAAGCAATACAGAAAGTTCACAGGGTCAGTGACTCTTGCACATGACTTTGTATCTGCAGGTGCTCAGAAGTTAGCTTTGAATTTCCAAGGCGCAATTGTGATAGTGATATAATTGATAGTGAAAGTGTTTATAATAAAGGGAAATATTAACAATGCAAAAAATCAAGTTTGGTGTAATTATAAAATTGCTTTTAATTTCTCATAATATTACTAAGTTCTTTTTTGGAAAGAAGACTTAGTTATTACAACAACACTTAGTTGTTAGTTAAAAACAGATATGCAAGATTGATCCTGATGTTTACTCTGCCTTACAGGATAACAGTAAATGGATTAATGGCATGGATGAACAAATTATGTCTTGGGCAATTTCCAGACCTGAGGTCAGTAAAGATGAAGACAATTATATGGTTTTTCTCAGTAAATCTTCTCATTCTAAATGCTTGTGTGTTTGAGCCCTGATGTCTCCCATAGAGACTGGCACATACTTGGTACAGATGATTGTGTTTTTCTAGGACTGGCACCTGGGAGGTAAATGTGATGTCTACTTGTGGGGTGCTGGCAGGCATGGACAGCTGGCAGAAGCTGGAAGAAATGTAATGGTACCTGCAGCGGCTCCCTCATTCTCACAAGCCCAGCAGGTAACTAACAGGGTGAAGAAATGAAGAAGAAACTTGGGAAGTGACAATTCTGATTCCCTAACTGTCAGCTTTCAGTAACTTACAGTGGAATAAAGTTTGTCCACTTCATAGTTTTCTGTAAGGAATCACTAAAGAAAGTCATGATGTTAGAGCTTCCAAATAAAAGCTTTCTAAGATTTTTATCAGACTTAAGTTTTGTTAATAAATTTCTAAATTTTTCTTGCTTTCATGTGTAGTGAATTAACATCTTGATTTATTAAGCCTGATCACTATATATTTATAGAAATTAAGATAATCCTAACTATTGATTCTCTCTTTGCAGCTATAGAATTATTGGGGTCTTTAGCCAGATTTAGTTGACACTCCTTCCCTCTTCTAATAATTGTGTACTATATTTCCAAACCTTTCTTTTTTTTTTTTTTTTATCCTCACTTGAGGATATTTTTCCCATTGCTTTTCAGGGAGAGTGGAAGGGAGGGAAAGGGGGGAGAGGGAAGGAAGGAGAGACAGACAGACAGACAGACAGACAGACATCGATATGAGAGAGACACATCGATTGGTTGCCTTCCCCATACTCTCCAACCGGGGCAAAGAGTAAACCTGCAACACAGGTATGCCCTTGACTGGGAATCGAACCCATGACCCTTCAGTGCTTGGGCGAATGCTCTAACCACTGAGCACACTGACAGGGCTCCAAACTCTTCTTGAGGCAACTGCTTTCTCTTTTGTTCTTCTCTACCTCATGAAGGCACTATTCTTTCTCCTATATATCCTTTCTAGTTCTTGCCTCTTGCTGACCTGTAGCCTTGCCTTTACTATTTCCCCATCATCTTTTCCTCCTCCTTTTATTGATTTTGTTGTTAAGGTTATTATTTGAACTTCGCACAGTTGGCTGAAAATATTTTAAACTATCTTCAATATATTAAATAGTCAAATGAACCTCATACATCTCTTAATTAAATAAGCAGTTTTATAATAATCAAGAGCTTATAGGAACCCAAAGTCACATTAACCCCTGGAGTGAAAAGATAACAAAATTGATGAAGTATCTTAGGTATACATGGAATCATTTTGAATGTTTGCATGTTAAAGCTATATAATAAAGGATAATGTATTTAGTTATGTGTTTTTATACTAGGTCATATGTGGTCAGAATTGTACCTTTGTCATCCAGGCCAATGGCACAGTGTTGGCTTGTGGGGAAGGAAGTTACGGCAGATTAGGACAAGGAAACTCAGATGACCTTCATGTGCTGACAGTTATTTCAGCCTTACAAGGTAAAATTATCCTCAATTAAAAGCTGGTCAGAAATGATGGCCTAACTATAGGAATGTTTGTTTATATTGGAACTCATCTCAAACCTTTGCTAGATAGTTATATATTGAAGTTCTTGTTTAGACATGTACAGCCTTAATTTTCATATTTTAAACAACATTATTTTGTAAGTTACTTATAGTAGTGTTCAAATTCAGTGGTATAAATAACTGTTTCAAGACCCACTGAGGAATACAAAATTCTTTAAAAGTACAAAATTAGGCAACTATTAATAGAAGTAGCAATCATGCATGTGCATCATTAAAATTAAAAATCTGTTTATATGGATATGTACTAAAGACTTTAAAGGACATCTCTGTCAAAGTTATCTGTGACTTGAAAAAGGAGTATCTCTAGAGAAACCACTGTAGGGGACTCTGGCTTGTTCCTTAACTTTGACTTTGAAGCCTACAAAAAAAGTAGGATTTTTAAAGTAAAAGCATACAAGTAACAAGGAGTTCAGAACCAATTCCTGATTAGCTGTGAGTTCTCTTCCCTGAGATCCTAGTGTGAAGAGGATAGTAGTGAGGATGGGATGGCTGGCTAGGCTGCTATCTGGTTCTACTACCCTACCTCTGGAACCTTACACAAGTTAATAGACCTCTTTGTAACTCGGTTTCCCGAATTGTCAAAGTGATAACGATAATAGCTGCCTTATAGGTTCTAAGTGAAAATAGAAAATGAGATACTTCATGTAAAGCATTTATACAAGTAGCTAGAACATAGTCCTTAATGACTATAACTGCTGCTATAACCATCCTCTTTCCTCTTCCTTGTCACATTGTTGTTTAGTGTGATTGCTCCCAATTTGTTAGGCTGTTTCTGCAAATTTGATTTAAAATTAAGAAATTATTTTTATTTCTGTAGTACTATTTTGTTATATTTCAATTTTGAGAATATTCTGTGGCAGCTGCAAGTAAAGAGGGGAGTTTTAACATACAGTAACTCTTACTGGGTTTCTGCTCTGTTCCAGGTTTTGTGGTGACTCAGCTGGTGACTTCCTGTGGTTCTGATGGGCACTCCATGGCCCTGACTGAGAGCGGTGAGGTCTTTAGCTGGGGAGATGGTGATTATGGCAAACTTGGCCATGGGAACAGTGACAGGCAGCGGCGACCCAGGCAGATTGAGGCCTTACAAGGAGAAGAAGTGGTGCAGGTCAGTCAGGACTTGGATAAGTTTGGCTTTGAATGTACACATACTAGTTGTCCAATCAAATTCAGGTAATGGGAAATAATAGTAAAAATATATTACACAGTCATTTTAAGAGATCCATTGCTTTTGGAAAATAGAAAATGAGATAATTCATTCACTTCCTGTGCTTGTCAGAAGTTTGAATGGGCTTTGATGTTAGAATGGACTCTTTTTCCTGAGCCAGCTGCTTGGCCCAGGCTAGGGTGCTGCTGGTCCTTAGAGGAAACATTATGGGGTTTAGCTCTTGCCCCACAGATACGTGAATAAATGGAAAACTTTGCTTTCAACCTATCCTCATTGTTACAAAGGCTGAGTTAATATACATTTCTGGAAAATCAATTAGTGATCTAGAATAATATTGTAAAATTGTGTACCACGTTTGAGTTAACAGATAATTTCCCCATTCATTTCATGTAGTCTAAGTCATCTGTACACAGGTAAAGAGTAGCAACAGTTCTTCCAAGGTATGCAGTTTATTTTGGTCTTCCTGAGGATGATGAGGTAGATCAGATGTAGGGGAGCAGGAGGGCCATTTGGGCAGGTAGAACATACCAGTCTTTAAGATCCTAATTTATCAGTGAAATTTATTACTATACTAATAACCAAAAATGACTGATTCCTTTTTTTCTTAGTATCCCCTCTTAATAAATTGTTTTTCTCCTTATTTATCTATAGATGTCTTGTGGCTTCAAGCACTCAGCAGTGGTAACTTCAGATGGCAAACTATTTACCTTTGGGAATGGCGACTATGGCCGTCTGGGTCTTGGAAACACCTCTAATAAAAAGCTTCCAGAGAGAGTGACTGCACTGGAGGGGTATCAGATTGGACAGGCACGGAATAAGTCAATAATATGTTCTGTCAGATCATAGTTGCTTATATGCTCTGCATGCTCTTAGACATTGTCCTTTCAGGAAGAAAGAAGTCACCAGTTATATTTAACTTCATGCACATTTTGCTTGGCTTGATAATTTTTCATGGTTTTTTGCCCATGTGAAAATTCACATTTTAAGTTAATTTCAGTTAGTTTGTCATATAAGTTTGTCATATTTGATTCCACATTAATTCAAGATGTTTAAAACCCCCTCCATAAAGTATTAATACAACTTGATATACAATTTTTAAACAGTACAAACGGTTGTGGCTCCCGTCCAATAGGCTGGAAGTGGATGGCTGAACTGCAGCATCACTGATAGCTACTGCTTGCCCTTTTTTTTTTTTTTTTTGCTACTGCTTGCTCTTAAGCAATAATTGTTCTTGTCCTATAACTGTTAGTATTTTTATTGGAAAGTCTAGAGGCCTAGTGCACGAATTCGTGCACCAGTTGGGGGGTCCCTCAGCCTGGCCTGCCGGATCAGGCTGAAACCGGCTCTCTGACATCCCCTGAGGGGTTCTGGATTGCGAGAGGGCGCAGGCCAGGCCGAGGGACCCCACCAGTGCACAATCAGGGCCAGGGAGGGATGTGGGAGGTTGACCAGCCAGGGAGGGACTGCAGGAGGGCTCCAGGGCATGTCTGGCCCATCCAGCTCAGTCCCGATCAGCCGGACCCCAGCAGCAAGCTCACCTACTAATTGAAGCGTCTGCCCCCTGGTGGTCAGTGCACGTCATAGCGAGCAGTTGAGCGGCCTTAGCATATCATTAGCATATTACGCTTTGATTGGTTGAATGGACAGCCGGACACTTAGCATATTACACTTTTATTATATAGGCTAATTCTTGAGTTTATACATGCTAGTAGGCACATTGAGGTTTTCTTTTTATAAGGAGATAAGATATTTTTATCTTTTTCTATATTATTCCTTAGACTTTTCTGGTATGAATATTTTTGAGTTATATGTACTTTTCCCCTATCTTTTGTGCTCTCTGATTCTGAGTTAGCCACAGATATTTGAAGGATTTCCTTTGAAGAAAAATGTTATTTTTTTCTTTGTGAACATTAGGAATTATTTCTTATGGACACTTTTTTTTTTTAACATATGTAGAAGGCCCTGAAACCAATAAAAATCTTTAGAAACAAGCTAAGTTTTCCTCTAAAGTGGAGGAAAGGGCCCCAGAAATGGGTATGTGTTGTAGGTATTATGACTTGCCTTACTGAACACTCTGTTATTTCTCCAGGTGGCTTGTGGCTTAAACCACACTTTGGCAGTATCAGCAGATGGCTCCATGGTGTGGGCTTTTGGAGATGGTGACTATGGAAAACTAGGTTTAGGAAATTCCACTGCAAAATCTTCACCCCAGGTCAGTTTTATTGTTAGTGTTTCAGACAACATAGTTTTTGTCTATATCGGTACCTCTTTTTAGTTGGGAATAATTTAAATTTAGCATTTATGGTAATTCATAATGAAGTTTAGAAGCTTCTGTTGCTTATTCTTAAATGATCTACATTCTACAGCTTGATTTTAAATAAGCCATTAATAGTTAAACTGGATGTAAAAATTCTGCAAAGGTAAGTGTCTATCTCTGTACATGGCTGAACACCATACAGACTACCTTCCATTGTAAAGAAAAAAATAGTATAAACATATCTCCAGGGTGTTTTGTGGAGGGAACCATGAACTATCTTACAGCTGCCCTTATCAGTTTATTGTTACCACTGAATTATACAGATGCGCACCTCTGTTTAAGAAGTAATGAAAAGGAAATTTGAGTGCATAAACAAATAAATTAGAAGCTCTTGTTCACATTATAAAAAGTTTCTTGGCTCTGCAGAAGACCTCTTACATAATTCTCTTATGTGGATTGTCCTAACATTTTTAACAAGCAGCATGATTTACAAATAGTCAGTTTATATTCAACTCCAGATTCACCATCATACATAGTCTGTGACATCGAGAAAGTTAGACAGGATTCAGCTAGGGGTTCACAAAACCAGGAAGTCCCTCTCTGGGGACATTTAAGCAGTTACTGTTGCCTCTGAAAGCAGAAGTCTGCTGGGAGCAGCCCATGTCTTACAGGAGTCTTCAAAAGGCCACAGGTTTTTCATTGGTTTCTGTTATCCAGAGGAATGCTTCCACTTCACATGAGGTTCTGGGGGTTTTGCCAAATGCCCCTGCACACTTCCTCCCCTAAATTCAGATAGTTTGCAGAACAATATGGGAAAATAACATTTAGGAGTGTGGGTTTGAGTGGAAACAGGTAATTAACTGTTAATGTTTTTATTGGAAGATAATTCTTGAGTTTATACATACCAGTAGGCAAATTCAAGAGTATTTTCTTTTCCTTTTTAAAGTGTGCCTTACACCTTTTATTTTGCAGAAAGTTGATGTTCTTTGTGGAATTGGAATTAAAAAGGTTGCTTGTGGAACTCAGTTTTCTGTTGCATTGACCAAAGATGGTCAAGTGTATACCTTTGGTCAAGGTAAGGCATTTTCTATGCTTGTTTTGTGTACACATATATTATAGGAACATTTGCCTTCAAGTTTTATAGAAAGGGCTCTAAATTGAGTCATTTTTTATTCTGGGTCATAAGTGGGTCTATGACCTTCATTCACTAGCTACTTTCCTGTTCCTCTCTGTGAACTTGGTCATAAAGATACTCTCCTCCCCATTGATGGCCCTTCCCCTCCTTTTTTGCTGCCTTCACTGTGCTGCCACAAACACTGCCTTGACCACCAGAGTGCCTCTGGATCCTGCCTCTGTAGTCCTTCCAGGGACTGGGGCTTCAGGTCTTATGAATTCATAGGTTCAAGGTTCAAATTTTGAGGGGCTGAAGGAACCATGTTATCAGAAGGTGTTGTGGGCTCTGTTGGCTGGAGCCTGAGAAGAAGCTGCTGCCATAGGCAGAAGTTAGTTAATGCTTTGGAGAATACATTTTCAGTACAGTAGTAAGAGTGGAAGTTAAGTTGTAGACAGTGCCCAAGCCAGACAGGCCTAGAGGACATGGAGAAACAGGGACTGGCCTGCACTTTCTAGAAGTGTGGCAGCAAAGGTAAGGGGAGAGGTTGGCTGGAAGTTTGAGGACAAGACATCTTTTCTTAGAATGCAAGAACTTTAGGGCCTTTGTGATTTATGTACCAATCCTCTCAAATATGGGGACACTGAAGTGCCTCTTGGTTTGAAAGAAGCTACTGATTTTAGATTTACTTTTATTTTCTATTCATAAGGAGACTGTGACATTTTGCAATGAAACAGTTTCAAACTTTTTATGCACTTAGAATCCAGTATACCTTACCAGAATAGCAGCTTTGGCCCCAATGAGTTAAATATTTCATTGACATTCCACCATAAAAATTAAATGATTCTTTAGGAAAACATAAAAGGACTCTGATGTGCCATCCATAAACTTCCTCCTTGCTGTTTTTTCTCAGATCGCTTGATAGGCTTGCCAGAGGGTCGTGCTCGCAATCACAATCGGCCACAGCAAGTCCCTGTCCTGGCAGGAGTAGTCATCGAAGACGTGGCAGTTGGAGCTGAGCACACACTTGCTTTGACATCAACAGGAGATATATATGCCTGGGGGAGCAATTCAGAAGGACAGGTACATATTTATCTTGCTTGCTGCCCTCATATTCTAGAGAACTGAACATCCTTCAGTTGGGTAAGAGATAAGCTAAGAACCTCATAATGTCTACCACAGTGCCTCAAGGACATCCTCTGCCACAGGACTGATTGCTTTGTGAGTCCAGTTATCCATATCTCTCTCTCTCTCTCTCTCTCTCTCTCTCTCTCTCTCTCTCTCTCTCTCTTGATCGTGGCCAAGTACTATACCAGGAGTGGGCAAACTTTTTGACTCGAGGGCCACAATGGGTTCTTAAACTGGACCGGAGTGCCGGAACAAAAGCATGGATGGAGTGTTTGTGTGAACTAATATAAATTCAAAGTAAACATCATTACATAAAAGGGTACGGTCTTTTTTTTTTTTTTAGTTTTATTCATTTCAAACGAGCCGGATCCGGCCCGCGAGCCGTAGTTTGCCCACGGCTGTACTATACCATGGTGGGGTTTTTTGGTGTGTACGTGTGTGTGTGTGTGTGTGTGTGTGTGTGTGTGTGTGTGTGTTTTAAAATATGTTTTTATTGATTTGAGAGAGAGAGAGAGAGAGAGGAAGGAGAGAGAGGGGGAGGGAAATACTGATGAGAGAGAACTATCAATTGGCTGCCTCCTGCGTGCTCCCTACTGTGGGTCAAGTCTGAAACCCAGGTATGTGTCCTGACCTGGAATTGAACTGGTGACTGTGGGGCGCGGTTATGGTGTTTTGGCCAGGTTCAAGCCTCGGACTAACGAAAGGACCGGGTCCTCTCATTGCCACGTGCAAGTCCCAGCTGGAGGGCAGGTGCTGGGGTCCAACCCCAGCAGGTCCAGGGGTCCCCAAAGGTGTGGACGGAGTTGGCGAAGAAGGAATGACACGGAGACAGCGTTCAGTTGATCAGCAGCCTAGCCAGGATCTCCAGCCAAGTTCTGTCTAGGATCTCCAGCCAAGTTCTGGTTTTTTATTGTCTTAATTACATCTGTATTTATACCAGTTGATTTTAATCCTATCAATTTCTATTCCAAAGGTTAGGGCGTTTCTTATCTCCATTCCAGGGAGTAAAGATTATGTAGCTTAAGTGTGATTGTTCATAGTTAAAGTGATTAACTACCCGCCTGGCTCTTAGTTAAGGGGTTTTATCCCTCCCTAACTTCAGGGAAAAATCCCTACCTGGGGAAACAACCTTTCTCGGAGAGGGGACCTTGGTTAAAACACATAGCGCCAAGAAGGTGAACAAACATATTAAGAACAGTATGCCATATACGCCAGGTCCCTTGAAACATGCTGTGCAGGTGTTTCTTCCCTGCAGCGACTGTGTCAAACAGCAAGGATGGACCGGCTTCCAGCAGGCAGGGCCCCCCCCAGCACAATTATAGCCAACGGCTATGATTGTAAGCTTGAACCTATGGTCCAAACATGTAGCCTCACGTGCCTTGTGCTAGAGTTCAGGTACATGTAGTTGAGTAGGGTTGGAGCTCACGAGAATGCTGTAAACAACGTGATCACGCCCCTGCTTTGCCTCGTGACATATGCTATAAAATAAAGACACGGCTTGTGGGCGCTGTCGTTGTCTCCTCATCCGGGAGGCAGCTTCCCACCGAGACCCAGCTATTATTCTCTTGTCTGTCTTTTCCTTAATCCTTTCAACCCCCCCCACTCAGTTTACCTTTGGCTGCAACAGGTGACCTCTTGGTGCATGGGACAATGCTCAACCAACTGAGTCACACCAGCCAGGGCTATCCCATGGTTTTAAAAAAATCACAGCAAAAAGATTAAGGGGATTAACAGTGTATGTATGTGTTTACACACATTGATAGGTGCCTGGCACATAGTAAGCAGCACTTTGTAAGTATTTGGTACTGTCATCATCATTTCTACTACAGTAATATGTGAGGTTAGGTACTAGGAACATCAGCTGATGGAAAGAAAGAAACAACAATACTTTTATATTTTATAATATAACGTTGTGCAAAGAACAGTTGTGTTTGTGCAGGAGGTCTTGTCACCCCCATTATACAGAGGAATGAACTAAGCCTCTAAGACAGCGGTTCTCAACCTATGGGTCGTGACCCACAGGGGTCGCCTAAGACCATCGGAAAACGCATATATAATTACATATTGTTTTTGTGGTTAATCACTATGCTTTAATTACGTTCAATTTGTAACAATGAAAATACATCCTGCATATCAGATATTTACATTACAATTCATAACAGTAGCAAAATTGCAGTTATGAAGTAGCAGCGAAAATAATTTTATGGTTGGGGGTCACCACAACATGAGGAACTGTATTAAAGGGTCGTAGCATTAGGAAGGTTGAAAACCAGTGCTCTAACACGTTGAGGAAAGATTTGAGGTTGACAGGTTTAGCCTACCCTATATATGGAAGAGGGAGGGACTTTGGTGGGAGATGTCTGAGATGCCTGCTACTGCAGAGCCACATCCCCTTCCTCTGTAAATCCTCTCTGGGTTTGGCTGCCACTAGAGTAGGTACTCAGGTGCCCTCAAGTTCAAGGGCCAGTATTACCCATTTTGGCCCTGTTGTCTCCTTACCAGATCAGGAAGCTGCTCATCATCGTGGTTTCATATTGTCTTAATGAAGGAAAATTGACGTTGAGGACACTTTTGGCAGGTCCCTGACAGGACCTTGACATGATCCTGTCTAATGATGTTGTGGTGCTTAGCTGCTGACACACTGAGTGTTTTGGGTTCTTTTTTAATATGTTTTTGTTGACTTGAGAGAGACCCTAAGAACAGAGATCTGGAAGAAAGAGGGAAACATTGATGAGAGAAAACCATCAGTTGGCTGCCTCCTGCCTGCCCCCTACTGGGGATCAAGCCCGAAACCCAGGTATGTGTCCCGACCTGGAATTGAACTGGAGAACAGAGATCTGGAGGAGACCCTGAGAACAGTCAGAGCCTAAGAACAGAGATATGGAGGAGAGAATCTGCTTCTGTAACTATGTTAAACATCAAGAAATAAATGTGTTTTAAGTAAAAGCTCTAAAGATCACTGTTACCTTTTAAACTTTCTAAGAATTCATTTCCTCTCCAGAAGTGGAATCCAAGGATGTGTTCAGTCATTAAGACTCTGCTAGATTGGGAATGGCTTTGTTGTATCTTGGTTTTTAGGAGACAGTCTGAGCTCTGAGGACTATTCTGATAGAGAAAATCAGAATTAATTTCTTTATTTTGGTGCTGTGGCTTGGTACAGATATTAACCTATTTAGACCTGCTACCTCTAAGACAGATTTCATCATCTTGGCGTCCTCTCTTCCTCTTTCTAATTGAATCTCTGTGTATTTGTAATTTACCCCAGCTTGGCCTAGGCCACACCAACCACGTTCGAGAACCAACCCTGGTTACAGTTTTGCAAGGGAAAAATGTTCGGCAGATCTCAGCTGGCCGCTGCCACAGTGCTGCATGGACAGCGCCGCCTGTCCCACCAAGAGCACCAGGTGAGGGATGAAAATATCCATGCGCCTGCAGCTTCTCTTTCAGCAGTACCCAGCTGCACTCTCTGCTTGCCAGTTTCAAACTGCATCCAGACATTGTTCTGAAACCATCAAACCCTCCCCCACAAACCAAAGCACTTTTTGTGCTACCAGCACTGTAAGTACTTTCACAGCAAGAAGTTCTTCTGCAACTTCCTTATGAAGCAGTCCCTCTCTGTACCCCCAAAAGAAAGCATATCACTTAAGCAAGCAAAAATAGTTTTAGAGCAGCAACTAAGTGTGTTTTTATATATTAAAAAATGATAAATTGTAGCTAAGGTCTATTGTTGCCATGTTACTCCAGCATGTAGCAGGACTGATGGGGCTGTTTTTGTCTTTTTGTTGTTTTGTTTTTAATTTATTATGACATCCTTATAGATCTACAAAAATATATTAAAGTAATACAATGCATATTTGTGTACTTAATATCCAACTGTGTACTCTCCCAATTAGACCCATCTTCCATTCCCCACAAATGTAACTATTACTTTAAGTGTGACATTTATCACTATTATGCATTTCTTTATATCTGTACTATTTCTTTCCCAGGTCTTCAAGCCCTCTCTTTTTACCACCCTCTGTTGTCTAAGGCACTAGAATTTCTCTGAAGTGAACTTGTGCCTGAGAACTCAGCATTCTCTTCCTTTTTTGCTAACATCTCTACTTAGCCACAGGTCCGTAGGAAAGACTCCCCATGGATATTTTTTCTCTTAGATAAACCCTAAGAGAACAAGGCAGTACTACCAAGTAGGTTCCAAACAAGCAGGAGGCAGTTTCTGATTAATAGGATCCAGAATGAGCAGTACTGCCCATCCACTGACAGATTTAGGTACTTTGGGGCTTCTGATTCTTCCAGAGGGATTTCCCTCCCACTTCAGGACAGAGGCTACACGTGTGGTGGTTTAAAGTTCAGACTCTGGAACCACACTGCCTGGGTTGAATCCTGACTCTTCCATTTATGAGCTGAGTGACCTTGAGACTCGATTTTCTTGTTTATAAAATGAGGGTCATAATAGCGCCTATTATAAAGAGCTATAGGAGTAAATGAACCAATTCCTGGCTCTTAGAATAGTGCCAGACACATAAAAATACTCAACAAATGTTAGCTTTTATTAATAGTAGTAAAATACCTCTAGGAATTGAGCTGTACAAATCTTTATTTACAGGAAACTCAAATGAGTTGAATGTCTTGTTTCTACTTCTCTGTGCATTTTTATTAGAGGGTAACCATAGATACAGCCCTGGTAGTCTTTGCTTCTACAAAGCTCTTATTCTTGCAGTAAAAAGCTTTTATGAGTCATGCACCTATATCTTTCTTTCTGTCATGGTCACTTTCTGTCAGATCCCTAGTAAGTGTGGGAGGTGGCTCTGCTAAATTGCCCATTTTCATTTTCCAGAACTTCTTGCCTGGTCTTGGCCCACACCTAATGTTATTATGAATACAACATTTATTGAGTATGAAAGGAAGAATTTGGGTTTTGTTTTTAATTACTTATGAAATTCTTATAGATCTAAAAAAATATATAAAGAAAAATAAAATGCATATTTGTGACTGAACTGTTTCAGGTCCCATAATTCAATGGGAAACTAAATTAAAGGAGAAATAAAACAAGTGTCCATAATGATAAATAAAAAAGATGTTTTATAAACCCATACAAGTTCATCATAAATTAAGATTAATTGATGGATAGAGAAATTGATAAATATGTGATATAACAAATATAGCAAAATATTAATTATAGAATTTAAGTGGTAGGAATGAATGTTTGTACACTTTCTGTGTGTTTGAAATTTTTCAAAATACTGAAAATGCAGGCAATGCATTTTCCTTTATAAGTGTTCATTTGCTTTCTGAGCAGGTGTGTCAGTCCCTCTGCAGCTGGGCCTGCCCGATGCAGTGCCCCCCCAGTATGGGGCACTGAGGGAGGTGAGCATTCACACCGCGAGGGCCAGGCTCCGGCTGCTTTACCACTTCTCGGACCTCATGTACTCGTCTTGGAGGTTACTGAACCTCAGCCCCAACAACCAGGTAACATGCTGGCTTGGGAACAGCACCCATGATGTGCTCGCTGTGCCCGGGCCTTTCTCTCAGCCTTTGGAAAGTTCTTTCATGGCTAATACTTTTTACTCTTAGCACCAGAGAGATGTAGAAAAGGCAACAATTCTGTTTCCATTTTATTGTTGGCTTAGTGACAGACCAGATATTGGTAATAATACTAGACACAAAGTGGTTTCCTGTTTGTTTTGATTTATCTAAACCTCAAGGAAGAATGAATGGTTAAGCATATATTTTCTATAAAGTTTTTATATGATTTTAAAATTTAAGCACACAAAGCTATTAATACCAATTATGGCTGTTACATAAATGCATCCACTACATTTAGGAGACTTTTTGCTCTTACAAATGTGTATTCTGGGCCCTATGGAATGGGAGTGGGGGAAATAAAGTAAATTAGGATGATTTAACTATATTTATGGAATAGTCTAGAAATATAGAAGAAAAGCAAGCTGGCTATATTTGTTTGTTTAATGTATAGGCATACTAAAATGTATATCCTAATATATAAAAAGCCAGGGGCCACCATGACCGAAACAACTGAATGGATGACTGAACAGCAGGCTGCGTGGGGCAACCAGGCTGGCGGGGGGGGGGGGGGGGGGTTGGGTGAGGGATGACCAAACAACCACACAGCAGGCTGCGTGGGGTGACCGGGCTGGCAGGGGGTGGCGGCAGTTGGGGGCAACCAGGCCAGCAGGGAGGCAGTTAGGGGCAACCAGGCTGGCAGGGGTAACCAGGCCGCCAAGGCAGGCTGGCAGTGAAGGGTAACCAGGCCGCCAAGGGGGGCAGTTTGGGGTGACCATCCGGCAAGGGGGGCAGTGAGGGGCGACCAGGCCAGCAGGGGGTGGGCAGTTGGAGGCAACCATGCTGGGGGGGTGGGCAGTTGGGGGAGACCATGCCAGAAGGTGGGGCAATGAGAGGCAACCAGGCCAGCAGAGGGGGGCAGTTAGGGGCAACCAGGCTGGCAGAGGGAGGCAATTAGGGGCAAGCAGGCCGGCGGGGGAGGCCAGTTAGGGGCGACCAGGCAGGCAGGCAGGTGAGCAGTTAGGAGCCAGCAGTCCAGGATTGTGAGAGGGATGTCTGGCAGTTGGACATCCCCCAAGGGGGTCCCAGATTGGAGAGGGTGCAGGCTGGGCTGAGGGGAACCGGCCCCCCCACCCCCCGCATGAATTTCGTGCACCGGGCCTCTAGTCATTTTATAAAACTGTTCATCAAAAATCTTTTGGGGATCCAGTCATGGGGCAGATGAGAGATTTGACAAATCATTGTTAGAAGTAAATAATCAGCCAGGATATAGAATATTGTGTGCACTAAACAAAGTGTCAACAACTGTTTATAATTAGTGTGGAAATGTTTAATGATATAAAGTTAGGTGAGAAAAGCAGTGGAAAATCATATAAACAGCATGATCTCAACAATGTAAAAAATGTATGACTACATAACATGGAAGAAATAGATCAATGTGTTAATGGTACCATCTCCATATGGTAGGATCACAGATGATTTTATTTGTTTCTACATGTGTGTGTCCTTTTCCAACTTTTTTAAAAAAATAATATTTTATCAGAAAAAATTTTTTAAGTGATTAATAGTTGCTCATTAAAAAAGCTATATTCTAAAAATGACAAGTGTTACTTCTTTTAAGCCTTAGAGTATACCATTTCTGATAAGCTTACTTTCTGTTACAGAACAGTACATCTCATTATAATGCTGGAACGTGGGGCATTGTACAGGGACAGCTTCGGCCTTTGTTAGCCCCAAGAGTCTACACCCTCCCCATGGTGCGCTCCATAGGAAAAACCATGGTTCAAGGCAAAAACTATGGACCTCAAATTACAGTAAAGAGGATATCAACCAGGTTAGCATATGTGTGTATGTTTCACTAACTAGTTAGCATTTTTTTAGATGAACATTACTAACTAATCTCTGTGAGTCTTAGCTTCCTCATTGTTAACTAGGATAATAGCAGTGCTTACATTAGTACCCAATGTGGCTATCGTGGGCCTAGCGCAGTGTTTGACTGTTGTTAAACTGGCCTGTTCATTCACGGATGGGAAGATATCTTCAAGTGACCTTTGTGGTGATATGCAAAGTTGGTGAGAGTTGTATTTTATTCTGTTTTCCCTTTCTTTTAAAGAGGACGAAAGTGTAAGCCCATCTTTGTCCAAATAGCAAGACAAGTAGTTAAACTGAATGCATCAGACCTTCGTCTGCCCTCCAGAGCATGGAAAGTTAAGCTTGTTGGAGAAGGGGCTGATGATGCTGGAGGAGTGTTTGATGACACAATCACAGAGATGTGCCAGGTATATTCATTCATTCAGTGTCCCCTGCTGAGCTGTCCACTCAAGTATTGGCCATTCTATTGTTTCCCGTGTTTACCCTGTCAGCCATCCTATATAAAAGGGCAATATGCAAATTGACCCTAATGGCGGAACGACCAGTCACTATGATGCGCACTGACCACCAAGGGGCAGACGCTCAACGCAGGATCTGCCCCCTGGTGGTCACTGCGCTCCCATGGCGGGAGCTCCGCTCAGCTACAAGCCGGGCTGACGGCTGCAAGCTCAGCAGCGGTGGCGGGAGCCTCTACCGCCTCCTCAGCAGTGCTAAGGATGTCTGACTGCCATCAGTTGGACATCTCCCGCGGGTTCCCAGGCTGCCAGAGGGATGTCTGACTGCCAGCTTAGGCCTGATCCCCTAGAGAGCGGGCCTAAGCCGGCAGGTGGACATATCCCAAGTGGTCCCAGACTGTGAGAGGGCACAGGCCAGGCTGATGGCCCCCCTCCCCAGTGCATGAATTTTCATGCACTGTGCCTCTAGTGTTTTTATAAATGTAGCAACGATGCATTTGTGAACCTTACATAAAGTCATGCTATTAATGGTTGTATAGGTAAATTATAGTAAGGGTTTGTGAAATGCTTTATGAAGATACCTTATTGAATAAATGTCAGTGCTTAGCCATCTCCCATTGATTCACCATTTGTTGTGCTATACTACTGGCAGGGAAAACAATAGTAACACATATTTGTATTTATACTTATACTTATATTTATAATGTAAAAGACAAATCCAGGATAACTCACATGCTCTGACTTATTCTGGTGCTTTTAGAACTGCCAGGTGAAGTAGAAAAGCAAGTGTGAAGTGTTTGGATGACTTTTTATTTAAGATCTACAGTGGCAGCTTTGCTTCCAGATCAGCTCTGACCCTTTCAGCTTTGCGTGGTATTAGGATTTTCCTGATAAATCAATCATAGAGAGTTGGCTGGTTGTCACGTAGCATTATAAAGTTCTCAAATATTCTCTTTTCAGTATGATACTACAGTTCATTCTCTTGATGTATTTTATTTTCATTTCTCAAAAATTTTTCTTTTTTCTACAGGAACTTGAAACTGGTATTGTTGACCTTCTTATACCCTCTCCCAATGCTACTGCAGAAGTGGGTTACAATAGAGACAGGTAAGACAATCAGCAAGTGTTTATGGAATGTCAATAATAATAATAATAATAATAATAATGTCAATAATAATAATAACAACAACAACAGCAGCAGCTCACATTTATAGAGTGCTTACTGTGTGCCAGGCACTGCTTTAAGTGCCTTACGTGTATTATCCCACCAAATCCTCATTATAAACCTACGGACTTGCAACTACTAATATTCTCTTTTCACAGATAAGAAAACTGAGGCACTTTTATCATGACTTGGTATTTAATATGGGACTAACTCTGATAATATAGAAGGGTAGAGGAAACTCAGACTTGATTATGAAACCTGACATCTTGTGTGTTAATGAAGGCCAATATGTACTCTCTTCAAGGAATTTTCTGCATCAAAGTTTATTTAAAAGCTTTGAACTGGTGCAGCCACTGTGGAAAACAGTATGGAGTTTCCTCAAAAAATTAAAAAGGGAACTCCCATTTGACCCAGTGATCCCACTTCTAGGAATATATCCCAGGAAATCAGAAACACCAATCAGAAAGGATATATGCACCCCTATGTTCATAGCAGCACAATTTACAATAGCTAAGATTTGGAAACAGCCTAAGTGCCCATCAGCAGATGAGTGGATTAGAAAACTGTGGTACATCTACACAATAGAATACTATGCTGCAGAAAAAAAGAAGGAACTCTTACCATTTGCAACAACTTTCCAGGATGGACCTGGAGAGTATCATGCTAAGCAAAATAAGCCAGTCGGAGAAAGATAAATATTGAATGATCTCACTCATTTGTGAGTGAGCATATATATAATGAACAACATAAACTGATGAACAAAAATAGAGCCGGGGGGGTGGGGTGGGGAATATTCTAGAATATAATAGCAATCCTATTTGCAGATTTTGAATATTTCCTACAACTTTTGTGATATCATAATGTTAGTACAGTTTTATACTTAAAATCATTTTATTCTTGAAGCATTAATATTTATTGCATGTAATATTATATGTAAGATCATTTTTCTTAAACAATTGGTGTTTATTGCATGTAACATATTTAAAATCGTTTTTCGTGAGAAAAAAAAAAGCTTTGATATGCTATCAAGTCACAGCACTTAGTATTTGCAATTGTATATTATCCCTGTATTTGCCAAATTTTGAATTTTGGATCTTTTGTCATACACTTGTACATGATAAATGAAATGATTTTAGGAAATAGAGCTTCCTGAAGTAGATAGCTTAAGGGTTTATAGACCATTTACTTGCCCTTTTATGGTTCTTCAAAAAACAATTCAAAATGTGGTCGCTGTGCTATTCAGAATAGTAGCTACAGGCTACATGTAACTGTTGAGCACTTGAAATGTGGTTAGAGTGGCTGAATAACTGAACTTTAAATTTTATTTAATTAATTTAAATGGCCACATGTTGGGCAGCACAGGTCTAGACTAATGTTATAGCTGTTGGGTAACTTATTCTAAGAAAATTGAGGACAACTCTGTTTGAAATATTTTCTTTACTTCTGCAGGTTCCTTTTTAACCCTTCTGCCTGTCTTGATGAACATTTAATGCAATTTAAGTTCTTGGGAATTTTAATGGGGGTTGCCATTCGCACAAAGAAGCCTCTGGACCTGCACTTGGCCCCTCTGGTATGGAAGCAGCTGTGCTGTGTCCCCCTTGCCCTGGAGGACCTGGAGGAGGTGGACCTGCTGTATGTGCAGACCCTCCACAGCATCCTTCACCTTGAAGACAGTGGGATCACTGAGGAGAGTTTCCATGAGGTAACTGCAGCCAGTCCATTATTCTGCTAGTGTGTAGTAAAATATATATATACTAGAGGCCCAGTGCACGAATTCGTGCATGGGTGGGGTCCGGCCAGCTCGGCCCCAATCAGGACGGATCAGGGCTGGGCCTGTCAGGAGGAGGAGATGGTGGGAGGTTGGCCGGCTGGCTGGCCGGCCCTGATCAGGGCCAATCAGGGCTGGGCTGGTTGGGGAAGGGGCTATGGACGATTGGCCGATGGGTCCCATCCCCGATTGGGGTTGGGGACCGACCCGGCCATGGGGAGGGGCTGTGGGTGGTGGGCTGGCTGGCCCCACCCTTGAATGGCGTGGGGGGGGTGCCAGTCGGGAGCCAGTGGCCTGGTGGAGGGGCCATGGGTGGTTGGCCAGCTGGCCCTGCCCCTGATTGGGTGGGGGAGCCGATCTGGGGTGTGGCCAGGCAGGGGGAGGGGTTGCAGGAGGTCGGAGGGCTGGCCCCGCCCCCTATTGGGGTGGGGAGGTGATCAGGGATGGGGCTGGGTAGGGGGAGGGGCTGTGGGTCGATCAGGGTGGTGGTGGCCCATCGGGGGCTTGGACAGCCAGGGGGAAGGGCTGCAGGAGGTTTGCTGGCCAGCCCTGCCCCCTATTGGAGTAGGGGGTGCGATCAGGGGTGGGGTGGCCAGGGGGAGGGGCTGTAGGAGGTTGGCCACCAAACCCCACTCCCTATCGGGGTGGGGGGTTGCAGTCCAGCAGGCTGGCCGTGGAGAGGGGCTGCGGGCCTATCGTGGTGGGGTGGGCTGGTCAGGGGCAGGGCTGGCTGGGGGGAAGGGAGGGGACATTTGGCTGGCAGCTGGCTCTTGATCAGGGTGGGAGGATGCAATCAGGGGCAGGCCCGCAGCGGGGAGGGGCCACAAGGTTGGCAAAAAGGTCCCACCCTCTGATTGGGCGGTTCACTGGCCATAGTGGGCGTCATAGCGACCAATCATTAAGGTCATTATGGCCATTATGGTCGCTAGCTTTCTCTCTCTCTCTCTCTCTCTCTCTATATATATATATATATATAGATGTTTAAGTCAGATATTGTTTCATACTTGCTGTCTAGCTGGCCCACGCATGTCCCATTGCTGCCCTTAGCAGTTCAACCCCAGCAATTTATTTATTTATTTGTTTGTTGTTAATCCTCACTCGAGGATATTTTTTCCACTGATTTCTAGAGAGAGTAGAAGGGATGGAGGGAGTGAGAGAGTAGAAGAGAGAGAGAAAGAGAGAGAAGAGAGACATCGATGTGAAGGAGACACATTGATTGGTTGCCTCCTGCATGGGCCCCTACTGGGCTAGGGGATCACTGGACCAAGAATAGAACCCACAACCCTTTGGTGTGTGGGCGGACACACTAACCACTTTGCCATGCCAGCTCCTGTTCAACCACAGCGATTTAAATAGCTCCTAACAGAGCTGGCTCCAGCACCCAGCTTCTGCTCCTTCCCCTTTAATCACTCCTGTGCATGTTAGAGTGAAGGACCCAAAAAACCAAGGTGGAGAGGGGGCCTGGGGCAAACACAGTTCATCCAACTTTGTTTAGGGGAGTAAGATTCAGCCTCATTCTTTTTTTTTTTTTTTTTTTTAACATATTTTCTTGATTTCAGAGAGAGGAAGGGCGAGAAACATCAGTGATGAGCAGAATCATTGATTGGCTGCTTCCTGCATGCCCCCTACTGGGGATCTCACCCACAATCTGGGCATGTGCACTGACTGGGAATCGAACCTGACCTGCCGGTTCATGGGTTGACACTCAACCACTGAGCCACACACACCCAGCTGGGCCAGCCTCAATCTTTATTTATTTATTTATTCAATTGTATTTTTCTCTCTCAATCTTAATTATAGCCAGATGACACAGCATTCCCTGCTGATCAAGTAGCCTGACCAGCTATCTTGATTGCCTTGTTTTTATCCTTAAAAATATTGATGATGCCCTGCTGGTATGGCTCAGTGGTTGAGTGTTGACCCATGAACCAGGATCATTGTTCCATTCCTGGTCAGGGCACATGCTTGGGTTGCGGGCTCAATCCCCAGGAGGGGGCATGTAGGAGGCAGCCGATCGATGATTCTCTTCATTGATGTTTCTATCCCTCCCTCTCTCTTCCTCTCTCTGAAAACCAATAAAAACAGCCCTAGCCAGTTTGGCTCAGTGGATAGAGTGTTGGCCCGAAGACAGAAGGATCCCGGATTCCATTCCGGTCAAGGGCACGTAGCACAGTTGCAGGTTCCTCCCTGGCCCGGGCCCTAGTCGGGGCTCATGCAGGAGCAACTAATCGATGTGTTTCTCTCACATTGATATTTCTCTCTGTCTTTCCCTCTCTCCTCCACTCTCTTTAAAAATCAATGGAAAAATATCCCTGGGCGAGGATTAAAAAAAAAATCAATTAAAACATTTTTTAAAAGTATATTGATGATGTTACTGTTTTTGCTATACTTGTGTAACATACTTTTTGTTGTCATTTCTACCATGTAGTTAAAAGTCTTTTTTCTTCTATTCTTAGATGATTCCTCTTGATTCTTTTGTTGGTCAGAGTGCTGATGGCAAAATGGTTCCCATTATCCCTGGTGGAAATAGTATCCCACTCACATTTTCCAATAGGAAGGAATATGTGGAGAGGGCCATTGAATATCGACTTCATGAGATGGACCGACAGGTGAGATGAAACATTTTGGGAGGTGCATGTGAATATTTGCCTTTGTCTCCCAACAGGAGCTGAATAAGTATTACTGAATTTTGGCATATGAATTTACTGTGTTGATTCATTTGTATCTATATTTCAGCCCCTATTCAGAGACCTTTCAGGCCATATCTCTGGGTCTCCTATCTCCTTACTCAAGGCCTTTTTGGGGGCAGCTCTGAATTCATCACTGGTTGGATTGAGGCCAAGCTCTGACACAGGCCTTCATACCCTGCATTCCTACTCCTCCTCATGTCTTACTGCTCTCCAACCCAATGTCCCCACTCCAGTTTGGTCATCAGGGTCCATATAAAGAAGCCCTGAACCACGGATCTTGCAATCCCACATGAGTGCCTCTTCCTCTCTCCTGCTACAGTCCTTCAAGTCCCAGCTAAGAGTGTGTCTCCTGTACAGACCAGCTTTCCTACAGGTCCATTACCTGTAGAGGTCTTTTTTGTTGCTTAGAAATTCCTCAAGATATCACATGCTCTGTATTGTCTAAGAATTAGGCTGCAGAGTTTTGGTCTTGTTTCTTAAATTAGCTTGTAAGACATTAAAAAATGTATTCTTTCCGTCTATATCCTATATATTCTTGTTTTATGTCGACATAATAAGCATTTAATAAATGATGGGAGTATGATCATAGAAATTAATATTGTGTCCAAAAATGATTTTTTTGGTTATCCAATTCTTTTTTTTTTTTTTTTTTTTTTGGTTATCCAATTCTTAATAGCCACTTCAGTAATACTTTATTTGCAAAACATATTGAGGTCTTATTGAGAGCTGGACTCAGGCTCTGAGGCTTTGTAGTAATTTAAAATACATATATTCTGTACCCTTAACTCCTGGTTCCTTCTTTGATTCTGACTTTGGGCCAATTCCTATCAAAACACTAAATCCCTTAGTTGAAAGAGGGTGGTTTTGGTCAGCAATACTATTTACACAGCCTGGGCTTAGGATTTGTCTCTAGTTCTTGACTATTTTTAACGCTCGAAGAGTGAATAACTGGCTAAAAATGTATTGATCACCTCCTGCATGCCACGCATGGTTTGGGCACCTTCATGTATAGTTTTTCCCATAGTTACTCTGTGAGATAAGGATTACTACTACCATTTCACAGATGAAGACACTGAGTCCAGAGACATGCAGTGATGTGCCCAAGGCATAACCAGGATCCCAAGCCAGGTTTAACTTCGGGATCCAGGCTCTTCTGCTGCCCTTCCTCTGAGGATTGCATTGACCCTCCACTTTCTGTCAGTGGTGCTCTGCTCTGCCTGGCTTTGTTCCTTTCTCATAAGGAGTCCTTCTTCCTCTTTTGCTTCCTCTTGTCGCTTAGAACCCAGTGTTCTTCCCATAGCTGCCCCCAGTTATCCCCTGCCCAAGCAGCCAGCCCATACTGTAGCCTCAGTTTTTCAGACAGCTTTTGGTTTATATTCTACCAGGCATGACATCTTGTTTTGGGAAGACTTTGTCTGACGTATTTTATTCATTTTTAATTTATTTTATTGTTGATATTATTACAGATGTCCCCTTTTTTTCACCATTGACCCCCCTCAACCCCACTCCCACCCCAGGCCTTAACGACACTATTGTCTCTGTCCATGGATTATACGTATATGCATATAAATTCTTTGGTTAATCTCTCAGCTGAGGTATTTTAATATCAGTAGAGACTGCCAATCCTGTTTCTTAGTCCCAGGCATGACAACTCTATATCAATCATACCTCCAGGGGCTTCCTCAAGGTATGGCCCTGTGGAGGTTCTTGGGTTTTGTTTGGGTTTGTTCTTTTTATGTTAGATAGTTTTGAGTTGGCCAAGAGTGAAGGTGTATTTATGAAACAAACCTTGAAGAGTGGTGAGTCTGTTTGTATGGGATGCACTACTTGCAACCTTAGAGGAGTTCTAAACAGACTGTGTGGGCAGCCCCAGCAACTCCCCCTCGGCATTCTCAGAGAACAGGCAGTATAAACTCCCATCACACAGACTTTCTTGTAGTTACTCAATTAAAATTCTCATCATAATTATGTGAGCAGCAGTATGTGCCTCACTTTTCAGGTGAGAAAATTACAGTAAAAGAAGTGGTAGAGCTGGGATTTGGAACTTGAGCTTCCTAATTAAATTCTCTGTCCTTTCTACTGCCCTCTTACAAAGAATTTCCAGTTTTACTTTCTTCTTTGTACTTGTCTGCCTTATTTTTTAACAATGAACACAAATATTTTTTACCAAGAAATGACTGTTTTCAAAAGAAAAACGTAAGTTACAAAAACAGTGGAAGCTAGACACGTCCTCTAAGAGCTTCTTACTGTGCCGGGGATTCAGACTATCCCACACAGCACAGTTTCACAGCTTGTGGCCACATGTGTGGCAATGTGAATGAGTGGGCTTGGCATTGGGGAGGGCCAGCAGACTGGGATTGTGTGGGGAAGGGGAGGTGGGCTCCTAAATTGAACTTGAACTAGGACCAGAGGAGCATCTGAGTCTCATAAGCAGGGAGTTCTAACAAAGGGTCCGAGGGAAGGAGGGTGGGCTGAGCACGTGGGCAATGGTTGCTGGAGTTCTGAGGGGTAACTGGAAGGTCTGGGGAGTGGCTGGGCCGGTGGAAGGTGCCCACTCTTTGCTCACATATTGAATGAACACCCTCTTCTGGGGGCAGGTGGCTGCAGTCCGAGAAGGGATGTCCTGGATTATCCCCGTGCCACTGCTGTCCCTCCTCACAGCGAAGCAGCTGGAGCAGATGGTGTGTGGGATGCCAGAGATCTCGGTAGAAGTGCTGAAGAAAGTGGTACGGTACCGGGAGGTAGATGAGCAGCATCAGCTGGTGCAGTGGTTCTGGCACACGCTGGAGGAGTTCTCCAATGAGGAGCGGGTGCTGTTCATGAGGTTTGTGTCTGGAAGATCTCGACTACCAGCCAACACTGCTGACATTTCTCAGAGATTTCAAATCATGAAGGTTGATAGGGTAAGTAAGCTATATTTTCCTCCTTGGTAATGTCTGTCCTTATTGCATGTTAAGAAAACCAAACTGTGACCCTCAAGTAGGCCTGCCAATTCAGGCTTAATGCTTGGAATTTCCTAATTTAAAAAAAAATTCAAGCAGAAAAACTTGTTCAGAAAAATCACATAACCTCAGTTAAAAAAGTCCAAAATGGATGTAGAAAGTGCACTATAACCAACAACCTTCCATAAACCCCAGTATCTTCCTGAGTGAAAGCTAGGCTTGGAGGATGGGTCATTATGTTGCCTTTGTCTCTTATTTCCTACCCCCTTTTCTTTGTGTGACTTACCACTGGAACATGGTCCTGTTTGTTTCATGAATATGCTAACCATTAGCTGGTGCACATGCTCTAGAAGGAACTTGAAGACGTGGGGAGCAGCGGTAACGAGCTCTGCGACTACTTGTGTGATGTGCCTCATGGAGCAGGCAGTGCAGCATCTCTGGGGCCTGATGAAAGGCCCCAGCTGCAGAGCCCCAGCCCAGCTGCCGTTTTGACAGATGGCCTAGGAATAAAAGGGCTTAGAGTCTTGAATGCACACTGCTGCCAGAGTCATCTTTCTCAAGCACCCATCTGACCATGTCCCTCCTCCCTTCAGACCACTCAGGGGCCCCTGCATTGACTCCAGGACAAATGCTGACCCCCTTTGCAGCCTTAAACACCTCCAGTCTGGCCTCTGCCCCACTTTGTGATATAACCTCTTGACACTTACTATGTTCTGGCTATAATGGACCGCCGGCCTTTCTCCCCAGCAGACTGTGCTATTTTTAAACTTCCATGCCTTTGTACGCTGTTCCCTAGCTTTAGCAAGTTCTCTTTTACACACTTTTCCATCTATGCTTAGTAGGCACTTATTTATCCTTTAAGCCTAACAACAATGTCATCTCCTCCAGGAAGCCCTCCTGGATGCTTTCCTGAGGGCAGACTTAGATCCCCTTCTTTCCACCTCCTGAACATCTGGTATATCCCTCAAACCCAGCATTAAGTTAGAAGTGGCTATGTTCCCTCTATCCCTGCTCCCTCCTCCTGCCCCAAGCTGGGCAGTCCTCCAAACAGGGTCCATGGTGTTTATTCTGGAAACAGTAAGGAAAGTTCGGCCTCTTCACACAAGGGCCCTTCCTGCCAGTTTCAGCAGGTTTCAGTATCTGCCTTTCTGGTGTTTTTCCAGTAGCTACTCCTGGAAGTTGCTGTAGCCAAAGCCATCCCTCCCCCACTGCCTCCTGAGGCTGCCCGCCTGGGCTCCCCTCCTGGGCTAGGCTTGTTGGAGAGGCCATGCACAGGAAGGGCTATGAAAGAGCCTTTCCATAAATTTTCTACATGACTTGCCAGAAACTATAAGTTGTAAATCTGTTTTGTTGCTTCAGAAAGAGGTGGGGAGGAGGAACTGGTTTATTTCTATTCAGCTCTGGAAAAACCCCTTGCCTTATATCTATCCAGGGCTACCCCTGCCATCCCTGGAGTTAATCTGCCACTAATCCCCTGCCTGGTGGGGGAGGGAGGAGAGGGCGGGGTGTCAGCCTTAGAAAACTGACCACTGCTGGTCTCTCCTTTGTGACTGACTCTTAGACCATTTCTCCAGTTTCCAAGTCCAAGCCACCTGCTAACATTCCCTCCAGTGTCTTTGCCACTTCGGGTTTTTCTGCATTCAAGCTTCCTGTGTCCTCACTGGCTTTGGCACAGTTAGGCTTCTGGGCCCTCCCTCTCCCACCTCTTCGAAATGCACTCACCTGGTGTGGGGTGTCGGTCTCAGAGAAGGAGAGGATGTTGGTTTCAAGAGGGAGTGGGCAGGTTCTTTTTTTAAAACTAAAACAATACATAAAATCAATGTAATATTGTTAAAATTATTACAAACAGTTTGAAAATGGTTGTGTTTGCAGGGAGAGACAGGGAACATGTATAATCCTCTCTCTCTAGTCTAGCCACTCTCACCTTACACCTTTGTGTAATTCCTCCCAGTCCTTGCCTCAAGCATACACATTTTTTATGTAAAATTTTGTATTTTGCTTTTTTCACTTAACAGTCTAACCCAGCCGTGGGCAAACTACGGCCCGTAGGCTGGATCCTGCCCATTTGAAATGAATAAAACTAAAAAAAAAAAAAGACCGTACCCTTTTATGTAATGATGTTTACTTTGAATTTATATTAGTTCACACAAACACTCCATCCATGCTTTTGTTCCGGCCCTCCGGTCCATTGTGGCCCTCGAGTCAAAAAGTTTGCCCACCCCTGGAACCCCAGCACTTTTCTGTTTTGCTGCACGTCATCAAAATTATCATTTTAAATGGCTGCATCCCTGTCAGTGAAATGGATGCACTGGGACTTAGTTACCTTCTCCTTTCTCACTTGAGCTGTGTGCTGGTGGCCATGGCGGGTGAAGCAGGCAGAGTGCACGCTGCAAGGACATGAGGGAAGCAGAAGCGTGGTGGGTTCCTGGCAATTGCTCCTTCCATTTCACCAGCTCTGTTGGGGTCCTGAAGCAGCTTCACATTTGTACCCTCTTGGTGAAAGGGAAGGAACTCTGTTGCACCCTTATTCTGTGGCAGGCACTGTGTGAAGCATGTTCACTCACATCATCCTGCCAGTCAGGGCTTGCTCTCACTGTACACACGAAGGTATTGGAAGAGTGAGAAGAGGAAGGGAAGCATCTTTGCCAAAAGTCTTGATGGCTATGGACACCAGAGCCCACGCTCTTTCCACCGTGGCCAGTCTACTCCCCCCGAGTTGGCCACTCAGTCATGCCCGTGCAGCCCATCTTGAAGGCAGGGAGAAGTGCTTTCCCGACTTTGGGTGGTGGTAATGGGCAGCCCCTCTCCCCCCATGGCACCCTGATGCTGCACTCATGGCTCTGGGTCTCTCTCTCCACAGCCTTATGATAGTCTGCCTACCTCACAGACCTGCTTCTTCCAGCTGAGGCTGCCCCCCTACTCCAGCCAGCTGGTCATGGCTGAGCGCCTGCGCTACGCCATCAACAACTGCCGCTCCATCGACATGGACAACTACATGCTCTCGCGAAACGTGGACAACACTGAGGGCTCCGACACTGACTACTGACGGCTGGGGGTGCCGTGCTGCCGCCCCCTCTTTTCTCAGTAATGCTCACTTCCAATTTCATGTTGATATACATAGATGTTCTAGGAACATAAACCAATATTACAAACAGTGGCCACATTTAGTTACTCTAAATGTAACAAAGAAATTAGATGTTTTTATTTTTCTGTGATTGTACAAAACAAAGACAAAGTGCTCTCAGTCAGGTTTTTCCCTCCATATTTTGGTCACTTTTGATAAGTTTGCATGGAACCATTTTGGTGCATTTTTAGTTGGGAATGGTACATTTTTGTAAACCCACCCAGTGAACATGAGATTGTACATTGTGTATAATTGTTCATTAGAAAGGACAGTTTTACATGAATATTCATATATTTATTTTGTTTTAATTTGAATTGCCTGTGCAGGGTTCCTTATGCAGAGAAATAAAGCCAGTCAGGAAACAGGATGTGGGCTGCTTTTGTTACCAGCATGGAGCTTCTGACTGAGAGAAAGCGAGCTTTCAGGCTACTCTCTCCCTCTGATGGCTTTTGACCACCAGAGAGATTCCTTCCCACTGAGAGTGGGCTTTGCGTGAGATGGCCTAGCAGAGAGGCCAGGCCGCATGGGCACAGACCCAGGGGCTGGGAAGGCCCTGCCGTCATTTGCTCGGTCATCTTGGGTCTCTCACTCTGTGCTCACTCCAGAGGCCTTACTTTAGCCACTCAGCCCATCTTCTCAGCACCACCCTTCCTCCTCCGTAGCTGGCTTACAGTGTAACGTGCTAAAAAGAGCCTTTCCTGAAGCCCTGGGATATGCCTCGTACGGCATGCAGATGTACCAGGCAAGGAGGAAATTAACCGAAGTAATACGGTTCTGGTCCTGCCTGTGGAGAACAAGCTGATGGGATGAAAGAGCCGGGCAGTTTACGGTAACGTGCATGCTGCGGGGACGAGTGATCGGGTGAATGAGTGAGTAAACGTGTGAACTAATACGAGAACTGATGAGTGGCTTTCATGTTCTCGAGTGATGGACGGTGGGGAGTGGTACAGGGGCTGGGGAAGAGGTGACTTCAAGCACTCTTGGTGCTTGATCCCAGCGCTGGAGGACCCTGGGCATGTGCTTGTGTGTGGAGGAATGTCAGGGTGAGCATGTGGTTCTAGGGGAAAGGCCATTTTAGAGCCCAGAAGACTGGCTGTTGGGAGTGGGAAAGGAAGAGGATAAGACTTTTGGGTGGCTTTCTCTGTCATCTACAGCAAGTTCAAGCCAGAAGCTGCTTCGAGTGTACTTCAAGACTGATGCCTGCTCAAGGGTGCCAGACAGCCTTGCAGGCAGTTGTTTTCCACAAGGAAATAGAAGGTGTGTATTGCAAAGAGAAATTGGAAGAAGAAAATGGTTTTGTTGTCTAAGATAATGTGGTGCATGGATCTTCCCCACTGAAACTGTCTAATAATATTTAGAATAATGACATCTTATTTTATTGAAAAGAGGCTTCAACCAGAACGGGGTCTCCGAGAGAGATCACAGGTTTGGGGAACCTGGGGTTTCTGGGCAAAGACAAGCTTTTACTACTCGACCTGCGAGCTCAGTCAGCAGCAGTGGTGAAGGGCTCTGAGCTAGAAGCACTCGGGGTCACGAGGCACTGCCCAGGCCCCTGGACCAGGAGGTTCCGTTAGGGAAGGGAGGCCTCTGTGTGCTGCTCATATGCTGGGCTACTAGCGACGGGCCTTCAGCTTCTGTGCTGGTTCCTAGTGACAAGGGCTCTTCTTGCTGGGCTGGGCTGGCTGAGGGTGTGCTGAGCTGAAGGATACATCTGCTGCCTCGAAGACTATTTTAAATCAAAGTAATACTTTGGCCTTGTGAGGCTCTGACCTCTGCCGTCAGTTTGCTCTGGACTGAAGGGCAGAGGCACCCCCAGCAGGCTAATGCTCATGGTTCCAGGTCCTGTTGTTACTGGACAGGCACGGGGCCAGGAGAGGGTCTGCCTCAGGCTGGCCTGTAGTATGTGGGTTCTTGACTTTGTGCAGGAAAGATTTCACAAGACAAGTCCAAGTTTCTTAAAGCTGGGGACAGTGACACAAAGGCAGCACTCAGGGTAGAAGAAGCACCAGGGGAGAGCCTAGGCCAGGGGTGGGCAAACTTTTTGACTCGAGGGCCACAATGGGTTCTTAAACTGGGCCGGAGTGCCGGAACAAAAGCAAGGATGGAGTATTTGTGTGAACTAATATAAATTCAAAGTAAACATCATTACATAAAAGGGTACGGTCTTTTTTTTTTTTTAGTTTTATTCATTTCAAACTGGCCGGATCCGGCCCGCGGGCCGTAGTTTGCCCACGGCTGGCCTAGGCGGTGCTCTGCTTTGGCTCTCTAGAAACATAGGAAAGAAGTGAGCCACGGTGGGGCTGCCGTGAGCTCACTGGGAAGTCAGAGAAAAGGGGGCATTGGAGACAGGTTCTGGGGGTGAGCCCTGGACAAGCTGCCATTGCTCACTGTTCCCCTGGCTGCATGCCTCATGGGGACCCTTAGAGGTTAGGAGGAAGTAAAAAGTTCATGTCCGAGAAGGGGCATGAGCATACAGTAGAGGGAGCCCACACTAGGTCTTTGTTATTGAGGGTTTTTATCTTTTCTGTGGGCGAGGATTTTAGGGGAGGGTTTCAGCAGAATATTCATCAGCTTTCCAGGTGTGTCTTTAATATACTGATGCACCAAAATGAGCATATAGGGGAGTTTGGGATTATTCTTTGGTCTGCTTTACTGTTTTACTTTTATCTTGGGTATGCCTGGCTCTAATTGGATTTTTATTTGTTCCCCTGACTTCATCTGTCCGTGGATTTGCCTGGCACAGATGGCACTAATTGGGTCTCTGTTCTCTATCTCCCCAATCAGAGTGATTTAATCCGTGCATTCTCTGGTTAGGGAGGAGAGGTATAAACTATTTGCTCTCGAGTGCCCTTGGTTAGGGGAAGTAAGGTCTTGCAGTTTACCAGGTGGCTGGAAGTGGTTCAGATTGTTTGGCCTTGTTTAATTTTTTTGTCTGTTTCCCCATCCTATTTGCCAGGAATTTTCCTAGTGTGTTACTATCCTGCCTCACTGACTGTCAGGTCTAATGGACAGCTTCTCAGAAGGTCTGACCCTACAAGGAAAATCTGCACAGATGCCTTAGTTTGTAATATGCCGTTTCTTTGCTGGGGAGCCTGTCACTGTTCTTCATTCTCTCGACTTTGGAAGCCCTGGAGAGAGGGAGGTGTGAGTCCCTGAGCTGAGGAGCTGAAATGCCAGATACGATACTTCTTTTACTCGGGCCACTTCCAGCCCCTGTGGAGGCTTGGTCACTTTCTCTGTTTGCTGGACTCAGTCAGTTAGCAAATACTTGTGGTTTTTTTATGACCCTTAACTAGTCTCGAGAACTTTGACCTCCAGCCTTTAAAATTTAAGATTTCTCAGGCCCTTCAACGTAGGGCTTTGTTCTGGGCCTCCCAGCTTTGTGGTCTTTGCCCAGCACTCCCAGCCGTGAGACACCCACATCTGGTTAACTCAGTTTTTAGCAAAAAGCAAGTCTTGGGCATGGAATCCTAGAGCTGGAGGAGCTCAAGCTAAGTGATCAGTTTCTCCCTTTACAGACCAGAAATCCAGGGTCAGGAGAGGGAAAGCACTGGATCATAGATACACCAGGTTACAGCTGAGAGTCCCACCTTCCTGTCAGCACACCCGTGGGAGCTGATGGGGGCCGAGCAGTCCTCTCCAAACATTCAGCCTTTGCGGAAACTGGCCAGTGTGTCCCTGAAAGACAGGCCTCAGCACCACCTCTCAGGGAGCAATCTGGGGCCTCTGACCTAAGAGCATGTAGCCCCAGTCTGCTGGCACTGAGGTTCCCGTGCAAACCAGCTGGCGCTGTGTGGTACCTGAGGTTGGCCTCCAGTCAGGGGGTCTGTTCTGCATCCTCCCCCTAGCATTCCCTCTATGTGGCCATTGGTTATCTCGGTCACAACAGAATGAAAAGAATTAACATTCAGGAGCTGGGGAAAGTCTGTGGTCTGTTCTGATGGAGGCTGTGAAGGCACAGGTAACTCCCAGTCATTTCTAGGTGCCTCCTCTGGAGGTCAGGCCCCCATCTCCCCAGCTCGCCCTCCTCTGCACTATGCCTTGGGTTCTGCCAGGCACTTGGCTTTTCTAGCGCCACCCCCTCCCCCCGCCCCCCGCCAACACACACAGGTATGAAGACTCCTTTCCCTACCCCTACCTTCCAGCACTACACATCTATATATGTAAAAGCCTAAGCGACCATCTGACCATTCGACTGGTAGCTATGACACACAATGACCACCAGGGGGCAGATGCTCCGACCAGTAGCTATGATACGCACTGACCACCAGGGGGCAGATGCTCAACACAGGAGTTGCCGAGCTGCGGTGACTTGGCAGCTGCAGTTCTGGGGTGATGCACCCAGAACCAGAGAGGAGGGAGCCCAATTCTAGGGTGTGTCACCCGAGAACCTTCCTCTCCCAATCCAGGACCCCTCAGGGAATGTCAGAGAGCCGGTTTCAGCCCGACCCCCACAGGCCAGGCCGAGGGACCCCACTCCGCAGACACCCTTCAAGCCCCAGCGCTGCTCCAGGTGTGGCCAGCTGGGGAAGGCCCACAGGAGGTTGGCTCCAGGGTGTGTCCAGCTCGTCTCACCCAGTCCTGCCCTGCCAGCCACCTTCTAATTCATTTCCTTTCAATGTGCACGAATCCGTGCACCAGGCCTCTAGTTTAGACATGATCTCATTGCAGGGTCACAGAGAGGGTCCCATTTTACAGATAAAGAAACTGAAGCTCAGAGAGGTCATAACTTGTCAGAAGTTATGGATGGTGGAGCTGAGCGAGCACTTTAAATCTCCCCTCACTCGAAGCTGCATGTCTTCTGACTAGAGTGAGTCCTTTGGGGGAGGGCGTGGCCCCGCCCACGACCAATACCCACTGTTTGCTAGATGAATTAAGCATGCAGTGAGTGCCCCTTGTTCTGTGCAGATCTGAGAGAAGACCCAGAAAGTAGTTTTTAAATTCAGCAGGACACTGTCAGGTGCTTTGCTCAGTGCTGCTGATGGTGAGCAGTGACTGTGAGGAGGCAGAGTGCTGCCCACCTTCTGGGAGCACCTCGGATGGCCCTGGGCTCAGGGACCCAAAGCATCCCTGGGTGGGCAGGGCAGAATTCGGAGCCCTAGAACAGTGTGGGACACAGATTTAGTCCTGTGGTCACCACAGTCTTGGTATATTGGCGGGGGGTGAGGGGGTGGGGTTACTAGGCATTGAAGGGTTAGCTGGGGAATGTAACCTCATTTATAAATGAGCATCCATGGGAAAAGGGACCTCAAAGGCATGCAGGTTACCCCATTCCAGCTGAACTTGCAGTGACCTCTGTTCTACAAACACACTGCTCCTTACAAAACCCTGGCAATAAGATTCTCTAGCCATCCCAATACACAGGTAAGAGAGCTGAGGTTTAGAGGGGGCTGACCTGCCTTGGCCAGAGGAGAATCAGAAACCACAACCCTGTTGTTCCCCAGACTAAACCTCCAACTTGGGCAAACAGAGCCTGCTGGGAATTGGGGTTATCAGAGAAGCCAAAAGCAAAGTCCTGAGGCTTAAGTGGCTCTGTTTTAAACATTTAACCCCCTGGAAGCCTGAGCTTTTTTTCAACATTGTTGCAGTAGTGGAAGAAAACGAAGTTCCTGCAAGACCTGTGTCTCCTGAGCCCAGCGTATGGTGTGTAAACTGTAAAATCTCCCATAGGTAGCTAGTCTCACAGGCTGGTGGTGGGCCCTCCCCACTGCAGGTGGTGGCTGAGACACTGGTTCTTCCCACACAGGCCAGGCTGGGATTCAGGCAGTTTCCAGGCAAAGCACTGGCCCAAACGGGCCCAGGGGGCAGCAACAGGCCTTCAGCAGTCCCTGGAAGGGTTGGGTTCTGCTTGCTTGCCCACAGGTTCTGCCTGGAGAAATTTCAGCACCTTCCCTTGGCTCCTGCTCAGGGTAGGCTAGATGGGAGAAGTCCAGCTCTCATTTCATCCTCATAATTACCTGTGAGGCCTCCATGGCTTCCCCTCTCCCTTATTTCTCTGATCACTCCTGCTTGCCCTTCTTTCTCACTCTCTGCTCTAGACACACCCACCTCCTCTCTTTCCCCTATTCCCCTAGTATAGCAGCTGAGCTCCTAGTCTGGTGAACTGGCTACTTCCTCTTCCTGGAATAACTCCCAGGTGCTGCTCAGCTCCCTCCCTGCCTCCCTCACTTCATGTCTCAGGTGCCACCTTCTCAAATGAGGCTTATGTTGGTCAACCCCTTTGAAGAGGCTTCCCCCTTACCCTGTGCTCACTCCCCTCCCCCATCCTATCTAATAATAGACAAACATGGTAATTAACCATACCTCCGACACGCTTCCCATTGGCTAATCAGGGCGATATGCAAATAAACTGCCAACCAAGATGGCGGCCGGCAGCCAGGCAGCTGAAGCAAACAGGAGGCTTGCTTGCTCCAGTGAAGGAGGAAGCCAAGGTTCCCCGCCTGCCGCTGCTGGGCTCTGAGCTGCACTCTAAGAAACAATGTTGCAATTATAGAAGCTAAACAAACCCCATGCTTTCAGCCAGCAGGCAGAACTGGAGTTGCAACAGTGTTTCAATTATAGAAGCCAAACAAAGCCAGATATCTGCTTTCAGCAGCCGAGGTCTCAGGGCTGGAGCCGAGCCTCAGAGCTAAAGCCGGCTCTCAGTTCCAGTGACAGCCATAGAAGGTAAATAAATCCCAGAATAAAAAAAAAAAAAAAGGAGAGGTTGGGAGCTTCAGTCACCCGCCAGCCTGAAAACGGCCCTCAGCCCCTCACCCAGACTGGCCAGGCACCCCAGGGGGGACCCCCACCCTGAAGAGGGTGTGACCAGCTGCAAACAACCATCATCCCCTCATCCAGGCTGGCCAGGCACCCAAGCGGGACCCCCGCCCTGATCCAGGACACCCTTCAGGGCAAACCAACCGGCCCCCACCCGTGCACCAGGCCTCTATCCCAAGGGTGGGCAAACTTTTTGACTTGAGGGCCACAATGGGTTCTTAAACTGGACCAGAGGGCCGGAACAAAAGCATGGATGGAGTGTTTGTGTGAACTAATATAAATTCAAAGTAAACATCATTACATAAAAGGGTATGGTCTTTTTTTTTTTTAGTTTTATTCATTTCAAACGGGCCAGATCCAGCCCGTGGGCCGTAGTTTGCCCACGGCTGCTCTGTCCTATATAGTAAAAGGGTAATATGCCTCCCAGCACTGGTATCAGCGGAGCCGCAAGGCCTCCCGAACCCGGGATCAGTGGACCCGCGAGGCCTCCTAGCACCGGGATCAGCTGAGCAGCGAGGCCTCACTGCCCTGGTGTCAAGCAGAGCCGTGAGGCCTCCCGGCACTGGGATCAGCAGAGCCGTGAGGCCTCCTGGCTCTGAAGCAGCTTGACAGGGGGCAGCGCCCAAACCCCCTGATTGCCCTGCGGCTGTGTGTGTGACGGGGTGGGGCCCCAACCCCCCTGATGGGCCCTGCTCTGTGCATGACATGGGGGAGCTCCCCAAACCCCTGATCGGCCCTGCTCTGTATGTGGCAGGGTACGGAGCCCCAACCCCCCTGATGGGCCCTGCTTTGTGCGTGACAGGGGAGAGCTCCCCAACCTCCTGATCCGCCCTGCTCTGTGCATGACAGGAGGCGGCGCCCCAACTCCCCAATCGGCCCTGCTCTGAGTTCGACCAGGGGCTGCGGGGTAGGCACCTAGGGATTGGGCCTGCCCTCTGCCACCCGGGAGCAGGCCTAAGCCAGCAGGTTGTTATCTCCCGAGGGGTCCCAGACTGTGAGAGGGCACAAGTGGGGCTGAGGGATACCCCCCCCCCCCGCCAGTGCACAAATTTTTGTGCACCAGGCCTCTACTACTTATATAAAGACTAGAGGCCCAGTGCACAAAATTCATGCACTCGGGGGCGGGGATTGTCCCTCAGCCCAGCCTGTGCCCTCTCGCAGTCTGGGACCCCCTCACTCCTTACCACCTGCCGATATCGCGGAGGTGGGAGAGGCTCCCGCCACCACCACCGCTCGCCAGTCGTGAGCCGGGCTTCTGGCTGAGTAGCACTCCCCCTGTGGCAGTGCACTGACCACCAGGGGGCAGCTCCTGCGTTGAACGTCTGCCCCTTGGTGGTCAGTGCATGTCATGCAACCGGTTGTTCCACCATTTGGTCCATTTGCATATTAGCCTTTTATTATATAGGAGGATTACAGCAGGCACTGTAACCTTTCATTCAACGTTGTTTAGTTATAACGCTTATGAGATCTAGGAAGTTAACTTGTTTATATCAACTAGCTTATGGTAGAATTGGTTTCATTATATGCGCATTTGCCCAGTTCCAAGAACCTATCAATAATAAGTGAGAACTCTACTTAATGTCTCTTCAACCATTGGAATGTAAGCACCATGAGAACAGAACTTGTCGTTTTCCTCACTGGTCCCCCAATATTTGGGCAAAAAATTAAGGAACCTGTGAGTAGGGATCAAGCTCCCCTTTCACAAAGAGGAAACACCCGGTCTCAGGTGTGTAAAGAAGGGGTCTTGGTCTCAGCGGGTGATGGGCAGAGCCAGAGTGTGAGCATCACCCACCACTCAGTGCTCATTAGTGCTGGCAGACTTGCTCCCTAAACCAGTTTCCCGCCATGTTCCTGGGACCAGGAAGCTGCTGGGTGACCTAAGTGACTAAAGCCCTGAAATCGAAGACCAGGCATGTTCAACAAGTCCAACAGGTAAAAACCTAACTGCATCAGTTTATAATCGTTTATCTAAGGACCTAGACAGGGTTGCTGCTTGTTTTTAATTCTCTGCTGCTTTTGTTTTTAATTATCTACTCTGGGTTTTTGAAATGCCTCATTTTCCTTTATGATATAACGGTAGAAAATAAGGATAACTAATTTATGTAAAAAATCACAAGCACATTTCTAGGATCGTGTGTGCAGTAGCTCCTAGGAATACACCTCCCTCCCCCGAGGAAAAGCGAGCTGACTCGTGTGAGCGCGGAGCGAAGCCGCGGGCGGGGCCGGGCACCTGGAGCCCCGCTCCGTATGGAGCCCCCGTCGCCCTCGGGCGGCTCTCTCGGGCCTCGAGCCCGGCCCAGATTCCTGGCCAGAGGCCCCTTTCCTGGGAAGCCGGCGCCTGCGCCGCCGGCGGGGCCTCCGGGGGCCGCACGGGGCGCTGCTGGAGCGAGCGGTCGGCCGCCGGAGCCGCTCAGTCCCCTTCCCAGGGCTCCCTGCCCGCGTCGGCCGCGAAGTCCCGACCTCCCGGGCGGGCAGCCTCGCCCAGGCGCACCGGCCCGCTCGGCGGTCCTTGTCTCACTGGGGTTAGACCCCCGACGGCGGTCGCAGACCCCGAGGGTGTAGGCGCCTTCCGCTGCTGCGGAAGGAGGCGGGCAAGGTGCTGGAGTTTAGTGAGAACCACGCGAGTGTTTTCCAAGCTTCAGGTCATTTAATCTCGTATTCATCCTGCATATAAAATCGTAAAGTGAGGTAGACATTCATATCCCCATTTTGCAAACGGGTAAACAGGCTCAGAAGATCAGCGACCGTCGGAAGGGGGCGGAGCTGGGGTGGCTCCTTCGGCCGAGCGCCGTGGCCGGCGTCCTTCCGCGGCCCGGCGGCCTAGCGCGGGAGCAGCGTTCGGAGGGCCGGGCCTGGCGCCGGCGGGCAGCGCTGCGGCTGGTCGGGGATCATGGTCGCGCTGTGCTCGGCTCGCAGCGCCAGGCGCGGGCACGCGGCACGGAGGCGGCGCAGGCCGGCGGCGCTCACGTTGCGGCAGAAGTCCACGTGCAGCGTCTGCAGCGCGCGCCCGTGCGCCGCCACGGCCGCCAGCGTGCGGTTGGTGACGCGCGCGCAGTTCTCCAGGCGCAGGGTGCGGAGGCGCGGGCAGCAGCGCAGCAGCCGCGCCAGGCAGTCGTCGGTGACGTGGCCGCAGCCGGACAGCGTGACGGACGCCAAGTTGGGGCACCTGTGCAGAGAGGGTGACCGTCACAGGGGCGGGGCCGAGGACGACGCGGTTGGCGGCCGCGGCCACGCCGGTGCAGGAGCGCACGGTCTCGATCGTCCCCCCCCAGGAGCCCTGGGAGGCGGTGCCCGACCCCTAACAGGAGGAACGGCCCAGCGACTTGAAGGCACGTCCTGGCTGCGATGCTGCGGCCGGGAGCCGAGCCCGGGCTGGGGCCCCATTTCCCTTTCCCGTGCCGCACTCCGCGTGGCTGCTTAGGCCCAGGATCCCCGGTCCTGCTGGGACAGAGGCGGCGCTGGGTCCTGGAGGCACCGCTGTAGTTCTTGCCCTCGCTCCGCACTCGCTGCCTTCCGTGTGCGCGAGAAGCGGGCGTGGCGAGAGCGCCAGGCCAGGCCGCCTCTCCTGGCCGCGGAGGAGGGAGGAAGGGCTGCCAGCGCCCGGCTAGAGACAGGCCCACTCCCGCCGTGAGGAGGGCAGGCTGGGGACTCTGGGTTCTAAACCCTGGTTTCAGCTCAGCTGACGGGGCAGTCATTCCATCCCCACTCTGACCCCAGACGACAAACCAGGCCCAGGGTGCGCAGTGAGGGACAGCGGTAGCCTGTCCAGGAAGCTTGGAGACCCTCTACCCAGCCTTGCCAGGGCCTGATGGAGCCAAGTTGGACTTGCCTGATTGCGGTGTGCCCTGGGCTGTCACTCAGCCTAATGTTCCCGGTGGGGTAGTAGGGAGGGAATAATGCCATTGGGGATGTGAGGATTTTTATTTGGGGTGTAGAGAGCATGGGTAGTTGTAAACACAGTCTGCTCCGGGCAAGAAGGACCTATGAGCCTGGCCAGTGTAGCTCAGTCGTTGAGCTGCAGCCTATGAACCAGGAGATCATGGTTCGATTCCCGGGGGTCACTTGCTGGGGTTGCAGGGTGAGGGGTGTGCAGGAGGCAGCCAATCAGTGATTCCCTCATCATTGATGTCCCTCCCTCCCTCTCCGAAATCAATAAAAATATATATTTAAAAAGAAGGACCCCTGGTGGGCACAGGCCTTGGCTCCCTGTAAGCAGAGGGAGGAACTGAGAGGGGGAAGTCCCTGTCCCTTGCCCCATCAGCTTCCCCAGTCCCTTGACTGCACCTGCCAAGGCCAGCTCAGCTCCCTGGTGCCTGGGGCAGAGGGTACAGAACTAAAAAGACTTGCCTGGCCACATTTCGCACACAGAACCCACCCCACCCAGTAGGGAGGGAATAATGCCAGTGGGGATGTGAGGATTTTTATTTGGGGTGTAGACAGCATGGGTAGTTGTAAACACATGTCTGCCTTAGTCTTCACATCAGCCCCTGTACCCTCGGTTTTGTGAGTGAGGACACTGGCCCAGAGAGCTCCAGTGACTTGCCTGAAATTGACTTGCTGGTTTGACCCAGGACAAATGTCTGAACCTTGTTGAGCCACCTCCTTGTGTCAAGTGGAAGAAATTGTTACCTTCAGGAGGGTTATGGGGATTAGGTATAAGCCCCAAGGGTGGTGAGTGATCCGGTCCTCTAAGAACCTTTAGAATAATCCTGATGCAGGAAGAGACTGGAAAGAGAAAGAGCCACTCCCTCCCTGCCCAGCCAGCCCCTGCTGTTCCCACTACCAGCCCCGCTGATGCCAGACCAGCTTTGATGATACTTATCTATGTGCACTACATGCCCGTGCTACTGTGTCACTAACCCTCCTATCTTGTGAGATAGGCGACTTGTCCTATTTTACAGATGAAGAAATGAGGTTGAAAGTTTAAATACTTGGGTTGGGGTCACATAATCGGACAATAGAACTGGGGGACTCAGCACAGAACCCCAACCTCCAAGCCCTTGCTGCATCCAGACAGTGGCCTGGGAGGCCCATTCCACACCTTGCTGGTTTGGGGGATTAGAGCAACTTCAGGGCAAGCTTTCTGCCCCATTTTATCACCCCCCAGTCTGATGTCTGGGCCCTGTTAAACCCATTGGAATGGGCTGGTCCTGTGAGGGCCTCGTCCTAGCAACTAGGTCAGACCTAGCCTGTCTTGTTTTCTTCCTACCGCCTTAAAAGAACAGGTGGGCTACGACACCATTTTCTTCTATTCCTGTCGTGCTGCCTGGCTGGCCCAGCCTGGTGTTAGTAGCCAGCGGCTGCCCTGCCCGAAGGCAGGACGCACTAGTGACGGCTCAGGGAGAGCCTGGTGAGGGAGTCTGTGTTCTTGCTCTGGGCAGGAGGCTGTGACAAGGGAGCTGGCATGTGGCTCAGCCTCTGTCTGCTGTAGGGTTGACGTATCGAATACAGGATGTATTTGGACATACTTTTAACAAAGATATTCTATCTGAAATTTAAACTGGGAGTCTTGAATTTTTATTTACTAAAATCTGGCAATCCTAGATTGTGGGCAAATCATCCGACCTCTTAGAGCTTTGGTTTGAAAAATTAGGCTAAAACACCCTTCCCTAGAACTGTGCAGATTAGTACGTTTCTACTGGGGAGACCATGACGACGTATCGCCACCCCTACCCCGAGTCTGGCTGGGTTCAGCTCATCCAGAGCATCCCAACTCTCCTTCCGCAGCTGCAGTTCATGACCCCTGGGGTTTGCTTGCTGGAGGGAGGGAGAGAGGTGTGTGTGTGTGTGTGTGTGTGTGTGTGTGTGTGTGTGTGTGTGTGTTGGGCAGGGGACTGATTGCTGAATCTAGGAATCTTTTTTGAGGTCTGACCTTGAAAACCCTGGCTCAGCTGGACCCACCTAGCACGTAATGGCTGCCAGGGAGGACGGCCGCCTGAAGGACAGTGCGGCTGAAGCCAGTTCTTCCTCTGCTCTAGGACCTGTGAGGCTAAGAGGAGCTTGTTTCCTCATGATTTTATCCATCTTCTGGGGGCTGTGCTGTGGGTGGGCCTAGAGCAGTGGGTCTCAACCTTGGCTGCACATTAGAATCACCTGGGAATCTTTAAAATCCTGATTTCTGGGCCTCATCCTCCGGAAATTCTGTTTCTTTGTTATGGGGTGGGGCCACATTAGTAACAAAGAAACAGAATTTCCAGAGGATGAGGCCCAGAAATCAGGATTTTAAAAAGATTCCCAGGTGATTCTAATGTGCAGCCAAGGTTGAGAACCACTGGCCTAGAGGGTCTGAGGACCCTGGAGGCAGAGCCATCTGGGTCTTGTAAGCTGCTCTTCCCTGCTCCCCGGAAGCCTCCTAGAGCTCTGGATGCCAGTGCCAGCGCTGCTCAGGAGGCGGCCTACCTGTCGCACACCTGGAGGAGGAAGTCACTGACCAGGCTCTCGTGCCGGCTGCAGATGGTCCTCTGGAAGGCGCTCTTGAGCCAGTCCTCAACGCTGCACACCTGCACGCGGCTGGAGTGCCAGCAGATGGAGAGGCTCCTGAGCACCGGGCTCAGGAGGAAGTTGTCCTTCTTGAGTTCTGTGAGGGAGCGAAAGTGCAACAGGGGCCAGAGCGCGGGGTCCTCAAACACGGCCCGGAGCTGGGGGCAGGTGCTGGCGAGGTTCTTCCTGCTGTCCTTGTCCAGGAAGGAGAAGAGGTGCAGCAGGCATTCCCGGTTGAGCTGGGTGATGTGCATGGTGTGCAGCAGCCACGGAGTGTGGCTGGGGCCCAGGGACCTGACCTACCTCCTGCTGCTCCTCCCCAGCTCTGGGCCCGTGGACATATATGGTTGTGGAATGGGGTTTATTTTGGGCTAACAACTGGTGCTGGAGCTGGGGGAGGGGGGGCAGTATCAGACATACGTGCAGCAGTCTGTGTCTCGGCTTATGTTCAGAGGAATTGAAAATCCTGGCAGAAAAGCAGCCTATTGAAGTTAAATAGTTTCCTTAAAAGGGATTTCTTTTCCTTTTAGCTGACAATGGTGTTCAGCAGTGAGCTCGTTTGGCTTTTCCCGAGGCATTTTCATTCTAGGTGGCCAGCCAGACCACCTCTGCCCGGGCTTGCAGCTCTGCGCACGGAGGGACTCTGACTGTTAATAGGATCTGCTCTTCTCCTCCTGAACATCGGAGTTTTGCCCACTCTTAGTAGGAAGAAGCCTGTTGTCTGGAAAGAGCTCAGGGTGACATTTCTGTTTCCTGAGCTGTGAGCAGACACGGATAATGCCTCTCCTGCTTTTACTCAGTGGTGATGGCTTTTCCAGGCTGGGCTGATCTGCCTTCAAACCCTGCTGCCCCCCACCAGGCAGAGGGGTGTCCTGGGCCTCCCACGGGCTCTGCCTTTATCCCGAGTTGTTCCTAAAACATTTACCTTCAGTAGCTTACCTTTCTGGTTTCTTCTGTATGTCATGTTTTAAATTTACTTGCTTTACCTTTTTCTAATGTTTCCTATTGTATCTAGCCTGTATTTCCAAAACACTCAGGATGGATAAAGCAGCTCTTCATACAAAACTGCGTGAAACAACTTTAGGTGAAAGTATTTTAGGCCGAGTTTTCCCTTTAAGCGAACCTCCCACCATCCTTGTGAAAGCCTTACTTCCGCTTAGCAGATTGCATGGAAGTCTTTTCCATTAAGTTCTCCCTCCCAAAGTAACCCAGATTTCCAACACATGGACCCATTTCCTAACAGTGCTTGCTCGAATCCGTTCTACCCCGGACTCCGCTGTCATTCCCTGCTCTGAGGGCCTGGCTTTGTGTACAGGGGGGTGCGTGGTGGGTGCAATGCCGATAGTAAAGAGCTGCGTCGGACCACAGGAGTGAGGTGAGCAGCCCTTTCTCCCTCTGCTGGACCAGGGAACTACACCCAAGGGCCTACCTTTCTTCCTTCTCCCATTTAACTGGCACTGGAAGGAACAGGAATTCTTTGTGTCCAGTTTGTAGCGTAAGAGAGAGGAAGCAACTATGCTGGACCCCCTTCAGGAACTCCACTTTGGTCAGGCCCAGTGCCGCTTTGCCTGCCCTTAAAAGCGGATACAGCTGAGGAAGGAGAGGATTCTGGTCAGCTCCCTTGCTCCTAGAAGCCAGTCTCAGCTGTCCTCCATTGAGGACAAATCGGCAAAACAGCTAAAAGGAGCTTTTATCAAAGGAAAGGGGAACTAGCTAATATTTCAAGCTAATCATTTTAACTTAAAAATGACAGCTGAAGGCCCTCCTTGGGCTCTAGCTGGACTTCCCCACTCAAAAGGTTCGCTGCAGCAGCACAGACGGGCTTAATAGAAAGCCATATGATCGTCACTTCCCCTCCCCAATCCTTTCCAAACCAGCACTTCTCCGAGGGCTGACCCTGGAAATAGGCAGTTCATTCACTTAAAAGGCAGGGCTGTGTGAGCCACGGGCCACTGGGAAGGCTCATTCTGGTTTGTGTGGCTTCCAGCCGGCATCCCCACCGCCCTGTTGGAGCGGCAGAACCCGGCAGGGACTGTCTGGAGCAGCGGTTCTCAACCTGTGGGTCGCGACCCTTTTGGGGGTCGAACGACCCTTTCACAAGGGTCGCCTAAGATCATCGGAAAACACATATAATTACATATTGTTTTTGTGATTAATCACTATGCTTTAATTATGTTCAATCTGTAACAATGAAATTGGGGGTCACCACAACATGAGGAACTGTATTAAAGGGTCACGGCATTAGGAAGGTTGAGAACCACTGGTCTAGAGCCTGGACCCCCCTGCTCCTCCGGGGGGTGTGGGGGGGTGGGGAGGGCTGTAGGACAGGCCTCAGAATGCAGGGTGGGCCCACATGGCATGCATTTTGGCAGGGAGGGGTCTGGCCCAGGCCTGGGTTGTTAACGGCAACAGCGCCTTTCTCTTCTCTGTGTGGAGCTTGGCTCCTTGGCTGCAACAGCAGCAGCTGCACAACCTCTGACTAGCACAGCTGCCAACTTGTATACAGGACCTGGAGGCAAATGCTTTTGGGCTGCAGGCACCTCTGTCTTCAGTTTTATTTTTTTCCTTTTCATTGAATTTTATTAGGGAGACATTGGTTAATAAATTACATAGGCCTCAGGTGTACAGTTCTAGAACACATCACCTGTATATTGTATTGTGTGTTCACCACCCGTCTTCAGTTTTAGAAGACTTATAGGAACAGGCCAGTAAGTAACAGGAAAACCATGGTATGGACACAGGGCAGGTTTTTTTTTTTTTTTTTTTTTTTCTGTTTACAGGGGACATGGGCAGAGAAGGTAGTATTCAGTAGCTTACTGTAAAGCAGAATGTTTAACAGCTCTTACTTGCCTTCTTTTACTTAAGAAGATCAGTATCCTTCGCTCGGAGTCCAAAACCTGGTTCCTCAGGGTCGAGTCTAGCTGTGAAGGAGGTGAGCCGAGCTCATTTCTCTAAGGTCAGCTGGCCCAAGGAGAGACAGGGTGACTTCATTCCGCAGTGAGCTCCCACAGGCTCCTGACGGCAGCACTGGAAGGTCTCTTCCCGCCACCACCCTGACCCACAGGCCACCTCATCTGGATCCACAGTCACCAGCAGCCCCAGATGATGAGGGTTCTGTAAGGATTTACCACCTGCTGACTGACAAGGCCCAGAGCTTGAGGGAGGATATTATTATTTACTTGGCTCCACTGAAAGGTGTTCAGAAATAATAGTCGAAAGGAAAGAGACCAGACTTTTAATGATACTTTCCATAAAACAGTTCAGGTTGGTGAAGCAGAAAAGGGATGTGATTACAATTTAAATGAAATCAGTCACTTGCACAATTAATCCTCTCGGCATCATACACACTAGGTTTTAATGGCAAATGATTATAGCACAGCCAACATGTGCGGAGGGCGGTCTGGAGTCCGGCACACTCTGACCTGAGGGGGAGGTGCTGCATCCAGGCAGCGAGCAGGGATCTGGGCCACAGCATGACACCGCCCCGCGCCCACCTCTCCCCATGCTGTGGGCGCCTCCTGTGGCTGCACTGGGGTCACGGCGACCCATGCCCCGGCTGCAGGAACAGACGGTTCATGCTCTTTTCCAGGGCCTGAGGGAAGAGGCCACTTCAGCAACAGAGGGGACGTGAGAGAGGTTAGGGGAGGGGGAGGTTGAAGTGGGGTTAGTAAATCTAAATAGACGCATGTACACTAAACCAATGAAGGAGAGGTTTGGCTTTAAGAAATAAAGAAATAAGTATGTTCCCAACCCCAGAAACCAGGCTGCTGAGTAGGTTCCACAGGTGAGATACACATTTAACACTCAACCAGGGCCAGTACACTTGACTGGTTTAATTCTGTTACATTTGTCATCACTATACACTGAGTAGAATACAGTGGATTAGCAAAGGTTTCTCCACCATGGAGAGAGATTTGTGTTGCCACAAACTGTTCTATCACCCACCGAGGCGGGAGGACTTCTGAGAAAGGTTTCTCGTCCAAGGAGCCACGTGACGGCGTGAGGCCCTGCCTCCGCAGAAGCTCTGAGCGAGGAGCCACACAAGCCCGAGAGCGCGTGGCACAGGGAAAGCCCTGAAGAGCACAAAAAGGTCAGCTTTTAAGAGGTGTGATAAGGCTACACAGTTAAATTTTAAAATACAAACAGGCACATTTACATCACTGGCAGTAAGCGCACAATTCAAATGGGTCCAATCACTTTTCCAAAGAGCCTTCATGATATTCAAACAGTTCTGCTCAAGTAAAATCAGGCAATAAAAATACTACAGCAATTCAAAAGAGATGTGTGCATCTTTTGAGCCAAGAGTGCCAGCCTGTCTGAGGACCACTTCCCCCAACAAGTGGTCTGTTGTAGTCCAGTCTGCTGCTAGATTCCATCTGGTATAAAAATACAGCTCTTCCCCATCACCATCAACACTGCCCAAGGCTTTACTGCTGAAGCAATGGCAGCTGCCCACTGGGAGACTCCCGACCTGCGTGCAGGTGCTAGAAGTTACAGCTGTGCACCTTCTACAGTAGAAAAGCCTGGGTTCATCAGAGATGCTCAGCAAGATCAGAGTGGTGTTAAATTAAGGTACTGATATGTGAGATCAAATTAAGTGAAACTAATTTTTGTAGATCAAAAACAATTTCACATGGCTCACATAATGTAATTTAGCATTGTGAACTATTTTAAATATGTTCCTCTTAATTATCTTCTAGACTAAGTTGTAAGACCTCAACATGACGGCAAAGCTTTTTTTCTCTGGAGTGAAAACTGAGGCCAGCGCCGTCCGAGAAAACTCCAGATGATGGAGCGTCCTGGTCTGCGCAGCTCCGTGCCACGTGCTGGACTGACTGAAGAACTGCGTTCTTTACCTTTAGTTAAATGTGTGGCTTATGACCACTGTCCTGGGTAGGTCAGGGTCAGACATGACCTCAGTTTGCTCCTGGTCATGCTGAAGTGTTAGCGGATGGGAGCACCTTTCTATTTACTGGGTGGGATGCTACCTGATTCACAAATTGTTGAATAAAGCCAATTAGATTTTTTTAAAAAAAGAAGTGTTTAGTGCAGCGGTTCTCAACCTGTGGGGCGCGACCCCTTTGGGGGTCGAACGACCCTTTCACAGGGGTCGCCTAAGACCATCGGAAAACACATATATAATTACATATTGTTTTTGTGATTAATCACTATGCTTTAATTATGTTCAATTTGTAACAATGAAATTGGGGGTCACCACAACATGAGGAGCTGTATTAAAGGGTCGCGGCCTTAGGAAGGTTGAGAACCACTGGTTTAGTGGATATGATCTGCTCTGAGGGAATGTGGGATTTAACATGGGATTCTAGTTCCAAATTTCAATTTGAGTTAAATTTGAATAGTGCTTGTACCAATTTTTCCTGAAAATTTAGAGAGACTACTAAGAGATAGAAACTACTTATTCAAAGTGAGAATCCTTTCAGCTTGCTCTGCTAAGTTGGATAGGCCAATGAAATAGGGCCATAAAGACTCATTTCCTTCTGTAGAAGCAGGGCCCACAGTGTTACCTGAGAAGTAGGTGGTCAAAATAAACTCTGGAGTTAGGCGAAGTAAGACCACAGTGAGCATGCAGTTATCCCCAGGGCTACGGTGAATGGGGAAACAGATGCTGATGCAAACAAAGCCATGTTCGCATCTCACCGGGAGCACCAAAACCATGTAGCTGAGTCAGAGGATTTTTTAAACACTAAATGCATTTGGTCTTTTCTGTACTCCTATCTTCTCCATGAAAACACACATTAAAAATATACCTCAAAACCTAAAAACCAACACAGTAATTCTTGAATTTGCAGTACAGATATCACTGAACCAACAAAGTTATTTAGTTCGTGCTGATGAACAGCAGCCTTGAGAAAGACAAGAGCATCCGTTCCCTGGTCTACTTCGTGATGCCCTGCTACCTTTACAAGCAGAACGGATGGTTCCTGAGCAGTCACTGAAACCTCATGGGCCAGACCACACACGCACGTGATTCCTGATTCAGAGTCAGCCTGGTCTCCGGCACAGCTGTGCAGAGCAGCAGGCAGCCGCAGTGCTCTCCCGTCAGGAACATGCCTTACTGCCAGCATGTGAGAGCAACAAAGCATTGATGTAAATGTGCCTCAAAGTGAGAACTGAAACATTAATATAAAAACGTCCAATAGAACTAAGTTCTTGGAACCACATATAAAAACTGAATTATTACCACTAAAGCAGCAAATCAAAATATCTGCTGAGGTTTTCTGGTAGAACTAAAAAAAAAAAAAAAAAAAATTAGTTGGTGCCCATGTTCACTACCATTGACAAAATAAAACTAAACCCCAAATAGGAAATTGAAAAGTGCATAATGAAATTAAATCTTGGATCAAGTATTTACGGAAAATTGGAAATGTTTGTCCGGCATAGTTGACAAGTAACGATTGAGAGGAGGTATTAAAGTTTATCCGGCCCAGCTCTGGCCTGGCGCTCCGCGTAGAAAAGGATGTAGGCCTTGGCCTTCACCACGGTGTCTTCCTCCGTCAGCGTCACAGTGCTGTCATTGAAATGGAACCAGCGGCCTTCATGAGTTGCATATGCTGTGTAATGTCCAGAACCCACCCTGTAAGGAAGAGTCAGAAGATAAAACTTTAGTAAGTGCTATAATGGAATAAACTCTAGAGAACTGTGGTTTAACACCTTTCGTACCGCATAGAAATCTCTAAGACATACGCCAGGGACCGCACGTTTTTGGGCAAACTGCACGTTATTTAAATCATCATAACTACAGATCATAATGCACTTTAGGTGTTTTTCAATAATTTTAACATTTTTATTTACAAAAACAATTAAAGAATTAAACAATTAAAGTTCCTAGTACTTTTTTAACATATAGTACCGCGTAAAACATTTTCTAAAAGCGCCAGGAACTTGAAGACGAAGACTATTCGAATGACCAAAATACAATGTAACTGCAACGCTTAATGGGTTCGTGCAATTATATAGTTTTTCGTAGATTGACCTGCACAGTTTCCACCAATGAGATCGCTTCATTCGATGTGGACAAGACAGTGTGTTGACATCTAAGGTCCATAACAGATGGCGCGTGAAACACGAGAAAGCTCGTGAGCGGGACGGAAGGTGTTAAGATGGTTTACTGAGCTCACATGTTTATCCTCAAAACCCACTGAAATGACAAGGCAGAGACTGACACTGGAACCAGAAGTGGAAGATTTTTAGAACATAAAGGTGTATTCATGGCACTGGATTAATGGAGAAACTAGCTGAGTGACGCTCAACCTAACAAGCGCAGGCTAAGACCTACAGGAAACATAGAAAACAGAACCAGACTTCCCATTAGAGTTTGGGGGTGTAACTGAGCTTAAGAAAGTACGTAGCTCGAGGAAAGTGCCTTTCCCCTACTTTGGCCATCAAGGGCTTTTTTCTGTCAGCACGACCCACCCACTCTCCCAGGCAGAATAGCCTGCAGGTATAACAGAGACCTTCACAACTGTTAGAAAAACCCTTACCATCCTATATAATCCTATATAATCCTATATAATAAAAGCATAATATGCTAAGTGTCTGGTCATCCAGTGACTAATTGTTCAACCAATCAAAACATAATATGCTAATGATATGCTAAGGCCGCTCAACCATTCGACATGCACTGACCACCAGGGGACAGATGCTCCAACTGGTAGGTTAGCTTGCTGCTGGGGTCCAGGTGATCGGGACTGGGCGAGATGGGCCAGACACTCCCTGGAGCCCTCCCATGGTCCCTCCCCGGCCCGATCGCACACCGGTGGGGCCCCTTGGACTGGCCTGCACCTTCTTGCAATCCAGCACCCCTCAGGGGATGTCAGAGAGCTGGTTTCAGCCTGATCCCCTTGGGAGGGCGCCAGATGCAGGGCTCACGGTTACGAGTGCTGCTGCTGCAGCAGCACGAGCCTTTCCCAATCGGGACTGATTGGGTGCGAGACTGCGGCATGAGTAGGGAGCAGCAGGTAGGAGCTGCAGGTGGCATTGGACTGGGTTTTGGCTCAATCCCTGCAGGTCACCCAAAGGGGCCCCACCTGTGCACGAATTGGTGCACCAGGCCTCTAGTTTACCAATAATGACCAATCTCATTTATTATGATTCTGAATAAACATCCCAAAATCATCAATCATGAGGGGAAAAAATAGCATGAAAGAGAAGTACCAGAAAAAGAAACAGACAGTAATTAACAACTGAGGAAATGAAGGCAAAAAAACAGAGACTTTAAAAATTCTAATTAGTACCAATGTTTTCAAGAAGATACTGCAACCATAAAACAAGAACAGGCTGTTATGAAACAGTTATGAGAAAAAATGTGATCTCCACAATATAAAAATTCATGGAGGTGCTAATCTTTAATTTGGAGAGATGTAACGCAGATTGCTGATTTGGCAAAATAGGCCATGGCCGCCTTCAGGAACAAAAAAATAGAAAACATTAAAGAATAATTGAAATAATATGTGAAAGATCCAAGAAAGTTACATTACATTTAACAGGTGAGGTGTTCCAGAGGAGAGAATGGGGTGGGGAAAAAAATTCCCATTATTGGAAGACACCAGACTAAGACTGTCCCTTATCAACTATCAAGCAGGAATATATCTGATGTTATTTCTTAAGTCCAAAGACAGAGGATCCTACAACCTTTCAAAGAGAGAAAACCGGTTGACTACAGAGAAGTGAGTTGCCCAGCCAGTGTGGCTCAGTGGTTGAGCATCAACCTATGAACCAGGAGGTCACGGTTCGATTCCCAGTCATGGCACATGCCCGAATTGCTGGCTTGATCTCCCGTGTAGGACTTGCAGGAAACAACCAATCAATGATCTCTCTCATTGATGTTTCTATTTCTCCCTCTCACTTCCTCTCTGAAGTCAATAAAAAAATATTTTTTAAAAAAGGAGTAAAGAGTCAAGATTGTAGTGGGTGTGTTTATAATTCTGAGTGGTGAAGCCAATGGAGCAAAGTCTACAAAGTTCTGAGGAAAAGGATATTCAATACAGATAGTGGTTTTTTGAAGGTAAAATAGTCATTCTCATCAGACCAAACTTTCAGGGAGAAAAATAATCAAAAATTATTCAACAAAATAAAAAATGAAGTACAGGACATGAAGTTATAAATAATTTTCCATTTTCCCTATTTAAACATCAACTGGCAAAGGAAATTACTTGAGTAAAGAATGCTCCGGATTTGTGAACAACTGATTGGGTTCTGGATGCTGGGTTCAAATAAACCACGTTCCATTTAGCTTTTATGTGCCTTCACTTCACAATATCCTTGCAGGAATATTCTTTCACACCAAAACTGAAGGAAAATTCTATTGCACCCACTTTAACCCTTAGAGTGCCCGGGAGCTCGATCGCGCTCCTCCTGTCTTTCGCCAAAAGTGCCAGGCGCGCTATCAAAGCTTCGAAATGGCGTCCATTTCTAAGTCTGCTTTTATTAGTGATGATGATATTGCTAAATATGTCAATGTAGTAAAGGTTTCCTTAAGTTTTTGAATATGTAACTTCATTTACTGGCGATTCATAATTTTTTTCCTAAACTGCTGTAAAATCAGCAAAAATGCCTTGGCAATTTTAGCATAGTTCCTAGGATATTGGTTGGCACTCAAAGGGTTAATGTACCTGAATCCACATTTTTTAGGGAGTTTGGGGAGAATTATCAAGAGTGGTGCTATTCCTAACCGGGACCAGCCCGCTAACGAACTCACCCGGAACCATGGTGCACCACCACAGCGGCGAGGTCGTACAGGCAGTTCTCAGGGCCACTGTTCTCAGGCTGCGGACAAGGGAGAAGGCATCCAGGACCGAGTTAGGAGCAGTGGTCAATGGCATCCGTATCTCCCACCTCAATGACCTCTACCCTGTGTCAGTGAAGACTTAATTTTACTGAAGAGCGTCTTCTCACCAGCTAACAATGGTATTACCTTACCTCTAGTAAGTAGCATTTCATGTCTAGACCTCTCAGTGGAAACTCTACATATGTGTCAACTTTGTTTCTTAAATATGCTGTCCAATGAAATCGTTTCAAATGTAAGCATAGCACCTGGATCAGAAACAAAGGCAAAGACTGTAAACAAACTACTTGGTTAACTGTCTCTCAAATATTTTAGGTGGCTTATCAGTTTATCTTCTGATCCTGGAAATGGCTTTCTTCCATGCACATACTATTGTGATATTATGATTTGTAATAATGAAACGTATTATTTGGTCGTAGTTCTCTTTTCTGGTATATGGCTCCTAAAACTTAGAATTTCCTAAGTGATGAGAGTAATCAAGGTCTTTTGTTATGTGAATTAGGTGACTGGTGGGCCTCACTTTAGGATGAGGGCCCTACCTCCCTACTCTCTGGTAGGGTAGAAGGACTGGAAGTTGAATCAATGGCCAATGGCCAGGATTTTAATCAGTTATGTCTATGTCATGAGGGCACCTGCAGAGTTCCAGGTTGGAGAAGCAGAATGCTTTCATATGCCCCATGCTGGGCCCCAAACTCCACAAGACAGGAGGGTCCTTTGGGACCTCATCCTATGTATCCTTTCATCTCGTTATTGATTCCTATCATTGGTAAATCAGTAATCTAGCGACTAAACAGGTTTCTTCAGTTCTGTGAGCTGCTCTAGCAAATTAATGGAACCCAAGGAGGGAGGTTGGAAATCTCTCATTTATAGCCAATCAGAAGAATAGGCATCTAAAGTGCAAAGTGTGTGTGGGGGGAGTGCGGGTGCGGATAAGATAACCTCCAATGTGTAGGTCAGAAACCTAAAGCAGCAACCTGGGCTTATGACTGGCTCTGAAGCGGAGGACAGTCGTGGGACTGAGCCCTTAAGATGACATTCCCTTCAGCCAGTGTCAGAATTGAGTTGGAGTGTAGGTCACCCAGCTGGTGCAGTGGGAACCTCTCTCCCCTCCACACACTACAAACTATGATGGGGACACATTTATGCCTTATCAGAGGGTTTATTTAGCTTTTACTGAAAACACTAAAGACTAAAACGAGAGATTACATAAAGTTACAGAAACAATTTGCTTTTCATCAGTCATAAAAGCACTGTTCCCTTGAAACTGCATTAGACTTTGAAACTCAACACTTACCTTGGGTAGTTTTTGAATCCAAAACTTTTTAGTGGACTTTTGTTTCTTTTTGCATTTGTGGCACATATATAACTCTGTCTCATCAAGCTCTTCTAGGTCGGTAAAACTGCGAAGACAATCTAAAACCAAATTGATTTTGGCAGCATTACATCAGGAAGCCTTTAATAGAGGCAGTGTACTGTAGAAAAAGACTAAACTTTGAAAGCGAGCAACTTAGGCTCAAATCTCAGCTCTATTAGCTATGTGTGACTGTGGAAAAGTCAGCTCTCTTCAGTTATAAAATGAAGATAAAAAAATAACAACAACAATAATAATACCTACTCTGAAGAACTGCTGTAAGGGAGACAAATAATGTGTACAAAGTGCCTGGCATCATGTCTGACATTTGGTAATGATTAATTAATGACAGATGGTATTTTTTTTAAGTTGGTATTATTGTTGTTGGGTTTGCTATTGTTAATGAGATAGTCTGAATAACTCTGATTTAAAAATTTAAAAACTACCCTAATGAAATCAAGGTTCAAACAGCAATTTTCTCTCAAAGTTCATAAAAAAAAATCACCTTTAGATCAAGCAGTTTCAAAGTCGTAACTTATTAGAAAATAAACATAGATTACAGAAGGCTACCTTATCAACCTTCCTCCTGTACTGCAACAAATCCTCTGTTCCAGACTTTATTTTCAGTCCTTTGGATAGACCACATATCTACCTAACTATCTACCTATCTATCCACCTACTTTTAAAAAAGATCTGTGTGGTCCGGAGCTTGGTAAACTGTGGCTCCAAGCCACAACCAGCCACCCTGGGTTTTGTAAATAAAGTTCTGCTGGAGCACAACCACACCCACTCCTTTATATATTGTCTGGCAGCTTTTAGGCTGCAACAGCAGGGTTGAGTAGTTGGGACATGGACCTTTATAAAACCTAAAATATTTTTTAAAAAAATATTTTTGATTTCAGAGAGGGAGGGAGAGAGAGAATCATTGATCAGCTGCCTCCTGCACGCCTGCAACCCTGGCATGTGCCCTGACCTCCTGGTTCATAGGTCAATGCTCAACCACTGAGCCATGCCGGCTGGGCAAACCTAAAATATTTACTTATCTGGCCTCTAATGAAACTGCTGTATTTATGAATATTAATAAATAAAAATGCTTGGATGGTTTACTTTAAAAAACACCCAATTAAAAAATGGGCAAAGATAAGATATACAATGGCTAACATGCACTAAAAAGATACTCAACTTCATTAATTATTAGGAAATGCAAATCAAAACCACAATGAGTCCTAGCTGGTTTGGCTCAGTTTATAGAGCGTCAGCCTGCGGGCTAGATCTCCAGTAGGGGGCATGCCGGAGGCAGCCAATCAATGATTCTTTCTCATCATTGATGTCTCTCTCTCTCTCTCTCTCTCTCTCTCTCTCTCTCTCTCTCCCTCCCTCCCTCCCTCCCTCCCTCCCTCCCTCCCTCCTTCCCTCCCTCCCCCTTGCTCTCTGAAATAAATAAAAATATATTTAAAAAAAACGAAATCAATGGAAAAATATCCTCGGGTAAGGATTAAAAAAATAAAAAATATATAAATAAAGTTTAAAAAATAAACAAGACACAATGAGATACATTTTACACTCATGATGGTTATTATTTTTAAAAAACAAAAAATGGGAAATAACATGTTATCTAGAATGTGGAGAAATTAGAACCCTCATGCATTGCTGATGAGAATGTCAGATGGTGCAGCCACTGAGGAAACCAGTGTGGTGGTTCCTCAAAAAGTTAAACATAGAATTACCATATGATCTAGCAATTCCACTCCTAGGTCTACACCCAAAAGAACTGAAAGCAGGGACTCAAACAGGCATTTGTACATTTATGTTCAAAACAGCATTGTTCACAATAGCTAAAAGGTGGAAGCACCAGGCCCTGCACCACCTGCTCCTTTTCTGCTAATGAAGCCCCCTTCCTCCAGCAGCCTCCCATCCCTCAGCTTCTCGCCATTTCCCAGCATTTCTTGCTTCCCAGTATTTTCTTCCTTCTACCTTTTTGAGAAGCTAAGACTTACAGGGTGACCACAAAGTGGTCCCACAGCCCATTTATGCACAAGATAGCACCGTTTCCTCCTTTTCATGTGAGGCCATGTGATAAACCAAAACAGAATGAAAGGCCCATGGAAGCATGTCAAACATGCAATACAAGCTGAGCCTGGTTTTTCAAGCACTAGGTTTAAAAAATGGTGGCCCAGCTGCCTCTAGGAGCCCTTTTCTTTTCTTTTTCCCCTCCCCTCCCCCCCCTCCCCTCCCCTCCCCTCCCCTCCCCCCCCCTCCCTTCTTTTCTTTTCTTTTCACACCTCTCCCTGCAGCTACAACAGGCTCAGGAGTCCCACAATTGCTACTGTACCCAGACAATGAAGCAGCCTCACTGTCAGCTGCATCAGGTCAGAAGGCTGGTGTGCCCGGGGCAGCCACTAGGGAATTTCAACAAAGAAGCAACATCATACTCTCACTAAGCTAGTGCAGAACTACCACAGTCATCTCCATCTGGGTTTTTAAAAGCTTCTTAAGCTCTTCTGAAAACCTAATGCCTATTTGTAATGGTTTCTATGGGTTAAAAGACAAAACACAGAACATACTTTTTTTCCTAAAAAGTTCCAACTGCTGCTCCTTTATAAAACAGCTTTTAAATCCGTTTTTAAACACAAATATTCTTAACCATGGTATTTCTGGGCTTATAAGGAATGGGAGTTTATTTTCCTTTCTGCACTCTTTAGGATTTTCCTTGGTTATAATAAGAAAAACCATTATGAAAACACATCCACACACATATCTCTTTAAGAGGAATATTGCCTCAATACAGCATCTCCTCTATATTCATAGATTTGACAGTTGCCATCTATAATAATAAAAGTGTAATATGCAAATCGACTGAACAGCCGAACAGCAGAACGACCATCCTGATGACCATGCTATGACACGCACTGGCGCCAGGCTAGCCAAGACGGGTGTGATGCGATTGGTTGGGGGGCCCCGCCATCACCCCATGATTGCCCCACAGAGGAAGGCCCAGGCCACCCTCTGCAGGGTGACTGATTGGGGAGGCGGGGCTCTGCAATTGATTGCCCCAAAGAGGGAGGCCCAGGCAACCAACCTGAGGGCTGAGGCAGGTGGGCAAGGCCTCCCTCTGTGGGGTGATTGATTCGCGGGGCTCCCGGACTGCAAGAGGGCGCAGGCTGGGCTGAGGAACCCTCCCCCCGCCCCCGCACCAAGTTCACGAATTCCGTGCACTGGGCCTCTAGTTTTAAATATTTGAACAGTCTGACCCTGAATGTACTAGAGTAATATTTTGCAGCAGCACAAATAGGAATTTCACCTCAAAGCTTATATATGGAAGTGAAGTATCTCTAGTAGGTACCCAACAGTCACATCTCAGCAAAGCTTTGTTGTTCTCTAGCGACCTTCACGTCTCTCATTAAGGACTTCAAGAAGCTGCTTAAATTTTCATTTGTATTTCATGAGGGGGAAAAATGCCTTGGTGGTTTTTGAAACTCCTAAGATTTTCAAAGGTTTCAGGGCATATATTTCACAAGTGTCAGTCTTCTACATTATATTAACTGTTAAATAGGATCCCTACGGAAAGCAAGGAATAAAACTGGTTTGTTGAAGTTATTAAGTCATTTTTATGTATTATGTAAATTTAATTTAGCAAAGCAGTAATTGGGAAGTATACATGAATTAATCCACATTTTTATTCCTCTCAAATAAATACATAATTATAAAGGTGATACAAGTTAAAAAATGCAAACAATATAAAAGAACACGAAAAATAAGTCACAATTCCATTTATTCCTGAATCCCATTCCCTAAGATAATCACTGTGAACAGACGGTGTATGCTGCTCAAGAATTTTAATGCTCACACGAATGTTTTTTTTATCTTACACAAATGGATTAATTCAAAATACATCCATCCATGGTGCGTTTTATCCTACAATATTTTGTATTTATCTTTCTGTGCCTGGGCTATTCATCAACTTTAGATTTCTTAATTGCTACATAGTATAATTTATTGAGCCAATGCCCTACTTACTATTGGGCATATAAACTGTTTCTGATTTTTTTGCAGTAACAAAGAATGCTCCAATGAATACCATTTACATATGCTACTGTTCACATTTGCAAGTGAAATTACTATGTCTAAGGAAATGCCTATTAAAAATGATCACTACCCTCCAAAAACTATACCAGTTTATACTCCTAACACCAATATGAGTGCCCACTTTCAAAAATTTTCACTAACAATGGCTATTATCTATCATTTTGACCAATTTTATTTTACTTATACTTGAAAATGTGAGGCATTTTTCAGATGTTAAACTGACCATTTGCATTTTTCTTCTTAATATACTTTGCCCAAGTACTCTTTCTCATATATGTTACAAATGTTTGTTTCACGTTTATCAACTCCATTTGCCATTTTTCTTGTTTTTAGTACCAATCAATCACCTAAGCTGTATCATACACTCTCCAGGATGGTCTTAAGAAAGGAAGGTTGGTATTAAAGTATCTGAGATGGGTAGTAAGTGCAATGCTACAGAGAGCGGGAGGAACCATGGATATGACCAATTCAGGCTGGGGGGGGGGGGGGGGCGGGCGGGGGAGACACAACAGAAAAAGGGAAAGAAGTCTGAAACCAGTGTCTCTTGGGGCTTCCACCAAAGATCATCTGGATTTACTGGGTTTTGTTAAATATTAGGAAATACTTTTTAAATATATAACCACATATTTATATCAAGGGACAGTATTTTTTAAAAATTAATACCAATATTAATACTGTTCTTATTGGAGAAATTTCAAAATGAAGTCAATCCAATTTAGATTATATAGTTTTAGGCTAATTCCTTTAATAATTTAATTTTTACTGATTCCCTCTAACTGATCAAATAATGTTTATTTTATGACTAGAGGCCCGGTGCATGAAATTCGTGCATGGGGGAGGTGGTCCCTCAGCCCGGCCTGCATGCTCTTGCATTCCAGGACATCCCTCTCACAATCGGGGACTGCTGGCTCCTAACTGCTCACCTGCCTGGCAGCCTGATTGCTCCTAACTACTCTGCCTGCCTCCCTGATCACCCCTAACTGCTCACCTGATCACCCCTAACCACTTGCCTGCCTGCTTGATCACCCCTAACCACTCTGCCTGCCTGCCTGATCACCCCTAACCACTTGCCTGCCTGCCTGATTGCCCCTAATCCCTCTGCCTGCCTGCCTGATCACCCCTAACCACTCTGCCTGCCTGCCTGATCACCCCTAATCCCTCTGCCTGCCTGCCTGATCGCCCCTAACCACTCTGCCTGCCTGCCTGATTGCCCCTAATCCTTCTGCCTGCCTGCCTGATCACCCCTAACCATCTCTGCCTCAGCCTTCCTGCCACGGCTTCATCAGGAAGGATGTTCAGAATGACATCCGGAAGGTCGTTTGGCTGTCTGGTCTAATTAGCATATTACGCTTTTATTATTATAGATTAAGTTCACCTGTGTTCACATGCTACAACTATAAAGTATATCTGATATCAAGTATACTGTGATATTTAAAAAATTGATCTCAAGCCAAAAACAGTTTTGGAGAAACACACACTAGCCTATATATTAGGGGGAAGTGGAGTGGATAGGGCTTCCTTAAACTTCTGTACTCCTGTTCAACAGAGACAATCAGCACTCACACAGGTGGGAACAAACTGAAAGCATCTATGAGGGTTTGTTTGCTCTTGTTTCTCAGAGTAGTCCAGCGCCTTTGACCGTCATCCATTGAGAGATTTCCAGAAACTACCTGAGCAACAGTTCTACAAGCAAGACTCTGCTGCTCCTATTTAACAAGCCAAATGCCGCACAATGCACCTGTGACACAGAGAAGCTTGCCCCTCCCCAAACAGCTATATTTTTGCTCAGATAAGTTGATTCTAGAGCAGCGCTGTCCAGTAGAATTTTCTGCAATCATGGAAATGTTCTGCACCTGTGCTTGAATACCATAGCCACTAGCCACGTGGTTACTGAACACTTAAAATATGACTAGTGCAGGTGAGCAACAAAAATTTTAAATTTCATTTTAATTGCATTTTAATAACCACATGCAACTATGGTTGCCATACAAGGCAGTGCAGTTTTCAAATCTCTTCTTTTTCAAAAACCACACACAAAACCTTCCTGTCTGTCTGTCTGTCTATCTATCTAAAAGCCAGCGACCAGAATGCCGTAATGACTATAACGACCAGTCGCTATGATGCCCACTGCAGCCAGGGAACTGGCCCGATCAAGGGTGGGGCTGGCGGACCAACCTTCCAAAGCCCCTCCCTCCAGCTGGGCCCACCCCCAATAAGCTCCAACCAGCCTGATTGGCCCACGGTCCCTTCCCCCAGTCAGCTCCGCCCCCAATTGGCCCCTCACTCCGATTAGGGGAAAGGACAGCCAGCCAACCACCCATGGCCCCTCCCCCAGGCTGCTGGCATCCAATTGGCCACCCAACCCCATTCAGGGGTGGGGCCAGCTGGCCAATTGCTCTCAGCCCCTCTCCCAAGCCAGCCTGGCCCTGATCGGCCGATCAGGGAAGGCTGGCTGGCCAACCTCAGACCATCTCCTCCTCCTGAGAGGCCCGACCCTGATCCACCCCGATTGGGGCTGGGCCGGCCCGACCCCGCCCGTGCACAAATTTGTGCACTGGGCCTCTAGTCTAACTATAATTGTGACAATACTCCCTAAAACAGTTGAAGGGAAAAGAATTACTTTTAGTCAACATACAATTTAGGGCAGAAATTATGTTGCTTGCCTTCAGTGTACAGTTGCTTAATGATAGAACATGTATTAGGTCCTCTTTTTCTATCCTAGTTTCTTCTTTTTATGACTAAAAAGAACAATTAGTCATTATAGTGGCTGGTGAAGGATAGGTCTCTTGCCTTGACTAAAGTAGTTAAAACTCATCAAGGAAAAAAGTTGTTCAAAATCTTGCAAAGTAAATGTAAATTTTAATATTCTTGCAATTAAAAGTAGGGCCTATGTTTAACCAATGGTAGTATCAACAGATTCCTCACACTATTTGTCATACAAAAGCATAAATAACACCATAATTCATAAAACTTTGCTGAGTTTTCTTTCTTCCTGTGGATGCTAGTGGGATATCCATAGCATAATTCTATTTCATTAGGTCAGAAAAGGTTTTGTTATGAACTTTCACTTTTAAAAGAGAAAAGTGAGAAATGTTTTATGCTTGACCTACTATCTCTGACAGGCATTCTCATTAAACAGAATTTTTTTGGACAGGAAGAGACATCCAGGTTTGATTTTTGTTAAGTTACAACACAAATTCATTAAAGTGATTAACAACACAGCACATATTGATGGAACTTACAAACATATTCGGGTATATAAGAGCGAAAAAAGAATTCTAGAACATTAATTTAATATCTTACCTCGTAATGAACAAACTGGTCCATTTTCTTGATTCTTAGAGCGCTTATTTCTGAATTGACTTGGAATATCTAATGAAAGGTCTTAAAAGGAAATAGGAAAACAACTGTTAAAGTCATATAACTCAAAAAGTAATTTCAAAAAATGTTTTTTTTAAAAAAAATATATGTCTTTATTCATTTAAGAGAGGAAGGGAGAGGGAGAGAGAGATAGAAACATCAATGATGAGATGATGAGAGAGAATCATTGATCGGCTGCCTCCTGCACGGTCCCTACTGGGGATCGAGCCCACAACCCAGCCATGTACCCTTGGCCGGAATCGAACCTTCAGTCTGCAGGCGGATGCTATATCCACTGAACCCAACCGACTAGAGCAAATGATGTATTCTTAATGATTTATCTCCACTGTCTTAATTTTCAAAGGAAATAAAATTATTTTAATACAATATCATATTTCCACATACCAAATGTCTTACCTAGGAATGGATCAAACTTTCTAGATTCTGTCCCACATATAAGGCAGTTAACCTCATTTTGGAGAATGCCTCCAAATATAGCCGTGACAACTGTAGATGCTCCATTTCTAAAGAAAATCACGTAAGAAAACATCTCAGTAAAAAAAAGAAAATAATTTATATTTAAATTACAAAATAATGCAAAAACTTTAAATTTCTATAAATGTATTCTAAATAAAAGAGTTAAGCCATTGTTTGGCCTCCCCCCAAGCCCTCTTCCAATCCACTACTTTCTCCAACAGTAACCAACACTGGACATTTGCCACTCCTAACAGGAGTCACGTAAGTGCCTACACTCAGGGCCAGAGAACACCTTCCCCACAATTATATGCTGAAGAAAAGCAGGAACTGCCTTGTATTTGAGTCTTTGCAAGGCCTCTCATCTTACAGGGAACTCTCAATTCCTTTACTTTGAACCACTACCTCAATCGGAAGTAGATTTCCATTTTTCAGATGGTCATCTGTCAGGTTTGGGGAAAAAGAAGAAATTTCATACTTATTTAGTAGTTATTGAGGGAGTTCTAACTTCACAATTAAAGTGCTGAATGTTACTGTCAATGAGACTTAAAAAGCTCACTTAAAATATTATAAATAACTAGAAGCCCAGTGCACAAAATTTGTGTACGAGAGGGGAGTCCCTCAGCCCGACCTGTGCCCTTGGGGGATGTCTGACTGCTGGTTTAGGCCCGATCCCCATAGGGCCTAAACCGGCAGTCGGACATCCCTCTCACAATCTAGGATGCTGCATGCACCAGTGACCATACTTTTCATACAGGTGAAAGGCATCTTGCTATTGTATGGGCAGCTACATTTTTTTTGCCCTGATTATAAAAAGTAGTACATAACATGATCCTTCTGAGGCAGTAGTACCATTTTCCCCATCTTATGGGTGGAAAAACTGAAGCAGAGAGAAGTTAAGTAATTTGCTTTGTCACACAGTTGTAAGTGTCAGAATCAGGGCTGACCACAGAATGTGCAAGCCAGAGTCCATGCATGTCATCGCTGCATCATCCTGTTTCTTCAGTGTTAGAGCAGCCTTGCCAGGTTTTAATTTTTAAATCTAAGAGACTGCTCCCAATATATAGATAGGGTAGGGTCGCTAGGCCTGGCCAGCGATCAGAGCCGATCTGTGGGGCGACTGGTGGACGGGGCGATCGGGGGACCCCTGCTGGCACCCGCCTTGGCTGGCGGCCTGGTGCCACTTGCTCGCCGGTCCTGCCCCCCGCCACCACTGCCAGTCACCTCTCTCTGCGTGATGACCGATGTGCAGGGCAATTGGGGGACCCCTGCTGGCACCTGCCTTGGCTGGTGGCCTGGCACCGCCCGCTGGCTAGCACCACCCCCTAACCCCCACCACCAGTCACCTCCCTCTTGAGGGGACAGATGCTCAATGCAGGAGCTGCATTGGACGTCTGCCCCCTGGTGGTAAGTATCATAGTGGCCAGTCGTTCTGCCAATCATTCTGCCATTGGGTCAATTTGCATATTAGGGTTTTATTATATAGGATTCCTTTGTGGAGATCAAGAATACACTGCTTTAATAAAAAACACACACAATTGTCCTAATGTTAGTGAACCTCTTGTTGCCTCAACTTCATCAAATGTAAAACAGGAACAATGTCTATTTCTCTCAGAGGCCTGGTGTGAAGATGAAATGAGTTATGTATGTATAGTGCATTTAGGCAAGTGCTTACCAAAAAGAAAGCCCTTAAATAATTAGGATCATACCTGCTTTTTGCTCTTATTTCCTTAAGTACATATTTTGAACATGTACCCCACTTTTTTGACAGCTGCATGGCATGCCACAGTATGCACATAGAATGAACACAAGAATAACTGAGAAAGTGCGCTAGTGAGAGCATCTTACCTAAGAATAGACAAACGTGTAAATTGACCGTCCCTCCGCTATGCTCACCAGCCAAACAGGAGAGTATGCAAATTAACCCAACAAAGATGGTGGTTAATTTGCATATGTAGGCACGAAGCGGTGGAGGGAAGACTGATGTCTCCGTCCGGAGCCATGAAGATTTAAGGCTCTATCCATAGCGAAGGCCTGGGTCCTGAGTGCCGGAGGAAAACCGGTACTGGCAGCCAGGGGAAGGGAAGGCCTATTGCATGAACCTCTTCGTGCAACGGGCCTCTAGTCTATATATATAAAAGCCTAAGCAACTGAATGACCAGTCGCTATGACGTGCACTGACCATCAGGGGGCAGACACTCAACGCAGACGCTGCCCCTGGTAGTCAGTACGCTCCCACAGTGGGAGCACTACTCAGCTGACCAACGGACACCAGACACGGCTCACAGCTCTCCTAACTGGGACTGACTGGGCGCGAGCCCGCAGCAGGTGTAGTGGGGCCAGGATGAATGGGAGTGGCAGGCAGCACTGGACTGCCGGTTTCAGCCCAATCCCCACAGGCCACGCTGAGGGACACCACTGGTGCACGAATCTGTGCACTGGGCCTCTAGTGCTATCATAATAGCACATGCAAAGCACCATTCTAAGTACTTTGTATTTATTAACTCAGTTAACCCACACAAAAACTCTATGAGGTAGACATGATTATCCCCATTTCACAGACCAGGAAGATGAAGTCCAAAAGGTTAAGTAACCTGGCCCAAGGTCACACAGCTAGTCTGGCCTAAGCAGCTGTTCTTAACACTATGCTCTTGCTCTTAACTTAACCAATATAATATTAATGGACACTGAGATTGTTTCAATATTTTACTGTCATTAATTGTACTACAACATACACTTACATATCACCCTTTGTGCACTTAAACAGTTAACTTCAGCCAGTAAATGCTTCTATGTTAATAGAAATTTGAGGTGCTTTCTGACACTTGCAATCAATAATGCTAATACATTGAGCTGTACTTTCTGAACTGCTCTGAATCAACTGCAGTGATGAGATAGGCAATTCTATTATTTTAAACGTTTGCTTCCTTTGGCTTCCTTCCTTTACTGGAAAAAGAAATATATTGCAGCTTTATTATTTTCTTAAGTTGTTCATAAGATATTTGGCTTTTGTTTATAAGTTTAAAAAAAGGGAAGATATATTGGGAACTGTAGAACACAATGGCCATTTTAGGTGTTAGGTTTAGTATCTGTGTCATAAACAAAAGGCATACCCAAAAAATAACTACTGAAAATAAAGAGACTCTGACTGATCCTCTCATACTGACTCACATACAATGCTGCCTTTAATTTAAAGAGAAATTACTCTATTTCAAAGCAGAACATTTAAACTCAGTGTAGTCCTTCCTTTATCATTTCTGCCTCTGAGAAAAGGATACCAATCAAGTCAAAATACAAAACAAAATTTTTCATTTAATACTATTTTTAATTTGGTGCTAGCAGCAAGAACAATTCTTCCAGACATAGGTAATTCCCTTTATTTTAATTAAAAAAAAATTTTTTTATTGATTTTAGAGAGAGGAAGGGAGAGGGATAGAGAGATAGAAACGTCGATGAGAGAGAAACATCAATATTGAGTTTGCAACCCAGGCATTTGCCCTGACCAGGAATCGAACTAGCAACCTCTTGATTCTTGGGTCGACACTCAACCACTGAGCTACACCTGCAGGCAGACTTTCTGTGCTAGATTCTAATTGGAACCATAGCTAACCTTCCAGGGCCTAGAAGGTCAAACATTTTGAGAAGTATGGAAATTCATACTGGTTACCCTTCTCTGACACAGCCAGATTAGCTATGAGGCTGCTTAGTCATTCAAAAGACCTTATCTTATAAATCAGACTTAGCAACTTCCAGGCAATATTACAACCTCTATATATTCCCTACTCTTTCTTTCTTTGGGGAGTTTGTCTTATAAATCCCTTTCCTACATAGGTCAACACAAACTTTTCAAAAATACGAACAGAAGAAAACTACAATTAACTAATATCCAAGCTCAAATATCATAAAACATCTATTTCTCAAGCAAAATAAACATAATAATCTCAATGTCAATTCTGAGTTATTAGTACTTGAAAAAGCAACCTAAAAGGTTTATTTTGTTCATATCAAGAGGTAAGAAAAATTTTCAAGAACTTACAAATTCCTCAATTGCAATAAAGAGCAGATATACTTAAAGAAAATTCAAGTCCAGAATGAGGCATTAGGAAAATTCACATTCAAATATTTTAAGCCTTTGTTTTTAGTGAACAAATATAATTACTTTTAATATACTAAAATTAAGTCTTTGAGCCATTCTTCAGTACATCTGGAGGAAAACTTTTAAGTGCTAAATTGTACAAATATTTTCTATTTTTTTTTCAAGTTTTAAAATGATCTATCCCAAATAACAATCAGAACTACACCAAGATGCAAATACAAGATGCCTCTGGTCTGGAAGTGGGAGGCATGTGCCAGTCCACTGGTCACAAAGTTCAAGAGCAAACATTCGTAGCAAAGATTAAGGGAAACTCTCCACTCCCATTATAAATCTAACAAACAATAACACCAACAGAAATATCTGAGGTGCTCCTAAAACAGCAAAGGAAATTAAATCTTACATGCAACATTTGTTACTTGCAGACAGGGTAGAATTCTCCTGCAGAATTGGTGAGCAGGAAACACCATTGAAACCGCCCTGGAGTTCCAAGTGCAGGTGGTCCAAAAGGTAGCGCATGAATTCATGGGCATCCTGCTGCTGATAGCCCCTGAAACAAACAGAAACAGTCTGTCACGGAGGAGGCTCCACCTGCCCAGCCAAAGCCACAGGAGGGAAAAGCATGGGGCGGAGATATAGCCCTGCGCTCAGAGCTCAGACACAGCGAGGCTCCTGGAGACTTTTCATCTCCACATGCTCCATGTTTTACACACAAAATTTCTCAACAAGAAAAATAATTCTGTTTGAAAACATGGAATTTTAGAGCTAATTGGACTTGTAGTAATCTCAACTGACCCCACTTTAGAGATGAGGTAAAAATGGGGTGTGAGGGTGTGATTTGCCTAAAGTCCTGCAGAGACAGAGCTATAACCCATGTCTCTCTCCTGGATGGACTCTGAATCTTCCCACTGTCCCACTGGCCCCTCCAGAAGATGCTCAAATGTTAAAATTTCACATCTTAACCTCACCATAAAACTAGATCTAAACCACCACCACATGAAATAAGGAATCTAAAACTAATTCTTTAATTGAAAGATACTAATTTTTAAGCACTGGCTGAAAGGAAAAGAAAAATTTTCTAAAAAGTTAAGAAGACATCTAACATTCTATACCTAAATCCTAATCTCGATTCCAAAGACACTTTTAAATAAATACTTTTAAAAATGCATTGACTCATACGCAATTATTTTTTATCCTAAAATTTGAATATATACAGCAACATATTCTTAGGTTACTTCTTTCACTATATTCAACTAGGAAATTACGTGGAATTCTTATACTAATGCAGATTGATGACAAGTAAACAGAAATGAAGACTGACAGAAAATAAAGCTGATACAACTGGAAGGTCACAGAGGTTTATGTAGAAAAAAATAAATCAAGCAATGAAATATAAGATACTTGCATAAAACTGTTGATGGAAAAGACTTCTGCCTACATTTTGCCAGCATGGGAGGTTCTCTTTAATCTATCCTCTAAATCTCAAGGTTTTCTGGCTTGGTCTTGAGTCAAAACTTCCACCGCTCTTCCAGGCAATGGTTCCATAAACAAAATTTCCTTCAACCAGAGTTCCCCTCAATCTATATATTTCCCCCTTTTCCTGAAATTTCTCCTGGAAATAAGAAATTATGAAAACAGTCTGCCTAATCAATGAAACTTAAATCAGAAGTCACTTCAGCACTGCACTATAACTTTTTCTGAACTACTTAGCTACTAAATTTCAACATGTGTTCAAATATTTCTTCTAATATTCATATGAATAAATGTTAACATTCACAGTCAAAACTATTCATTCAAAGTTGGTAGTTCCTTTATGTACCTAACGAGGTGCTTTAAACCTTTTCAATACAACATCCTTTTTTTCTTTTCATGACTCAAAGGTAGTGTTACTACTTTAGGACATGTGTGAAGTTCTACACATATAAAAATAGTTTCGTTCCTTCACCAAAATAACCTGATATCTAATCATCATGTTTCTAAAATGGATCATGAAAAACCAGTACTCTGTAGTTATGCCAATTTGCATTTTCATCAAATACATTAAAAAAATGTTCCTAGGGGGAATGTCAAGGAGGAAAAAAAAGGAGACATATGTAATACTCTTTGTAATACTTTAAGCAATAAAAATAAAAAAAAATAAAAATAAAAAAAAATGTTCCTAATGTACTAATGAATGATTCCAACCATACCATGATTTTATATTCTTTTATCAAAATACATTATATTCTAATGTGTTTTTTTTACCATTGGAAACACATTTTTAAAAAATATATTTTATTGATTTTTTACAGAGAGGAAGGGAGAGGGATAGAGAGTTAGAAACATCGATGAGAGAGAAACATCGATCAGCTGCCTTCTGCACACCTCCTACTGGGGATGTGCCCGCAACCAAGGTACATGCCCTTGACTGGAATCGAGCCTGGGACTCTTCAGTCCACAGGCCAACGCTCTAGCCCAGTGATGGCGAACCTATGACACACGTGTCAGAGGTGACACGCAAACTCATTTTTTTGGTTGACTTTTCTTTGTTAAATGGCATTTAAATATATAAAATAAATATCAAAAATATAAGTCTTTGTTTTACTATGGTTGCAAATATCAAAAAATTTCTATATGTGACACGGCACCAGAGTTAAGTTAGGGTTTTTCAAAATGCTGACACGCCGAGCTCAAAAGGTTCACCATCACTGCTCTAGCCACTGAGCCAAACTAGTCAGGGCTGGAAAAACACTTTTTACCTACATGAGATCATGGAACACTCAGCATTTTTATAAAGGTAAGTTATGGGTTTTTGTTTTAATGTGTGATCTTTACCAGAAAACAGTCTCTTTTAAGACTAGGAACATTTTCTGATTCTGACTAAAGAGACATTTATCATTCCATTTTTAAACATTTAAATAAAACCTTTTATTGAATTATCTGAAAGTCTTAATAAATATTTAGTATGTTAAATTCAACAAACTTCAGTTACCTTTTTAATTATCTGCCAAATATACACTATGAGCTTCAGAGTTTTCTCTGTAGTCAACTTAAGTTTCTCTTGTTAATCACATTAAAGGAAACACTGCTCTCATGTGGGTGCAGTGTTTGTGTTTTGTATACAAATTATTTCATGGATGTCACCCAAACAGGTGTTTGTGAGTTACTGAGGAAATGGGTATATGAAGAACCCACTGGCATCTCTGACAGAGCAGAAATGAGAGAAGAGGGGAATAAAAATGGCTCCAATTTTAGCACTTCCTTATCGTCACTTGTTTTACCTTAAAAATGACCTCCTTCTCCTTAATGTCTACAGGAAATCTGTGTCCTAAAGATGCTGTGAGAAATAACTGTTGGGAAGCACACTGCAAATACAAAAAGCCTAAAGGGTCATGAACCATCCCTTCTGAACGAGAGGCTGAGAAGGGCAATACTGAAGCACAATGAATAGGCACACGGGGCAACTGGCTCTTCACAACAATTTCTGGCATAATGAGGCAACCAATATTTACCCAAATCTTTAAAAGAAAGAAATGTCCCAATAAAGAATGAATGAAGAAAATGTTAATTTGTCCTGGCTGGTGTGGCTCAGTTGGTTGGGCATCTTTCCATGTACCAGGAGGTTGCCGGTTCCATTCCCGGTCAAGGGCACATGCCTGGATTGCGGGGCTTGCAGGGGGCAGTTGATCAATGTGCTCTCACATCGATGTTTCTCTCTCTCTCAAAATCAATAAACTATTCTTTTAAAAAACACACACACACAAAAAAAAAAACAAAATCACAGTCGAGCTACAGAAAATATAAAGGGAAGAGAGATGGGCAGATTTATAGGAAAAGTAGAATTCTACTGAATAAAGGTTTCATAATGTTTCTAAACTCCCAGTTAAGAACGAGGGGCCTGAGTCATCATGGGGACCAAGCAGAACAGTATGGAGTTAGTTGCTGGCCTCACTCAGGCACGTGGACAAATTACTGTTAAAAGATCTATCATTAACCAACCCCACAAAGACCTGGTTCTCATACTGGTCCTGACATTTACTAGCTGTACAAAACCAAACACATTGCTCCTCCTCTGTCTCATTGTTGTCTTCTTTAAAATGGGGCGAACACTTCCTACCTTGACAGGAATTTTGTTGTGTTTTTTAATGAAGATCAGATATAAAAGATCTAAAGTGCTAGGCACATAGTAGGCATTCAATAAATGACAACTAGCCCTAGCTGGTCTGGCTCAGTGGATAGAGTGTCAGCCTGTGGACTGAAGGGTCCCAGGTACGATTCTGGTCAAGGGCATATGCCCAGGTTGCGGGCTCGATCCCCAGTAGAGGGTGTGCAGGAGGCAGCCAATCAATGATTCTCTCTCATCACTGATGTTTCTCTCTCCCTTCCTCTCTGAAATCAATAAAAAAAATATTTTAAAAATAAAGAAATAAATAACTATTTTATACAATAAAACATAAAGATTAAATCCCTATCAACAGTCTAACTAGGTGTGTCAGAAATTTTATATTAAGTCCAAACCAGATCAGTAGTAACTTAATAGTCATTTTCACCTTTCCTACTTAAGAGTCAAGAAATCTTAAAATTCTTACAAAATCAGTCTCTCCTGAGAGATTTACATGGCATGATATACATAAAAGAAGTTTCCTTCAAAACAAAGATCAGGGGTAACAATAGTCAATCACAACAACTTACAGTTCTTTAAAGTTACTACCTTTTAAACATTTCTCTATACCACCCATATATCTAAGCCACTAGTAGGCAATAGAGCAAGGTTTATGCTAAGTTTCACTACAGCATGCTGATTTAGTTTAAAACAAAACAAGGAGAGGGATGTACATTAGGTGCCTAAATCCTGAGTAGTAAGAACCATGATTGCTTCAGAAGGATAAAATCAACAAGGTGGTAACAGCTATTGTCAAACACCTGCGGTGCCCAAATCTGCTATTACCTGAAGTGCTAGGGCTGATGAATAAAACAGGACTAAGATAGGAGGGGAGGTAGGGATGGACAGCAGGGCTCTCTCCCTACTCAGCGAGGCTATACCGCGAGCACAGAAAACACAGGGACTCTGAAGCCACATTAGGATGGGACCCAGCAACCTTCTAGAAAGTGAATCCCAATGGACTTGACTACAGTCTCCTAAAACCTTCAGGACCCAGAGCAGAACTGTGGATATAATACCATAGACATCTACTGTTTACATTTGGATTTTTTTTTAGTTGAAATAATAAGATAGTGTATGATAGTAATTATTCTTTGTAAGGTTTTGAAAGAATCAAGGAAATTTTGTCCAGTATGTTTTCCTAGAGCACATTAAATAATTCATAAGGGATTTAAAAATAAACTTTACTGTTGAGAGTATTACAGATGTCCCCTCTTCTCTCCTCCCACTGCTCCCCTCCCCATTTCCTGCCCCACCCCAGGCTTTCACCACCCTATTGTCTGTGTCCATAGGCAATGTATATATGCATATAAATTCTTTGGTTAATCTCTTCTCACCCCCTTCCCCTCTTCCCTTTGAGATTCATCAGTTTGTTCCATGTTGCCATGCCACTGGTTCTGTTTTATTCATCAGTTTATTTTGTTTATTAGATTCCACATATAAGTGAGTTCATGTGATATTTGTCTTTCTCTAATTGGCTTATTTCACTTAGCATAGTAATCTCCAGGTCCCTCCATGCTGTCTCAAAGGGTAATAGATCCTTCTTTTTTACTGCTGCATAGTATTCTGTGGTATAAATGTACCACAGCTTTTTTATCTGCTCATCTGGGCACTAATCATCAGAGAGATGCAAATTAAAATGACAATGAGTTATCTCACACTTGCCAGAATGCCTACCATCAATCAGTCAATCAACTAACAACAAGTGTTGGCGAGGATGTGGAGAAAAGGGAACCCTAGTACAGTGCTGGTGGGAATGCAGACTGGTGCAGCCACTATGGAAAAACAGTGTGGAGATCCCTCAAAAAATTAAAAATGGAACTGCCATTTGACCCAGTAATCCCATTTCTAGGAATATATCCTAAGAATCCTGAAACACCAATCTGAAAGAATATATACACCCCTATGTTCATAGTTGTTTATAATAGCTAAGACATGGAAACGGGGCTTTGTTTTTATAACAAAATACCCTACCCTTTGTTAAAGACATTCAAATATCTATTATTTAAACAAACATTTGTCTAGTCAGATATATCCAACTTCTGTTCTCTTCCTTTAAAAAAAAGAAAAGAGCAAAACCAGTCTTTACAATACCACCACTTCATTGGAAATTGTTTCAGGAACAGTATAAAGACTAATATTAATATTTTAAGTACCTTTCGTTAAATAATACTTACCTAAAATTTGGCATAATCTTCCAAACAACATAAAATAAGGACTCTGGGCTAAATGCAGTTTGGCTACCTTGCCATAAAGCACAGAGTGTCTTTCTAAACTCTTCCACCAAAGACCTGCAAAAGAGGAAGGGACAAGACCCTGCGCATTAATGAGAGGCTATTATTTCAAGGCATAATGTCCAACTGTCTAAAGTTCATAATAAATTAAAAATAAAAACATAAAGAAGGCCTGGTCTCTTCTAAGCTAAGTCTGACAGTTAAGTAAAAGCATTTCAAAAAACCATGTAAATAGCAGTAATTACTGACAAAACCAGTTTTGTAACCCTATGGTGAAGTCTGTGCCAAAATACTGTCATACTTGTACAATAAAGCAATGAGAAAGTTACAAACCTAATTATTTAAGAATATACATTTTTAAAACTTAAAATCTTCATTTCTCCTTCTTGCCCCTCACTAGGAGCACTTCTCAGACCTCAGTGTGACATCTGCTCATCTCTGCCTCAGAGAGTCCATCTGACCACAAAGCTTCAACGTTCAGCTCCATACCAATGACTCTCAAAAATCCAAATCTAAAAGCCACATTTTCTCATGACCACTTTTTTTTTTTTAATATATTTTATTGATTTCTTTACAGAGAGGAAGGGAGAGAGATAGAGAGTCAGAAACATCGATGAGAGAGAAACATCGATCAGCTGCCTCTTGCACATCTCCTACTGGGGATGTGCCCGCAACCCAGGTACATGCCCTTGACCGGAATGGAACCCGGGACCCTTCAGTCCGCAGGCCGATGCTCTATCCACTGAGCCAAACCGGTTTCGGCTCTCATGACCACTTTTATTCAGGTTTCTCCAGCTTCCAACAGGAATTTTCCACTGAATGTCCTCCTGCCACTTCAAACCCAATGTGCACTGAACCTCCTCTCTGTGCTCTCCCTATTGTCCCCCAATATCCATTCTCATCTTCTCCATAGGAGTAAAACTTCCTTTTTTCCCTTTGGCACATAAATTCCTGAAATAAAAAACTTTGAGTGTGTTTAAATTCTGAGAAATTTCCTTAAAGAGAAATAGTCCTTATTAACCGTTCCTGCCTCCTTCTAGCTGAAATGAGGATGAACTGGTGGCACTCCAGCACCGTCTTGGACTATGTGGCTGAGAGCCCCATCCCAGGGCTGACGGCACAGAGAGCAAGACGGAGCCTAAAAACTAGAAATGTCTAACTCTTGCATGAGAAAATAAACTGTGGATGTTTAAGTCATGGTTAATTTTGGTTATCTATGCATGTAGCTAAGTTGATACACCTCCTCAACTTCAATGACTCTATCTGTCAACACAACTACCATACTCATGAATAGCTAACTGATAACTCAGGGAATCTCAGTATCTTCTTTCTCAACCTGTTATCCTGTAGGTCCCTGGAATACAAAGCATATTTTTTACTTAGTGCCTGGACTTGTTTGAGGAAATCTCCACCTGAGTCTTGGTGAGAGTCAGAGCCTGTCTACCACTATGGAAGCTGGAAAGTCCAGATACTTGCTTTCCCAGCCTATCCCTCCACCCCCACTGCAGGAATTGGATACAAGGCCTGGGCTCTGCCTATCTGAAGCAAGTGTTAGTGATGCAAAGAAGCTGGGACAGTACCAAATCCTTTCTGGTGGCAAAAATCATCATCTGGAGTTCACCAAGCACCCAGATCCAGTAGTGCCAGCAGTGGGAGCTCGAGTTGCACTGGGCAGCAAAAGCAGTGATGTTTTCATGGGGAAGTTCTGTGGGGGTGATTGTGGCTTTGGTTCTAGATGCCTAGACTTCATACCTGATTTTCTACCCATCCAGTAATGGTGAGCACACCAATTAGACCTCCAATAAGTTCCTTTTCTGCTTAACATGGCCAGAAGCAATTTCTACAGTTTGTAACTAAACCCTGAATGATATTAATGCATCAAGTACTACTCACTCTTCCCTTCAGTTTTGTGCACATGCATTTTTTCCTCTACATTTCACTCTATCCCCTCCAACCCAATCCTATGTAATAAAAGGCTAATATGCAAATTGTCCCCTTGATTGGGAGTTCAACCAGGGGGTGGGGGCCAGCTGGCCAACAACCCACAGCCCCTCCACCCGGCTGGCCCCACCCCTGATCAGGGCCCCTCCACCCCTATCAGGGTAGGCCGGCTGGACCCCACCTGTGCACGAGTTCGTGCACCGGGCCTCTAGTTACTATGGAGTGTAAAGCCTCCCTGAATGCAGGCATTTTCCAGTTCATCCTATATGCTGTTATCAAAGTGAACTCTTTTTTTAAAATATGTTTATTGATTTCAGAGAGGAAGAGAGAAACATCAATGATGAGAATCATTGATCAGCTGTCTTCTGCACACCCCCTACTGGGGATCATGCCCACAACCCAGGCATGTACCCTGACCGTGAACTGAACCTGGACCTCCTGGTTCATAGGTCAATGCTCAATCACTAAGCCATGCCAGCCAGGCAAAGAAAACACCACTTCCAATGATGTCATTCCATCCCTCTTCAATGCCTGGCTTTAAAGTTGCCCCATATTTTGGCGCTAACCATACTGGTATACTCGTCTAACATGTTCTATCCTATTCTCCCTCAGCCACCTAGGCAGAACAGTACCAGATTATAAGACGGCTATTTGGAATGTGTGGGATGGGGGTGTGGGTATGGGATGGGCAGGCAGGGAAAACATTACATTAAAAGCATACACAGATGCCCTAGCCCAGTGGTCAGCAAAGTGTGGCTTGTGAGTCACATGCGGCTCTTTGGCCCCTTGAGTGTGGCTCTTCCACAAAATACATGTGCGGGCGCGCATGTACAGTGTGATTGGAACTTCGTGGCCCATGCGCAGAAGTCGGTATTTTGTGGAAGAGCCACACTCAAGGGGCCAAAGAGCCACATGAGGCTTGCGAGCCGCAGTTTGCCAACCACTGCCCTAGCCGGTTTGGCTCAGTGGATAGATAATCAGCTTGCGTACTGAAGGGTCCCAGGTTCGATTCTAGTCAAGGGCACATACCTTGGTTGCAGGCTCCCAGCCCTAGTTGGGGGCATGAAGGAGGTAACCAATCGATGTATCTCTCTCACATCAGTGTTTCTCTCTGTCTCTCCCTCTCCCTTCTACTCTCTCTAAAAATCAATGGAAAAAATATCCTCGGGTAAGAATAAAAAAAAAACACACACCAGATTATAAACCATAGACCTGTTACAGTAATGGTAAGATATGTAAAAAATGTGCCCCTTACAATCATGATAATATGATAGATCTTCTAAACCCCAAATAGTGTGTGGCTGCACGGAATAGATACTGGTTCTCAAGAATCACTTATCAATTCTTCCCCTCTTCATGTCAATGAAAAATTAACTGTATTGTCCCTGTAATTAATTTGATGAGTACAATTTAATTTTACTATCCAAGACAGGTTTTCCTAACAATATCAGACAAGTCAATTCACAAAGACTAGTGATATTCATGCTGGTCTACACTTAAACCTGTATTTCATATATAGATGTCAGTTTTAGAATGTCCAAATTCACAAAGGCTCAGTAAGTAGAGTGCTAAATTTATGCTGGCTTTTAGGAAAATACATGTAAAAGAATTTCAACAATTATTACGATTACCTGCTAGATACTTAAACACAATTTTTAGAAGAGTTTTTTAAAAATGTATGTGCCTGTGAACTCACATATGCAATGGAAATCACCAGTAAGAGTCTTTTGTTTTGTATCAAAGCCAGAAAGGATATAGTCTTAGAACTCACACGTTGTTATCCCCTTGGCTCCTGGTGTGGTATGTTCGCCTTCCTGCCGTCTTCCCATTCCTTAACTCCACAGCAGGCAGTTCTTTGAAATAACAGCAAAACTGTTCAATGTTACTATTTAAAAAGGAAGGGAAGAAAATTATTTTTTTGAATTTACTGTAAAGAAAGTTCTATGAAACCTACATATGGATTTTGTGAAAACACAATCTCAATTTTTCATTTAAATTGTACTCAATGTATTCTCTTGCACTGGGTATCATCATTAAGTTCCCACATTAATACTAAGTATAAATAGATGACTGCAGAAATGAACAAAGATCTTAAAACAAAATCTCTGTTCAAAAAAATCCTCAATCTCCCCTCCCCACACATCTTTAGAAATGGTTGTCACCATTTCTTTCTTCTCAGAGTGCTTGTAGGTGGTCAACAATTCCCTCAAATAAAAATAACCCATAAAACCAAACATATTGTTTAGAGACACTATAAAGAGTAACAAGGAGAATTCAGTAGTGACTAAAATTTCTTCTTTGGGCAAACTGGATAAGCTAACAGTACCTTTAAGAAGAAATAAAATATGGCTTCTGCCTTATTCCCAAGGTGGTCTTGGGAAGATAATTTATTCTGACTTTTGATGGCTCATTAAAATCTAAAAGTACACAACTTTCAAAATAATTTATGCTATACAACTTAGGGCAGCCTTCGTGACCATTTTATTTTTACTGCTTATCTTACAGTCTGAAGATCTTCTAAACATCCAATCTTATGACTACACTTAAGGCTCAACTAATGATTCAAATAAGTTTTCTGAACAAGGTTCCTTGTAGCCCAGGAGTCTGCAAACTACAGCCCACACACCATATCTGGCCCTGGGCCAGTGAGCTTTTACATTTTAAAACAGATGTTTAAAAATGGGGGGAAGGGCACGATTGAGGGGAAAAGAATATGTGAGAGACTGTATGTGGCAGGCAAAGATTAAAAAATATTTATTTAATTTGGCCTTTTACAGAAGAAATTTGCTGGTCTCTGCTCTAGCCAATTCAAGAAGCAACAGAAAATAAATAACTGCCAGCAGTTATTTAATGCAAGGCACTTTTCTAATAAGCACTTTATATAAGTTACATTATACACTACCCAATTACCTGTGAGGTAGAATTATTATCCCCAATTTTACTGATGAGAAATCTAAGGAATTGAGGTAACTTGCCCCAAGCCATATGACTAGAGTCAATGGCAGAGAGGATCTGAACCCATAGCCTTTGCTCTTAACTATTCCACTAGAAACTAACAGCAGATACTTAAGCTCTGTCATATTACCTGAGTGACTGAAGGATGGCATTCATAAAACACGTGTTCCCCAAATTCCGAAGGCCTGTGGCACAAATGGCAGTGGTGCTTCCCTGTAAAATGGGACAAGGAGAGGCCCATCAGTAATGCCAAGAGAAGGCCGACTTTTTCAAACATCAAAGCAAAGCAAAGGCGTATATTTGAAACTCCAACTTCAAGCCAATCTAGAATTGGTCCTTTTCTGTCCAATTAATATTTCAAACTCTGTTTATATTCTCTGTATAAGTATCTACATATGTTTAGACGGTTGTTTCTAATCCTGGGACTGTTCTAAATGGAAGTATCTTGTGGACGCTTATGAGGAAAGCAGCATTAATAAGTACCGTGTAGTACACAATGCAAAAACCAGGAAGATCCTTAAAAGAAGTAAAAATTAAGACTTAATGTCGTTACAAGATTCTATTAAAACTACTACACGTTACAAAAAATATAAATGTATACACACCAACTATTTCTGTCACCAAACTTTTAACTCTAAGCCATGCATAAATGACCAATATATGTTTTTCTAGCAATAGAGTATTAATCTTAAAAAACTACCTGAATTTCCCTTAAACTAAGGCTTGGTTTTCTAATTAGCTCTACAAGTTCATCATGACATCTGAATACTACACCTGAACATTGAAAGTGAATCTACCCATCCAAATCAAAGCATCTCTGACCATAATTCAGTTGGCCAGAGAACACTTTAGCTCTTTCTTCCACAAAATCGTTAACACTTTGATTAAGAGTGTGTCTCTACATAGCTAGCACGAGAGCAGAGAGGTAGATGCAGGGTAAAATTATTAAAATATTTTCTGATTTTGCCCTGGCTGTGGTGTGTTTCAGTTGGTTGGAGCGTCGTCCAGCACACCAAAAGGTGGTGGGTTCAATTCTGGTCAGGGCACGTGTGGGAGGCAACCAATAGGTGTTTCTCTCTCACATCTGTTTCTTTCTCTATCTCTCCCTTCTCTCTCTAAAATCAATAAAAATTGTTTCAAAATAAATAAATATTTCATGATTTTAAAATTTTGCTAATCCATTAATGGCTCATACATCTGGTAACAGATGGTTACCAGAATGAGGAAGCATATTCTCTTATGGTGAAGTTGTATTAATAAAGTCCTAAGAAATAAAATACCAATACTTCAGACCCATAGATTTTATACTAGGGACCTTTAACAGAAAGCAAGGATCTTTGCATCTTACAGAAACGTTGTAATAAGGTACGTGCGTAGGCATTAAGAACAAACACTTTGGTGTGGTGAACACACAATACAATATACAGATGTATTATAAAATTGTACCCCTGAAACCTATATAATTTTATTAACCAATGTCACCCCAATATAGTCAATAAAATTAAATAATTTTTAAAAACACACACAAATTCTTGCTAAGGCAGAGGAGTACAGTGGCAATCCTGACAAAAGAAAGGCACTGACAGATGGACTCATTGGGGTATTTAGCCACATTAAGAATCATTGGTACAAATGGCAAACATTTTATAAAATATTCCAAATCCAAGGCATCCTATATAATAAAGAGGTAATATGCAAATTAACCCTCACACCCTCACAAGATGGCTGCCTACGACCAGGCCAGCAGGGGGGTTAGTGAGGGACGACCAAATGACTAAACAGCAGGTTGCGTGGAGTGACCAGGCCAGCGGAGAAGCCGTGAGGGGTGACCAGGCTGGCGGGGGGGCAGTTAGGGGCAACCAGGCCAGCAGATGGGGGCAGCTGGGGGTGACCAGGCCAGCAGGAAGGGCAGTAAGAGGCAACCAGGCCAGCGGGGGGGGGGGGGGCGGTTTGGGGCAACCAGGCCGGCATGGGGTAGCAGTTCGGGGCGATTAGGTTGGCGGGGGGAGGGGCAGTGAGGGGCGACTAGGCCGGTGGGGGCGGGGGGCAGTTAGGGGTGACCAGGGAGGCAGGCAGGTGAGCAATTAGGAGCCAGCAGTCCAGATTTGTGAGAGGTCCCGGATTGGAGAGGGTACAGGCTGGGCTGAGGGGACCTCCCCTCCCCCAATGCACGAATTTCGTGCACCGGGCCTCTAGTATACTTATAAAAGTGTATAAGGACCAACATTAATGTAATAAAGCAGACTATATCTCAACCAATTCTTATATTTGAATAAATTTTAATTACTTACATTTACTTTTAGTAACTTGCTGTTTAGTGATGAGTTTTCCAAAAGTTTTCTTTTCCTATGCCTGTCAGCTGTGAAAGCTGAGCTATTGAAACACAAACAAACAAACAATCAAAAAGACATTAATGTACACAGACTTCACAGAAGGTTTTAGAGAATAAACTTGGCTGTTCTTAGTGTCTAGGGTATGGAGCCTTGCCTTGCTGCTTAGTCAGGCGAGGAAATGACCTATTAGGTCCACTGTGGCCCACAAAGTACTGAAGTAACTGAGGAGCTCCACTTCCTGGAAAAGCCCTACGCTCCTTCAGCAAGATGAACCAGAAGAAGCCACCACCAGGTACTTCCAAGAAAAGCTGGCCAGGTAGATAAAGCCTGTGAGACAACCCCTTGCCACCACCACTCTAACTGCCTAGGTGAAGCTTCAAAAAATGAGAACAGTCATTCCTCATAACAAAAAGAAAACCCTGGTCTGACAAGATTATTTTAAGAGTTATCATAAGTCTCAAATACTGTGCTACTTCTTTTATAATTTTGATAAAGATATCAATCATGTTTTATTCATTTGTCGTATTAGGCTATGACATAATCTGAGTTTGTGAAATGATAAAAAAGTATAGACATATACAAATTCATTTGATCCAGCTATGCTAGAAAGGATATTCTAAAACAAATACTAATTAGCACAGAAATTCTGAATTAAAATTGTTTAAATTTCTCTTCATGAAAGAAATACTTTATCCCAGCCCATGTGATTCAGTGGTTAAGCATTGATACATGAACCAAGAGGTCGCTAATTTGATTCCCAGTCAGGGCACATGTCTGGGTTGCAGGCTCAATCCCCAGTAGGGGGGCGTGTAGGAGGCAGCTGATTGATGTCTCATTGATGTTTTTATCTCTGTATTCCTTTTCCTTCCTCTCTCTCTAAAAATCAATAAAAACATATTTTTTAAAAAGAAAGATATATTTTGCTTAAATTTATCAGAGAGTAAGTCCTATCTTCAAAGGGTCACTTTAAAATTATTATGTATCAGGAGGTAAAATTATCATTAAACAACACAGACTTTCAAGTCTGCCAATTCTTTCCCCTCTCCTAAAAATACTAAGCTTATCCATAGGAAATACAAAATTATTTCTCTTTCCAGAATTTCCACATGAAATAAGTCTTTGGAGCATCAGATCTAGTAATAGTTGCTTCAAATCTAAACACACTCATAGGAAACATATCTTCAGAACGGCATGTCCCTCTCAGTGTTGGTGGCTGTAAGGTAAGAACAGACCAGTTCCATAGACTACTATGTTAAGTTATTCCTTCAAAAATTCTGTAAGTAAAGAAGTTGAATCACAAGCATAGTACATATACTACTTAGTGACAATGCCTAATAGTTAACTTTATTTTTAACCTACATAAAACATTTAGTTTTTAAAAACAGAAGTTATTAAAATTTACCATCAGTAAGTCTCAAAATAGCAAAATCCTCTAGATCCACACTGTCTACTATGGTAGCCACTTGCTACATGTGGCAACATATATTTAAATTAAAATTAAGTAATATTTAAAATTTAGTTCTTTAGCACACTAGCCACTTTTCTGGTGCTCAATAGCCACATGTGACCAGTGGCTATCATACCGGACACTGCAGATTACAGAAAGTTCTAGTGCACAGTGCTGCTCTAGAGAATATGCAGAAAAGTCTCAAGTTAAGTAAAACATAAATGTAATCATAGTTTTTAAATTGTAGCTTCCATTATAAACTAAAGCCTATGTTTAAAACATAAAAATGAAAGTAGGTAATGTTTTTCAACACAGGAAAAACACTGATTACAAGGTAGATGTTTCAGTGGGCCAAGTAGAAGTGTAGACAAGGTGGTCTGTAACATCTTTTACATGATGAAATGGTCAACGAAAATAAAAGATTAATAACTGCATAAATACATGCAGGTTACTGAGTGTTCTCTTTTCCCTTTGACTTAGTTCTGATTAATTTATTATGGATTAGATGGTAGTCTTAGAGAAAAAATATTCTGCTAGCTACCCACTTCTATAACAAAGCACCAATGTAGTAAGATCTTTACAATGACTTTACCACACCAAAAAGTGATATTGCATCAATCACCACAAGAATCTCCTACTTCACAGTTAATTGTGACTATTTCAGACAAAATTAAATATTTTGGATCTGTTTGTCTAATCCAGATAGGGCTCTGACTGCTTTGTTCCAATTAAGGGGAGAAGGGCTTTGAAAAAGAAAAAAGCCAAAAAAAGATGACAAGCCAAAAAGTACTTAAACCCAAAGTGCTTTAGTTTAGATTTTAAAGAAATAAATCCTGCCCTTATCAGCTTTATAATCTATTTAGTCAAAGAGATGCATACAGACTTTGGTTAACCAAAGCTATATAGTGTTTCACTTGAAGAACTTAGTTATTTCCTCTCAGTATACAATTTTAAAATACTCTATTAGCTTTACATTTAAGTTTGCTTTTGGCATCCTATATAATAAAAACCTAATATGCTAAGTGTCTGGTCGGCCATTCAACTAATCAAAGCGTAATATCCTAATGATATGCTAAGGCTGCTCAACCTCTTGCTATGACGTGCACTGACCACCAGGGGGCAGACGCTCCAACCAGGAGGTTAGCTTGCTGCTGGGGTCTGGCTGACAGGACTGAGTGAGATGGGCCAGACACACCCTGGAGCCCTCCTATGGTCCCTCCCCTGGCTGGCCAACCTCCTGCGTTCCTCCCTGGGCCCAATCACCCACAGTGGGGTCCCTCAGCCTGGCCTGCACCCTCTTGCAATCTTGGACACCTCGAGGAATGTCAGAGAGCCGGTTTCGGCCCGATGGCGGAACAACCAGTCGCTATGATGCACACTGACCACCAGGGGGCAGACGCCCAACACAGGAGCTGCCCCCTGGTGGTCAGTGCGCTCCCACAGGGGGAGCTCTGCTCAGCCACAAGCCGGGCTCATGGCTGGCAAGCGCAGCAGTGGTGGTGGGAGTCTCTCCCACCTCTGCAGCAGTGCTAAGGATGTCCAACTGCTGCAGAGGGCGGGCCTAAGCCGGCAGTCAGTCATTCCCCAAGGGCTCCTGGACTGCGAGATGGTGCAGGCAGGGCTGAGGGACACCCCCCCCCCCCCGAGTACACGAATTTCGTGCGCCAGGCCTCTAGTATTCTCATAATACCTTTTATGTATCAACTGTGACAATAAATTTGATGACACCTAATGACTCAGGATGATTTACACAGATTACAGTTGAGTCAGCAGTCATTCCAGGACTATGCTTCTATCCATTGCAACTTTAAAGGCACTGCTATTTGGATTTTTATTTAACTGCTTGAATTTTGGGCCCAGTGAATTTTATCTGAATGGCCTATTTGGCTACATCAAGAAAATTCTATTCATATAAGTACTTTAATTTTTTTATGGTGACATAATAAAACATTTTACAGCTTCTTGTACTATCCAGTGGAAACAAAACGGAAAAACAAAAAGGAAAAAAAGAAACTAGGATCTTGTGCTATCACAAAGATTCAAAGTAGACAATATAGTTAAACCTAATTTCCCTTAAAAAGAACACATAAACTTTAGTGCTTCTAAGAAGACCTCATAATACATTTGATAAGGATTTTCTAATATCAAAGGTAACTGTATAAAGATTTCATATTGTCTTCTGACCTTTCCTTGCACCCCCAAAATTCCCCTTGCAAATAAACCATGTAGCCTACAAGTCGGTGGGTTATAACTGAAAAACAGGCCCTGGGACCCTTGGATATATTTATGACAAATATTAAATGAAATAAATACTGAGATATGACCATTAACTATGGACACAGTTTAAGATAGCCAAACCCAAAGCTTATTTTATTAACATTTCAATTACACTAAAAGCATGATGAAGTTATGGAACTCATAAACAAAAACCCCACTCAAAAATTCAGAAAGACCTCTCGACCCCAATCAATCCTTTTTTCCCCCACTGCTTATTTACTTACTTTTCCAAGTTCTGCAAGTGTTCTCTGACTTTCTGTACCAGTCCCAGCTTGGTGTCATTAACCACAAAATCATCACAGCGATAACTGCAAGAAAAATATTCATCAATGTGTGTAAAGAGCTTGAGGAAACCACAGTAATGAAATCACTAAAAGGTCTGGCTGCTGCCAAGATGATCACATGGCTCTGCAGGCAGTTCTGTTGGTGGCAAGTTTAAAGAGGACTTGGAATCCACAGTGGAATGTTTTTTATGAGCCTTTTGAAAAAGCCACGTAGGCAATGAACACTAGTTTATTTCACATTTTTATTCAAAAGCTCGATTCCCCCTTCAAAAATGAAATAAACTGCTACTTGTATTATATTCTTTTTAGGGTGCGTAATATGTGAAAAATGAAATAAAAAGCAACCAATTCTATTTATAAAGCTTTAAAGTGATAATTCCCAACTCAAATTAATGGAGAAATTGGGGGCAGGGAGAGATTTAAATGAAAAGTAGGGAAAAGGTAACTAACCTGTAGGGATAGTTGAATAAAAACACTAGAAATAAAGTTAGCCCTAGCCGGTTTGGCTCAGCAGCTAGAGCGTCGGCCTGCGAACTGAAAGGTCCCAGGTTCGATTCTGGTCAGGGCACATGCCCGGGTTGTGGGCTCGATCCCCAGTGGGGGACTTGCAGGAGGCAGCCGATCCACCATGATTCTCTCTCATCATGGGTGTTTCTATCTCTCTCTCTCTTCCTTCCTCTCTGAAATCAATAAAGATATATAAAAATAAAAATAAAGCTATATGTTTTAAACATAATTTAATTAAATAAATTGTATTCAGATGGTTGAGAAGAATGAATCTTTTCATTCTGAGATGCTAGAAAACAAAAGTATAAAACAGTGGCCACCTCTTTTGGAAAACTGATAACTGCTTTGAAGAAAGATATTTAAGGTTTTCTTTAAAAATGATTCTGTGTGTGTGTGTGTGTGTGTGTGTGTGTGTTCACATGCTTCAGAACGTCAATAACCAAATAACATAAGGAATACACATAAATAAACTTTAACTTGTACATTAGCATTCAATTTTTTTCCCTGAGATAAGACCAATTTTAACAAAAACAATTTATGAGTTAGTACCAATATATTCTTTTGAATATCAGCTTTGTATAAAAGCACTAATCCTAACTACTGAGGAATAATGACAATAACACTGCCATTCTGAGCAAACAAAACTTTGAATGCATAGGAATTAGCAAAAATTAGGTCATCTCTAGCAGAATCCAAAAACCATTTCTTACATATCTGAAACAGCAAATCTATTTTAAAAAATGAAGAGAGAATGGGGCAAAGTAACTAAAAATAAAATTTTATACAAAAGCATGGTTTATGTCTTTTATTCTCATGAATAAAATTTTAAATGAATGCTTTTGAAAACTTTAAAATATTATATATATAATAATTTACACCCCCCTCCTCCCATTAACATTACCTATGCTGTCAATCAAGTATCTCTAATCTACTGTCCAAGTTCCCAGAGTCAAACCCTAACATTTCCATAAATAACAAAAGCCACCTTTTACATCCTAGATTGTTTCTCTTTGGTCAAATACCAGTAATGGCAGGAGAGTAATTATCAGTTTTATGATAAATATGTAAAAAAATTAAGTAAGAGAAAAGTTTTAATTCTTTGTTCCTCTCAGCAAAGATGTTAAGAGGGTCAAGTCTACTGTTTAAATCTGGGCTTAAGGCACGTGGTTCTTCCATGAACAGTCAGCATTCACTGAAGAAGGAAATTGCACTGTTACTCTAATTCCTCCTTATATTTTCATTTTATGTTTGCATATATTTATGCATGTATTTCAGATAAAACAGTACTCTATTCAAAACAAAAATAGTGTTCCAAATGCTAGTGTTCATCTGGGAAATGAAGTCTAAAAGGAAATTCACATCACCTTTCATGTATTGACAGGATATTCTACTATCTAATTGAAAAGTAAACCCCTTAACCTCCATAAATAGTGTAACCTATTGCTTTATTTACACAAAGCAATAGTGGTTGCTTTGTGTAAAGAAACAAACTGTTTCAAATTAAATAACAGATTTTTTTCTTATTAAAGTAATTATTTAATTCATGCATTCAGCCGGGATATAAAATTACTTAACATTTGTTAAAGTAACATTTTCATATATCAAAATATACTTATTTTGGGCCTTGTCTCTTCCAACTAATCTTGTTTAATTGGGTCTAGTTGTTTCATCTCTCTGAACTTTTATCATTAAAGTGAGTAAGTTGCTATAGATTCTAGAGCTGTGCTAATATGTCTCACGCAACTGAGGAACTGAATTTTATTTTTTTAAGGATTTTTAAGTTGATTTTTAGAGAGAGAGGAAGGGAGAGGAAGAGAGAGAAACATTGATGTGATAGTGAAACATCAAATGGCTGCCTCTTATACGCCCCCTACTGGGGATGGAACCATCAACCTTTTGGTGCACAGGACTATGTCCAACCAAGTGAGCCAAATTGGCCAGGGCTGACTTTTAATTTTTCAAAGTTGTAATTAATATAAAATTTTACTTAACAGCTGAAGCAGTACAAAATATGTTTTAATTAATGACAATTTTATGGTCTTGGTGAAACTATATTTCACTTTTATTATATCACATAGATGTATTGCAGCACCCATGATGGGGGCATGTCATTTCTAGTATACTATACATAAGCAGAGCACCAATGTAGTTTGTGTCAACAGAATGATTCAGTTGAACTTATTTTTCTTTGCAAAAATGCAGCACTGTAATGTCTTTATTTGAATATTTTATGAAGACAGCATGAGTTACAGTGATATTTATGTAAATCACAAATGGTAGTAAAATTGAAATATATTTTTAACTATAACATTATTTTTCTAGCTTACTAGTAAGAATGAAAAAATTTTAACTTTCAAATGAAAGCACACTAATGAGGCAGAATTAAAAGGAGACGGTATGTCACAAATTTTACAAAGAATGGCAATTATGATTTGCTACAGCAGAGTAAAATAAATCAGTTGTGTAAAACTAATCTATCCTATCTAATAAAAGACAAAAGGGTAATTGACCATACCTTTGCTATGCTTCCCATTGGCTAATCAGGGCAATATGCAAATTAACTGCCAACTAAGATGGCGTCCGGCAGCCACACAGCTCATGCGAGCAGGAGGCTTGCTTGCTCCAGTGATGGAGGAAGCCAAGGTTCCCCGCCTGCCTTGGACCGGCTCTGAGCTCCAAAAGCAACAAAGTTTCAATTATAGAAGCTAAACAAACCCCAGATACCTGCTTTCAGCAGGCCAGCTCTCAGCTCCAGTGACAGCAACAAAGTTTCAATTATAGAAGGTAAATAAATCCCAGAATAAAAAGAAAAAGAAGAAGAAAAGGAGAGCCTGGGAGTTAAGTCACTGGCCAGCCTGAAAACGGCCCTCAGCCCCTCACCCAGACTGGCCAGGCACCCCAGTGGGGACCCCCACCCTAAAGGGGGTGTGGCCAGCCTGAAAACAGCCATCAGCCCCTCATCCAGGCTGGCCAGACACCCCAGTGGGGACCCCCACCCTGAAGGGGGTGTGACCAGCTGCAAACAGCTATCATCCCCTCACCCAGGCTGGCCAGGCACCCAAGCAGGACCCCCACCCTGATCCGGGACATCCTTCAGGGCAAACCAGCCGGCCCCCACCCATGCACCAGGCCTCTATCCTATATAGTAAAAGGGTAATATGCAAACTGACCCTAGCAGCAGAAAGATTGGGAATGACTGGTTACTATGATACACACTGACCACCAAGGGGCAGATGCTCAATGCAGGAGCTGCCCTCTGGTGGCCAGTGCACTCCCACATGGGGGAGCTCTGCTCAGCCACAAGCCAGGCTGATGGCTGCCAGTACAGCGGTGGTGGTGGGAGCCTCTCCTGCCTCCTCAGCAGCAATAAGGATGTCTGACTGCAGCTTAGGTCTGCTCCCCGCTGGCAAGTGGACATCCCCCGAGGGCTGTCGGGCTGCCAGAGGGATGTCTGGTTGCAAGCTTAGGCGCAATCCCCCGGGGAGCAGGCCTAAGCCAGCAGTTGGTCATCCCCTGAGGGGTCCCAGACTGCGAGTGGGCACAGGCTGTGCTGAGGGGCCGCCCCCTCCGAGTGCACAAATTTTTGTGCACTGGGCCTCTAGTATATATATAAAACCCTAATATGCAAATAGGCCAAGCAGCGGAACAACCAAATCAGTCGCTATGACATGTGCTGACCACCAGGGCGCGCGCACAGAACATGGCAGGTGTTGGCGGCAGAGCACGAAACATGGCAGGTGTTGGCTGCAGCGGGACGGTGGAGCAGGTGAGCAGGGGCACCAGAAAAAGGCAGGGCGCTGGCTGCTATCATCGGGGCGAGTCTCTGGTGGTTACTGAAAATTCTTTGCTCCTGGGCACTGTGGTCCTGCCGGACGCTCGCACCTGCTCCTGGCGCCAGCCCCACTTGCACCCACTGCCGGGGCCAGAGCTTCCACTCACACCCACTGCCTGCACCTGGCGCCAGCCCCAATCACTTGGTGCCGTCAGCAGGTGCAAGTGGTGGATGCCGGTCCCGATCACCCCTCAGGGCTTCTTCAACTCCCCCTGCTCCTGAGGGTGATAGGGGCTGGTAGCCGCTGCTCATACTTGCTGCCAGCGCTGGCCCTGGTGCTGGCCCCGCTCATACCACTGCTGGTGCCAGCCCCAATCGCTCTGCGCCATCAGCAGGTGCGAGCGGCAGCGGGAGTGGGGCTGCCGGCAGAGGGGACCAGGGGCCATGGCGGGAGGGGCCAGATGGGGGAATGGAGGATGGGCCGAGACCTGCCCCTGTGCCCACCGCAGCCTCGCGGTCTACAGTTCTTTTCAAGGTACATGAATTCGTGCACTGAGCCCCTAGTTTTAAGATCAAATAGTAAGAGTCATTTTCAGCAAGTGCATACTAATTTAAGAAGAAGCTGTCTCTCAACAGACAAAAAAAAATCAATGAAACCAGTCACAATCAATGAAATCATAATGAAATACACAACATTTTTAAATGCTTATTAAAGGATTTGAGTTCGTAATTTTGGCCAGCTATAAAATGGCTTGAATTTTTCTGTGACAGAAGAAAGAAAAACATTAAATTATCGTTTCAGGCAAGGGAATTATGTTTAAAAATGAGGAAAAAATAAAACATGAAAGATCTTCAATTGACCCACCAAGAAACTGTCAGTGAATAAAAGACCTAACAATCTAAAGATCGATCATTTCAACATCTGAAAAATTGTAAGCACTTTTATTTTTAGCTTTAGATGAGTTTTACAAGACAAGAGATACTGGCCAATTATTACTTTGGGTTTGTTTTGACTCAAATGACTTCCAAATCTATGATGAATTGTCTTCATCCATTTGCAAACTTATAAATAATTGATCTCATGTTGTAGACATATTTTAATCTCTTATATCTGTTACTTTGGGCTAGAGAGGAAAAAGTTTCCTATCAAGACAGAAAATGGGCCAGATATGTGAGATCAAAATCTGGATTTGCTAGAACAATTTCCCTTATTTGTTCTACTGTGTAACATAATGAAAATATTTGTGCTCTGAAATAGACTATCATTGGCCCTGACCGGTTTGGCTTAGTGGACAGAGCATCAGCCTGTGGACTGAAGGGTCCCAGGTTTGATTCCGGTCAAGGGCATGTACCTTGGTTGCAGGCACATCCTCAGTAGGGAGTGTGCAGGAGGCAGCTGATCGATGTTTCTCTCTCATCGATGTTTCTAACTCTCTCTCCCTCTCCCTTTCTCTCTGTAAAAAATCAATAAAGTATATTAAAAAAAAAAGAAATAGACTATCATTGATACAGTTATTAAAATTGCTCAGAATTGCCCTCATCGGTTTGGCTAGTGGATAGAGCGTCGGTCTGTGGACTGAAGGGTCCTGGGTTCAATTTCAGTCAAGGGCACATATCTTGGTTGTGGGCTCAGTCCCCCGCACGCAGGAGGCAACCAATCAATATGTCCCTCTCACATTGATGTTTCTCTCTCTCTGACTTTCTCCATCCCTTCCACACTCTAAGAATCAATGGGAAAATATCCTTGGATGAGGATCAACAAAAATAAAATATAAGAAGTACTTCCATTGTGTTGGAAAATACTCCTTATTTTTAAAAAAATTACTCAGTATTATGTGCAAATGCTATGAATCAACACCAGTTTATGAAACTGCTCAAAGAAATAGAAGATAATGAATTTAATGACCACATGTTCTTTGCCCGAGTCATGGAAGAATTTTACAAAGATTTACTGTACTGCTAACTCTATCTAATTCAAGATTTTCTTGAAAACAGAAGAAATACTTGCCAATATTCAAAGAGAAAATATCAGTGTAACCTACATTTTTTCACCTATATCACAGTGTACATGAATGAGCTAAATTTAAAGACCCAAGGAGAGGAAAAAGCTTATTGTAACCTAGCTAGACAGGTACAAAAATTTATGTTAAAATTTAAACTACTCATAACATAAATCAATAATGATGTTACTACACATTTTGTAACATGAATATGCAGATTTTCATTGTAACAGCATTAAATAAATTGGCTGTAAATCTATGAGAAAAAGTGAAGAACACTGCTGATATTAATACATTTAAAGTTGATTTTCAGTTTATATAATATCCCTTTAAATTTGAAGTTGATAACACTAAGCTATTACAAGAATTAATGGGTTTACTTAACTTAGTATGTAGTTTTGAAATTGATCTGTTTTTGCTTCAGTCAAATCAATTGTTACAAAAAGATGAATCAGTATTGCCAATACAGATGCAAATATTAAAGAAATGTTTTTTGATTTATTGGAAACATTTTAATAATAGTTTTTGAAATCTACATTTTTAACTCCAATTTTATGACTAAATATAGATCAAGCATTTCCAACAAAAATTTAGCATCTAAATGGAGATGTGCTGTAAAGTGCAAAATATACTCTAGATTTTTGAAGATTTCATATGAAAAAAACAATCTCCAATAATTTCATATTGATTACAGGTTGACATAAAACTGGGTTAAATAAAACATACAATTAAAATTAATTCACCTGATTCTACTTTCTTTTTCAATATGACTACTAGAAAATTTAAAATTGCATTTTTGATTTGTATTAAATTTTGGACTGCACTGCTAGTCTAAAGTGTATCTTAGACACTGTTTACTCTAACATTCTATACTACTACTCACTATCATAAAGAGGTAACAAATGACTTTATTTGAACTATAAGAAATCAATTTTATTTTGGCTGGATTTGTTTTCATTGGCTAAAATAATTTTTTTAAATATTTCTACAATTGTCCCTATTTCTCAAGAGCCAATTTCAGGTTTTCTTATATCACTAAGAAGGACACTACTCCTAAGATTATAACTTTTGTACTTTCTAATTTTACTAGATTATACTAGTGTTATTTGAGGGTGATGATGATGATGATGGAAGGAAAGCACCTTCTACAGGTCAAAACTTCTTAGTGTTTGGCATGTGGTAAACAATCGACAATTTGAGTTTCCTTCCCTTGTGTAACCAAGAGCTGCCTCGAAGCCCAAGTTTCTCTAGCTGCTTCTATTTCCCTGCTTTGATCTCTTCTTCCTCACTGGCCCAGAGGTTAATAGAAAATAAGTGGCAAGAGTAGGAAATACATAACAATTTAAATGTTGTCTGATTGCCTGAGTCTTTAGCTGTGCCATTGCTTTCAAACTGGAAGCTATCCAACTAATAATACTGGTATTACAGATGGCCAAGAGACATATGAAAAAATGCTCAAAGTCACTGATCATCAGAGAGATGCAAATTAAAATAACAATGAGGTATCACTTCACACCTGTCAAAATGGCTACTATCAACAAATCAATAAATGACAAGTGCTGGTGAGAATGTGGAGAAAAGAGAAGCCTAGTACACTGCTGGTGGGAATGCAGACTGGTGCAACCATTATGGAAAACAGTATGGAGTTTCCTCAAAAAATTAAATATGGAACTGCCATTTGACCCAGTGATCTCACTTCTAGGAATTTATTCTAAGAAACCCAAATACCAATAAAAAAAGAATGCATGCACTCCTATGTTCATAGCAGCACAATTTACAATAGCTAAGATCTGGAAACTGCCCAAGTGCCCATCAGTAGATGAGTGGGTAAAAAAACTGTGGTACATTTATACCATGGAATACTATGCAGCAGTAAAAAAGAAGAATCTCTTACCCTTTGAGACAGCATGGAGGGACCTGGAGAGTATCATGCTAACTGAAGTCAGTCAGAGAAAGACAAGTATCACATGATCTCACTCAAATGTGGAATCTAAGTAACAAAATAAACTGATGAAGGAATGGATCCAGAGACATGGAAGCATGGAACAGAGTTCAGAATCTCAGAGGGAAAGCAGTGGAGGGTGGATGGGTGGGAGGTAATCAACCAAGGACCTTGTATGCATATATGCATGGCCCACGGACACAGACAATGGGGCAGTGAGGGCCTGGGGCAGGGGCAGGGGCAGGTTGGATGGGGAGGGGGGGTTATGGGGGGAAAAGGGGGACATATGCAATACTTTCAACAATACAGATTTTTTAAAAATCCTATCTAATAAAGAGGGAATATGCTAATTGACCCTCATGCCATCACAAAAATGGCAGCGCCCACAGCCAATAAGGAGGGAATATGCTAATTGACTGCCCCGCCTTCAAAGATGGAGACGCCCACAGCCACAAGATGGTGGTGCCCAGTCCCCTTAGCCCTGCCTAGGCACCTGCCTCCAGAGTGCCCCAGTCCTCTCAGCCCCCCAGCTGCCCAGGACCAGCCCAAGGTGCAGGTAACCAGGGCCAGCCGAGGCTTGCGCTGCCAGCAGTGGCAGCAGCAGAGGTGTGATGGGGTGTCCCCTGCTCACTGGGTCGCCTCCTGCTCCTGAGGGCTCCCGGACTGTGAGAGGGGGCAGGTTGGGCTGAGGGACGCCCCCTCCAGTGCATGAATTTTCATGCACCAGTAATATTAATAATACTGGTATTAAAAAGTCCCAAGACAAACTAAAGGACTTAAAGTAAACAAGTTCTAAAAATATCTTCCTGGCTTACAATTGTGTTGAAACTATTGGTCAGAACTATGCCTACCTATAACACCTGAAAAAAATTAAATCACGATTCTTAATATTCCCTTCAAGAAGATTATGTCAGAATGAAAAGCACAAAAAATTATGTAACTTGTAGATTGCCTTTTAAAAGTTTGTCCTCTGAAACTGGAATACATTTCCTGTTTTGAAATAAATCTGGTTATAAACTATGGTTAGCCCTGGCCAGTGTTTCTCAGTGGTTAGAGTGTCAGCCCAATGCCGGGGTTCATGTTCTAGCAACAAGAAGGGTTCAGGAATCTGGAAAAGGCTGCGCGTAGATGACATAGGAATCCAGAGACTAATAAAGAGTCCGGAGACGAGATATAATTTTGAAAGGCACTGGGGGTCAGAGGACCTTCAGCTAAAGGCACTGAAGAGTTCCTCCTTGCCTAGGACCCTCGCTTTTATTAACACAATTTTTCCTAAGGCAAGGTGGAGATAATACACCTCAAAGGGTAAGGTTTCAAAGAGTACAGAAGCATTGTCAGTTTGGGGAATAGCTTACGGCTGTTCGGGTGTTTGGCCAGTAGAAGGCAATAACATGTAGATTAAGATGCCCTTTAACTGTCTGGCAGTCAGAATCAGTTTCCTATTCAGGTTTGGGGAAATGCCTTTAGCCATTCCCAACAGGTGACTACATGTGTGACTCAACCCTGTTGAGTCCCCAAGTCTCATCAACCTTTTGATGAAACTCTTGAAATTATGACATGCTGGAATTGGTCTACAGCAGCCCAAGCACCAAAGGGTAGTGGGTTTGATGCCAGGTCAGAGGCATATAACTGGGTTGCAGGTTCAATTTCAACCCCAGTTGGGATGCATGCAGGAGGCAACCAATTGATCTCTCTCTCTCTCACCTCCCTCCCACTTCCCTCTCTCCCCCGTCCCCCTCTCTCTCTAAAAAAAAATAAAAAAAAATCCTTAGGTGAGGATTAACAGACAAACAACTAAATAAAAATAAACTATGGTTAAATGTCGTAAGAAGAAAATACACCTGGTTCTCAAATGGTAGTTGAAATAATATTATCAAAAATTCTATATCTCTTCTTTTTTTCTGTATCATTGGCAGTGAGAAGTTGTGTGAGGAGAAAGCTAGGCAGGGTTCAGATAACCTGATTAGTACTTCCCTAGGAGAGAAGTTCAGGGTTCAGTATTTCTTCATGTACATAGGACTTCAAGTGTCTAACAAAAGTCAAGAACTACCTATATTTATACAACCAACTTTTAGCCTATTAAATTTATACTTATTCAAGTTTTTAGCGATTTTAGGTGATTCTTCAAGTAAAGATGAACTTTACTTCTAATAGACTAGTTGTCAGATAATAAAAAGGTTCACTTTTGTATTTATAAAAGAACTGTTTAAGAAAATGTAAGTCAACTGAACATTAAAGATAAAATTATACTTAGGAATCATATTGGGCAAAATATTAGAGATTATCAGACAAGGAAACAGAATGTAAAAAGGCAAGGTAGGAGAGGCATTGTGTTATCTTTCTTTACTTCTAATACCTTCATCTCTACACTATCATCTCAGCCATGAGCCAAATATGATCTTAAAGTACTTTTAAATTACCTTAAGCCAATAGTTAAGAAACCACTACATGTAAAATATGGTATTATATGCATACTGTGGTTAAGAGAAAAAGATAAACAGTTAATTCTACTACCTGGCACTGAAAAAATATACATCAAGTAGCATTTGAATATAAATCAAATTTTCATAAGAAACAGAAGTTCTCTATAGTGTTATGTAATTAGGGAGGTAAAAAAAAAAGATAAAATCACAACGTAAGTTATTTTAAATTCTGCTTACTCTAATAAACACCAGAATGAAATTATCCAACTTTTTATCACATTGATTCCTTATCAGTACATTTTTAGATTTTCTATTTCTAGCATCTAATCATGCCTAATCCTTTCTACTTTTCTTCCCATAATCTCACCCAAAACCATCTTTTTTTCTTCCCCATTTCAACTAGCATTCTATTCCAATTGAAATAGAGTATTTCCTTTGGTGCGATATCTTCTTCCCCCACTTCCTTATACTGACTTTCAAATCCATAGATATCCGTAGCTGAGTTAAGACAGTATTTGATGGTCCCACAATGACAGCCTTATCTATATTTTCTTTTCGCTTTTCTCTCCCAATTTTTTTTTACTTCAGTGTTTCCTGCTTTACATTTAGATGTAAGCTTTCATCCCATATACCATTGACCTCCTTACCCTTCCTGAGTATTTTTCATATAGCATCATTCACTTGTTTAATGGCAAAAAACATTCGTCACTTGGTCATACTCATCTGTATCTTCTTCCCTCATTCTCCAGATGAAAACATACAGCATGGCTGTATTATTTTCTTGTCCTAAAATTTAATGTGGGTTTACTTCTTTTAAAAATTCTAATTTTAGAATCACTTGCTTCCTCCCTATTTTTGCCCTATTATTTTAAAATCCCCTCTTATTTTAAAAGGCAAAACACTAGTCTAATTATTTTCATTGGGTTCCTAATCAAGTTAAAAAATAAACTACAAAACTGAGCACCTGCCACCCCCAATATACTTATACATGTTTATATTAATTACATATGCAAATAAATCTAAATTAATGTGTGTAGTATAAAAAATAAAAATGTTAGTTGAGCAAGAGTTGAAGCAAACTATTTTAAAATGTCTTGCTATTATGATATCTTCATACTATCATACTAAATTAATATCTCAAAGTACAATATACACATAGCAGCCAAACTACAGCCCGCGGGCCGGATCCGGCCCGTTTGAAATGAATAAAACTAAAAAAAAAAAAAGACCGTACCCTTTTATGTAATGATGTTTACTTTGAATTTATATTAGTTCACACAAACACTCCATCCATGCTTTTGTTCCGGCACTCCGGTCCAGTTTAAGAACCCATTGTGGCCCTCGAGTCAAAAAGTTTGCCCACCCCTGACATAGGGTGTGGTTTGGCATTAATGATAATGAATATAATTCATGCTTGTATAGTCCTTTGAACTTTTTGTCCAGTTTATCAGATCTGATTAGTCTGTGTTTTTATTAGATAACCAATATTTTTACTTTATAATGTGTTTGGGGATCAGAACAGGAAAATCTGTCAGCTCACCTTTATTCTTCTTTACCAGTATTTGCATTATTGTTATTATTATCATCTTACATGATTAAAAGACTTTTTTAATGTGTACCCATTTGAGGAGTGTTGATTTGGTATAATTAAGTAAATTCTTAACTAGGCAGACAAAAGCTGCAATATACTGCAAAATGCTAGAAGCGACTAAGGATGAGGACACCGCACGTGAAACTGATTCAGGCCACTCTGTGTGGTTCATGACACACAACCATCTACCTTACAGGCCATTGGGATAAGTACACTAAAACTTTTTTTTAAAAACATAAGCTTTAATAAGTTCTGATATTTTCTCCCCATACTTTCAAGTACATTATTTTAGAGACAGCTGCACTGAAAATAGATCCCCTAGCACACAGCAGGTTTTCAATGAATATTTGTTTACTGAATAAAACACACCTGCTATTCTGATTTTTTTGTGGGGGTGTTCACACTATATTTGAGGACCATCATGTAAATCAGACTCGGTCTCAAGTAAAAGTTTTGAAGGTAAAAATTTTGGGGGAAAGGGACAACTTATAATACCAAGTTTTCTTTATAAAGGATTTATATCTTTACTTTGTATCTTTAATACATTTATTCCTAGATATAGCTATGGTTTTTTCATTATATTGAATATTCATTTGTTTTGTCAGTTCCATTTTTGACTGCTAATGAGAAATATATATACACACACACACACACACACACACACACATATATACATATATATATACGTGTGTGTGTGTATATATGTGTGTCACCATTTCAAAATTTATTAATTCTAGTTGTTTTCTACTACCCCGAATTTTCTGAGCATCCTATTATATAATTTGAAAACAGAAATAATTATTTTCTTCTTTTCCAACGTTTATAGCAATTATTTCATTTACTTATTACTTACTTCAATGGCTGGAATTGCCAAAATGAAGTTTAATTGCAATGACAATCATGTAATTGATGATAGGAAGTATTTGTCTTGTTTCTGACTTCAACAAAAATAGCTTTTGTATTTCATCAATTAGTATAGGATATTAGCTTTCTTTTTTGGGGGAAAACTGTCATATTTTAATAGTTTCCTTTTATTTTGATGTTAGTTTTGTAAAATCAGAATTGGTTTCTTTATCAATGTATTTTTGTTTCTAATGGTACAATAATCTGAGGTTTCTTTAATAATGAATATGTTGGCAGACTGCAGGTATAATTTACTCAGTAGTTATATAATTTTTCTTTTGATACTTCTTACTGGGCTAGATTTTCTTAAAGTTATAATTATTTGTAACTATTTTAATTAGTGAAATTGACTTGTTTCCTTTTGGGAGTTTCTATCAAATTTTTGTCTTAGGTTTTCAAAGTTTCATAACAATATACTCAATGTTAAATTTTAATAGTTTGAGATTGTATTATGCAATATAATAGCTACCAGCCACATATGGCAATTTAACTTATATTAATTAAAACAAAATAAAACATTCAATTCCTCAGACCCCAAGCCACTTTTAATTGCTACCATATTGTATTGCACAGATGTTACATCTGGCTTTAAAATTCTAAGGTGTTTTTTTTCCATTCCTATTATCAATGTTATTGAAGCTACACAAGTCATAAGGTTCTACATCATATTCCTGAAGAACTAATACTCCCAAACCAAACCTTTCTTCACTCATCTCAAATAAGTAGCAATCATACAAATGAACCTGATTTTCTATGCAACAGGAAAGAAAAAATTCCTTTAATCTACTGGCTACAAAGCTATCTTTATACAATAAGTCATATATAATACTAAAACCAAACAAAACTTTTATGCAGAAAGTACCCTCAAGAAGGGGGCAATGGCAAATCTATCATTAAGTTTTAAATTCCTTTTCATTCCCTAGCATAATATTTTGATACCTTAAAGGCAAATTTGACCTCTAGCTTTATTATAAACTAGTGGCCCGGGGCAAGAAATTCATGCGGGGGGGGGGGGGGGGGTCCCCTTAGCCCAGACTCACCCTCTCCAATCGGAGACTCCTTGGGGGACGTTCCACTGCCAGTTTAGGCCCGATCCCCGGCAGTCGGACATCCCTCTTGCAATCTGGGACTGCTGGCTCCTAACCGCTCACCTACCTGTCTGCCTGTCTGATCACCCCTAACTGCCCTCCCCTGCCAGCCTGATCTCGCCCCTCACTGCTCTCCCCTGCTGGCCTGATCTTGCCCCCAACTGCCCTCCCCTGCCGGCCTGATCTCGCCCCCAACTGCCTCTGCCTTGGCCGCCACCACCATGGCTTTGTCCAGAAGAAAGTTGGACATCCGGAAGATGGCTGGTCAACCCAGTCTAATTAGCATATTACCCTTTTATTAGTATAGATATATAGGATAGGATTGCTTAAATGGGGGCGGAGGGGGAGCCTTTTTCATCAGAAGGAGATGCTCTTGGCAGACAAAAATACATAATCCCTATTATCTGGACTGATAGCCAGCCATATGCACTATACTGCCAAACCGGTCATTATAAAATTGAACCCTTTCTTACACCTTACACCAAATAGCTGTTGTCCTTAAAACCCCTCCTCAACCCCCTTAGATTTTGCCTTCACAGTTCACCCAGATTAGGTTCTGATTGGTCCGTTTCTATGTCAGTCAGCATCAAAAGCTCTGCCTCCTAGGCAGCCATTGTCTCCTCGCAGTTCACCCAGATATGGTTCTGATTGGTCGGTTTCTGTGCCAGTCAGCGTCAAAAGCTCTGCCTCCTAGGCAGCCATTGGCTCCTCGCAGTTCACCCAGATTTGGTTCTGATTGGTCAGTTTCTATGCCAGTCAGCGACTCCGGGCCAATCTCTGGGCCTGATCAGAGAGGCGAGGCTGATGAGCAGCCCCCGTGGTTGCTAGTGAGGCCTGGAGAGAAAGAGAGGCAAGGGCTGATCAACAGCTGCCATGGAGGCTGTAAATCAGGCCCTGCTTTTCTCTCCAGGCCTGATCCACAGCCCTTTTGACAGTCAGTGCTGGGTCACTGCAGGACTGACTTCCGGTGTTTGGTCGAGGCTTCAGTTGTTTTGGACATTACAGACCCTGGCTCGATAGATAGATAGATAGATAGATAGATAGATAGATAGATAGATAGATAGATAGATAGATAACATAGATACAGAAAAAGAAAAACATCCAAGTTGATATTCTAGTAGCTTCATCTATTTCAAGCCAAGAAAAGTTAAAATCCAAAAATCTATTTTAGAAAAGCAAGCTTATTTTAAAATTCTCCATTAAATTCTGGTGTAATGCCATCAAATAAGCCAATTTTAGGAAGTTAGGAGAATACCTGCAGAAAATACTCATATTCTTTGTTAAAAGCAGACAAATACCAGTTTTTATGCTTTCAGACCACTTCTGTTAAAGGGTTTCTTTTTAAACTTCAAAATACTGTCTTTAAATAAACAAAACTCTTCCTGTTCTCTAATCTTCACACATTGAAGATTTGTTTCCAAAGAGTTTATAATGATAATCAACAAAAAATTTTCTCCTTTTTTATTTTTAATCACAACTGCCTTAGAAAATGATTTAGTATTAACTTAAGCACACTAGGTAAGAGCTTTATTTTCATTAGTTTTGATTAAAACTGCTAATATTACAGGTGTTTAAAATGTGAAATACAAGGGTTTTTCTTTTTAGACAAATGAATCGATTCATATCATTTCATAATATTTCTTTGTTTGGAGTTCTTTAATACATTACCCTGCCAGGAAGAAAAAAAATCTATAGAAATTTTGTTTTAATACTCCTTTTATACTTTTGCATTTTCAGAAATTCAGCTATTGTTGATAAGGATAATTTGACAAGACTATACCAGATGTCAAAAATTATTTGTTCAGTATTTTAAATCAATTAACTCAATTTAATAAGATATCAAATTAAAGTTACTAATTTTTTTTATTGTTTAAAGTTTTACATGTCTCCTTTTTCCTGATTGATCCCACGCCACTCCCACCCCTGAGGGCAACACCCTACCACCCCAGTGTCTGTGTCCATTGGTTATGCTAATATGCATGCATACATATTAGCATACATTTAAGTCCTTTAGCCATTTTGAGTTTGTTTTTGTGTATGGTGTAAGTTGGTTGATCTCTAAACCTTCCCCCCGCCACCATTTGTCTCTGGATCTATTTTTGTTCATCAGTTTATGTTGATCATTGTATCTCACCTACGAGATCATGTGATATTTACTTTCTCCAACTGGCTTATTTCACTTAGCATAACGCTCTCCAGTTGCATCCATGCTGTTGCAAATGGTAAAAGTTCCTTCTTTTTTATAGTGGCATAGTATTCCACTGTGTAGATGTACCACTGTTTTTTAAGCCACTCATCTGCTGATGGGCACTTAGGCTGTTTCCAAATCTTAGCTATTGTAAACTGTGCTGCTATGAACACAGGGGTGCATATATCCTTTCTGATTGGTATTTCTAGTTTCTTGGAATATAGTCCTAGAAGTGGGATTACTGGGTCAAATGGGACCTCCAGAGGAAACTCCATACTGTCTTCCACAGTGGCTGCACCAGTCTGCATTCCCACTAGCAGTGCCCAAGGGTTCCTTTTTCCCCACATCCTCACCAGCATTTGTTGTTTGTTGATGACAGCCATTCTGACAGGTGTGAGATGGCATCTCATTGTTCTGATTTGCATTTCTCAGATTAGTGACTTTGAGCATGTTTTATGTCTCTCGGTCTTCTGTATGTCCTCTTTCGAAAAGTGTCTATTTAGGTCCTTTGCCCATTTTTTTGATTGGATTGTTTATCTTCCTTTTGTTAAGTTGTATGAGTTCTTTGTAAATTTTGGAGATTAGGACCTTATCTGAAATAGCATGGGAAATATGTTCTCTCATGCAGTGGGCTTTCTTGTTTTGTTGATGGTTTCTTTTGCTGTGCAGAAGCTTTTTATTTTGATGTAGTCCCATTTGTTTATTTTCTCCTTAGTCTCCATTGCCCTAGGAGCTGTACCAGTAAAGATATTGCTACAACATATGTCTGATATTTTGCTGCCTATGGAGTCTTCTAAGATTTTTATGGTTTCCCATCTTACATTCAAGTCCTTTAGCCATTTTCTTTTTGTGTATGGTAAAAGTTGGTGATCAATTTTTTTTTGCATGTATCTGACCAAATTTCCCAGCGCCATTTATTGAAGAGACGGTCTTGACTCCATTTTATGCTCTTGCCTCCTTTGTCAAATATTAATTGAGCATAATGGCTTGGGTCATTTTCTGGGTTGTCTGTTCAGTTCCATTGGTCTATATGTCTGTTCTTGTGCCACTACCAGGCAGTTTTGAGAACCATGGCTTGGTATTATAGCTGGATATCTGGTATTGTGATCCCTCCAACTTTGTTGTTCTTCCTCAGGATTGCTATGGCTATCTGGGGTCTTTTTTTATTCTAGATGAATTTTTAAAGTTTGTTTTAGGTCTTTGAAATATGCCATTGGTATTTTAATGGTGATTGCATTTAATCTGTAGATTTCTTTGGGTAGTATGGACATTTTAATGATGTTGATTCTACCAATCCATGAACATGGTATGTTATTCCATTTGTTTATGTCTTCCTCTATCTCTTTTTCAATGTACTGTAGTTTTCCAAGTACAGGTCTTTTACCTCCTTAGTTATATTTATTCCTAGGTATCTTAATTTTTTTGGTGCAATGGTAAATGGGATTGGTTTTTTTTAGTTTCTCTTTCTGTAAGTTCATTATTGGTGTATAAAAAGGCCATAGATTTCTGGGTGTTAATTTTGTATCCTGCTACATTGCTGAATTCATTTATTAAATCTAGTAGTTTTTTGATGGAGTCTTTGGGGTTTTCTATGTACAGTATCATGTCATCTGTGAATAAGGACAGTTTTACTTCTTTTCCAATTTGGATGCCTTTTATTTCTTCTTCTTGTCTGATCACTATGGCTAGCACTTCCAGTACTTTATCAAACAGGAGTGGTGAAAGTTTCTGTTCTTAGGGGAAATGGATTTAGTTTTTGCCCACTGAGTATGATGTTGGCTGTAGGTTTGTCATATAAGGCTTTTATTATGTTGAGATATGATCCCTCTATTCCCACTTTGCTGAAAGTTTTTATCAAGAAAGGGTGTTGGATTTTGTCAAATGCTTTTTCTGCAACGATTGATATGATTATGTGATTTTTGTCTCTCAATTTGTTTATACAATGTATCACATTTATTAATTTGTGGGTATTGTACCATCCTTGCATCCCCAGAATAAATCCCACTTGGTCATGGTGTATGATCTTTCTAATGTAATGCTGGATTCGATTTGTTAGAATTTTGTTGAGGATTTTAGCATCTATGTTCATCAAGAATATTGGCCTGTGGTTCTCTTTTTTTGTGGTGTCTTTATCTGGTTTTGGAATTAGGGTAATGCTGGCTTCATAGAAAGAGCTTCGAAGTGTGCCTTCCTCTTGAATTTTTTGGAATAGTCTGAGGAGGATAGGTAATAGTTCTTCTTTGAATGCTTGGTAGAACTACCCTGTAAAGCCGTCAAAACCAGGGCTTTTGTTTGCTGGAAGATTTTTGATTACTGCTTCAATTTCTTTAGTAGTTGTCAGCCTGTGCTCCCACAGTGGGGGTGATGCTCAGCTGACTGACCTGTTCCAGCAGCCTAGAGGCAGCTCAGTAGTCCTGCAAGTCCAATCTCTGGAGAATGGGCCAGGCACTGATGGACCAGTGCTGCTGGCATGATCCTGACAGCACTGCAGGCCTCCTGGAAGTTGCTCTCTGGCACTGCGGCCCCTTCCAGTTCCTGCTTTGGCTGCTGCATCTTGACAGATATGCCTTCCCACTCCTTCCTGGGCCCAGGGCTGGTTGGTAGAAAGCATCTCATCTATCAGGATTCCCAATCAGGGATGATCTTGACATCGTGTTGCTGGGAACGAAGCCATTCCTGGATGCAATCGGGGGCGGGGGGGGGGGGGGGGGGGTGGAGAGTGTCAGTGCTAAAGCTGAGCATGAAATCCCTCTGGGTCTTCAGCTGGTTGATGGACTCAGTGGTCTCATGGATTCTGATATCAAGGGAGGCAATCTCCTACTGATTGGTGGTAGAGGCCAGAAAATTGCTCATCTGAGCCTTGTGGGTTGTCCACCTCCAATGACATAACAAGCTGTCTTCTTCTGGTTAGGGTCCAACCTAAGGATATGGTTGATAACAATGGGTTCTGGGGCTGGGTCTGGGGCACAAGCAGACATTTTCAGAATGGGTCCATCATGGTAGGTGGCATGCGAGATCGAAGTGGAGTAGCTATGCCAAATGGGGAACCCACAAGGGGTCCACCTACAAGCCAGCCATGGACATCCAGCTCCCTGGTGACATGCCAGGCCACCGGTCCTGCACTACAGGGCCTGCAGAGCCCATGGGGTGGAAGGCAGCAGCCCCAGGGGCCCCTCATAACTCCAGCTGGCCCTGGCCTCCTGAGCACTGGTCCTGGGTTGGCTTGCATAATACTAACTCTTATTCTAGACACAAAGTAACAGATATAAAACTCCTCCATACTCATTAATTTGGTTTAAAATTAAGCATAATTCATTATTCTGAAAAATGGCAAATAAAGAAGTCAGCATTTACCCTTTTTTTTTTTTAATTTCAGAGAGAAAAGAAGAGGGAGAGATAGAAACATCGATGAGAGAGAACCACCCATCAGCCTTCCGCTGCATGCCCCCTACTGGGGACGGAGCTAGCAACCTGGGCATGTGCCACTAACCGGAATCAAACCCGAGACCCTTCAGTCTGCAGGCCAACACTATCCACTGTGCAACTGGCTAGGGCTACCCTGCTATTTTCATACGAACTATACCTCAGGGTAACCAAATAGATGCAAGAATAAAAGATTCTAAACTTGAGGGGTTTCTTTTTCTTTTTTTCCAGCAAAACAAAATAACATATAAGTTTATTTTTCTTACAAATAAAGTAACATGTTTTTCTTAAAACAAAAAATAAGAACACCATATTTTAACTAGGTAACACCTATTTTGTCAGAATGTAATTTGCTCTTAACCCACCTTACTTAAAAAAGTCTTCATAGTTGAAAGTATTACATATATCCCCTTTCCCCCCATTGACCCCTTCTAGCCCACCACCTAATTTTTTTTTATAAGAGGAATATTCATCAATAAGCATTAACTCAGCAAGTACAGAGACTTTAAGGAATGGCATCTCACCCGGCCAGCGTGGCTCAGGGGTTGAGCATCAACCTATGAACCAAGAGGTCATGGTTCAATTCCTCAATCAGGACACATGCCTGGTTGCAGGCTCTATCCTCAATGTGGGGCACACAGGAGGCAGCCAAACAATGAATGACTCTCTCCCATCATCAATGCCTTTCTCTCCCCTCCTCTCTGAAATCAATAAAAATATATTTAAAAAAAGAAAGAAAAAAGAATGGCATCTCTTCCTAGTGAGTCAAATCTCAGAAATGCAAAGGACTCTCTAAACAACCATGGTCTTAGGTATGGAAACACAGAGATTGATAGGCCTTCTTTCTCTTCATGTCATCAAGACTGATAAAGAAAAGACCTGGTCAATAGCATTAAGTAAAAATTATGACTTAATAAGGTAATGATTCATTCATGAATAAATATTAATAAACACATACTAATAAACTGGGCTAATTGTTATTGAAGTATTTTACATTGTTTTTCATTTGTAAGAAAAGCAATTTTGAAAATGTTTTCAAGTCCTCCATATACTACATTTGGCTAAAAAATTTCTCAATACTATATTTTCTAACTTACAAATAGTCTAAAACCAGATAGAAAATTTGGGGGAGCCAATATACCTAAATCAAAGATAAAAGCAAATATTGCCTCAACTTTTTGACCTCAAATCACTGAGTAAGATGGACTCCTCTGAACTGTATGTTCAATTTGGCAAATGGAGTCACTGCAGTTAGCTACAAAGCAAAACCAGCAGAGTGGGTATACAGGCAGCTATTAATGGGCCACCAGTGGTTTGTCCCACAGTCTCCGAGAAACTGAGAGCCCAGTAGTGGACTAGACCCTGACAGTTACTAGGCCAGCAGAGTAGTGATTACAGAGGTTGACAGATAAAAAATTCCAACAAGTTTTATCTATGATAATTATACTGGCAACTTACTATTTTAAATTTAAATGTTTGATTATGGGAAAGTTAAAATATATATAAAAATAGAACACTATAATGAACCCCATGTACCATCACTGAGTTTCAATAATTAGCCAATCATGTTTCATCTATACCTTCTACCCACTTACTGGTGCCCATATTATTCTGAAACAAGTTCTAGATCATATCATTTCACCTGTAAATATCTCAATACTAGTGGCCCGGTGCACGGATTCGTGCACATTGAAAGGAAATTAATTAGAAGAAATATTTTAATATTGCTATTCACCCTTTCTCTATAATAGAAGTGTCAGAGATGAAAGAAAATTAGTAAAATGTACATGAAAATAATATATAAATTCATTAACAAATAAACAATAACAACATGATATAACAAAGACATATGAAAACAACAAAAAGATGATGTAAAAATAACAAAAACATGATATAAAAACAACTGATAAAAAATGACTGATAAATTGATTAAACTTATTCTAATATCTCCCTGTATACCACATTAAGAGTAAAAACACTTTCAGAGTGCTTGACTAATTTCCCTTGTGATGAAGTATTTACAACTTTAGCGTCATACGCTCTTCGAACTCGAGAGAAGGCAACAAATAACTCCATTTCGTCGGAGAAATTTAGGGATAGGCAAAATTGACATGTAACACCACATGTGTTACATTCCACCACAACTGTGTTCGCTAACTGCATCCTCATTTACTTCATTTTCGCTATGAAGGCAGTTCCTATCAGCACTGGTAGTACTTGTCGATGACTGTTCTTCATACATTTTCTGTCGACGACGCCGCCTTCTTTCAGCTGCAGAGGTACGTTGTGCCAATCGTTGTTCTTCAGACATATTCTGCCGGCACCACTTTCTTTCGGCATTGTCGTCAGCAATTAGTCGGACAAGAGTCCTCTTTGCACCGTCTTTGTTCTGTGCCCCGCTGTGCTTAACAACAGAAGCATAGAGAACGATGGGCACTGGAGCTGAGGCTGGCTCCTGGCTCACAGAAACTGTAGTCGTTTTATCCACTGAATTATCGTCTTCAACTTCAGAATCCTCAATGACATCACTGATTTCCTGCCATGGCTCCAGCTCCCCCTCCTCACATTCCATGAACAGGCCTGCGTTCGTCTTGCTCCCGGTGTCCGCCAGGCTCCCGTGGTTGCCGCCGGCAGGCAGTCTGACCCGGAGAAGGCGCCGTTGCCTTAAAGAGACCTTATGTTTAAGTGGTAAACACCACTGAAGCTTGACTCTTAGCAGGGCCCCGTAGGAGCTGCCAAAGAGCAATGAGGTACTGTTGGAGCGAACCTAATAATAACCAAATAGTCCTCTTCGTGTACTTCCTAAACCTCCACACAATACTACTTCCGTTACCACTTCCGGTTCTTCCAAAGTATTGAGCTTCTCTGGGTCCGGGATAGTTCTAATCAAATCATAAACCTCTAGCGCTTTCTCTTCCATGATCCAGGGCTGCCGGTCAGCTCCCCGCTCAAAGAGGCCCGAGAGCCACAGGACCCTGCTCAGCGTCCAGGAGAGCAGCCCCGACACCCGCTTCATCCTCACGCTCCGCCATCCCTGGCGACTGTCCCACCGATTTATCAACTTCCTGGTTTCCAAATGGGCCGAGACCAACCTAAAAGTGTCCAGGGGAGCAGGGAATGGGCCTAAAGTTCTAATTTTAATCTGCTCCTGTTTGATACAATAATGCATACCACATACAGTTCCATTTGTATTGACTAAAGGAAAGAAGTTGGGGTGGGAAGAAAGAAAATATTACTTAGCGAACAAGAGAAGTGAACACTAGCCCTTATGTGAAAATCTTGGGAAGATGCTCATTGCTATTGAAAGCTTCACTTACCTCTAGCTTAGTTGATGTGACCTATCAAAGGAGTAGGTTTGTGTCAAATCAAAATGATTCCTTTTGGTGTTCCTTTCCCTCTTTTCAAATAGTGACTGATTTTATGTTGTTCCATTTGCTTAATATGTGCCTCTTCCAAATGCCCTGTTTTATATCAGAAATGAAGGGAGCTGCTCTGCTAGGGTCTCCCTCTTGGGAGGTAAATGAAATTAGCTCACATATGTCTGATTTAGGTCTTCTTCGGGAATAGTGTTCTGTGGCCCAAGATGATCAGAGGGCACAGTATTACAGATTTGGTATAAACCTGCCCATTCTGGGGAGATAGTAACATAATTCAATCTTTCTAATATATACTGCCTTTTCTGTACCAGACACTAAGTACTGTGGAAGATACAAAGATCTGACATATGGTTCCTGCAGTCCCCAACAACATTTTCAAATATCTAACACACAGTAGGAAATTACAAGTATCCCAAGCACTATGAGTTTAGAAGTTACATCCAGCTACAGTTGGAGCTGGAAGGCGGGAATGGGATCAGTTCAGTGACAATGTCATAAAGGGTTTGTAAAGATAGGACAAGGCAGGGACTCTTGAAAAGGAAAGGATAGAGAAATTGTAGGCCTCTATGCCTTAAGAGCATAGAGCAGATGGAAAAGAAGTTTTACCATTAGCTAAAGTCAAAATATTTGACTACAAGCACAATAATTAATAATCAAATAGGTTACACCTAATATGTCAATATTTTACCTCTAAACCAAGTCAGTCTAACCACAAGAAACTTATGTACAAAGAAAACTTACAAACGGGAGTGGAATTACTAAAATGCCCTGGAAAATAACACATATACACATACCTCATACAGAAAAAAGAAATATTTTTGTTTGTTTCCTAATCATAGTGAGGTGTGGGGAAAATGTTCATTTAAACTCCAGCTTCATCAATGTACAGCTATCACAGAGCTCTTTTAGGCCATCACTGTAATAATGATACAGGATGAATCCCTGGCATTTTGTTTTAAAACCCACAAATGAGACGGTAATGTGCCCAGCTGCAGCTCCCTTCCTGAATTTCAGAAGCTCTGGGTGTCGCACACATGCAGCTCTGTATCACTTCACACAAAAGACTGGCAACTGGCCAAGAAGCCTCTGTGTGGTATATATTCCCCAAGGTTTAAGAACTGCCATTTTATTACAATTAGCCATAAAACGACATGTACTTTTAGGACATTATCCCAATATAAAACAAATTCATTTCAAATTTATTTAACAAAGTTATTCCTCCAAAATGCAATATATAAAGACAGTAAAGTATATAACCTATATTTTTAAAGAGACCTATAATTATAATTCCATTCCATTAAGATAATTCTAAGATAATTCTTAAAATTTCCTCAGATTACTATTTCCTTATAATCTTACCAACAGCGAGAAAGCCCACCACACAGAGATTTAACTGTATTTGTAAACTTTTCCATAAGCAGTTCATGCACATTGCTAACTAAAAATCAAGATGAATGAATGTTTTAACATCTCGTACATGTAGGTTGACATGACCAACAACAATGAATGTGAGATAGATACCTCAAGAATGATCTTATTTTCTGCTGCCTTACAACCCTATAGAAACGCATGGTTCTATCAATTAGGTTGCTACATCATTCTAGTATGTAAGTTTTCTGAGAAAAAGGGGGGAAAAATAAAGAAAACAAACACTTCAACAGCTTGGCTAATACTTAACTTTCATAGAAAGGAGTGTTTTTTTGTTGTTTTTTTAAAAATATATTTTATTGATTTTTTTACAGAGAGGAGGGGAAAGGGATAGAGAGCCAGAAACGTCGATGAGAGAGAAACATCAATCAGCTGCCTCCTGCACACCCCCCACTGGGGACATGCCCGCAACCAAGGTACATGCCCTTGACCGGAATCGAACCTGGGACCCTTGAGTCCACAGGCCGATGCTCTATCCGCTGAGCCAAACCGGTCAGGGCAGAAAGGAGTGTTTTACAAGAGCAAATAATAAACTGAGCACTAGCCTTTGTGTGAAAAGCTTGGGGAGATTTTCATCTTTATTGAAATCTTCATCTACCTCTAGCTTCTCTTTCTCCCGTGGTTGGACATCTTCCACACAAAGGATCACTGATATATTAGTGATCTGAATGACTGAACCTTAAGATGTTATATTCAACAGTCACAAGTTAATAACGTTAAACCTGTCAAAATTTAAGACTTAGGAAGCCAACTGACCTTTTTTTCCTCCTTTTTATGGACACCTTTCTACAATACAACTATCAACTAAAGATGATGTAGAAAGGATTAGCACACAACTTCGGTAGAAAGTGTGAATTCAACATATTTGGAGTTTAAATTTCCACCCTGCCTAGTACCACTTCATATGACAGTCCAGGGCTATACGAGAAAAACAAACACATACAAAAACCTTCCAAAGAAATCCTTTAACTGGCCTTTCCCACTTCAATGTCAAAAACCTTTTGAATTGAGTAAACTGATTAAAACAAGAATTTTTCATCATAATTTTCTAGTCAAGGAAAGAAATTTGTTTCACACCAAAGTTAAAATTGCAAAATACACTGACTTTCTAAGGATATGGATTGTTAAACATCACTATAATCTAAATAACCTAGATCTAAGTAGTTCTAAAAAGAGACACTTAACTTTATTGTCATTTATATGAAAATCTCCCCCTAAAGGATTTGATATTTTAAAAAATAGCTACACATGAAATTTCTGACATTCATCTGCAGAGGAGTAGGAGAATGGAGCTATTCTGGGAGAGGGGACACGGTCACAGTAGTTTTTCATACAAAGAAATTAAATTTTTAGGGATTATGTAACAAAATGTTAACTTGCACCGTAGAAACATGGTTTTGTATCATATTCTTCAATTAAAAACAAAATAAGGAAAAAAGGAATTGTAATGAACAACAAAGAAATAGATACTTTTCATTTTCCTAAAAATTACTGGGATAGCCAAGAACATAAGGTAGGAAAGAAGAGGGGGCTAGAAGTTGAAAGGAACAATGCAAAGTAAAAGCTAAGTGAATAGGATAGCCATTTTCTGATGGCTCCAGGCCCATGAGTGAATGCTAACAGAACTAAAGGAGGTGTTGGCAGTAGCAACTGGCTTAGAGATTGGTGAGGAAGGGGAGCGAGGAAATGAAAAAACACTTGCACACTCATAGAAAGAATTATCATTTCCAGGAAAATATTAATACTTACCAGTATGTACTGTAACTACTACAATCCATACACACTGTGTGCTGAGCTTTATCTTGTTTTTCTGATTTCTTATGGTTGGTTAAGGGTACTTGTGCATCTTCATAATGCTTCTTTGCATGGCCATTCACATACCTTACAAAAACCAAATGAAAAATTATTTTAATCTAAATATTGCTTTGGAAGTTAAAGTAGTAGGAGATGATGATAAAATTAGATGGTAAACAAACCAGAATAAGAAAGAATTCCTCCTTATAAGAGCATTCAATCATTTAGTTATTTATTAAGTTGAATACTTAAAATATGCTCCTTTTTCTGCAAATATGACAACCAACTTTTAATTACAGCAATATACAAGGTAATCAATGGTTGACTATAGTCATAAATATTTTGTAACACTTTCCAACTCAGATTTAGTAAATCACTGTATTACAGAAAGCAGAATGAAACAGTTTGAAATAAGTGTTCATATGCACCCAAATTCATCTCCACTTTCACCTAAATACTGTACAATGCTGTAACTAACCACAACTGTGAAGGCCCTTATAAAACAAAACCTCCCAGTACCTAAAAAAGCAGCCAATTTGTAGAAAGCAAGGCCTAATTGAAAACTCTGAACCGTCAAAACAAATGTTGGTTAAATGGTACCAAAATAAACATGCTCAGAGTTAAGGTGACATTTTTGTCATGAGGCACCTTAATTGTACCAGGAGCAACACTTACCTTGTGGTAAGTAGGAAAGATCAACTTCAAGCCCAGCCTCTCCATCCCATAAAGCTGGAAGTGACAAAAGCACTACTAATCTCAACTCAAAATTTGATCATGTTGTTTTCCCATTTTTTCATTGAAGTAAACATAACCAACATTTGTATGTAGTACATGAGTCCTCTGTCCACAAAAGTGGATTAAAGTGAATTTTTAAATAAAATAATGGTTAAGAGTATAAACTCAAAAACTAGACTGCCTGAGTTCAAAAGTAGGCTTTGTCCACATGCAGTCCATATGAGTTTGGATGAGTCATGTAACCTCTCTGTACTTATGTTTCTCATCTGTAAAATGGAGATAACAGTGCTCAGATCTCATACACCAAGCATGTCAAACTCATGGCCCACAACAAATATTTTTGCGGCCAAGCCAATATAATGGTATGTAAGAAATGTTTTAATAAAAATTTCGTAACTTAATTTTTACAATATCCTGTTATGCATAATTAATAACGAACTACAATGTTCGCTAATGACTGATTACTATAATCGTGTTGCATTCATTTCCCTTACGTGCTTTATGTACAGGCGTACCATTTCTCTCCACTAATACTAGCAGCAAATATTTTAGCAGCTGATTGTCACGTCATTAGTTTTGGGCTAACTTGTTTGGTGTGCGCAACAGGAAATACATCGCTTTCGGAGAACAAGAAAAATAGGTTTATTTGCATTACGCTTGTTAATTTGTACAGTTATTCAGTGTCTGGTAAGTTAATGTTCAAAAAAATATTACTTTTTATTAAAATGTCCTATTATTTTATGTTAACGATTACCCATTTATTTCAGCCCTTTGTATTCAGCATGTCTCTATCAAAATAAACCTATGTTTCTATGAAAATTGAAGCTTTTGTTTTTTTATGGCCCACATAAACTTAAACCTCATTTGGCCCTTGTTAGCCTTTGAGTTTGACATGCTTGTCATACACTGTTAAGTGATTAAATTAAATAATGCATGGCTCAGAATGCATGCATGAATAAGTATTAGTAATTATTTTATTCATGTTTTCCTTTATATGTTTAACTACTATTTATTCAGAATCCAAACAGCATAATTATTTAAAAAGTGGTAATGTTAAGCACATACTTTGAGATGACATATTGCACAGTTTAAGAAACACCCAATATTTAATTAAAAAGGTAAACACCAAGATGTAATATAGGCTTAAAAACTAACCAGCTCAATTTCTAATGTTTATATATATTTATTCTGTGCCATGAAAAGAATAATATTTATGAGTGCCTTTGAAATCAAAGAAAAGGTAATACTGAACAATAATAATAAAGGCATTACTACTTGAAGTCTTTGAAAACTGATTATTTGTACATTGTACATATGGTTCATCTGGCCACCACACTGTGGTCTCCAAATAGACTAGACTAGAGGCCCGGTGCACGAATTTGTGCACCAGTGGGGTCCCTCGGCCTGGCCTGTGGGATCGAGCTGAAACCAGGTCTCCGACATCCCCCGAGGGGCCCCAGATTGCGAGAGGGCACAGGTCAGGGCAAGGGACCCCACCAGTGTACGATCGGGGCTGGGGAGGGACTCAGGAGGTTGGCCAGCCAGGGAGGGACCACAGTAGGGCTCCAGGGCATGTCCAGCCCATCTCGCTCAGTCCTGATTGGCCGGATCCCAGCAGCAAGTTAACCTACTGGTCAGAGCGTCTGCCCCCTGGTGGTCAGTGCACATCATAGCAAGAGGTTGAGTGGCCTTAGCATATCATTGGCATATTACACTTTGATGGGTTGAATGGCTGACCGGTTGACCGGACACTTAGCATATTAGGCTTTTATTATATACTACGTTTAAATGATTACTGTAAATGTCAGTGATAAAGAAAGAAATGTATTACTGCCAATATTAAGATTAGCAATGTTTTGGCTAATACTCAAATATATCAATCAGATGTTAACAGTTTTGTATAAAAAAATGGCTAATATAAAAATAAGTATTTCCCTCAACTAGTTTTAGATTTTAACTAGACAATTTGGTCTAAAAAGGAAAATGTTAATATTTGTCACACATTTCTAACAACAAGCACAAAAATTTTTTAGATAACTTAAATGGGATGGTATTATGAAGGCCAATAAATATATAACTCAAATATGCTGATAAACTTGTTTCCTAGTTGAAAAATATTCAATTTAAGACTTCCCTACAGACAAGTGGTCTAAAATTATTATAATCAGAATCCGTGGCAATCAACACATAATAAAAGGGAATTAACCAATCAGCTATGTAAAATGAAAATCCAAATGCAGGCTACTCTCACCTGTTTAATCTACTTAATCATATTTTTCTGCAACTATATAAAATATTTAAATTTAAGATTGCTTGCAAGTGGAAACAGACTACCTGCATAGTCTAGGAAATTTTCAATTTATTTTCTCAAAACCTGCTTAGAGAATTGTTTATTGTTTGCTATTAAGAACATTAATATCTCCAATTTTTTAGTTTGTCAGGTCTTTTTGTTGGCATATGACCTTCAAGATTTAGGTTGTAGAGCACTATGAGACAACTGGAGAACAGAACTATATAAATTTTATTGCATTATAATTCTCACCTCTCAAAATCTAGGAGAGGAATCTGTCTCTTCAAGTGCAGAATTTAAGTGCTTGTACATTTCTTCTGTTTTAAAAAAGTGTTATCTGTACAAAGTATTTTCAGGCTCCCCAAATCCTAGAGATTTCAAAACCACAACAGCCAAAATTAAGAAAGATATGCAGTTAACATTTTCCAAAGGTACTCTTAAGTGTACATGGAAAAAAAAAATACTAAATTTCAGGGTTCAAAATGTAAAAAATCAAGTTAACTGAACAAAGATGCTCTCTTCATGCAATGAGGGTTTTAAAATAACAATGGGGAAACAGTCCTAATAAATACAATATAGATTTCAGCCTGTGTGACTTAGTATAATTTCCCATCTCCTGCTGCTAAGCTTTTAACTCTGAAGCAAATTCAAAGTGGATTTTTTAAACTACAAGAACAATAGATATAAATGTGCCACTGCCAGACTAAAGGAACACAAAGGTTGATATTTGAGTTTGTGTCAAAAGAAAAGAGTTACTAAAGTATTTTAGTAACATCATTTTAAAACCAAGAACTGGGAGGAAATGCTCAGGCTTCAACCGGGATGGGGTGGGGGTGTGGAATTAGGTCCCTGGAAAACAAAAATATCTTAATGGAACAATGAAACATTTGATACATCTTAGAAATTAACTATGAACTCCACAGTGAGAACATTTTCAAGGGAATTCCTTTAGCTATAAATATTTTAGTGTTGCTTTTTCTTTCTTTTTTTTCTTCAGAAGAATAATGTAATACCTGGGATTTGAATCAAAAGTCAGGAAATTAGGTGGAGATGGGGTAGGTGAAACAAACTGGGCCATGTGCTGATGATTGTTGAAGCTGGGTGATGAAAATATGGGGTTCAATTATACTATCTCTCTCCTTTTGTGTATGTTTAAATTCACCCTAATAAAAGGTTTAAAAAACAACCATGAGGTAAACTTTTATTTAAATACTAGAGGCCCGATGCACGAAATTAGTGCACGGGTAGGGTCCCTAGGCCTGGCCAGCGATCAGGGTGGATCGGGTCCTTTCAGCTGCCAGCTGGGGCCTTCCTTCCCTGGCTGCCAGCTGGGGTCTACTTTCCCCAGCTGTTGGCTGCCAGCCGGGGTCCCCCTTCCCTGATGGCCAGCTGCTGGCTGGGGCCTACCTTTCCCAGCTGCCAACTGCTGGCCAGGGCCTTCCTTCCTTCTGCACTGCCCCCTGATGGTCAGTGTATGCCATAGCAAGCGATCGGTCTCCCGGTTGAACTCCAGTGGGGACAATTTGCATATTAGGCTTTTATACATACATAGAAGATGTGAAAGTTCCCACATATCATCTTTTCAATCAAATATTACTAGGTTTAGGTTATCTTGATCATCAAATGAATTCTGAGTATCAATATAAAGGATTTCCCCCCCCTAGATTTTCCTTAGTTGTACCACTGGGGGGGAAAAAACCCAACAGGTTATATGGGGACAGATAAACTCTACAGAGAATTACACATTATGATTATGCAATGGTGCTAAATAAATCCAAATCAATAAACCGTTAACATAAAGCTTAAAAGCAAACTGAAAAATGCAAGTAGGGAAGCAAAGTAATAAGAATGTCACCTACCTTCCACAATGGACACTTGAACAAGTCAAACAGACCCAGGGGCTTTTGTTGGATCGGCACACTAATAAAAAGAAAAATACACAATATACCACTTGTACATGTTAATTCTCAATTTTTCCCCTAATCCGTAATGTCATATCCTATGATTCAGTTGTGAATTCAACGGCAGCGTAGGCGTACTGAGCTCATAGATCCCTGCCCTGGGAGAGCACTGACACAAAGAGACAGCCTAATTAGTTCTACTGAGAAGAACGTAAATGCACATACTCAGCAGCTGCTCATTTAATTGTTGACTCAAATAGTTTAATTACTAGTTAAATGCATATTTACTTTTTTCCATTATTACTTATTCCTTTTACCAGTCTGACAAAATTGATAGTCTATTTTCTCATAGCATTTTTAAAATTTTAAATTTATCTTTCACTAAAAGCATTTTTAAGTCTAATATTTAATCACATGTCTTTGCCATGTAGATGACATACTATACTATTATAAATGACAACTTTCCAGTTTATTTACCAAAGGTATACCTAAGGATACAATTAAGAACACTAAACCCAATTCTTCCCAAATCAATGTCTGTTACATAAAATATAACTCTAAATATGACAACTGCATTTAATTCTTGCTGAGAGTGTAATCAGAACATTAATTATTTTAGTTTAAGTATTATGGAGTGAGGAAAGCTAACAGGGTTATGAATATTTTAAAAATATTAATTACAATTTTGCTTGCTGTTTATTCAATTTTTTTTCAAAAAGCCCAACCAACATAACTAGCCCAATATTTTCAAAATATTGAAAATCAATAGCCCAATGATTTTCAAAAGGGAAGGAATATAAAAATCACCTGGGAAGATTTTTCAAAACATATATGTTCTACTGGGGCAGAAGGAACATGTATTTTGAGAAAAGCAGCTTCCCAGATAACTGCTTAATAATACAACCCCTTGAGAACCACTAGTTAGCCTCCTAGGAGCATGGGAGGGGCAGCACAGCACAACCACACACTCAGGATTACAGTAAATCCATAGTCTGGCATATAATATGTGTTCAATAAACATTTGTTGATCAACCAAAAGACTTGTATGCATGCATATAAGCATAACCAATGGACACAGACAATAGGGGGGTCAGGGCCTGTGCTGGGAGGTGGGAGCGGGCTAGGAGAGGTCAATGGAAGAAAAAGGAGACATATTAATACTTTCAACAATAAAGAATTAAAAATAATAATAATAAACATTTGTTGAAAGTTTAAATTTCTTAGTTTAAAATACCAAGCTCTTCCAAAACCTGGTCCCTGCCTTACTGCTCTTGCCTTATCATACATTACAACAGGCCTTTCTCACTGTTAAGAAAAATTAACCAGACCTAACTGGTTTGACTCAGTGGATAGAGCATTGGCCAGAGGACTGAAGGGTCCCTGGTTTGATTCTGGTCAAGGGCAAGTACCTTGGTTGCAGGCTCAATCCTGTAACCAATCAATGTGTCTCTCTCACATCGATATTTCTCTCTCTGTCTCTCCCCCTCCTTTCTACTCTCTCTAAGAATCAATGTAAAAAATATCCTTAGGTGAGAATTAACAAAACAAAAAAAAAACAGAAAGAAAGAGAAGAAAAATTACCCAAAATGGAGAATAAGGTGAATCAAGAACTGTAAACCCTTCAAATGTATAATGAAACATTTTTAATAAGTCCTCCTAAAGACATTTTATTATAATGCCACTAGGAGTCCAATGCATGAAATTCATGCAAGGGGCTTGGCCTGTGCAGCCCCGGCTTCATCGGGAAAGTCGTCCGGAAGGTCGTTCAGCCATCCAGTCTAATTAGCATATTACGCTTTTATTATAATAGACTAGAGGCCCGGTGCACAAAAATTTGTGCACTCGGGGGGGGGGGGGTCCCCTCAGCCCAGCCTGTGCCCTCTCGCAGTCTGGGACCCCTCAGGAGATGACCACTTGCTGGCTTAGGCCTGCTCCCCAGGGGATTGGGCCTAAGATGGCAATCAGACATCCCTCTGGCAGCCCGGCAGCCCTCGGGGGAATGTCCACTTGCCAGCGGGGAGCAGGCCTAAACTGCAGTCGGACATCCTTAGTGCTGCTGAGGAGGCAGGAAAGGCTCCCACCACCACCGCTGTACTGGCAGCCATCAGCCTGGCTTGTGGCTGAGCAGAGCTCCTCCCATGTGAAAGCGCCCTGACCACCAGAGGGCAGCTCCTGCATTGAGCGTCTGCCCCTTGGTGGTCAGTGTGTGTCATAGTGACCAGTCATTCCCAATCTTTCTGCTGTTAGGGTCAGTTTGCATATTACCCTTTTACTATATAGGATAGAGGCCTGGTGCATGGGTGGGGGCCGGCTGGTTTGCCCTGAAGGATGTCCCGGATAAGGGTGGGGGTCCCTCTTGGGTGCCTGGCCAGCCTGGATGAGGGGATGATGGTTGTTTGCAGCTGGTCACACCCCCTTCAGAGTGGGGGTCCCCACTGGGGTGCCTGGCCAGTCTGGGTGAGGGGCTGAGGGCCGTTTTCAGGCTGGCATGCGACTGAAGCTCCCAACCTCTCCTTTTTTTCTTTTGTATTCTGGGATTTATTTACCTTCTATGGCTGTCACTGGAGCTGAGGGCTGGCTTTGGCTCTGAGGCCGGCTCCAGCTTCAGGCCTCGGCTGCTGAAAGCAGGTATCTGGGATTTATTTACCTTCTATAATTGAAACACTGTTGCAGCTCCAGCTCCGAGGCCAGCTGGCTGAAAGCAGGTATCTGGGGTTTGTTTAGCTTCTATAATTGCAACATTGTTTCTTAGAGTGCAGCTCAGAGCCCGGCAGCGGCAGGCGGGAAATCTTGGCTTCCTCCATCGCCAGGGCAACCAAGCCTCCTGTTCGCTTCAGCTGCCTGGCTGCCGGCCGCCATCTTGGTTGGCAGTTCATTTGCATATCACCCTAATTAGCCAATGGGAAGCGTGTCGGAGGTACGGTTAATTACCCTATTTGTCTTTTATTAGATTAGATTGCTTGACCTGTTGTTTACTATAGATTAGGAACCAAATTCTACTAAGTTAAGGTAAATTTGTAGATTTTTTAAAAAATATATTTTATTGATTTTTTACAGAGAGGAAGGGAGAGGGATACAGAGTTAGAAACATCAATGAGAGAGAAACATCGATCAGCTGCCTCCTGCACACCCCCTATTGGGAATGTGCCTGCAACCAAGGTACAGGCCCTTGACTGGAATCGAACCTGGGACCCTTCAGTCCGCAGGCCGACGCTCTATCCACTGAGCCAAACCAGTTAGGGCTGTAGATTTTTATTCAGTAGAGATAATTTGTCCAACAGGATTCAAAGGTTTTACTTCCCTGTAGGACATGAACCAATTTTGTACCTAGTTAACAATTTATTTAAATGTTCTTTCTTTAGTGTCAACATACACTCAATTCCTCAAATGCTTTTGGAATCAGCTTTACCATCCTGCTGTTTCCCTAATACTGAGTTAAATAAATCTATGACATATGGTCATTCTATATTTGTCTGGGAGGAATGGAGTGGACAAGGAAGAATAAAAGAGCACAGTGATATTCTGACCAACAGGGCTCTATTTTTAATAGTTTTATATTGATATTTAGAGAAAGAGGAAAACAAGAGGGAGAGAGAAACATCTACATGAGAGCACAACATCAATGGCTGTCTCCTGCATGCACCCCAACAGGGATCAAGTCACAACCCTGGCATGTGCTCTTGATTGGGAATCAAACCAGCAACCTCCTGGTGCACTGGATGACCCTCAACCAACTGAGTCACACATGGCCCAGAGCTCTAACTATTCTTGAAAATGAACGCTTTGAATGTAAAACCCCTTTCCAGTTAGCCAAAGGCCCTACCTTTCTTTAGGGTAACTGACACATTTACATTCATTGCCAGGGCCATCCTAAAGGTATCTGAGTTTTTTACTCAGTTGGGTCCAATTTTGTTATGTTTTTGTAAGCTACATGACAGAAAGGCTAAGAAGGATACCTGCCAAACTGCTAACAATTATTTCAGGCAGGTACATGAGAAAACTGTTTGTGGAGGGAAACTGTTGGCTTTTCATTTGTACACTCCTGTGGTACTGGATTTATATCAACAAGAAGATGATGTATTTATAGTTTGAAAAGAAAGTCCTAAAAAGTATATTTTTAAAAAGGAAAATAACCCTATCTGGTTTGGCTCAGAGGATAAAGCATCAGCCTGTGGACTGAAGAGTTTCAGGTTCAATTCCAATCAAGCGCACATGCCTGGGTTGCAGGCTCAATCCCCAGTAGAGGGTGTGCAGGAGGCAGCCAATCAATGATTCTCTCTCATCACTGATGTCTGAATCTCTCTTCCTTCCTTTCTGAAATCAATAAAAATATATTTAAAATAATAAAGTAAAAGAAAAATAAATTAGAAAATAGCTTACATATTCATGGTTTGGGATATAATTTGCAGAATTGAAAAACTACAAATATTAGAGTTTTGTTCCTACAGCAAATCTCTTTTTTTTTTTTCTCTTAGTAAATAGTAAGAAACCCTGTAACTCAATCTGGGAAAAAATAACTGTTGAAGTTTAATATCATTCTCAGATAATTGTTATAATACTAACTATGGGCCCAATTTTTTAAAAATATATTTTATTGATTTTTTACAAAGAGGAAGGGAGAGGGATAGAGTTAGAAACATCGATGAGAGAGAAACATCGATCAGCTGCCTCCTGCACACCCCCCACTGGGGATGTGCCCGCAACCAAGGCACATCCCTTGACTGGAATCAAACCTGGGACCCTTCAGTCCACAGGCTGACGCTCTATCCACTGAACCAAACCAGTTAGGGCTGGGCCCAATTTTTTAACTACCTAGAGTTCTTTTTAATTATGAAATATTTTTTTATTATTTTAAATGAAGGGAAAGAAATCTACAGCTAAATCACTATTACTTTGATGCGTTTCCTACAGAGTGTTCCTTTTCCCCCTTTATAGTTGTAAATATACACACAATACATAAAATTTTATAATCTAACTATTGGCCCAGTGCACGGATTCCTGTACATTGAAAGGAAATTAATTAGAAGGTTGCTGGCAGGGCAGGACTGGGCAAGATGAGCCAGACATGCCTGGAGCCAACCTACAGCAGTCCCTCCCCGGCCAGCCACACCTGGGGCGGTGCCATGGCTCAAAGGGCATCTGCGGAGTGAGCAGGGTCCCTCTGGCAGGTGGGGTCCCTCAGCCTGGCCCTCGGGATTGGCCAAAACCAGCTCTCCGACATCCCCCAAGGGGTCCCAGAGTGTGAGAGAGCACTCTGCAAAGTTGCTGTCATACAGGATGTGGAATGCAAATGCAAGTGTGCAGTAAACCAGATTCGGGGCCGACAGTGCCCCAGCAACAACATAACCCATGACCCAAGGTGGAATCGTGCGGCCCTGCAAGGAATTGGGCTCCCTCCTCTCTGGTTCTGGGGTGCGTCACCTGAAAACCACCGCTGCCAAGTCACTGCGGCTTAGCAGTAAACCAGATTCAGGCTGACAGTGCCCTAACAACATAACCCACGGTCGAAGGGGAATCGCGGGGCCCCACGAGGAATTGGGCTCTTTCCTTTCTGGTCCCGGGGTACATCACCAAAAAAGCACCACTGCCAAGTCACCGGAGCTCGGCAGCTCCTGCGTTGAGCATCTGTCCCCAGTGGTCAGTGCATGTCATACCTACCAGCCGGTTGGCCAGTTGCTTAGCCTTTTATGTATATAGACTGGTGGCCCGGTGCACAAATTTGTGCACATTATAAGAAAATTAATTAGAAGAAATATTTTAATATCTCTATTCACCCTCTCTCTATAATAGAAGTGTCAACCAAATTCACGATCTACAATGGCAGATTGAAAGGTGTTCAATTGGCGCCAGCGAGAGCTTTATATGCATCGTGCATGCAAGAGTCAACTTAGTCTTTTATAAATATAGAATAAACTTGCTTAATTAGAATTGCTTTCTGATTTAGCTAAACTTTTTCCAGCCCAGTGAAGCACCCCAACTTCTCTTTCAGGTAATTGTCAGCAACACAGCAGTAAATAGCAACACAAAGCAGATTATTATTGTAGATCATGCAGGGAGAACAAAGGGTAAAATATTTAACTGCAGCAGTGTTTGACTATATTCTGTGCAGTGAGAAAACCTGAAGTCATTTTCAAGGTCCAACAGTTCTTCTTTTCAGTCGGATCAAGTTTCTAAGCTTTCAAAATCTCCATTTTCTGACTAATGAAAAGAAAATAGGATTCCACCAAGTCTCCTATCTACCTACTCCAGGACTTCTGTGAGGATCAAATGAGATGAAGCACAGGAAAACGCTTCACAGACATTTGGTTAAAGTGTAAAATGTTTGCACCTGGGTATAAAGCAATTCATGTTCCTGGGCTGAAGAAACTCCAAGGAGGCTAATTGCTAGGGAGAGGAAGCTGGGTATTGCTATGTGATGTCATTACCCAGCGCCCTCAGTGACCATTTCTGGGCTAGGCTGGGTTGTGGGCCGCATTTTGTGCTATGGGGTCTTGGCAGCATTGGCTACGATTTGGTGGGATGTTGCTCTGGGGTGGTGGTGGGGCCTGTGTCCCACTTGGGGGAAGCTGAGTGTTGCTTTGTGGGCACCAGGTCTGCCTTGCCACTTATTGTTAAATGGCCTGTCACTAGGGAAAGGAAGCTGGGTGTTGCTATGTGACATCATTACCCAGTGCCCACTACCAATGTTTCTGGGCTGGGCTGGGCTATGGGCCGCATTTTGCACCATGGGTCTCGGCAGAGTCAGCTGTAATTTGGTGGGCTATCACTCCAGAGTGGTGGCGGTGCCTGTGTCCCACTTGCAGGAAGCCGAGTGTTGCTTTGTGGACGCCAGGTCCGCGTTGCTGTTTCTGTATAAATGGCCAGTGTGTGTCATGGCAGCTCCTGCATTGAGCGTCTGTCCTCTGGTGGTCAGTGCACGTCATAGCTACCAGTCAGACAGACACTTAGTATATTAGCCTTTTATATATATACTAGAGGCCCGGTGCACAAAAATTTGTGCACTGGGGGGGAGGAGAGGGGTTCCTCAGCCCTGCCTGTGCCCTCTCGCAGCCTGGGACCCCTCGGGAGATAACGACCTGCTGGCTTAGGCCTGCTCCCGGGTGGCAGAGGGCAGGCCCAATCCCTAGGTGCAGCCCCTGGTCGGGCTCAGAGCAGGGCCGATTGGGGAGTTGGGGCGCCGCCCCCTGTCGTGCAGAGCAGGGCGGATCGGGAGGTTGTGATGCCACCCCCAGTCACGCTCAGGGTAGGGCCGATTGGGGGGTTGGGGCACCGCCCCGTCACACTCAAGGCAGGGTCGATGGGAAGGTTGCGGCGCCACCCCGTCACGCACAGAGCAGGGCCAATCAGAGGGTTGGGGTGCTGCCCCCTGTCATGCACAGAGCAGGGCCAAACAGGGGGTTGGGGCGCTGCCCCCTGTCACTCACAGAGCAGGGCCCATCAGGAGGTTGAGGAGCTCCCCCCTGTCACTCACAGAGTAGGGCCGATAGGGGAGTTGGGGCACCGCCCCCTGTCACACACAGAGCAGGGCGGATCAGGGGATTGGGGCGCCGCACCCTGTCACACTCAGGGCAGGGCTGATGGGGAGGTTATGGCTCTACCCCGTCACACACAGAGCAGGGCCCGTGGGGGCGGGGGGGTTGGGGCGCCGCCCTCTATCACCCACAGAGCAGGGCCAATCAGGGGGTTGTGGAGCCACACCCTGTCACAGACAAAGCCGCAGGGTGATCAGGGGGTTGGGGAGCTCCCCCCTATAAGGTACAGAGTAGTGCTGATCAGGGTGTTGGGGCGCCTTCCCCTGTCACGAACAGAGCAGGGCGGATAGGGAGGTTGTGGTCCCGCCCCCTGTCACACACAGAGCCGCAGGGCGATCAGGGGGTTTGGGCTCTGCCCCGTCACGCTGATCCCGGTGCTGGGAGGCCTCGCGGCTCCTCTGATCCCGGTGCTGGGAGGCATATTACCCTTTTACTATATAGGATAGAGGCCTGGTGCACGGGTGGGGGCCGGCTGGTTTGCCCTGAAGGGTGTCCTGGATCAGGGTGGGGGTCCCCACTGGGGTGCCTGGCCTGCCTGGATGAGGGGATGATGGCTGTTTGAAGCTGGTCACACACTCTTCAGGGTAGGGGTCCCCACTGGGGTGCCTGGCCAGTCTGGGTGAGGGGCTGAGGGCTGTTTTCAGGCTGGGACTGAAGCTCCCAACTGCTCCTTTTTTTTTTTATTATTCTGGGCCAGCTTTAGCTCTGAGGCTTGGCTCCAGCTCTTAGGCCTCTGCTGCTGAAAGCAGGTATCTGGTTTGTTTGGGTTCTATAATCGAAACACTATTTCAACTCCAGCTCTGAGATCCCGGCTGGCTGAAAGCAGGTTTCTGGGGTTTTGTTTAGCTTCTATATTTGTAACAATGTTTCAAACTGTAAGCTCAGAGGCTGGCAGCGGCAGGCTGGGAACGTTGGAGTCCTCCATCACTGAAGCAAGCAAGCCTCATGTTCACTTCAAGCTGCCTGGCTGCCGACCGCCATCTTGGCTGGCAGTTAATTTGCATATCGCCCTGATTAGCCAATGGGAAGGGTAGCAGAGGTATGGCTAATTACCATGTTTCTCTTTTATTAGATAGGATAGATTGTTTCACTATCGGTATATTGAATGCATTTCTTCTAAAAAATATATTTTTATTGATTTCAGAAAGGAAGTGTGAGGCAGAGAGAGAAACATCAATGATGAGAGTCATTGATTGGCAGCCTCCTGCCCACCTGCTACTGGGGAGTGAGCCTGCAACCAGGGCATATGCCCTGACCAGTAATTGAACTCTGACCTCCTGGCTCATAGGTCCACACTCAACCACTGAGCCACACTGGTGGGGCTGAATGCATTTCTTCATGTTTTTGAATTTAGAACAATGTATTCTAAATCTAGTCTAGATTATCTCAGAAAGTTTTATTAATATTTCAATTTCTTAATTTTAAGTTTTTAAAAAAGTACCCTAAGGCTGAGGGGAGGAAGGAGTGAGGAGTAACTGTTTAATAGGTCTGAGGTTTATTTTGGGGTGATGAAAATGTCTTGAAACTAGATAGAAGTGGTGGTTGTAGATTTTACTAAGCGTCACTGAATTGTGCACTTTGAAAGGGTTAATGTTATGTTATATGAATTGCACCTCAATAAAATAAATATAAGTAGATAAATAAGTATTTAAGACAGGAAAGAGGAGTGACAATAAAAGAGAATATTGACTTTCAAAAACATTGGAAACAAGTAACTATACCTTTTAATAAATCTCAAAAAAGATATTCTGAATCAAGATACCCAATTTCTTCTATCATAAACATTTATAATAAGAGAGTGAAGACTTATTAAGTCTTAATAAGAGAGTAAGGGAGGTGGTCTTGGCTATTTAAAGGATAGTCCTCTGAAGGCTTAATACTTTCACACTGGAAAAAACATTTGAAGGCTGAGTTATAAAAAATAGGGTACGATAGGCATTCTAAAGCCATATATTGCATTGATTTGGGGAATATTCTCTCTGTCTATACACACCTTATCTCTCTGTCTATATAATGTACTAAAGACAATTATAAAATAGAATGAAAAATACTGGCTTTAAATTAACCTAATTCTCAATAATTATGAATAGAACAGGTCATAGCATGAATAAAAGATACATATAATCTTAAAGTCATTTATTTTAATCACCTTAAGGGGAAATAATTTAAAAAGGCAGTCTCAATTTATAGACAGATGAGTTCAAAAGTTTATCTGTAGGATGAACCTGTTTCCCATGGGAACAGTATTAGAGGTGCCCAGGCTCTTCTGTAAAACTCTAAATGAACCATAACATAACTGAATTTTTATAAATATATGATAGAATAAAATCATAATCCCTAAAATAGTTTATGCTCTAAATTTACTATGTATTCAGTATGACATAAAAATATTAAACTGAAGGTTTATTTTAAAATTTGTAAGTGCTAGTATTAGAAAGAGAGTAATCTGGATGGAAAGTTGTAGAAGTTCAAAAGATAAGTTTGAGAATTTATATACTCTTTTTATTACACCTAATTACATTTCAAGGTCATTTGAATTTGCAGTGTATTTCTCACACTGTTCCACTTGGCCACAGCAGGGTCATTGGACCTCATAAACAGAGAATTGTCTTCTTTCACTGAGATTATAAAATTTCTTTAAAGTTACTCTCTCCTCCAGCAATCTCTCATTGGCTTCAATTCTTCCAAACCCAAGTTCAGTGTCTCTTCTCTCAGTCTCTGGACATCTCAGCCTGAAGGTTGGCACTACCGGGGCTCCCTCCACTATTATTCTCCTTCAGGTATGGCTGCAGAACCTTCCTCTGGCCCACCTCTCACCCCAGCCACAAGCTCTGCAAGGTGTCAGCAGGCCTCTTTGGAAGAAGTGGAGAATCTTGATCCTCTCCTAAGGCCATTCTCCAGAAGGTAGAAGCTGTTAACACATGCAGAGTAGGGCAGAGGGGTGGAGGAGCACAGGCCTCTAAAACCTGCTCACTCTCAGGTCTTCTTCCTAAAGCCCCCCAAAATGTTAATCCTCAGGAACCAGGGGCACAGAGGCAGAGGGGAGGCATCCAAGTGATCTAGAAACCAAAGTGGTTTTCCGCCCTACTAGTTCTGGGAAAGGGAATTATAGTGTGCTCCTCTATCAAGAGAGAAAGAAGGGCAGAAAACTAGGGAGTCTGGCGCTTAACACATTAAGTGCCCAGCCTGTTTTGTCTTCCAGACAGAAAGTATAGTGTCAGTCACCAATGACTGACTGGGTGCTTAACGTGTTAAAGGAACCTATTTATACAGGGGTATTTTCAGGTTGTGTTCAGGAGACAAAGAGTTCATAAGACAAAATGGCATGGACACCAAATATAACATTCTTTCCACATAACCAATAATCTTCAAAATCCTTCGTATTCACTACATAGAACCTAGTAATATAGACTACATTTGATATTCAAGGCCTATCAAGGATTCTCCTAGAATTCTAAAAAAATATTTATAAAATATGATGCACTTAAGGTTTATGATACAACTTAGTCACTGTCTCTACACAGAAAACAGTTCAAGCACACAGCACTAACAGGCAAGCCATTTATAGTGCATCCATTATTGAACAGTTGCTGCAACTGGGAGAGAGGCCCTTTATCAAGAATGCAAAAGGTGAGGATCTGATGACCTGGATTTTAGTCCTGGCTCTTCCATTACTAGCTATAGAACTGAGAACATCATTACTCTCTGGGTCTATTTCTTCACTGTAGTTGGGTGATGAGCATGTCGCTTCTAATCATAAAATTATTCAAAGAGCGTAAGGCAAAAAATAGATGAAGCAATCATGTTATCTTCTCCTATAGATAAAATTTTTTCAATTCTACTTTTCACCTACTTTTCTTTAAAGGCTTAACAAAAAAAAATTAATTGCTAATGTAGTATAATTTTCCAAACTAACAGCTTTTTTTCCCTGCCTCCTGCCTCCCACCACCCCCGAGAAGCAAACACATTCCACCACATTGCCCATCAGTAACAGCAACTCACTGCAAATGCGGGGTGGGAAGTGTGTAGAATCACTGTTCAAAACCATCATAGGCAAACATGCTGCTACAACAGTAAAGCTCAGAACATCACCACCAACGCATGCAGAATTGGTAAAGTTCAACACTCTAAAAATATCAGCAATCCATAAGAAAACACCCATAATATGCATTTCTTACTAAGTAAATTCATACATACTATGTGCTAAGTACTATTGCATCCACTTTATGACTATTACTTCATTTAATCCTTTACAATCCAGTGCAATGCATATTGTTATTTGGCATGTTTACAAGGCAAAGAGAAGTTATGTAACTTGCTAAGTTAGTGACAGAATTGGAACTCAAACTCAAACAGTGTGTGCAATCATTTTAGTTTTAAAAAGACCCCATTCTCTATGTTTCTGTATATAGAGAAACACTAAGTGGCCAGATTATTATGACCACCTGACGTTTGCAGGCAAATTAGCTATAATTTCGTGCTGAAGTTGCTAGAGGGCCAGACCATTATAAATAGGGAAGCAGGTTGTTTACCACGACATAAATGATTTTTTTTCTGAAGATATGGGAAACAATGCGATTTAACAGCCTTTAAACAACAGCGATTTAACATTTTATCCTAAAATGTAGGATAGCTTGTTATGCAGCAATAGATAACCAGAATACCACCTGTAGAAGGAGGGATATCAGTGATACAGCATTAACCACTCACCCCCACCAAACAACTCACTGGAATGATTGACACTGTTGTTCAGAAGTGAATATGGGAACCTTCAAAGTGAATATGGGAACCTTCAAGGGCTGTTAAATCGCGTTGTTTACCCATATCTTCAGAAAAAAAAGCACTTCTGTTGTGGTAAACAACCTGCTTCCCTATTTATAATGGTCTGGCCCTCTAGCAACTTCAGCGCGAAATTATAGCTAATTTGCCTGCAAACGTCAGGTGGTCATAATAATCTGGCTACTCAGTGTATATTACATATCTTTATGTAAACTTTTTAAAAATCTGAGAGGTATATAGTAACTATGAACAATTAAGTAAAAGGAATGAGATGGAGGATTACAAGCACACGGACCACCTTTCAGCTATACTGTTTGAATTTTTTCAGAAAAAAAAATTACTTCTTTTATAATAAAAATAAATTTTAAATGCCTTAAATTTAAAGATACTGGTATTCAGGGTATCCTAATGAAAGGAACCTATTCTAAATTAAGCACGAGTGATAAGCTAAATCAAAATCCAAGATTACAACTCAATGGGTTTGTAAAAATTTGATCAATGAAAACAAAATTTTTGCAACTGTTATTCAACACACACACACACACCACATAAAAGTAGTATCAATAGTAAAAGTGTTATTCTTCTCGAAATTGGAGGATAGGGCACATATACCCAAGTTGCAGGTTCAGTCCCCAGTGGGAGCACGGGCGTGAGGCAACCGATCAATTGATGTTTCTCTGTCTCCCTTCATCTCTCTCTAAAATCGATTAAAAAAACACATATCCTCAAGTAGAGAGAGGGAGGGAGGGAGGGAGGGAGGGAGGGGAGAGGAGAGGGAGAGAGAGAGAGAGAGAGAGAGAGAGAGAGAGAGAGAGAGAGAGAGAGAGAAACTGGCCCAAAATGTAGTCTAGAAAAGAAGAAATCCAGCTATACTAAGTAACTGCCAAAAGTGCCAAAGCTGCCTGAGTACAGCCAAAATCACTGTCTGTTGCACCCCCCTATCCGCCCCCCGCTGGGCACTGGGTTCCCAGGAATTCCCAGGAATGGGGAAACAGGAGATTTTCTCTTACAAAGCAACCGAAGGTGCCCAGGGCCAAAGGATGATCCAAAGCCGAGCTTGGGAAGCTAAGCAGAGGTCTAAATAAGGCAGGAGGAAGAGAGCAAGCATGAGCACCAAATTCAAAATGGTTGGAAGTAGAGGTTTGGACTCAAGGCCAAGATCATAGGAGCAAGAATTCACAACCAAGGCAAGGAGGGCAATTATGAAGCAAAGTTTACCTTGGTTGTCTTTCTCCTTTGTCCCAATGAGAATATTTTCCACCTTCGTCCTTCTGGCAGCTCCCTCTTGCCTCAGTCTCATTCTTATTCAAGGCTAGCAATCAATTTCTCCTGAATCATTAGATAAGTAAATTGTTTTCTGCTGAAGTCATAGTTCAGTATTTCCCATAACCATTCTCTTTCCATTTAATGGCCCTCTGATAGATTAAAGATAGCGACAAATTCTTTTGACACTCTTCTCATTGAGACAGGTCTTTGCATTCCTTGTAGGAGCCGGCTCTGAACTGCCCCGGCCAACTGAATGGCAGAAGTGACTGTGTCAATTTGCAGGTCCAGGCCTTAAGAAACTGACGGGTTCCTCTTTCTATTGCTTGGGAGGCTAGCTTTTAGAGAAGCCAACCACCATATAAGAAGTCTGATCACCCTGAACCAATATACTATAAGAAGCCCAAACCTCATGGAGAGACCTTGGAGAATATGACACTTGTCAGGGTGGGGGAGACTGGGAGAGGAAGAAAGAGAGACAGAGACCAGAGAGCACAGAGGCTCCAGACATGCAAATTAAGAAGCCATCTTGGAAGAGGACGTTCCAGCCCCAGGCACTCCAGTCACAGGTACTCCAGCTGATGCAACACCCGCTAAATTCTTTCTGAATTCCTGACCCAGAAAATCATAAGCAAAATCAAATGGTTGTTTTAAATCACTAAAATGTAGGATAGCTTGTTATGCAGCAATAGATAACCAGAATACCACCTGTAAGAGGGATATCAGTGATACAGCATTAACCACTCACCCCCACCAAACAACTCACTGGAATGATTGACACTGTTGTTCAGAAGTGAATATGGGAACCTTCAAGACTTTCTACCCCATAAGAATCAAAACTCTTTAAAGACTAGACTATCCCCTCTGCAACAGAGATAGTAAGAGTAAAGACATAGCAGTCTATCATCAACTAATCTGTTATCATCCTTTGGGCTGGCTCTTTCTGTAGCCCATCAATATTTTAATAACTCAAATCCAGATGTGCTGTCATTATCATAAGGCAGAATAATTCTTTTTTTTATAAAAAATATATTTTATTGGTTTTTCACAGAGAGGAAGGGAGAGGAATAGAGAGAGTCAGAAACATCGATCAGCTGCCTCCTGCACACCCCCTACTGGGGATGTGCCTGCAACCAAGGTACATGCCCTTGACCGGAATCAAACCTGGGACCCTTGAATCTGCAGGCCGACGCTCTATCCACTGAGCCAAACCGGTTAGGGTTAATTCTTTCTTGAGCACAAACATCGCTCCAAGTATTGTTCAGTATTGTAAAAACGACCTTCAAAATCTCAAAAACAGTGCTCCTATAGTAACCCCAAAGTCTGGGTTAAATCCTTAAGAAGGTCATTGGCACTTGCAGAATTCCTTTTCTCATTAAAAGCTACAAAGCCTTACCCTTCATTCCTTTTGTGTCACCGGATTATGTTCTTTAGAAGCATTCTGGGAAACCTCAGATTTTATTGAAGGTTGAATTTGAAAAACTGACTCTGAATAAAAAGTTGAGAACATCCTACTCCATCTCTGTTTCCAATTCTATTTTTACTCTAAGAGTTCTGACACATTCCTCTGCCAGCCTGACATGATCCCCATCATAACAAGTGATGTCTCACCCCAGGCCTTTGAAGCTGGGATCAAGAGCCCACATCCAAACCAGAATCCCAAGATTCCTGCAGAAATACTCACACTTTTCTCTTCACGCTCTCAGTCAATTGTTGCACAGAGGCCCAGAAGGAGGAGGTAGGCAAGGGGCACACTGACCAGAATTCTGCTCCACCTCATTTTTGACTGAACTGAGCAGAGGCCTGGATGACTTGCCCATGACCTTTAACACTACCAAAAGAACTCCTTCCTTCTTTAGTACAAAAATGTACCAAACTGACTGGGTTACTCTCATAGAAATGTAATGCTACTCTGTAGATTCAAACATTTCACAGTGCTTGCCCGAGCCAGATAGTTTAGTTGGTTGGAGCATTGTCCTATACACCAAAAATGTTACAAGTTTTATTCCAGGTCAGGGCACATATGTAGGTTGAGTTCATCCCTGATTGGAGTGCGTTCTGGAGGCAACCAATCAATGTTTCTCTCTCACACTGATGTTTCTCTCTTTCTTCCCCTCTCCTCTTCCTCTCTCTCTAAAATCAGTAAAAAAAACATATCCTCGGGTGAGATTTTTTTAAAAAAACATTGTAGAGGACATGTGATATATAATGAAGTAAGCAGGGCCTTCAGAACCAACAGTCTTAGTTTACCTTCTAGCTTTACCATTCTTTTATTCAAAAACTTAGGGGAGTTGTTCCAGAGTCTACTTCCTCATCTGTAGAATAGAATAAATACCACCTCTACTCACATGGCTATGGTAAGGATTTCATGAGATAAACAATATAAAGTGTACAGCAAAGAGCCTAACAAATAGAAAGCACCCCATGATTGTTAGAGCCTTCCCCACTATTTAAATATATCTTTATTGATTTTAGAGAGGGAGAAGGGAGAGAGAGAAACATCAATGATGAGAGAGAATCATTGATTGGCTGCCTCCTGCATGTCCCCTACTGGGGATCAAGCCCACAACCTGGGCATGTGCCCTTGACAGGAATCAAACCTGGGACCCCTCAGTCCGCAGGTTGACGCTCTGAGCCAAACCAGCTAGGGCTGAACATATATTTTAATAAGCTTATTTCAAAACTGATGTAACTACCATAACCACCTTAATATAAGAATCATTAAATTTTATATATGCAATGTAAAATACACACCTTAGGAAGCAAATGCATTTTAGAAACAAATTTTGAGAGATGTGCAAGGAGGTTTAGAAACATTTAAGTAAGTATAGAAGCAACTTAGGTGTCAAACCATACTGAAATATACCGAACTTAGAGGTATTCAAACAGAAATTAAATTGTGATTCACTAATCTGATCGATCAGAATACACCTTAGGTATTCCAATATCCAATACAATAGGGTTAGAGGCCAAGTCATTTAAAAATATTTTTAAATTTCTAACTTTTGTTTTAACAAAGAAATAAATAGGAATGATTTCAAAACATTCTAGATTTAAGATAGGGTGATCAGCTTATTTTTAGGGACCAGTAAGTTCAAACTTCTACTCTAAATAAAACACTTCTTCTTTTCCACTCTATTGCCTGCTTCTCTTTAAGGGGCAATGTCCTTGGCTCTTAGAGGCTAATTTTGAGACTATGCTCTAGCCTACTTTCTCAACCTTTTCCATGTCAGGACATGCACAGAAAATGATAGCATCTGTAAGGCATATGCACACAAACTGAAGAGGCTTCTCAGGGCCAGAAGTGATCTGCTTGGAGGCTCTAACCACCCTTAGGCTGAGATTATTATCTCAACCCACATGTAATCAATCCATTCATGGCTCCCCTAATGGGAAGCCATGCTCACCAATCTTTTACATGGTTATCTAGCAATGTAGGAGGAAGTCCTCCTACTCCAATGCCCACTTGTTTGAACAAAAGACTGGAAGTCATCAACCACCTGAAAGGGCCAGCAGAATTATCTGGCAATTTAAGATGCCACTCCTCTGAGAATCTGCAGTTTACAATACCCCTAATGCTCTGAAACCTATCAGAGAAAATAGATGCCCAAATCTTTATTTCCATCCTATGTAAAACTGTCTGTTCCACTGCCATTGGCCAGTTAACAGTATGACATGAAGGAACCTAAAATGAATTAAATTAAAAGAGAGAAATGCCAGAAATAGATGAGTCTGAGTAGAGGGTGGTAAAACAGCATTGCTGAATATGTACAAGCAATAGTCAACTGCTTAAAATGTACCTGGATCCAGAGCAAATGGTTAGCTACTACTGACTAAAAATGTTTCCATGGTCGCTTCCAGGTCTCTGATTTCAAGGTTGCCCAGGCAGAAAAATAATTACAATAAAGTATTTCACTTCAGCAGTCTTGAACACATTTTTAAGATCACAGTAAGAGCTCAAAGACAGGAGCAGGCAGACAAATATCTTGAAGTATTCTTTTTTAAAAAAAATGTTTTTATTGATTTTTAGAGAGAAAAACATTGATGTGAGAGAGAAACATCAATCATGTGCCTCCTACACACACCTCCAGCAGGGATCAAACGCGCAACCTAGCCATGTGACCTGACCAGCTATTGAACCAGGGACCCTTCGATGCTTGGGACAATGTTCAACCAACCGAATCACACCAGCTAGGGCTTGAGGTATTCTTATAAAATCACTTACATATTACTGTTCATACAATTAGAAAGTTAAAACTTTTTATCTTCCCTGTAGACACCCAAAATACAAAGATGTATTTATATAAGGCTATCAGTTGCATCATTATTTGTAACTATAATATGTTGGAGACAACCTAAATGCCCTAACATAGGAGAGTGTTTGAATTCGATGTGACACATCCACAAACGGGAGTACTATGAAACTATTAGTGCTATCCAAAATATACTGTTAAATGAAAGAAGCGAAGTCCAAAAGAGTATACTTAAGCTTGCGACCTTTTGTGAGAGAAAATAAGAAAAGACTCCTATATTTTCATAAAAAAAAGAAATGCAGGAAGGATAAATCAAAATAATTGGTTGTCTACAAGGAGTGAGTGTGAATGAGTGGAGGGGTTGGGTAATAACACTTCTAGATACAGTTTTCATTTTTGGAACCATGCTAATGCTTTACATACTCAAAAAGTAAATAAAAATCAGCAAGGATGATGTGCAAAAACATCTAAAATGGAAATTAAACACAAACAAATGAACTTAACTGTAATGTCAAATAAATAATATGTGTAGTAACAGGAGGGAGACTAACCCAAATAACTTTTGAACATATACTTTATACAGACAAAAAGAACTGTAAAGAAATACTGACCTCTAGTTATAAGGGTTTTCTTTGCAGTAGTATGGGTTAGCAGTTCTGGAACTACTTTCTCTGATTATGGCATTGAGCAAATGAGTACATATGTTGGGGATAATGGGAACCAGATTATCAGTGTTGGAAAAGGGCATTACAAGTAAGGAAAAGGGCAAGACTACATCTGTAGTGTGAAGTTGGAATTATAGGCATCAATATAAACTATTGGTTTTACACGCGCATGTGCGCGCGCACATCCACACACACACATACACCTAGACACGTATATTTGTTTTTCTTAGCTCTTATCCACTGAGAGATCTTAGTTTATAAACATCATTTATTCCCAACAAAAAGAAATGAGTGCTACTTAGAGAAATGGCTAATTGCAAGCAAGGCTGGGGCAGGCTGAGTACAAGATGAGCCTGGAGCATCTTGCTGTGCCAGAGTAAGAAAGAGCTCAAAGAGCCATGGGGACATGTCAAAATTATGGCTCTAGGGGTTTCCCACTAGCCAAATCTAGGACATTTTGAGCCTCAAAATAAATAGCAAAATAAAGTAAAAATCTGAGTCCATACTAATAAATAAACAAGTGGGAGAGAAAGGAAAACTTCCCCTCATAGAATATTAACTAATATGTTTAGAAGAAATACAAATTAGAAGATCAACATCTTGCAACTGCCCTAATAATTACTGATTCAGTCAAGAATTATCAACGTGTGATAAGTTTAGGTGAAAGTTTCGTAACGAACAGGATATATATACGTACACACAAGGTGGAGCAAAAGTAGGTTTACAGTTGTATGAGAAAGGTTATTTTTGTATTATTATTTATTAATTACTGTATTATTTTCCACAAGAACAACCATAAACCTACTTTTGCCCCATCCTGTGCATATATAGATCTCAAAGTCTCTCCCACAAATTACTTATTAGTAACAAAGAGAAAAATAATAACTACAGTGGAAAGTTACTTGCAAACATTACCTTAATAAAGTAATCAACGTTAAAAGGTGAAGGGATTAAAAAAAAAAAAAAAAAACCCTCACAGACACAGACAACAGTATGGTGATTACCAGAGGGAAAGGGGGAGGTAGAAGATGGCTTAGGAGGGTAAATGGTAATTGAAGGAGACTTGACTTGGGGTGGTGAACACACAATAAAATATATAGTTGATGCATTATAGAATTGGATACTTGAAACCTATATAATTTTATTAATCAATGTCACCCCAATAAATTCTATTAAAAATAAAACATTTTTAAATAAATTCAAGTTTTAAAAAATTAAATAAAAAGTAATCAAAGTTAACATCACCAAAAATATAAACTATCATATACCTCTTAATATGTCCTGAGAACAAAATGTTACTTCTGCAGTATTTCTACCAAAATAATGCATAACCTAAATCTAATCATGAAAAAACATTAGAAAAACTCAAATTGAGAAACATTCTACAAAATCATTGGCCTGTATTCTTAAAAAAAAACACCAAAATGAGAAAGAACAAGGCTAAGGAACTTCTCCAAATTAAAGGAGACTAAAAAGTTATGACAACAAAATGAAATGCATGGTCCTGGATTAGATCCAGGGGAGGTAGAAGGGGGAACAAAAAAGTGAAATACATAAAACAAAAAACATTATATATAAAAAATATAATTGGGACAACTGGAAAAATCTGAATATGAAATGTGCATTAGCTAATACTATTGTATCAGTATTAAATGTCCTGATTTTGACCAATATTCTGTGCTAATTGAAAAGAAAGTTCTTGTTCTTGGAGAAAAAAAGCAAAGCTAAAGTATAGATAAAGGACCATTTTATCTGCAAATTACTGGGAGGAGTTATATAAATATAAGGTGCATTCATAAGTGATAACACACATGGGGCAAATGTTAACAATTGGTGAATCTAGATAAAGAGTACATGGGAGTACTTTGTACTATTCTTAGCAATATTTCTTTGAGTGTAAAATGCAAAATAAAAAAGTGTTTGAGATTAAAAAAATCTATTCTTTGCTTCCAATTAAGAACATACTATTTAAAAAAAAAAAAGAACATACTATTTTTTTTCCCAGAACACAAAGGAAAGGCTTAAAATACCAATGTGCAGAGCCAGAGTCCTATAAACCTGGCATTAACTTCCCTTTACTGACGAATGATGAACTAATCCAGTAAAAATATTACAACACTAGAGGCCTGGTGCACGAATTCGTCCAACAGTGGGGTCACTCGGCCTGGCCTGTGGAATCGGGCCGAAACTGGCTCTCTGACATCCCCAGAGGGGTCCCGGATTGTGAGAGGGTGCAGGCCAGGCTGAGGGACCCCACCTGGGCACAATCGGGGCTGGGGAGGGATGAAGGAGGGCTCCAGGGCATGTCCGGCCCATCTTGCTCAGTCCCGATTGGCTGGAACCCAGCAGCAAGCTAACCTACCTGTCAGAGCATCTGCCCCCTGCTGGTCAGTGCACATCATAGGGAGCAGTTGAGCTGCCTTAGCATATCATTAGCATGTTATGCTTTGATAGGTTGAATGGCTGACCGGATGACCAGACACTTAGCATATTAGGCTTTTATTATATAGGATATTCATTGCAGTAATCCAAATGACCTTACAACTATGTTTCTTTTACATATCCACAGTCTGGCTTGTCAAGCAGAGTCAAACCCTCTGGCTTACCTATTCTCTCTGCTGGCTCTGATAACAGCAAAAATATTTTGCTCAGCTTATCAGAGAAGGTAAATCAGAGTTTGAACTTTAATTCAAATACAGTCATGTAAAATTTCAATCTTAGTGATTAACTTTCTGAATAAGATCCATTTCTGATAGGGCAACACATTTTGCCCTAAAAACTGGGTTAGATATTTCATTTAAAAATAAACACCAATTTAAACATGGCAGACCAACTTCTCTCTTATCTCCTTTCTTTCCTAACATCCTACTAAAATGACAATAGAGGAATTAAATGGATGTTAACTCACAAGGATAAAGAGAGAATGGGAGGCATGTTCAAAAGCAGGCAAAAGATTTCAACATGTTTTTGGAAGTCAAAGAAATTAGAGCAGTAACAATCTTAGTGCAAAAGAAGCTACAATCTAAATGCCAGCTGAAAGAATGCTGACAAGAAGAGGCTCTGAGCTCAGGGACACTGGACACAGGAGACAGCAAAGGTAGGGATAGGGCTGAAAACTACCGTCCAAGGGCTGTGGAAACAACTAAATCATGACACTTCCTGCACCCTGCTGTCACAGCATGAGTGCCCAGAGGAAGATCTGGAAAACTAAATGGTACTTTAAAAAAAAAGTCTCATACAGAAATGTTGCTTGCTTCCTCCAATGAAGAAGGTGGCTTGCTCCCTCATCTCAAGGTGAAGTCCACTATAGACAAGCCCCACCCATTTACAGATCTTTTTATTGCCTCACTCTTATATGAAAAGACAAAAATAAAATAGATCATTGAAGAAAACCTCTAGTCTGACAGAACCTTTTTAAAAAGAGAAAGAACCCAGAAGAAACAGAAACAATGTAAGGAGCAAGGAAAACTTTAAAACAAACTCAAAAACCCTGGAGTAATCAGAGCAGATACTGCAAAACAACAGCAACAGAATGTATGAAAAGGCAATGGTCAGAAAAATGAGAAAAAAGCTCTTGAGAATTAAAAATATGATTATCAAAAGTCAATAGATGGGTGGAAGAAAAAACAACAACAAATATCTCAGAACTAGAACCAAAAGGCAGAATATTACAGGTTCTACTCAGGATATCCAGCATTCAATTAGTAGCAGTTCCAGAAAGAAAAAGTACAAATTAGGAGATGTAAGTATGGGAGAATGAGTGTGCTATCAAATGTATAGATTGAAAGATCTCTTGAGTACCCATCACAATAAAGGAAGACTACCCATGCCAAGACAAGTCATTTTGAAATTTCAGAAGATAAAATACCTATTCTAAAAGCTTCCAGGAAAAAGAATTACAATATATATATATATATATTCTGTAATTACATATATATATATATATATATATATGTAAAGAAATAGTAATCAGAAAGGCATGAGGTTTCTCAACAGTAACACTAGAAAACTAAAAACAAAAGAGCAATGACCTCATAATTCTAAGAGAAAAATCCTTCTTTCCTAATAGTAGAGTCAGCCAAGCAATCCTATATAATAAAAGCCTAATATGCCAAGTGTCCGTTCATTCGACCATTTGACCAGTTCCTATGACACACACTGACCACCAAGGGGCAGATGTTTAGACCAGTAAGTTAGCTTGCTGCTGGGGTCCAGCAGATCAGGACTGGGCCAGACGGGCCGGACACGCCCTGGAGCCCTCCCATGGTCCCTCCCTGGCCCCAATTGTGCACCAGTGGGGTCCCTCAGCCTGTCCTGCACCCTCTCACAATCCGGGATCCCTCAGGGGATGTCCACAGGCCAGGTCAAGGGACCCCACCATGCACGAACCTGTGCACCAGGCCTCTAGTTAAATATAAAGGTAGAATAAAAGCATCAGACTTGCATGGGGTCAAAAAGTAACCTATCGCTTCTCCGCCTTTTGGCTAAGATCAAGTGTAGTAAAAAGTAACCTCCCACGGGAAGAGAGCTCAATGATATACCCCAGCAAAACAGTTAATAAATCAAGAAAGAGAAAGACAAGGGATCCAGGAAGTAGATCTAATACAGAGAATAGCAAGGGAATCACAGGATAAGAACTGTCCAATAGGCCTAAGGAACAATTACTTCAAATGGGAGCAAGAGAGCTCTGGGAAAGAGGGCTTCAGCAAAACACAGTGGTAAGAGATTATCTCGCTGTATGAGTGCTTGGAAAATAATATTCGTGGACATTTGGCAGACTTATAAGTACACTTGGGAGAAAGCATGTAGAAGGTGAACTAAGCAATTTTTTAAAAAGGCAACTATTTACTCAAGGAAAAACAAAATGATGGACAAAAAAGAAAAAGCAATCACCATATTAATCAGAATTTGTCATCAAATTACATTGAGAAATGGAGAGGGGGGCAGAGAGAAGGTGGTGCAACCATGAATGTCCCACTTACCATAGCAAGATGTCGAGAGATAATGCCTAAAATTGATAAATTAATAAGAGTGTATTACTTAGCAGTATGCAGGAAAATATGAGAGAAAAAGCTAAGGAGGGCTTAAAGTGGTTGTCTGTGGACAGTAGGACTGAGGGTGAAGGGGTGGGAAGGAGATTACTGTTCTATTTTAAACCTTTTGATACTATGACTTACTGTTTATATGTATTACTTTTTGAAAGCATGAATTAATATTTATAAGGTAAACTGACATATAACAGTTATATCAATTCATGAGACTACCCAAACTTTATCTTTTTTTTAAAAAAAAGTATGCCTAAAATCCACTATATGGTATAAAAATTAAAATAGCAGTTTATCATTTGGGACCAATTCCCTATAAACTGTAAGGCTAATTTGCAGAACTTAATATGTGTCCTCTAACTAGAGAAAGTAATTTCAAGCTGGCCAAAATTTGTCATGCATATGTTAACAGATCCAGATACCTACAGAGCCAGAAAAGAGAGGGCATCTGGTCCTGCTGACTTCCCACATAGAGGCAAATTTCGATCCATAAGGCTGGTCCCCTCACCGGTTCAAGCACTTTAGTTTTGAAATGGATTTTTGAAATCAGTTTTCAACATCAAATGAAAACAACATATGGAAACAATATGTGAAACCACATATTCTCAAAAACTGTAATGCACTAAACAAATTTGTTATTATTCATTTTGTCACAAACTCAGAGTTGTTCAGACCTAGTGTGGAGAAAAACACCTAATGAGGCTATTATGCTATAGCTACCAGTCTTCAGCTAAATACTGGACCTGTGCCCCTACCTCCAAATGAGGGGAAAGGGTAATGGGGAGAAGGATTAATACTACTAAAGCCAAAGCAGATTACAAAATCAGAGTCAAAATGGGCCACTTTTGCTTTTGGAAGACCAGGCACAAATAACTACAGAAAAATTACCAGTTTACATTGTTTCGAAAATAACTTCCCCCATGAAGCTAATTATGTGGAGAATGAACACAAAAAAACATGAATCACTTTAGAAAAATTCTGACATCCAATATTTTCATTTATTTAATATAGCAAGATCTGATGCAACCGTATGCTTTTGCCAACAACCTGAGTAAGCAAAGCCAAGGTTAAACAGCAGTGTGATCTTCAAAAGAAATGAATCAAATCATAAATGTAAATACCACACAACTATTATTTAAAAATAATTGCAAGTGTATGCAATATAAGAAAAGATTCTTATGTATATATTTTTATAGGAAGCACTCCCATAAATAAATTTTTAAAAACTAAGAGCTTTAGGGACCTCTTATGATCAGACTTTACTCAGAGAACAATGTGTTTAATATTTACATTATACAAGTCTCTTCCTGTTTTTTGTGATTATATAATAAAGGTTAGTGCTAAAGCACATGGGGAGATTACCACACATGTATTTATTGGTGTGCTGGGAAACTCTTTATTCTTTTAAAATCAATGGGACTATTTATGAAGAAGTGGGAAATACATATATAACAACTGGGCACAGACTTATACTCTGCTTAAAGGGCTGGATACCCAATATTACCAAAAATAGGCACCTGCAGACTCCAACCTCTGTTGTAATTATTTAATAAAAACCAAGAGTTGGAATTTTTTATAGCCAATAGACACAATTTTAAAATATGGCACACATTTCCCCAAGAATCTCTATTATTAATTCAAAGGTGGGGAAAAAAAACCACAAACACCTGAAAATATTTTTTTTAAATGTATTTCTATTGATTTCAGAGAGAAAGGGAGAGGGAAAGAGAGATAGAAACATCAATGATGAAAGAGAATCATCGTTTGGCTGCCTCCTGCATTCCCCACACTGGGGATTGAGCCCCACAACCTGGGCATGTGCCCTGAGCAGGAATCAAACCCTGACCTCCTGGTTCATAGGTTGACACTCAACCACTGAGACATGCCCGCTGGGCTGAAAAAATATTTTTTACACGAAGTTCTAAAAATACTACTATATACAAACAAAACACTTGAAAAAAATGAAACTAATACAGTAAAACTCTCAGAATTAAATTTTCATGGCACAGCCCTGCCGGTGGCTCAGTTGGTTGGAGCGTCTTCTGGTACATCAAAAAGGTTGTGGGTTTGACCCCATTTGGTGCTCATACTGGAGGCAACCTATGTTTCTCTCTCTCTCTCTCTCTCTCTCTCTCTCTCTCTCTCTCTCTCTCTCTCTCTCTCTCTTCCTCTCTCTCTAAAATCAATTTAAAAAACATATCCTCGGGTGAGGATTAAAAAGAAATATTCTCATAGCATGAACGTTGGTAGCTACATCATATACATAAGGTGAAACTTGAGTTCTTAGTTGTTGCAGAGCAACTGTTAACACATCTATTAACATTTAGAATAATTCAGGTGAAAACTAGAGTTAATCTCAAGTCAAAGGACATTTTATTGTATGACACTAAAACATACATAAATATTAATAATAAATGTCAGCCACAAAGTTTTAAGTTATATAAAAGTTCTTTTTAAAAAATATTATATCAAAACATTTCTCTAACATGTTATCTATCAATAATCCCAAGGAAACATTCTATCACAATAATTTGTTTACTAAAAGTTTCAGGTTGATCTTCAAAACTTTGATTAAGATAGTACAATCCCAATATTGTGCAAAAAATGTTCAAAACAAAGGAATGGACAATAATCTATTTTTTGAAAAAGAAAACCTGAGCATGGACAGTAAGGACAAATATTTAAAGAAGCTAAAACAATAAGTGTACTATCTTATAATCAGTTAAATTAAACCTGCAGGAAGAACAGTTAATCACCAGCCAGTTCTTCCCGGTGATGAGACAGTACAAGAACAGTCCATAAAATTAAGAGTATTCTGGTTGGGCCAAGGATAAACAGGCAATCAGATTTCTACAAAGCTGTCTTAAACCCATCTAGAACAAAGAAAAATATCAGGACAGAACATCTACTCAAAATAGAAAACAGCTCACTGGTAGAGCTCTTCAATTGTAAAGCAGAATACAAATTCTCCAGATAAAATCCACTTGGTTGTAATATCTTTTCAGAGATACAAGCCAGTTCCTTAAAAATAAACTCTCAATTCCTTCCTTAAAGAGGTCTTATAAAATTTAATTAGCTAGCATTTACTTAACTTCGAAGAAGTTAGCTAACACAACAACTATAAACTTCATTTTTCAATGTCCAAATTTAATTTCAATAGTTTTCAAAATCTGAAATATTCTTTCTAAGCTCATCTGTATTTTATGCATCTGTAAATAGCACACATATACCTACTTTTCAGTGTATCTGAAAAGGAGAGAGAAATGTGTTTTTAAGCTTTGCAGTCTAAAGACTATAATTAACTTTTGCAAGGAAGACGATTAGAAAATCTTAGAATACAACTAAATGGAACCAACAAAGTACACTACCTAAAAACAAAGATTCCAATAACCTCTGAACTACCAGAGGCAAAAGCTAAATTCAGTATCTTAACAATTTTCTTCCTCTCCCACCCCACAACAAACGACCTCCAAGAATCTTTCTACCAGAAACAAAATGAAAAAATGGGAGGGGCAACTTAAAAAACAGAAGCACATTTAAAAAATAACCTAAAGCTAACTGCATTTTATCCACAGCTATGTTAAGATGGCTAGTTTGTTACATCTGAAGTAATGTGAATAGACCTCAAAGAAATTAGATCTGAACTGTAAGGAAGTTAAGACATTAAAAACCAGTTTTCTACCAATTGTACTACCAATCTTGTCCCAACTTGCCTTCACTTTAATAAACAGGGGGAGAAAGAGCTCATCAAATTCAGAATTTAAATAAATTATTTTTAAAATATGAAATTTAAAATATATTTTTATGTCAAGAATCTTCAAAGGAAGTATTTCAAGTATGTTTCTACACACTTTAAATCCTTTAAATTTATCAAGCATTAAGTTACTGGATGACAAAATAAAGACAACCCAAAAGTATAGTTTGAATGGCATTTGAATGTAAACTTTAGGTTCTATCTACTACCCTCCCCCTTCCCTAAGCATGTTAAGCAACTCTCTTAATCTGTCTCAGTTTCACAATCTATAAAACAGGAAAAACTACAAGGATGGGTAGTTAATTAAATTAGGAATAAATGCTAGCAAACTGCTTTGAAGTTACTTTATGCTGTTCTCAGTTCTCCTCCTACTCAGTAAAACTAACAAATGCGAAAACATCTGGAATTACTATAGATACTAACATCTGCAGTCTCACAGCAGTTAAAAGATGATCTCTATTTACAAGCTTCTAAACCAAAGCTCATTCAACAACCCCAAAAGATTTCAGGATACAACTGCAAAGAACATTTTTTAGGTAAATTTCCTTTCAGTCTGAAAGATACCTAATCTTACCTACGTTCTCAAAACAGGCTATTACAAATTGTAGAGCATCTTGAGCAGTCTTGGCACAAAACAATTCTTGGTAAGATGAACAAGCTGTTACTGTTGTTAATGCTATTTTCAGCATTCTAAACTGTCAATCAAGGTAAGCTTCATCACAAATACTCCCTCCAAAAAGTACTAGTCCCTACTGAGAATCTAAGTACTTCCTTCTAAGCCATCTGTCCAGGAAAGCTCTATTAACACACCTAGAATGCAGTTGCTCTCAGTCTAAAGGAGCTATGAATAAACATAAAACACTAAAACATTAAACCATCTACATTTTCCACTTCTCACACTGATAAACTACCTACCCAAGTCTATTCCGATGCCCAGGTTAAACACAAAACCCATAGGCAGGTTGGTCAGAAACTGTAGCTTAATCAAAGGAGGCTAATACAGTATTTTTTTTTTCCCAAAGAAGGAAAATACATAAAATAGCTCAAGAGGGGGGGAGGGGGCTCAAAAAGAAAAAAACAAAGCAGGTTAGGAGGAAATATACATGTAAATTACTCCCTGATGGAAGACTCAATTAAATTTTAAAACAGGAATTTAAATTACTCAGTGAGCTACAAACTCAATTACTCACTGTTCTGCTTACTAGCTACAAACACTATAAAAATGTAAGTATCTCTAAATCTAATTTGAAGGATCCAAAATTAATCTATTATATTCTAGTAAAGAAGGAAGTTGCACAAATTTCAACGAGGAAACAGTAGGATGTTCTAAGAGGCTAAGGCTAATGCTATAAAAGCAAAGAATAATGAGAATGAATTATTTTGAGAATAAAGGATTAATGGGAAAGTGAACCAAAGAGTTCAAATTCTCCCCTCAACCCCATTCTTTCCTGGCCTAAGAAGACTGTTTAGAAAATAACCTCGGATCAATGTATTCTTTTTCACAACAGCAAAATACTAACCTCAATCCCTAGAGGGCAATTTCCTCAACCAAACAAATGATACACATTCTAAATTCCAGCTCTTTCACATCTACCACAAATTATTTTGAGACTATTAAAATATGGTGAGGTTACCTTAAGGTCTGGGGGTGGTGGTGGGGGCAGAATACTACTGCCAGAAAAACTAGAAAAGCAATTATATTTGGCTCAAGCTTACAAATATTTTCTTAAAAAGTTTAAATCCTCTAGAAAAGTAAGTAAAATTTAAATATTAATCTTGAGAATGTGAAAAAAGTATCACCTGCCCACGGATTTTTAACTGCCTTAGTCACATTTACTACTACAATGTCCACCTGCCCACCTAGAAATACAGAATGTCAAAATTCAAATTCATTGTGGTAACAACATCGCAGCAGATGGTCACGTGCTGACAATCCAGTCAAAGCTACAGAATAAAATACGGAGAGTGAGGACAGGTGAAAGCATTCTGGGGGGAAGCTCACTTGCTCTGCATTCATTTTCAACATAAAGACCATTCCAGCCACAATGTAAATGGAAGAAAATTTCTTCATTCTTTAAACACATATTTACTGTCTTATGTTCTAGGCACTTAATAAATACTTCATAAAGTGTTACTTCAAAAGGTAAATGCATTTTTCCTAAGGAACTGATCCTATCTAGAAAATTTAATCAGAATACCAGAATCCTCTTTAGAAGTGGGCTGTAAGAGAAATGTGACACAAAATAACTGATTTCTTACTTTTGTCACAAATTACACATTTATTACCACTGACAAGGACTCAATAATCAGTATATTATCCTACTAAATGGATCTTCAAAAATAGGGTTTATCTCCAATATCCACTCCAAACCTGCCAACCATTTACTTGATCTATACTTACTTTTCATAAGTAATGCGAGGGGAAGTGTGTCCTGGATACCTATAAAGAGGCATACACAACTCTTTGAAGAATTAATCAGGGAAAATTTTTGATGCCTGTAACTATGAAAATATTGCCAATTTAACTGGCTCACCAAAAACCCTGAAGTTCAAATGCCTGGTCTTCAGCCTGCCTAAGTTATTGAAAACAGTTGTGTTTAGGATATTTTTTTAAAAACAATTTGAGTATTTTTTCCCTGTATTCTGCCTCTGGTTCAACGCTTCTATCCACAGAAAAAAATAACTGCCCAAGCCTCCAGCTTCTGAATATAATATCTGGTATGTGCACACACCAAAAAGCTTGAGAGAATGTCCTAGTTTGTATTTAAAAATTTTTCATTTAAAATGAGAATGCCTTTAGCAAAGATTAGACATAAATCAGCTTTTACCTTATTAGGAGATTGCTATTTTCAACATTTACCTTAAACCACAACATGGATTTATCTTCTAACCAGTTAGCTTCCTGTCTCTCCCCAACTAGATTAGACTAACATTTTTCAAAGCAAAGGACTATTGGACCCCATGATCTGTTGCCCAGCTAATATATTTCAAAAGCTTTGTAAGTTTCCACAAAGACATAAGGGTTGCTAGCCTTAAAGCTTTAAGGATTTCCCTAATACTTCATAGCTATTCTATTAAGAGCAGGTGTCCTTAGCTGTTGCTATAGTTGTATACTAGTGGGTTCTCAAAGTGTGGTCCTGGACTCCTGAGAATTTTCAAGACCCTCTTAGGGGGCACATGAGGTCAAATGATTCTCATAAATAATATTAAAGTGTTACTTATATTTTTTATCCTCATTCTCTCACAAGCATGCATTAGAGTTTTCCAGATTCTACATGATGTATAATGTAACCAGAGACTGAATGCAAAAGCAGATATGAAAATCCAGCTGTCTCCTATTATGCTAGACAACAGTTGCAAAAATATAAAATGCTGCTGCTCTTTTTACTAAATTTTGTTTTGAAAAGATATTTTATGGAAACTATGGTTTATGTTAACAAGTAATAGATTATTTTTATTTGTAAGTGATTTAATAAATACACATTAAAAAATTTTTCCGTTTTAATTTCTGGTACAGCAACTTCAATAAACGTGAGCCATAGCAACAAAAGCTCTTTGGGTTCTCAATAACTTTTAAGGGTAAAGGGGTCCTGAGAACAAAACAGTTTTGAGAACAGCTACAGTACACAATTACATAACCTAACACACAGTGCCTTCCACAGATAAGAAGCTCAAGTTAACTCTGAAATATAATTACTTCTTAGACCCTCTCATCTTGTTGAGTAATATATCTCCTTGGAAAGCATAATTCAGCATGAAGCCATTCTATCCTAGGCCCTATTTAAGGGGCTTTAGATATTTAAGTATTTAGAGTCCTCTTTATAAAGATGTTCTGACCTATAATACTTCCTATTGTTTGAATAGTGTTTCTTAACATTTTTCACAAAAATTGCCTTATTCATCCTAACAGCAACCTGTGAAGTATTACCCTTTTTACAGATGACTTCATGAAACTGATGCTTAAAGGAAACAGAACTACTTGTCCAAGAATGTACTGCTAGCTAATAGGGCCTAGGGATGTTCATCTTTTGCAACTGCTTGGCTGCTTTAAAGCTGTTTCACTGTGGTGTAATTCCAATGAAAACAGGGCAAGGGCATTACTTTTATTGTCCCAGTGCCAAAACAGGGATTTTTTCGCTCATTAATAAGAACATAATCAGACACAATACTCAGTCACACCATTATTCAACACATTGGCTACCCTTTGGTTCCCTACCAAAAGAGAGATAGAGAGAAAATTCAAGAGTGTTGGAGGATAAATACCAGAATATATAACCCTCCAAGATGATGAATTAGTTAAGGACACACACACAAACACCCACACACACACACACAGATAAGGACTCACAGATTTACTAATCATTTAATCACTGAAACAACAGGCAGGTAAGAACAAGATGGAGCTCAATACAGTAACATTAGATTAATGAATGGATGGATGCCAATAGGTTCAATTTACAGAATGGAATATGGACAGAAGAAATCCCCACATAAAGTTAAACTTGCTTTATTGGTCTACAAACCCAAGCGAGAGGCAAAGTACCATCCTACCCCTTGGACAGAAATTATCCCTCCATTAGGGCTAGAAACGTTCTTGTTACCAGCACAAGTCTCTAGTTATGCTCCATTTTAACTTACATTCCTCAAGAAATGCCCACTTTTCTGCATCTCTTTTCCACGACTGACAAAGGCAAGACTGCCTCACAAGAGGTTATCTGCCATTTGCATGTGCCCAGCGAGGGCATTTTAAAATTTGATGTGATTTTACCAGAAAACAACAACAACAAAACAACACAAAAACAGAATTGTGCTAACTGTCCTGTAGTTTATTTACAAGAGATGAGCAAGAGTAATTTCATCATTCCTCATGAGGTATGCTTTTCCTAGTGTTTACTTAGGCCATTTTTTTTTTCAAATCTCTTTTGGAAAAAAATTAAAAGTTACAGTTATAGTATCACAGCTATAACTACAATTGTAGCGAATGCACCAACAACCAATTTTGTAAAGCAATTCGATGCACCTTTATTTGTTGTTCCATACTCAACATTCACTGCAAAAGATGTATTCATATGTAAGAGCTAATTTATACAAGTTTCTGTACCCTCATAAAAGAACTGCAATACCGCACTGTAAAACCAATTAACCGGTTGATCTTTAAAAGGCTTCTTGCAGAAAAAAAAAACAATCCGACTTTACAAAGGCAAGCAAAGCACCAAACCTCTGAGAGGTCCGAGGGAACCGGGGTTATTTCTATTCCTTATCCCAGAGTATATCTTTCTTTGTGGCGTTACCTATGTTTTCCTCCAAGGACATGATTACCATTGAAGAAGAAACCTGTCAAAAGTGTTACGGCAGCCTCTAAACTACCTTCCCAGCTGCAGCCCGTAATGAGAAATGTCACACTGCTAAATCGTACCAGGGCTGTGTGCCTAGATTTCTGCAAATAAATTTTAAGGTTTTTGTAGGGCACCATTCGAATTTTACCCTACAATCCAAGCTACCACGGACCGTCTCAAATCTAATAAACAAAGACTCTAGCGGCGGCACCAGGCCCCTACCAGGAAGTAATCAATGCGGTGCGGCCGGTGCGATCCTAAGTCGGCGGAACAGACAATAAGAGGGTAGTGGGGTTTCCAACGGGCCGGCAGAAGGAGTTCATTTGCGTAAGCGATGCAAAAGCACTGCATAAACCTAATAATTGTTACGCCGCACTTGAACTCGGGAACCCCAGCGCAGTTTCAGACCACACAACACCCTCCAGGCCATCGAGCCGCCCTCCCAAGCGGCTGCTGGGTCGGCCCCCGAGCTTTCCGGGCCACAGCTTGTTTTCAAACTTCACCCTCCCCGGGTGATGAAAGACTCCAACCTCGGCCGCCCGAGCGCTGAGCGCTGAGCGCTGAGCACCGAGCACCTCCCGCGGCCCGGAGCTCCCGCCCGGCACAGATCGGGTTGCCTGCGGGCAAGCGGAGGGCAGCGGGGCTGGGGCCAGCGGCGAAAGGCCGGGGCGCCCCGAAGCCCAGACAAAGCTGCGCCCGGAGAGCGGCGTCTTCCCGTCCCGCCGAGGGCGCGACGCCACTCAGGCCCCTCCACACGTGAGACCGCCCTGTGGGGGCCGGACACCCGCCACTACCGCCCCCGACCCGGCGACTCGGGCGAGCACAGCCCCAGGGCGGGGCGGGGGCGCAGCCGCAGGCCCGGCTCCCGGTGCGGTGCGTCGCTGCCCCCACGCGCTCGCGGCCCCAGCGGGCTCCCGCCCCGCGCGGCCTCCCCTTCGCCGGCCCGACCGTCGGGCCGCGTAAAACAAAGGAGCCGCGGCCGCTCTGCCCACCGCGCCCGCCCGCGCCCGCCTCACCGCATACCCTCCCCGGCCCCCGCAACCGGCTCGCCCTCATCCCTGCCGAGTCCGCGCGCCGGCCGCCCTCGGCCCCTAGACGGCAGGCCCGGCGGAGCCGGGGCCTCGGGTGCGCGGCGGGGCCGCCTGGGGCCGCACTCACCGCTGCAGCACCACGACGACGGGGAGCCGTTGGGGAACTTGGCTGAGTCCGGAGCGATGCAGACGCTGGAGCTGAGGTGCGGACACTCCATGGCCACGAGGAGAGCGGCGAGGAGGACCGAGGCTCGGGGTCCGGGCGAGGTGGGGGCGGACGGACTCCAAAGGCTCCGTCTGGGGTCGCTCCTCGCTGGGCGCTCGGCCGAAGGCGGCTGCGTCCCGAGCCCTTGCGTCAAAGAAAGCAAAGGCTTCCGGGCGCCGGGTTTTCTCGCCCGCCGTCTCCAGAAGCCCCGCTCCGGAGAACTGGACGTTCCGGGATCCGGGTTCTGCCGCCACCCCTAGGCGGGGGCTTCCGTCTTCCCAGGCCGGCCACGCCCCTCCCCTGGACAGGCCACGCCCCATCGCCCAGCCCCGCCCCCTGCCACTCCGCGGGGTGGGGTCCTGCCGCCCGGAGCTCCCCCGCGGGTGTCCCAGAGTCAAGCTGCGCTCCTAAATGACTTTCTCAACTCTGCCGCCCCGGGCGGCCGCGGCTTCCCCGAGCCCCTGGGCTCCAGGAGGAGACACGCCGGTCCGGTCCACGGTGTTAACCGCGGCCAACGAGCACTCGCACTCACAAGACTGATTGATCCTGCGTGGTGTGCGGTGGTATGACTACACCGTGGTAGAAAATCTGGCCATACAAGAAAGTGTGAAAGAGACAAAAAAAAAAAAAAAAAGAAAAAGAAAGAAAGAAAGAAAGAAAGAAAGAAAGAAAGAAAGAAAGAAAGAAAGAAAGAGAAAGGAAGTGAAGGAGAAAATAAAACCACTCGGGCCGACTCGCACTATAGCCCCCATGTTACACAAGACGACACAAGCTCAAGTTAAGAGCCTGCCGCCTCCCCCCGCGGCCCAGCGGGCTGCAGAGCAGTATTGAGTATTCTCCTGGCGGCAGGTGCGATGCTGACCAGGTTCTAGGTTCTGAACACGTGGCCGGAGCCAGTCACCTGGGTGCTGCGTGACCGGACCCGCTGGGGCGCCCACGAATCTGAGTTCAACCCCTGTCGTTGTGACTCACCTCGTGCATTACCTCAAGCACGTGGTAGGACTTCCATACCTCACCCTACACTGGGCGTTTGAGAGATGCCTAACCAGGCTTGCTGAGCGCGAGGTCCTGGTAGCCAGCCGATAAAAAGACAAGGGATCTAACTTTTGTTAAACACCTACTATTGTCTCCCAACCAGGCACTTGCCACACAATACCCATTTAAACCTCGCTCCACCCTGCAAGCTGCAGTTAGCGCGCGCGCGCGCGCACACACACACACACACACACACACACACACTCACACTCTTTTTTTTTCCTCCGGGGGAGGGGGTGGGGGGGACTGATTCTGCCTGTAATTGGTTAAGGCGTGCGGGAGGGCGGTGGGGGGATAGGATCCTCGACGCTGACCTCTTCGTCGAAAGTGAATAGGGAAAGCTGCAAGGGGCCTTTTGAGCAGGCGTTACACCCAGGCGAGCCTGCGATCTCTCTGGGACAAGGCCTTGAGGACCTTTGGGGCTATTACAAATACTGATTCGAAGTTGGAGCTCCTTGTAAAACCCGGCGAAGGAACAGCAAGGCCAGGAAGCGAGCAGGAGGAGGAGGAGGAGGATGTGGCAATCCTGCGGGCAGGACGAAAGGAGGAAGGTCAGGAAATGATTAACCGGGCTGGGCCGGGTAGTGGTTAGAGCAGGGCACCTCCCTGCAGAGCAGGAGCAGCTGAGGGACGCCCTCTCGGTCACTTCGCACGCCTCGCCACCCCACCCCACCCCTCACCGCACCCCACCCTCTCCACCCTCCGGTCCCCCAGCACCATTCGATTTTTGCCTAACGGTGTCCACTCACCTGGGGCATCTGTGCTGACCCTGTCTGCCAGTACTATTTCCGATTCCTCAGTTAACTTTCCACGTTTTGATTATTGTTCGCTTTCCAAGTTTTGATTGCTGTTATAAAGCAAGCTTTAGTTTGGGATTTTATGACAGTAAAGAGTTGGGAGCCCTAACTGGTTTGGATCAGTGGATAGAGCGTCGGCCTGCGGACTGAAGGATCCCAGGTTCGGTTCCAGTCAAGGGCATGTACCTTGGTTGTGGGCACATTCCCAGTAGGGGTGTGCAGGAGGCAGCTGATCAGTTTCTAACTCTCTATCCCTCTCCCTTCCTCTCTGTAAAGAATCAATAAAATGTAAAAAAAAAAAAAAAAAAAAAAAAAAAAAAAAAAAAAAAAGACTTGGGAAAAGTACAACTTTAGCCCTCCCAATCCTTTCTTTTTCTTTTCTTTTTCATCTGTAAAACTGGGACAATAATACTTATTTGGCAAGGAAGACGTGAGAGTTCGTGTGAATTGCTACCACGTGGTAAGTAGCAAGTAAATTATAGCTTTTAAAATTATAGGAGGTGAGGGAACAATTCTTAGGAAAGGGGATGATAAATAAATCTGACTTTTGCTCAACTTTCCAGCCCTCTCCTATCAATTGATTTTTTTTTCAAGGTCTGGCTGGACCAACTTCTGTCTCCCTCTGGACACCTACCCCATTTAGTATCCATGCCCCCAGATTTAGGCCAGGAGGATGCCCTGCCCCATGCCATCTTCCATGTTGGCATGCAATGTGTCTTTTTCCACCCTCTCAGAGCCTCAGTTTCCTCATTCTCTAGACTTCATCTTAAACATCACTTCCTCAGGGAGGCCTTCCTGACCCTGCTGTACCCCTAGGTAATCTCCAGGTGTGTAATGCCCTGTCTGCCCCCACACTCAGCCTTTTTAAAAACACTCTTCATGCGTATAATTATTTGTTTAATGTCTGTCTTCCCCCTGGAGTTCCATAAGGATAACAAACAAGTCTGTCTGCTTTCCTGTTGTGTTCCTAACATAACAGGTCCAATAAATGTGTTCAATAACGAGTGAGTGATCAATTAGCAATGTCTTCCATGGGCAGGAGTTTAGGAAGTGGCACAGTACATGCCAGGCATTTGCCCCCACCAAGGTGATCTCTAAATTTCCTTCAGCCTTGAATTTATGATTTTGACATCTTTGGGAATGTGAAAGCACCTTGTAAGGTGTAAACTGCTAAAAAAAAAAAAAAAGATTTAAAAAAATAAAGAAAAGAAAGGTTTTTATTAGAATTCTCTCCCCAGCTAGAATAAAACCCTCTGGGGCCGTAATTTAGTCATCTTTGACTGTGGTAGTCCCCAGAGGGAGAGCTATGACTACCGGGCAGTCCCTAGAAGCTGGGCAAAATCAAAGAGGTCCTCCTGGGGCTTCAGCTAGGTTTTCCTAAAGCACAGGGAACTTTCCTGTGTCTCTGAAAGTTTTCATAATAAAATAAATTTTTTAAAAAACTCGTGGTGAGTAAATGTGTCAAATGGGGGAAGACCACGGGGCACACTGGGAAATTGGCTTTTTTTTTTCTTTATAAATATATTTTATTGATTTTTTACAGAGAGGAAGGGAGAGGGATAGAGAGTTAGAAACATCAATGAGAGAGAAACATCGATCAGCTGCCTCCTGCACATCTCCCTACTGGGGATATGCCCGCAACCAAGGTACGTGCCCCTGACCGGAATTGAACCTGGGACCCTTTAGTCCGCAGGCCAATGCTCTATCCACTGAGCCAAACCGGTTAGGGCGGAAATCGGCTTTTTTAGTTCCTTGTTTCTTCGGCTACATTTAATACAACGTTTGCTTTTTTGTTCTTGGCCGGAATCGCTTTGGCACTGAGGAGTTCTGACATACATACCAGTGCGCCCCGATGGTGATGAGCCAGCGCCAGCTCCGGGGCTCAGTGCTCGGCCTGGGGGTCGCCAGCCAGCCCTCAGCACACACACACACACACACCAGCCCTCAGCACACACACACACACAGCAGCCCTCAGCACACACACACACACACACCAGCCCTCAGCACACACACACACACACACACACACACACACACACACACAGCAGCCCTCAGCACACACACAGCAGCCCTCAGCACACACACACACACAGCAGCCCTCAACACACACACACACACACACACACACACACACACATAGCAGCCCTCAGCACACACACACACACAGCAGCCCTCAGCACACACACACACACACACACACACCAGCCCTCAGCACACACACACACACACACACCAGCCCTCAGCACACACACACACACACACCAGCCCTCAGCACACACACACACACCAGCCCTCAGCACGCGCACACACACACACACAGCAGCCCTCAGCACACACACACACACACCAGCCCTCAGCACACACACAGCAGCCCTCAGCACACACACACACACAGCAGCCCTCAGCACACACACACACACACACACACACACACATAGCAGCCCTCAGCACACACACACACACAGCAGCCCTCAGCACACACACACACCAGCCCTCAGCACACACACACACACACACACACCAGCCCTCAGCACACACACACACCACACACCAGCCCTCAGCACACACACACACACCAGCCCTCAGCACACACACACACACACAGCAGCCCTCAGCACACACACACACACACACAGCAGCCCTCAGCACACACACACACACACACACAGCAGCCCTCAGCACACACACACACACACACACAGCAGCCCTCAGCACACACACACACACACACACACACACACAGCAGCCCTCAGCACACACACACACACACCAGCCCTCAGCACACACACACACACACCAGCCCTCAGCACACACACACACACACAGCAGCCCTCAGCACACACACACACACACACACACACACACAGCAGCCCTCAGCACACACACACACAGCAGCCCTCAGCGCACACACACACACACACACACACACAGCAGCCCTCAGCGCCCAACAGCACACCACACAGCAGCCCTCAGCACACACACACACACACACACAGCAGCCCTCAGCGCACACACACACACACACACACACACAGCAGCCCTCAGCGCACACACACACACAGCAGCCCTCAACACACACACACACACACACACACACCACACACACACAGCAGCCCTCAGCACACACACACACCAGCCCTCAGCACACACACACCAGCCCTCAGCACACACACACACAGCAGCCCTCAGCACACACACACACACACACACACACACACAGCAGCCCTCAGCACACACACACACACACACACACACACACCAGCCCTCAGCACACACACACCAGCCCTCAGCACACACACACAGCAGCCCTCAGCACACACACACACACACACACACACAGCAGCCCTCAGCACACACACACACACACACACCAGCCCTCAGCACACACACACACACACAGCAGCCCTCAGCACACACACACACACACAGCAGCCCTCAGCACACACACACACACACACACACACACAAACACCAGCCCTCAGCACACACACACCAGCCCTCAGCACACACACACACACACACAGCAGCCCTCAGCACACACACACACACACACACACATACACCAGCCCTCAGCACGTGCACACACACACACGCAAACACCAGCCCTCAGCACACACACACACACACAAACACCAGCCCTCAGCACACACAAACACACACAAACACCAGCCCTCAGTGCGCACACACACACACACGCACACACCAGCCCTCAGCACGCGCACACACGCACACACCAGCACTCAGCACACGCACATACACACACACGCACACACCAGCCCTCAGCACGCGCACATACACACACACGCACACACCAGCCCTCAGCACACACACACACGCACACACACGCACTCACAAACCAGCCCTCAGCACACAGACGCGCGCACACACACACACACACCAGCCCTCAGCACACACAAACACACACACACAAACCAGCCCTCAGCACACACACACGCACACACACCAGCCCTCAGCACACACAAACACACACAAACACCAGCCCTCAGCACAAACACACACACACACACACACCAGCCCTCAGGATACACACACACATGCACAAAACAGCCCTCAGCACACACACACAAACACCAGCCTCAGCGAGCACACACACACACACCAGCCCTCAGCGCGCACAGACACACACATGCACAAACCAGCCCTCAGCGCGCACACACACACACACACACACACACTCATGTCCCCATGGAGCCGTTCCTGCCCACAGAGATGAGTGAGTTTTAAGTTTATATTTTTCAGAGAAGAGCACACAATTTCAACCATACTAACAAATGTTTCTCTTCTAAAGGAGATATATAGATTTATGAGGTTGGGGGGTGCTGACACGGGAAGGGGGCATACGTTGCCATGGGAACAGTGATCAGGAAAGGTCTCAAGGTTGCTGTGACCTTCCTCTAGCCTTAGACTTGAGACTTATGGCAGAATCGGGAGTCCTAAAGCAAGGATTACTAGCTGACCAGGCCCTGGGGAAGACTAGCTGTGACTAACCCCATTCAGGCAAGGCTTATTGGAAGAACCCAGGAAGCTAGGTTAATTATTTACCATAGAGGTTTTTCTAGGAGCAAAGCCTCCTAGGGAAATCAAAGTTAAGTCAAGAAGAAGCTTGGAGAGAATTCAGAAGGGTGTGAAGGGGTAGCGGGGGAGGCCCCCAGGAACTCTTATCACCTCATTTAATTTCCCAAGCAGCATTTATCTGATGGTTCTTCGCTTGTTTACTTGTTTATCTATTGTCAGTCTCCTCCATGAGAACAGAAACCTTGCCAGTCCTGTTCCTTGCCTAACTGAAGCTCCTGGAATTCAGCCTGGTCCATGCCAGGCCCTCAGGAACTATCTGTTGAATGACTAAATGAATGAAGGGGCTGCGCTAGGCTTCAGCCAGCCAGCCTCACTTCTGCACTCAGGAACACCAGCGTGGCTTCTCCCACTTCTTTCCATTCATCCCTGTCCCATTATTTTCCTGACCAAAATTATTCAGTGGCTCCCTGTCTCTGGCAAGATAAAATCAGTTGGAACCTCACAGTCACCCGTCCCTGTCTTTTGCTAAAAGGTTTTGCTTTTTTTTAACTGTTCCAGCAGCACCTAAAATAGGTCCCTCGTGATGGAAAATTTGCTTCTTCACACCTCTGTACCCTCCCCTACCTCTTCCCCTTCTGCCAGGCCAGCTCCTACTCCTTTCTCCACGAAGCATCTGGCCTCCTCAGGGAAGCCCTCCATCACTCACCCAAGCAGACTTCTCAGCTCTCCCTCTCCCCTCACCCCCATTCTGTCTCTGCTGCTTGTTACATGGTGCTGTTATTTTCTGTCTCCCTTGGAAACAGACGCTTTTCTTTTTATCTGTGGATCCTAGGCACCTAGTTTAATAATTACAGATATTTTTTTTAAAAGATTCTATGGACTGGGGCGGGGAGAGGTAGAAGAGGGCATAAAGGGGGTACATGGTGATGGAAACAAAAAAAATAATATAATAAAAAGATTATATTTGTAGATTAAATATAATCTACAAAGTTGGGAGTGTCCCTTTGAGCATGATTATATCAATTATTACATGTAATGGTCCCCTAGGTATTCACAGAAAGGACCTCAACTCTGTAAGAACAAACCTCACATTTATTGGGTTCCAACTAGGTGCCAGCTACTTTATCAAGTTGTTTTCATTTCTCCATTAATTCCCACAGCAAACCTGACAGGTAGGCATTATCGTCTCCATTTTACTGAGGACAGAACTAAGGCTCGAGAAAGGTTAAATAATTGCACAGATAAGCACAATTAGTATCGGGCCTTTCATCAAAGGTGGTAGCATCCCACCCCTCAAACACACGGTTAGCTAAATTGTTTTGCAGTATTATGTGGGGGTAGCTGACGTTCTCCTGATAAGGAGGATTCTTAGGGACCACAGGACACCGAAGAGCCTTCTGAGTAACTAAAGAATCTTTTAGGTACCATAGTCATCATTATTCATCAACATCTTAATTTGTATTGCTTTTAAGGCTTCTTCTTTATCATTGAAATTCGAACAGCACTTTTATGAAGGAGATGAGAAGGTTCTCTTGTTTAAAGACCCACTTTGCAGACAAAACACTGACCAATTAAGAAAAATAGTGTTGCTCTAGCAACAAACAACTTCGACAATGAAGGAGTCAATTCTTTCCCTGGGCGCCCTTCTCCCATCAGTAAAATCAGGGGGTTGAACTAAATGATTTCCAAGGGCCTTTCCGGAGTGAGCATTCAGGGATCCTATGCTAGCTTATGGCCACCTAGTGACACTGACATAGGCAAGAAGGCTCTTGTACCTCTGCGGCAGAGACTGCTAACTGTTCACCCCAAATCTGTTCTCTTTTCCTCCCAGAGGAGAAATTTCTCATCTTCCTTGTAGCTAGGTGTAGCCATTTTTAGTTAATGGAGTCTGAGCACAAATCATAAGGATCAGCCTTGGCAAAAGACAAAAATACCTCAGCTGCCCAAGACAAAAATACCTCAGTGTCCAGTTTTGTTTATCAACACATGGAAGGCAAGAGGGAAATAGATTAGGACAGGTCCAGGAAGAAATGTGGCTTTCAGCCTGTCCTTTCTGTGTTCTCGCTTCAACCATTTGTTCTTTTATTCAACTAATCTTATCTGTGCTCCTGCCACGTGCCAGGCACTGAAGATACAGGGACTCAACTCTGATCAGTGTGGTTAAATGTTTAGAGCATTAGCCTACCGTCGAGGGATCTCAGATTTGATTCCTAGTCAAGGGCACATACAGGTTCAATCTCTGGCCCCAGTCAGGGCACATGTGGGAGGCAACCAGTGGATGTGTCTCTCTCATTTTGATCTCTCTTTCCCTCTCTCTCTCCCTCCCTCCGTCCCTCCTTCCCTCGCTTCCACTCTAAAAATCACTGGGGAAAAAAAAAATCCTCTGATGAAGATTAACAACAACAACAAAAAGATACAGGGACTCAGAGCTTAGTACTACTTGGGGTCCTCCTCTATTGACATCTCATTGCCACTATCTATCAAGATGAAAAACATTGTGATACCACTCTTTCCCCCTGAACTTGTCTGTGGCCCGATTGGACATCAGAGCCTCTGAGTTTCAAAGTGCTGTCTAGACATGGGGCTTTAAGCCTTTTAATTGTAATGACTTTACATGTAAAGGGCTTGTCTTGGTGCTTGGCATACAGTACACCCTCAATAAATGTTCATTTTCTTGAGACCTTGTCAGATAGGAGGATTGATGAGGGAGAGAAAAGATGATGGCCTGAAATCATTGATTCTAGTATAGCTGGCGCAGAAGGTTAAATTGTTATTCTTTGAAAGGAATATGGACCAGATCATCCATTCAACAAATATCTCTGATGCTCAAGGCTCATGGGGTATAAAAGTGGGCAACACAAAGTCTCATCTGCAAAAGAATGAGGAAGGGGCAAGAGAAACAGACCAGCAAACAAGCAATGACAACACAGTGTGATAAGTGCTAGGAGGGGAAGTACAGGATGTTGCTTAGCCACAAACAAGGGGCAACTAACACAGGCAGATGGGTGGGGGTGGAGGAAGCATGAGACAGGGCTTCCTGGAGGAAATGACATATGACCTGAAACTCGATTGATACCTAAGATTTAACCAGGTAAAATGGAGTGGGGGGGAGGGGACATGGTATCCCAAACAGAGCGAACTGTATCTGTACAGGCTCAGAGGCTCGGAGAGGACCTGATACTGTCAGTCTGGCGTCGAGTCATGTGCAAGGGGGTGAAAAGCTGAGAGGTGAGGTTGTCAAGGCAGGCGAAGCTGACTGTAACAGAGGACTGCCAACACAGGGAGATCCGGTCCTCAGGACCCTGACATTGTTCAGGCTTGCACTTTGCCAGGACTGGGAGGAGGGCTAAGGGGGCAAAGACGCAGAAAGTTAAGAGATAAGACAGAGTAAAGGAAGAAACTAGCAATTACTAAACATCTGTAAGATGTTCAACAGCAGTAGTCATCTGAGCAATGCAAATTAAAACCACAGTGCACACCTACCTAGAAACAAATAAGCAGGAATTAGAAAGCAGATGTGACTCCCCCTCCCCCCCTCCCCCCACAGTCATGACCATGAAATCCCTGAAACTGTGTGCTTGAGGAGCTTACAACCCACTGGGAGGGAGAGGCTCAGACACACTGAGGAGTAGAATTTTGATGGCATAAAGAATCCTAGGCCCGGAGAACCTCCACCTCTGCCTTCCTTCTTTGCCAACCTTAATCTGACCTGACAATTCAGCTCTCTGAAATATTCAGCTAACCAGAAAGGAATTTCTCAAACATCCAGAGCATAGATTCTTACAGCCCCAGACCCTTCTATGAGGTGCCTGTTGCATTGGAAAGATTCAGGGTTTGGGGTGCAATCAGGCTGGGCCTTGTCTCTGCCACTAGCCTGCTACATAACCGTGAGCCAGCAGCCTGACCTCCTGAGCCTCCGCCTATGCAATGGGAATAATAATAGCTGCTTCCAGTGTGGTGACTTGCCTGTTCTGTCTCCCTTCGCCAAATACTTATGTTTGGAAAGAGAAAACAGGGATTCATGTGTTATGATCAGAACCATTTCCTGAAGTTGCCAACACCCATAATTTATGCACTGACGTAACCAGGCCAAAGGTTCTAAGCATATTTTATAAGTACATCATCTAGAAAGCACTGCTGCGCCTGACCTGGTGATAAAGGGGCAGCCGTGGGTGTGGGGGAAGGTATTTAACACTATTACCATCTAAAGAACAATGGTGGGAAAGGAGGCAACGTGCCTTCGAGCCCTTTGGGCCTTTCTCAGTTACCTGTGGAGCAGCTGGGGCTTTCAGGCTGCAAATGGCGGCCAGAAGCAGCAAGGCTTCCTGGAAGCACCCTTGCTGAGAGCCTCTGGGGCAGGATGATTAGACACCTGGCAGGGGCAGTTTCACAGGGAGGACACTGGTCTCAGAGATTCCATGTGTTTGTCCAGCACTCCCCAGAGTTCTCAGGCTGGCTCCTGACCCCTTGGTGCTCCTCGCTTGTGGGAGTCTCTGTGCAGCCAAGCTGGAGAAGTGTTTGCTTGTGCACCTCCTTTGGCCTTGTCCTGAACTTAGGATGCACAAGCTGGTTCTACTGGAGAAAGAGATGGTACGGAGGGGAAAGCTCTGAGTGCAGCAGTCAGTAGAGCAGGTCCCTCCATAAATAACCTTCAGACTCAAGCCAGGGAGCCCTGTGAAGGCAGCAGTAGTCCCGAGCAGAGGGCCTAGCGTGCATGAGGCACTCCGGGAATTCCATTAGTCTGGTATAAATAAATGTGCATCAAGTGAGAAGTTCAGTCTAAAGCTTGCTCTGGACGCCGTTGGCTCTGGAGAGGAAGACTTGGTGGGAGAAGGAGGGAGATTTACTTTTCACTGTACATCCTTTTATTCCTTTTGAATTTGGTACCACTGGTTATGAAAAAGTTATAATTAAAGAAAAAACTTTTTTAAATATATTTTGTTGATTTTTTACAGAGAGGAAGGGAGAGAGATAGAGAGTTAGAAACATCGATGAGAGAGAAACATCGATCAGCTGCCTCCTGCACATTTCCCACTGGGCATGTGCCCGCAACCCAGGTACATGCCCTTGACCGGAATCGAACCCGGGACCCTTGAGTCCGCAGGCCGACGCTCTATCCACTGAGCCAAACTGGTTTCGGCTAAAGAAAAAACTTTTAAGCCTAATGTGCCCCCTCCCCCACCCCACTCAGAAAAATGTGTACTGCAATAGGAGGGAGAGAGGTGGGTCTTTAGAGCTAAACTAACTTAACTTTGACTCCCAGCTAATCCTGCTACTTCCTAGCTCTGTGTCCTAAAACAAGCTACCTCCTTTCTCTGAGCCTCAGTATCTAACTACAGTGGGGACAATGATCCTCCACTGGACAGTTGTGAAGGTCAAATGTAATAACATAGTAATACCTTGAGAGACTCACCATGTGCCAAGCACTTTTCCGAATGCTTTCTGTCTCTGTGGTAACTCACTTCCTCCTTAAGACAGCTCTATTAGAGGGATACTACTCATTCCCTCCTCCCTATTTTACAGATGAGGAAACTGAGGCTCAGAGAGACTAAGGAACTTGCTCAGAGTCTCACAGCCAGGCAGATCACCTCCTGAACCTGGCTCTTCCCACCTCCACTCTGCTGCCTTGAAATGTTAGCAGCTCCTTTTCAATAGGGAATTCTTTAAAAATAGAAACATTTTCAAGATCCCCCAAAATGTCTTTATAATTGTGGGCTGTTGGATATGGTGACAGACTAGTGCGGGCAGTACTGGTTAAGGAATCAGCAAAGCAAAAATAGGGAGGGAGGTAGGGAGAGAGAGAGAGAGAGAGAGAGAGAGAGAGAGAGAGAGAGAGAGATATGCATCAGTTCTAATGCAATCAGAGAATATAGTTGAATTGTAGCATATGTATAATTTTTCTGTTTTATACTTTATTTCTATTATTTTTAAAATTCTGAATTATATATTGGAGGAGGGCACCAAAAGTTCTTAAGACTTGGGCCTCTGCAAACATCCAGAAGGTGAAGCAAACTTTTAGGCAGGTGCTTCCCCCGCACCCCGCCAGTGGGTCGTAGGCTGAGTCACCTCCTGCTTACACTGCGGATTCTGCCTGTGGTATCGATAGTAGGTGTTTTTATGGTTTACATCTGATATTAACTTATCTGTGATCATTTACCTCTTTTTCTTCTAATTCAATTTTTAAAACTTCCAATGAATTGAACACCCAGGCAATTGGGCTCTCCATCTCATTGACTTTCTATTGCACTTGGAAGAAAAATATGGAGTAACCTCAAAAAATTAGAACTGGAACTGCCTGGTGACCCAGCAATTCCACTTCTGGGAATATATCTTAAGAAACCCAAAACACTAATTCGAAAGAATATATTTGCACCTCTATGTTCATTGCAGTGTTATTTACAAAAGCCAAGATTTGGAAGCAGCCCAAGTGTCCATCAGTAGATGAGTGGATTAAAAAAGCCATGGTACATTTACACAATGGACTACTGGTACTACTCAGCCATAAAAAAGAAGGAAAGCTTACCTTTTGCTACAGCATGGGTGGCCCTGGAGAGCATTATGCTAAGTGAAATAAGCCAGTCAGAGAAAGACAAGTACGATATGATTTCACTTATACGTGGAATCTAATGAAAACAATAAACTAACAAACAATAGAAACAGACTCATAGATAGGGAACAGACTGACAGCTGTCAGAGGAGTGGGTTTCGGGGCTGGGGGGAAGGTGAGGGATTAAGAAAAAAACAAACAAACAAACTCATAGACACAGACAACGGTATAGTGATTACTGGATAGAGGGGGGATAAATGGTGACGGAAGGCAACTTGACTTCGGGTGGTGAAGACACAATACAATATACAGATGATGTATTATAGAATTGTACACCTGAAACCTATATAATTTTATTAGCCAACGCCACCCCAATAAATTCAATAAAAAAGTAAAAAAAAAAAAAAAGATAAGAAAATCGCAAATCCAATGAATTGAACACCCAGGCAATTGGGTTCTTAATTTCATTACATTTTTATTGGAAGAAAAAAATTAATCTGTGTGTGCTTCCTTAAAAAAACGTTCAAAGTCAGAAATGAGTCTGAATTTGTGAGGAGTGAGGGCCAGCCTTCTTCACCATGCCCCAGCTTGTGTTTCCTTTCCATTTCCCCTGTCCATGCCCCTAGGACCCTTAATGTCTCTATTACCCTCCCACTCCGCCCCCAACAATCAGGCCACTCCCTCTCTGAGTACCGCCCAAAGGCCTTGAAGGGGCCTGTGCTCGGCCTGTGCTAAGACAGGGAACTCCTCCCGCTAGAACTCCTCTTCGTGCCCCGCCCCTCAGTGCTCAGCCTGGCAGTGGGCATTGGCCAAAGAAAGGAGGAACCATAAAAAGGCCCCATCCCCACCTCCCACCACCGTTCTCACTGCAAACTTGCATCATCTCTTCCTGCCTATGCTCTTATCAGAAGCTTTCAACAACTCCCCCGCTGCTCCTAGAAGCAAGTCTGGACCCTTCCCTGGCATAGCATCAAGGCTCCCCTACATTTGTTCCTGACCCACCTGCCAGCCTGGCTTCTCTCCACACCCCCACACGGGCCTGACTGCTGAGCGGAACCTGAATGCTCTGGCCCTGGCTTCTCCCTCAAGCTGTTTCCTCTGCTCCATTCGCTCCAACCGGTGGCAGTCCTCCCCTTTACTAAGGTGTACCACCAAGCCATCACCTTGAAAAATTCTTCCCAGCACCCCTCATTCATATTTTCTGTCTTTCCCTCCCTCCATCCCCTTTCCCTCCCTCTCTCCCTTCTCTCCTCTCTTCCATGCCTCTCTCTCACACACACAGTGTGACTCCGTCTCCGTTCCCTTGGGCCTCTGCTTGTACCTTAGAGATAGCACTTATTTCAGTCTGCTTTGGAATAGAATTCATGTTTGCCTCACCTCCCAGTTAAAAACTGCAATGCAAGAGCTACTCATTCCTCATTCACATCTGCACATTTATCATAGTACTGACCCCAGGGTTTTGCACATAATAAGTCTCAATACATGGTTGGCCCTCGAGTACAGTGACTTGATGGACAGAGCTTTGGCTTTGGCAATGGACATAACTGAATTTGAGTGCTCCACCACTTTCAATAAGTGTGTGACCTCGGACAAACCACCTACTCTCTCTGAACTTCTTAGGTCCAAAAGCTATAAAATGTGGGTTATAACAGTGCCTACCCATTAGGTGGTGAGGAATGATTGAGATGATGTGTGTAGAACATGTAACTCTTGCCATTCATAAAGTAGGTTCCTAATACACCTGAGTTCCCAACTTCATCTTACGAATACTTTTAAAGCGCTGGACCCCGTGGAGTGGCTATCTGGGGGAAAGGCTATGAGAACATTTGCGTTGGAAGACAAAGATGACCTCCTTTCATCCTGGGCCTCTCTTCAAAAGGATGGCAAAGGCTGCGAGGATTCTTACGAAGAAAGGGGGTGGCACAAAACTGGCAGCCCCAGGCCTGGTAGGGTGTGGGCCACACCCTCCCCAACTAAAGAGGTCAGACACTGCCCAGGAAATCAGCTCCTCCAGTATGATGTGTGATGGAGCAGCACCTACTAGAGCAGTGAGGCCCAGAAATCAGGATTGTAAAAAGATTCCCAGGTGATTCTAATGTGCAGTCAAGGTTGAGAACCACTGTACTAGAGACTCTCCATACCTTAATATGAGTCTGTGTAGTTGGAGACTAGGAAAAGCAGCTTGGAGCATGTAATGGCCTTTTCAAAGGAATTGGCCAGTGTGTCTCTGGCACTTGGGGGGGGGGTGAGGGAAACAGAGGCCCAGTAGGACAGGATTCTGGAGGGCCCCCCTATCCTGGAGACATTCACATCTTCTGATCTTTCATTGGTTTCTAGGAGCAGCCATCCTAGAAACAGGTGAGGGGGGACAGGGTATAGTATGGGGTAGAGAATGGCAGGTGAGAACAAAGCAATGCCCCCTGTTTGGCAGCTCTGGTTCTCAGTGCACATTATTAAATGGTGGTTTTGATACATTTCAGTCTCCTGAGAATTTGGGCAGAATCAGCTTTCCTCAGGGCTGAGCTCCCTTGAATAAGCTGATCTGCTTCTTTCTGTGCAGCATCCCCATCAGCCTGTCCAATACCTAGGTCCCTGTGAGGGGGCAGCGTGGTGGGGTTGTGGGTGGTGGTGATACTAGTTTGCAGAGTGAGAAGATCTGAATACCATATGGCAGCCTGTCCCTTGGAGACAGGATCCTGTACTAGGATCTTAACATTTCAATGACTTCTAGAGATCACCTCGTCCACCCCACTCTTTTCTAGATGAGAAAACTGAGACTCAAAGAGATTGAGTCAGTTCACAATGTACACTTTAAATATCTTGTATATAAGCTAAAAATTAAAATGAAAATTAATTTTAAAAGAGGTCAAGCAAGGAGAACCCAGGTCTCCTCATCTTCAGTTCAGAGTTTTTAATCCTATTTCTGTATGATAGCCCCAAAAAGACACTTTAATGTGGAATGATGCAAGTGTTTCCACATGGTTGAAAATTATATATTTGGATTTGACTCGAAAGTGTGGATCTTACTTGTTCTAATCTCAAATTGGAGCCCCAACTTACTCTTTGCCTGACTTATAGCTTCTCATTCTTTGTGTGTGTGTGTGTGTGTGGGGGGGGGTGCTAAGAGGGGAAGGGTGGGACTTGTGCAAACTGTATCTAGATTTACACTCTGATAAACCTTGGGGTGGAGCTGGGGAAAGTCCATGGCATGAGAGTTTTGGCTTAATCAGCCTGATTTTTTTTAATATTGAGTAGACAGGCAGGCAGGCATTCTCTCCTTCTTCCCTAAAAGATACCCAGCCTCTTTAAGTCCAAAGAAGTAGGTGTGCCATGAGCTACCCCTGGGAGGTAGTAGCTAGCACCTCTCCCAGTGGTGAAAAACTGACAGTAACTCATGTTGGCTCAAAAAGAGCACAGCCCCAGTGGGTGGCTCAGTTGGTTGGAGCATCGTCCTGAACACTGAAAAGGTTGTGGGTTCAATTCCTGGTCACATACCTAGGTTGCAGGTTTGATCCCCTGTCAGGGTAGGTATGGGAGGCAACCAATAGATGTTTTTCTCATCTCTCTCTCTCTCTCTCTTCTTTCCTTGCTCTCCAAAAAGAAAAAAATCAATAAACATATGCTTGGGTGAGGATAAAACAACAAACAAACAAACAAATAAAAGAAACACAAGTACATGAAGCTAGGGGATGACGAAAGGAAGGGGGATATCAAAAGGACTAATGAAACATTCATTCACTCTTTCAAGAGATCTTTAACTGAACACTTAATTAAATCAGGTACAGTTCTAAGCACTGGGGAAATCAGTCCAAGAAGGGTACAGAGCACCATGCAAGTAATCTAAAAGAGGAAAACTCCAAGTCATGGACAGATTCTCAGTTAAATGGAAAGTGAGGTTAAAGGAGGACAGTGGAAGGAATGGGATCTTAAAAAAATTAGTCAGAAATTTCAAGAGGATAACATCTACACAGATAACATTTTTTAAAATATTAAAGAAAGGAGCCAGAGGGAGATCACATTGGCATTCTAGAGTAAACCAAAGTGTTTGCACTGAATGCTGGGATGATTCATTCACTCAGCAAGTACTGATTGGACATCTATTTCTCTGGCCCACAGCAGGCTCTTTGCTCTTCCTTGCCTTCACCAGACACACTCCCCACCTTGCCTTTAATCTGTCAGTGTCCTCTCTGTTTGAGGGCTCTCCCCCTCCAAAACAATAGCACCATTTAGAGAAACATAAACAAGCTGAAAGTGCTGTGACAGGAGAATGAAAAATATCCTAGTGAGGACCCTGTCTAAGTCATCTTCATACTCCAGTGCCAGGCACATAGTAGGCATTGAGGAGTTGTTTGGTGAATGAATGAATATCACTGCTAGGCAATGAGAAGGCCACATTTGTATAATAAGAAATGCTATAATGATTACACTTTTGTAAAAGTTCACTTAAAATTGTTTTAAAAATCCATTGGAAAATACTAACAGGGTTGAATGATGGAATTATGGGATTTTCTTTTTATTTTCCCCCATTTTGTGTACTATAGCAACATTTTTAAATAATGAAATTATACTAGTATTTTAGCCCATTCCTGCCCTGCTTGCTCCCCAAAAGAGAATTGTAAGAATAATTTACTCCCTAATTTTGTGCCATGTGAAGACTGAGAAAACATGACCTGAATTTCATAATGCAACCAGATAAAATTTATCACCACATTATTTTGATGTGTTTGGTGATAGGCATGATCATTGTGTAGCCGGGCATAAATAATAGTTCCCATAAAACACTTTGATTGGTGTTAACTTGAAATAGCCAAACTGGGCCTTTTGTTGGAGTATTGGGGGAGGGGAGGCAGGAACTGGACCGAGGAGGATATGACTCTGTTGACTTCATGAGGTACCCCACTTTCCTGGCAGATGATGTCAGGACCTGGGAGCTCTGAGGACCTCGGCTGACAGATGTTCTGGCCTCCAAGTGTTGGCAGCAGAGGAGGTCAGAAACTGGGGCTTTCGGGCTTCACAAGGAGCTTTTCACCCAACCAGGAGTGCCACTACCACCCCAAACTCTCCTTTCCCTCCAGGGTCAGCCTTCCAGATATGAGGACGCCAATGAGGATACTGTCTATCATGTCATCAATAAATACTTATTTGGGCAGTGGAACCATTGCTTCTTAGAGGGCTAGAGGGACATGTTCATTCATTCACACGACACATACTTATTGAGAACCTGCAGTGCACCAATCAAAAGCAAGGTCCTATACATACTTGATATCATCTCTTGCTTTTATCAACATTATGTGGATGTTATTGTCCCTAGTATATAGATAATGAAACAGGCTCAGAAAGGTTAAGGAACTAGACCTAGATCAGACATTTAAGAAAGTGATGGGAATTGGTTGGAGAGGGATGTAGAGAGGGAAGGAGGAGTGATCGAGGCTGACCTCTGTCAGACTTGGATAATCATTCTCTCCACACTTCTCATTGGGACAAAGCAGAGGTTTCCAGACTTGGTGTTTAAAGGCTGTAGGATTATCAATGGCCACTCTGGGTCTCAGTCTCCTTGTTTATAAAAATATAACTTGAGAAGTATGTTTTTCAAGTGTCTTTCCAGCGCTGGGTTCTTTTCACAGTGTTTCCACTTCTTGTGTTGGTAAAAGCTCTGATGAACAATTCTCTCAGGCCACCGGTGTAGAGCAACATTCAGGTCTCTCCTGAGATCGCCCCCTAGAGGATGTCGGTGGTGCTGCAGGAGCCTTGGCTCCCTGGGAGAATACACACAACAGACAAAACCAACATAATCACTTGGTAGAAGCCAACTTTAATTACCTCTTTGCTTTAAAAAAATAGATTTAGAAAACATTCTCACACCCCTTCCCACGCTTACCGCACCAAGGCTGCTGGCACATTTAATGATGGGGAGCATCTGTAGCCTGAACTACTGGTTCTATGAGTCATTTTAAGATTGGATTATATTTTACTTCCTACACCTCAGTTTCTTTCAGGCCTCTTAATGATTCAGTCCTGATTTTGCAGGGCTGCCAAACAGTGATTCTAAAACAACATATTTGTCTCTACTTCTTTGTTTTTATTACAATAGACAATTTTTGGTTAGGTACTATATGCACGTGGTAAACATTCACAAGTCACTACAGAGTTTTCAGTAATTATCATGTGACCCAGCAATTCCACTCCTGGGTTTATACCCCCAAAATTGAAAACAGACATTCAAACAAAAAGACATGAATTTTCATAGTGGCACTGTTCATAATAGCCCCAAAGTGGAAACAACTGAAATGTCATCAACTGGCAAGAGATAAAATGTGGTTTATCCAAACAATGGAATATTATTCAGTCATAAAAAAGGAATGAATTCCTGATATATGCCATTACTTGGATGGACCTTGAAAACATTATGCTAACTAAAAGAAGCCAGACACAAAAGGCCACATATTATATTATTCCATTTATATGACATATTCAGAAGAAGTAAATCAATAGAGATTTTCTCATCTGTAAATTAGTGGTTCCCAGGGTCTGGGAGAAGGAGGGCAACGGAAAGTGACTGCTAGTGAGTATGAAGTCTCCTTCTGGGGTGATGGAAATGTTCTAGAACTAGATAGTGGTAGTGGTGTACAACATTGTGAATGTACTAAATGTCACTGAATTAAGCACTTGAAAATAGTTAAAAAGGTAAATGTTATGTTATGTGTATTTTACCACAATACAAAGAAAGAAAGGAGGTTCATAAAAACTAAGTTCCTCTTTCTCTAGGTCCCCTTCCTGAAGACAAAACCAATACCAGCTCTCTTCTCTATCTTTCCAGATATTATTGTATGTATGCATATGTATGTGCATGTATATAGTGTTCGTATATTATATATGTGCTTATGTTATGTATAGTATATATGTATATATGTATATGAAAAATATATATGTCCTTTTCTCTCTTTTTTTGAACATAGATGGTCACACCATTCTGTAACTTGCTTTTTCCATTTAAATGGGTTCATCTTTTTAATGGATTTTGATCTTTCCAAAATGATATGTGAAAAATATCATCTCATTACAGTTTCTATTTTTATTTACTTTCTTATGAATGAGATTGAGCATCTTTTTATGTATTTCGGATTCTTTTTGAATTTTCTTATTTGTGAATTTTCTTTTTATATACTTTGTCCATTTTTACATGAGGTTGTTTTTTGTGTGTGTTTTGTTTTATTTTTGGTTTGTAGGTGCTCTTTATAAAATAATATTCTTAGTTCTCTATGATATGAATTCCAAATATGTTACCCAATTGTCTTTGACCCTCCCCCCTTAACATCTGTGTAACCAGAAGCATTAATTGTCCCTGTTTGAATTACCCAGCATGGTTCCAGTTTTCCTGACTGGATCTTGACTGATACATTTGGGTGTTTTTTTTCCTTATTATTCATTTGTAAGAACTCTTTGAATATGAAAGAAATTGGCCAATTAGCTATCATATGTTGCAATTATTTTTATTAGTTTGTTTTTGCCCTTGTTTATGTTAAATGTTAAATGTTAAATTCAGACATTTAACATTTTTATATACTCAAATTTATCAATGTTTGCCATTATAGTTTCCATACTTCTTTTTAAAAATGTTTTCTTTATTTTATTTTACTTTTTTTCATCACCATTTATCCTCCCTATACCCTCTTCCAGCTCCATTTTCCCCCAATCACCATACTGTTGCTCATGTCCATGAGTTCTTTCTTTTTATTTTTTTCCTTTTTGCTCAATCCCTCCAGCACCTCCCCAACCAGAGCTGTCTGTCTGCTCTCTATGAGCCTGTCTCTATTTCGCTTATTAGTTCAGTTTGTTCATTAAATTCCACATATGAGTGAAATCATATGGTACTTATCTTTCTCTGACTGGTTGAATTCAATATAGTTTCCATATTTCATGGCCTGCTTAGATAGGCCTTCTTTATTCCAAAGTTATGAACACATTCACCTGTATTGTCTTGATAATACTTTCATGTTTTACATTGAGTTTTTTATTCATCTGGAATTCATTTTGGAGTAAGGAGTGAGGTAGCAGTATAGTTTAAATGGTTTTCCCAAATGCAAAATGGTGTTTAGTCAATTGTCTCAATAGTATTTATTGAATAGCTCTTCCTTTCTCCTTTAATTTAAGATGCCAATTTATTAAGTATTACATTCACATGTATACTTGGGCCTATTTCTAGACTTTTTTTTCTATTGGCCTATCTGTCTATTTATAAGTCAGTTATACTTTATTTAACCAGAAATCAGCATTTGACTTTAGGGACTCATTCATTTAAATACCTCTACCTTTGAAGTAAGTAACTCTTGGAAGTGAAAACACAAAAAGAGGAGGGTGGAGTCCCTTCATGTCTGAGAAGTCAGAGGCCGATTCTAAAAGATATATTGGAAAATTAATCTCTTAAACCAAGGCTTCCTGAATAATTTTTGGTTGATAAAGCAAATACATCTTAAATGTCTGATTTCAACCAAAAGTTATGGGATTTTTTTGTTTGTTTGTTGATGTATTTTCTGGAAAACTTCATAAATTCTATCTTCCAACTCTTTTACTGAGCTGTCCCTTCTGCTATCATTTTTTTAAAAAAAATTCCGAGAGTTCCTTGTTGTTTCCCAAAGCTCCTTTTTTAAAATAGCACCTGTTCTTGTTTCATGGATATATTACTTTCTCTTCTCTTTTCTCTCTGCTTTTATATTCTCTGAGTTCATCGTTTTGTTTGTTTTATCTTTTATCTTTTAAATTAGAGATTTTCCTCAGTTATATCTATGATTTTGGTTCTTTATCCTTAAGAGTGAAGCATGAAAAGGCTCATTGGAAAGTGGGGGGTGGGGAGAGGGAGAGAGAGAATAGGGTTATTGATTAAAAGGCTTCAGGCAGGATAACCAGGCAGAGACCTCGCTGTTTATTTAGGTGACCTTCAACTGTCAATCTCTTAAGCCTTTTTTTCTTGGGCAAGTTTCTCCTGAAAAGAAACCTCCAGTCTCTTGTCTAGTGGGTACATATCTGGCGGCCTGCTCCTTGGGAGTTAAGCTAGGGAAGAAACTGGGGGTGGGGAGGCGGTACTGGCATCACAGGGACACTACAAAATGGGAAAATTTGGGGGGGGGGTGAAATTTGACATTTGACTTCTCAACAAAGCATTAAAGTACTACTATGTGGAAAATCTATGTTCAAGACCAGGGAGTTTGCTGGCCAAGGCCTCTGGATGCACGAGGTATCACTATATTAATAACTATTGACGTAAGTGTGTGTTTGAAGTACAGACACAGCTTGTACCCTTTGCAGTTCAGTGGTCCCTGGCCACTGCAATGCTACCACTTGCACCTAAACACTGTACAGAACCCATATGTGTTTGTTGGCAGGAAGTGGGGATATGGTGGAGGGGGGCCCTTTGGGAAACAATTTCATTCACAGGAATCCTAGTCTACTTCCCTATAACCTTTAGGATTTTGTGCTGATTAGGACCATTTGGGTGGCCTGTCTGGCCTCTCTAAAAAGCTCTCAATTGTTCCTTCTTCCCTTTTAACTGGGGGTCAGATGTGTGGGAAGGGTTTGCTTTGAAATGATTTTGTGCCAGCAAGCAGGCTCAGCTTTAAACACAACATGTACTTGTTTTAGTGCTCTGCTCTCAAACTTCCAAAGGGAAGATCTTTTATAAATTTGCTAAATTCTCTGTGAGCTTGTGTTCATCAAGCCCCTCTGTTGGCAAAGTATTTTGCAGGTGACATAGCCATCATTTTAAAACAGGAAGTTAGCTTTTTCATCCTTAGTCTGAAATCAAGTGCTTCAGAAAATAAAGTCTTCAGCCTGAGAATTTAACATGACAAAAGTCACAACAGGAAGCTAGGTGACTCTGGCTTTGCCTCTCCATTCACAGCGTGTTCATTCATTCGACCATCTCTTAAATACCCAATTTGTGCACGGGCCTCCGTTAACACTGCAGTCTACACCAACCAAATGAGCTGCACAGTCAAAATGCAAGCGCTCTGTTAATACATAGACTTCCCAGGTGCAAACATGGGGAGAAGGGGCTTTCTTTTCACTGCGGTAAAATATTCTCCGTCGTGGGAACGAACCACAAGTCATTTATTCATTCTCCTGCTGATTCACAACCTTGGGTTGGTTCCAGTTTTCCTGTTACTAGCAGTACTGCAATAAGCAACCGGGCACATCCTCCTGTTGCCTATGTGCAAGTTTCACTAAGACAGTCGTTCTCCAAGTGCGATCTAAGGACTCATGGGAGTCCCTGTGGTCGATTTAGGCACATGTCCATCTTTAAATGGTAGATCTCATAACTACTGAGAATTAAATTCAGGTTTATTTAAAAAAATTTTTTTAAATTTATTATTATTATTTTATTTTGTTAGAGAGAGTAGAAGGGAGAGGAGGGGTAGAGAGATTTCCCTCTGGCTCTTGCCTGACCGGGACCGGGGTTCTAACCTGCAACCGAGGTACATGCCCTTGGCTGGGAATCGAACCCGTGATTCTCTGGTCTGTGGGCCAACACTCTGGGGCCAGATTGATATTATTTATATAGAACCCCACCCCAAAAAACAGCACAATTAAAGTATATGTAGCTCAGGAATGCATACATATTTACTGACACAGAAAACAAAAAACAGAAGGCAATGTGAAGCTGAAATGCAGGATAGTGGCTACCTTTTATGAGGAGGCAGGGGCATCGATGGGAAGAGGCAGATTGGACTAGTTCTTGGCCTGTGTTTTGTAAGGAAGGAAGAACCTTTTCTCTAGACTTTAATGTCCTCTCAGCAGGTCTCAAGTAAACTGACATGAGACAGCTCTAGCCGGCTTGGCTCAGTGGATGGAGTGGGGGAGGGCATATGCCTCGGTTGCAGGCTCAATCCCCAGTAGGGGGCGTGTAGGAGGCAGCTGATTGATGATTCTCTCTCACCATTGATGTTTCTCTCTCCCTCTCCCTTCCTCTCTGAAATCAATAACAATATATTTTAGAAAAATTGACATGAGACAGATAAACAAAAGAAAAATAACCAAATTTAATTACAAAGGTATGTATGGGGGACTCCACATACATGAGAGAGTCAAAGAGCCTACATACATGAGAGGTTCCGAGACAGAAATGGAAAATGAGGCGTATGACATGCTGAGCTGGATGAGGTCAAGTGCCTTGGGCTTTAGACGGCCATTGCAGAAAGATAGCAGCAGATGTTCAGGAATTAATCGTCTGCTCTGCCACACAGATGGGTCAAAAAAGTTACTTCTGATGGTAACACTTGTGATGGGCAAGGTCCCTGACTTAAATTCTTTAGGGACAGGTAAAAGTTTCCGATGAGCTCTCAGGGTCTTGTCTGCCTTTAGCTCAGAATAACCCACATGCTCAGAGCACATCTTGGGGTGACTCACTCTGAATCCCTATAGTTTATTATTGTACTTTACAATTTACAGATAGGCTGCAGTCTTCGTTTATATGTATTACATGCTGTGTAAATATTTTATTTACTAAATATAGGAAGACACGGTTTCAGGGGCTCCCAGCCTGCTGCTGAGGTCTGAGTGGAAATCACATCCCTCTTGCCTCTGGGTTTTAACCAACTGAGGAAGAGACGCAGGGCGAAAAGGCTCGGCTCTGTGGCTGACAAAGCCGGATTTGAGAAAGTGGAGGCCGATGGATTTCTTCTCCTTTCTCACTGGACCCAAGTGGTCAGGTGCAAACTAGAGGGCCCCTGCTGACCGCTCCCCAGGTAGCAGGGCCTACTTGGTGGAGGAGGAGGCAGGAGAGAAGCCACTGAAGGGACAAGGAGGGAGGCGGCTTTCCTTCCTGGGGAGTGGAGTGCAGTCACCTGGATGAGACACACAAACTCCTTCCCAGATGAGTCCCTGGGTGCAGAGTGTTGTGCCCAGATTTCAAGGTTCCCAAAAAGCCCATCAGGGAGCCAGCGAGTCCGATGCAAAAGCAAAGAGTCCTTCATTTCGAACTAGTTCGGCTCCCCGACCACACTCACCGATACAACAACGGTAAGCCCAGTGGCCGAAAGAGAGCGAGGCCTGATGGGATTGTGGGTTTTATAGTAAGGGCAGGGGAGGGGACTGTGGGCCCCGAAGATTGGCCAGGCGCGAGTCGGGTCTTGTTACACAGGATGTGGTCATCTCTATGGCGCGCACATCCCTTGATTGTCATTGGTTAGTTTAAAGAAATCCTGGGCGTGGCCAGCAGGGGCCTGGGCTTCCGGAAAGAAGGCACTCTCCTGAGCACATGGCGGCCGCCCCCAAAATGGAGGACCCAGGGCAAGATGGAGGGCGCAGTCCTAGCCCCCCCCCCACCAGGGTGAGCTGAGCCCGGGCTCCAGGGGCCAGTCCGGTTGCTGGGGGTCCAGCAGATCGACCAGTTCCAGCCCAGACAGGAAGTCCACGTCCTCCGTCTTGTTCCCGGGGGCGCCGGCGATCGCCTCCTCCTCCATCTCCTCGGGCGAGGGCACGCGCCCCGCCCCGCCGCCGCTGCTGCCGCGTGGGTCCGGTCAGGGGGCGGCAGGCGGGTGGCAGCCTGCGCCGGGCTCCCACCGTGGGCTGGGGAGTCGGTGCCTGAGGCCGCCAGCAGCGTGGTCAGGCCCCGCGACGACTCGCCCTTTCACAGAGCAGGAGGTGACAAGTGCTATATGAGGGCCACGAGCAAGTGAGCTGTGCCAGGCCGAGCTGTTTGCAGGTAACAGTGGATGGAAGGCTTCTCAGAGGAGGCCACAAATATTTTGCCTCCGAGTGAAAGATGGTTGGGATCCGGGCCAGTAAGGGGAAATGGTATTAACCCAGTGGCTGAAGCAGTGAGATCGGGCAAGGGGCTGAGGTCTCAGTTGGGGTTCTGTGAGTCCCCTGGGACAGAACTGGCCTTTTTGTGGACATTTAAGGGTGTGTCACTTGAAAGCATGGCAGCAGGGGGGTCACCAGGCTGGGCCAGTGAGGCAGGGTCAGGGGAGGGGCTGGCTAGGAGTGGGGAGAACCTCCTGTCTCCTCCCACCTGTGAGAGAACCCTGCCAGCTGCTGATTCCGGGGCAGGCACAGGGAGACAGGAGGAAGCATGGGGTCCTGCCCTAAAGAGAAGTCCCTACCTCACCCTCCAGGGAGACAGGCGAGCTGGGTTTGTGACCTGGTGGCCTGCCAGCGGCTTGATTTTGAGCAAGGAGCCAGATGAGTCACATTCGGTGAAAACCTATTTCCTATGTGTCAGGGTCTTATTTTCTGTGCATCGTTTCCTTTGATTGTACCTGATCCTGACAACCCCTCCGTGAGGTGGGCAGTCACATCTCCCATCCACAGATGAAGACTTGGAAGGTCTGGGGAGGCAGGTAATTAATTATCCAAGTAATGCAGGTGGTAAGCGATGCCACCTGTGAGGTTAGAACCCAGTTCTGTCTGCCACTAAAGGTGAGGCCCTTTCCATTATACTGCTTCACCTTTCTGGGCCTCAGTGTCCCCTCCTGTAAAATGGGAATAACATCTACATCCCAGATCTGTCATGAAAACGAATTGCCCAGCCTAGCACAGGGTTGACTTCCCTCCAAGTCCCAGCTGCAGGGTCAGGCTGACTCAGAGGTTGGCTGTCCCTCTCTGGGCCTGGCTGCTCTGTGCCTAACCACAGAGGGCAGGATGGTGAGTTCCACGGCTCATTTCACATCATTCATGCTCTCAACGTTTCTAATAGTTAGATGTTCCCCCTCACTGACAGTAGGGGGAGGCCCCCTCCCTCGAGGCCTAGGCTGACCTCATACCCAGGCTCTCTCATGAGTTAGAGACTCACACTCTTGACCTGAGAGCCAGCCGTTTCCCACAGGCAGGGACTAAGAAACCAGAGTGGACCCACAGAGCAGTGAGCTAAGAAGAGGAACCCCTCAAACTATCAGAATGGGCCCCACGCTGTGCCCGCCTCCTCTTAGACGCTGTGGCTTCAGGGAGGCTGCATTTAAGGGGCCAGTGGACCTTATTTTCAAGGCTTGTTTACAATTCAATTTGTCTGATTCTACTTAATTAGATTTAGTTCCTTTCAACAGTGAAGTGGCAGGTGCTGGGCAAAGTTAGTGTGTTTAGGTTGCTGAAGCTCAGCTCCTCAGAAAACAACTTGGTTAGGGATGTAATTCCAGAAATGGAGCCTAATCCGCAGATATTTTAACTACAACAAGGGATGGAATGGGAGGGACTTGAAGGCTCTGTGGGTTTTATTATTATTGAGGAGCCTAGTTCTCTGCCTGTTGTGCTTCGCCAGGGAGAGGGAGGATTAATTCACGTCTCACCCCAAACAGGCCATGCCACCGAGAGCTGCTCCTCCACTGTAGTTGATAAACGTGCGTGTTTACGTCTCTGTGGAGCTGGACAAGGGGGAAGAACAAACACAGTTAAAGCTGTCCCCCTAGCATTTTCTCAACCGGAAATTTCCGATTCTGACATCCTGGTTAGTTTTTAACACACTGAGAATGTATCTTCATCTACTGTGAGTGGGCCATACTGACCACAAAACAATAAGCGGGGAGTGACAGATGTCAAGGTTAGCTGGCGAAAAGAAAATGAGTTGAACTAGTCAATTGCCGGAGAAACCTTACATGTCAGCGGGACCTTACAAAGAGAGACCAAACAAGATGAAGAAAAACCCCAGCAGAACGGAACACTGTTTACATTCTTGCAACCACAAATGTGAAGTGAGCTCAGAGCCCAGTGGGAGGGTAACAGAATAGAGTGAAGGTGGAGGTGGAGGCTGCTCTGTGCCTTAGTCCCATCCAGGTGCCTGGGCAGTGAAATGTCTGCCTTGCAAAAACTGAAATCGGATTGAGGAGGAAGTCACAAGCACAAGAGACTTTGTGAGTCTACAGACTTGGGTTTCTCCCTCCATCTTGGCCTCGTGAATGTAGAAAAACCGATAAGGTGGTCCTGTATGCCTGTGGCTGCCCCTTTGGCCCATTGGCACCACTGCCTGGCAGGAAACTTCAGGAGCCCAGGACTGGGAAGCGTCAGGAGCTTAACCTCCTGGAGGCTGGCCTGGGGGCATGGATCAGAGCCTTAACACCAGCCCTATCCCTCAGGAGGGGTGAGAGAGAGGAGAGCCCCAGTCCACTCGTTAGCCAGCTAATTAATTCTTGAGCATGTCGTGGAGATGTCATGGGGAGGACAAAATGAATGAGATGAGGCCCAGGCCCCCAAGGGGAGGGGAAGGCCGATGCGTATTCATGACTAGTGATATAAGCCACATTAAGGTGGGTAAACAAAGCACTACAGGAACTCTTTTTCTCTTCAGTAGTCTTTTTCTTATAGAGGCCATGGTGGGATTTGTTGTTGTTGTTTTCATTGATTTTTAGGGAGAGAGGAAGGGAGGGGAAGAGGGGGAGAGAAACATCTGTGTGAAAGTGAAACATTGATTAGCTGCCTTCTGCCCACCCCCTACCAGGGATTGAGCCTGAAAACCGGAAACTGGGCATGTACCCTGAGCAGGAATAGACCCAGCAACCTTTTGGTGCATGGGAAGATGCCCAGCCAACTGAGCCACATCCGCTAGGGTAAGGCCATGTTTTTATAGGGGTGGGGGTGGAAACTTAGCAAAAGGAAAAAATGAAAATCGCATTACATTATCCCATTCAGAGAAGCATCATTAACATTTTGGAGTACATCCTTTCCAGACTTTGACCTTATGCAAATATATGCATGAGTTCAAGACAAATACGTGCCCTCTCGCTCTATTTTTCCGAAACAGAATTATCCTATATAATAAAGATGTAATATGCAAATAGTCATTACGTAATGACCTAATGACCGGATCTCGGATCAGCAGGAAGGTGGGGCAGCGAGCTACAAGCAGGTGGCGGAGAGCTACAGGAGAAGGCAGGACAGCAAGCCATTGGGTGGGGTCGGGGCGGGGAGGGGGAGCTACTGGCGCACGGATTCGTGTGCAGGGCTACTAGTATTATATATAGGATTTTGCCTTTTGGAATCTCACAACACACCATGAACGTCTTTTCAACTAACACATGTATATATACTAGTATTAGCATCGACGTATTTAATATCTGCATTGCATTTGTCATTTGACTTTAAAATAATTTAGTTAACGGAGGTGGGGAGATGGGGGATTCCTGTCCTTTCTCTCGAGTCAGGTGGGGGAGGGGGCTACAATGACTACACTTGGTGAACTTGATATGTGTTTCCTACAGTTTTGAGAAGCAGCATTGGTATCAGATCCTGCCTAAGAAATCTAAAGGGCAAATGCAGGCAGGCTGGCAACTGATGGACAAGATAAAGGCGAGGGGCTGTGCAGGGATCAGCCTCCGGTCCCCTGGGCTGAGGGTGTGAGCATTTCTGAGAAAAGCCGAGGCTGGGTGATTGCATCAGCATAAAGGTTACAGCGGGTAAAAGAGCTCAGACTTTATTTCCATGCTAATGAGGACCCTCTGGGAGGCCGAGGAGGGGAATGAGGCTGTCAGAGCCCCCGCTGTAGGAGATGGATCTGCTAATTGTGTGTAAGACAACTGGAGGGAGGGAGGCAAGAGGACAGGAAGCCTGTTCAGCCGCTTACCAAAGTCTGAAGACAAATGTTCCCTCCTTCCAGGGGAGTTAAAGGTTCTGGGATCAAGTGTGGCCTCTTCCATCAATGAAATGGAATCAGTCAGTCACTTTCCTGAGCCTTACGGTCTCATCTGTCACAAGGGCACAAAAGCAGCCCCAAGGGGCGATGCCAATGCTTTGGCACTTGCTAAAGGTGGTGGTTGTACAACTTCGTGAACAGCAATAAATACCGCTGAATTGTACACACCGTAGTAATTAATCCTATGTTATGTGAATTTCACCTCAATTAAAAGACAAAATAACCCCCAGCGTTGTTGTGAAGATTAAGCGAGTCCAGTGGGTTTGTTTTTATCGCATGTGGGCAAACATGAAACTAGCTTTATTCCCATAATTGCATTAACCCTTCTGTGCCTGGATCCCTCCACAGGCATTGGGCAACAACTTACTGGAATCCCTTTAAGGTTTCCAGGCTTTTAGTTCAACTTGGTCACTAAAATCTCACTCATGGTGCAGTTTATAATTTCAGTACAGGCCTAGCTCAGACATACTGCGGGTTTGGCTCCAGACCCCGGTAATAAAGCGAGTATGGCGATCAATCGAGTTGTAATCTTTTTTCTGGTGGAGGATCTCGCCTTCAGTTTGTTAAAGACACATCATCTGTAAAGCACAATAAAACTAGAGCTGCCTGCATCCTTGTTCTTCCTGGTCCTGCTGCTTCTGCACCAGGTGGGCTGTGCCTGGCTGCAGGGAGCACAGGTGAGGAGTGGGGAGGGCGGAGAGGAGGCACGTGGTGGCAGGTTGCTGAGTGTGGGAGGTGGCAAAACTGGCTCACAGTCACTTCCTGGGGCTTCCCTTGCCTGAGTCATCACCACGTGGCTCCTGGCCACAAAGCCTCCACTGGGTGTTGCCGGGGATGGCGGTTCTCTCCCTGCTCCAGTGTGGGTGCTGGACAAGCTTCCTGGGGCAGCATTCAGCCAGGCCCCACTGAGGACCCCACGGGGCAGCTATGTCTACCCCCCCCTCCCTGCCTCCCGCCCCATTCCAAAGCTCTCCTGGTACTAGCTTGGCTGTGACTGACCACTCAGGCAACACAAAGGTCCCCCTCCCCCGCCCCCCGCCGCCCCCGGCCTCCCCGCCAACAAATGCCTGGTTTCCTTCTGAGAGTCCCTGTGTCCTCCCAGCTTCTGGCGCCCCAGCCGCTTAGGGTGAAGCTCTGCTGAATTCCAGCCCGCTGCCTGCTTTAGCACTGGCCACTAGCTACAGGAAGCATTTAGTTCTCCTCCTCCTCTGGCTTTAAGCTCAGTTTTTCATTGACACCAGGCTAACAGTTTCTTTCAGCCACTCAATAAGGGCAGATGCCGCATGCGGTTGATGGCTCCTCCCTCGTTGGTCACTGGCCTGTCACAGTCGTTACGCGATGGACTCTAGGAAACCAGTCGTTGAGGAAAAAGGAATGGCAGAGAGAGAGGAGAAACAGACATTCTTAGCTTCTGTCCCCACGCCAGCCCTTGTCGGCTGAAAGCACGCTCACTGCCCCCCACCCCCACCCCCCCAAGACGCCTGCTTGCCAGCACTTTAGACATTCTGGTTCCTCTGAGGGAGCTGTCACCGAAGACATGTCAAAATGTTAGGGCTTTTCAGACTGGAATGGAAGAAGGCAAGGCCTGTCTCAAGCCTCCCTTGCCCCAGGTAAAGCTGCAAGTGCTTACAGACACCGCCATCACAGTAAGTATAAAAATGGCAGTTTCCTCTCCCGGCAGTAATCTCCGATCCTTCCAAGCCCAGCTCAAGGGCTATACTTCTGGGAAGCCTCACTCACCCCCCGAGGAGCAGTTAGGACCCCGTCCTCTGTGTGCCCCTTGGGGTGGGCCCGGGGCCCATGAGACGCCAGGTTGGAAGGACAGAATGCTTGGCACAGCGCCTTTCCTCTCTCCCCGGCAGGAGTATCCTGTGAGGGCCACTGGACATCGTGTGTGTATGCTAACTGGTGCCATAAGCTACGAAGCACCACATTAAAAATAAGAGCTGGCTGGGTTTAGTTAGTTGCTTGTACCTGTTTCTGGACTATGAGCTCTTTGATGACAAGGATGCTTTACTTATTTATTTATATTTTTAAAATATGTTTTTATTGATTTTTTTAGAGAGAAGGGAAGGGAGAGGGAGAGATAGAGATAGATGGGGAAAGAGAGAAAGAGAGAAAGAGAGAGAGAGAGAGAGAGTAGCATTGATGTGAGAGAAACATTGATCGGTTGCCTCCCGCATGTGTCCTGATGGGGAATCAAACTAGCAACCTTTCGGTGCATGGGACTGAGCCACATTGTGTAAAAATGTAGCCTCAAACTTTACACGATGTTGAGTACAAAAGTAGGCAGTTGACAGACGTGCCAGGCAGGGCAGCTGCTTTACCCACGCCGATAGCCAGGCCAGGAAGGCTGGCACCTGGCGCCTTAGAGCAGCACAGCTGCTAGCTTTGCCTGTGGCGAGGCCCTGGCTGGTCTTCCTCTGGGACTCCTATGATCTGGTTTGCCTTTGCTGCTCCCAGGAGCTCTTGCTACCAACTCCTCCAGACTCCTGGCACCCCCCACTTACTCCCCCTGCCACCCAGCACTTGACCATGGCCTCTTTCTTCAGCTCCCCCCCGGCAGGTTCACAAACAGGACCTGCCATGGCCTCCCCAGCACTGAGCTCTGCTTGACGGACCCAGGTTTTGTCTCCTTAAGCCAGACTTCAGGCCTCATGTGTGATCCCAAGCTCAGTGCATTTATATCAGAGTTACAGAGAACATCAGTGCTGTCAACTGATGGGCTGCAGCCAAGCATGGGCAGACCTGGGCTCAGGTCCTGGCTCAGCTCCTTACTAGCTGTGTGACCAGGACCAGCCACTGAACTTCTTAGAAGCTCAGTTTTCTCATCTGTACACGCACGTTAACACACACACACACACACACACACACACACACACACACACACACACACGCCCCGAATGCAGAGGGTCACTGTGAAGAGTAAATACGATGACACATAGTAAGCCTCTGGCCCTGTGCTTGACACACAGCAGATTCTCAGTAAGTGTCTGTTTCCTTCCTATCCTGTTTTCAGGGAAGTCTCGTCCGAGTCTAAAAGTCCACGAGCCTTTGAAACACAGGTGCCCATGTTAAACTACAACCTGGAAAGGTCACCACGCTGCTAGAAAGTTTATCTTCCCAGAGGAACAAGGACCCCAGGCGACCTCGGTGTCCCACAGAACAGCCTCACCCAGTGAAAAGCTGGGCAGGAAGCCGGTGTGGAAGGAGTTCGGAGCTCACACAGCACACCGACAGAGCAGTGAAAGCAGGAGCGGTCTTCCGAGAAGCAACGAGTGAGGAGAGCTCCGGGAGGCCTGGGCATGACCCTGGGGCTCAGAGGGAGGGCCGTGACCTGAGAGCAGGTGACTCTGTAGACGGCTGGGAGCACAGGGCTCACCCAGGAACCTCTGCCCTCGGCAGGGTGGAGCATGCAGTCTCCGACACAGACTCCCAGGAAAACGGGAGAACCGAGGCAGCATGTGCCCTCTTGGCCAGACTGGTGAAATGGGTACATTTGGGAGATGCCACACTGAACAAAAAGGTGGTGGCAGCAGAGGGGAGGGCAGCCAATGAGGTCAACTTGCTGCTGTCCCTGGGAGCAGTGGTTCTGAGAGGGGTCCCAGGACCTGCTGTGTCAGTGTCACCTGGGTTTGTTAGAGATGCAGATCAGCAGGTCCCATCCACCCCCCTACGGACCTACTGAATCAGAAACTCCGGGGGTGCGACCAGCTGTCTGGATTCTAATAAGCCCTCTTTGGGTGATGTGGATGCTGGCTGAAGTTTGAGAACCATCGACTTGGTGGGTGCCTTGCTCACTAACCTGAAATCTCCTTCCCATTTTGAAGTGATGGGAGATGGCATGACACTGGAATGGTTATAACTTTCAGAGACAATATCTGAGTTCAGAGCCTGGCTCCGCCCCCAAGTGGCAGTGTGGGCTTGGGCGAACCCATTTACCTCTCCGAATCCTGACTTCTTCAAGTGTAGCATCTCTACTATGCAGGGTTAGATGGTCAGGTTTAGAGAGCACGTATGGAAAGTACTTAGCAGAGTGTCTGGCACATAGTAGGTGCTCACCATCACTGCCACCATCAGCACCATGACCAGGAAGGAGCCCCTGCTGAGTAACAACCATAGATGCATCTAAGGAAAGTCATCAGGCCACACAGGGAGCATCTTGGCCCACGAGTGTTTAATAAGCTGCTCAGGATGTTACTTTGTGCCACCTGTCACCTGGCTACATCCTCATTAAGCTAGGGACGACGCAAAGATAATAAGCACTTTCCAATTTGAAGAGAAACTAACTTCCCTATCTAATTTGGATATACCAAGTAAAGCCCCGAGGAGAGAAATAATTCTTATTATAATATAACCAGACATTTCCCCACCCCACCACTTTCCCTTTCCCCTTTAGATAAGCCCCTTAAGCACACAGAAGCCCTGGGTAAATATTTGCTGAATGTTGAATGAACGGATTGACTCAATTTGATTTGAAAATGCCCAGCTGTTGTGCAATATAAGGAAACCAATTTGTGACCAGACCTTTAGCCTCTTGTGGAGGAAGCATGGCAGCCATAGTACCTACAGGGCAATACATTGAAATCTGGAGAAATGAGGCACTGGGGGGACTAGAAGAGACCAAGTCACTGGGACAGGGGATGCAGGTGGTTTTCTGAACTTGGTGAAGGCCTTTTATGATGACACGGCTAGTGGCGCTCACCCCTGGCCGTGCACATGGCATCTTTCACGCCCAGGGCTGCAGTAGTCGCCGTGTGGGCTTCCCTGCTTCTAGCTTGACTTTCTCCACTCAGCTTCCCCATTGTCTACAACACTTGTCTTATCATTCACCCCCATTCCCTGCTCGCAGGATGAAGTCCCCATGCCTGGGCAGGGCGGCCAGGGTCCTTGGCAATTGGGTCCCAACTTCCATGTCCAGTTTTACTACCCACAGTCAGTACCTCGGCCACACCTAAGTTCCGCCTGCTAGAGCCCTGCTCGGCCACACCCCCAGCCCCTGACTGACGGGCCCGGGCTGCTCTTGTCCACCTGGAGGACCTGGACACCTCTTCCCAGCCCCTGCTCCAGGCAGTTTTGTGTGAAGTGGGCCCGCCAACGCACCGTGGCTTCTTGAATGCGTTCCAAAGTCTCTACTGGACCTGAACGTCCCTCTACCTCCTTTTCCAACCCACGGATTCCTACTCTTCAGGACTTGACTCTAATATTGCTTTAAAATTTTTTAAAAATGATTTCTTGCCCTAACCGGTTTGGCTCAGTGGATAGAGCGCCGGCCTGCAGACTGAAGGGTCCCAGGTTTGATTCTGGTCAAGGGCATGTACCTTGGTTGCGGGCACATCCCCAACAGGGGGCGTGCAGGAGGCAGCTAATCGATGTTTCTCTCTCATCAATGTTTCTAATTCTCTATCCCTCTCCCTTCCTCTCTGTAAAAAAAAAATCAATAAAATATATTTAACTACAACAAAATACATAAATAAATAAATAAAATGATTTCTTGATGTAATTCCAGACTTAAAGGGAAGCTGCAAGGATAGTACAAAGGATTCTTGTACACCTTCCACCCAGATTTCCTAACTATTAAGGTTTTGCCACATCTGCCTTAATCTTATCGATTTAGATATATCATTTTATTTTATTTTTTCTAAACTGTGAGTTATCTGTAGACATTATACTTCTCTATTCCTTCAATGTGCATGTTTTCCAAAACCAAGGACATGCTCTGACATAATTACAAACAGTTATCAAAATTAAGAAGTTAACTTTGATGCCAACTGTTACCTAATATGCAGATATTATAGCAAAGGAAAATCCCAGATCATGCACTACATTTAGTTGTCATGTCTCTTCAGTATCTCTCTTTCGTGTCCCTTAAACTAGAACAGTTCCTTGGTCTTTTGTTTGTTTGTTTTGGTCTTTCATGACAAGTGACATTTTTAAAGTGTCTGGGCAGTTATTTTATAGAAAGTACCTCATTTGGGGTTTGTTTGATGTCTCCTCATGAGGGGTTCGTGTTGTATAGATTTGGTCAGCGCATCAGCATCGCAGAGCTGATGCTGTGTTCGTCTTTGTGTCATAGCAAGAGGCATATGATGTTGCTTTGTCCCATTCTGGTGATGTTAACATTGGTCAGGTGGTTGACTTGTTGATACATATGACTCCTCCCCTAGCCCATGAGGCCCTTCTCAAGGTCAAGGAGGGGCTCCATCTGATGTCCAGTACTTGAAGATGTGGAGATGCATTTAGGTGAGAGTCAAACACTGACTCAGCCGGACTCTGTGGCTGCTTCTCAGCTAAGCCTCCCGGCAGCCCTATACTAGTCATTTAGTGGTGGTTGTGTTCAGTTGACAGGTGTGCTCAGGGAAGAGGAGTAAGTTGCCTAAGGGCACTTGGCTGGTAAGTAGCAGATCCAGATTCAAATCCAGTTCCATTTGCCACCTCCCATAACACTAATGCCCCGGAGACAATAGACAGTCAATAACATCCATTGTTTTAAAAAATGTTCTAAATGGAAAAAATCTAACACCAAAACCATAAAAAACAACAACCTTAATACTTTAATACCATCCTACATCAGTGAAGATGGGTTTTACTCATGTAGCCCATCAACAAATGTTTATGGTGGGTCTACTAGGTACCAGGCAGTGTTATAGATAATAGGGGTGTGGTAGTGAACAAATAGCTTGCATCAGAGTGTGCTGGGACTCTGCAAGTACCAGCAAATCCAACTAAAGTGACTTGAACAATAACAAGAAGGCTCACTGTAGAGCAGCTCCAGGGTTGACTGAGCAGATCCAAGATGTCAGGGCTAAGGTTTATAGTCTCTGGAATTCTCTTAGCTTTCCCCTTGGGAAACAAGATGTTTGCCTTAGTTTTAAGCAAGACATCCTCAAAGGGAACAAAGGGGACATCCCTGTATATTGGGAAAGAAAGTCTCGCTAGAATCCTCCCAATAGACTTCCCTTCCACCTCATTGGCCAGAACCACATCACCAGCCCATGCCTACACCCACCACTTGGCAAGAGGCGTGAGGCACCATGCCTGCCACCACCCAGACCACCTCCTGGCTCAACCGTCCCCAAAGCACTGGGTTGTCAGAAGAGTAAGAGGAGAGTGAACAAAATCGCAATTTTCTTTTAAGAAGAAAAGAGGGGGAAAGGTTATTGAGAGGGCAACTGACAGTATTTGTCAACTCTCCCATTTACTTACCAAATATTTACAGACTCTGGCTTCTTAGAAATTCCTGTTTATACAAATATAAAGTCGCCTCATTGCTATTCCTCATATTCATTGTATAAAGTTCTACTTTTTTACTTGCTAAGTTACATAATGTCTCTACATCTATCCCTCTGTCTCTTGTCTCATTCCAAAATAACGTCTCCAATTTCTGAGTGCACAGAACCTTAGCCAGGGAAGATTTTAAAAAGATTCAATAACTGCTTCCAGGATGTTCATGGACCACTGCACAGGGCAGGGCCTGGAGGGTTCGGCTGCGCCAGAGTTCACCATTTAGTTGCTGGATGGGGAGACCGAGTGGAAGGGCCAGGAAGGCTGGGAAGACACTCAGGTCCGCTTTCTCAACTGGTATGGAAGTATTTATTTCAATATTTTAACAACCAGAATGACGGTACCCATGGGACAAGCTGGACATTGGCTCCAATTCTCACAAGACCATTTGCACTGTCAATATACTGTCTATGGCACAATCTTCCCTGATTCTGCATCAGGGTCAGGCATTCGGGCTGCCTCCATTTAAAAATATATATTTTTTATTGATTTCAGAGAGGAAGGGAGCGGGAAAGAAAGACAGAAACATCAATGATGAGAGAGAATCATTGACTGGCTGCCTCCTGCATGTTCTCTACTGGGAACCAAGCCCACAACCCAGGCATGTGCCCTGACCGGGAATCGAACCGGTGACCTCTTGGTTCATAGGTCGATGCTCTGAGCCACACAGGCTGGACTGCCTCCAGTTTTAACTGCAGTATTTAGCTTAGTTCTAAGCATCTCTGTATACACCTTTGTTATAATTTATAATATCTAAAAATATATTTATATGATATATGTGTATTTATAAACACATCCTTCATATTTTTTATTTATTTGTTTCCTTGGAACACATTTCTCAAAGCAGTGCTCCAAGGTCAAAGGGTATGACCAATTTCATAATTTGATGCAGTGATTTAAAAAGCATGAACCAATGGTTTAGAAACATCCTCACCTACTTTTTCATTGACTACTGCTGCTGGAGCCTGGGGAGGCACATGGTGCAGTGAAAAGAGGGTGGGCATTGGGATGAGGAGAGCTGGGCTCAGTTCAGGGCGATGTTACTTTCGGTAGGGCCTGGGGACCTGGCAGTCTTTTAGCCTTTCTGAAGCTTGGTTTCCCCAACTGTAAAACAGGGGAGATGCCATCTCTCTCAGCACCAGGCACAGTAGCATCCGTTGCCTCTGTCTGTTCCTGACATTGGCCTGGGGCCCTGGCCACCCTTGCCACGCCCTTACCAGGACTCACCTTTGAGAGATTAACTCTCCGTGTCCTGGAAGGGGCTGCGTTTGTACCAGAAGGCAGTTTGTAGACTGCCACCTTCTGGTGTAAAGCGTCAGTGTTCAGATGACGCAGGGCACCGAGCTGCTCCCCGAGTGTCACCATGAGGGTCTGCCCCAACAGCGAAGCTGCAGAAGGAAGGGGAGGTCCTCCCCACCTAGACTCGCCCTGGTGTTGGTGGTGCTTTACGGTGATGTCCTCCTCCTGCCAGTGAAACCTGTGGAGGGAGAGGCTGGGTCTTGAAAAAGCTGCTTGTAAATGATGGTGTTTTGGGTTTTGAAGACGGTGAAGGTGCTGGCAAAGGCACCTTTGCAAAAGCAGGAGGCCTGCCAGTGATCTATTAAACCCTGTTTAGGGAGGCTGACGGCGGTGGTCAGTCAGTCCACACACATTTACAGAACCTACCATGTGCCAGATAAGTGCTTTGGCAAACAACGTTGAATAAGACAGTCAGGGTCCCTACTGTTCTTGTCTAGTGGGAAAGCTAGGGGATAAGATCACTTACTTTAAAATAAGTATAATTTTTGCCCTGGCTGGTGTGGCTCTGTTGATTGGAGCATCATCCCAAACACTGAAAGGTTGTGGGTTCAATTCCGGTCAGGGCACATAACCAGGTTGCGGGTTTGATCCCCCATCAGCAACCTGAATCAATGTTTCTCTCTTACATCACTGTTTCTCCCTCTCTTCCTTTCCTCCCTCTTTAAAGTCAATAAACATATCCTCGTGTGAGACTTAACATTTTTTTTAAATTAATATACTTAAAAACATGAAACGCTTCATGAATTTGCAGGGGCCATGCTAATCTTCTCTGTATGGTCACAGTTTTAGTATACATGCTGCCGAGGTGAGGACTATACTCTTTTATTTATGTAGTTGAAGACAAAATGGCATCTATAGCAGAAGAATTTTACACACAATATTTCACTTCCTGAACACTACAGCTACTTTTACTATCTTCCAGTCCCTGTATGGTTGTAAGCACATTTTTAGAGCCATAGTCATGATACACATTATCCTGAAGTTTGTTATATTTTACCCATAATAAATGCTTCTCCGTATTGCTACTTAATCTTCATAATTATCACTATGGCTCTATAAGAGGCAAAGTGTGACTGTATCAAAATCTATGTAGCAATTTCTGGGTTTTTTTTTTCCATTTGCTGTAATAGATATTGCTGATGTTAACTTCTTCATGCAGATTTTTATTGCATTTCAGTAATCACGAATATGCTTCATCCCCTTTGCTGCCATAGTGCTTCTCAAAAGAACTATTACTAATTTACAACGCCACCAATATGATACCAGTGAGTCACATTTCCTGCATCAGGTGCTTTGAATATTGTTGCTTTCATACATTTTTGAGAATTAATATTTTAAAGTTGGGTCCCAAATTTGCTTTAATCTGCACTTTTTTTGGATGCCAGTAGGCAGGTTCTTTTTCGCACGTGCACTGTTTATAATTGCCCTTGTGTGAAATGTCTGCTCATATTGTGGTTAAATTTTGAATGAGTTTCTTGTTTGATGTCCTTCCTTAGAAGAGAGAAAAGCAATAGGAGAGAGAGCGCAGTATTGCAGCCCAGGGACCAGCGTGGTGCTTACTACATTATTCATTGGGTTAATAACTCCTCCTGGAATCTTCCTAAGAAAGCCTAGCTGTTCCAGAATCTAAAGTGCTAGTCTCTTCTGCCGCCCTGAACTGCGAAGTGAGAAAAGTGACTGTATAATAAATACCCTTGGCTGTGCTTGGCTCAGTGGTGGAAATGACATAATTTCTTACTGTTTATGAAAAAGAGTTGGACACCAGCCCAGTTACAATAATGCAAACGAAAATTATGTGATTGGAGAGTCAATTTGTTCCCTAATGTCTCTGAAATATACAGAGTGTCCCTGAGTGTCTCCTTTTGGAAGAATCCTTCTGATATGATCCAAACCCTTGGCCCAGAGGAGTGAAGTGACTTGCCCAAACTCACACAGCAAGCTAAAAGCCCAGCTCCCAATTCTCACTGCATCTTACCTGTGTCCTGAATGTGAATGTAAATGAACCTGTGATTCTCTCCTTCCAGGGATTGTCTGCCTCCCAGTCTGGACAATTTCCAGAACACAGCCCTGGGAGTGCTTTCTGTGTTGGGAGTTGGCTTCCTTTTCCTGCAAGCGTCCAATGAGAACTCTGGGCCTTTTCTTTCCGGGAACTCAAAGTATTGTACCATGCAGGGCCTGAGCAGTAGCTGAAATAGTTCGCCAGAGCACAAATCCTCCTGGAAGAACCTATGAGTGTTAGAAGCTGGGTTTGTATGAAGGTGAGCCTTTTGGCTCAGTCAGTAAGGCTTTCTGGTTTAATACCTCATTTCTGTTTTCCCGATGATTAGATGAAGAAGGGAACTGACCTTTGATTAACACATACTGTGTAGTAGGTACTCTCTCTTTTAATTTCATAAAAACACAGCCGCCTTCACACCAGTCACAGATTTAGAAACGGAGGCTCAGAGAGGTTGCATAACAGCTAAGGTATCATTATCTCATTGATCCTCAACTGGGGTGGGACCCTAGGATGGCCAGTCAGAACGGCCTAGGAGCGTTTCCAAACTATCCGTGCGTGTTTCCATGCACCTCTCCCACTGAGAACAAGTGCATCCTACAGTGCCACCTGTGGGATTTGTGTGCCCAGGTGCTACCCCACAGACATCTATTCTGGACAGGTGCCAACAAACTGGCGCTGTCTAGTGGGAGGTAGGAATCCACGTAGAGGGGCCATAACAAAGACAAGGAAAGTAAGTACCTGGGAAAATTCCTTATAGAAGAAGAGACAGAAGAATTCCAAGGATTGTGACACTGGGGAGCATAACTCAAGACCAGAGAAGAGAGAAGTCTTGGTGGGTGGGAGCGTACCAGGGGCAGGCCCAGAGGAGGCTGACCAATTCCCAGGGAGAATGTGGTCAGGGAGGGGGGCCTGGTGCAGGATTTGGGGGGCACTTGTGGCAGAATCTCGATCTACCACAGTAGTATAGAGAGACAGCAGCTCTGGTAGAAGGAGCACTTGATCAGGAGTTCTAAGACTTAGTCCTGGCTATGTGACTTCAGGCAAGTCACATCACCGCTCTGTGACTTGGTTTCATTGATTGATTGATTTGGTTAATTCTTCCCGAGGATATTTTCCCCACTGATTTCTAGAGAGAGAGTAGAAGGGTTGGGGGGGGGGGGGAGAGAGAGAGAGAGAGAGAGAGAGAGAGAGAGAGAGAGAGATGAGGTTGCCTCCCCCATGTGCCCCAACTGGGACCAGGGATCGGACCTGCAGCCCAGGTATGTGCTCTTGAGTGGGAATTGAACCTGAAATCCTTCGGTGTGTGGGCTGATGCTCCAACCACTGAACAACATTGGCTAGGGTGTCTTTCTCTTTAAAATAGACATAAAAATAACCTTCTCTGGCTACCTCTCAGAAGGATTATGGGAAATGATTGAGTTAACTCATATGGCAGTTTTTAATAAATTATGAAACACTATGCAAATGTCACAGAAGGACTACTAGGTAGAGCTATAAGTTCTAACTCATCATTCAGAATTTCAGTGTTTTCAGCTGTGTTTTATCAATGAGGTGAATTTGATGCCTATTGAGAATCTGTGCACCAAAGCTTGGCTCAGGGCAAGCCCCCCATGTTAGTATCCCTACCCCACCCTGATGTTGTTGTACCACTAGCCCAATTAGTATGGATTTCAGCTACATAGAAAATACCCCCTGATAGTGATCTGACTGCCCTTTAAAAAAAAAACCCCAGCTCTTGTTCTTTAAACAGTTTTTGATGTAAAGGTCATTTATATATATATATTAGGAATACAACTTAAAGAACAATAAAACAAACCACACACTGAGCTGAGGAAAAAATATCTCCAGTATCTGAAAAGCTCCTACTTGTCCATCCCTGATGTAATCCCTTCATTCTCCTGTTCCCATTGTGTGTCAGTCTTTCTCTTCCATTTAAAAAACAGCTTTACCACATATATTATCCCTAAGCAATATATTCTTTAGTTTTCCCTGCCTCTGAACGTCTATAAAGGGGGTCATAGTATGAGTATTCTTCTATAACTTGCTTTTTGCATCTGTGACCTCCCTGTGTTGAGAGATGCAGCTGTAGAGCTGTAGCTCATTCACGCTCACTGCTGGATAGTACTCCCCTGGGGGAATGTATTATAATTTATTTATCCTCCAACAACGAATGGGCCCTGGGTGGTTTCCAGTTTGGGAATATTATAAACAACACTTGTATATGTCTCCTGTGCATGCTCTTGTGCGATTGATTTGTAGTAGCTCTTTATAGATTCTGCACACGACTCGGTTGCCAGTTGTGTGTATTATCCTCTCCTGGTCTCCGGCTGGTCTTCGCGCTCTGTGTGGGATTTCTTTTTCTTAAATGAATAGACATTTTTAATTGTAGTGCAGTTAACCTCAATCTTTTCTTTCATCTCTTCCTTTCATTGTTGGCATCTTGTTCAAGAAATTTTTTTTTTTTTATCCGAGGTCAGAAATATGATCTCCTATAAAGTTTAAAAATGCCAAATGTCTTTCTTAGGGCTGTTCTGTCACCTGAGCTCCCGAATCTTTCCACAAAGTGCTCCTGGAAGCTTGAGGCTATTTCTATTCCCGTGGGTCTTCTCAGCACGGAGGGCTTTGAGTTCTGACTCCGTTCCTGGAGTGGGCGCTGCAGGCCTAGCTCTCGAAGGCCGCGTGTGTCCTGCGCTCTCTAACGGCCTCAGGGCTCTAGGGGGCGCCCTCACACCAGATACGGAGCTCCCTGCAGCCTGCGCGGCTCAGAGATGGAGCCATCCAGGGACTCCTCATGCCCAGCCTCTGCCAGGGTGCCCTTACCTCCCCGCAGGCCGCAGGGGCAGCGCTTCTGCCTCAGCCGATGTCCTCCTGCTCTCACCCAGCTTCACCCTGGGCCTAAACCGCTGGTCCCAGGCCTCTCTCCCTTCTTGCTTTTGAAGGAACGACACCAAAGCTTCCCAGCGGGTCTTGCTTTCGAATCTGCCCTCCCACCTCTTGCTCTATCTCCTTTCTTGGGAACTTTCTGATCCCTAATGTCTTTTGGGAGACAACCCAGTAAAGATTTGTTATTGGGTCAGAGGCTACTGTGGTTCAAGCCTGAGCTGCTGTGGCTCCTGGTGCAGAGGGCGGGATGGAAACGTGATGCACTCCGGCCCTGGTCCTGGGGGGAGGCCGAGACGACCAGGGGCACTAGGAGAGGGAGGGGCGTGGTGGCTGCTAGGGCCTATGGGCTCAGGAACAGGGTGAGCTACCGCCAGGACCACTCCGGCCAAGAAGCAGGGCGAGGGGCTGAGGCCTGGGACAGGGAAGGCTGGTGCGCCAGATACTAATTTGAATCCCAGCTCCTCCATTAACTAGATGCCAGACCTTAGTCAAGTTACTCACCCTTTATCCAACTCAATCTCTTCATCTGCACAATGAGATAACAAAGTCTGTCTTGCAGGTAATTGCATGTACAGTGCCTTGCAGTCCATTTAGTTGCCTCTGGTTTCCCTTTCTCATCTCATCTCTAATCTCGGGAGTCACTGATACAGTATTGGGGGTGCTTGAACCCCCTAGAAGGTGCAAAAGCCCTCCTGGCTTCTGGGTCTGGAAGCTTTTCTAAGTGAGTGCTTCTTGGCCCGAGTGGTCCTGGCGGTAGCTCACCCTGTTCCTGAGCTCATAAGCCCTAGCAGCCACCACGCCCTTCCCTCTCAAGCTGTAACATCCATAGGAGTCATTGTTTTGCCATAACTTTTCTCAAACTCTGTAGGTTAGTGACTAGGACCAGGCACCTCACACTTAATACTCGCTGTAATACGTACATCAGATCACTTGGAGATGTTGTTAAAATGTAGATTCAGAGTCTCTGGGTCAGCCTGGGATTCTGCATGTCCAAAATTCTCCCAGGCCGTGCTGCTGTCTGGTCCTTAGAAACACCTGCATAGTGTGGTACTACGTCACTGGAATCGTTAAGCTAGAATGATTTATAGCACCCTCCTCAAGTAGCAAACTGAGTAATTACTTAAGGTAGATCAAGATAAAATAAATTAATATGGGTTTCATAACTAAAATGCTTACAAAGACAGAGTCTGACTTACTAGAAAATATTTTTAAAGTCCTTTTAGGTGTTCATGGAAATATTTTTAGACTTCCATGAGGGTCCAGAGTTGACATATAAAATCTAATTTGAACCATAAAAATTAATGGTTGCACGGAGTGTCAACATTTTCCAAGCACAGCTTATATCTAGTATCTTTTTTACCCCCCCCCCCCCCGCCCCCTTAAACCAGTGATTTTGAACTTTTTTCATCTCATGGCACATATAAACTAATTACTAAAATTCTGTGGCACATCAAAAAATATATTTTCCTCAATCTGACAAAAAAAAAATAGGTATAATTTTGATTCATTCACACCAGATGGCTGTTGATGTGTTAGTTGTCATTTTTTTAATTTGACAATCTAAGGGGAAAGAGGTTAATGCCCCTGACTAAATGGTCAGGTACTGCATGTTTTAAAAATTCTTGTGGCACACCAGTGTGCCGTGGCACACCTGTTGAAAATCGCTGGCTTAGACCAAGTCTAGGCAGAGCAGAATAATTGTTCTCATTTGTAGATGACAAAATTGAGGCTCAGCCAGATTAAGAGATCTGTTAAAGCACTTGGATTGTCCCTGGCCCCTCCCTGTACATGGGTCCTGGGTCCCTCCCTCTTATGATGACGTGACACAGGATTCTATGCAACTTCAGATCCTGTGTGCACAAGCAAGGAAGCTTTGGGGATAAGGAGACTAGAGAACCCCTAGCCCAGGTCAGAGGTGCAAGATAATAGAGCTAGTGCATTGATACCCTTCTCCCTGACCCCACTCCGTACTTCAGGATTTTAAAATGTCACAGTCTTGCCTATACCAAAACAAGCATGTTTGCGATGCAAACACCCATCCTGTTATCTTCTCGCACTTGTTGTTTACAGGACAGCAGGAAGGTCACAGCAGCCAGTGCTCAGCACCTAGCCTGACTCCCTTTCACACAGCACACCTGGGCCTATCTGATTGGCCCTTGAAAGCTCTTAGACCAGTGGTTCTCAGCCTTGGCTGCACATTAGAATCACCTGGAAATCTTTTTAAAATCCTGATTTCCGGGCCTCATCCTCCGGAAATTCTGTTTCTTTGTTACTCATGTTGTGGCCTCACCCCATAACAAAGTAACAGAATTTCCGGAGGATGAGGCCCAGAAATCAGGATTTTAAAAAGATTCCCAGGTGATTCTAATGTGCAGCCAAGGTTGAGAACCACTGTCTTAGACTTTTGTGGGGAAGGGGAGAGGGTAGGGGAGCAGCAACCATTTCTCTTCACAGTTGGAGCTTATGTGTGTTAATCAGTTAGGCCAGTGGTCGGCAAACTGCGGCTTGCGAGCCACATGCGGCTCTTTGGCCCTGTGGCATAGGCCACGAAGTTTCACTCGCACTGCCCGCACGTGGTATTTTGTGGAAGAGCCACACTCAAGGGGCCAGTTTGCCGATCACTGAGTTAGGTATTCATGAGTCTAAGGCTGTGTGTGATTTTCAACCTTGAAGGTTTCAAAATATTGATGTTGGTGCCCCATCCCCAGAGATCTGTGGTGGGGCCAGGGTTTTGTTTCCCAGACATTCTGATAGACAGCCAGGGTTGCAAATTGTCAGACTAAGGTCAAGGATTTGACTAGATCCCCCTACATCAACCCCATAAGCAGGCTACTTTTCTCTACTCTGTCCTATGTTTGGAGGCTTTGCTCACCTTGAATTTAAAATGTCATGTGAACTCCATTCCACACAAATCGAGTTGTGGGTATGGAATGTGGGCTGGAAAGGAAGCTGGCTCATTTCTTGGCTCAACCACTTGCTATCAGAAAGGCAGCACCTGTACGGGGTCATGGGCACAGACCTTCTGGGTTTGCATCCTGGTTCCGGTGCTAACTAATATAGCGACTCTGGACACACTGCTCAGCCTTCCTAAGCCTCAGTTTCCTTATCTGTGAAATGGGCCTATTGGCTGTTGAAGGGATGCACAGCTGGGAGGAGGAGAAGAGGACACACTTACATGATCCTGAGCACGAGTGTCTCCTTAAGTTTTGTATCCTAGGCACCTCACTGGCCTCACCTTAGTCCTTGTTAAGAGGGGGTGTGAGGAGATGATGCATGGCCAGTTCTTGGAGCAGCACCTGGTGTATGTCAGATGCTCAATAAACGTTGATTAGGAACAGGGTTGGGTCTACCCATCTCTTAAGTTGATCAACTCCACTGGCTGAAACCAATTCTCCAGAATCATCTCCCTCCCTGTCCCAGCCACCCCACAGGCCGGCCAGGCGGGCACTCCTGTCTCTGTCCTGAACAGGTCCCTCCAGCTCCAGTCAGGCCAGCAAGCTCTGCAGCTCTATAAAAGGTTGTTGCAGTCATTATCTTGAAGGCTGTAAGGAGTGGGACCAATCAGGTGATACCCGTCAATGGGAGGAGATGGCAAAGAACCATCTCACTTTACATAAACTGCACTGCCCGGCAAAGATAATCATCTACCCCACCCCAATGCATCTCGCAGAGACTGGAGGTGGGGGGATAGGGTTCAGGAGGGAGAAATGGGGTGCTAGTTCTGCAGAAATGGCGATTGGCCTGTCAGAAAGTTTTTACAGGGCTGTCCACACGGGTAGAGTTGCTTTAAAAATGTTAAATGTTTCCAGTTATGGACTCTGGTGGGCAATTCTGGAAAACAGGAAAGATCCCTGCTATCATGATATGTTGTTAAAATACAGCCAGGCAGGTGTTACACCAGGGATGTTTACAGCAGGAAGGGGGGCGGGCTACCTCTTCTTGGGAGGCTGGGGATGAGGCTGGGGCTGAGGCTGGGCGGGGCCTTGAAGAAGGAAGCACCTGCTGGAGAGGGGAGAGCCTGTTCAGAGAAGGGTCAGGAGACCCTGCATGGAGGGCCCGTGGGGTGTCTGGGGCAGGGAGGGAGATGATTCTGGAATATGGGCTGCAGCCACTTGTGAGGACTGTGAGTGTCCGGGTAAGGACTATGGGCTTCTGTTGGCTTAATGGGACACTCTGAGAACCTTTAAGTAGGAGAGTGACATCACAGGATGTGTTTTTTTTTTCTATGTTGTCTCATCATGAAGACTATTACAATGAACTATATATTTTAAAAATTTTTATTTCTAACGCATTTTAAAGTCATAGAGTGTACATCTACATTAACATCCCAGAACAAAAATTCTCATGGGATTTTATTTATATAACCAATAATTAAAGGCAGCTACATTATATGTGTAGCTGTTTGAACACAGTACCATAGTATATATTTCATTTCTATTGAATTATAAATCCTGATAAGTAATTGTGAAGTCTGAGCAACTCTGCCAAGTATATAGAAAAATATGACTTACTATTTTTATTTGCATTTTCAATTAAAAATAACTTTTCTTTGAAGAGCTTCCCCCAGTAACTATCAAAGTTCACCTACGCTTACTGGGCATACAGCATGTCCCACCTCTGCAATGACACAGGCAAATAATCCAATAATTTCTGTGTTTTTAGAAACAGTAGCCAAGTTTTATAATAACAGTGTCTTTCCTGGTTTTTCACAACTCACCTTGAATATTGGCCATTTCTAAAACTACTTGTACCTCCTCCCTTTTCTTCTTTTTACTTTTTATTTAAAAAATTCAAGCCCTGGACAGTGTTGCTCAGTGGTTGGAGCTTGGCTTGTGTACTGAAGGGTTGAGGGTTCAATTACAGGTCAAGGTGAGTACCTGGGTTACAGGTGTGATCCTGGCCCTGGTCAGGATCAGGTGCAGGAGGCAACCAATCAATCTCTCTCTCTCTTCTCTCTCTCTCTCTCCTCCTCCCTTCCACTCTCTTTAAAAATTAATGGGAAAAAAATGTCCTTGGGGGAGGAGTAACAACAAAAAGAATTCAGAAATGTTGCAAACACAATACAACAAACACTTGCATATCTTTCAATGAAATTCACTAACAATATTTTGACTCATTCTCTCTCCATATATGTACACACACATCTGTACTAATAAAAGCCTAGGTGGCCCTCACACTCTCACATCATCACAAGATGACCGCTCCCATGTCATCACAAGATAGCTGGCAGGGGAGGGCAGTTGTGGGTGATCAGGCTGGCAGGGGAGGGCAGTTGGGAGCCATCAGGCCGGCAGGGGAGCAGTTAGGGGGTGATCAGGCTGGTAGGCAGAAGTAGTTAGGGGCAATCAGGCAGGCAGGCGGGTGAGTGGTTAGGAGCTAGCAGTCCCAATTGTGAGAGGGATGTCTGACTGCCGGCTTAGGCCCGATCCTGTGGAATCAGGCCTAAACTGGCAGTCGGATATCCCCCGAGGGGTCCCAGATTGGAGAGGGTGCAGGCTGGGCTGAGGGACATCCCCCCCCCCCCCGCAGTGCACGAATTTCATGCACCGGGCCTCTAGTATACATATATATACACACACATGTAATTTTTCTTCTGAACCATTTGAGAGTAGGTAGCAGATATTATAACTCTTTATTCCTAAATATTTCAGCATGTAACGTGTAAGAACAAGGATACTCTTTTATATAATTACAACACAATGACCAAATTCAGGAAGTTTAACATTAATATAATAATACACATCCTTTAATCGAATTTCACCAATTAGTCCAACAATATCCTTTAAAGTAAGTTTTTCCCCCCAATCCAGTTTCCAATTCAAGAACACACATATCTTATTTACTTTTTACTTCGCATTCTCTTTAATCCTCTTTATCTGGAAGTATTCCTTAGTCTTTCTTTGTCTTTCAAAATATTGACACTTTTGAAGCTTATGAGCCAGTTTTTTTCATAGCATGCCCCTCAATTTGGATTTGTCTGATTGTTCTCTCATGATCAGATCTGATTTATGAATTTTCGGCAGAAATATTCCAGGAATAGTGTCCTTTTCTGTGAGTCAGGCCAGGAGGCACACGATGTCAGTTGTTTCATTACTGGTGATGGTAATGTTGATCATTTGGTTAAGGTTGTGTTTCCAGATCCCTCAACTGTAAAGGGTCCCTTCACCCTTGTACTTAATAAATAATTTGTGGGAGAAGACTTGCAACTATGTAAATATTCTGCTTCCCAACACATTTTCACTTGATGCTTTTATCATCCTTTGGAGACTTTTTGCCCGTATCATTTATTAGTATAATAGTTACAAAATAGTAATTCTCTTACCTATCATTTCTTCCACATTTGTTATTTGACATGAAGAAGAGCTTTCCTTTCCCTTACTAGTTCTTATTCTTTACTTATTTATTATATGTATATATGTTTATATTTATAAGTATCAGTATAGGCTAATAGATTCTTTTGATAGATATAAAATGTTATACTCTTTTACTGTTATTATTTACTTTGATGCCGAAGTTGTCCCTGATTTGTCTAAGAGTAAACTCCTCATGGTGGCTCCTGTTTTTATTTTATGTATTTTTAATGTCCCTATCAGCTCTTTTTAAATTAATTAAGAATTTTCTCATAGATTTCTTAGCACTCTCTCATTTGCTGGGTCCCACAAGATGTTCCAGGCTCACCTTGTAGTTCCCTGCTCTAGTCCTGGACTCAACCATTTCTCCAAGGAGCCCTCCATTCTGTTAGTGGAGGATGGTTTTTAGAAAACAAGATTTGGGTGCTGGGTGTGGTAGAGTATGCATTTTAGAAAAATAAAATAAAACTCAGCAGGTCATGTCAGGGAAGCGGCGCTGGAGCCAGACAGCAGGCTTCTCCCTTCCTTGCTGTCTTCCCTGCGCATGGCCCTCGGGCGGGCCTGGAGCCCTTCACTCAGCCGCACCTGCTTCCCTGCGCTGGGCTGGCTGAAGGAGGCCCAGCTGCAGAAATGGTGGAGCCACTTTTTGGTGGCCTCCTGCCCTCTTTTGCTGCCTCCTGGGAATTGAAGGTGAGCCTGAGATCCTGTCCTGTTCTGAAACTATTTAACCTTCTACATTCAAAGAATTTGCTGCCTTGGCTGGGACACTCAGTTGGTTGGAATGTAGTCCTGTACACCAAAGGGTTGTGGGTCAGGGCATGTACTGGAGGCAACTGATCGATCTCTCTCTCTCTCTCTCTCTCTCTCTCTCTCTCTCTCTCTCTCTCTCTCATATCCTCAGATGAGGATTTAAAAAAAAAAATTACACCTCCCCCCCGCCCCCCATTTTTCAATGGCTCCATTCTTTGGAAATATAAAATTTTGACTCAGGCTCTGGTTCCTCTACCTGTGTGACGGTGAGCAAGTTAATATTTCTGGGCCTCAGTTTACTCTGCTCTAAAATGGAGGAACAATCTTTAATATAAAATAAATTAATATGAAAGTGCTTTGTGAACCATAACACCTCTATTAAAAGGTAAGGGAATAATGATTCCTGTAAACTAAATCTTTTGATGTATTAATAGCTTAATGAGCTAACCCTCTCAAGTCACCAGAGCAGTTTGAAGAAATGGCAATCACTTTGAAGCCAGAGAGATCCAGTTTGCTATAGTTACCTTGGGCAAAGTCACTTAGCCTCTCTGGGTCTCAGTGTCTTCATCTGTAAAATGGGATCACAATACCTACTTGTAATTTGTTCCTGGGTGTCTGCTGACTGACAGGGCTGGAGCCAGAGGAGGGAAAGAGGTGAGGGTTGAGTGTCAGGGTGAGAGGGCATAGGGCAGGGATTCTCAATCTTGGCTGAACCCTAGAATCACTTGGGGAACTATTTAAAAATCTCAATGTCCAAGCTGCACCCCAGAACAATTATATCAGAAACTCTGGGAGCTGAGAGCAGGCATCAGTAGTTTTCAAAGCTCCCCAGGTGATACCAATGTTAAGTGAGCTAAAACATTGAAATCTAGCTCCTGCTGTTTTTTCTCTGGTCTTTCGTGGGGTCATAACCCAAAAAGATAGCTAATGGCGGCCACTCTAGGCCTGGGGGCAAGGGAGCGAGGAAGCCACTTCAGGATGGGCGAGCCTTTCAGACTCCCTCACATGAGCAACTGTCGCATCAGGGCTGCCTGTTTCCTCACGAGAGTTAGGTCGAACTTGTTAAGTGATGTCATTTGAAAGCTAAACAGGTCAGATTGCAGCACACGCCGATGCCTCCCCACCCCCTCCCCAAGGACATAGGATCTTATTTTTAAAAACCCTCCTTAATGATAGTTATATAGTGAAATGTTGTTGAAGCTGCCTGTTCAAAACATCAACAATATACTTACGTGTATAATAAGCACATTATGCATTTAACCTGGGGTTAGGTGGAGAATTGTCATCTTGACCACATGTCGGGCGTGGAGAGGCTTCCAGGAGACCACGTGGGCGCCCTCGGCTGGGCCCTCCCAGGCGGGGCTGGCCCCTGGCCCACATTGGAGTAATCTGGGCTTGGGAATTACAACAAGGCTTTGTGTCTACATTAGTTCTTGCCAGCACGTTAGGAGAGCCTCTAATTTAATGCCCGAACCCCCGAAGACGGAGGGCTGTATCCCTTTGCTTTGTCAAAGGGTGGTGAGAAGAGCCAGTGCAAGACCCAGGAAGGAGTCTTGGCTCCTGGGATCCCCCTTTCTGCCTGGAGCAGATGCTGTTGCTTCCTGGAGATCTTTCCCTTTCCCAGGTAAATGCCTGATTCCATCTGCAAGGAGGCCCGATGCATAGATCACGCAATAAGTAGTCCAGGTGGTTCTCAAATTGTCCAGGTGCCCCTCCACAACCGTCAAATGGAGAGGAAGTACTTGCAGAAGTCCCACTGTCCTTCCAGAGAGACTCCCTCTGACCTGTACGATCACCACCGCACAGATATGGCCAACAAGCAGCAAGGAAAAGCAGGTCTTTCACTCAGGCTGTTCCCAGGGGCCGGTTCCCAGCCTTCCCTGGGAAGCTCACTGTGTGGACACATCTAGGGCCTCAAGATGTCTTTCTGTTTCCACACTCATTGTGGCCTCTCTGTGTTGGTGCCCATCCAGTGCTGGTCCCCCTGGGCAGCAGAGGCTAGAGTTGTAATTAATTTAATCTTAACATTTCGTCTTGATTTTTGGGGGGAAGGTGGTGCTTAAACAGCAAATGTTTATTTCTCATAGTTCTGGAGACGGGGAGGTCCAAGGTGTGGGCAGATTCAGTGTCTGGGAGGGCCCCTCCCTGGAGCATAAACAGCTGTCTTCTGGCTGTGTCCTTGTGTGGAGGAAGGGATCTGTTTTATAGAGACATTAATCCTATTCATGAGGCCCCACCCTCATGACCTAATCACCTCCCACCTCCTAAACCACCTCGCTGGGGATTAGGTTTCCACAGATGCATGCTTGGGAGGGGACACGGCCATTCAGTGTTCAGCAATGGGAGAGTCCTCGAGGGCAGGGATGTAGCTGTCTTTGCCTTTGTTTCTTTCATTCCTAGTTTGAAACTCACTCCAAAGTAACTGAAGCAAAACACAAGTAGGCAGATGGGGATTCACCTGGATGTGGGGTGAAAACTGACCATGGTGAGCAAGACTGGGACCAGAAACCCAGGCACTTTAGCATCTTTAACGCTCTCTCCTCTCCACCCCCCACCCCCGCCTTCCCTCTCTCCTTCTCAATCTCTCTCCCTCCCCTCCTCCCCCTCTCTCTTTGCCTTCCTCAGATTCACCAGATCTCCTGTCTCCTCTCTAGACATTAATTTCCTCTTTTCCTTTCTGTCATCCAGTCTTGATTTTTAAAATTCATGTCCATAGAATTACACTCACAGCATTAAAGCTGGAAAGGATCTTAAAAGTTACCCACTTAAATTTCCTTTGTTTACAGTTGGGGAAACTGAGGTCTACAGTTGTTTAGACACCCACTAAGGTAACACCATGAATTAGTGGTCGGAACACAGTATTAACTACGAAAGGCTATCGTCATGGGCTCCCCTTCCCCTTGTTGGTCTGTCCTAGGTTTTGTTCCTCTCTGACACTTTGATTCCTTTCCTAGAACCTACCACTGGGAACCCTCCATCACAAGATGAGACAAGGTGGGCAGGACCCGTGGCATCCGTGGGAGGGCATGGATGAAACACTGGCCCAGCGCCTGCCCCTGGGGAAGGCGCTCACTGAATAGTAGCTAATGCTTGCATTCACCCATTCTCAGAGTTGAATTTTAAAGAGGATACTAGAGCAGCCAGTTCCATTTGAATGTGCACAGGAAAGGTGAAGAATTTCCATTCTCCCCTCTTAACTGCTCGGATGTGAACACAGAGTTCGCAGTGAGCCACTATAATGATAGTTAGTGTCTCTCAATGGGTATTGATCCATCATTACCCTTCCAGGGGTGGCCACACTTCAGTGCCACAATGGAAAGCAGAATGTGTGAAAGTCCTTCAAGACATTCACTACCTTTCATGACGGAAAGAAACAACTCCCCTCTCGCACAGACGTTCAGATGCTGACTGCTTTCAAAGTCAGGCACCGGAGAGCTGAGGGAAAGAGGTCCCCAGCAGCCATAGTCACACTTCCTTATGTTTATAAGAGGCTTCCAGTTTTCAAAGCATTTCCCATAATCGCCGCAGTAACCTTGGGAGAAAGGCAGGGGAACCTTCTACCCAGTTTACAGATATAGAAACTGTGGACTAAAGTTGTGCAACCGGACTGGGGCTGAAATGTCTGATGTTTCCAAGAAAGCACACTGATTCCCGTCGCCAGAGAGGAGAGGCGGAGTCCACTCAGTGACTATTTACTACTTACTCCACGAGCCGGGCACTGTTTGCGTGTCAGGAAGGACAGTGAAGGGGACAGACATGCTGCCTGCCTTCACGGAGCCACAGTGTAATGGAGCTGGACCAGGAGTCACTCTCCATCTCCAGTTTGTTCCTCTGCTCAGGGTGCTTGCTCTTTCCAACATGACCTTGGCATGAGCCTCTGCTGTAATTCTCCACCGGCACGCGCTCCCGAAAAGGCCGCTCCTTTTGCCCATCGGCCAGACACAGGCCTCCTCCAAGCCCGCAGATGCTGGCACTTCCCTCAGTGTGGTCGGCGGTGCCCACAGACGGGCGGGCGATCAGAGCCCCACACGTGTCCTCTCTCACGTCTCAGACACTCGGGGTCTGCGGGCCGGCGGTCGGAGGCCCGTCCTCACTTGTTGACCCAAAGCTCACAGAGGAGCCTTCTTGGTGCATGTGCCCTTCACCACAGCTGTGGTGACGGACCCCTGGCCACGGGCCCAGCGACTTCTGTGTCAGGCTGGAGGTAGGACAGCAAGGGACCGGGAGGCTGGGAGCTATTTTCATCCTGTCCGAATGGCCTAAAACACCAGCTCCTGGCGTGCCTTATTTAGATGAATAGTCTTGCCCTAAAAAAAGGCAAGGCTGTGGCTCGATTGAGCTCCCAAGTGGCTCAAAATGCTCTGGGTCCTGTCTGGGGCTATTCTGAACGTCGTTAGATGGTGTGAGGTGGACACAATGATTAGGCAACTGGAAGAGCTTTTGGGAATCATCCCCCTGGCTGTTGGGGCCAGGATGAAAAGCACTGGTGTCTGGGAGCCCAGCTTGCCCGTTCTGCCCACTGTTATTTTTAAATAGCCTGGCTGGGAGGGCGACTTACCCGTTCAAAGAAAAGTGTGTTTCTAGCCTCCCAAAGCAGAGGGGCTGGCACTTGCAGACATACCAAGGGGAGCCCAGAGGCCAGCTCCCACCTGGGAACCACACACGCTACGTGCACCAGGGACACGCTCTCTTGCGGAAATGAGCCACGCGGCGGGGCCCTGGTGGGTAAACACATTCATTTCAAACCTCTTCTCAGCACCAGGCTGGCCTGAGGGAAGGCTGTGGAATAGGGTGAGTTTGCCTCTGGTGTCCTGTGCTGCCTCCTGTCACTCACAGCCCATTCCCTGCCCCACTGCTGAGTCCTGTCCACACCCTCCTTTCCCAGACAGCACCCTGTGCTCCAAAACGATCTCTTCGTCTTGCCACACCCACCTCATTAAACAAACGCTTTTTTTTTTTTTCCATGCAGAACCCTCAGTGGCAGGAGAAAAGTGTTCCTCCCTTTGTCCGCGTGCAGCATGCCTGGTCTCAGGATCTGAGCAGGATGCACAGAGGCGAACAGGTGAGAGGACAGATGTGTGGGTTCTGGAATCTTGGTTCCATTCCTGCCCCTGCTGCTTCCTGGCCCCGTCACCGTGGGGGAAGGCTCTTCTCCTACTTGAGCTTCTGTTTACTTTTCTGTGATGGCCTCGCGGGCCACCCACCTACAGAAACCTTTCTGTCACTGGCTTCAGACAAATGGAAGCAATAGTGGTGCGCCCTGTGTGAGTTTTGAAATCAGCCTCCGTCACAGTGTCAATGCTGGCATCCATCCACTTCGACACGGACAGGCTTGTCTGAGTTACAGTCGGAGGGTGATGGCGGCAGCGATGCTCAGAGTGTGCAGCTAGCAGTGCAGGCTCTGCAGCCAGGCCAGGGCACTCCGCAAATATTACTTCACCAGCAGTTTACGCCTGTAGAGAGGGCTCAGGTGCAACCTTCAATGTGCACTGAGCCCTACAGCATCGTCCTGGGAGAGGCAGAGAATCATACCCATTTTACAGGTTAGGAAATTCAGACTCAAAACGGATGAGATGTCTCGTCTGATCACGGAGCTTAGGTTTTCCGACTCCAAGACCAGGGCTCTCCCTATCGTTCTTTGCCACCTGGACAGAGGTACTCTTTAAAGCCAAACAACAAAAGCTCATTACAGTCATGACACAGGTCAATATTGTTGTAACTCTTTGTCAGTGGCTACATAAAACCAAGCAAAGGCTTGGAGGCGGCTTTTGAATGGTGAGTTCCCCACCCCAATGCTTGCAGCTTTGCAAAGCTGCAGAGTCAGGTCGGACCTGCCAGGTGACAACGGCTCTGTGAGGAGGACCTCAGAGGAGTGATCTAGTCTCCCCCAAGATGACTGGGGAACAGATGGACTCTTTCTGGGCTGTTGGTGGGTGGGTGGGGGGGCGAGGAGGGAGGACATGAGAAGTCAGATGACTGCTTCCAACTAGCTGTATCGAGGTAGTTCTTTCACTAGAGTCCAACTGCTCTCCTTAAATTCCCACTTCAATGTGAGAATGAAAATATTTGGTTAAAGGCAGAATCCAATATTCCACCCTGAAGAATAGTTCCAGAAATAAGGAGGAACAAATGCAACTGGAACCCTCTGCCTGTGGAAACAATGGCAGCAAAGCAGCGACTCTTTCATTCTGTTCCTCCCACCCACCCACCAGTCCATCCCCACGGGCATTCTTTCATCCAACACAGAGTTACTCAGCTTTGACTCTTTTTTTACCCCGGTCCTCACTCGAGGATAGATATCTACAGCTACATCTATCCTACATAATAAAGAGCTAATATGCTAATTAGACCGGACAGCAGAACAACCTTCTGGAACGACCTTCCGGAATGACCAGTGGGTGGGGGGCAGGGCTGTGGGGCGGCGAGGCAGCCGGGGCTGAGAGGGCTGAGGCAGCTGGGACTGCGAAGGCCTACCCTTGCACGAATTTCATGCATCGGGCCTCTAGTATATATATATATATATTTGCTTTTAGAAAGAGATGAAGGGGGTGGGGAGAGAGAGAAAAACATCAATGCAAGATCAGTTGTCTCTCCTGGGATCGAACCTGCAACCTAGGTATGTGCCCTAACAAGGAATTGAACCCGCAGCCTTTTGATTACACGACGACACTCCAACCAACCGAGCCACCCAGCCGGGGCATCCACTTTGCCTCCTAAGGTGCCTTTCCGAGTTGCTGTGGCTCACCCAGCGGTCACAGTGAACCACAGCCAAGAACAGTAGCCTGGCGCCTCCTCTCAGGGGCAAACCTGGCTCCAGGCAGCAGCGTGGTCTCCTCAGTGTGCCCCTTCCCTCCCTCCTTCCCTTTTCATCTGGGCAGTGTCCTCAGATGTGGTGAGGATGGTGATTTCCCAAAGCACGGCTGTTATTTTGTTTCCATATTCAGCGCACCTTGATGCCATGTGTTTAATTTCAAGGCACCCTTGGACCCTTTTTTCCCCTCAGCTTCTTGGGAACAGGTCCTCCCAGACTGACTCTTGGCTCCTTCCCCCTCCCACCTCCCATACAACTGGTTACACCCACACCCCCTCATCCGAAGAGCCCAGAATGATGACTTCCTATTGTCATTGTCAGGAATCCGCCCCCGAGTGGGGAGTCACATGGCTGTCAGGAGCAGGAGGCCCCAAGCTCTCTCCTCCCCCATCAACATGTGGAGGAAGGTGGGCAGGGAAGGAGACAGTGCGGCAGAAGTGGACAGCACGCAGCCCCGGGGGGTGGGGTGGGGCAGGAGACCTGGTGCTGCCTGGTTCTTGTCCTGGCTCTGCCAGTAAACAACTTGCTCTCAGACCCCAGGCAAGTGGCTTCCCCTTCCCCTTCTTCAGTTTCTCTATCTGTATTTCAAGGATGGGCGCTTGCTTTGACTATTGGGCTATAGGGAGGACCATTAGCCACAACGAGATGCCACACGTTAAAAGATGCCAGTCCTGCCGAAACCGGTTTGGCTCAGTGGATGGAGCGTCGGCCTGCGGACTGAGGGGTCCCAGGTTCGATTCCGGTCAAGGGCATGTACCTGGGTTGCGGGCACATCCCCGGTGGGGGATGTGCAGGAGGCGGCTGGTCGATGTTTCTCTCTCATCGATGTTTCTGACTCTCTATCCCTCTCCCTTCCTCTCTGTAAAAAATCAATAAAATATATTTTTTTAAAAAAAAGATGCCAGTCCTATAAAATATTGTTCTGAACGACAGACTGCTGCAGGGACAAAAGAGAGTCCCTTGGGTTCCCCTCCCACCTGGGTCTGCTTTTCTGTGGCCATGCAGGAAGAGGAATCACCCTTCGATCTGGGGCTGCAGCGTCAAGCCCAGACAGCTCTAGAAAGGGTTGAGAAACCAGAAGTCTGTCACACAACCTCACAGGGCAGGTCCTCAGAGATGCTATCGCTGATGCTATGCTATACAGAGAAGCTATGCTATGCTATCTGTGGCTGTGAAACATGCAACATGTTTCAGAATCTTTAGCAAGGGTTGGAGAATGTTCACCTGTGTCGGCAGGTCTTTTATAGTTTGTTTCTCATTGTCTGTGCGTACATTTCTGTTTCTCCCTATATTTATCCCATGTCATTTATTGTTTAAAATTACTTTGCCTTTTCATTCCCATTTCTTTTGGTATTTCACCCTTAAAGTGGTCATAATTCAAAAACAAAGTTAAAAACAATGATTATTCAAGGTTCATTGTTATTACCTGTGTTTACTGAGTGTGTGGGTTTTTTGTTGTTTGTTTGTTTGTTTTGTTAATCCTCACCCAAGGATATTTTTTCCATTAATTTTTAGAGAGAGTGGAAGGGAGGAAGGAGTAGGGGTGGTGGGAAAGAGAGAGAAGAGAGAGGAACATGGATGTGAGAGAGACACATAGATTAGTTGCCACCTGCATGTACCCTTGGGGCCAGGGATCCAAAACTACAACCCAGGTACATGCCCTTGACTAGGAATTAAACCTGTGACCCTTTGGTGCTCTAACCACTGAGCACACTGGCAAGGACATCTATTGAGTCTTAAATACCCTGTTCTGGTTTTTAAATTGGATGGATAGAATATTTTATGAATGGTGAAACCATTAAGCAAGAAAGCTTATTTTCACCAACATACCAGAATGTTTTTTACAACAGGGTGTTTGAAACTGTTTACAGAGGGTTCTTTTCAGATCCTTAATGAGCAAAACCTTCCTTTCAGGGAAGATTTTTAGAAACAGCCAAAAATGAGTTGGATTTGCCTCTGAACCTTAAACAGCTCTGTCCTTAGCACCATCTAAACCAGTGGTTCTCAACCGTCTGGCCCTTTAAATACAGTTCCTCATGTTGTGACCCAACCATAAAATTATTTTCATTGCTACTTCACAACTGTAATGTTGCTACTGTTATGAATCATAATGTAAATATCTGATATGCAGGATGGTCTTAGGCAACCCCTGTGAAAGGGTCGTTCGACCGCCATAGGGGTCGCGACTCACAGGTTGAGAACCGCTGAAACAGACCTGTATCCCCTCTTCCCTGCCTCGGGCAAGCTCTCTGGCCCCTCTCCCCAATACCCTCCATGCCTGCTAAGTTATGGGTCTGGGAGGCACTGCCTGTAGACCTGCGTGAGACGGGCACTTGTCCTGGGCCTTACACTTTACAAGGCCTGCTCTGGCCTCCTCCCGCCCTCCTGCCCCTCCCTGGAGTGAGGAGTTCATGGGGCCAAGTGGCTGTGTACGGGAAGCCATTCCCCCCGGCCCCCTTACACACACACACACACACACACACACACACACACACACACACACACACTACCATCCCTAAGGTACCAGGAACTCCCGACTTCCCTGCCCAAGGGTCTCCAAGTGTAATTTCAGGGCCTGCACAACCTCTTTTTCAGGCTGGACTGCTGTTGTGGTCACCCTTGGCAGACAGGAGGGCTTTTAGATGGTGCAGGTCGGGAAGGGATCATGAAAGGCCTCTCTGAGGAGGCGACATTGAGCAGAGGCCTCAAGGAAGTGAGGAAGTCATGTGGGTGGGAGCTGGGGAGAGGAGCACTGCTGGGCAAGGCCCTAAGGGCAAGGGCAGGCCCAGTGGAATGAGCGAGGGAAGGTAGGGGCAATGGGGGCGGGTAGGGGTGGGGGAGGCAGCCAGGGCCTGGATCACGGATCACGTAGGGCCTCCTTGGCTGTTGTGAGGACTTTGGATTTTATTCCTGGTGATGGGGTATTGCTGGAGGGTTTGCCACAGGGCAATGGTATAATATGGCACACACAGGAGAGGGGACACTGGGACTTCTGTGTAGAGAATGGACTGAGGGAGGCCAGGTTGAAGCCTGGAGCCTCCTGCAAAACTCCAGGCCAGAGTGCTGGTGGAGTGAACTCGGTCAGAAGCTCTCATCTGGGAGTTCATGCACTTAGAGGGGCAGAATATATATAAATATATCCCCTCAGGGAGGCAGACAGAGTGCTTATATTCACCTCTGCTCTGAAATGATAGTCATCAGACTCACCACTAGATCCGTTCACCTATTGTGGTAATATTGAAGCAATCTATTAATATGTTTGTTACTTAAAATATTTTGTTATCTATATTTCAAAATGATTAGTTTCTTTTGCAAGCCTCACTATTTTAGTTTATGTCTTTAAAAAAGTCGGATGCAGGGATCCCTAGGTTCCTGGTGAAACAGCTGCCAGGACTGGGTGGAGATAGTGCCTGTGGGGACACCCGCGCGGGTTCTGGGTGTATTTTGCAGGCAGAGCCGGCAGAACTAGCTGATGGGTTAGGTTGGAGTGGGAAGCAAGAGGACACAGGGGCCTTTGGCCTGAGCAGGTGGATGAAAACTGAGTGTTACCACAGAGTAGAGCAGGTTAGGGGAAGAGCAGGTTAGGGGGTGGCGCAGGAAATGGAAAGCTCCATTTGGGGCATGTTGATTAGCGGACCTCCAAGAGCAGAGGGTCAGTGGACCGTCGTATACAGCAAAGTAGAGCTCAGGGCAGAGACTGAGGCTGGAGATTCAAATTTGGGAGGCATTAGGCTGTAGACTGTGTTGAAAGTCATAGGACTGAATGGGGTAAATGTCACTGCACTCATCTTCTAGACAAGGAAACGGAGGCTAAGAACAATGAAGTGTGGTACCTGCTATGGGCAGTCTGTTCTTTACCCCTGGTCCTCCTCTACTCAGCAGCCCTGCCTGCTCAGTGGGCTGAAAGTCACCTGTGTGGCAGATCAAGCCCCTCACATAAGGACATGTCAAGGGAGATTGTCTGACAGGAGCAGGCTGGTACCAGAACGATGAAATACATGAAGTCACCTTCCACCTTGACAAGTGGGACATCTCCTAGTTCAGACCTTTGCGGGCGTGCGGAGCCCGGTCCCTTCCCAGGCACCGACTGCTCCAGCCACAGCGTCTTTCAGGCCGAGATTACTTCAAAAAGGTGGTAATTTACCGGCCCAGCCAGAGACATTCTCATATACGATTGCTCACATGGAGCTAAACCTCAAACACTATTTACCAGAAACACAAGGGTGGTTAGTAAGTTTGTTTTCAGACACAAAGGAAAGCACAGAGCAGTCGTGATCAACGTGACTGCTGGGAGGCCTTGGTTTCCTTATCTGTTATCGAAAAGGATTAACGAGGTGTTGTGAACATGCCCGAGGCTCTACAATGGGGTTTCACTTTTCTCTCAACTTGCTTCCCTGTGTGTGGATTCTGGGAACACTGGAGAGGGGTAGAGAGTTCAGGTGAGGTCACCAGGGTTTCTGTTCTGGCTGGCTGCTCCGATCAGGGGTAAATCTTTGTATATTGGGGGTTGTGCAGGGATTGGGGGGGGGGGGCGGTATGACTCCATCCTTTTTAAGCTCCTGAATAAGAAGGGAAAATTTCAGAAGTGCCTGGAGAGATGAAGTTCATGAGTATAGAACACTCTGAACATAACGCTAAAAGCCCAGAAGAATCCTGTACAGTATTTGAATCACCTGAAGGTGTTTCTCAGCGTTTTGTATCACAGACCGAGGTAGCACAGGGATAAGTGCGGTGTGGTGGAAGGAACCCAGGCCCAATCTCCGTGCTGCCACTTCCTAGCTGTGTGACCCGGGGGCAAGATTCCGATGGGAGCCACTGCTGGCTGCCAGCAAAGTGCCAGGTGCTTCACAGAAAAGAGCTCGTCCCGCCTGAAAACCACTCCCGTTTTGCACATGAAGAGACAGCACCTCCAGTTCAGTGCAGGTCCCAGCTAGTGGGCGTCCAGGCTTCAGACACAGGTCATTGGGTTGACCCCAGTTCTGCTCAGTAAGGCTGGGAGGCCTGGGGCGGGAAATACACGTGAAGTACCTGGACATAATTGTTGCTCAGTGACCACCAGCGCTCTCTCTCTCTCTCTCTCTCTCTGTCTTTCTCTCACAGATAATACAGGCTCACAATTTCAGAGAAGATTCTTTCCATTCTCTTTTTGGTTAATCCTCACACCAGGATATTTTTCCCATTGATTTTTAGAGAGTGGAAGGGAGTGAGGGATCGGGGCTGGGGATTGAACCTGCATTCCAGACACAGGCCATTGACTGGTAATCAAACCCTCGACACTTTGGTGCATGGGCCGATGCTCTAACCACTGACCCATACCAGCCAGGGTGCTGAGCATTCTTCATCACCCACTTCCTTTCTTCCTTCCATCATGTAATTTTCACCAGCGTAAGGAGTAACAGTCCCCGGCCTAGGAACCTGCTTGGTCACCAGGAAGCTTTGTGGGAGCTCCTGCAGCCTTCCCCTCAGCAGGGCTGGGCTCTGCCCCTGATGTCCAGGAAGGAGCGTTTTTGCAGATCTTAGAATCAGCTTGCTATCTGCTGAGCACATGCTATGGGCCAACCATGGCAGCCAGCACTTTGAGTGTATTTTCTCACTTCATCTTCAGAAGAGACCCGTGAGGTAGGTGCAGTGATATATCTCTATTTCAGAGACGAGGAGACTGAGCTCCAGAGAGGCCCGTTCCTAAGGCCATGTAACTCACCAGTGGCAGCTAGAATTAGAGATCAGGTTTGCCCGACTCCTAAATTCTTCATGCCCCTTAGGAAATAGACATTTCTTTGGGCAAACTGGGGTTTGCCCATCTCCTCCCAGCTGCCTCCTTTGTCCTCCCCACAACCCAGTAAAACAAAAACAAGCCAATATAGATTATCTGTAAAATGAAGATTTCTAGGCACCTGTGAAGCCCAGGGCTTTAAGTAACCAGCCACTGTCAAAGGGAAAGCTCTATGTGTTCTGTGACAAAGGCCACGTGGACAGTCCACGCCCCTGGACTTAGTAATTGTACCCCTGGGCTTCTGCTAAGGTTATATTTAACATAAACAAAAGCCTCCCTGAGTATGCTGATCATAAAGTTATTTTCATATCTAAAATTTAGAAGCAACATAAATGCCCAAATAAGGAGCTGGTTGTGAACCATATGCATGCATCCGCACGCCCGGTCATTACACAGCCATCAAAGTGGTGATTTTTAGACCATTTAGAAATGGACAGACGTTTATGGACACATCACATATGATTAAGTGGGACAAGTAGAGTATGAAATACATATGTACCTAAGCCCAGTGTGTGTGCGTGTGGGCATGGTCTGGAATTAATGAAAATGAAACTAGTGGTGTTGGGTTGGTGGGATCGTAGGTGCTTTTAGATTTTTAAAAAAGCAGTTTCTGCTCCTGTCAAAAAATAGTTCCAACAATAAAGAAGGGGTGAAATCACAAGTATTTTTACTTTTCAGTGGCAGTTCCTATTTTCTCGTGCCCTTTCCATGGAAGAATTTTTAAATTTAAAAAACTCCTCAATGCCACTTTTAGTTATAAACACAGCAAAAAAAGTCATTTCACACACCCTCCCCCCGCCCCCCCGCCAATAGCCAGTACCTGTTTCTTTCAGATCATCTGATTCTTTTAGTAAGATTTTACTTTGTTTATTACCATTTTTTAAAATTTGAAATATTTCAGACATACAAAAAATTTAGAATGGACTGTAATGGTCACATGCATACCTACTACCCAGTATAAAAAACAAACTTGTATTTAAAATACAGTCTTATTTTAAAGCCATTGTATATACCCCCTAATCCCATCCCTTCCTCCCTTCCTGTTCATGGTCACCACTCTCCTGAATTTGCTGTTCATCATGTATTTCTACTTTTGCTATGTATATATAGCTCTCAAAAATATCTGCTCTTGCCTTGCCTGTTTTAAGTTTCTCTATAATTTACATTATACTATATGTCTCCTTTCCAACTTGCTTGTTTCAATTAATATTATTTTTGTGAGATTTATCCACACTGATACAATAGTTCATTCGTTTTTGCTGCTGCTTAAAATTGCTTTGTATGAAAGTAGCAATCCTTTTGGTGTCCCACCTGCCTATATCCTCAGCGCTCACCATTTCCCTGCACACAGGCCTGGGTCCCCACATCACTGCCTGAAGGCTTTCGTTGGCTGCTGGTGCCTGCTTTGCTCTGGATTTAACAGCCCGCAGGAACAGGCTGCACCCAATCCCTCAGGGGAGCTGATGGATGGATTCCCCACTCCCTTGCTCCTCAGGTGGGATGACTCAGAGAGAGGCACTTGTTCTACACCGTTTCCTAGAATTCCAGATGGGACGAAGCTCCAGGTAGTTGCCCACAGTAATAACTTGCTTGATAATCATCTCTAAAAATAGATCCCGAACCAGAGCTTGGGGCACAAGGTAAAGTTTACTAGGAATCAACACCTGCAAAAGGCAAGGGGAGAGAGCAGGATTGGGCAGAGGGAGAAGAAGAACTGTGATGCAGGGCTGACGAAGCTCTGGCCAGCCTACTGAGCGCTAGGGAGCCAGTAATGGCCTCAGAGGTGGACCAAAACGGATAGGCCTTTATACCCCTACTTTGCTCAGGCCCTGGCCACAGGCTGCCCCAGGGAGGGCATGGTCTCAGATGTAGGTGCTCCTGATAACTGAGGTAGACCCTGAAGGAAATGACAACTGGAGGCTGACCCCTGACCTCAAACCAACAGCTGGGCAGCAATGCCTTCCTTAAAGGGGGCTCTGGGAAGTATGTTGGGGTGAAAGAAATTTTCCTCTATAGGGTCTTTCAGTTGGTCCAATAATTAAATTACAGGAGACAGATTAACAAGAGAAAACAATCCATTTAATTACATACATATGTATGGGAACCCCACATACATGAGCAGTTCAGACACAAAAAGATAGAATCCTATATAATAAAGAGCTAATTGTTAATTAGACCGAACAGCAGAATGACTGTCTGGATGACCTTCCGGACGAAGCCAGGGCTGTGAGGGCTGGCCAGGGCTTCGAGGGCCGAGCTCCTTGCACGAATTTCGTGCATTGGGCCTCTAGTTATATATATAAAGGAATAAGGTAATGCCCGAGGCCTCAGCGGGCCAGAAGATAATTTGCAGGGTGATAAGAAGAGCGATGTGCAGTAATTAAAACTTCGCCCTGTCCTCTACATAGGCCATAAAAGCTTATCTATGGTAATAACTCTCATGGGCAGGGTCCAAATTTAAATTCTTTCAGAACGAGGGAAAAGTTTTTCCTGAGCCTGAAGGGTCTTGGGTTGTCTTCAGCTCAAAAAACCCCACATGCCAAAGTAGCACATCCCCAAGGAGGCCTGTTAGGCAGCCCTTCACAGCACATCCATGTCTACACAAGAACACACCTTTTATTGGCTTTCCTGTCACATATTTGGCATCACCTCCCACACAAACTACTTGTACTTGTGTCCTTTGTCTCAGGATCTGCCTTTGGGGGAACTCAGACTAAGACAATGAAAAGATCTCAATGTACTTATTTATTTTCCTGTGAAGGGACATCCAAATTGTCTTCAATTTTTTGGTACCACAAACTCTGCTGCAGTGAACCCTCTTGTACAAGTCTCCTTGCGTACATGTTGTGGAAGTTCTAAAGTAAATACCTAGAAGCAGAGTTCTTGGGTTATAAGGTAGGCATGTCTTTGACTTTACCAGGGGTTGGACCAAGGCCCTGTAGCTGAGGTCAAGATTGAGGATTAGGACATACTCGGGGACAGCCTCATATTGAAAAGGTTTTGTGATACATGGACTTCATCACAGACCAACCCTCAGAATCTTGCCTCTAGAGAAGAGCATCTCAAACTGTAATGTGCATACAAACCCCCTGAGGATCTTATTAAATTACAGATTCTAATCCAGTAGGTTTAGGCTGAGACCTGTAATTCTACATTTTTGTCATTTTTTAATCCTCACCTGAGGATGTTTTTTCCATTTATTTTTAGAGAATAGAAAGGAGGGAGGGAGGAAGGAGGAGAGAGACAAGCAGAGAGGGAGAGAGAGGAAGAGGAAGGGAGCGAGGGAAGTGGGGAGACGGAGGGAGAGACAGAGTAACATCAATGTGAGAGACACATGGATTTGGTTGCCTCTGGCACACGCTCTGACTGGTCCAGGAATGGCACCTGCAACCCAGGCAGGTACGTGCCCTTGACCAGGAATCAAACCTGCAACCCTTTGGTGCTCTGCAGATGTTCTAACCACTGATCCCACTGGCCAGGGCTGAAATTCTACAGTTTTAAGCTTATGATGCTCTTCTGCTGCTCCATGGACCTTATATGGACCTCTAGAGCAGTGGTTCTCAACCTTCCTAATGCTGTGACCCTTTAATACAGTTCCTCATGTTGTGGTGACCCCCAACCATAAAATTATTTTCGTTGCGACTTCATAACTGTAATTTTGCTACTGTTATGAATCATAATATAAATATCTGATATGATATGCAGGATGTATTTTCATTGTTACAAATTGAACATAATTAAAGCATAGTGATTAATCACAAAAACAATATATAATTATATATGTATTTTCCGATGGTCTTAGGCGACCCCTGTGAAAGGGTTGTTCGACCCCCAAAGGGGTCACGACCCACAGGTTGAGAACTGCTGCTCTAGAGAATGAGTCTGATTAGGGAGCTATCAGAATATCAAAGTATAAGATCCATGATTTTTTTTTTTTTTTACCATTGCTAACATAATAGGGTGGAAAGAGCTGACCTAAGAGAGGGGAATGGGCTATGGCTATGGACTAAACCCCTAGTCGGCAAACTGCGGCTCACGAGCCACATGTGGCTCTTTGGCCCCTTGAGTGTGGCTCTTCCACAAAATACCACGTGCAGGCGCGCATGTACAGTGCAATTGAAACTTCGTGGCCCATGCGCCGAAGTCGGTATTTTGTGGAAGAGCCACACTCAAGGGGCCAAAGAGCCACATGTGGCTCACAAGCCGCAGTTTGCCGACCACTGGACTAAACCATTGGGATATTAGAGGGGTCTTATGCTAGTAGGCATCTAGGGACCATTGGTGGATTTGGGGGTAATGTCAATTCTAGTTTACTCCTCACTTTTGTCACGGTGGAAGATATAGACCAGTGTGGTCTTACAGGAATACAAGTCTATCTTGTTAAATGTCATCTGATTTTTCATCTCATTTTCATTGTTGTTCCAGCACAATGTTTGGCTGTCAATTTGCCTTTGAAGAGTGCCCAGGCCAGGTGGGTTTGTACCTGAGTCCCCAGAGGGGTAGACCTGCTGGGCTGCTTTGAGGATTCATAGCCATGAACTGGTCTGGGAGGGTTCTCTGTTTATTCCCATAAATGTAGAGGGGCATTTAACATCAGTTAAAAAAAAAGAAACCCACTTCCATTTCTATTCAAGATAGAGTAACAAGGATTGAATTTACCCTAAAAAATAAGATAAAATAACTAAAAAACTGAACAGAATATTTGAAACAATGGCAATAAATAAGATGGGGAACAAATGAGGTGAGCCCTGCAATTATCTAGCTCACTACCTGGAGAAAGTTTCCAGGCTGTGGCATATGGAGGGGGAGTCCAGGCAGAGCACAGGATACTCTCTGGGTTGAATCTACAGAAATGGGGTCTGGGAAAGCCAAGGCAGCTAGAGCTCACAGGCCAGAGTAGCAGAGAGGAGACAGCTGAATACAGAGACCTCTGATCTGCCGAGGACCCCTGTGAGTATCCATGTGAGTACTGCTCAGCCCACACGTGTGAAGATTCTTGCGGAGACCAGGGAAGGAGCCACCGGAAAGGATTGGAGGGAAAAGTACTCAGAGTTCACACAAGGCCAAAAAGAATGCCTGTTTCCACAGTCAGAGTGGAATTCAGGAGGCTCTGATTATAATACCAAGAAGGGTCTTGCCTTGGGGAAAAATTTTAACTCTAAATTAAATGTAGCTCTGATCTTGCCTAACAACAACAACAAAAAAGATCTGAAATGATCAAACTATATCCAATTAACTTAACTGCATTTCAGAACAAAACTCAAGAGTTTTTTATAAATACAAAAATATTCAACATCCTACAAAGTGAAATTCACAATGTTCGGCATCCAAACAAAAAGTATCAGACATGCAAAAAGGCAGGAAAATACACCCAGGATGAGGAGAAAAATCAATTAGTTGAAACTGACCCAGAGAGAATACAGATGATAAAATTCATATACAACAATATTTCTAAAGAGTAATTATGAGTATCTACACTAATAAAGAGAAACATGCAAATTGGTGTCACTCCGCTACACCCACCAGCCAATCAGAGCGATTATGCAAATTAACCCAACAAAGATGGCAGTTAATTTGCATATGCAGGCGTGGAGCAAAGACTGAAGACAGCTAGAAGGAAGCCAAGCACTGCAGAAGGGAGTGAAGTGGCGGAGAAGGGAGGGAGCCGAGGCTGCGGAGACGTGAGCGGAGCTGAGGCAGCGGACACGGGAGAGGAGTCAAGGCAGCAGACACAGGAGCAGAGCCAGGCAGTGGAGAAGGGAGCGCAGGAAGCCCTATTCTTGTAGGAATCTTCCTGCAACGGGCCTCTAGTATTCTATATCTCAAGAAGCTATAGGAAAGACTCAACATGATAACTAGAGATATGAAAGATATAACATAGACCCAAAGTGAACTTTTAGAGAGAAAAACTACAATGTCTAAGATGAAAAACAGGCTAACTAAAATTATTAGATTAGACACCACAGAAAAAAGAAGTGTGAACTTGAAATCATAACAATAGAAACTATCCAAAATGAAACTTAGAAAAAAGACTTAAAACAACAGAGAATCATTAAATTATGGTATAACTTCAAGTGGTTTGACATATGTGTAATTTAGAGAATGGAGTCCCTAAAATTGGGGGCCAAAGCCAAAAATAACATTGAAAGAAATAATGGCCAAAATGTTATAAATTTGATGAAAACTAAAACTCACAGATCCAGGAAGTTCAACAAACCCCAAGCATAAAAGCCTGAAGAAACAACATGGAGGCACATCAGAATCAAATTGCTTCAAGTGAGAAATAAAGAGGAAATCAAAAGCAGATGAGTACAAAGACACATTATCACAGAGAAACAAAGTAAAGATGACAGATTTCTTGTCAGAAACAAAGCAAACTAGAGGACAATAGAATTTTTAAAGTATTAAAAAATGATCAAATTAGCATTCTATACCCATTGAAAATATCTTTTAAAAATGAAGATGAGCCGAAACCGGCTTGGCTCAGTGGATAGAGCGTCGGCCTGCGGACTGAAAGGTCCCAGGTTCGATTCCGGTCAAGGGCATGTACCTGGGTTGCGGGCACATCCCCAGTGGGGGGTGTGCAGGAGGCAGCTGATCGATGTTTCTCTCTCATTGATGTTTCTAACTCTCTATCTCTCTCCCTTCCTCTCTTTAAAAAATCAATAAAATATATTAAAAAAAAAAATGAAGATGATCAAGAGAATGAGAAGAAAGCCACAGACTAGGAGAAAATATTTACAAAAGACACTACTGATAAAAGACTGTTATCCAAAACATACAAAGAACTCTTAAAACTCAACAGTAAGAAAACAAACAAATAGCCTGGCCAGGTGGCTCAGTTGGTTGGAGCATTGTCCTGTGTACCAAAAAGGCTGTGGGTTCAATTCCCAGTTAGGGCACATACCTGGGTGGTGGGTTTGATCCCCGGTGGGGCACCTAGAGGAGGCAACCAATTGATCTTTATTTCTTTTCTTTTCTTTCCCTCCCTCCCTCCCTCCCTCCCTCCTTCCCTCCCTCCCTCCCTCCCTCCCTCCCTCCTTCCCTTCCTTCCTTCCTTCCTTTCCTTCCTTCCTTCCTTTCCTTCCTTCCTTCCTTCCTTCCTTCCTTCCTTCCTTCCTTCCTTCCTTCCTTCCTTCCTCCTTCCTTCCTTCCTTCCTTCCTTCCTTCCTTCCTTCCTTCCTTCCTTCCTTCCTTCCTTCCTTCCTTCCTTCCTTCCTTCCTTCCTTCCTTCCTTCCTTCCTTCCTTCCTTCCTTCCTTCCTTCCTTTTCTCTCTCTCTCGCTCTCTCTCAACAAAAAATAGCTCTAACCAGTTTGGTTCAGTGGATAGAACATCGGCCTGTGGACTGAAAGGTCCTAGGTTCGATTCCGGTCAAGGGCATGTACCTTGGTTGCAGGCACATCCTCAGTAGGAGGTGTTCAGGAAGCAGCTGATGGATGTTCTCTCTCATTGATGTTCCTAACTCTCTATCCCTCTCTCTTCCTCTCTGTAAAAAAATAAATAAAATATATTTTAAAAAAACCAACATATTCGCAGGTGAAGGTTAAAAAAAAAAGAAATAAAAAATGGACCAAAATCTTAACAAATATCTCACCAAAGGAGTTATTTAGATGGCAAATAAACACATGAAAAGATGCCTCACAATATATGTCAACAGGGAAATGCAAAGTAAACCAATGAGATACCACTATATACCTATTAGAATAGCCAAAATATGGGACACTGACAACATCAAATGCTGGTGAGGACGTGGAGCAGCGGGAACTCTCATTAAGTGCTAGTGCTGATACAAACTGGTAAAGCCACGTTGGAAGACAGTTCGGCAGTTTCTTATAAAACTAAACACACTCTTACCATAAGATCCATCAATCAGATTTCTTGGTATTTACCAAAGTAGTTGAAAACTTAGGTCCACAAAAACCTGCACATGGTGTTTATAGCAGTTTTATTCATAATCGCCAGAACTTTTAAGTAACCAAGATGTCCTTCAGTAGGTGAATGGATAAACTGTGGTACATCCAGACAATGGACTATTATTTAGTGCTAAAAAGAGATGAGCTAACAAGCCATGAAAAAAGATGCATATATCTAAGTAAAAGTAGTTAGTTGAAAAGGCTATATACTTTATGATTCCAACCATATGATATTCTGGAAAAGGTAAAACTATGGAGATAATAAAAATATCAGCGGTTGCCAGGGGGTGGGGTATGAAGGAAGAATGAGTAGGCACAGAGGATTTTTAGGGCAATGAGAATACTCTGTATTATACCATAACAGTGGATATGTGCCATTATACATTTTCCCAGAACTCACAGAACGTACACCACCAACAGTGAGCTCTAAGACAAACTGTGCACTTTTGATTGTTATGTGTCAATGTAGATTCATCAAATACAACAAATGTACCATTCTGATGTGGGATGTTGATAATGGGAGAGCTATAAAGGGTTGAATGCATGTTTGGAGGCAGGGAGTACATTGAAAATTTTTGTATTTCCTTTCTTCCCATTTTTCTGTGAACGTAAAACTGCCCTAAAACAACCTTGAAAAGAAAGAATTATAACAGGAAAAAACAAAAACAAAAAACAACAACAACAAAAAAACAGGAGGTGAAATACTTTTACAGACATACAAAAGCTAAAAGAATTAATCACCAGACTTACATAAGACATGTTATTGTAAGTCTTACAAGTAGAGGGAAAATGACACCAGAGGGAAACCTGGATGTATATAAGGAATAAAGAACATCAGAAATTTAAAGATATTTTTCTTCATAGCTAATAACCCAAAGACCATGAGGAGAGAAATAGAAGTTTACTATTACAAGACATTTATAGATGAAGTGGCATAATGCCACTTGAGGGTAAACTGTGATAAGTTAAAGGATATCTCTATATATAAAAGGCTAGGTGACCATCGACTGGCTGACCGGCTAGTACATATGACATGCACTGACCACTAGGGAGCAGATGTTCAACGCAGGAGCTGCCAAGCTGTGGTGACTTGGCAGCGGCAGTTCTTGGGTGATGCACCCCGGAACCAGAGAGGAGGGAGCCCGATTCCTCGTGGGGCCACATCATTCCACCTTTGGCTGTGGGTTATGTGGTTGCTGGGGCACTGTTGGCCCCAAATCTGCTTTACTGCTGAGCTGCAGTAATCAATTTCCTTTCCATGTGCACGAATCCGTGCACCGGGCCACTAGTATATTATAAACCCTAAAGCAGCCACAATAAAGAATTATGATTAATCAAAAAAGAGGCAGAACAAGATGGGAAAATGGACAAAAAATAGAGGGGGAAATAGAAAACAAATAGGAAGGTGGTAGAATTAAAGCCAACCATATCAACAATCACAATAAATGTAAATGGACTAAATATCCAAATAAAAACAGAGATTGTTATATTGGATAAAAAAGCAAGACTCAGCTATATGCTGTCTACAAGATACCAACTGTAAATATAAAAACACAAATAGGTTCAAAGTAAAAGAATGGAAGAAAATACTCCAGTAGTCAAAAGAAAACTGGAGTAGTTACATAAATACCAGACATAGTAGATTTTAGAGAAAGAATACTGCCAGAGATAAAAAGGGTAATTTCATAATGACAAAGGTGTCAATTCATCAAGATAATATAATAATCCTAACCATTTATGTACTTCATACTAGAGCTTCAAAATGCATGAAGCAAAAATTGATAGAACTGCAAGGAATTATAGACAAATCCACAAGTATTGTCGGAAATTTTAAAACCTCTCTATCAACAACTGATGGGACAACTGAACAGAAAAAATCTGATCCAAGGTGCAGGAAAGGAGTGAGGAGGAGATTAATTAACAATCCTTAAGGGCAGATAATTGGCCAAAATGTGAAAACAGGGTTGATGAACTCAGTAACTCTGGGGCCAAGGGAAAGGAAATATTTGGTAAATAGGAAGCTCTCTTACTACTAACTATAATTAGGTCAGAAGATTTCCAGCTTCCAGAATCTCAACCATCCTTCCTATTTTTATATAAACAATCTATAATAGGAATATTGTTGCTCTTTGATCATACAAGACCATCTGCAGCAGAATCTTTTGAATTTTATAAAATCAAACTGAGAGAACAGTCTACAACAGAGAGGAGACCTGCTTTTTAGTCTAGTCATACATGCACTCTGAGAGACTCCAAGCATAGAAGGCTGAAACCAGGAAATGATGTAAACCACCATAATTAGGGGATAGTGAAGAATGGGCAGAACTACTGAGGAGACAATCCTTCTATCTACCCATCCTCCATCCACCCACCCATCCATCCATCCATCTTCCCCCTACTTACTTATCTACTGTTCAACACTTACCCTTCATCTGTCTATCCATCCATCCACTCACTCATTCATATAATAAGTAGTCACTAACACTCTGGGTCAGGGAGTGGGGGTGGGGGACAGCTTCACTTGTGGCTCCCTGATCTTTGGTCCTATTGAAGAGTAACTAGATTTCATATCTTATTTGCCTTCAGGAGAAATTACCATCATTGTCCCTTGGGGGCACTCTGGAAAAAAGGTATCCTGTTGCATGAAACCATGATCTATCCTGTCAACTCAAGCCTTCTCAGATCAGGCCCTACAGCACTGGGTTTCCAGGAATTAGGGCAGAGTGAGAGACACACCTTGGTTGAGTTGTGCTGAATGAAGGGAGAGAGAACAGTCAGATAAGAGGCTTTTCTCCAAAAAGGGCACCAGAGATGGGAGGTTCACTTCTTTCCCTCTATTTCTCCCATTCCTCCCTTGTTTCCATTTTTCCTACCTTCTCCACTCAAGAATATAATTTGGTCCTTAAGAGCCAAACAGTTGGCAGATCTATGAACTTCTCTTAGAAATGCTGAAATAAACCCCACGTGAGAGGGAATTTGGAGTTCCCAAGACAACATTAGCTTTGGAGTCTAGGTTCAAATCTCAGAACTTAGAAGATATATAATATTAAGTTATTTTACTTCTCAAGTCTTGGTTTTCCCATCTGTAAAATGAGAATAATACCAAACTTGTAGGGGTGATTGAGAAGACTAAACAAAATAATGCACTTTGTGGGCATTGTATTTTCCAGGCTACAGCCTTAGTATCTAAAAAAGAAAATCTAACTTTATTTTTCTGTATTTTAACTTTAAACACTATCCTGAGCTCCCATTTTTCCTCCTGGTTAAATATAAATAAACAACAATAACAAGACAATAGTCTATTCCAGGCAAATGCAGACAGTTGAAGGTGTTTCTTAGTCATTTTGGTTTTAAACTACTCAGTCAAGTAAGTATTTTCTCTTCTCTTTTCTTCTGGGTTATCTGTCCTCCTTTATCCTGAGGGCTTAAATGTTATCACCATAGTGGATGAAGACACCTTCCCTGGTTCATTCCCTGAAATTTGATCCATCTTACCTAGCCTTTGTTCCAGAATATTGTGGCATCTTTCTCTACAATAGGGCTTATTTTCTCTTGGAAATTCTGATTCTTACGAATCCAAGCTCTGATTTGTTCACTAAGAACTATTCCAGGCCCTGAGTTCATTCAGCATGTACCTACACATCGCTGGTACTGTTCTGCCTTTCCCAGAGTGAGGCCTTGTAGTGAGTATCCCTGAAGCCATTGCATTGAGAAACCTGGACTGAAAGCTTAATTTATTTTTCATTTTAAAAATCAGATAAAATATTGATTATCCCAGTAACTAAGATTCATTTGCTTAAAAAATGGTGATAGTAAATCCCTATATTATTGTGAGGATACGATGTGAATGCAGGCAGCGTCTGGTGGAGGGAAGCACTTAATACATGCTGATAGGATTTCTCTGTTTTCCCCAGCTGGTCCCTAAGATAATGTTCAAAGCTTCACCTTTCCCTTCATTTGTCTTACACTGTCTGGTGGGATATGGTTAATAAAAAACAGATACTAAGATGTTTTTAAATGTCAAGTTAAGACAAGTTAGGACTTGCTCTCCCACTGTAGCAGAGCAAACTGTGGTCCAGTATCAAAAGCAATTGTTTTTCTACTTTTCAAAGCTGCCAGAATTCCCTAAGGGGTGTGCAGCTGGTAACTGTGGGGACAGGCTTAGAATTGGAATGATATCATCAACATAGCTCACGCCAGACCCCAGTCTGATGAAGATATGATTTAATCCACCTTGTCTGAAAAGAAAGGAGGAGCCGAAAAGCCATGCCGATGGGCTGTGCAGTCCACTTAAATATCAAAAACTCACTACCTGTGGAGCATCTTCAAAGGCCAGTGAAGTTGCAGGGGATGGGGCTCATGCCAGAAATCACAGTGGGTAGCACTTGGTTGTTTCCATGGCGCTGCCACAGACATAATTTCACATCACCCTTTGATGGAGGCGTGGTGCTTGTCCATACTGAGCACCAGGGGCCTGCACCCTCCGCATCCTTTAAACTCCCATGTGGAGAGCATGACGTTACCTTTGGGAGGAGGGCGAAGCACTGTGTGCTCAGGAAGTAGCCCATCAGTGGCCATTGGGATTCGGTTGTGCCACCTTCTGCAAAACCCCCAACCAATGTGGAAGCCGCAATGCGTTCAGGGAAACACCCACGCAGGGCCCCAGGGCATCTGCTCCACCAAGGCCCAGCCAATGGGGAGGCTGTTGTGCTGTGCCCCACGGCCTTGGGGCCTCTCCTCTGCCTGCCCTGGAGGAACAGTTGCTCCTAAGATGGGTGGACAGCAGGAGACCCACATTTTGAGTCACAGATGTCTGAAAGGGAGCTCTGGTCTGCAGATCTGATAGGTGGGAATGGTCCCGAGGGTGGCTCCTCTCAGGGCTTGGGGCCAGGTGCTCAACAGCCTCATCATGGGGGTTCAGGCTGGAGCCCTCAGCAGAGGCAGAGGCAGGCAGGCAGCCAAAGCAACCCAAATTATCACGATTACCATTTACAGAGTACCTGTCTTCAGGCACTAAGTACTCTGCTTATATTAACTCGTTTAGTCCTCACAACACCTTGCATTGGTTTTATTATTCCCATTTCACAGATAAGGAAACTGAGACTTAGTAAAGAAATTTCCCAAAGGCACCCAGCAGACAGTGTGGGACCAAGGGCTTCTATAAAGAGTCTGCTTATAGAAAGTCAGCAGGTGCTGCCAGGGCATTGCCTAGGGACCCTTATTTCACACCTGGGGTTTTCATACCTGCAAGCACTATCACCTAAGATTCTACAAAATGCACTGTGTCCCGTGTCCATCGGGGCAATGCGAAGCCTGGCATGGCTCACTCGCACAGTCTGGGTCTCCTGGTCCAGGCCTTCTGCACACCTTCTGGAGGCCTCTCTGTGGTTATGGGACTGAGTCTGGAAAGTGCCCTGTGCTATTTGTCAGATCTTTGCCTCTTTCAGCAGCACAAGGAACTCGGTTGGGGGATGTGCAGGAAGAAATATGATTCTTCACAAGGCCTATCAGCTCTGGGTATCAGGGAAACAACCCCCTCGGGCTTAGCAGCTCCTGGGAACCAAGGTCTCTCGTCTATGGTTCTGCTTCAGGCTTCCCGAGTTTTCCTCGCAGAGGAGGAGCAACACAGTGGATGCCTCCCTCCCAGTCCTGGTGGTTTTTAACCCTCTTGGAAGACAGAGAGAACACATCCTGGAGGGGCGAGGGTTGGCAGGGGGAGTGTGGAACCGGAGATCCAACGCCGGGACTGATGCTGGGTCCTGGCTGGGTCAGGCGGGTCAGTGCACAGGAGGAGACTGCACCCCAGTATGCAGGGACAGTGAGTGAGGGCACCTGAGGAGAGGAGGGGCCGGGGTGCAGGAGGGTGAAACTGAAGATGAGAGAGTGAGGCAGGTGGGTGGGCGGGAGCCAGGTGGAGCAGGAGCTGTGGGAATCAGCGGGCTCCAGGTGGAAAAGAAGTGATAGGGGGGCAGGAGTTTGGCTAGAGGCAACAGGGGCAAGTGGAGTTAGCTTGCTGGGCCCATGGATTCATCAGAGTTAAGAGAGAGAGACAGGCCAATCCACTTGTTCACTCCTCTGAGGCATAGTGTACAAGCTAAACTAAAAACCATACAGGATTCAAAACAAACTTTTGCACACGCTGGCCTCCACTTTCCTTTCCAGCCTCACCTCCACCAGTTCCCTCTTTAGTGGCCCCTCTCTCCCAGGCAAAAACACGTGTTCCTGCTCGTGCATGCGCGCTCCCCTCCCTCTGGCTGACAAAATGCCATCGTCTGCCTGTGGAAATCCTGCCCCTCTGACCTGAAGAGCTCCCACCAGGAAGGATATTGGAAACATAGTTATCAAAAACGTAAATTAAGATAATAACAAGGCATCCCAGATACCTATGAAATCAGCAGATCGGAAAAACAAACAAACAAAAAATACCCAATGCCAACACAATTGTGCCAAACAGGTACATCTACTGCCGGGGACATTGTAAATGGGTCCAATATTTTGGGGGGAACCATGGAGCAATATATTTCAGGGTAGAGAAATGTTCTTGCCCTTTGACCCCCATCAATCTTATTTTGCAGAGCTAACGAAAGGATATTAAAGAAGAAATAAGCTACATGCATAAAGATACCCCTTATACTGTAAATTTTATGAAAAATTTTTATGAAAATACTATGAAAAAACTGGAAATAACCCATTTACCACACAAGAGGGTACTGAAAAGGAAATTACATTCACTAACAGATGGAAATTATGATGAAAACTAGCAAAAGGAAATGCTTGTAATGCTTAGGAGAGCACAAAATTGTATTATGATTATACTATAAAAATCATGTAAATGTATGAGTAAGGATGTGTAAGAGAACACAGAGAAAGGAAAATCAGTACTTATTAGGGTATTATTTTTATAGAACGTTGTTGATGTAATAAAAGTCCCCTATAGTAAATGCTACCCTTCCTTCAAAACCCCCGATTCACCTTATTCCTACTTGGTTTGTGGTCCTTATTGCATTCTGCTTTGAATGTAATTATTGCAGTGTACTCGTTTAAGTCCCCTTTGGACCATAAAACTCTTCAAGAGCAAGGACTCTGTTTTACTTTTCTTTGTCTCATCTGAGGACTGGAATTTGACTGGCTCATAGCAAACGGTCAATAAATATTTATTCTACTGCTAAGGATTATATTATGCTTAAAAATAAAACTCAACAAATTACTCTCCCTACTCTCTTGTCTCTGCAAAAAGCACGCAGATAAATAGATAACTATGCTATTTTCAAAGGCTTTCTGGAAAGGGAAATTCACATTTTAAAAGCACTTTGGAGCCGCCTGCTGAAGCCAGCACTTCTTTGTGTGAGGGGGGTAGGGGTGCCGGGGGTGGAGGGAGGTGAGGGTGGAAGGGTTAGCAGTGGGGTGGGGTGGGGTGGGGCTCTGGCCAGCACCATGTGTGGTCCCTGGACGACTGGCGCTGTGCTCAGTCCATGCCCGAGTTCTCAGCCAAGGGCATCGACCAGCACATGGTTAACCTGGACTAGTACTAGGGCTTCGTGTGTATTGTCACCAAGGTGCCTCGTGGTTTCCCAATGAGGCAAAACAGATGTAAAGTACACTCAGGTGGTCGACCTGCGCGCTGATATGCTGAGTGCTGTTTATGGATCTTGGCTTTCCCTTGCAACCAGTTTGGGAGGCAGGAGGCAGGGATTCCTGCCGAGATCAAAGGGTTCGCTGCTGGCTATAATGTCCAATTCGATAGCAAGATCTGTGTGGATGGGCATGACGCCCACCCGCATGGAAGTGGATGAAAGTCCAGCCCCAGGGGAGGGGCACTGGGGAAACTCCATCGAAGGGCACTTCAACAAGATCCTTATTGACAAGAGAAGTTGCGGTGAGGTGGTACGTACAGTTCCATGGAACAGCCCCTGATCATAGAGAAAGACCTGCTCTGCTTCCTCCAGCTCCACAAGTGTGCACCCCAATCGAAGCCCATCATCTGTGCCCCTTGGAGCCTTCCACCAGCACCCATGACAGTCTATCTAAAAATCAGCCTGCTGGTTGGGCAGACTTGAGAACTCGGTGTGCACCCCTGCTGGAGGAACTCGGTGTGCACCCCTCTGCCTGGCCTGGCTCGCAGCTGGCAGCCCCACCCCTGGCTGCCTTGTGGGAATACAAATTGAGGGATGGGTAGGGGGAGTTAGCAATCTGGAGATAAACATAGATGGAGCAATGCAGGCAATACTTGGAAATCTACTGAGGCTCTGGGAAAGTATTCATCTTTGCCTATTAAGACAACAAGATGTTTAAAGATTGGGGCCTTGCTGATGTTTGCCCCTTGGGGCCACTGGATCCCTGCCAGAAGGAAAACTCCTTGCCATGCCTACTGGGAGCCCTAAAGCGGCTGGGCCTAATCAGAGCCAGTCTGGTATGAGCCTAAGCATCAGGGCTGGTGAGGGGACAGGAAATGGGATCACATGGCAGAAGCTTATCCCTTGTCTCAAAGAGAATAACGGGACTTGGTCGAGAAACTATTTCTAAGTACTAGGTTTTACTGACTGCCAGTCATGCTACGCACATCACCTGAAGCTTCTGTTTTACAGGTAACAACTTCAAGTTCAGAGCTATTATATGACTTATCCAAGGTCAAATAGCTGGTGAGGGCCGGGTCAGGAGCCCAAAGCAGCCACAGCAGGACCCTACTCAGCATGCCTTGCAACTCATTCTAAGCACCCATACTTTGACTGTTTGTCTGGGATGATGAAATTGTCCTTTTCCTTCTTTCTTTTTTCTTTTTCTAATTTTCAGAAGGTCAGTTAGATTTTTTTCCAGGATCATGATGAGGGAGCAGGTAAATTCTTGCATATACAAATGTCTCCTTTCTTGCAGCTGCAACTCAGACTTTTTACACCTAGCTTATACATTTTTTTTTCTTATTTTCAGCCTGATTTTACTCCATGCTCTTTGAATCACTGCGGTCATCAGTCATTTTCTCCTTAAGAAAATCGCACACTCCCTTTTATCAGTGCCTTTTTCTGATACTTGAGTATATAAATCATTTCTAGGACATGTTTTCTTTAACTGAATACATATTGAGGATAAGGTTTGTACCATAATATATACATTTTAAAGAAAAAGTAGTTGCTTAGGTCTGAAAGGCAATTGCTTTCTTTGGATGTCCTCCATACACGGGGTACAGATTAGAAATGGGCTTTTAAGAGGATAAATAGCAGACAGCCTAAGAATTTGCAATAGCAATATTAGGCAAATAAAACTTGCATACATCAAAAATATATGCGGCCTCTCCCAGTACCTAATCAGTGTGGGAGAAGTATGCATATTAAAGCACTTTTGTTATGAAATATGTCCAGTCTACACAAAGGATAGAAAATAATATCAAATAGCCGTACGCCACCATCTAACTAAAGAAAGAGTATTGTAAATGCAATGAGAGCCCCTCCCAACCACATTCTCCCCCCTCCCTCCCTCCCCAGAGGGAATCCCTGTCCCTAATTGGCATTGATCGCTCCCGTGAGTGTCCATATTTAACATATAGCCTTGCAGCTTTACAATTTTCTGTAACGGGAACCATCTGCAGGCACCTACAATCTGCTTTCTTTGCTCACCGTTAGGTTGTTGAGGTTTATCGATGTTGGTGTAGGTGGTGAGACACTGGACTCTGCTCTTGGAATGGTGAGATGCTCACCTCACGAGAGTTGAGTGCAGGAACCGGGACCACTCAAGGGGACAGTGTAACACTATGTCCCATTTCACACGCAGAGCATGCAGAAAGTCACCTGCCCTGCTTCCCCTTGTCCTCTCCCTCCTCCACCCTCCATCCTCCCAGTGCAGGTACGTTACATGTGTGTACACAGGTGGCCCCACTGTAACATGATGCCTTAGCCTGCAAAGCAGAAGTCAGAGTCTATGTTGTGTATCTCAGTGTTATCCAATAGAAATGTAATGAGAGCCACACGTCACTTGAAAAATTCTAGCAGCCATATCTTAAAAAGTAAAAAGAAATGGGTAATTTTAATAACATATTTTAACCTAATATATCTAAAATATTATCGTTTCAATATATAATCAATATAAAACTATTCCTGAATAGTTTCACCCACATTTTTTTCATACCAAGTATTCAAAATCCGATGTGTACTTTACAGTTATAGCATGCATTAGTTTGCACTGGCCACGGTTCAAGAGCTCAGTAGCCACATGTGGCTAGTAGCTACTGTATTAGACAGCACAGATGTACCTTTATAATCTGGCCTGCAAACACACTGAGCAATCCTTGGTGTGTCAGCAATCACATCAATGAACGAACACTGTGACGGTGTCTGTACCTGGCCGTGAGCCTGGAGGAAGAGTCTTTGCACAGGGTCCCTGGGCTGCCAGGGGAGCCTGGCAGGAGGCTCAGCACTGCAATCCCCTTCCACAATCTTAGGAAGGTCCCTTGGCCTCCTAACCTTTGGGACCTCAGTTTCCTTCTCTATAAAATTCGAGGGTACATTGGAGTTGTTTTGAGGGCCCTTGTAGCATTGATGATCCTGAGCTTTCTGCCTCCCATGGCCAGTCTCCCTTGAAGGGAGGACAGTGCTGGTCCTTGGCTGAAGGAATGGCGGCTGTTTGTCTTCCCAACATAGAGCACCGCGAGCCTCTCATTAGACACAGACTCCTGCGTGTTCCACGGAGCCTAAGCGTCCCCCTTTGTTCCTTTAGGAGAACCACGATTCCTCCCTGGGCCAGTCTGGCACCACAGAAGTCCACAGTTGGGAAGAACCACAGACCAACTCCCCTGGGTGGCATGGTCCAGGCGGCGCTTTATTTAGATGAATGTTCACAGGGATGCTACAGTTCTGTCTGGGCATATGATTATACGGTTTGCATGCCTTGTGGTCTTACGGGAAGTCAAGAGCACTGACTGCAAATCCCAGCTCACACCAAATTTACTGTGCCCTGCCTCGGTTTCCCTTTATCTCAGATTGCAGTCCAGCTGTTACGTAAGGTATGAGGGTTCTATCCCAAATCCCCTTTTAAAGAAGCATGAGCGTTTACTCTAAATGCAACGGAAGTCCAAGTTTCCAAGTACCTTTGGGCTGAAAGGTCTGAAGTCAGGAGGGATCTCAGGCTCCATCCTCCTTTCTTCTTGAAGACCCAGTGGCCTCAGGAGGACATGCCGCCAGGACCAGCCTGGGAGAGCTGAGGACAAGGACGAGAAGTGGTGCCTTTTATTTCACTCATCAAGACATTACTGAGAGAGGGGCGGGTGCGTATATCCCTGGGCAGAAAGGATAGCTCTCGGCTAACATTTTCCATCCCTTTGGAGGGGGCACCGAGGGAACAGTCTCTCAGTCACTGCTCCTTGATCATGGGGGGAGGGAGAGGAAGGCTCTTTCTAATGGGAACCTCTATCAACAGTCAGGAGGGGCCACGTGTCAGGGCATCTGAATCTTGGCAGGTCGTCATTGGACGTAAATCTAAAGTTAATGCAGCCCAGCTGGTGGGGCTCAGTGGTTGAGCGTCAACCTATGAACCGGGAGGTCACGGTTTGATTTCTGGTCAGAGCACATGCCCGGGTTGCAGGCTCTATCCCTAGTGTGGGGTGTGCAGGAGGCAGCTGATCAATGATTCTCTCTCATCATTGATGTTTTTTTTTCTCTCTCTCTCCCTTCTTCTCTGAAATCAATAAAGGTATATTTTAAAAAATAAAGTTAATGCAGTGCTACCTCTGCCTGCATCATCTCTTTAAAGAGACATCATCACCCAAACACCTTGCAGGCTCATTCAAAACTTACCTTTTCTCTGAGAGTTCATCTTCCTGGGCTGTCTTTGGCTCCATCCTCTCAGGGTTGTGACATTTATTTTAATTTCAAAAGTCATTTAGAATTCAGGCCTGAGCTCTGCCGCCTTTGTCTACACTGCAACCACACCGCCCTACATGAATAGGCTACTTCCCTATTATAGGGCACAGCGAGGCCATGCGTGTGCTGCTGGCTGACCAGGGCAGAGCTGGAAGGAGGCGGTGGTGACCAAGGAGACCTGGCTGCAGGGCTCACTCAAGGCCTCCTGTCTATGCAGGCAACTCCCCAAATTTCAGGACGAAAGCCTCACTCAGGCCAATGCCATCCTATGACTTCTGGGCCTCCTTAGGCTGTATGGGAAGGCCACGTGGGAGGAAGCCCTGGTGCTCTCGGCCTACGTGGCATGCCTTAGAGCCCAGCCCAAGCTCAAGGCCTCTCTGGCCCTCCTTGAGCACATGAACCTCCCCATCAATGCCAACAGGACACAGTGAGGGCTTGTGGCACCCTCAGCAGGAGGCTGGGTCCGCCTTCCTCTCTTTCCCCAGGAACAATAACACTTCCAACAGAGGAAAAAAGTAATTTAGAATTCATTAAATTCAAAAAGTTACACACATACTAATCTGATAAAAAAATATTATAAAAGTGCATTCAACAGAAAGTGAATGTCCATTTCATCTGAGTCAAACATCAATCTGCAACCAGTTTCCTGTGTGTTATTTCAAAGCTATTCTATACATAAAAAGATATATTTTCAGGCATTAATAAAAAGGTGTACTGTTTAATTTTAAAGCTATTTTAGCTCAAGGTAGAAAGGTAGAAACCTGTGGATTAAAAAAAGCAAGAATAAAAAGAGAGAGAACGAGAAAGGCTTGGGGTATAATTTTTTTAAATGATGTGTTGATGTGTTGAGTTTAAAAATATTTTGATGAGTTTCAAATCATGGAAAACAAGATGCCGTGAATCATGGACTGTCCCAAATAAACTGGCCAGCATGATTATATATTTTTGTGTTCACTTGGCAAGGACATCTTAATGAGTTTACATAATAATATACAGAGAACAGAAGCCACCAAATAAACTGGAGTGAGTAGAGAGAGCCGGGAAGGGGCAGAGCGCAGACCGCCTCAAGAACTACCACTTAGAGGTGTCGAGAAGGAAAAGGTGAAAGACTGGAGAGGGAGGTGAGCCAAGCTCTAGGCCAGCGCTTCCCTGTAGGATATTCTGCAATGATAGAAGTGACCATGCTCCGCACTGTCCAACAGAGTAGCCACTGCTGCTACTGAGCAGTTGCAATGTGACTAGTGTGATATAGGGATTGGCTTTTTAATTCATTTGAATTTGAATAGCCACCTGGGTTAGTGGTTACCATACGAAACAGTACAGATCTGGGATTCCCGACATCTTTGGGAACATCAATGAGCACTGAGGAGTATTAAAAGGAGGGAGAGAATAAATGAGGGGAAAGAAAAAGTAGAAGAGAAAAGAAGGAAGGGATGGAGAGGAAGAGTGAGAAGAAAGAGGAGCCATCAGGTCTTGCCAGAGGAGAAGGAGAAGGAAAGAGAATAATTTAAAAAAAATGGACAGTTACAAGAACTGAGGGAAGGAGATGGGAAAAGAGAAAGACACAGTGGAAAGGCACAGACAGCTGAGAACAGCTATCTTAAGTGACGAAGAGTGACCTTGGACTTGGAAGGGGGCTTCCCACCACCTCTGGCATTTATTCAGGGGGTCTCTGCGACCGTGCTCTGGAGGGCTAACTTCTGGAACAACATCCCACCCACACTGACCTTGCGAGGCCTGCGGACCTTAACTAATCTGTGAAGGGGGCAGGGGTCCACTATCCCAAGGACTCCTCCACTCTGACGTGCAAAATAAACTACTCCCAGGAAGACCCAAAGATCTGATATGCCACTAGGTGTCACCATGAACCAAAATGAATTTTTATTTTTTATTTAAATTTTATACTATGATGTTGATTTCTTCTTTGAATTTACATCTGATCTACACATTTTGTTTGATATTTTCTCACTGTGGCACACCAAAAGCAAAGTGGTATGCTCTGGGAGCGCACTAAACAGGGATCCTCATTCCAGTTTGGTTTATTTTTCTTTCCAGTTAAAACTCTGCTAAATGCCACAAACATCATGTGTATGCATGCACACGCGCTCACTCGCCTGCTTGCCATTCATCGAACATTCACTGTGTGCCAGGCCGGGGCCTCATGTGTGGCTGTGTAAGTTGTACACTGAACAACTCCAGGGAAAACTGCTCACATGGAGCTCAGTGAGGTTGTTCAGCTCAGCAGCTCTGCAAGGCTCTGGTCTGAGCCATGGTCCCAGCTTTTTCCTTCCTCTCTGTTTTCTCTCTTAAGAGAGAAGGTTAGTGTAAAACTTTCTTTGTAATTAAAAATATCTGTGGAGGAGAACCAAGATGGCGGCATAGGTTAACGCCGGAGTTTGCTGCTTTGAACAACTACTTCAAAAGTGAAACCAAAAAACGGAAGGGACATCACCCAGAACCACAGGAACGCTGGCTGAGTGGAAGTCCTACAACTAGGAGGAAAGAGAAACGCGTACGGACACTCAGAGGAGGCGCAGTGCTGAAGTCAAATTCTGAGATGCAGAGTGCGCGGTTGGCGTTTTCAATCGGGAGGGAGTCGCAGACTCTGAGCTCCAGATCCGGGCGAGTCTTTAGGGACCCAGACTCAAACGGGAGAAGCGGGACTGTCTGGCTTCGGTCAGAGCGAGTGCAGCTTTCTCTCCGAGCTTTGCAGCGGGTGCTGGGACTCAGAGAGGCAGAGCCCCTGGGGACAGGACTGAGAGCCGCCATAACTGCTCTCTCCTGCCCACCCTGTTGATCCTGTGCGACCCGCCCCGCCCAAGCCCTGCACACAGGCATTTGCCGGATAGCCTCAGGCAAAGGCTAGATTAGCACCTCCCTAGAGGACAGAAGTTCTCTCACTGCTGACACAGCTGATTCGCATAGCCACTTGGCCTGGAGGTCAAACCCTCCCTGGTATTAGCTACAACAAGGTTTAACTATAAGACTGCATGCAAAGACCACGAGGGGGTGCACCAAGGAAGCATAACAAAATGCGGAGACAAAGAAACAGGACAAAATTGTCAATGGAAGATATAGAGTTCAGAACCACACTTTTAAGGTCTCTCAAGAACTGTTTAGAAGCCGCTGATAAACTTAATGAGATCTACAAGAAAACTAATGAGACCCTCGATCTTATATTGGGGAACCAACTAGAAATTAAGCATACACGGACTGAAATAACGAATATTATACAGACTCCCGACAGCAGACCAGAGGAGCGCAAGAATCAAGTCAATGATTTGAAATGCGAGGAAGCAAAAAACACCCAACCGGAAAAGCAAAATGAAAAAAGAATCCAAAAATGCGAGGATAGTATAAGGAGCCTCTGGGACAGCTTCAAGCGTACCAACATCAGAATTATAGGGGTGCCAGAAGATGAGAGAGAGCAAGATATTGAAAACCTATTTGAAGAAATAATGACAGAAAACTTCCCCACCTGGTGAAAGAAATGGACTTACAGGTCCAAGAAGCGTGGAGAACCCCAAACAAAAGGAATCCAAAGAGGACCACACCAAGACACATCATAATTAAAATGCCAAGAGCAAAAGATAAAGAGAGAATCTTAAAAACAGCAAGAGAAAGAAATTCAGTTACCTACAAGGGAATACCCATACGACTGTCAGCTGATTTCTCAACAGAAACTTTGCAGGCCAGAAGGGAGTGGCAAGAAATATTCAAAGTGATGAATACCAAGAACCTACAACCAAGATTACTTTATCCAGCAAAGCTATCATTCAGAATTGAAGGTCAGATAAAGAGCTTCACAGATAAGGAAAAGCTAAAGGAGTTCATCACCACCAAACCAGGATTATATGAAATGCTGAAAGGTATCCTTTAAGAAGAGGAAGAGGAAGAAAAAGGTAAAGATACAAATTATGAACAACAAATATGCATCTATCAACAAGTGAATCTAAGAATCAAGTGAATAAATAATCTGATGAACAGAATGAACTGGTGATTATAATAGAATCAGGGACATAGAAAGGGAATGGACTGACTATTCCTGGGGGGGAAAGGGGTGTGGGAGATGCGGGAAGAGACTGGACAAAAATCGTGCACCTATGGATGAGGACAGTGGGTGGGGAGTGAGGGCGGAGGGTGGGGCGGGAACTGGGATGAGGGGAGTTATGGGGGGGAAAAAAAAGAGGAACAAATGTAATAATCTGAACAATAAAGATTTAAAAAAAAATATATATCTGTGCCCTATATACATTTTGAGAGTTATACACACCACGTGTTGCTTTAACTTCTATCCTCATGAGAACTAAACTTTTGTTCCTTTACAGAAAAATAATATCTCTCATCTTGTTTATTAATAAAGCAATGTACTAAGCCAGCTGGGAAAATCAAGTCTTGGCCTTTGCTCTTGAGGAATTCAAGAAGAGGCTTGATCGCATTTAAGATACAAAACAATATCCTATGTTTTGCATATCTCAACCTCACCTTTGACTAGATGAGGAGTGGCAGCAATTGAACATGAACCTGTTGACTAGGACCTCCAGATCTAGTCTGAGTAGGCTCTCTTGGGGTTTTGCTGTGTCACAAACCACCTCAAAACTTAATGGATTAAAACAACAAATATTCATTTTTTCTCATGCTTTTGTGAGTCATTTGGGCAGTTCTTCTGATCTAGGTTGGTGTGGCAGATCTCTGAGGGTCTGTAGGTAGCTCATGTGGGGCTGTCTGGCCTACTCACATACCTGGAGATTCCCTGGTTAGTTGAGGGGGACTCAGCTGGGATGGTTTGTCTCTGCTCCATGTGACCTCTCATTCTCTAGCAGACTAATCTGGCTTCTCATGGTAGTCACACCATGGTGGTTTCAGGGTACCAACGATCACTAAGAGAGGGCAGGCTGCAAATTTCTGCTTATGTCATGTTTGCTCTTTTCCCCTTGGTCAAAGAAAGTCACATGGCCATGACTGGAGTCACTGTGAAAGATATTGCTCAAGGATGTGGATTCAGGGAGGTAGGAACAGATTAAGGGCGGCTGCTACAACAATTTACTGAAGTAATTTAATGCTTCCTATTCCCCTTTTACTAAAATGATAATAATACTTTCTTTACCTATTGCCTAGGGATGTAAAAAGAAAAAACACAGAAGAAACTGCTGTATGTCATTCAAAGAGAAGGGAGTCTATAAACATTAGTATTAATTTTACTTTAGTTTCTTCATTTATTTTTGTGTGTGTGTGTCTCTTCCACAACATGAACAATCTATTCCACTTATTAGAAATTCCTAATAAATATAAAATAATATTGAGTGTAAAGTATGATTGAAAAATAAAATTTAAAAAAGTAGAGGTAATATTTTCAAAAGAAATTTCCATTTGTCTCATAATCTTCACTTATAAATAGGCACATCTCAAGGGCTGTGTGTAGGGACACCCACCTAACCCACCTAATAGTACAACTAGGACATTTTTCAGGAGCAGAAGCCTAGGAATATCTGACCACACGCTAATGTCCACCATTGCCCCTGTATGTTAGACTTTGCAGGTACATTTTGTTCTAAATAGTTGCACAACGCTGCACGGGTTGAATACCTGCTATTATAGCACTTTAAGGGTTTATCAGACCATAAAGAGAATGACCAGGGGTTTACAGTGTCTGTTCTCATTCCTATTTGCATGTTGCCAAGTATTACTAAAGATAACCACACCCCTGCAAGTTCACATTCGATCCTCCTGACACCAAGATTAGGCAAGAGCATTGCTTCTTTTTCCTATAATTTGTGATCTCTGCCATTTAATCAAATAAGTAAACACTTATTGAGCGTTTACTGTATGAAGAACTGCTGCAGAGCTAGAGATGAATGAAGCACAGTTCTTGCTCTCCTAAAGGTCGCTATCTATGGGACAGGTAGATAACTAACAACAAACTATAAGGCAAACCTGACAGGTCAGTGCTATGGGGAGCACTGGGGAAGGAATGATTGACACCAATGGGATGAACTCGAGAGGACCTCATAAGGATGATGATGTTTGTTCTGAGCCTTGAAGAATGAGTAGAATTTCTCAGTGTGGAGAAAGGCGAGAGAACACTACGGAGAGGGAATTGTATGGTAAACAGGTGAAGTTTAAAGTACATTACATGCTCTGGAGAAGATCACCCAGGGTGATTTGTGGGCTATGTTTTAGTTAATGGAAAAGGAGGTGAGGTCAGCTTGTCAAGACCCTGAATGTTCTTATGAAAGAGTTTATATGCACTAGCCAGGTGGCTCAGTTGGTTGGAGCATTGTCTTGTGCACTGAAGGGTCACAGGTTTAATCCCTGGTCGGGGCAAATGTAGGAGGCAACAGATTGATGCTTCTTTCTTACATCGATGCTTCTTTCTCTCTCTCGCTCTCCATCTCCCTTCTGCTCTTTCTAGAACCAAAGAAAAACATGTCCTTGGGTAAGGAGTAAAATAAATAAAAATAAAGATGTTATAATGAGGGCCTCCAAGAGTCTATGATTAAAGCATTCTCATGATTATAATTATTTTAGAAATGTCACTCTGTCCTCTGGATCCTGACAAAATGGCAACCCATTTTAAGCTACTGGCTGTCTCACACAGCCCAGCCCTGTGAGTATCCAGAAATGAGGCAGCTGGTGGGTCTGAGTATCTAATGTAATAACTGTGAGAAGCTTCTAGAGGAACAGCAAAGTGTTGGGTCCCAGGGTTTGTGGGGTATGTGACTACAGTCTATAGGGTAAAGAGGAAAGGTGGCACAGGTAGAAAAACTTATATCTTGGGCTCTTTTCTCCCCCACATTTTCATGGACAGGTTACAGTTTGCTCTAACTCCACTCGAAGAGTTAGAGCAAAACAGAATCACCGTTCCTACATCAGCAGGAAGCGGAGCCTCTGGCTACATTAGGGCAGGCTTCACTCCTAGGATGGGAAGGAAATAGCAGGTGGAGATAGATTCACATTTCCTCTAAGAACAGGAACGGCCCTACTCAGCAGAGTACTGGAGGTCTTGGCCAATGTGATAAGACAGAAAAAGGAATAGGTATAGGATTTGAAAGGAAGTGACAAAACTGACATTATTTATAGGTGATCTGATTATATACATAGAACACCTCACAGAATTAATAGAAAACCCTTTAGAACTATGGCTTATGCTTGACAAGGCTGTCAGGAATAAGATCCACTTACAAAAAATAGCATTCTTGTACATCAGCAATATTCAATCAGAAAATATAATAGAAAATAAGATGTTTCACAAGAGTCACAAAACTACAAAGTACCTAAAAATTAATAAGAAGTTCAAATAAAGTTTTGGAGAACATGTAAAACTATTATAAGACATGATATAAGAGTTGAATAGGCAAAAGATATGCCATATTGGTGGACAAGACTCCTTAACATGTAAAGATATCTATTCTCCCCAAAGTTAATCTAAAAATTCAAGGCAATTTCAGTACACACTCAACAATTTTTTTGATGGAATGAAAAGATGTCTTCAGAAATTTATATGAAAGAGGCGGGGGAGAGGGAATTAGATAAAGGTGGTCAGAAAGTACAAATGTCCACTTATAAGATAAGTAAGTACTGGGATGTAAGGTACAACATGGTGACTTACAGCTAACACTGATATATGGTATATATGAAAGTCATTAAGAGAGTTGATCCTAAGAGTTTCATCACAAGGAAAATAATATTGTTCTTTTTTGTATCTATAAGAGATGTTGGATGTTAGCTAAACTTATTGTAATCATCTCACAATTATGTAAATCTAATCACTATGCTGCACCTTAACCTTATACAGGAATGTCATTTTTTTAAAAAGAGCAGAGGAAGGACTTGCCCCACTATATTCCAGTGTTACACATTAAAACACTATGGTGCTGATGCAGAAGCATGCACATTGACCAAGGATCAGAAAGTACTCAGAATCGTATATGTGTATGTTGATGCATCTGGATGTGATTGTGCCCTCTGTACTGAAAAGAAGTCACCACAAATCAATGGGGTGAGGGTGGGCTGCCTAGGAGGTAGTGCAGGGAAAACTAGCTCACTGCACGGAGAGAAATTAAGTTGGATGCCTAACACCATAAACAAAGGCGAACCTCAGATGCATTACATATGTGAATGTGAAAGGCAATCCCTCAAGACAAATCGATAGAAATGTACATAGAAAAATGTATAATCTTAAAACTGGGTTGGATTTTTTAAAAAACAAGATCTAACAAATATACCCATAGGTCCAAAAATTGATAAATTTAACTATGAAAAATCAATAATAATGTAATGGTAGATATCGTTTTCAAAATTAACTGACAGGTGCTGGACTGAGGAAAAACATTGGAGACTTCTAAAGCCAGCAAGGGATTATTACCCAGAACATATAAGAAAGTGCTACAAATCAACCAGAAAAAGACAGAGAACCCAAGAAAATCCACTAGTTTTGCTCAATCCAACTAGTTATTTGATAAGTGAAAAATTTTTTAATACATTTTTATTGATTTCAGAGAAGAAGGGAGATGGAGAGAGAGAGAGAGAAACATTAATGATGAGAGAGAATCATTGATCAGCTGCCTCCCACAAGACACCCACCCGGGATGGAGCCCACAAACCAGGCATGTGCTCTGACCAGGAACCAAACCTTGACCTCCTGGTTCATAGGTCGACACTCAACCACTGAGCAACACCGGCTGGGCTAGATAAGTGACAATTAAAACAACAGCAAGATATCTCTTTTTACCAACAAGACTGGCAAATATTAGGAGGCAAATGCCAAATTTTGGCAAGGTTGTAGGGAAACAGGAACTCTTTTGCTCATCCGGTGGAAAGTAAACTGGCAGAACTATTCCAGGGCATGTCAAAGATAAACAAAGCAGACACTAATTAAAGCAGCAAGGACAGGCTCTGTTCAGTGACTACTGCAAGGTTTTGGGGAGAACAAATGGTAAATCTTGGGCAAGTCCCTTGGTGCAGGGGTTTGGATGGAGTCTCTAGATGCCCAGGGTTCTGCAGGTCGCAGGCACGACTTGGGCTATCTCTTCAAAATCTCTTTCCCCTGGAGGACAGGGAAGGGGAAAGGCCTCAGTCATTCCATGTTTTTAATAGTGGCTCTGCCACTTAATTCCAGTGAGAATTCGGAAAACTCTTTCAAGTTGTTTAGGAAGGACACCACAATCCATAATTATAAACTACACTGATGCTTGTAACTAGAGTTGTTTGTTTTTAATGGAGGCATCAGACCCGTCTGTGATAAGAAGGATCCCTGGGCTCATTACCCCTCTGAGAGAAAGTACAAGTCAACACAGGCCCAGTTCATAGGAATGAAATCAATGCAGAAGTAGTAAGAGTAAGCCTCTCAGAGTTGGTCTCATGGAATTAGCTGTCAGTGGACGGGGAAGAGGGCAGAGAAAAACGAAGAAAGGAGCAGAGCTGACTTGCAGCCATTGTCCAGACAAAAAGGGAAATACAGGGAAATAAAAGATAACTCCTTGGTCTTCCACCGGGGGCAAGAGCAACACTGTGATTTTGTGAAGATTCAGTAGCAGGTTTAATGCTGGACAAAGCATGCCTGGCCAAGACTGGAAACAGAACCTCCAACGTTGAGCTAGGACAGGGAAACATCTCAGCCAAGTGACTTTTATAAACAAACTTATTTAGAGGGAATTTGTAAAAGAAAAAATTATCCACTAATCCAACCTACCCGACAATAACTTCCTTCTTGCACATTCCATCCTTGTTCTTGTTCATGTCAACAAAAAATATTTACCTGGTTACTATTGAGTAAATACACTGTATTTTGAACACGACTTTAAAATAAAACTAACACTGGACCATAAGCACTTCCCCACATTTCTACACAGTATTAATAATTTTCACAATGATAACATCTTAACACAAGTTTCAAAAAGTCACACAACCTGTGCCGGGGTCCTGCCCCAGCAGGTCCAGGGGTCCCCAAAGGCATAGACGGAGTCGGCGAAGAAGGAAGGACATGGAGACAGTCTTCAGTTGATCAGCAGGCTAGCCAGGATCTCCAGCCAAGTTCTGGTCTGGATCTCCAGAGAGGTTCTGGTTCGGATCTCCAGCCAGGTTCTGTCCAGGTTCTCCAGCCAGGTTCAGTACTAGGTTCTAGTCAGGTTCTCTTGCCAGTTTCTGTAGTCAGGTTCAGTCCAGGATCTTTTGCCATGTTCTCTCGCTACGTTCTGTCTCTAGGTTCTGAGGCCAGTTTCTGTCCAGGAACTTTTGCCATGTTCTCTCCAGCGAAGTTCTTCTGTCTCTAGAGAACGTTCTGTGTAGGTTCTGTGCCTAGGTTCTGTCTCTCTTGGTCTGTATTCTAAGTTCTGTGTCCTAAGTTCTGTGTTCTAAGTTCTGACTCTTGCTGTCTTGTTGCATCTGTATTTATACCAGTTGATTCAATCCTATCAATCTCTATTACAAAGGTTAGGGCGTTTCTTATCTTCATTCCAGGGAGTAAAGATTATGTAGCTTAAGCACGATTGTTCGTAGTTAAAGTGATTAATTACCCGCCTGGCACTTAGTTAAGAGGTTTTATTCCCTCCCTAACTTCAGGGGAAAATCCCTACCTGGGGAAACAACCTTTCTCAGAGAGGAGACCTTGGTTAAAACACATAGTGCCAAGAAGGTGAGCAAACATATTAAGAACAGTATGCCATATATGCCAGGTCCCTTGAAACAGCAAGGATGGACCGGCTCCCGGCAAACCTGGAAAGACTAGCGATTTAAAACAGGGAGTCAAGTTTCTTGAGTGATTTCCTCAAGAAGGTCAGGAAGCTCCTAGAAGAGCAATAAAGATCCAATGTGATGCATTCAGATAAATATGGCAATGGGTAGATTGCCAGTAAGTCAGTGGCTTGGCTTTGGGAACAAGGGGAAGTGGGTGTACATATAGTGCTGGTCACATGGGGGAAGTGGGCCCACTAAGATGGGTTCAAGTTCACAGCCAGAGCAGAGGCGGCCACGTGATTGACAATGAGTCTTCATTCTAAGTTTTCATGCTGATCAGTGTTTCATCAATAGGCCCTCTAAAGAAGCTTCTGGACCTCAGAGCTCCTCAAAGAGCCCAAGAGGCATGGCTGAGAACCGGGACCCTTAGTGAAGAGAAATGTTTGGGGAGTCATCAGAGCTGGACATCCATTTCATTTCTTGTCACAGTTCTAGGCAGCTGCCAGCCATCCTCCCCACACTCACGCTGGCTCTGTTTTTGTTCTCTTCTCTATTTCATGACACCCACCCCCCTTCAACTTTCTCTGTCCTTCAGCATGAGGAATCCATGGGCTGTGGTCTTCAGGTTCTCTAGAGTAAGTGTTGTCCTGGGGAACCTAAGGAATGAACTCAGATCTGGCAGAGAGATTACCTAGGCAGTAGGAAGTCACTAGAAAGATAGTGTCCAGAAAACATAAATAGTCTAGTTATAACTAGCTCCACTAAAAAGTGAGCCCAAACTCTTATTTTAAGGATAAGGAGTGGAGTGGGCATAAAGAAGTTAGCTCCATAGGTGAGATACCCTTGTCTGGCTCAGTGGGCTAGCCATGCAGCTTCTTCTCCTCTGGAAGTCTCTCTAGTTCGCTGGCTGTTTATTGTCTTGGGTGAGAGGACTCTATGAAGCCTTGGCTGCCTACCTGCTCTGCTGGCCATGGGATACACCTCAGCCCTTTCTCAGGGATTGAGAAGAAGCTGGATCCTTGCCAGGGATGGCCTCTGGCCAAGAGGCAACTCAACTCGAATGGTCTGTTGGGAAGCTCCCTGGCCTTCCCCTGTGCATGCCACAAAGCCAGCAATGTTAACTGCACCCGGCTTTGTCCGGCCTGTGCAGTGAGTGCATGAGCCTTGTCAGGCATGGGAGCTGAAGCAAGGTGGCCCAGCTCAGTGTGCAAACTCCAGTGGGCGAGAAGCAGGAGAACCACACTGCGCGCTCCCAGCACTCTATAACCAGTAGCGATGGATGCAAACTGAAATCAGTTTTCTGTGTAAGGAACTGAAATGAGGGATCAGCTTATAAATTCTTGCAATTGTAGAGAAATAGAGAATCCAAGCAAAAGGAAATTACCAGCATATTCCAATCATATGTGGCATCTCTGAGCTCAGGAATACCTCCCAGCTTCAAGACTCCAGTGATCAAGCATTTCCTATGGCCAAGTTGTTCTGAGTCTACTTGCTTAGAAGGCATCATTGTTCAGTAGGAAGACTAGTTTGTTATGACAAAGGATGTTCTTTCAGAGACCAATGTGTAGAATTATGGGAGGAAGAGGTACCTGGAAATCTTCACTCATTCTTCTCTTAGGGTTCATGGGTTTTGGTGGGGCTACCCAAACTAGAAACTATGGGGTGAAATAGATCCCCTTCAGCCAGTCAAGAGCTTTCTACAGCAGAGAACTACCTCTTCTATAGTGCTAATTATGTGCCACTGTGCTAAGTTCTTTACCTGCCTAGTTTATTATGCTTATTCCTCCCTATTGCTCCTTGGGCTATACATATTCTATGGCCCTCATCTTCTGGAAAAGTAGAAAACTGAGACTCAGAGGTTACATGGCTTTCCCAAGGTCACACAGGTAGTGCGTGGTAGAGCTGAGTTTCAAAACCCAGGTTCATGTGCTGCCAAATCTCCTGTCCTCCCTTGTCCTCCCTAACCCTGGGTCCCTGGGTGGAAGATGTCAGGATTGATATTAGGACTATTCGCTTTAGGTTGGCTCATGTGAGTTTGCTAGAATGTGATCTGCGAGTCTAACTGTACTTTGGTTTTAAAAACGGGTGAGAGATGACAGTGCTTCAGACTAAGAACAAGAAGAACAGGATCTGGACCAAACCCCTTAGAGAAGAGTGGCTCCAGCAGGTATGAAAGGGGAGAAGGTTGTGAGAAATCGTAAGCTATTCTATTCTAATGTATCTCTTAAGTAGTTTTGGTGTCAGCTAACTATGTTTTTCAGAATAATTCACCTGAAAAAGGTAAAACATATTGGACGAGGTTTATTTTCACTTAAAATGATAACTTTGTGTGTAGAATTTTGAATTATTGTAATTTATTATTAATCACACAGAGTGCTTTATAAAAGTCCTGATGACGAGCCATTATTCCTCACTCGACAGAAGCAGCAGGTAAAGGATTTGGTGGACAAGTAATTGGACTAGAGTCACCAGTAACCATGGTACATGGTGGCAGGGGCTGGGTGAATCCAGTCCCTTGTTTGGAATCCAGTTTTCATTTTCTTAGATTAGTAAACCAATCCTGAGATCAAAATAATGTCCTTTCTTTTGTTTCAAGCCCACTTCTTAGGAGTATCTTCTGTATGTCAAGTGCTTTCATTTTGTTTTACAAGGTACATACACGTCTATGGTCTCATGCCACACCCACAGACCCTGTGTGAGGTTAGACATTCTTATTTCAATTTAATGGGTCAGAAAACGGAGGCATATACCGGGCAAGAGGTTTGCTAAGGGCCCAGAACTGGCTCCAGGCAGAGCCACGAGTCTGGCTCCTTTCCTGCAGGTCACATTGTCCTTCAACTGATCTGCCTGAAACTGAGCAGGGCAGCGAGGGTTCACACAGAGGTTATGACTCCAAGCCACAGCTGCAGAAGTAGCTGTGAGGAAAGCTACAAAACTGACTATTTTCAAAGACCTGGACATTTGCACTGGGATTAGTGGGTCCATTCAAGTCCTGGCTTAGAGAGTCCCTCAGCCACTGCTCAGTTAGAAGAAACCCTTTGGCCTTTTCCTTTCTTCTTTTCCCCCTCCTTTTCCCCGCTGTCCCTCCGGCTCTCACTCTGTGCTTCCCTCCACACCCTCAAGCAGACTTCATTAATATAACACGGAACTATGAGGTTGGGCTCATATTCTCTGTCTCGTTTACTGTGTTTAATCAAATCTCTGTGGGCTCAGGTTCCTCTTATCACATTTTGGCTGCTCTGGGCATGGATCAGAGTGCAGGGCCCCTCAGTAACAGGGCTTGGGGAGGAGGACACGGCCATGACCCATGCTGGGCATTATGCAATCGCCGCCTTGTGCTCCTGGCCAACAGATAACTGATCACAGCATCTAGGAAACTGGAGAATCTACATCTCAGAGGGATCCAGAAAGAAACCGGCTCCATTTGAGGCATGTATTAGGACACCCGTGGAAAGAGCCTGCCTGGGCCTTGGAGACAGTCATCTGGCTGAGAATTCAGTCTCTACCACTCAAAAGCCTCATGAACTCGTGTATGGAAAGGATTTAACTTCTCCAAGCCTCAGATTGCTCATCTGTAAAGGGAAGGTTGTAATCGTCGCCCCTGGGTCACTAACAGAATTGATATGTAACTGGAATAAGATAAGGCGATTGGAAATTCCTCTGTTCATTCACCCTCTATGTGTCAGACACTGTGCTAGGCATAGTCCTTGTTCTGAGCAAATGTGCCAACTTAAAACAAATAATCTCATGCCCAGCTGGTATGGCTCAGTGGCTGAGCGTTGACCCATGCACCAAGAAGTTGCTGGTTTGAATCCCCGTCAGGGTACATGCCTGGGTTGCAGGCTCAATCCCCAGCAGGAGGCATGCAGGAGGCAGCCAACCGATATTGATGTTTTCCTCTCATTGATGTTTCTCTCTCTCCCGCTCCCTTCCTCTCTAAAATCAATAAAAACATATTTTTTAAAAATCTCATAATAACTCTGTCATTACAATTGTAATAAGCATAATAAAAGGTTGATGTATAACCAGGAGGGACCCATTCTGTCCTGGGGCAGAGAGGGAGGACGTTGGTGTAAGAATTAGATTATATGACTTCATAAGAACTGTGAAGTGCACAGCTAACACCAGGCTCTTCTTTCTCAAAGCTGGTGCCATTTGGCAGTATTTGCCCTAATCGTTGACCTTCCAGGCATAAGGGTTAGAGTACAGAGAATTTTATTTCTTCAGGCCATCTAGTCAGTGGTGAGGCAGGCACTTCAGCCCAGACCGTCTGACACTAAAACCCACATTCTTGTCCTCCACACTCCTTTGCCCTTTGACTCATCAGCCTCACCCTCATGTCGAGTCAGATGGTGACATTTTTTTAAAGTGGAGGTATAATTGACATATAACATATTAGTTTTAGGTGTACAACATAATGATTCAATATTTGCATCCACTGTAAAATGATCACCACAATAAGTCTAGTTACCATCTCTCACCATACTGGTACAAAGGTACAAAAAATCCCCCCATCTCCCTTTATGATGAGAACTTTCAGGATTTACTCTCTTGGAAACTTTCAAGTATGAGCTACAGTATTATTGACTATAGTCACCATGCTGTACATTACACCCCCATGACTTATTTTATAATTGGAAGTTTGTACCCTTCACCCATTTCATCCATTTCACCCACTCCTGTACCCCTCTCTCCTCTAGTCACCACCATTCTGTTTTCTGTAACTATGAGTTTTGTTTTTTATATTCTACATAAAGGTGAAATCATATGGTATTTATCCTTCTCTGACTTATTTTACTTAGCATGATTTCCTCAAGGCCCATCCATATTGTCATAAATGGCAAGATTTCATTCTTTTTATGGCTAAGTAGTATGCCATTGTATATATGGTACCACATCTTCTTTATCCATATATCTATTGATGGACACTTAGGTTGTTTCTATACTTTGGTTATTATAAATAATGCTAACTTAGGGGTGCATATATCTTTTCTAATTCGTGTTTCTGTTTCCTTTGGATACATACCTACTAGTGAAATTGCTGGATCATATGGTAGTTCTATTTTATTTTATTTTTTTAAATCCTCACCAGATGATAGTTTTTCCATTGCTTTTAATTTTTTGTTGTTGTTGTTAATTGTCACCCAAGAATATTTTCTCATTGATTTGTAGAGAGAGTGGAAGGGAGGGGGAGAGACACACAGAGAGAAACATCAATGTGAGAGACACACATTGATTGGTTGCCTCCTGCATGCACCCTAACTGACTGGGGTTGGGGATCGAGCAACTGAGGTATGTGCCCTTGACCGAATCGAACCCAAGACCCTTCAGTGTGCAAGCCAATGCTCTAACCACTGAACACACCAGCCAGGGTGTAGCTCTATTTTTAACTTTTTAAGGAATCTCCATACTGTTGTCCATAGTGGCTGCACCAATTTATATTCCCACCAACAGTGCAAGAGGGTTTCTCCAACTAGGGTCCCCTATGGTATAAGATAGTAGTCCAGTTTCATTCTTTTACATGTGGCTGTCTAGTTTTCCCAACACCATTTACTAAAGAGACTATCCTTTCCCTCATTGTATATCCTTGCCTTCTTTGTCATAAATTAACTATATATGCATGGGTTTATTACTGTGATCTCTATTCTGTTCCATTGATCTATGTGTCTGTTTTGATGCCAATACAATACTGTTTTGATTAATATAGTTTTGTAATACAGTTTGAAATCAAGGAGTGTGATATCCCTGGCTTTGTTTTTCATTCTCAAGATTGCTTTGGCTATTCAGAGTCTTTAGTGGCTCCATACAAATTTTAGGATTATTTGTTCTATTTCTGTAAAAATGTCATTAAAATTTTGACAGGAAATTCACTGATTCTGTAGGTAGATTGCTTTGGGTAGTATGGTCATTTTAACAATATTAATTCTTCCGATCAGATATTTTATTTTATTTTTTAAATATTTTAAAATTGATTTCAGAGAGGGAGAGGGAGACAGAGATAGAAACATCAAGGATAAGAGAGAATCATTTATCAGCTGCCTCCTGCGCACACCCTACTGGGGATCAAGCCCCCAACCTGGGCATGTGCCCTGACTGGGAATCAAACCATGACCTGGTTCATAGGTTGATACTCAACCACTGAGCCACACCTGCCGGGCAGATGGTGACATTTTAAAGAAGGTCTGTTCCCTAGAGTCTTCTGAATGGGTGTGTCATGTGGTGGCCAACGGCTTCATTTTGAGCTGAAGGTCTGCTTTCCACCTTAACCCACTGAGTAGTGGATATTTATTGACAACAGTCCCATCTGATGACGGTGAAGCAAGTTGGTACATGTTCAGCCACACAAGCCTCAGATGAAGCCTCTGGCAGGAAAAGTTCCCACAGTTGGGAACTTAAGCTGATTAGCTTTTCGGGCTGCTTGAGGGGGAAATGGGGTGGCCTTGACATTCAGCTTCAATACTTTAGAAGTTTGGCCATTTCATACATTTCTGTTTGCTTTTCCCCTTTGCTTCCCTAAGATTAAAGAAAAAAATTACCCCAAAACGATTAGGGCAATGGGCCTCAGTTTATATTCTCAATTCTCATTTAATTGCTACCCATTCTTCCTCATTAACCAGGCCTCTGATCTAAACATGCAGTAAACATCCCATCACTGTCTTTCCATCAAATCCAGTTCACAATTTTGCCTTAAGGTTCCACTGAATCCAACCCACTTTTAAAAACCCTCTTCATCTCTGGGGATCCCTGGAGAACACTTAGAGGGGCATGTTTGAGGAGAAGTTGAACTTAATGCTTAGCCAGACATCATGGGAACACACCTGGAGTGGGAATAACAAAATGCATGTGCACGGCCTGCTTACCTTTAAGTGTCTTGAGATGGGGCGAGTGACTTCACCTCCATGGGCTCAGTATGCGCATCTCTGAACTGCAGTGGCTCCCCCCACCTGCGTTCCACCAGTACATTCATCTTCTGCAGCCCTGGGTGACAGACCGGAGACATGAATGTCCTAAGAACCACAAGTGAAATGCTCACTCACCACTCACCACTCGGGAGCTCACTCAAGGCTCTTTCAAAGGTCATCCCTAAGCCCACTGTGGTCTGGAAGTGCTTGTAACTAGATTGTCATTGTAACTACTTCCTTAACAAGACTTCAAAGCTCTTTATGAACCCAAACAATTGCTGAACTGATAGGGACAGAACAATCGCACCCCTTGAAATGCAGGTGGCGTGTGCTTCCTGGTGGCCCTCAGCAGAGAATTTTCTCTATCCCCCCAAACCCAGCACAGACAAGACGCTTCGCTGGTCGCTGAGGCCAGACCGAGAGTCCACCTAGGCTGAGGGTCAGCACAGACCTGAGGGAGGTAAAGGCTGGTCAGGCCACTGTGGCCAAGAGAAGAGGGCAAGATGGACCAGGTCACAAAACCAGAGGTCATGTACCAGGGCTTGGGGTGGGCACCCTTCAGCACACCATGTGGCCTGAACAATGTCTGTGGGCAGCAGGGAGCCAAGGGAACAGGCCTGGGCACGGAGCGGGAGGGAAACTGAGCCCAGCACCGGGAGCCGTGCAGAGATGCTCAGAGGGCTCAGGGGAGCCAAAACACTAGTGACAAGGGCGGTGAGAACAGCAAGTCACAGTAACCGCAGCAGGAAGATCTGGGGAGAATTGGGGTAGCAGGTTAATTAGGCCTTTGACTTAACAACTGAACATGGACTACACCCAAAGGGGATCAGAACCACATGTGTATGACTAGATGTACGTCTACACATTTAAATGAATACAGATATGTGAGGAAAGTGGGCAGAAATGGGCAACAGGTGATGATAATACATGCACTGGAAACAGAACTCAGACACTGATTTAGACCTAGTACAGTGCTCGACACATACTAGGTGCTCAATAAATGACGAAGTCCCTTCCCTCCACTGCTACTCAGAGAAGGGACCCATCCCACTTCCCAGAGAATGAATGGGTATTATGAACCAGCATGAGCCTTGTCTTCTTACCTGATACTAGAGGGAAATCTAATTGCTTAGTAAAGCTGTTCACTTGTACCCACTGTGCTATTTACCTAGTCTTATTTTTTTTAACCTCATCAGAGGACATGCTTAGAGAGGGGAAGGAGAAGGAGGGAAAGAGGAAGAGAGGGAGAGAGAGAGAGAGAGAGAGAGAGAGAGAGAGAGAGAGAGAGAGAGAGAGATTGATTGCTTTCCATACATGCCCTGATGGGGGGATGGAACCCACAACCCAGGTATGTGCCCTGACCAGGAATCCAACCAGCAATCTTTTGGTGCACAGGGTTGACTCAACCAACTAAGCCACTCCAGCTGGGCATACCTAGTCTTAATTAATTTCATTGTATCTACATTTCAAAGGTACGACCTTATCAGGATGCACTATCCAGTCCACAGAAACTGAATTTGCATGCAGCCCCTCTGCTGTCTTGTCTAGTCCCTAAGGGGTGCCCAGTCCAGGCTGACACACCACTGGGGCCCTGGAGGAGGATCTTGTCCACATGGCATGGTACTCAGGGGGCTTCTCATTAAGGGCAGGGCCACTGGAGTGAGTCCCTAGACACACTGTTCCGGATGGGGCTGATCGCACCCACGTCTACCCGCTGCTCCCACGGAAAACTGGGATCCCAGGTCAGCCGCATTCAGGAGGAGCGCCCAGGCCACTGCCCCACAGAGCGTGGCTGAAGTCAGGACGACAGCTCACCTGGGAACTGGGGCGCCAGACCTGTAGGCCGGGCGCCCTTCCCCTCCGCACGTGACATCACGGAGCTGCTCCATAAAAGCAGCCCGCAGGGATCCAGGAGCGCAAAGCACAGACGTGCTTGCCGAGCTCGCGCCTGCGCTGCGCACACGTGGTCGCGGTGCCCAGTGCCCGGTGTGGCGGTCCCCGCGCGGGCGCTCCCTGGTCCCAGCCCGGCGACCAGATTGGGAAGGAGCGGAGCCCAGGGCAGTCCGCGCCGGCCCCGCAGGAGCCACCGAAGATGCCCCACAGCAGCCTGCGCGCGGCGGCCGTCCTCCTGCTCTTGATCTTAAAGGAACAGCTTTCCAGCACAGCCCCACTCAACGGTAAAGTTTCTGCCTCTTTCCTAACAGTCCCGGAGCGCTCAGCCACCCCTGGACGGAGGGATTTCCTGCGGGGCTTATAAATGATAAAGTAAAATCATTGAGGGGGAGGGGGATGCCTGGGGGGTGCGGGGAGGGGGAGCAGGGAAGGACAAGCCTCGTGTCCAATTGCACACTGTTAGGAGGGATGCTCCGTTTCCCTTTGGAACGCACGACCTGCCGTGGCTGGGGGAACGCACTGTCTTCCTATTGAAATTTGTCTGTGCTCTCCGAGCACCTGCAGCTCCGCAGGGGTTGCTTGGGAACTTGCTCACTGGGGCCGGGAACCGGGATTTTAAATGCTGCGCGATGGGAAGGGGACTGTGCATCCTGAGCAGGGTCGCGGCAGGAAGGGTCGCAGTGGCTCCAGGGCAGAAGCCTCCCATCCGAGCGGGTGCTTTACTGGGCCGGGGGGGGGGGGGGGGGGGGGGGGCTCCTCGCCATTGGATTTTACCTGCAAGTCAAAGGGATGATGCATCCCATCCTTAATCATTGTTTTTCTCCAGGAAAAACTGTCCTAAACGTGTGTGTGTGTGTGTGTGTGTGTGTGTGTGTGTGGATACGCGCACAGATGAGCACACACACCTTATTTCTGAGTGTAATTAGGGCCCTTAACCCTGAGGGTGCGGACTGAGGTGGGAGGAGGCGGTGGGTGGACCTGGCTGTAGACTCAGGTCTGTGCAGTGAATTGCGGAGAGTAGCTAAGGTCAGGTTAGCCAGTCCTTTGAAACACATGGGGGAGGATGCCACGCTTTTGCCTGCCTCCCCAACAGCTGGGTGAATGCTGTTCTGAGAGAGTAAATGGTGACTTTTGTGGAAACTCCCCGGTAACTGATGGTGGCCCCGCCCTTGACAGTTTGCCTCAAGTTGTAAAGATGTGTGTGGGTGCTATAATCCCGAACCCGTTAGGCTGAAATATTTACAGAAGGACCCAAAGCGACCATAACGGCTGAACATGTATACCCCCTGGCTAGGCAGTGGTGGTGGGGAATCGGTCCTGTTCAGCGGGAGCCCCCTTCCTTCTTGGAGGTCATTGTGCCCCCTCTCCCCGGGGGGTAGGGGGTGCAGGGCAGGGGACAGCGGGGAGCTGGGCTGTCAGCAGCTTTGCCATTACTCTGAATTCAATTCCAGTCCACTGGCATGATATGCTTAATATTATCTCCCCCACTCCCGGGAGAAATAGAAGGTCAGTGAGAGAAAGGCGTTATGTAAAAGTGGAAATTAATTTTTAAAACTGCAAACTTTGGCATGTATCCCCCTCTGGAGAAAGCTGCACTGAGACCTGAAGTTTCACTAAAAGTCTCCCTTTTCGTTCCAAGCTGTTCTAAGACCAGAGACAGAAACAGCCATTCATTGGCTGGCGTTCCTGAAAGCCTGTTACTCCCCTCACTCTGGGGGCAGCTCCTCTGGCTTGTTCTCTTCCTGCCTGATTTCCTTCTCCCTCCTCCCCTGCCCTCCTTGCCCTTCTTCCTCTCTCCCCTCTCTCCTTTGTCCTCCCTTCTCCCCTCCCCATTCTCCAAGTTAAGATGGTGTAAAAACTCCACTTTCACCCCACACTGAGCAGCCCACCTGCCTACCCCTAGGTTTGAAGAACACAGTTTTTATTTTATTATTCCTCATGAGATTCTGGGCGTCTTAACTGCCTTGGGGACAAGGTCAAGGCAAAAATCACTGAGGTGTGGAGTTCAGTATTAACCCAAGGTTGGGGCTGAAGGAGGGGTAAGCTTGGTAATGGGGTCAAAGTGTGGCCTGCCCTCTGCCCGGAGCATTTAAATTTCCAGCCGTTGGCCCTGGAGAATGTCTGAGGAAAACTCTGAGGTTGGGAGGGAGCAAAGTCAGGTGAAGTCTGGTGTCTTCCGGAGAAAACCTTGGGTTCTTAGCTGCTGGGGGGAAACATGGCAGTGCATTCTGCAGCACCCGCTCTGTGTGGACCTGGTGTGGCGAGCTGGGCAGTCTCAAGAACTCAGGGAAGCTTCTAGCACCCAGGACAGGAAGCGGGCAAAGCCCCAAACCCCTGACTTGGATCTATGTAAATATCACTTCCTTGGAGAGCACACAGGGCATTCTCCCTGCCTGGACACACTGGGCTGCAGGTTCTAACAGGCATCGGCTGGGCCTCCCAAGGCTCACCCTCTTGGGAAGGAATAGTTCCCCTCCCCGAAGGGCCACGAAGGGGGAAGGGGCAGCGGCAGCAGCCTTGGCCTGACCTGTCCTGCAGGGTCAGTTTAGTCCTGCTAAGTAAGAGGTCTGTCCCTAAAGCTAACGGTGGGGAATCAGGAGGCGCCACGTCCATAAAGCGCAGACAGACACACACTTCCTTATGAAGTCTGCCTGAGGTCAGGTCTGAGCTGACGGTGAACCGGGCTGGGGCCTGACCTTCCCCGGTGAACCCCCCAACTCAGATCACCCTCGCTTCCATTTTACGACGATTAATCCCCCAGCCCCCTGCTCCCGAGCCCCGCCACGCTGCCACTTACACTCAAAGCGCTGAGTGTTGAGGCCCAACCAGGCTTGGGCAGAGAGAGGAGGGCAGCGAAGGGTGCTCTGGATGTTGCTGCTTTTCAAGGACATCTAGGGCTGCTGGGCCTCAGGTGTCCACTCTGCAACCTCGGTCCCTGAGCTCCCACAGCATCATGCTGGTGCCTCATCTGAGGATGAGCGCTGCAATCACAGGAGAAACCTCAACTGAGTGAGCTTTCGGGAGCGGAGCAGAAGGCGCAGGGTATTAGGGGTACGATTTGATTTGGGGGAAAGTGCAGCTAAAACTTCCGGCCAGAGCAGGACTGCTCCTAGGCAGCAGCTGCTTTCCTGGTGGCCTCCAGGATCCCTGGAGTGGCCTGTGTCTCAGGGCAGCGGTGAGGGGCACTCCCGTGACCTGTCAGACGACATCCCAGGCCTCGGAGAGCTCTCTCAGCCTGGCTAAGTAGAAACCATCTGCTTCTCTGTGTAAAGTCTGTGGTTGTATTTTAATAGTGAACCCCGAAACAAAACGCTGAAGGAAAATGTTTGGGGAGGAGGTTTGATGTCTTCTGGAGTGTAGTTTGAAGGCAGTGCTTCCTTTGTCCCTTTTGTCTGCTGTTTCAGTGCAGAGCTGGTGCACACGTGGGAGCCACACACAAGTCCGGTTCGCCTGTGGTCCTGACCGCCTTCATCCAATTGCTAATCCAGGGGAGGTTAATCTTGGGACTGTTGATGCCTGTGGAGTCCATAGTAGGTCCCAGGGGTCCGTGGACCTTCTGAAACTAATTGTACATAAACTTGTGTGTGTCTAAGCTTAGGTATTTTTAGGAGGAAAAGGTCCATAGTTTACATCAGCTACTTGGATTGGTCTGGTCTCCCCCTGTCCCCCAAAGAGTGAGAAGAAGAATCAAAGATTCCTTAAGTTTATGGGAACTTAGGGTGGGCTGTCTGTAAATGCCTAAGCCTAAACAAATCATGAAAGAGCAAAAGAGGGGCAAGTTTTATAGCGATATGGAGATAATACCAAAAGAATTAACTAAAGAGTAGTCAAAGTGGGTGCCATAAGGAGCAGGAAAAAGCCTAGGGGTGTCAGGGGACCGATTAAAAAAAAGCTTTGTTAGAACCACCTGACTCTATAAACCATGTACAAGTGTATTTTGATAAGATTACCAATTAATAATTGAGAATTAAAATAATTAAAAGCACTGAAGCACAGAAATGAAACAGAACAACAACAAAAATATGAAGTTAAACCAGCTTTAAAAATAAAAGCAAAGTCCTCTTTTACCTTTAAAATCCACCATTGGCTTGAGTAGGAGATGCCCAGTTGTCATAAGTGACCAGTGAAATTTTACTCAAATCAGTTCCCGAGAGAGAAAGGGGATGGGAGAGCCTTCCTCTTCCCGCTGTCCCCGGTGGGCCGAGAACACGGAGACACTGGGAGAAGCTAGGAAAGAGGGACTTAGGAGCTGGACAGTCCCCACATTGGGATGTGGCCCTGAGACACCCCGAGTCTTCATTCAGGGTCTCGATCTCCTTCTGGAGGTAAGGAGGGAGGTGTCAGGCAGGGTCTGCAACAGCTTTTCAAACAATGTGTTTTGATATAGGAATGAAGGACTTTTACGTGTGCAGGGTGGGGAGTGGGAAGTGGCCGGTGACTTCCGTTATATTCCTGGCAGAATTTTTCCTACACATTCCTCCCACCCCTGGAATCTAACTCGTGCGAGGGCGGCAGCATCCCCAAAGAAACACTTTCCTTTTGAGAGTAGTGTTTTACTCCTTATGTACCGATGGGAACTATTCTCCAGGATATGTTGTTAAGTAGGGGAAAAGCAAGATGCAAAATAGTGTTTCCAACATGCCAGCCTTTGTGTGAAAAAAGGGGGGGGAGCCCTGGCCAGTGTGCTCAGTGGTTAGAGTGCCAGCCTGTGCACCGAAGGGTCGTGGGTTGGATTCTGGGTCAAGGGTATGTACCTGGGTTGCAGGTTCAATCCCCTGCCCCAGTTAGGGTGCATGTGGGAGACAACCAATCGATGTGTCTCTCATATTGATGTCTCTCTCTCCCCATCTCTCCCTTCCTTCCTCCCTCCCTCCTTTTCTCCCTTCCTTCCCCCTCCCTCCCTCTTTGCCTCCCTTCTACTGTCTTTAATAATCAATGGGAAAAATATCCTCAGGTGAGGATTAACAAAAAAAGAGGGGGGGGGTGCGGAAAGAATACAATACATAAGTGTGTGTAGTCATACCATAAAAGATTCCATCAACTGATGAATTGGCCATCTCCAGTGGAAACAGAGAGATCTGGCAGGAGAAAGAACTTTTACTGTAGACCCTTCGGCAGCTTTTGGGTTTTGAGCCTTGTGAATTTATTACCCACTCAGCTAATAAAATTTGGCATCTCTAGGATGTCTGGGGAGGCTTTTACTGAAGAAGTTTTGGGCATCCACCCCCTTTTCCGTCTCACCCATTTCAAAATGAAATCTGTGTTTTTTTTCCAACTTGTTCAAGCATAATTGTACTTAACTTGCTTTGTTTTGTTCTTTGCAGGGTTCGACTGGACCTATATTGGTAAGTGGAGATCTTAAATATTTTTTTTAGGAGATGGCTGTGTTTAATGAGAAAGCCAGAAATGTCACGATCTCTGGAGATATTTTTTTGTAGTAGAGAGAGCAGTTCTGATATTATTAAATAGGCACAAAGGCCTCTCTGAGAAATCACTCCATAGGGGTTGCATGCTACACTTTCTCCTAGCAGATGAGCCTGCTCTGTGTACTTGAACTTTGAGTCAGTGTTAAGGCTTCCAGATTCCTGCACGGATTTCTACCAGACCTCCCAGGTGAAGATACCCAGGGTACTTCCACACTGCAAGGGCCGTGGGCAGGAGAGAGCCTTTCTCTTTTGTAGGACATTTACCCTACAATAAACAAAGAATAAAGGGCTCTTTTCTGAAAGTTTGGCTCAGGCCCCAAGACTTAAGCCAGCGGTTCTCAACCTTCTGGCCCTTTAAATACAGTTCCTCATGTTGTGACCCAACCATAAAATTATTTTCGTTGCTACTTCATAACTGGAATGTTGCTACTGTTATGAATTGTAATGTAAATATCTGATATGCAGGATGGTCTTAGGCGACCCCTGTGAAAGGGTTGTTCGACCGCCAAAGGGGTCGCGACCCACAGATTGAGAACCGCTGATTAAGCTGTCAGTAGGTCTAGAATTAACTACTTCTTGCCCTGTTTGTAAACAAGCACTAGACAAGTGGAGATGGAACATCCTTAGTGAAAAGAGACGCTTGTCTTAAATGGGAAGAGAGGGACATCAGCCGTGCAATGGGGTTTCTGTGGGACTGGGTCAAGAACGACGTTGGCCACTGCTGGCAGGCTTGCAAGATAAGCACCTTGAAATCAGCGTAGCTGGTGTGTTGCACTGAATGGGAAACGTGGTCATCAGCGGGAGTGGGGACGGGAGGCCAAGTACTTGGGTCCCCTGGCAAGTGCAGAATGCTAATACAGTCCCCCCTTATCTGCAGTTTCACTTTCTGTGGTTTCAGTTACCCAAGGTCAACCACAGTCTGAAAATATTAAATGGAAAATTCCAGAAATAAGCAATTCATCGGTTTTACATTATGCGCCGTTCTGAGTAGAGTGATGAAATCGCGAGCCGTCCCACTCCGTCTTGCCCAAGACGTGAATCATCGCTTTTGTTCTGCACATCCACGCTGCCTAGCTCCCCGCATGTTAGTCAGTTAGTAGCTCTCTTGGTTCTGGGGGTGGCGAGGGGAAGGCCACACACACATAGCCTTTAACATGGTATATTATACTTGTTCCATTTTGTTATTTTTGTTGTTAATTTCTTATTGTGCCTAATTTATAAATTAAACTGTATCATAGGTATGTATGTACTGATAAAAACATATATATGGTTTGATATTATGTACAGTTTCAGGCATCTACTGGGGGTCTTGGAATGTATCCCCATGGATAAGGGAGAACTACTATTATGTCCTATTTAGGACAGAGTCACAAGGGATTTGCAACATAGCTTGTTATGGTAAGTGGGAGGGTGGAACTGGCCTTGTTGACAAGCAGGGAAGTTGATTACTACAGTGGACGCAGAATCCAGATAAAGCCCTGGCTTAAATTTGTAAAAGCCTTTGTTAGCCCAGGAGGCATAGAAAAGTCATCAAACTAATTGGTCAGCTACCTACAGGCCAAGGTTTCCGTGGCTCTAGCATTGATGGCTCCGGCATCACTAACATCCCTTATGTAGTTATTACGTGCAAAGCACCGTTGCTAAGTGGGTGGGTAACTAGAAGGGTAGGCTGTGATCTGTAGCTGGGAATTATTTAAGGCTCACAATTCAAAGCAGAATATAAAAGGTAATAATAAGCGATAATAAATGGTTCAGTGCTCTGATGGTTCAGAGAAGGATGAGAATGCTAGGGCTGCATGGTCAAGGAAAGCTTCCTGGAGGAGGAGGTCTTTCACCTGGGCCTTGGGGGATTGGAGGATTCAGTGTGACAGGGCAGAAGTGCTGTTGGCAATGCTGATGACGATGGCATCACATGAGTGGAGGCAAGAAAGAACAAAGTGGTATTTGAGGGAAATCATGTAGAGAAGGAGTTACAAGGGAGTGATGGGTTCTGAGGTCAAAAAGATAGGTTGAGACAAACAGGGAGACGTGGAAGTGCAGGGCAGGCCTTTCTGACTTTGTCCCCTAGATGGCAGGGCAGGGAGTGATCTGCATTATAGGGAGAGTAACATGGTGGTGGGGGGTGAGAGGGCAGGATAAGCAGGAAGCAAGAAGGAGTTTGGCCTTTGGAGAAGACATCCCATCCTGTGTCTTAACATCCAGTGTATGGTGTTGGCAGTAAGAGAGAAAGAAAGAGCAGAGCAAGAGGCCCCACAAAGGAAGAATAGACGGGTCAGGGCCTCCGGGCCTCCGGGCTCCACGGGCAAGTTCAGTGTGTGGGGCGTGACAAGAGCAGTGCAGGCGTGTAAAGAAGGCGGGACTCAGGTCCTGGGCCTTATTCCCTATGATCTTTAGTAAGCCGCTGGAGTCCTCCGGGTCTCGCCTTCTCCCCATCTGTAACCTGGGCAAGGTGCTGCTCTCTAGATCATTGTCCCTCCACCTATGGCTCGGGGTCCCCCACCTCAGAGCCGCCTGGAATGCTTTCCTAGTATGCAGATTGCTGGGACTTAGCCTGGACCTGGGGAAGGGAGGAACCTCAAAAGCTTGTCTATTTCATGCGCTTCCCAAGTGACCTTTGCACACACTCTATAAGAGAACCACTGACCAGATGGGGTAGCTTGCTCCACCTCTTGTACCAGCCTCCCAGGTATAGTGGAAACACAATTCCACTCTCTCCAGGGCTCCCTGCCTCTGTGTGACCGCCCCCCTCCCCCCTTGCCCAGGGCAGAGTGAGATAGTTCCAGAGAACAGAAAGTTGAGAAGGTGTGGGAGGAAGATCTTTCTGCACCTTAGTCATGACACGGTGTTCCCCGAAAGAGGGCTTCTCTGTCCAGCCACGTCAACTAGTTCAGAAGCATTTTTTCCTGACCACTAGCTCTGGCCAGCCCTCTGTCCCTCTGTTCTGCACAATTAAAGCAGCTATTTGCTGAGGAAGCAGAGGGTAGAGTCTAATGATGCATGCCATGAAAGGGGGGAGGGGGATGAGCGTAAAGGCAAATCTGGCTTTTCATTAGTGAAATGAGCTCATGATATGGAGTTAGCTCTCAGTGGGGGCCAGTGAAGGAAGACGGGATGGAGGACAACTGAGGAGGCAAACGGGTCCTGGCTGGCAGCTGGCACCTGGGCTCAGAGTCGCCCAGGTAAATACAGGACCTGGCATAGGTGCTGGGGAAGAACGGTTTCCACGCAAAAGGGCTGCCCTGAATGGGGCAGTTCCAACCAAACACCACGTGGCTTGCCCAGGGCGCAGACTCAGATATTTTGCACGTAGAAGCTGCTGAATCATCCTGATCAGGGACCTCCCACTGCCTGGAACACGTGGCAGGACTTCTAGAAACACGTGGAAAGAGAACTCTACCCCCATCCCTCTCCACATTGAGTCACCAGGCTGACCTCTCAGAGGCCTCCTGGGACACAGGAGGGCCATGTGGTAGCCAAGACGGGGCCAGTCGTCCCCTGTGCACTCTGCCCGGGCGGCTGAAGCAGCCGCTGGACATGTGCTGGGTTGAGAATTGCTGGGTGGGCCCCTCCCCAATGGAAATCAGTCCCAGGTCAACCCAGCTGAGCCCCGGCAGCTTCACCAACTCTGACCTGGAGGGCAGCTGCAAGTCAGGCTGTCATGTGAGCTGAGGATGACTCTGGCCGCTGAACCGAGTCCATGCTGGTAAAGTCAGGAGAACGGGTGCCCTCGGGGGCTGGGGGTGATGGAAGGAGGCGCCAGGAGAGGAGCCGCTCATGTTGTTGGTGAAAATTCGTCATGCTGTTCACTATGATACAGGCACTTTTCTGTGTGTATATTGTAGCCAAGGAAAGAGTTAAACAATTCCAGCTGGCTGGGAGAGTCATCCTCCCCCGATAGTGTGTTTAGCCCTCCCCAAGAAAACCCCAAAATTCCTCAGTGTGTGTTCAAAACAGCAGAGCAACCAAAAAGAATGACTCTGTTGGAACGAACAACCCAAGACCACGTCATGTGAGCAGAGAATGTGCTCCGTCCTGGGTAACCAGGCGTCGCTCTGGTGCTCCTCGGGTCAGGCTAGTTCAGCAGTCAGCCACCACCACAGTCTGCTAGAGATTCTGGAGAAATAAGACCCTTCACCCTTCAAAGGAGATGGGATGAAAAGGGAACATGGAAGCCAAGTCCACCTCCTGGAGGTTGAGTCCCACCTTCCCCTGGTCAGGGCCCTCGAGGCAACCAGCGGCCCAGCACTCCTGCTGCGGGAGCCCTGGGATGGCGTGGCTGGGCCTGGGGGTGCGGGTGGCAGGCTGCAGCCACTCCCAGGCTCCTGCCCATCTTCTCTGCAGCGGCTGGGCAGCCCTCAGCCCTGGCAGCACCCGCGTGACCCGGGAATGCCACAGCATTCCTCCTGTGCTCTCCTTCCTCCCAGGCTGTGGATGCTCTGTCTTAGAGAATTGTCTTTGGGAACTGGGAAGGGGTCTTCCATGGGGCAAACACTGCTTCTCCGGGCTCCCGCCTTCCGCCTCCACCCACCTTCTGGCCTGAATCTGCTGGAATATGAAATTGTTATGCATGACTTTTCCCTGGGACTTGGGACATCCTCCTGAGCCTTGCCCGAACTCTGAGAACCGACAGAGGACACACGGAAGGAGGCGAGGAGGAAAACCCCTTCACCTTCTATTCGTTAGTGGTGATCAAGGTGCCATGTGGCCTCACAGTCAAAGGCAGTATGAAGAGCAGACTAAGTTAGACCTCACGGGAGAACGCAAAGGGCAGTCAGGGAGCGCGGGCAATTACAAGGCTGGTTGAAGGGAGGAGAGCACTTGTTTTCCCCAAAGGTAGGGGGGTTAGCCAACTAAAACACCAGCGACTTCTCTCCTGAGGATGACTGAGGGGAGCAAGCGCGAGGCACTCCTGGGGAGAGAGCGAGAAAGGCCAGAACATGTTTTTCATACCAGGAAATCCTTACCCCCGTATCTTGGGGACGTCCCTTGAGGCTGGCAATCCAACAAACCTCCATTTATTAACTCTGAGCTACAGTTCCAGTTACTTCTAACTGACGCTGTGACAGCCTGGGCCTGATGAGCTGTGGCCTGATTCACCCCCTGGTAATTGTTTCTCATCTGTCCCGCGTTGCAGCATTGAGGTCCGTGTGTTCTGGGGGACCTTGGTCTGTGGCCGCCCACAGGCCTGCATTTAGCTGGCCTTCCCCGCTGGGTAGGCAGATAGGAAAGCTAGCATTATTCCTCAAGGCAGGTGCAGTGTCAGGAGGGGCAGCACGAGGCAGAAGACCAGGCTGGAGAAGTATGAAGTGTACAGAGCCACACCCAGGCAGACTTCCATTTGGAAATATCTGCCGGCTCACACTCTGGCGGACTGACCTTAGGAAAGTAAGGACCTTTCCGAACCTTGGTTCTCTCAACTACAGCATGAGAGCAATAGCACCTACCTCAATGGTTCTCAAAGTGTGATCCCCGGACCAGCAACATCAGCATTGTCTGGGCCCTCAGATGCCCTTCCTGAACACTGCACATCAGAAGTGAAACACATGGGAAGAGGCTGGGAGGAAATAGTTAAGCCTATCTTCTGTGTGACTTCGTTAGAAATATACTCTCTCGGCCCATCCCAGATCTACCTGTGACTCAAAAACTCTAGGTCAGGGCCCAGCAACCTCTCTCTCTCTCTTTTTTAAATTTTCACCCAAGGATATATTGACTGACTGTTTAGAGAGAGAGGAAGGGAGAGAGAGAAAAGCATCGATGTGAGAGAGAAATATCTGTCCGTTTCCTCCCATGCATGCCCCGACCGGGGATTGAAGCCACAACCTTTATGGTGCACAGGACGATGCTGCAAACAACTGAGCCAGCCGGCCACGGCCCAGCAGCCTCGTTTAACAAGGCCACCAGGTGATCCTGATGCTTAGTCAAGTTTGAGTACCAATTGCTTCATAGAGGTGTGGTGAGGATTAAATAAGAATACAGCAGGATTAGATAAGATATACATTGAATAAGACGCCTTAGAACCAACTTGTTTCTATCAATAAGCCGATGGTAGAATTGGTTTCATTATACGTCATTTTGCTTAAAGTCCCAGAACCTCTGGGGGAACATTAAGTGAGGGCTTACTGTACACGGAGAGAGGCTGATGTGCCTGGCGCACTGTACACAATCAGCAACACTGATCATCATTTTCTTTCCTTCACCTCCCAGTTAAGGTAGAATTTTATCTGCTGATAATTGAGAAATGCTTGTAAACTCTGCAATAGCCAACCAACGTGAGTTTTATTAGAAAGGATCCGCTTCTCTCTGCCTTTCAAATTGCCTGAGTTTTTAACAGCCAGGAGGCATCCACTTATAGTCTGAACAAAGGGCACATCCCTTTGTGAGAAAGAAAGGGGCTGAACAAAACAGAGGACTCTCAGCCTCACAAGGACATCGGAGGCCAGAATATTCTTTCTAGGCTTGTCCTTCCTTCCGACCAGGGTGGAGTCGGAGCTACTCTCCCTGATGCTTTCCTGGCCTCTAGGGACTGGATATCTGGCTCCATAGCCGTGGACACCTCTGCGTGTAGCTGAAGTCAGGGGAGAGGAGGCCGATTCTGGCCTCCCCACGGAGCCCAGGGCCGCTGGGCCCCACTCCCACCTGAGCCTCGGGGCTAAGCCTTGACTTAGGGCTCAGGCGTGGAGGCCTGGACCCAGGAAGAAACCTGGGGCTCCATAAGCCCAGCCCGATGCAGGGCCCCTCACTTCCCTGAGCAGAGTGGAACCTTGGACTGCAGGTGAAAGCTGGCTTTGGGGCTGGGACCGGCCCTGCCAGGTCTCTAGCTGTGTTCAAACTTGCCCTTTCTGCTTCCTGCTAGTCGGGAGCCAGGCATTCAGGGGAGGTCAGGTCACAGCTCCCCTGGAGCCGGTTAATGCCCTTGGCAGCAAGCGGGAGAGGAGCCCGTGCGGTTCACCACTCAAAGGAAAGGTTTAAAGCTAAGAGGCTGAATTCAAAGCAGGCTGATGAAGGCAGCTCCAGGCAGATATGTACTAAAAAGTCTGGCTTCCAGGAGGGAGAGAATGGATCAGGGGCTGTTTCGGCCTCCGTGGAGGGAGCAGGGGCCCTCTTCCCTGGCGTGTTACTATCTTCCCTGCGGTGGCAGCCATGGGGGTGAAGGCGGCGGGCACCACCGTGGAGCCCAGGAGCGCGGCCAGGCTCTTCCAGGCCACGCCATGTGCTGCGGGCGCAGACCGTGTTTCATCGATTCTCAGATACACACTTTCCCTGCGTTTCAGCGTCTCTGAAACTGGGATGTGTCCTCAGTGGCATCTAGAAGCCAGGAAATAGGGTAGTTGTCTCACACTCACTCACACTCACTCAGAACACAAAGAAAGGAGCCGAAATGATTAATTTCAAGAATTAAATCGTGAAGACAGGGGTGGCAAAAAAGTGTAAAAATAATGGCTAGTCTGCATACTGTTCAATATAGCATATAGGAATGATGGGGAGTATTAGATTTTTAACTACAACTTTTTCCAGTTTTCAATCACTTCATAGTTCACATATACTTTTTGATGGCGTTTGATCAGTATTACAAGTATTTATAAACAAAGTAATTTAGGTGCCATTCAAAAAAAATTTACTAAAGAGTTCCTTTAAGGACAAGCTTTCCGGTGACCGGACAAGCATTTGATTTATGCCAACCAGGAAGGAACAAATACTAGTTGCCGCCTCCTTCTGTCTAAAAAGGTTGACTCAGAACTGGTGTAAACTCTACCTTTTTTATTTTAATCCTCACCTGAGGATATTTTCCCATTGATCTTTAGAGAGAGTGGAAGAGAGAGGAAAAGACAGAAAGAAATACCAATGTGAGAGAAACACATCAATTGGTTGCCTCCTGCATGTGCCCTGACCAGGGCCCAGGCCGGAGAGGAGCCTGCAACCGAGGTATGTGCCCTTAACTGGAATCAAACCCAGGACCCTTCGGTCTGCAGGCAGACGCTCTATCCACTAAGCCAAACTGGCTAGGGCAGAACTGGTGTAACTCTAAATGGTTCATTCAGTTCATCTTAACTCTTTAAATGATTTTTCAATCATTAACTTGTGGCTAGATCAGCTGTGATTTCCGGGTGAACTGGCCGAGACCCACCCAGATTCTGTAAGGATGCTTGCAGGTTTAGGGCCAGTGGTTCATGCTGCCCCACCTCCTAGGACACGTAGCTCGGGAAAGGCCCCTCAGCTATGACAAGAGAGAGCTTTACTGACAGCAGGGAACAGTAACATAGGCAAATGGCGCCTGCTACCTTCAGAAGGTGGTCCCTCCTCTGTGCCCAGTCTCCTGAGAATTGCATGAGAAGTGCAGAAAGGAGAAGAGGTGACTCTGAAGGTTGTGGAACAAAGAGGTTTTGTAGCAGGTCTGCGGCAGTCATGCAAAGAACTGCTGTCCCTTTTGGCTTTGGCCACCAGGAAGCTCAGGAGCCCAGAGGCAGATTGGTGGCTCCAACTTGAGTAACTGTCTATTCTCCTAGGACTTGTGAATCTAAAGGTTCTCCCTTCTAGTGCCCTTCTAGTCTACAGGTATTTTTCCTGATCCTGAGCCAAAATGTTGTAACAAATAGATTTCAGGGATTTTTTTCCAGAAGTGGCACCCTACATTTTTATCCCTCTTTTATTCTGCCATCCCCTTCATGGATACCATTGCTTAAAAGATTTGTTTTAACAAATTCATGTCTGAATGAAATAATCCCAAGATAACTGACTCACATTCCTTCCACAATTATTTATTGAGTAAATACTAAGTGCCAAGTGTTGGACAGATCCTAAGCAGCGGTTCTCAACCTATGGGTCGCGAACAATGAAAATACATCCTGCATATCAGATATTTACATTAAGATTCATAGCAGTAGCAAAATTACAGTTACGAAGTAGCAACAAAAATAATTTTATGGTTGGGGGTCACCACAACATGAGGAACTGTATTAAAGGGTCGCAGCATTAGGAAGGTTGAGAACCACCGTAGACTAAGGAATGATGAATAAGGTACGGTCCCTATCATTATGGGCCTGAGAATCTGGTCAGAGAAAATACATTAGACAGGCCTTATGCTACAGGGAGATGAAGCACGGAAGAGAGAGACCTCACCTAGTGCCTTTGGGAAAACTAAAGAGGCTTCCTGGCGGAGGTGATGTCCACGCTGAGACCTCCAAGCTGGAGGACACATAAGCGCTAGCAAGGCGAAGGGGAAGAGATGAAAGGGCACTTGGGCAAAGGGACACACTGTGCGAAGATCACCGAGGCTGGCACATTCGGGGACTGCCAAGGACCTCACTGAGGAGGGAAGGGGCTGGGGAGATGGGCCAGGGGCAGAGTGTGAGGAGCTCAGGAAGCTGGGGAGTTGGGACCTCACTCTGGAGGCAGCAGGCGGATGGCAGGAGCGTCCCAAGTAAGAAACTGAGATGAACAGATAAGCATTTTAGGAGGGTCATCCTGGCGGCAGGGTGGAGAGGGATGAGTGTGCAACACCAGAGGGAGACCAGAGGGATGTGGGAGAAGGGAATAGGGGTCTGAACAAAGGGAGGGGCGATGGGGGTCAGACCTGTTGGTACAATTCAACCGAACGTTGTAATTGGCCAGTGCAGCCTGGTTGGGGATGAGTGCCTGGCTCTGTTGGGCTTCACACTAAGTATTCCGAAGTATCAATAAGACCAACATCATTGCCTAGTGGGACCTACGGGGCAGGGGCGGGGGGTGGGGGCTGCAGTGCTGATGTGGCCAAGCCCCACCCCCAATTACCAATGAGGCAATTGGCCCAAAGAGAGCACAAGGAGCCCAGCCGGGACCAGAACTGTCTCCTGACCCCCGTCTCATGCTCTTCCCTGGTCATTTGGCGAATGCTTGTTTTATGCCGGTCACGGTGTGCCCTATACCCACACCACCAGGCTGTCTAACGGCCACTGAGGAAATGCAGCAATGTGTTCAAATCCTCACCTGAGGATGTATTTTTATTGATGAGAGAGAGAGAGAAGAGAAATATTGATTGGTTGCCTCCAGTATGCGCTCCAGTCAGGGATCGAACCCGCAGCCTAGGTATATGCCCTGACCAGGGATCAAACCCCAAACCTTTTGGTGTACGGGACCAAACAGAGCCACCAGGCCAGGGCTGCAGTGATTTTTTTTTAAAAAAAGAAAATAATATAGATTTGCCAGAAACAAATTATGCCAAAACCTGCTTTTCTTCCCCACATCAGCATAAGAGGCTTAGTGGTTGAAGAAAGCACAATGGACTTAATACCTCTTGACATAATATTTGATATGGTGCCTTGTGACACATCCGTGAGAAATGTGGATCAAAGACCAGTGTGGTTGCTAGGAAAAAAAAGTAAAAATAGAATCCACTCTTCATTACTGTCGTAGCACAGCTGGGAGAGAGGTCGGCATTCCTGTGGGGACGATCCTTTCAGATTCTCAGGAAGAGGATGGGCAGCTGAGGGGTGTGGTGATTCAAACTGGAAGGATTAGTGTTAGACGGGAGAAAAGGGAGCAGGGGACACGTACGTGAGGAAGCATGCCAGAAAAGCGGATAGGAGTGTGTGGGCTGGGCTGCAGGGCAGGAGGGAGCAGGCAGTGAGCAAATATCACGTACGCACAGCACAGGGCAAGACAGAGCCCGGCTGCAGGGCTGCAGGGGGAGACACTTCTTGCGCGGGTGAGGGAAGAACGGCTATTCCCCTATTGCTGGCTCTGGGAGTCAGAGGAAGCCCCGGGGAGAAGGTGGCACTTGATCCAGGATGGGAGGGTTTCAGAGGGAAAGCCAGTCTGAAACAAAACGCCACGGCGCCATGCATTTCTCATTAGAAGTAAAAGGAGACACAGGGAACCTGTGAGGGGGACAGTGAACCTTTTGAGCTCGGCGAGTCAGCATTTTGAAAAACCCTAACTTAACTCTGGTGCCCTGTCACAGATAGAAATGTTTTGATATTTGCAACCACAGTAAAACAAAGACTTCTATTTTTGATATATTTTTTAATATATTTAAATGCCATTTAACAAAGAAAAATCAACCAAAAAAATGAGTTCACGTGTCACCTCTGACACGCGTGTCATAGGTTCGCCATCACTGCTCTAAAAGGTCAGAGCAAGTTCTCTCTAAAAGGAAGAGTTGACACTAGTCAGTCCAGGAAGGCCTGGCCCTGGCGTGTCTTGGAAGTCTGTCACATCTGGACACTGCCCTCCTGCTACCGACTTACTCCTCACGCCAGCCCTGGAAGGCGGCGCTGCCACTTTCATTGTGTAAGTGAAGCTCAGGGGACCTCAGAGCTGTGCTCAAGGTCACACAGCTAGTGGGTGGCAGTGCTGTGAGGGGCAGCTTGGTGAGGTGGCTGCAAAGCCCTCTTACACTGCCTTTCATGACCTTCCCACTGCACTTCCCGACCTTCTCACTGCCCTTCATCCCTCTCTGGCAAGGGGATGGCCTGCATGAAGGTCTACAGGTATGAGAAGAACCATCGAAAAGCAAGTTTTCTCCCCACAAGGGAAAACTGAGGGAGTATTTTGGTTGGAATGCAGATTGAATTAATTACTACATGTTAAGAATATAGAATGGGGGTGGGCAAAACTATGGCCCATAGGCAAAATCCAGTCTACCACCTGTTTTTATAAATAAAGTTTTCTTTAAACACAGCTGTGCTCATCCGTTCGCATATTCTCTGTGGCAGCTTTTGCATTACAAAAGCAGAGCTGGGTAATAGCCACAGTGCACAGCCCCCCAAACCTAAAATCTCTACTGGCTGGCCTTTTGCAGAAAACACTAGCTCACCTCTGGATGCATGGCACAGAGTAAGTGCTCATTTAATGGTAAGTTAGAGAAGGCTGACAACCCATCAGGCCTTGGAGTTTAACGAAATTGGATTGAGGCCCTGGGATGACAGAAGGCGATTACAGCCTAAAAGGAGAAGCCAAAACAGATAGCTGTGTCATCAGTACTCCCCGCGGGCAATACCATCCCTTTCCCCAGGGGTCCCCTGCCATCATGCTGTAGGCTCTAGCCTTACTCTCCTGGCCTGGAATCCTTCCGCCTGTGTTTCTTCTTCCCTGAGGCCAGGCCTCTTACCTGCCTCAGGATGACTGACAGAGAGGACACAATGCCTTTAAAAAGAACCTGCTCCCCAGTGTGTGATCTGGTCCTGCCTTCCATGTGGTCCAGAGTCACAGTCATCTAGAGAGGGCTTCTCAGCCTAGGTATGCACTGTTGACATTTTGGGCAGGATAGTTCTTTGTTTTGAGGGACTATCCTGGGCATAGTAGGATGTCTAGCAGCATCCCTAGCCACTCACCCCTCAGATGCCAGTAGCAAAACATGTCTCCAGACAGTGCCAAACGTCCCGAGGGACAAAATCACCCCACGTGAGGACCACCGGCTTACTCTGAAACATCACGGGGGCAACAACATTCCAGTCCAGGACAATGAAATCCACATTCAGAAAGACAACGTTCCTTCTAAGGGCACAGGTCTGTTAAAGATGCCCCCAGTTGGTACCACTGGACGGCTAAACCAAACGCTGAGCATCTCAGCCTGCAGCACCAGCATTTGGTTGCTACAGCTGGCGCTGTGCTTTTGCAGAAACCCTGGGTAGTTACCGCCTCATGTCTGCGTAACCAAGGAGGCTTATCCAAGTGCTCCTTCCTGCAACATGGGTAGCACCTCCCCAAGGACAATTTCTGGTCCCTCCCCCAGGATGTAGGAAATGCTTAAGAACCCCAGCCTGCCCTGCCCCTGACTCCAGGCCAGTTCCCTAGTTGCATCAGTTTTTACATCCATCTCAAGTGACAGGAAGAAACTGCGGGGGAGCCTCAAAATACCAGTTTATTCACTGGTTCACTTATTCTGTCGACCGGTCCTTAACGATGCCCTTTGTGGGCTGGCCAGTGGGGATCCACAAGACAACACGGCACTCGCCTTCAGTGGGTTGACGGCTGAGGGGCTAGCAGGCGTATGAACGAGAAATCACAATGGAGCAGATTAAGTGCTATGCTAATGCACACTGGTTCCATGGACTCGGGGACAAACAGTCTCAATTTGGGGGCAAACGTAGCTATCAGAGCAGGGAGAGTGTGTGTGTTCCTGTGTGTGCGTTACAGGGATGGCACGGCACTCCACTGCAGGCAACAGACGTCCAAAAAGCTGGCAAGAGAGAGCGTGGGGCACAGTTAGAGAGTCAGGACCGCAGCAGCCAGGTGTTTGAGGTGTGTGCTGGCAGACAGTTCTCCCCGGGTGTCCTGTTTCATCCCGTGTGAGCAGAGGCACTGACGGCTTCTGTTACAGACTGTCTTTTCAAGGATGTTTATGTAGCAAATTGTCTTATAAGATAGAGAGAGTGTGTCTCCTGCCAGGGCAGAGAGCAGATTTGTTTCCTATCCAGTTAAGTAAAGATAATGTCTCCCTTGGGAGCGAAGGTGGGGGCAGGCTTGCTAATTGCCCCCTTTAAAAGATTAGGGTTTCCTAAACTCGGAGTTCCCTGGCCGGCTGGCCATATGCTGAGCAGTTAGCATGTGCAGGCTCATCTGGCCCTCATTGCATCACTCTGTGAAATCAGGACTTGGGGAACAGGCACGGATGACACTCTGTCACTGTTGTGAGTACAGCAGGTCCTCGCATAACTTCATTTTGTTCAAAGTTGTTTTGTTACCACATTGAAGTGCTGCAAGAACGTAACTCTTGTTGATAGCAATTAGCCCATGGTAAAATTGTGGTCTGGCCCTGCCTTCCATGTGGTCCAGACGATGCAGTCACAATAATCTAGATCAGGGCTTCTCAGCCTATGTATACACTGTTGACATTTTGGGCAGGATAGTTCTTGGTTGGGAGGGACTACCCTGGGCACTGTAGGATGTCTGGCAGCATCCCTAGCCCTAGGTTTTGTTCTGTTGTTTTGCTTTAAGTTGCAGAACCTGTCAACGACATTGAGAATTTACCATATTAAACTGGCCTTTGTCTCTGACTCAGGGGTCTTGTGTCTTTGCCAGCATCCATGAAACTGGCAGGCTAACTTTTTAGTCTGGGTCAGGTCTTAGACCCTCCCCCCACCACTCTCCCCCACCCAGTGTTTGACAGGTGGAGAGGGAGTGGAATCATGAGGGTCTTGGGTGCTGAACTACAGGCCTTGGGATTAATCCTGAAGAACTTTCAGTACTGAAATGTCCTGATGTGGTGTGCAGGTGTGGAGAGCAGAGGGCTGTGAGGTAAGTCTGGAGGAACAAGACTACTGAGGGGTATAGACATGGAGCTGTGGGTCTGAACAAGGGCTGTGCTGGGGCAGACAGATGAAGGCCAAGTTGGTTTTTTTTAAAGTCTAGTTGTTGTTGTTTTTAAAGTCTAAATGGTCCTTGATAGCATCTTTTTTTTCCTGAACCAGGAGTCAATCCAGATAGCCTTTTGCACTTATTTGGGTATCTCTTTAGATCTCCAATGCCCTTGACATTTCTGAAGCATACAGACCAGATATCTTATGGAATGTCCCTCAGCTTGGGTTCCTTGGAAGGTCTCTCATGAGATTCAGGTTGTAGGTTTTGGCATGAATCCCACAGAAATAAAGTGTCCTTCACTGTGCATTTCCTCAAGAAGCACTTGGTGTCACTTGTCCCATTACTGGTGATGATTTTGATGTCTGTTTGATGTCTGACTTTCTCCAGTTTAATGTCACCATTTCCCACTTTATAAAGAATAGGTAATCTGTGGGCAGATCCATTGATACTGGGTGTAAAAATTTGAACACTGATTGTTTATCAGAGCACTGTATTAGTTGTTCAATTTCCTGATTTTGATAAATATTGTGATTATGTAAGAAAATGTCCTTGTTCTCAGGAGATAGACATTCAGGTATTTAAGTATGACAGGGCATAATGTCTGTGACTTTCTCTCAGCTGGTTCAGAAGCAATGACAATAATAGCACATATATGTATGTATATAGAGAGGGTGAGAGAGCAGGTGTGACAAAATGTTAACAACTAGTGATTCTAGGTGAAGAGTAATGAGACTTCACTGTACTATTCTTCTCAATGGTCTGTATGTTTAAAATGTTTTTAAATGAAAAGTGTTTTGAAAAGATACCTGTAAGAGTAAAACTGTCATGTCTCTGTGCCTGGAAGGGGGGGCCCAAGGAGAGGAAAGGAGGACTTGATTGCGATTCCAGGCTTTGGGTGTGGCGAGGGGTGCCATCAGCTGAATGTCAGAGGAGGTAGAGGAGATTGTGGAGGGAGGAGGGTGAGAGAGGAAAAGATGGTGAGTTTGGTTATTTTATTTTTTAAAATATATTTTTATTGATTTTAGAGAGGAAGGGAGAAGGAGAGAGCGATAAAACATCAATGATGGGAGTCACTGATCAGCTGCCTCCTGCATGTACCACACTGGAGATTGAGCCCCCAAACCCAAGCATATGCCCTGACAGGGAATTGAATCTTGACCTCCTGGTTCATAGGTTGGCGCCCAACCACGGAACCACACCAGCCAAGCAAGTTTGGTTATTTTTAAAAATTATTTGTTTGTCTGTCTGCCTTCTGCTTCAGCATGTCTGATTTCAGGAACCCCCAGAGCATCCAACGGGGGCTTCCAGTAGGCATCTAACTGGTCTAGAGCTCAGGGAAACCTGGGCAGGCCAGGGAAGGGATTATCCCAGGGGAGAGCATGTGAGAGGAGAAGAGCCAAGGACAAAACCTCGGGGACAGCTGACACGAGGGGGCAAGGAGCTACAGAGAGCTCAGAAGGGGCAGAAGAAATGGTAGAACAACTCAGACAAAGCCATGTCGCCAGAAACTGGGAAAGCTTTCAGAAATGAGGTGGGGAGTGGGATGGAGAAGGTACTATGGCCGAGGCCTGAAGAGTCCGATTCAGTGGGATGTTGGCTGGGAGGTCAGAGTCCCGGACTGTGAGCTCTGAATGGGAAGATGCTGGCTGGGAAGAGGAGGGGAGACATCAGAGCGGAGAGAGGGGAGGCACTCGTCCTAGTAAACAGGTAGCAAAGTCCACAGCTAAACAAGTTGTTCAGAGCCACGTTCACCTTAGCGGTCCAGGATCGTCCCTGATGTGCTGTCTGACTGCCAAAGCAAGTCACAGCGGCGCACGCACAGCCAGCCCCCCATGCTAACGAGGGGTGCCCAGAGGTGGACGGGGGAGGCAGCGTTCTGCCAGCCGGAACAGACAGCTATGCCAGCGATTGAAAGCACCTGTGACGATTTCCAATCTCTCTCTGCCCAGGAAGGAACCTGTCACGGAGCAGCCTCTGCTCACAGTATTTGCTCTCCCACCCAGTTTCTTTAGTGCCAGAGAACATGACTACATTGTCTTGTACAGAATATGCCCTTATTATCCTTACTAGAGGCCCGATGCATGAAATTTGTGCAAGAGTAGGCCTTCCTTCTCCCAGCTGCCGGCACTGGCTTCCCTCGCAGCCCCTCGCAGCCCCTCGCAGCCTCGGCCGGCCCTCACGGCCCCGGAAGGATGTCCGGACGGTCGTTCTGCTGTTCACTCTAATTAGCATATTAGCTCTTTATTCTATAGGATTGTTTGAAGTTCCCCCTTTTCAGTAGAAGCTGGTTACAAATAACAGCCTCTTGACCCCTGGACTCTCATTTCCAGGAAGAGGATGTAGTCCCTCCGGCTTCCTCTCTGCCAGGGCCAGTCACAGCTCGTTTTCTAAAACCCACACGGGAGAACACCAGCGCTCCACCTCAGTCAACAACTGTTTTATAGAGTCAAATATTTAAACTACAGCAAAAGCAACAAATCATGGCATAGCCATTCAATGGGATATGACCCAGCCATAGAACGGAATGAAATACCGACAGGCTACAACTTGGATGAACCTTGGAAACAATGTGAAAGAAGCCAGACACAAATTGTATAACTCCTTCTAAATGAGATATCCAGAGCAGGCAAATCCTTAGAGAGGAAGGGAGTAGACGAGCAGTTGCCAGGGGCTGGGGGCGGAGGGGAAACGAAGAGCGACTGCTTCATGGCTATGGGGTTTCCTTTGGGGTGATGAAAATGCTCCGGAGCTAAACAGTGGCGATGGTTGCACAGCGCTGTGAATATCACTAATGGTAAATTTATATATATATCTAATATATATTTGTATGTATATTAAAATGTATATATTTTTACCACAATAAAAATTAATTACAGTTGACCCTTGAACAACACGGGTTTGAACTGCACAGACCCTCTTGTACGCGGGTGTGTTTTTTCCCAGTAAATATACATAGGGCTGAATATATGGTTGGTTGACCATATGATTTCACTCATATGTGGAATTTAATGAGCAAAATGAATTACCAAGTAAAATACAGACCATAGACAGAGATCAGGCAGACAGCTCTGTTGTGTGTGTGTGTGTGTGTGTGTGTGTGTGTGTGTGTGTAGGGATTGAGCAAAAAAGAAAAAAAAGTAAACTCATGGACACAGACAACAGTATGGTGATTGCGGGTAGTAGGGGAGGGGAGGGTGGAGGTAGACGAGGTCATAGAGGGGTTAATGATGATAGATAAAATAAAATATTATATATATGTGTGTGTATACATATATATACATATATATACATATATATATGTATATATATATATGGTTGGTTGAATCTGACTTCACAGATTCAACCAACCACAGATCAAAAGCAGTATTTCCATCCCCGTTGGGAATCCAGGAAAGTGGATGGCCGACAGAATGCGCTGTGCCACGCTGGTTTATAGGAGGGACTTGCACATCTGGGATTTTGGTGTGGGGGAGGGTGTCCCCGAGGATACCGAGGGATGACTGAAGTTCTAGGGGAGTTAAAAGGTATACAAGGATTCCAACTGCACGGGGGAGCCCAGGAGGTGTCACTGCCCCAACCCTAAGTTGTTCAAGGGTCAACTATAATTTTTTTATTTTTAAAAAAGCAGCCTTACCTGACACAGGAGAGTAAGGTGCCCTGGCTCCACTCACAAAGCCGAGACCTGCTGAGAAGGGCTTTCTACCTGGTCTCTTCACTCTGGCTGCACGTTTGAATCACCTGGCAGCTCTTTAAAGCAGCCTGTATTTGGGCCCCACCTGGGACCAATTAAACCAGATCTCAGGTGCTGGGCCCAGGGCAAAGTTAGGAGTTTTGGGAGATTCCAGTGTGCACCCAAGGTTGAGAAATGCTGCTCTAGACCTGGGGTCTCAATGTGTGGTCCTCAGACCAGCATCAGCACCTGGGAACCTGTTAGAAACGCAGATTCTGGGGCTCCAGCCCAAACCTGGCACTGAGGGTGGGGCCCAGCAATCAGTGTTTAACAAGCCATCCAGGGGATTCTGATGCACACTCAAGCTTGACAACCACTCTTCAGAGTCTAGAACAGTGGTTCTCAACCTTGGCTGCACATTAGAATCACCTGGGAATCTTTTTAAAATCCTGATTTCTGGGCCTCATCCTCCGGAAATTCTGTTTCTTTGTTTCTAATGTTGTGGCCCCACCCCATAACAAAGAAACAGAATTTCTGGAGGATGAGGCCCAGAAATCAGGATTTTAACAAGATTCCCAGGTGATTCTACTGTGCAGCCAAGGTTGAGAACCACTGGTCTAGACCAAGTAAATTACACAAAGTTTTACTCAACCAATGAGTGTTTCCTGAGCATGGGCATAAGTTTGGTTCTGTGCTGTGAAAATATAGAGACTTTCCTCAACTCTCCTCTATATAATGGGTTAGATTCTTAGAAAGGAACTGTACATTAAACTGAGATGAGCCTTTTTATAGCTGAATAATATTCCATTGTATGCGCATGCCACATTTTGTTTATCTACTCACGTGTTGATGGGCACTTAGGTGTTGATGGGTAATTTCCACCTTTTGGCTATTATGAATAATTCTGCTATGAATATTAATGTATAGCTATCTGTTTGAGTCCCCTGCTTTCAATTCCTTTGAGTCTGTACCTAGTAGAATTGCTGAATCTCGTGATCACTGTATGTTTAACTTTTTAAGGAACCACCAAACTTTTTTCACAGTGGTTGTACCATTTTATATTCCCACCAGGAATATGTGTTTGGGATGATGGGAAAAGTTCTGGAAGTGGATATTGGTGCTGGTTGCACAACAGTGTGAATGTGCTTAATGCCACTGAATTCACTTATAAACGATCAAAATAGTCAATACTGTTACTTATATTTTACCACAATAAAAAAAAGATCAATGACATGAGCCAAGAAAATGGGTTCAGAAAAGCAAGTTATGCTTCTCATGGTCAACAAGGGTCGTTGTCTTTTTAAAGAGCATAGAGCAGGGCGTCTGGCTCCACTGTTGCCTTAGCATTTCCATGTTAACCACAATTTCTTTGTGAATGAGTCAGAGAAGAGCAAAGGGAATATGGTGACACGGGCCAGACTAGGTTTCAGTCTTGGGATTAGGCTGTTATCACCAAAGAAATCTGTCTAACTTATTAGTGGTTTGTTGTTGCTGTTCAGAAACCATTTATTGAACCCTTCAGTGTGGCAGGCTCTGTGTAGGAGGCAGGGATACAAGAATGAATGAGCTGAGAGCCTGGTGCAGTGGTTCTCAACCTCCATCCAGCATCAGAATCGCCCGGTGGGCTTGTTCAATGGCAGATGCCTGGTGTCCCTTCAGAGTGTCCGATTCACAGGTCTGGGGTGGGGCCTAACAATCTGCATTTCAAACAAGTTCCCAGTGGTGATGATGGTGCTTGTCCAGGGACTACACTTTGAGAGCCGCTGGTCTACCAGGGTAGAAAGATATAAAATCTTACTTTGATAAGTGTAGTGCTGCTAGGAAAGCAAGATGCAAAGGGCTCTACAGGAGAGAGGTGGGTAGAGCTTCTCCACAGTGAACACTCTCAAAGAAGGCGGCAGGGATGGAGGAGCAGAAGCAAACAGTTGCCACCCATTTGCCTTTGGCAGCGTACCAACCCCACGCTCCTCCCCATAACAGCCCTCCCTCCAGCCCGGCTGACGGGCTCCGTGGTTGAGCATCCACCAGGAGGTTGAGGTTCGATTCCTGGTCAGGTCACATGCCCGGGTTGTGGGCTTGATCCCCAGTGTGTGGTGTGCTGGAGGCAGCCGATCAATAATTCTCTGTCATCATTGATGTTTCTATCTCTCTTTCCCTCTCTGAAATATATATATATATAGCCTTCCCTCCAGAAAGAACCTGACATAGAGCCCCTGTTCTCCACCCACTCCCTGGATCTCTCCTCTCCCTTCACCCCCACAATACTGCAGACGGGTTACTGGGGAAGGTAGGGGGAGGGGGAAGGAGACTCTAGATATGGCAAGGTGGAGAAGGACTTCCCAAGGACCCTCAGAGTTAAGTTGACAGCTCCAGTCTTGCGGTGTACGTCTTCCCACCTCCAGCCTGCGAGACTGGCCCCCACTGCCATGGCTAAACTGGAAATGATGCCAAGAGTGGCTTGGCAGGACTTTACCCCGTCCTCCCTCTCAAGCTGATCCACACAAAAACTGAAATAAGAAAACGTTTGATATAAAGAATGGATTAAAGCACCTTTAGGAAACATTTCCATTTGTATTGATCTGTAACATAAAATCCCAGGAAGACCGATGGGCCTGCAGTGGCAGTCCTGCTCGAAGCTTTCTAAGTAGTAAGTAACCCTGACCCTCTACTAGCCTGTGCTCACCGCCCTTGCTCTGACTCATTTGTAGCATTAATGGGGGAAAAGCTTCAACACCAGTTTGGTTCCTCGGCTTCTGCTTGTTTATAATAAAATCATAAGACCTCGTCCATCAATCATTAACCCACACCCCTGCTGGTCTCCTTTCCTCCTGATCACCTTTGCAGGCCTGCTGAGTTCCAGGATTTTTGATTGGGTTTTCACTCTCTGGGTTTCCTCTCCAGGCAGGCTTCGGTGTTCTGGTCTGATCCATTCAGCAAACATTAGCTGAGTGCCTCCTTCAGCCCAGAGTTAATTTCTACCTCTGCTGGCCGAATCCATCTACTATCTGCTCAGGGCCACACTCCATTAATGAGCTTCTCTCTCTCCTGATCCACCTTCCTGCTCTACTCCCATTGCTTCTGTGTGGAAATATGCTCCAATCTCTCCATTAAAACACCAAAGTTTTACTGTTATCTTCATCTTCCTATAATGCATATGTATGTATGCACCCACACTCTTCTCTCATCTCTTTATGGCTAGATTTCTGAAATGAGCTTAAGAAATCCTTCACATCAATTCATTAAGCATTTAGTAAGTGCCGCTATGTGCTCAGGCTTGGGGGAGAGATGTGACAAAAGTTCCAGTCTTCAAAAGGCCTTTGAAGCTTGCGGACTTGGAGTTCTAGTCTGGAACAGGTTTGTGCTCTAGCCTGGAGATGACAGTCCTGGGTGAAACAGGTTAAATGACAATTTAAGTCACTGTACCAACAGAGGCTGGCTAAGGTGTTCAGGGTAGGGAGAAAGCACTTCAGTAGCTTTGGCAGAACTTGAGATGGACTTTGAGGAGTGGACGAGATTTGGAAAGCTGAAGAGGAAAGAAGAACGCATTTCATTCAAACTCTTAGCATAAGAACATTTGGGAAGGTTGGTTAGCACAGCTTGTTCTGAGGATGGGGGAACTGGCCAACCATGGGGCCGACTGGGGAGGGCCTCTGAAGGCCTTGACAATCTGAAGGGTTTTAGGTCATGACAGACGGCTATGGTTCTGCTTTGTTTTACTGAGATGAGATAGGGCATGCTGTAGGAAAGGGAGTGGAGAGATGGAGTACGGCCAAAGAAGCGGGGCTGCCCCTGGTTATTAGAGAGGAGATTGGCAGCTCACAGGAAAGACTGAGGCAGGGACCCTGCAGGGAACCTTTGCAGTGTGACCTGGCGAGGGCCTAACCTGGAGTGTGGAGGGGATGGAAACTTGACTCTGGGACAGGGGTGGGCAAACTTTTTGACTCGAGGGCCACAATGGGTTCTTAAACTGGACCGGAGGGCCGGAACAAAAGCATGGATGGAGTGTTTGTGTGAACTAATACATGTTAACACTGCTGCTGGTGAAGGAGCGGAGGGGAGAGCAAGAGAACCCTCTGCTCTTTCGGCTCCGCGGGCCGTAGTTTGCCCATGGCTGCTCTAGGACCTGGTGAAGCTGGTGGAGGTGATGGAAACTTGACTCCAAGACCTGGTGGAGGTAGAGGTGATGGAAACTTGACTCCAGGACCTGGTAGAAGTGGTGATGATGGAAACCTGACTCCAGGACCTGGTGGAGGTGCTGAAAACTTGACTCCAGGACCTGGTGGAGCTGATGGAGGTGATGGAAACTTGACTCCAGGACCTGATGAAGGTTGTGATGATGGAAACTTGACTCCAGAACCTGGTAGAAGTGGTGGTGATGGAAACCTGACTCCAGGATGTGGTGGAGGTGCTGATAACTTGACTCCAGGACCTGGTGGAGATGATGGAGGTGATGGAAACTTGACTCCAGGAACTGATGAAGGTGGTGGTGATGGAAACTTGACTCCAAGACCTGGTGGAGGTAGTGGTAGTGATGGAAAGCTGACTCCAGGATCTGGTGGAGGTGGTGGTAGTGATGGAAACTTGACTCCAGGGCCTGGTGAAGGTGGTGGAGGTGATGGAAACTTGACTCCAGGGCCTGGTGGAGGTGGTAGAGGTGATGGAAACCTGACTCTAGGACCTGGTGAAGGTGGTAGAGGTGATCGAAACTTGACTCCAGGACCTGGTGAAGGTGGTGGTGATGGAAACTTGACTCCAAGACCTGGTGGAGATAGTGGAGGTGATGGAAACTTGACTCCAGGGCCTGGTAGAGGTGGTGGAGGTGATGAAAACTTGACTCCAAGACCTGGTGGAGGTAGTGGTGGTGATGGAAACTTGACTCCAGGGCCTGGTGGAGGTGGTGGTAGTGATGGAAACCTGACTCCAGGACTTGGTGGAGGTGGTGGAGGTGATGGAAACTTGACTCCAGGGCCTGGTGGTGGTGGTGGTGGAGGTGATGGAAACCTGACTCCAGGACTTGGTGGAGGTGGTGGAGGTGATGGAAACTTGACTCCAGGACTTGGTGGAGGTGGTGGAGGTGATGGAAACCTGACTCCAGGACTTGGTGGAGGTGGTGGAGGTGATGGAGGTGATGGAAACCTGACTCCAGGGCCTGGTGGAGGTGGTGGAGGTGATGGAAACTTGACTCCAGGGCCTGGTGGAGGTGGTGGAGGTGATGGAAACTTGACTCCAGGGCCTGGTGGAGGTGGTGGAGGTGATGGAAACCTGACTCCAGGACTTGGTGGAGGTGACGGAAACTTGACTCCAGGGCCTGGTGGAGGTGGTGGAGGTGATGGAGGTGATGGAAACCTGACTCCAGGACTTGGTGGAGGTGATGGAAACTTGACTCCAGGGCCTGGTGGAGGTGGTGGAGGTGATGGAGGTGATGGAAACCTGACTCCAGGGCCTGGTGGAGGTGGTGGAGGTGATGGAAACCTGACTCCAGGACTTGGTGGAGGTGATGGATACTTGACTCTAGGGCCTGGTGGAGGTGATGGATACTTGACTCCAGGGCCTGGTGGAGGTGGTGGTGGTGATGAAAACCTGACTGCAGGACTTGGTGGAGGTGATGGAAACTTGACTCCAGGACCTGGTAGAGTTGGTGGAGGTGATGGAAACCTGACTCTAGGACCTGGTGGAGGTGGTGGAGGTGATGGGAACTTGACTCCAGGACCTGGTGGAGGGGGTGGAGGTGGTGGAGACTTGACTCCAGGACCTGGTAGAAGTAGTAGTGATGGAAACATGACTCCAGGACCTGGTGGAGGGGGTGGAGGTGATGGAAACCTGACTTCAGGACCTAGTGGAGGTGGTGGTGGTGATGGAAACCTGACTCCAGGACCTGGTGGAGAGGATGGAAACTTGACTCCAGGACCTTTTGAAGGTGGTGGTGATGGATATTTGACTTCAGGGCCTGGTGGAGGTGGTGGTGGTGATGAAACCTGACTCCAGGACCTGGTGGAGGTGGTTGTGTTGGTGATGGAAACTTGGCTTCAGGACCTGGTGGAAGTGGTTGTGGTAGTGATAGAAACTTGGCTCCAGGGCCTGGTGGAGGTGGTTGTGGTGGTGATGGAAACTTGGCTCCAGGACCAAATGAGGGCAAAGAATGGACTGAGCCAGCCTGGCTCTGAGATTTTGAGTCTTGGAATAGTGGGTTCAATTGTTCACTGATGAGGCATTGCTCTATTCAGTTCAGATCTAGGTCAGAACACAGCAACTAGCTGCTATATGTGGATCTCATTTGAACCCTGAATTTTACAAATAAACCATTACAAATTTATGAGAAAATTTGAAAATTTTTAATTTTGCCTGGATTTGATAACATTAAGGAATTAATTGTTTTCTTTTTAAGAGTGGTAACGATATTTTGAGTCCTTATATTTTGTTTTTTGTTTGTTTGTTTTTTTAAATTAAATCTTTATTGTTCAGATTATTACATTTGTTCCTCTTTTTCCCCCCCATAACTCCCCTCCTCCCAGTTCCCGCCCCACCCTCCGCCCTCACTCCCCACCCACTGTCCTCATCCATAGGTGCATGATTTTTGTCCAGTCTCTTCCCGCATCTCCCACACCCCTTTCCCCCCCAAGAATAGTCAGTCCATTCCCTTTCTATGTCCCTGATTCTATTATGATCACCAGATTATTTGTTCACTTGATTCTTCGATTCACTTGTTGATAGATGCATGTTTGTTGTTCATAATTTGTATCTTTACCTTTTTCTTCTTCTTCCTCTTCTTAAAGGATACCTTTCAGCATTTCATATAATACTGGTTTGGTGGTGATGAACCCCTTTAGCTTTTCCTTATCTGTGAAGCTCTTTATCTGACCTTCAGTTCTGAATGATAGCTTTGCTGGATAAAGTAATCTTGGTTGTAGGTTCTTGGTATTCATCACTTTGAATATTTCTTGCCATTCCCTTCTGGCCTGCAAAGTTTCTGTTGAGAAATCAGCTGACAGTCGTATGGGTATTCCCTTGTAGGTAACTGAGTTTCTTTCTCTTGCTGCTTTTAGGATTTTCTCTTTGTCTTTTGCTCTTGGCATTTTAATGATGATGTGTCTTGGTGTGGTCCTCTTTGGATTCCTTTTGTTTGGGGTTCTCTGCGCTTCCTGGACCTGTAAGTCTATTTCTTTCACCAGGTGGGGGAAGTTTTCTGTCATTATTTCTTCAAATAGGTTTTCAATATCTTGCTCTCTCTCATCTTCTGGCACCCCTATAATTCTGATGTTGGTACACTTGAAGCTGTCCCAGAGGCTCCTTACACTATCTTCGTATTTTCGGATTCTTTTTTCATTTTGCTTTTCCAGTTGGGTGTTTTTTGCTTCTTCGCATTTCGAATCTTTGACTTGATTCTTGCGCTCCTCTGGTCTGCTGTTGGGTGTCTGTACAATATTCTTTATTTCAGTCAGTGTATGCTTAATTTCTAGTTGGTTCTTTAATCACAATATCGAGGGTCTCATTAGATTTCTTGAGGATCTCACTACATTTATCGGCGGTCTCACCAGTCTTTTCGAGGGCCTTACTAAGTTTATCGGCAGCTTCTAGACAGTTCTTGAGAGACCTTAAAAGTGTGGTTTTGAGCTCTATATCTTCCATTTCTGACATTTGCGTCCTGTTTCTTTGTCTCCGCATTTTTTTATCTTTTCTTGGTGCACCCCCTAGTGGTCTTTGTGCGCAGTCTTGTTCTAGTTAAGCCTTGATTGTTGTCGGCAATACCGGGGGTGATTTGACCTCCAGGCTAACTGGCTATGAGAGTCCGCTGTGTCTGCAGTGGGAGAGCTTCTGTGCTGGATCTCTAGGGCGGTGCTAATCTAGCGTTTGCCTGAGGCTATCCGGCAAATGGCTCTGCGCAGGGCTTGGGCAGGGCGGGTCCCCGGGGATCTACAGGGCTGGACGGAGCGAGCAGTTATGGCTGCTCTCAGTCCCGCCCCTAGGGGCTCTGCCTCACAGAGTCCCAGCAACTGCTGCAAACCTCGGAGAGAAAGCTGCCTTCGAGTTCCGACTGAAGCCAGACAGTCCCGCTTCTCCCGTTTGAGTCTGGGTCCCTAGAGACTCGCCCAGATCTGGAGCTCAGAGTCTGAAACTCCCTCCCGATTGAAAACAACAACCGCGCCCTCCGCTGCCAGCCCGCTCCGCGTGCACTTCGCACCTGAGTATTTCACTTCAGCACTGCGCCTCCTCTGAGTCTGGGTATGATATTCTCTTTCCTCCTAGTTGTAGAATTTCCACTCAGCCAGCCTTCCTGTGGTTCTGGATGATGTTCGTTCCGTCTTTTAGGTGTACCCTTGAATTGGTTGTTCGAGGCAGCAATCTCCGGCGTTAACCTATGCCGCCATCTTGGTTTCTCCGAGTCCTTATATTTTGGAGAGACATACTGAAATATGTATAAATGACATATATTTGGATTCATTTCAGAATTATCCAAGAACAGGGGAGTGTTGGTATAGGGTAGATGAAGCCGGATTGACTAAGAATTGTTAGTTGTTGAAGCTGGGGGTGTGCTCTCCTCTCTACTGTTGTATACATATGAAATTTTCCGTAAAAAAATTCTGGGCCTCGGGTAATGCAAGTCTTACACCCTGGGCCTGATCGTTTCCAATCAGAAATCACAAGAGGCATTTAAAACTGTGCCATGTTAATCTCTTGTTACATTTCAAAACAGAAATTCGGTCCTCTTCTGTTTTGCCTAAAGCAGTTAAAGTCATGAACTGGGAAGAAATAATGCCTTGCTTTTATGTGGAAACAAACTGGGAGATACACATGATCTCCTTTATCATGATCATGGGAGGAATCCAACCAATCGAAGAGGCAAAGCCAACCCTCAAGAGAAAAGCCACATTTTTAGGTAGCTGGAAATAAATGCTTCTTTTGGAAGAGTTGTTCCCAAGGGAGGTCTTCTGGCAGCAGACACAAGGCATGAGTGTGAAAGCTGAGACTGAGTTGAAAAATTACAGCCTGAGCTTCAACTACCAGCGAAGAGGCCGGTGCTACTGTGGAGGTGGGTCACACATTGCCAGACAGAGTCTGGGGGCAGAAAGAAGCCTCCCACTGACACCCTGATACTAGTTGCCTGGTGCCCACCCACATGGCACCTTGTTCTCACTTACAAGCCACAAAGATGGAGGCTGCTTTGACAACATCCCCAGTCATGTGAGAGGGGGACACCAGCCATCACCTGCTGGCGGAGGGTCCCAGGAATTGCCATAAAGCCCATACTTGGCAGGCCATCTCCCAGGCTACAGGACAGCGACCAGGTTTCTTTTCCAGTGAGGTCCCAGACAGAACAAATTGTCATATATGTTAACTAGAAAGCTAGGAGGGCAAATTTTGAACTTGAGGGGGAAAAATTATATCTGGGAATGGGAAGCTAGGAGATTATGTAGGTGTGTGCTTCCCTGGGGACAAACAAGCACACAATTAGCATGAGAAAACCCCGCAGTGAGCACGCGAGGGCCTGCTCATTGCGGTCAAGGCGGAATGAGTGAGCCATGGTTCTTGTCTTCAAGGAGCGCACAGGAAGGGAGGAGAGGGGTGCGCAGAATCTCCTGGGAAAGTGCTGAAACAGAGGGCATGTTGGTCCTGTGACTCAGGCAGGGCAACTCAGCCAAAGTCTAACTTTGGGCAAATCGGTTCATCTCATTTTTATCTATAAAATGGGGCAATTCTTACCTTGCTGATATGGTAGAGTTGTAGAGCTGTAAGGAGCTCTAGACCATTAAAACAACAACAATGATAAATAAAGAAGCTTCAGCAGCCCTGCCAGCGTGGTTCAGTGGTTGAGTGTTGCCCTATGAGCCAGGAGGTAATGGTTTGATTCCTGGTCAGGGCACATGCCCCGGTTGCGGGCTCTATCCCCAGTCTGGGGCATGCAGGGGGCAACGATCAATGATTCTCTCTCATCATTGATGTTTCTATCTCTTTCCCTCCCTCTTCCTCTCTGAAATCAATATATATTTTAATACCTTATATATAAAAAAGCATCAGCAGTTGCATCAGCAGCTGCAGGCGTAGCCCTCTTATCTAAGGGCCTGTGACTGGTGCTCATGGACGCGTGCCCTCTGTGGATGGCAGCCAAGACCCAGGGCAGGTTCCTGATGCAGATGCTGCCCACTCTCCAGCCAGCGCCGGAGTAGCGGCGCCCTGTAACCGCATTCCCATAGTTGGTTCCTTGTCACAAGCCCAGGAGCTGCTGTGGCATGAGCAACCCTCTCCAACTCGTTCAAACTCGCCTGATTCAGAGGGTGAAGGCGCTTAGTTCTAGTAATCTTAATAAATCCAGAGCTTGAGAGGCAGAAGGGACGCTTGGAACATGCTGTCCAATCCTCCCATTTGTACGCAGGGCAAAGGAGACTCGGGCAGGATGTCACTGGCTGGAGGTCACTGAGCTGGTGCCAGAATCTGGTTCTCGGACTGTCCTGGTCCAAGAGAGCTGCTTCTCTTTCCTGGGAGGTTTGGCCACCACTGTTGCCTTTTATAACCTTAGTCTTTTCCTGTCTCCAAACACCTCATTCAGCCGAATGTCCAAGGAAGGGTAGTTAGAACAAAATAAAGGAGAAAAATTCTTCCCAAGCTTTTTCCCAAGCTCTCTGTTCTCCGGGATTGTTCATTCTTCGGAAAATGTTTCCTAAATGCCTGTTAGGTGTGTGGCCCCCATCACAACCTGGATTCACAGAGATGAAAATGAGATGGCCCAGTCTCCAAGGAGCTCCTGGGGCAGTCACCACGAAAACGCTCTCTTCGTGAAACTCTGCTCTAGGAAAAGAAAGTCCTTCTTCTAACCTGGTTCCCTTTAGTCATGTGTGCACGGAGAAGTCCTCTCATGGCCTCTTTACTTCCTGAGAATTTCCATTCATGCCCATCTGGCAGCTTCTGCCACCTGGACTGTGGGCCCAGGTGGTGCAGTGAGCGAGAAAAGGCGGCTGCCTTCCTCTGGAGGGCTTGCCCCCACTCCATGTGCCTCTTCCTGACACTTAGGGTTTGTATGACACCTCCCTGCTCCCTCCTGTCCCTGAAGAGTTTGGTTTTGCCCTCAGCCGAATCACTGTCTTCCCCCCGGCTACCCCATTGCTTCGGTTCCTCCAGCCTCTCCCCAGTCACCATCTTGGTGCAGCTGAGTTGCCTTGAGTCCAGCGCTTTGAGGCCTAGGCTACAAAAACAGCATAGTTCAGTGGAAACTCTGACTGACGTGTGCAAGTGAGGAAACGTGTCCAGCGAAAGGTTGGACTGGAGATTCTGATGTCCCTTCCAGCTCTAGCATTTCTGAAAAGGTATATGCAAAGGTTGACAGCCTGGAAGGTTCTAGAAGGGTTCTACTGCATGCGTCCCGACCTAGGACATACTCCTCGCAGCATTTTAAATGAATGTGGGCACTGAGTTTTGCTTCTGACTCTCCCTACTCTCAGAAGAGGTCTAATGGTTAGAGACTGCAGTGCAGGGAACTGAGGTGCTGAGGGCCAGGACACGCACTCACAGTCTTGTTGTCTATGGAAGGGTCCCCAGAAGCAGTGGTGCTCCTTCCTCCTCTGCTCTAGTTGCCACCCTTCTCTGTGCTGAGCACTGATGGATGGACCCCAGAAGGCAATGCTGGGTTCCCAACTCCGAGAGGGCCCACAGGGCACCACCATCCACTCTAACAAGCCGTGACATGCCAATTACTTGCTCTTCGGGAGAAACCTCAGCCTGAAATCTGTTTAATTACCATGGAGATAATCTTTTAAACATAGCTTTTACATTCTTTAAAGACTTTCCCCTGTGGGAGCGAGAAGGTTTAGCTGACCGTGGGACGGGATTATTTGTTTTCATTTCCAGAGGAAGGACTATCACCTGGTAGTCATCAGGGGGCCTGGGCCATGGAGGGTTTATTTTTAAGTCTGCCTCCTCACTGATAGTTTGTCAATGAGGTCGTAATAATCAGTTTGTAGTACCGTCTTACTTTTTCTCAGTGTGAACCTTGCACGTTGCTCTGTGATTCCAGGCCTGTAATTACTTGATGTTTGAAAAGTATCCCTATCAGGTTGGGTTCTGTACTTACCCTGGCTGTGGGTATCAAGAGCCAATATCTTCAAGGGTTTCCTCTCAGGAAGATTCTACCTGTAAACCCATTAGCCTCAAAGACCTACCTGGCACTGCGGTCAGTCCGACACCGATTTTTCCCACCTGGGCGTCCCAGCAGATTCATAAGTTCTTCCCACTAGAATGCATGCTTGGGCCAGCAGGGGCTCCAGCTGTTGTGCAACCTGGAGGCCCTAAGGCCCAGGGCGATCCCTGCTCACAACAGGTAGACTGTGAAAGTCAACAGGTCTTCATGTGGGGAGGATGTGCTGTATCGAAATAGGAACAACGTACAGAATAAAGCAGAGCTGGTGGGCCCTAGACCCTGGTCTGCTGCTCTAGTCCTTTCCCCACATCACTACCAGCAAGTGGACTGGGGCATTGGCTGGACCTAATTCTGTAGGCTGAGATCTCTGGGCCTCAGAGAACAGACCTCTGGGGAGTAAGAAGATAAAAGGTGTAATTCTATTGAACGCAGAATTAGAAGGTTAGAAAAAAATTGTTTGTGGAAACTGATTAAACCTTGGGCTTGAATCTCTCCTTCCAGGTCCTGCCGGGGAGAAGAGCTGGCCCAAGAGCTACCCGTCTTGTGGGGGCCTGATGCAGTCCCCGATAGACCTGCACAGTGACATCCTCCAGTACGATGCCAGCCTGGTGCCCCTTGAGTTCCAGGGCTATAACGTGTCTGCCAATGAGCAATTGACCCTGATCAACAACGGCCACTCAGGTGAGGGAGAGACCCCAGAGACCTGCAGGTGTCCAGCTTCCCTAGGCTGCCTGCCTGCCCTCGTCCATCTGCCAGGGAGGGGGCTCCACTGAGGCACCAGGGGGAGGGGCCCAGACCACTCTGCCTGGGTCCTGGGCTCAGCCCCTCTGCCAGGGCAGCACCCGTCAGAAGAAGCACGTGTCTTGGGATGCGGGGGTGGGGGGGTGGGGGGTGGGGAGGAGGGGGACAGGCCCCTTTGGCCACTGGCTGTGGCGTGGGAGGGAATTCTTGGGCATCATGAACTCAAGGAGCCACACAGTTCATTGCGGGCCCGCACCCAGGCTTTGGAGTCAGACAAGCCTGGATCTGAATTCTGGCTTGAGCTTTCACCTGGAAAAAGGGCATATGGGTGGGTACTGTGAAGACGGGAGAGTATGTATGTTGGGATCTGTTATCGAGTCGATGCTTCATAAATGGCAATTACTATTGTTGCTGTGATAGAACTCTACAGCTTGGCAGGCGCTTCATTAAAGGTTCTGTCTTCACGGTCAGGTGTGCGATGCATGGACATGTGAACGAGCATCCATTGGTTTAGTATCAGTGTTCCTGCCATCATTTTCCATTTTCCAAGGGGAACCAGGAAGGTGCTGGTGCCGCTGGGATTGCTTTAGTGAAACAGAGATGTTCTCAGGGAAGGAGGCCTGTGCCTGACCCACAGGCTGTGTTTCCCGGGTCTCCACCTTGCTGTATCCACCTGCCCCCTGTATGGGACCCGAGCAGGTGCTGTCTCCTGACTCTGAAGGTCACCTCTCCACTCCCCGCAGTGAAGCTGAAGCTGCCCCCGGGCATGCATATCCAGGGCCTGCCATCCCGCTACAGTGCCACACAGCTGCACCTGCACTGGGGGGACCAGAATGACCCCCACGGCTCCGAGCACACTGTTGGTGGGAAGCACTTCGCTGCCGAGGTGAGTGGGGCGGCCAGGCTGGCAGAAGCTGCCCAGGGTGGGTGATCTGGCATTCTTCCCCTTGGCTGGTGTGCAGATAAGACCAGAGCATGGGGGCAGGGGCGGGAGGGGCTGTAAGATCAGTGACAGGTGGTGGTGGGGGCTCTGCCTTCATGCTCTCCACAGCCACACCTGGCCGTGAGCAGCACAGGACGGTGTAGCCACTCCGGCCACACTGCGGCTCCTCTGCGGTGTCCGGTCCCCTCTCTCTCCTAAACAGGCTGAGTTTGTCTCTGTATCGTCTGCTGAGCGATGCTGCTCAGAAGGCAGTGCTCCAGGGGGGCCCGTTTTCTAGACATCGCCCTTCTGTTGGCACAGATCCACCAGCTCGTCCAGCTGATGCACCCCCTGCTGAATTACCCTGGGCTAACTGCTCCCCCAACTTCTCAGTCTTCTCCACATGCCATGTTGTTGGCACAGGTCTTTCCCGTCCCATCTTTCCTGTCCCTGAACATGGGCTGTGCTTGGAACTTGGGACCCAAGTCCAGGGCTACTGTTTTACTCGGCCACAAACCAAGGGATGGCTGACATCGTAATGTGCAGGGCATCATGGCAACCAGAGACTCACCGAGGACAGCTTGGGGTGTCAGCAGAGCACTGTGTTACGTAGCCCTGAAGCACTAACCCAAAAGGCAAAGGAAGACAGGAGGAGGCGTGGCGGTGCGATGGTGGGAGAGGGGAGAGTTGCTTTATGTCAGAGCTCCCATGGTCTTGAACTTGGGGTGTGTTCTGAATGTTTACAGGGCAGTACGAGGAGATAAATACAACTTATGAGCCAGTGGAGCTCACAGTAAATACTGACATGACCGCTCTCCTCTGTTCTTAATTGCTGAACTGCTTAATGCCTCAGGCTAATTACAGGTTGAGCTTCAAATGTGGAAAGACTGTAATGCTGGCCCAGTCGCATGGCACTGCTGGAGGTGCACATATTCCAGGCCAGGCCCCTCTCTGAACCCCCAGGACTGCGAGTTCTTCCAGGCTAATTGCCGAGTGGAGGCCCCTACTTTCCCCTGGGGAATAGAGGAGTGAGGGTGTAGGCCTGGAGGGTTTGGACATTTAAAAATATTTCTAGTTATTGTATTTTCTGCTATTAAGCCACATCATCAGGCCAAGAGCCTGGTGAAGATGGACCATAGATGTCAATAATAGAGACAGTGCATCAGGTGAACCCTAAAGTGGCGGGTTCTCTATGGAGGGTCCTTGGGAGTTGGAGGTTCTTCTGGGTGGAGTGTGTGTAAGACAACGCCCTCCTCGCGGCAGGGCTTCCCTCCGTTTGTATTCGTCTTCACCTCCTCTCGATTAGTCTGAACACAGTGCCCACAAGCTCAAAGGTGAGCTGTAAAAATAAGGCTCTAGGACCTCCGGGGTTTTAACCATATAGGATTCTGTTCCTTTTGCCAAAGCGATGCCAGGCAAGGATGGTGTTGGACAATAGGGGAGGCTGCATCCTTCGGGGAGGGGGAGGGGGGAAGATGGTGAAGTAGGAGGGCCTAAGAAATTCTGAATAGAGGTCCACATAAAAAGAGCAATAGTTCGATGTAATTTTTAAAAATTAGGAAGGGCCACTTGAAAAGTGGAGAACATTGAGCTGTATTTGAACATTGAACTTGAGCTGTATTTAATAAAATATTCTTGAATTCTAAATATAACCATATAAGATGGAAAAAGAGGCAAAGAATCAACAAAAATGCATGTGTCAAACCTACAGATCTGTTTGCTAAGATGGTTTTTTGGAGAACAAATGACACCATCTTTAGGATTAAAAAGCAGGTTATAAACGTTGTCAGAATTTGTCCCAACAATGTCTTAATGCTTCCGTAGACTTGTTTTCACTTGAGACCAAATATTAGACCTGCGATTTTCTCTACCTGAGGGATAAATGCGTGTCCTACTGAGGATACAATTACAATTAAGTCACAGTTAGAGGTTTACTGCCCCAGCCCCCACTGCTTCCAGATCAAGTGCATAGGGGCCAGACACATGAGGCCATTTTGCCCCGGCTCCAGAACAAGTAAGGAAAATTAGAAGGGAGAAGTGTTCCAAAGTTCCAGGCTAGTATAAAAACCCATTTGATCATTCATTCATTCTTCATTCATTCAATATTGTGCACCTGGTACTTTCCAAGCAGGATATCAGACACAGGGATACAATGAGCTAGTAAGGTGGACAGTCTGGCCTGGCAGTTTGCAGGGAGGAATGAGGGAAAAGGGAAACTGTGGCGGCCATGAGGGGAGGGTCTGAGAGGCGTGATCTACCTGGGGGGGAGGTCGGTCCTGCTCATGGGACTCCAGTCTCTTGCAAAAGCCAGAGGTTCCCATGAGTCACCCATCCCCTCATAGCGGCTTCTCGCCCACTGCAGCTGCACATTGTCCATTATAACTCGGACCTGTACCCCAACGCCAGCATCGCCAGTAACGAGTCAGACGGCCTCGCTGTCCTAGCTGTTCTCATCGAGGTAAGAGATGTTAAGAGGGGTTTTACGTGAAGTTTGAAGCTGGGATGACATCAGACTCGGCATTTGGTTCCGTGCAACCGGTGTCTTGCCTCCAGAGCAGGGGGGTGTTCCCCATAGAGTTCCTTCTTTCTTGGCCTGGGAGCAGCACTTCCTGTGGCTGAGCAGCAGAAAGGGGCATGTCCTTCGTGGCATCAGGAAAATGAGCCCTAGTCCCCATCCCTAATGCATAAGGGAGGGAATTGCCCAGTTGGACAGGACATGTGAGTGTGTGTGTGTGTGTGTGTGAGAGTGAGTGTGAGTGAGTGTGTGTGTGTGTGTGTGTGTGAGTGAGTGTGTGTGTGTGTGAGAGTGAGTGTGAGTGAGTGTGTGTGTGAGTGTGTGTGTGTGTGTGTGTGTGTGTGTGTGTGTGTGTGTTTGAGGGGGAGGTAGTGGTGGTGGTGGTGGTGAAGAAGGAATCATTCAGTTCTGTTCCATCAAATGCCTGAACCCCTGACACAACTCCAGGCATCCAAGTTCCATCCTGGAACGAGTTCTTTCCTAGTCCCAGAGAATGGGACCCTCTCCCGATTCCCCTGCAGTATTTTCCCTAATGAGACAGTGTGTGCCTTGTTTCTCAACATGCACGCTGCCTGGCTTGGCGGCATGAGCGCAGGCTCCCTCCCTCGAGTTCTGGTTAGAGAACAAGCCTTCGGGAGCACAGCGGGTCATCGGGAGCACAGGCTACACCCCTTCCCCTGGGGCACTCCAGCCCAGCGCCTTGGGTGGAAACAGCACATCCTGAGCTACAGGAAGGCAGGATCGTTCTACCAACCCCGGGCCAGTCTAGAGAACCATCGTAACTGTCCTCGTAAAGGGTGTTCTTCAGGGAGGCCTGGCAGCAGTGACCGTGGCCCCAGCCAAGCCCTCCCACTGCCATTGTCAGTCCAGCTCGGCCTATAGAAATCTCTCCCAGTTCAACCCGCCCTGTCTCTGTTGCAGACGGGCTCCTTCAGTCCTTCCTACGACAAGATCTTCAGTCACCTTCAGCACGTCAAGTACAGAGGTGAGGCGTCCTGGGTGCTGCTTCGCCCTCTGTGGGGGCGGAGGTAGTGACTCCCGTGTGACCTGAAGAAAAACGAATGCTGAGGGCAGGTGTCTGGGACCAGGCCCATGGGTCCGATGGCCCAGAAAGGGGCTAGTTTCCTCCACGTTTCTAGGCTCAGTCACATGCTCAGCTGCTCCTCTGCTTGAGGAGCGAGGCCGACACATCCCCCAACCTGTCTCTCCAGGCCAAGAAGTGCACATTCCCGGCTTCAGCATTGAAGAGCTGCTGCCCGAGAGGCCGGCCGAGTACTACCGCTACAGAGGGTCCCTGACCACGCCGCCCTGCAACCCCACGGTGCTCTGGACGGTGTTCCGGAACCCCGTGCACATTTCCCAGGAGCAGGTGAGTGTCGGCCCCTCCTCATCAGAGGCCACAGGTATCCCCCATGGCTCCCCAAGGGCTTGCTTTCCTCTCTTAGAGTTTCACTGGCTACGACTCCAACCTCCCAAATGCCACAGGCACCCGGGAAGCGCTGTGTGGGGCTATCAAGTCTAACGAAAACGAATCCATCTCCACCGTTCTATAAATAGAGTTGCCAAGTTGCATTTCCCACGATATCCCTGGGTGGATGGTGTTCACTCCCAGGTGGGAGGGAGTGCGGTTCCTTTGCAGGGGGGCGGGGGTGGGGGTGGGGGTGGGTAGGTGGGAATAAAGGCACGGTCAGGTTGAATCGGTTCAGGAACCGGGGAGCTGGGGCTGCTGCCATGAGGGAGTGAAGGTCTCCGCCCTCAAGTGCGAGAGGGAGGGCCAGAGCCTGGCAGTCATCTCAGCCCCTCTCATCGTACAGGGGATGAAAGTGAGGGTTAGATCTGAGGAGATCTGCGGGATCACCGCTGGCTAGTGACAGAGCCAAGAGTTCCAGGCCACTGCCCGGCCCTCTACACGCAGCCTCAATTCAAGAAGGAAGCGGCCAGGAGCCGGGGCTCACGGCCCAGCCCACCGTCACCCCCGCAGAGTGGCTCCTTTTGTCCTGTGAGCTACCGATCTGAGTAACCTAGATAAAGGCAGCAAGTAGGCAGACAGGAATAAAGATGTGGTGAATCAAGGGGAGAAACGTGTGGGGAAGCAGTCACATCCTACCTGGAAACTGCCTTGCAAACACTCTGTAATCCATGTGGGCAGATGAAAACCCATGGGACTGGCAATCAGATGACCTGAGCAACTCCTGTCTCCTCTTTCCCTTCCTTCTGATGGGAGGAAGCCCCATCAGAATAAGCTCCAGGCCCCTCTGACTTAGAGTCGGCCCCTCCAGCACCCCAGGCTTCCCTCCCTGCACACAGATGGCAAGCACTACCTGGAGGTAACTGCACCAACCTTCCCAAGCCTGGGAGGTGGGCAGACAGCCACCTTACCCAGTGCCTGTCACCCAGAGGCCCGCAGGGGAGGGGCCATTCTCTGGCCTTCCCTCCTCTCTCTACTGAGGCTCTGCCAAAGCCTTGTGTGGGGGGAAGGGCAGTGCCCCCTCCTGAGGTCAGGCCAGGGAGCCCTCACTCTGCCTGAGGGTGTGTGCTCCCCTCCCACAGCTGCTGGCTCTGGAGACAGCTCTGTACTGCACACATGAGAACGACCCATCCCCCAGGGGAATGGTCAACAACTTCCGGCAGGTGCAGAAGTTTGATGAGAGGCTGGTGTACATCTCCTTCCAACAAGGTGAGGACATGCAGGGCGTGGGGGGCGTGTGGTGCCAAGATGTCCTTGCCCCTGCCCCGCCCCAGGCTTTGTCCCAATGCCCTTGGGTGGGTTACGAGCACTTTGGCCGACAAAGGAACCAGGGTTCATGAGGAGCTAGTTGGGGGGGAGGGGGAGGTTCACTGAGATCTCCCTTCGTGCTCCTGACTCCCCTGAGCCTTTGTAGGGAACACGCCAGGGCCTCCTGGCACACAGACCGGAGCCCTCATTCAGCCTGGGAGTGTCCCACAGCTGGGAGAGGGAGAATGCTCCGGGACCTCTCTGCTCTGGAGACCCACCTCTTCTCCTGAGGCACATGGGAGCCTCCTTTTTTGCGATCACATTGCTCACGTCTCCTTCCAGGCCTTCTGAGCCCCAAGGCCCGTCCCCAGCCTTGCTGGGTGGTTGGCCACCAGCACCATCCATGTCCAGGTCTCCTCTGGGAGGAGGCGCATCCGTGGGCACAGCCACTCTCGGTCCAGCAGGCAGGGAAGCGCCTGCATCACTGCCTTTCGACCTCCTCCCCCGGAAGCTGCTTGGGCACAGGCACACAGCGGCTCCTGAAGGAAACCTACAGTTTGCTTTATTCCTCCTGCTATGAAAGCCCCTCTCTCCCTTTCAAACCCAGACCCATAACTCCCCAGAAGGACACTTACCATCTTTACTTGCTCGGCACCTCCATCGACACTGCAGGAGGCGAGGGGTCTGGGACAAGGGGGTCAGGAGGCACTCCGGGGGCCCACGCCCTTCTTCAAACCCCCAGTTCTACTCTCTCGCTGCAGAGGCGTGAGCTTTCCCCCCTTGGGAGCCTCAAGTGGTCAGGGAGGTGCGTGGAAGGACCACGTCATCCTCTTACACATCACTGGTGGCCGAACTGGGCCAGGTGTTCATATTTCAAGACGTTCCCATTAACCCATGTGCCAGAAAATCAGCTCTCCGTGCCTCACCGGGTCCACCTTTTTTGTTCCTTTCTTATTGTGTGAGATTATAAATATCACCCACTAAGCTTAGTTAAACATTTGAAGATTGTATTTCAAAGCCTTAGTCAGAAAGCTTTAGAAGCGTGCCCTTCTGAATCACCCATACCTCTGGTCACAAGCATGTCCTTCTCTGTCAGTTGCTTAATCAAGAACTGCCCACAAATTTATCTTCTGTGTTCTCTCCAGATACCACTAGTTAAGGTGATTTCCCCCTTTTCCCTCCTTTTTCTGCCTGAAAACGGAATCTGTGAACCACAGACCTTCCTGAAAATTGAGAATGTACGTGATGTGACTAAGAGGGCTCCTTAAAAGCCTCAGATGTGCAGAATTCTCCCTCTGGGATCTAACCGGATATAACCTTCTCTTTTCCTGTTCCTCTAAACAGAGTATATAGTGCCAAAGGTTAAACAGAAATTCTTCGTCTCTTAAACAAACCTGAGGACTCTGCCTGCAGAGAAGGGACTTGCCCATGTAGACCGGGTGGACGTGGCTTGTGATTTGAGATAATAATCGGCTCTCTTCTCCGGGCTCGTCTATACACGTCACAGGGGCCAGGGTGACAAATGCTCCCCTGTGGTCAGGAGACGGAGGTTCAAGAACTCGCTTTGTTTCCTCCTGACTGTATGATGTGGGCAAACTATGTCCCTCATTGGCCCTGGATTCCTCGGCCGTAGACTCCCAGGCAGGCCTGGTGAGCCGACCGCTTCCAGGGCTGATGCACTGATCCTGAGTGGACACTAACGGCTTCCCATCCTGCCTTTACGTTGCAGGGACAGTGTTTGAGGGCAGTTACAGAGGATGAGAAGAAGCCACGCAGGAACTTGAGGCTGGCATCCCAAAGTAACCCCCACTTGTAACAATATGCTATGGCGTGGGGAGTAATTAGCCATCTTCTTAGACCGGCTCAGGTCTAAGCTGGCGCTTGTAGAGTGGGCGGTGCCGTCGGGGGTGTAGCGGGGTGCTTCAGTAGACCGCCAGGTGGTGAAGGGAGCAGCCCACAGACCGAGTCCCAGCTTTTAGGGTGTCAAGATCAAGGCCCAAATGCAGCGCTGCCACTGCCCGCACTGCCCGGCTCACCCAGAGCTGCTGCTGGCAAGAGCCCAGGCTGGGCCCAGCTCTCTCCTTGGAGTGGGACTCCACGGCAGTCCAAGGCAAACCTGTTCATTTGGAGGCTGATTATAGAAACGTGGCCAGAATTCTCCCCTCCCTCTCACTTCCAAAGGATGCGGGCAGCAAATGGGGCTGTTACCAAGGAGCAATGAGGAGGCAGCCCCACAAGAGCGAAGCCCCAAACCAGGGCACTGCATTCACGAGGCCCTCTCACACCGGCTGCCTCAGACAGGGTTGCAGGTGTGTGGGGGTTGCAGGTGTGCGGGGGTTGCAGGTGTGTGTGGGTTGCAGGTGTGTGGGGGTTGCAAGTGTGCGGGGGTTGCAGGTGTGTGGGGGTTGCAGGTGTGTGGGGGTTGCAGGTGTGTGGGGGTTGCAGGTGTGTGGGGGTTGCAGGTGTGTGGGGGTTGCAGGTGTGTGGGCGAGCCTGTTGCTCAGTGAGAGCCTGGATCGGTTTGGACTTGATTATTTGCACACACTATCTCCGAGACATGTTTGCAATGAGGTGTGGCTCCCTCAGGGTTTTCTCTGGAAGTTATCGGGAACAGCGGAGTTGGAAAACGTTGCCAGGAGAAAAGTAACGTTAAGGAAATCCTCTGGGAGAGAAAGTGCATGGACTGAGAGGAGGATCTGAGACTGAACCAGATTAGAACGACTGGGATGGAGTCGTTTAACTTGGCCCTGCCCTTTCCTCGGCTGTGCTCAGAAAGGCGGACAGGACCTGGGTCCTGTCCTCAAGGGGGTGTAGTGTAACCCTGACTTAGCCCTGCGGCAGGGCTGTCCAGCCCGTACATTTGGGGCTGGGTGATTCTCGCGGTGGGGCTGACCTGTGCACTGCAGCATTAGCAGCAGCTGGTCTCTGCCCACTAGATGCCTGTAGCCCCCGACCTGTCACAGCCAAAACTGCCCGCAGACGTGGCCAGATGTCTCTGGGGGCAGAGGGGCAGTTGCCCCTGGCTGAGAACTACTGCCCCAGGAGCGTGCAGTGACTTTTCTACCACAGGACTCCAGAGCGTTACGTCACACGCCCTGGTGCTGACTCTATTGAGAAGGTTACCCCTGAAACAATAAGGCTGGGGTTACTCACGTCAAACCACCAAACCCAAGAGGGACTCTGGGCCCCATATTCTTTTAGAACTTGCATATTCTTTTATATAATCGGGTATGTCCAAGGCTAAGAGAAATGGGTGAGAGAGAACTATTCACCCTTAAGATTACAAACCTCTTTCCCAGGGTCCAGACGCCGCCCAGGTAGCAACTTCCCTCAGAATCCCCTCATCATTCCCCTCCCTCCCTTAGTACAAGGTTTTCTCTCGTCGTTGCCTTTGGTCACAGTGCCCACTCTTTACGGGGCGGTGCCAGGTGTGCCAGGCACATCTGCAGCTCCTACGAGGTGCCTCCACTAAGTGACACAAATGGAAAGCTGGACTGAAGGGGGGAAACAAGGCTCATTGTCCTGAAGGCGGGATCCAGGGAGAGGAGCACATCCGGGACCATCCCCGCCTGCCTCACAGGAAGTCAGATGCCCCCATGAGGAAGGGAGGGGCTGCAGGGGTGGAGTCACAGTCCAGGGGCCCAGTTCTTGGTTTCTGCAAATTGACTCTTCCTGGCCTCAGACACCGACGCTGGGTCCAGATGGTGATGGGCGACAAAGCTAGAGCCCATCCAACCTGAGCACTCATGTTGTCTAGCCCTGTTTTCAATACTGAGGGACAAGAGGAAGCCAAAAAGTTTCTATAATCCTGTCTTTAGTGGGCCTGCGCTGAGCAACTGCATGCCCCGCAGTGGGACCCGAGCCGGCTGAGGTGCAGGTAGACAAGAGCGCTGCACAGTGGTGGTGGGGTGGGGTGGGGTGGGGCGCTCACCCACAGCAAATGTGTGGAGTAGCACAGTCAGATTCCGCTTGACCCTAAGGAAACCGGGTAGTTTTAGAAAACCTTTAAAAAAGAGGTAGAACAAAAGCTTGCCAAGCTAAGATGGCTAATTATCCAATTTTTCGAGACCAGAATGTATGCTGTGTGGTTCTTCTTGACCTTGTGTTTCTCCAAGTTCCTATTTATAAATAAACTCTATGAGATGGGAAAGGATCCGTTCTTCCAAAGTATCCCACTGAGAGGCCAGAGGGGCGCCTGCCTTCCAGCTGCCCCTGGAGACGGGGGCTGACGGGTCAGGAGCAAAATCATCAACGTGCTGAGCAGTGAGTCCCAGTCCCTTCATCTAAGGCAGCCGCCACACCCCGTGCGTTCTGCGCACAGCCCAGGCCCAGCTCTGAGGGGAACGCCCAGGGAGCAGCTTTCCTGGGAGAGCCCGCCGTGGGCGTCACCTTGCCCCTAACAACAAGCCCCTGGCCCGGAGCAGACCGTGCTCAGAAACGACGTGGGCAAAGGGGTCAGGCCGGGAGCTGGCGCTGCCTTGGCGAGGTGGCCCGGTTCCCCTGTCCAGCACCGTCTGCCCGGCACCCATCCACACGGTGCCAGCCCCCTTCTAACATGGCAGCTGTCTCCGTGTGTGCACCCCATTTCCGTCGCCCACACGATTCCCTTTGGGAGGCCCCTCGCCTCTTCCACCTGGAAAATTCTTTCAAAGCCCAATTCCAATCATATCCTCCCAGAAGTCTCCCTGATCCCCCGGATGGCGACTCATAGTCTCCCTCAGAGAAGCTGGGGTCACGCGCCGTCTCTGACTCTGAGTGCGCCGCAGGGCGATTTGTTACCACACGGAAACAGGAAAGTATCTAACTTGTCCACATACTTCAGGCTCCGTACAGACAGGGACCATTGGTGTCTTTCTCGCTTTCTGTGCCTGGCACTGTGCCTGGTGCTCAGGATGAGTTTGAAAGAATGTAACCAATCCGTCTCCCTTCCCCTCCCCTCGCCAGTGTCTTCTCTGCAGAATGATTTGAACATAAGCCTGGCGGACTGTTACATTTTAGTTTTATCTTTATTTTGCTTTGTTATCAATTTGCCAACAGCATTAAAATCCATTCATTTGTTTAAGAAAAACTAGAGATGGGCACTTAGCTGCCAAGCTTTGAAGGCCTGGGAGGGAGTTGCCTAGAGATGCTACCAGGCTTCCAGTTGCCCTGGCCTGATGAGGATACAGGACCCAGTCTCACCACCCATCATTCCTTCAGCAGGGAGGTTACCAAGCACCCCGGGCTGGCCCTGTAACCCGCGCCTACTGGCCCGCACCTAGGCCCTAGAGCGGGGCGGCTCCCTCTCCTGGGCATGCATTCCTGCAACCTGGAAGGGTAGGGCCCTTAGTCCCTATCATGGTCTTAGAAAACCAGTTCTCTCAGGTAATCCCGTAGTATCTTCTTGGCCGGTTTATTTGTAGAAATTGCTTCTTTACTGGATTATTTCTTTGTAGTGTTAATAAGGAAAAGTCCCCGGTTAGGTCCTCCAAAGACGGTGATGTTCTGCGATGACTGAGGGCTTCTTTCTTTTTTCTTTTTTTTTTTAATATATTTTATTGATTTTTCACAGATAGGAAGGGAGAGAGATAGAGAGTCAGAAACATCGATGAGAGAGAAACATCGATCAGCTGCCTCCTGCACATCTCCCACTGGGGATGTGCCCGCAACCCAGGTACATGCCCTTGACTGGAATCGAACCTGGGACCCCTCAGTCCGCAGGCCGACGCTCTATCCACTGAGCCAAACCGGTTTTGGCAGAGGGCTTCTTTCTTGCTCTTCTTACCAAAGCATCATCCAGATGAGGGCTAGCATGTCGCTGACCTGAGTCTATGACAGTCAGAGTTTTGCCATTCGGGATGGGATTACCCCCACTCTCCCTGCCTCTTTCCATTTTCACTAGGTAACATGGCCCCTACCCAAACCGTCCATACTTTAAAGAAACACTTTGAAAAGGACTGTATCCCTTTTTACTCAAAATCCCATTTGAGTGAACAGAATTGCAAATAGCCTGGGAAAGGCTGGGCTTGTTCCAGGAACCGCGAGCTGTGTCAGTGAGGCGCTTGTTCCTCGGCTGGACTTTTCTGTTTGCACTTGAGGCCTCAGAAGACCTCAAAAGCAGTTAAGCCGCATCCCTCGGTCCAGCGAGATGCCAGTGGAAGACGCAGCTCCTGAGCCAGCCAGACCAGGTAGCAGTGCCCCCGTGGCCGGCAGCCTGCCCATCTCTCTAAGCTGTACCTTCCTGGGCGAGGCATGTGACAGTCCCGTTCTGTGTCTGTGTGGTTTCCTTCTGCGTGTCGCATTGCCCTGTCTCTGCTCGCCCTGACATGCGCCGGAGCACTTGATGGAGCGCGGACGGCTCCCCCACGTCTGCCCGGCGAGCGCTCCCCCCCCCCCCCCCCCCCCCCCCCCCCCCCCCCCGTTACACAGCTCAGGAGCTCCTCTGTGTTCTCATCCAGGGGCTCTCGTGTCCGTCTCTGTCCACCAGCCCGCCTCCGTCTCTCCTGTCTGCCCCACCGGTCTTCAATGGGAACTGCCTGTCTTGTTCACCGTCAGAAACAAACCATGTCTGTGTTTCATCTGCAGATGAATTTCTCTCCGGCATCATCTTTGACGCCTGTTCTCTGCAGCATCCCAGAGGCTGCTGTGATGCAGGCGTTGGTTTCTCTCTCTGGGCCTGGTTCTCCGGTCGCCCCAACAGCTCTCCCTGCACCCCAGAGTCTCCCTGGCTTCCCCTCTCCCTTTAGTTCGTAGATGCTTTGGTGTCTGCCTCCCATGGGACCCCGGCCCCATGGCTTCACCCTGCTCTGCAGAGAAGCCCTGCTTCTGTGATGGTGGGTGGGGCAGGGGGCAGGCATAGCATCCCAACACCTTCCTGCCCTGGGCTTCTGCAGGGCGCAAGTCTGAGGAGGTGGCGCCTTGCCCCCATCCCTCTTGCGGAGTGGCTGGCGCTCTTTGCTTGCTCAGTCAAGCTGCGTTGTTGAAGCTGCATAGAAGTCGTGGCTGAGAGCTTCTGTCCCGGTCTTGGGGCGCCCCTCGTCTTGGTGCTGGCTCTCTTCTCGCTGTTTCCACGGAGGCGCAACCTGGGCCCTGACAAGTAGTCGCCCTGGAGCAAGGAGCCCGGCCAAGCCCTGGAGAAAATCGGGCGTTGTGCACAGGGCCTAGTGCAGCACAGGCACCGCTCAGGGAACCGGGAAAGCGGACTCTCCCTCCAGACAAGCCACCCAGCGGGGCTCTTGAGAGGAGCCCATTCCCGGAGGCCCGGCCCCCACAGGCTGCCCCGCTCCCCAAGGCCATGGCGCGGGGCAGCTCCCCCAGCCCCGGAGCCCTGCTGGCTGTTGGGGCCGGTGGCTCCCAGGACGTGTGAGGTGACTGTGAAGGTGACGACGGTAGAAACTGTCCGGTTTGGACGGCTTAGCCAAGTGGTTGGGCTTCCTGGTTATAGTCTCATGTGGTGAGAACTAGTTTGGTACCACAGGCATCTGGAGTTTTAGGAACAAAGAACAAAGGTGTATTTCATGGAAAGGCCTAGAAAGACAACCATGACTAGTTGGGGGTTTTCTGGGTGGTGGTTGTTTTTAAGATCCTAGAGGCCTTGGTCGCCTCCAGGTACCTTAAAAGGAAAAACACACCCAATACCAAATTCCCGAGAGCAGAGGCCGCAGCCGAGCGGGAACAAGCATGAGTTGCACAAACACAACACACTCCCAGGGGAAAGCCGTGTGTGAGTGCCTCCCAGGCCACACACGGGCCTTGTGTTCAGGCAGGGGAGCCACTTGGGGGGCCATGGGCTACCGGTGGTGGCTGATAAGAGCCCAGAGAGCAGGTCACCCTGTGCTTGAGGACAGCTCCTCGCCACACCGGCCATTCATCCTTACAACTCCTGGGACCACCTGGGAAGTCAGACCAGAGACTCCAGGGCCGGCCTTGGCCCAGGAGGCTGCAGACTCACTATGAGATTGCAGAATAGCAGGAAAGGACAGTGGCTGGCGGCCCCGAGGGAATCAGCCCGGCGCTGGTCACATGGCAGAAAGCGTGAGCAGAACCTCACCGGCTGTCTCGGGTCTGGTTCCCTAGGGTGTCAAGTGATCCCAGGGTAAGGGTCTGGCCCTCTGCTGGCCCTTCACACCTGGCCAGGGCTCGCCCAGGGTCTCAGTGCCTTAGTGTCAGGCTGGGTAGCCACCTCCTACACAACTCCTGCCTCCACCGTGAACTGGAACAAACATCCACACACACAGGCCGCAAGTTCCTCCTGAATCAGAGAAGCCACCAGACCAGAGGGGTGTGTAAGCAGTGGCTGGGTTTGGATGGAGGCCCTGCTGGGAGGAGGATGAGTGGTTCTAAGAACTGGATGGAGCAGGCTGGGGCACCCCGAGGCTTCAGGACTGGGCTCCCTGTCCTACGGGAGCAGATGGAGTCACCATGCCCCTCCCCCGGGGAGGTCCCCCATAGGCTGACTACGGGATTTCTCCTTAGACACTGGGCACTGTTTCAGCCCCACTGAGGACGCCCAACTCGCCCCATTTATCTGCAACAATAACTGCTGAGAGAAGCCACACTCCCCTCGTCCCACCTGGCACAGAAGGGAGGCTGGTATGGAGGAGTTTCTCGTTTATCCAGCGGGGCCAGAGGAATAATAGAACCAGACCAGGACAACAAGACTGGCTGGGGACGGAGCAGAAGTGTGGGGACAGGTTCCAGCTACGCTCTGCCAGCCCCGCCAGCCTGACATGGCTGGCTCCTTGCTGAGGAAGAGGGGAGGGTACCAGAGAGGCAGGTGACAGCCTGCCAAGTAGACGCTGACGCTTAGCCTTCCTCACCTGCCACCTGGGCCATTTTGTATGAAAAGCTGAAGTCCGGCCCAAGCAGAGAAACTGCTGTGATCAAAGAACATCAGAAGGAGGGGCCACTGTGTGAATCCCCTCGGTGGGCAATTCCCTCCACCCCGTCTGCCTAATACCTCCAACCCAACGAAAGGTAGAGCTTCAAAACACTGGTCATGCCCGCCACGGCTTGACTCGGTTAACTTCCCACCTTTTCCTTCCCTTTCGAAGAGCGAGACCTCACCTACGCAGGACTGAGCCTGGGTATGTGGCTGCCGCCGTGCATGCTGCCGCGGGTGATCGCTGTGACTCTCAGTGTGATCTGGGCCTGTGGCACTTCCTGACCCTCCTCTGTGCTTCTCTGTGCTGCTGCTCTGGCTCCGGCCCTTCACACTGTGGGTCTGATCCTCAAGTCTCTTTCTGATTCAAAGATGATCCGCCAATCAAATGCTCCTCTAATGAAAGACCTAATCACTCTGTACAGCATGTGTGCATCCAAAGAGCCTGTCTCCAATCTTTGTTGGCCATGGTGGAAAGCCATTGCCTGAGAACATGCCTGGGCCCACTGTGGAGGTCGGGGACTGGCGAGGTGACCTTGGGGATGGGCCCCTGGTTTAGGACTGTGCAATGGAACTGGCGGGGGGGGGGGGGGGCGGGCAACCCTGATACAGAGGCATCCCAGTGGGCCTTATACCCAACAAGCAAAGGTAGAGCAAGTTCTTATTCTGTAGCCCAGGGTTTCTCAAAGGGTGGTACATGGACCACGTACACCAGCATCAGCTGAGGAGCTTTAATACAAATGCAGATTCCTGGGCTCCACCCAGATGGAATCAGAGTCTCTGAGGGCTGGACTCAAAACAGTCTACATTTTAAACAAGCTCTTCAGACGATCCTGGTGCAAATTTGAGAACCCCTGCTGGAGAAGGCCCACAGTTTGCACGTGGCCCTCTCTAAGTACTCCAGCCAGTCCTGCTAAGGCCAGAACCTGGGAACAGAGATGGGGAAATTGCACCTTCCGGTGGATGATTATGTACCTGTCATTTGATGTCACATCCATGTGCTGTGGGGAGAGAGGAAGGGGAAGGGAGGAATGTAACGTGTGTTTGCTGCCTCTTCCCCAGGAATCATCCTTTCGCTGGTCCTGGCTTGCATTCTTGGCTTCTGCATCGTCCTGGCAGTATTCATCTGGCTTTTCAGAAGGAAGAAGAGGTGAGCTGGTTTTGCTTTGAAATAGGAGTGGGTGGCGTATGTGTCCCTGAGGATGACTCTGTCTGGGAAGGCAGCCTGCACAGTGAAGAGCCCCTGCCCCGGTACCAACACCCCTGGCTCAGGCCTCCTTTGCATGAGATGCTGGTCATACAAGGGTCGTTGTGCTGGAGGTTCTGCCAGCCTTGCTGCTGTGGCTAAAACCTTGGACAAAGCTATTGGTGGTGGTGGTGGGGGGTGGGGGGAAGCGTCCCATTTGCCTAAATGTAAGCAGCAAGGCTGTCTTCCAAGATCTTTACATCTGGTGTGTCCTCTTTTCTTATATGTATATTTTTTATTGAACTTATTGGGGTTATATTGGTTAATAGGTTTCAAGTGTACAATTCTGTAATACATCATCTGAATATTGTGTGTTCACCCCACAGGGTCTAGTTTCCTTCCATCACCATTTATCCTCCCTTTACCCTCTTTTACACTCCCCCCACACACACACACACACACACCACCACCACCACCACCAACTTCCCCCTGGTACTGTTGTCTGTGTCTACAAGTTTGTTTGTTTTTCTTAATCCCTTCACTTTTTCACCCAGCCCCTAAACCTCCTGACAGCTGTCAGTCCGTTCTCTGTATCTATGAGTACGATTCTATTTTGTTTATTTTGTTCGTTAGATTCCACATGGAAGTGAAATCATATGGTATTTGTCTTTTATGAATCCAAAAAGAAAAGTGAAGGAAAACTTTATTTTTCACTCACTTTAGCTATAGTGCCCTTTGCTCCTATTTCATTGTTATGTTTATTGTTTTCCCCTAAAACCCAACTGATTTTTCCTGGCATGAAAAAAAAGGTTGCCAGGAACCCTGCTATGAAGTCGAAGGTTTGAAGCAAGGGTGGTAACGAGTGCTGGTTCCCACACGCAGGCCTAGTATTGTCAGGTGTTAAAAAAGAACAGTTGGACAACGAACAGGTCCCATTTTGGTTAATGCTTTAGTTGCTGCCATTCCCTCCGAAAACCAACAGGAAAGGTCCCGAGACAGGAATCTGGCCCCTAAAACTTGCCTCGTTTCATAGCTGAGTCAGGCTGCGCTCGGCCTCTCTCCCCTCGTTGACTAATGAGCTGTGCATGTCCTTCTCTTTCCAGCAGCAAGAAAGGTGGCAGCAATAAAGGCGTCATTTACAAACCGGCCCTCAGGAAGGAGGCGGAGGCCCACGCCTGAGGTCCTGGCGCTGCAGGCGCCGAGGGAGGACTTCGCTTTGGATGCTTTTAGGCAAAAAAGTGAATGATGGCTTTCATCACGGCGGCTCCCTGGGCACTTGAACTACCCGAAGGTTCTATGCAGCTCACCCCACAAACACCTCAGACCCGTGGGGTGCCCCCCACCCTGATGCTCGGCCTCTCCCAGGGCGATCGTGGATGGGAGAGCTCGCCCAGGAGCAGGAACTCGGAGCTGTGTCCTTCATCTGTGAGACTGGAAGAGGTCTGGACTCTGGGGACACACCCCACGCCGCCTGTGGGGCTGCGATAACTGAACGTCACTCTTCTCCAGGGCTTCACTCAGGTGTGGTTTCGAAAGTCCTGGAAGGTCAGCTCCTTGTCCAAGATTTCACACCAGCGTGTGCGCATGTGCGCCCTCTACTTCGTTGTGCTTTGGAGACTCATGTCTTGCCTCAGGGAAGCCGGTGTTGTCTTCCTCTGATCCTCCTGCTGTGACAGGACTTTTAGTCTGACCTTGCCACCTGGGCAGTGGTGTGTGGGGGGGGGGGGGGGGGGGGAGCACAGGCACAGGGTCAAGGTGCCTGAGACAAAAGGAAGGGGATATTCTTTGAAAGATGGAAGAGGCATCTTCCCAGTCCTGTCCTTGGGGTCAGACACGCTGACTAGACTGCAGAGAGCGTGGGAGACACAGTCTGAGGAACCTTGGAAGCTGTGAGTGTGAGAAGGTCAGACTAGGAAGCCCGAGCCCGCCCGCCCACCCGCCCGCCCGCAGGGCAGTGAGGGTTTATGCTCCGTAGCGTTTATCAGTAATCGGCCCAGCCCTGAAAATGTGCTGTTGCTTTCTCTCTCCTGGAGCGGACGTGCGCTCTGAGAGCCTAGGAAACAGGCAGAAGCAAAGTGGTTGATGAGCTTTGTCCCTTTGGCCTAAATTTCATTTCTGCCTCCTTCGTGGGATTGGGACTCGGCTACTTCCCTGACCCTCAGGATCGAGCCACAGCTTAGTTAAAAGATATTTCAAGGTATGACAGCAGGGAGTTATCTGTGCTGGGCTGGCAGCATGGGATGCAGGGACCAAACCAAAGGAATGTTCCAAAGATCCCTCATGGTCTCCCCCCCAAGTCCCAAAGGCAGTTCCTGAGGAGACAACTCCTTCACTGTCCCCTCCAATGCCAGAGCTCAGGAGCCCAGGGAGTCCCAGGCCCGAGGAGGGGCCCCCACCGCAGCCTCTCAGGTCAGCACCTCCCAGTTCACAGAACCCGCTGGTCCCCAGCCTCATCTGACAGCATGGAATGTCCTCCTGAAGCACGGGTCCCTTTCTGTCCTCCTCCCCTCCTGCTCTCCCTCTGACTCTCACACGTCTTCGCCACTCTCTGCTCTCACGACTTCCCTAGTGACGCCAGGGCTGGGGCCTGGGGCTCGTGTGCCTGGCGGAGTTACAAATGAGCCCGCGGCGCCTGGGACACGTGGGTGCTCGCGAGGCCTCTGGCAGGGCTGGGGCCTGGGGGGGCCTCCCATGCTGCCGTCAGCGCACCTGATGCTGGTCAGATGGCAGCAGGGACAGCCCAGTGACCAGCGAGGGGAACAAGGCAAAGCTTTCTTGGCCTCGGCCCAACGGGGCCCATCAGACACCAACAGCAGCCACTCCAGAGCCAAAAGCTCTCTACGCCTTCGGTAGATGAATTTTGTACGAGAACAGAGAGATCACTGTACCTGGCAATGGCTTCTTTCATCAGAAGAGAGATTTACTGGGTGGTGAGAGCAGTGGCGTTTCTCTTGCCCCCTTCCCCCAGCACAGCCCAGGCTCTGGCTTCCTGGGCCTCTCGGCTGAGAAAAAACAAAGCCGGGGAAGCAAGCAGAGGCTCCCAGAACCAACAGGCGACCTCCCTCCTAATCCTTATGGGACTGGGAAGCCTTTCCTCAGGCTCTCACTGACCCACTGACACCAGTCGCCACTGAGGGAAACCTGGGTGGGGGGAGGGCGCGCGGGAAGGCCTGGCTTCGTCGCCTCTCACTAGTGGGGGTCAGGAGTCTCTCCGTTTTGTTTCTTTAGTACCCTCTGATCAAACAGTAAAAACCTGCACCTGTTTTCTTAATAGACATTCTAAGATTTTGCTGCATTGACTATTAATGGCATTTCAAGTTCAGACCTTAAATTCTTCTCCCCTTCACTAAGCTCTCTGAGCGCCTCCTGGCTGACCCTTGGGGAGCACCGGGGTCTGCAGCACCCCTCTGTCCCTGTGCCTGGGACGGAGCGTCGGCCACTGTGATGAAGGTCTGTTTAGCACTTATGTATTTATTGTAAGAATGATTGTAATGAAGACACTGTAAATATGAGAAATTATAAATAAAGTTTTTCACAGGAGACTGAGTTTCTGGAGGTGAGGGTAAAGCACTACTATCAGCAAGGCACTCGGCAGTTCCCAGGGTCGCGTGACAAGTGACCCATCAGAATGAACAGCAATGCCGTTTGCCTCCAGGTCTCAGCACCTGGCTCCGAAGGCACACACACTGAAGTCCTCCATCCCTCTATTGCAGGTGGAGGCCTGCGGTGCCTGCAGCCCAGGGTCCCAGCCGCTTACCCGGAGCCAGGAAGTCTAGAGCAGTGGTCAGCAAACTCAGTCAACAGAGCCAAATATCAACAGTACAACGATTGAAATTTCTTTTGAGAGCCAAATTTTTTAAACTTAAACTATATAGATAGGTACATTGTTATTAACTTAATTAGGGTACTCCTAAGGCTTAGGAAGAGCCACACTCAAGGGGCCAAAGAGCCGCATGTGGCTCGAGAGCCGCAGTTTGCCAACCACTGGTCTAGAGCGATCAGGGAAAGAGCTTGAAAACTAAGTCAGAGATAAACAGATGCTTGGAAAAGAGGGAGCTATTCTTAACCAAAGGGCCGTGAACACAGGAAACGGGTCTTCTGTCCCTTTACCAGATATTATACCTCGTAGGTGGTAGCCTCTCTTGGTTGCCTGAATGTGACCTTACTTTGGATTCTTTTTACAAAACACACTATCGCCCTCCGTGCCATCTTTTGTCCAAGTCCAGATTTCAGAGTCTGGTTTGCTAAAGAAGCCAGGCCATCACTGTGTACCTGACTTACTTAGAAAAGCTCCCGGTTCTCACTTCAGTCGCCCCAGGGCAGAGATGGGTATAACACAAGTCACCCCCACCTGCCCCCCAGCCCTCGCCCCCTCTCCCTGCTCTCCCTTCCCTCGCAGTGAGGACCGGCAAGTGTGGTGACAAGAGCCACAGGCCGGCCGAGGAGACTCCAGTCCTCTTTCAGTGCGGCCATTGCCTCCTCATCGAAATCCAGCTAAATGGGCAATCTAAGCACACAGCCCAGCAGGATTCCAGTAAAATATAATGCAAGATGTGAAATTTTAAAGTTCTAGTAGCCACACCAAAAAAGGTAAAAGAAACCAGTGACATTAATTTTACTATATTTTATGTAACCCAGTAGATCCAAAATACTATCATTTCAACATGTGATCAATATTTTGATATGAAAGAATTTCATTCGTGGTTTTTTTCCTCACAGCATGTCTGAAATCTGGTGTGTATTTTACCCTTCTAGCACATCTCAATTCAGATGCTACGTTTTCATTGAAAACATTTTATCTATATTTAGACTTCATAAAATTTACAGTTGAAAAAGCAGGTTCACATACTTGCTCCAAACACACCCAGAAGTTTTCCAAATAACTGAATTATCAGCTTTTAAATTTAAACTTATGAAAATAAAATAAACGGAGTCTCTCTCATTTCACTAACCACACTCCAGTGCTCCGTCCGCCCATGTGGCCAGGGCAGCACAGCCACCGTGCGGATGTGGAACACTGGCCTCTTCCTTTGAGAGGGTTAGACCTGGAGGACTTGCACACAAAAATAAACACTGGCATGAGGGGCAGGGGGTGGGAGACAGAGGCTAGGAGGACCCAGGGAGGCAGATATGGAGGGCAAGGGCGGAAGGAAAGAGGGCAGGTGGAAAATCAGGCCAAGGCGAACAGGCCAGCTGACCTTAGACCAGCTAGCTGCAGGCCCCCTCCACCTCTTTCCCTGGCTCAGGAAGGAGCGCTCCCCAGACCTCCCTGCCCTGGCCATGCCTCTGGGCCATGGCCTGGGGTCCAGGTGCTCAGCAGTGACTCCAGCCTGGGGCATCCCAGTGCCTTGTGGGGAAGCTCTGGCTGTGGACACAAGGGCGCCCGGTTAATTGCCAGGGACCTGATGCTGCGGGACCCTGACCCAGGGCTCACTGCAACCTGCCCAACCCCCATCTCCTCAGTCCGACATTCCTGCACCTGACAAGGCAATCTCCACTCCAGCCCCCAGGGGACCAGCACCTCTTGAATTGTCAGTGGTGCCTCTGTTAGAACAAGTCCCCTTCTTCCTTCGAGGTGGGGGGGGAGAAGTCTTGAGATCCACTTAGGAGAGGAAACCAGACCTCTGGGGCTGCCTGCAGGGAAACGGGTGTCACCTGTGCCGTGGGCACTGTTCTGGCATCACCATCCATGTCCACACTGGAAACGGCCTGGCAGGCATGCATGGCCCAGGGTGGGGGGGAAGGTGAGGAGGGTCCCATGCTTCACCATGCCCTTTCATTATTGAATGACTGGGCAGAGAGAAGGGACCAAGTGCTTTGTGGTATGGAATGATTCACCATAACAACTTATTGCAACCAGGTCAGCATATCATTATGACTGCAGGTCACCCAGGGCTTCAGTATTGCCTCTCACTTGTATACCTTTGACTGTTTCAATGCACCTTCACTCCAACAACCCAGGGAAGAGGGAGCAAGGCCCTCATCTTACAGGTGGGAAACGAACCCAGGGCTCTGGCTCTGGGCTAAGCCAAGGCCTCACAGCTCCTGCAGTGCTAGGGTCTGCACAGCTTCCACAGCTCCGGTGACATGGAAACACCTTGTAATAGAATTTACTGTGCTGATCTCCATCATGCCGTAACCTCATAAAACCCCACAGGCTAAAGGCACTAAAGCGTCTCTGCCAATGATTTCTGGAAAGTCAACAGCCACCCCCTGCCTCCAATCTGACTGGTAACATTAAACCCTGGCCGCTGTTCAGGAAAGTCTGACCAAGGAGTGACAACTGCAAGTGAGCAAAGGAGTCAGCCCAGCACCTGGGAGGGTACCCTCACCTCTTCATGCAGCAGCGCAGGTTCCCAAGGCCACGTTCATTGAACCCTCCCTTTTCCTAAGGCTGAACTGGAGAGAAGGAACACACATCCACAGTATAATTCCATTTGTATAAAATCCCAAACGATGCAAACTATCATGACAGAAACAGATCAGTGGTTGACTGGGGATGAGGTGGGGAGGACGGGGGGAATGAAGGGATTGCGAGGGGGCCGGGGAAATGGTTGAGGTGAAGGTGTGTTCATTATCTTGATGGTGGTGATGGTTTCTCCACATATGTCAAACCTGTTCAAATTTTACACTTTAAATATGTGTCATCTATCTTATATCAATGATAACTCAATAAACCTGCCAAAGAAAAAGGAAAAATACTCCCCCACCCTCAGGCAGATGACACCCTTCCGCCTCCCCCACCCTCAGCCAGATGACACCCGCCCGCCTCCCCCACCCTCAGCCAGATGACACCCTGCCGGTCTCCCCCAACCTCAGCCAGATGACACCCTGCCGGTCTCCCCCAACCTCAGCCAGATGACACCCGCCCGTTCTGGCAGGTCCATTCAGAGCTTTTCCTCCTGGTCCATCTAGAAACTTGGTGGGAGCCCAGGCTGCGTGATCTCTATTCACCTGGCTGGATGTGACCTCTCGATACTCTAAGTCAAAGTCATTATTTCTGCCTGAGTTCACTCATTTCAAATATTAACTTTTAATTACCTGCAAGGAAGACAACAAACACAGGGCCCCTGGGTTCAAGGGCGGACTGAGACCTCTCCAGCAACTCCGTGTCAGTGATGACAGAGTCAGCCGGCTCCTCTGGAAGGAGCAGACTCTTCTGGAGAGGCAGGCGACATAACCAGTTAGTGCCTCCTGAAACCAGTTTCCCACGCTACCTAGACATCCAACAACAGCTCTCAGGTATCTCAGTTCCCCTCCCTCCTAACTACCCAACACATAACTATCTGAAAATCTTTCCTGAATATGGTACATGCTTTCTGCGGAGAGCATGCATGATCAGGAACTTACCGTTCCCTCCTAGTCGCTGCGGGAAATGTGGATTGATCTCCTGTGATACTGTTATACACCAAGAAGTAGCTATTTGGTCCCCAGTTCCTGGCACAGAGTTGCTAAATATCCTCATGATAAGCCCCGAAGCCATACCTCAGTTTACGCTAAGGAGGTGGTGCTTGGATGGGAGGGTGCTGCTTGTCAGAGGGACCAAGCATATGACTAGTGAGCCCCACTCCCGACCCCAGGGAGTTCAGTCACCAATGGCCGGTGATTTAATCCATCATGCCTTCATAATGCAACCTCCATATAAGCCTCACAACCACAGGTCAGAGAGCTTCCAATCCAGGCAGGTGCTGGGAGGGTGGTGCACCCAGGAGGGCACAGACTCTGAATTCCTTCTCCATGCCTCGATCTATATTCCCCTTTATCTGGCTATTCATCTGTGTTCCTTATGAATTATAAGTAAATGTGAGCTATTCTAAGTGTTGTGAGCTGTTCTAACTAATGATCAGACTTGGGGAGGGATCATGGGAATCCACAATTTAGAGCAGGTTAGTCAGATTAAGGGATTAAGCAGAAACAACAACAATGAAAAAAAAAACACTCGTAGACACAGACATCAGGATGGTGACTACCAGAAGGAAAAGGAGTTGGGGCAGGGAGAAGAGGGTAAAGGGGAGATAAATGGTGACGGAAGGAGACTTGACTTGGGGTGGTGAACACACAATACAATATACCGACGGTGTATTACAGAACCTGAGACCTATATAATTTTATTAACCAATGCCACTACAATAAGTTCAATAAAAATAAAATAATAAAACTATGTGCATATGTGGAAACTTTAGAAAGAAAAGAAATACAGGTGACAACCTGGGACTTGGGATTGGTGTCTGAAGTGGCGAGAGTCTTGTGGAATTGAGCCCTTGCTTTTGTGGCGTCTGCACTAACCTCGGGCAGTCAGTACCAGAATTGAGTGAAATTGTAAAACATCCCAGTGGGTGTCCATCAGGAACTGGAGAATTGCTTGGTGTCGAAAACCCCGCACATTTGGTGTCAGAAGGGTTATGAATAAAGGAAAAGGCATTTCCTTTCATCTCGCATCTATCATTCAAAGTAGTTTCCAACAGACTTTCTCATACCTTCTTATTCAAAAGCAAAGATTTAATGAACACTACTGTTTGCTGAGCACAGACTGCATGATGGGGATGCAGCCATGATTTAGATAGAGTCCCCATATTCAATGACAACTGGTATCACAATCTCACTTGGGGAGACAGACAGAAACCACAAATCAAAAAGAAGAGTAGAAGAATCCAACTGATAGGAGAACCAAGATGGCGGCATAGGTTAACGCCGGAGATTGCTGCCTTGAACAACCAAATCAAAACACACCTAAAAGACGGAACGGACATCATCCAGAACCACAGGAAGGCTGGCTGAGTGGACATTCTACAACTAGGAGGAAAGAGAATATCATACCCAGACTCAGAGGAGGCGCAGTGCTGAAGTGAAATACTCAGGTACCGAGTGTGCATGGAGCGGACTGGCGGCGGAGGGCACGGTTGGTGCTTTCAATCGGGAGGGAGTCTCAGATTCTGAGCTCCAGATCCGGGCGAGTCTCTAGGGACCCAGACTCAAACGGGAGAAGCGGGAATGTCTGGCTTCAGTCGGAACTCGAAGGCAGCTTTCTCTCTGAGGTTTGCAGCAGTTGCTGGGACTCTGGAGGCAGAGCCCCTAGGGACGGAACTGAGAGCCGCCATAACTGCTCTCTCCGGCCCACCTGTTGATCCCCAGGCTGAGCAACCCACCCGCCCCGCCCAAGCCCTGCACAGAGCCATTTGCCAGATAGCCTCAGGCAAAGGCTAGATTAGCACCTCCCTAGAGGACAAGTTTTCCCACTGCAGACACAGCTGATTCTCACAGCCAGCTGGCCTGGAGGTCAAATCCCCCTAGTATTAACTACAACAATCAAGGCTTAACTACAGGAGGACTGCACACAAAGACCACTAGGGGGTGCACCAAGAAAGCATAAAAAATGCGGAGACAAAGAAATAGGACAAAACTGTCAATGGAGGATATTCAGTTCAGAACCACACTTTTAAGGTCTCTCAAGAACTGTCTAGAAGCTGCCAATAAACTTAATGAGATCCTCAACAAATCTAATGAGACCCTCGATGTTATGATAAAGAACCAACTAGAAATTAAACATACACGGACTGAAATAACGAATATTATACAGACTCCCAACAGCAGACCAGAGGACCGCAAGAATCAAGGCAAAGATTTGAAATGCGAAGAAGCTAAAAACACCCAACCGGAAAAGCAAAATGAAAAAAGAATCCGAAAATACGAAGATAGTGTAAGGAGCCTCTGGGACAGCTTCAAGCGTACCAACATCAGAATTATAGGGGTGCCAGAAGATGAGAGAGAGCAAGATATTGAAAACCTATTTGAAGAAATAATGACAGAAAACTTCCCCCACCTGGTGAAAGAAATAGACTTACAGGTCCAGGAAGCGCAGAGAACCCCAAACAAAAGGAATCCAAAGAGGACCACACCAAGACACATCATCATTAAAATGCCAAGAGCAAAAGACAAAGAGAGACTCTTAAGAGCAGCAAGAGAAAAAAACTCAGTTACCTACAAGGGAGTACCCATACGACTGTCAGCTGATTTCTCAACAGAAACTTTGCAGGCCAGAAGGGAATAGCAAGAAATATTCAAAGTGATGAATACCAAGAACCTACAACCAAGATTACTTTATCCAGCAAAGCTATCATTCAGAACTGAAGGTCAGATAAAGAGCTTCACAGATAAGGAAAAGCTAAAGGAGTTCATCACCACCAAACCAGTATTATATGAAATGCTGAAAGGTATCCTTTAAGAAGAGGAAGAAGAAGAAAAAGGTAAAGATACAAATTATGAACAACAAACATGCATCTATCAACAAGTGAATCAAAGAATCAAGTAAATAAATAATCTGGTGATCATAATAGAATCAGGGACATAGAAAGGGAATGGACTGACTATTCTTGGGGGGGAAAGGGGTGTGGGAGATGCGGGAAGAGACTGGACAAAAATCATGCACCTATGGATGAGGACAGTGGGTGGGGAGTGAGGGCGGATGGTGGGGCGGGAACTGGGAGGAGGGGAGTTATGGGGGGAAAAAAGAGGAACAAATGTAATAATCTGAACAATAAAGATTTAATTAAGAAAAAAAAAAGAAGAAGAGTAGTATGAAGAGGATACTAGGTGCCCATCAACAGAAGAATGGCTAAGCAAACTGTATATCCATAAAACGGAATACTATTCAGCAAAAAGTTGCAAATTATTGATACACACAAAAACATGAATCAATCTCAGAAAATTATGCTGGGTGAGAGAAGTCAGACACAAAAGAGTACATTTTGTGTTAGTCCATTTATATGCAGTTTAAAACAAGTGAAACTAATCTGTGGTGATAGACGTTGGAGCCAGTGGCCCTCTGAGGAAGGCGGGGAACCAGCTGGGGAAAAGGAAATGTTCTGTATCTACATGGTGGTTACACATTTGTCCAAACCCATCTAATTATGCACTTCAAATCTGTGCATTTTACTGTAATTATTCTTTGATTAAAAAATATGCTAATAAATCACAGTGGAGAAAGCCACTTTTCTGAGTCTAATCAGGAAAGACTTCACAGTGACATTTGAGCAGGACCTTGACGGAGGAATAGGATGTTTTCTGTTTGGAACTAAAACCAAAGGCAAAAATGTGGAGGTCTGAGAGTCCAAGGGGCATGGTAAGCAGAGGCCACAGGGATGTGTTTTGAGAATGTGTGGGAAGGGAGAATAGAGGATGGTGGGAGGCAAGAAAAAGTGGTTGGGATCAGATTGTGAAAGACTTTGAATGACACACACTTTCTAATAAAGACAAAAAAATCAGAAAGTGCCTAGTTATGGTTTTATCTGATTACATAAATAATGTATACTCATTGAAAAAAATAAAAATAACTATGTATAAAGCAAAACGCTCCCCTTCGGCGCTTGGGCAATGCTCCCACCAGTGAGTCACATCTCCAGGGCTTACATTTGTAATTACATAGACTAATAGGATACATATCATACGCTCTATAATGGCTAGGACCATAGTTTCACTTTTGTATTCTCAACATCTAGCACAACATCTGGCATGACGTTGAGTGCAATAAGATTCTGTATTAATTGCTAATAAATACATTTTCAATGAACATGTACGTTTTTGTAATTCTTTCCTTTTACCTTGTTTTTATTTTATTTAATGAAATGTAATTTTGTATACCAATTTGGGGTTTATAATTTGAATATCTGTTTTATCGTTTTTGTAATAATGCATTTTTATTGTGTTTTACAAAAGTATTGATCTGTGATGGGTTAGGAGAAAAATTTTTAAATAGCTCTTCACTTCAGATAGTTTGAGAAGCAAACTAGTTCTAGAGGACCAATCAATTTCAATTTCTAATTCTTTGCTGCTTGTGTAGAAAAACATGATTGATTTTTGTCTGTTGATATTGAATCCTATGACTATACGAAGTTCAATAATTAGTTCTAGTCACCTCTTTGTAGCTTCCTTAGGATTTTCAACACTGACAATTATACCATCTGAAAATAAATAATTTTATTTCTTTCTTTCCAATCTGTATGACTTATTTCTTTTCTTGTCTTTTTGCACTGGCTAGAACCTCCAGCACAATGTTGAATAAAAGTGGGAAGAGTGGACATCCTTGACTTGTTTCTAATCTTAGTGGAGAAGACATTCACTCTTTTATCGTTTTAAGTATGGCATTAGCTGTAGGTTTTACATAGATGTCCCCTTTTCAGGTTAGAGAAATTCTTTTTTATTATATTCCCAGTTTGCTGAGAATTTTTTTTTTAAATAAAAAATGGGTGTTAGATTTTGTTTAAAACTTTTCTGCATCTATTGATGTGATCCTGTTTGTTTTAGTCTATTATTATGGTGAACTGAATGATATTTGTATGTTAAAACAATCTTGTATCATTGGGATAAACTCCACTTGGTCATATGAACTATACCTTTTATATATTACTGGATTCAATTTGCTAAAACATTGTTGATGACTTTTGTATGTATATTAGTGATAGATATTTGTCCATTTCATCTAAGTGTTTATTAGCTTTAATTTTTTTATAATATTCCCTTTTTATTTATTAACTAGAAGCCCATTGCATGAAAATTCATGCAATAGGCCTTCCTTCCCCTGGCTGCTGGCACTGGTTTTCCTCCGGCACCTGGGACCCAGGCCTTTGGTCCAGCCATAGGGGAGAAGCCAAGCCTCGAGGCTAGGCTTATCCCCTCGGGCCGTATGCAAATTAACCGCCATCTTTGTTGACTTAATTTGCATAGTTGCTCTGATTGGCTGGTGGGCGTAGCGGAATGACACCAATTTGTATGTTTCTCTTTTATTAGTGTAGATATAAGATCTGTGGTGATGTCTCTTCCCACTCCTGATATCCCTAATTTGTGCCTTCTTTTCCCCTTATCAATCTGGCCAGAACTTTACCAAGTATATTGATTTTTCTCAAAGAACCAGATTTTTGTTTTATTGATTTCTTCTGTTGTTTTTCTGCTTTCTAGCTGATTTTTGCTATTTTCTTCATTACTTCATTTCTTCTACTTATTTTAGCTGTTGCCTGCTCCTCTTTTTTTTAGAAAAATTATTTATTTATTTATTACCTGCTCCTCTTTTTCTGGTTTCTTAAGTAGAAGCTTAAGGCATTGATTTTAACCATTTTTACTTACCTAATAAGCATTTAATGCTCAAAATGTTCCACTCTATTCCTTCCTTAGGCACTTCGCTTTGACAAGTATCTTCACTCTCTCCTGCATCATCAATTATTCCTTTTCCACTGAGTCATTCCTATCTTCATACAACATGCTGTTATACTGTTATTGTATAGAAAAGAAAGAAAGAAAGAAAGAAAGAAGAAAGAAAGAAGAAAGAAAGAAAGAAAGAAAGAAAGAAAGAAAGAAAGAAAGAAAGAAAGAAAGAAAGAAAACACCCCCTCTCTTTCCCCCACATCCTCCTCAGGCTATCATACCTCTACTATAATTATATGGTTATCTGTACTCTATATACTATGCCTACTTCCTTATCTCCCACTCTCTATAATCCACTCCATTTAGCTATTTGTCCCCACATTGAAATTGCTTTTATTAATGTCACCCAGCAAATCCATATCTTCATATGCAACCACCAATTCTTACTCCTCACCTTATTCATTATTTAGCATTATTTCACATACTTTCCCCTGGCTCTCAGGCCACCAAACTTTCCTGGTTTTCCTTCTTTCCTCAGTGACAAGTCCACCTCCCCTTTCTACCCTCTCAATTGGAGCAGCCAGGGTTGTCCTCAGTTCCCACCTTTCCTCTTGATCTACATCCATTACACAGGTGCCCTTCATCCACTCCTAAATTTTAAGTACCATCTTATGTATTGGAGCTCTTCTATATTATTTCAAAATTGGTAGTGCATTTTGTAGCTGCCTTAAAGTAATACTTATGTGTTTCAATCTGGGCAGTTAGATTAAATGTTCCACAAGGGCAGAGATCTCTACCACCTGTTATTTTCTTTGTCATCCTTTGTCTGTGCATGGGAAGCCCTGGTTAAAACTGTAAACCCCATCTCTGTGCTCAAGCACTGAAAACATATGGTTTTACTTTTGGCAGAAGTAGCAGGGTTTACAGTCGTCCACACTTAAGCAACAAGTACCACCTGCACGTTACTCAGCCTTGAAGCCAGGACCTGCTCAGGGCTCATAGTCTATTATGGTCACCTTACTAGTAGACTGCATGCCTCGTTTATTTGGCCCGTGTTAGCCTTTGAGTTTGACATGCTGGCCTTACAGTGTGTCAACCCCCCAATTCTTTTACTGAGACGGAGACCATAAGCCAATTGAGCTGTTTCTTCTACTTAGCATTTTCAATGAGGGGGAGGTAAATATACACGTCTTTCCTTTGGAGGTTTCTCATGTGTTGAGGCTGGTCACAGGGAAATTCCTGTCCCAACTAATACCAGAAATAGCAATTAAACTAGAGCCACAGTTTCAGTGTAGAAAGGCCGACAAAATTGTACACAAATCTGGTCTGTTACCTGAGGAATGCACACACCCCCTGCCCCCTGGCTTACAAATTAGGAGCAAAGAGCCCTTGGTCCCTGGGGCTATTTCATCTAATAACACAGTCAACATAAACGTGGAGCCTCATTTCAAACCAGAGTGAACAGGAATCACGTGGTTTTCTGTTTCAGCACAAAAATCTCTGTGCAGCCTGTTTGATGGCAAAGGCCAAGCTCGATCTCTTAGCTGCACTGTCTCCTCACCAAGGGGAAGGGGAAAAGGATTCTATAGGCTGCTCAGGGTCACTGGGTAGAAACTAAACTGCACTCTCCTTGTCAATCAACTCCCATCTTTAGCCACAATTACATGGTATTTTATAAATTCACTATTTTACAATTATAGTTTTCAAGGTGAGGTTCCAGGACCTTGGAAGACTCTCCTCCACATCTCAAGGAACTTCTATGCACCAAACTGCTTCTGGACACACAGAAATGAAATAGGTCTTATGATTTTAAACCAGATAACAAAGACTTATCTTTCAAAAAAATGTCTCAGAGCTGACAGTCATAAACAACAGAATGTACAGCCAAGTTTTATAAAGGACAAAAACTGTAATAATAGATACCAAAGGATACATTATTCCAAAAAAAAAGAGAGGACACATGGAAAATGAATAGTGCCAAACAATCTTTTTATTGTTCACTGAAAAATACAGGTCTGGAAAGAGTGTACTGCATTGTGTACTGACTGCAAGGTCTGATATTGCAAGTATATATAACAGTATAACATATTAAATGATGCCTATTGTACGTACATAGAGATAATACCCACCTCTCTAAACACTAATATTTAATAGAATGAAGTAAAAAGCCTTTTATAAAATGAGAAATGTAAACATTGCAATAAACAAAGTGCTCTAAGCAAAGCACTTTAAAATTGTTTTGTTGTGACATGTACTCTGTCTACCTGGAGTCAGGAATGGTGGGGACCAGGAAAAACACAGCTAACAAAAAACTAGAACTCTCAAGTGCTTGAGAGTGCTATCAACTCTGTGGATAAGAACACCTAGCATTTATGAGTGAATCTGACACTCTCAGCAAACACTTAAATGTGCTTGAGAATAGAGATACTAACGTTGAGAACAAAAGCTATTTTCTATGCAGTCTGCAGATATCACCATTTATTCCTTTCTGCAATGTTTTCATTACGATGCACTAAAAGAGGCTATCCTGCCAGACAGGCAGGCCAGGATCGAGGTAACAGAACTTCTCCAGTTACTACGACTAATTTAAATGAATTAAAAATAAGTACAAATGTATAGAGAGTAACAAAATCAATCTCTATTATTCACGTGGCAACATATTCAAGAGCGGCAACACGAGTCACATTTCAAGGTCCACTACATGTCCCTCCAAACTGAGGAAGCTCTGTGTGGAGAGCATTCGACATCAACACCACCTCCCTCTCTCCAAATACTATCAGGGTTCAAAAAGCTCATTATAGATAACAATTTTTTAAAAATTGCATCTCAATATATATACAGTAACAGAGGAAGACCGTACACTCCCTCTGGGCTTTCTTGGCGTTAGGCAAAGCAAGGCTCTGAGGCTATTTGCAACAACAGTGCTGAAGCTAAGTATGACAATGCTCACATTCTACGAGAAATCGGGATTACAAGTTCCTTTATTCATAGGTAATCAAGGACTATTAAGTAACTTCCTGAACTAAGACAACAGTCTCACCATCAAAGAAAATTTTCTTCTCACCTGAGAAGTTTTTATAAGTGAGATTTTACAATATCTCAGCTTCCTTATTTAATATGAAACTATCAATGCACAGAGGACATCCTCAGAAGTCAAGTATGAATAATATTAACATTCTCAGATTTTTCTACACTTTACGGGCCAGCAAATACTTTATCAGACTAACCATTTAAGAGATTTTAAGTCAATAGCAATAACCAACTATGTATTTTTCTTATTGTGTTCATCAAAAAATACCATGTTCCAATAGGAATAAAGCTCAATTCAGTGGGAATCTTGTTCCCCTCAACTCTGCACAGTAAATTTCACTGTTTGGTCTCTACATCTCTTGCTTTTCCTATGACTCTTCTAGCCTAAGGGAAATCTCTTATTAAGGTGGAAAATTGCAAACTCCAGCAGAACCATTGGCTTAGGACTGAAGTAGACTTTAGGAGAATAACTGTAATTGTTTAGGGGACTAAGCAATTGCTGTTTCAGGCAAGACTGTAGCCTTGCTAGAAATACAACTGTTCTTGAGTCCCTAGACTGAGAAATTCTAGTAATTTAAACACAGGAGGGAATTTCATTGCAAAAGGTCTAGTTCAACGGTAAGGTTCTGGTTCCCAGAATGATGGTGAGTGGCAGCCCAAAATACTGGCCACATTTCCATTTCGCACATGCTCATGACTCTTTCCCCATTACAGTTGATCCAGTTCTTCCATACGTCCTATCACTGGTAGCCCCGCCACTGCTGCTCCTGTTTCATTTGGATGGTCTGCTGCACATATGGGATTTGCTGAGGTTATCACTTTAATGTGCAGGAAATCTCCATTTCACACCATAAGCTTCCTAAAAGCCACCAACTGGAAACCTTTTCAAGTGAGTAAAGGCACAATTCATGGCATTTTCTCTTTATAAAGGAAATCAAATTAGAAGCCGAACAAACACCTTGGGTATTCCTATAAATGGAGTTATGTATCTGCTACCAACACTCAGAGACATTTAGTAGATCTACAGATTAGACAGATTATGTAAAAGCATGAATTTGGCAGTTGAAAACTTATTTCCAATTTTCCACTACACCATTCAGGGCAAGTGCTGGTTAGTTCCACAGGAGCAAATCATGTCCACGCCACCCTCTTGGTTCGTTTTCCTCATACACTTCCTCCAGTTCCAGCGAACCTGGCGCAGGGACATCACTCAGCAGCTGCCACACTGCTCGGAGGCAGACAATGGGATTCACCTCAACCAGCCCAGCAACTAGCAGTCCGCTGTGCTGCGGGCCCGGGAAAAGCCTTACTCTCAGAAAAGACTCATAGAATTGCATGAAAATTCCTGGTTTCAGAATACCTTCCCAGGAAGTCAGAAAATGATTGGTTTTTTAGTTAAACTGAATTTATGCTGAAAAACAATGTAATGCCTCGGAAAGCAAAATCTAGAATGGAAAAACTACAGACTAATACAGCTTGTTAGTCAATAGCTTACTTTGGCTAAATTATCATAGTGCTCCAGTGCAATGTATTATTGCATTTAGAAGCACAGCCTACCATGTTCTTATAAGACAGGGTACTAGTGAAGTACAGGAAACAGTTCATGGCCTTTTGTGACTTCAGAACTGGAAAGGACAAAGGCTGGCTAGGACTTGCCTGCCATTCAGCACAAGGTGAGTCAGGAGACAGCTAAACATCTGGGTTCTTATTCACTCATGGTGGTCTCAGCAAGTTCCTATTTGGACACTGATGGTTCTCAACTTGGCTGCACATCAGAGTCATCGAGGAAGCTTTTGAAAATCACCGAATGCCCAGACCAATTACACCTGGAGGGGGAAGCCCAGAAACCAGTGTTCTCTTTGTTTCCCCACCAGGTCATTCTCATGTGCAGGCAGGATGAGCTGCTGCATGAAAGCCATATCACAGCTGGATAGTTTTGTTTTTCAGTCAATTCCACCAGGAAGAGGAATTTTTAGAAAAAGGCACAGTTATGCTTCCTCTAAAGATGCAGCTTACTGTTTGAGAGTGCTGGCTCTGGGAGGTTATCTGGAGCGCTGGCTGTAGAGGAGGAAGTTCTTGTCTTGGCAGAGTAGGTATCGTTTCAGGCTTCGGCGGCTGCCTCCAGCAACGAAGAATGCCCAGATGCCAGTGAGCACCATGATCATATATGCTGACACAAGACTTATTTCATACTGAGGGTTAAGGAAGGTCTGCAAAGGAGAAATAAACCAGTGTGGGTAATAATGGCTAGCATATTAAACATGTGAATAACCAAAGACAAAGGGAAATAGGAAATACTTGTAATAGCTGGGCTGCTATTAAACACCAAACATGCGATGTATGTCCTGTCCTGGGGAGCACCAGAACCCACAAAGACACACGGACTAACCTAGGCAGCAGACACCTATAGATCTGGGCTGTGCTGTATTCGAATGGCAACCCTAGGAGGTAATGAGAAGCCAGAACCTACTGGAATACCCACCAGACGATACATGTTATATAACTGGGCCCCATTTATAATCCTTTCTGTGCAAGAACCAGTTAGCTCTTAGAATGTGGAAGAAAGCCAGACAAGTCCAAATTACTTCAGTATGAGTCCTTAGTATTTGAGGGAACACGAGGGAACAGCAGCATCTCTTTTTCAGCTGCACAACTGCTGTCGGTCCCAAAAGTTGATTTGAAAAACACTGACGGGGTGCTGAGAGGTAATGGGCTACTCAATAGTGAAGACCCTAGTTTCTATCCTGACGAGTTCATACACTGTAAGGGAGATAGGTAATGAATGAAGAAACAACTAAATTAATTACATAATTACAAACTGTGATGAATACCAGATCAGAACAGTTATAATTGTGATGGTGACAGGACAGGTAAGAATGAGGTGATCCATTAGGGTGGTCAAGGAAGGCCCCAAGGAAGTGGCATTTAAACTGAGACACATGCAGGAGGAGGAGTGAGCCAGCCTTGTGGAGACTAAGGGAGGGAATAAAAGGAGCTCGGACAGCTGAGAAGACCCTGAGAAGAGTCAATGCTAATCACGTGTAGAGATGGAGGGGCAGCACATGAGAGGAGGTCGGAGAGGAGGGCAGCCAGCTACAAAGCATGTTGGTAAGGAGTGTGGATTTTGCACTCAGTGCAATGGAGGGTCACAGTGTTTCCGGTAGGGGAGCTGAATGACTTGAGTTAGATTTTTAAACTGCAGAGAAAGATTAAAGGAGGCAATGGTGAAAGCAGTGAGACTAGTGAGGAAGATTTTGTACTGGACGGAGAGTATAGGATGGTGAGTTAGACTAGGTGGAGGTAGAGATGGAGAGTGGATGGAAAGAACTGACTTGCTGATGGATGGAATGTGAGGGACAGTGAGAGGCGATGTTTCTGGCTTTAGATAAATGGTGGTGCTACTTAATGTGATAACAAAGACTTGAGGAAGACCAAGCTTGGAGTGGTAGGTGAGAATCTAGTCCAAAGAGGACATGTTAAGGGTGACATGCCTGTCAGATTTCAAAAGGCAGATGTCATGTAAGCAGTTAGATATATGAGTATGGGAGAGGAGAGGCCTGGGTTAAAAACAGGAATATAGAGGCACAGTCCATAGATGGTATTTAAAACCATGGCTACGAATGAAGTTACCCAGGGAGCTACTGCAGAGAGAAGGGAAAAGAAAAGTCAAGATCAAGCCCTGAGAACATGTATGAATTGTTTGTGCTGTTCGGTATCACAGGAACACATCGGAAGTGTCAACACCACTCCATTGGCCTGACTTATTAAAAAAGAGTCAGCAAGGACTCTGAGAAGAGCCAGCAGTGGGGTCAGAGGAAAACCAGGACAGTGTGATGCAGAAGTCAGAATAGAAAAATGTCTCAGAAAAGTGGTCAACTCTTTTTAAAGGTTGCTGAGATGAAAAAAGAACATTGCCCATTAGATTTGGAGAAACGAAGGTCCTTTTTTACCTTGACAAGTGCAGTTTTAAAGGGGTGGTTGAGCAGAAACTAGATTGGGCTAGAAGTATGAGAGGTGAAGGAGTGAAGACAATCTGGGGGATCACTCTGAGAAGTTTTGCGGTGATGGGGGACAGGGGAAAAGAAGGTGGTGCTGGGAGGGGAGAAGGCAATAATGAAGTTTTATGAAGATATGTCTGCTAGCTGGTACAGAGATGGAAAGGCTGGTGAAGGAGGACAGAGGACAGTCAAAGGAGCAAAGTCTTCAGTAGGAAAGAATTAGGTCTAGAACCCAAATGGAGGAGCTGACCTTTACAGGAGGAGGGATTCTCTGCTGGGCCAGGGTCAGGTGGGGAGACAGGTTTGCATCTAGCCTAGCATTTGCACTTAACAAAAGGGAGGACCTGATTGGGCCAGTTTGTCACCGTACACCTCTGCGAATCAGAGGCTAGGGGTGTGCCTCCAAAGCTCCTCACTTTCCTCACTCACCCGACCTGTACATGTCCCCGGCTAAGGTGTCAACACTGCTTACAAGCTCTGGCCAGGGAAATAGCTGATTTGCAGGTAGCACCTATGTAAAAAGAACGCTTTTCTCAAGAGGCATCTGTGGGCATGGCAGGTATTGAACATTTTCTGGATTCTTCTTCAGAATAATTCTATACTTTAAATCCACTGAATTTTAAGTGCAAAACATAAAGAAAAAATTGATTAGACTACATTAAATAACTTTTGTTCATAAAAAGACAACATCAGGAGACTATAAAGACAAACTACACTGTAGAAGAAGTTATTTGCAATGCATACACCTGACAAAGCCCTCTTTTAAAGAGTACAGGATGTTTGCCCCCCCCCCCCAAAAAAAATGTATACACTCTTTAACAGCTGATAGCTCAATTCTGAAAATTAAATATATTTTACTAAGCGAAGATTTGACTTTACACAGATGCCATCGTGTTAAGGGTAACGTTAGCATCCTGTACCACTGGAAGGTTTTAGGTAGGAGAGGCAGTAAGACTGGTTCAGAGGACAAGGAGGCCAATGTAAGAAAACCTGATACAAATTCAATGTGTGTATACAGTTTTTGGACATTCTATATATAAAGACCCCCCCCCCCCTCCCCCCAAAAAAAATCCAAACAAAACAGACAACCCAATAGAATGATGGGCAAAAGACTGGAACAGGCACTTCACAAAGGATTACCCAAATGGCCAATAACTATATGAAGACATGCTCAACCTCCTGCCCTGGCTGTTCCGTCCAGGATGCTTTCTCCAGACCAGCTGCAGAACTACCACTACTTTAAGTCTTTGCTCAAATGTCACCTTCACACTGAAGCCTATGCTGACTACTAATCCAAAAATTCGCCATCCCTCCACCTCCCACACTCCGGATCCCTTTTAACCTGCTCCACTTCTCCTTTCTTTCATAGGACCTACCGATTTCTAGATGCTATATAATTTCTCGTTATGTCTATTGCTTATTGCCCCTTCCTTCTTACTAGCTTATAAAGGCAGTGATCTTTGTTTTGGTCACTAAACTGTTTTATTCACCTAGAGCAGTACCTGGAACATAGAAGGCACTTAATAATTATTTGTCAAATGAACGGTCCATTGGATTCATAAGGACATTTGCTTTTTCATGTAATTTCCTTTCTGGTTATAAAATGTATGTTGTAAAAAACTTAGAACATGGCAAAAACTATAAGGAGTTAAAAGAATTGCCGAAGCCGGTTTGGCTCAGTGGATAGAGCGTCGGCCTGCGGACTGGGAGGTCCCAGGTTCGATTCCGGTCAAGGGCATGTACCTGGGTTGCGGGCATATCCCCAGTGGGAGATGTGCAGGAGGCAGCTGATCGATGATTCTTTCTCATCGATGTTTCTAGCTCTCTATCTCTCTCCCTTCCTCTCTGTAAAAAATCAATAAAATATATATTAAAAAAAAAAAGAATCCACCCAGAGATAAATGTATTTAATATTTTCATGCACTCTCTTTCTGATCTTTTTTTTTTTTTCTCTCATGAAGATTTAACTTTACACAGTTGCCATCATATTATGGATAACGTTAGTATCCTGTACCACTGGTAGGAGAGGCAGTAAGACTGGGTCAGGACAAGGCGGCCAATGTAAGAAAACCTGATACAAATTCTAAATGGGTGGGGAGGAGAGAAACATAAGACAGGCACCATCAGAAGAAAGCTTTTACATCCTTTAGATGAGAAATAATAAGGGTCTGGACAAGGCAGTGATGGGAATGATTCTGATGTAAATATCTGACAAACTATAATAAAAGTCAGGCCCAAGGCATTCAAAATTATTTAAAAATGTATCTAGTCAAGTTTTCTTTTTAAACATTTCTCTTGAAAATTGGCATTATTATAATGTCAGAGAGAAGGGATTGAAATGGTCATTCTTGTTATTGATCAGTTAGAGTAAAAATGATACAACCCCGTGGGCAGTATTTTAGCAATTTGCATCAAGGGTTTTAAAAATATTCATACTATTTAACCTTATAATTCCATTCCTTGGAACAATATATTTTAAAAGTTTCATGTACAAAGATGTCCAAGACAGTGTTATAATAACCAAAAGTAGAAACAGAAGGGATCAGTCAGTTAAGCATTCTATAATACAATTTTTCTGTGATGATATAAAGCCATTAAAATTTATATATTAAAAATATTTATAAGAACATGGAGATTGTTTAAGATGTGTTACACGACAAAGCATAATTCAAGACTATTTCAGGTTTTGACTGTACCCATTATAAAAAGAAAGACACTAGGGAAACATCTTTAATGAGATCTACCAACAAATTAATAGTTGTCTTTCTGTAGTAAGACTTAGATGATTTATCTATCATTCATCCATTCTTTCAAATAACATTTCTGAATTTCCTCATTTTCCCATGAGCATGTACTTCATTTAGGGTGGAATCTACCACTGTACACAGGTGGACTTGAGCTCCAAAAAACAGGTTGAGCACAGTGGCCGTACTCACCAGGGCTGACACCAGCAGGTGGGTCAGAATAACTGCAAGAAGGGGGTACCAGTTTTTCTTCTCACAGCCATCAAAGAATATGATGCCCCAGAACATGTGCAGCAATATGATCACCTGCGTCATGAAAGCTGAAAGACAGCCACCCATTAGTGCTCAGGCATTCGAACAGCAGACGCCAAAGCCCACTGAACACGTCACCTGGTCGTGGTACACAGGCTCTTGGGGGTCCACACCACTGGGGGAGCTTCGCTGCCACCTGACAGAAGCAGGACCAGGACACACATTCGCTCAAATGTAACTTGGAAAACAACATTTCTAAACCAGGGGTCAGCTCTGCAGCAGCTTCTCTAGAATGTGAACCTGTTAAAAGTCAACTTGAATCTGGCTTTCAAGAAGTGTCTCTGACTCCTAGCCAGTTTGGCTTAGTGGGTAGAGTGTTGGCCAGGCCACTAAAGGGTCCTGGGTTCAATTCCAGTCGAGGGCACGTACCTCAGTTGCAGGCTCTATCCTGAGGGGTGTGTGTGGGAAGCAACCAATCAATGTTTCTCTCTCTCTCCCCCCCCCCCTCCTTTCCACTCTCTCTAAAAATCAATGGAAAAATATCCTCAGGTGTGGATTAACAACAACAAAAATAAGTTTCTCTGAGGAATGCAATAAACCTATTGTGATATCTAATCAGCTTCTTCTAAATTAGCCTTCCACACTAATTAAGAGACACTTTTCTCAATTAAATGGAATATCTTTATTTATTTATTTGTTTGTTTGTTTGTTTGTTTTTGTTAATCCTCACCTAAGGATTTTTTTCCCATTGATTTTTTTTTTTTTTTTTAGGGAGAGTGGGAGAGGGAAATACAGAGAGAAACATCAATGTGAGAGAAACACATCAATTGGCTGCCTCCTGCATGAGCCCTGACCAGGGCCCAGGCCCAGGAAGAGCCTGCAACCAAGGTACATGCCCTTGACTGGAAACAAACCTGGGACTCTTTGGTCTGTAGGCCAACTCTCTAAACACTGAGCTAAACCAGCTAGGGCAGGAATATCTTTGTTTTAAACTAGTTTTCACTGAAGTGAAATTTCTCCTTGGATTTTTTTAAAAGGCCAAATGGAAGAATAAACATATTCAACATTGCCATAATTATCTAAAATTCTTCTGAGGCAACTGAAATTGAATCTGATTAGCGCATACAGCTTTTCCTGTGGAATATTGTGGGGGGGGGGGGGGGTGTCCTGGATAACATTCTTCATTTTAAAAGGTGAAGTTCCACATATTCTGAAAGTTTTAACATGAAAAAAGAAAAGGCACACAGAGCTCCCTTTTTTGGCCATGTAATAAGACACCATTAACACCTACCAGTCTGGCAAAAATTCAGGTCTGATGCTTCTCTTTCACACTGCTGGTAGGAAAACAATCTAGCGTTACCTACTAAAGTTAAAAATTTGCGCACTCTTTTTCACTCCAGCAATTCCACAGCTAGATCTGGACTCTGAAGCAGTTAGTTCTTGAATCAATAGATCACTAGCACCTGAGAACTTATTAGAAATGCAATCTCTTGGGCCCTGGCCAGTGTTGCTAAGTGGTTAGAGCATCAGCCTGTGCACTGAAGGGTCTTGGGTTCGATTCCCAGTCAAGGGAATGTACCTGGGTTGAAGGTTGAATCCTAAGCCCGTATAGGGGCGTATTCGGGAGGCAACCAATCAATGTGTCTCACATCAATGTTTCTCTCCCTGCCTCCCCCATCCCTACCAATCTCTCTAAAAATCAATGGCACAATATCCTCTGGTGAGGATTAACAAAACATACAAACAAACAAAAAAGCAATGCAAATTTTTGGGACCCCCACCAAACTCCCAGGATTAGACACAATGAGCCCAGCAATCTGTTTAAATAGCCCTTCAGTTGATTCTGATGCAGTCAAGTTTGAGAACCTCTGCTCTAGAGAAACTCTCATATATTTGCACACAGAGATACACACACACACACACACACACACACACACACACACACACATATATATATATATTTACATCAGCACTCTTAGTAATAACAAAAAATGTCCATCATTACCAGAAAACATAGGCTGTAGTACTATATATTCACACATGGAATACTATATAATCTATAATATAAATGATCTCAAGAATATAATGCTGAGTGGAAGGAAAAACATTGTGGAAAAATGACTATTATTTCACTTATACAAAGTAAAACACACACAAAACAATATTAAAAAGACCTAACTGTTGTGGTCTGAGAAAAGCAAGTTGTTACATCTAGTGATAGTGTGCTATCCTTTCTGTAAATGATGGTAAATACTTTAACTAAAGTAGAAAAGGGATTTTTTACGCTGAGGACAAGGTTGACTAAACTAAAACGATGTATTTTGACCCAGTGATGATCCTGGAAAGGGAAGCTGCCCTGAAGATAGATGTCTGGTGAAGTGATGGTGCAGAGCTGACACCCCTGAAGACACTCAGGAGTTAAGTGTACTGTATCAGAAAAGACAGTGTAGAAACTACAATCTGCACAGCACAACCGTTCACACTGTACGGTTTTCCTAAAACCTAGATGTCAATCCAATGGCAAGAGAAAGCAATGGCACCATAAATGTGTCATCTATTTGTCAGCTTATGTTTGCCCTTCTGTCTATGCCAGCCGTGGGCAAACTACGGCCCGCAGGCCGGATCCGGCCTGTTTGAAATGAATAAAACTAAAAAAAAAAAGACCGTACCCTTTTATGTAATGATGTTTACTTTGAATTTATATTAGTTCACACAAACACTCCATCCATGCTTTTGTTCCGGCCCTCCGGTCCAGTTTAAGAACCCATTGTGGCCCTCGAGTCAAAAAGTTTGCCCACCCCTATGCGTTACCGTGAACATTAAACCAGCCAATCACGCTCCCATGTCCTGGAGTTCAGCTACTTGGAAAATGCTCTAACTTAGGGAATTTTCAGTCCATTCTCATCTAAAAGAGCATTCTCCTGTGAGTTTCAGACAAAGATCCTCAAGATATCCTTAGCTCTGACGTATCTTCCAAATTCTGGGCCCACATTTCTGTTTGCAAGGCCCTTTCCTGGCCCCAAAAATACCTTTTATGGATTGGCCCTGTCTCCAAAGTACAGTCTACATCTATGCCTGTCTGTGCCGGGCACTGATCTAAGCACTGGGGGTATCATGGTGCACAAAACACAGTCTCGCCCAGCCAGTATTCCTCAGTGGTTAAGCATCGACCTATAAACCAGGAGGTACAGTTTGTTTGATTCCTGGTCTGGGCACATGCCTGGGTTTCGGGCTCCATCCCCAGAAGGGGTCATACAGGAAACAGCCAATCGATGATTCTCTCTCATCATTCTATCTCTCTCTCCCTCTCTGAAATCAGTAAGAATATATTAAAACAAAACAAAACAAAAACACAGTCTCATGGAACTCTCCCTACCTTTACTGTTTACTGTCTTATTAACACAATATCTGATCTCTTGGGCAATTATTAAAACAACATACATTTCTACTGGACTGCTTATTTATTCAGCTAGGACTAGTTTCTGGCTGACTCCCTTGGTCATCATAAGTCTTTACTATTACAATGTGCTATTTAAAATACTGGAATTTTATTGTTTATTCTCTCCATAATTGGTTCAAGGTCCAACAGAAACAGAGATGTGGATATCTAAACTATTCTGCCACATACATACATACCATTTGATACTTCTCTCTAGTAAGTGGAATTAACTCCAACTGGAAATGAAAATTTACAAAGAGTATCTATAGGGTACTATCATTTAATTACAAAACCTTTCTCACTTCATGTTCCTAAATATAAAATTCTAAAGTTCCTTCAGTGAATCTATCCCTAAAATTTACTTTGTTCTAATATTCTTAAAAGTAAAAAAAAAATTCTCTAAATTAACCATAAGACTATCAAAATTAGTTTATAATCCAGATTAATGAAAGGAGCTTCCATAATTTGTAATACTTTGAAACATTAATAAAAAGATAAACAATTCTAATAAGTATTGTATGTGTGAAACTGTAGCTGTCTAGTTTGATAATGGACTTCCTGTACTGATAATTTTTAAAATCAAATTCTCTTGGTACAAAATATTTCAATCTAACCTATTTCTAAGCAAAATGTTTCAGTGTTATCTTTAAGAGGCTACATTTAGCTGTTTGGTTCTTTCATCCCTCCTGAATATACCCCAAATACTCTAGCACACAGATTCATAAATATCTTCATTTTCCCCTTTCTCTCTCATTCCTGATTTCTACTTCTCTGCCCTTGCAAAGACAATCACCTAAGATAGCAACTAATCGTACTACTGGATCCTGCCAGCACAGAAGTTGCTATCTTCTGGCCTCCCCTGACAACTTCAGAGTATCTCTAACCATGCCAGAAAGAGCCAAGGGCTGCTGCTGGGTGAGGGCAGCAACAGAAAGGATGTGACTAGCAATGGGTTTCAGACTTCTTTTTCCAAATAAGAGTCTGGAGTGTCAAGTTTCGGTGACACTCCTCGATCCCTCTTGGTTACAAAAACTCCCTGGATTCAATCTCTAATGACCTAGCCCAAGTAGAAATCAGGCCACAAAACTAAATTAAATGAAAATGCCTTTCCTGTAACAGGGATTTAACTTTAAACCTTTGCTTTAACAAATGTAAGAGAATTTTATGACCTACTTTATTGTAATACAGATGTACATATATTACTAGTCAAATAACATTCTTCAAGATTAAAGAGACATTTTAAAAATCATCTCATGAGGAGAACCAAGATGGCGGCATAGGTTAACGCCGGAGTTTGCTGCTTTGAACAACTACTTCAAAAGTGAAACCAAAAAACAGAAGGGACAGCACCCAGAACCACAGGAACGCCGGCTGAGTGGAAGTCCTACAACTAGGAGGAAAGAGAAACGCATACGGACACTCAGAGGAGGCGCAGTGCTGAAGTCAAATTCTGAGGTGCGGAGTGCGCGGAGTGGGCTGGCGGCGGAGGGCGCGGTTGGCGTTTTCAATTGGGAGGGAGTCGCAGACTCTGAGCTCCAGATACAGGCGAGTCTTTAGGGACCCAGACTCAAACGGGAGAAGCGGGACTGTCTGGCTTCGGTCAGAGTGAGTGCAGCTTTCTCTCCGAGCTTTGCAGCGGGTGCTGGGACTCAGAGAGGCAGAGCCCCTGGGGACAGGACTGAGAGCCGCCATAACTGCTCTCTCTGGCCCACCCTGTTGATCCTGTGCGACCCGCCCTGCCCAAGCCCTGCACACAGGCATTTGCCGGATAGCCTCAGGCAAAGGCTAGATTAGCACCTCCCTAGAGGACAGAAGTTCTCTCACTGCTGACACAGCTGATTCTCATAGCCACTTGGCCTGGAGGTCAAACCCTCCCTGGAATTAGCTACAACAATCAAGATTTAACTATAAGACTGCGAACAAAGACCACTAGGGGGTGCACCAAGGAAGCATAACAAAATGTGGAGACAAAGAAACAGGACAAAATTGTCAATGGAAGATATAGAGTTCAGAACCACACTTTTAAGGTCTCTCAAGAACTGTTTAGAAGCCGCCGATAAACTTAATGAGATCTACAAGAAAACTAATGAGACCCTCGATGTTATATTGGGGAACCAACTAGAAATTAAGCATACACGGACTGAAATAACGAATATTATACAGACTCCCGACAGCAGACCAGAGGAGCGCAAGAATCAAGTCAATGATTTGAAATGCGAGGAAGCAAAAAACACCCAACCGGAAAAGCAAAATGAAAAAAGAATCCAAAAATGCGAGGATAGTGTAAGGAGCCTCTGGGACAGCTTCAAGCGTACCAACATCAGAATTATAGGGTTGCCAGAAGATGAGAGAGAGCAAGATATTGAAAACCTATTTGAAGAAATAATGACAGAAAACTTCCCCCACCTGGTGAAAGAAATGGACTTACAGGTCCAAGAAGCGCGGAGAACCCCAAACAAAAGGAATCCAAAGAGGACCACACCAAGACACATCATAATTAAAATGCCAAGAGCAAAAGATAAAGAGAGACTCTTAAGAGCAACAAGAGAAAGAAACTCAGTTACCTACAAGGGAATACCCATACGACTGTCAGCTGATTTCTCAACAGAAACTTTGCAGGCCAGAAGGGAGTGGCAAGAAATATTCAAAGTGATGAATACCAAGAACCTACAACCAAGATTACTTTATCCAGCAAAGCTATCATTCAGAATTGAAGGTCAGATAAAGAGCTTCACAGATAAGGAAAAGCTAAAGGAGTTCATCACCACCAAACCAGGATTATATGAAATGCTGAAAGGTATCCTTTAAGAAGAGGAAGAGGAAGAAAAAGGTAAAGATACAAATTATGAACAACAAATATGCATCTATCAACAAGTGAATCTAAGAATCAAGTGAATAAATAATCTGATGAACAGAATGAACTGGTGATTATAATAGAATCAGGGACATAGAAAGGGAATGGACTGACTATTCCTGGGGGGGAAAGGGGTGTGGGAGATGCGGGAAGAGACTGGACAAAAATTGTGCACCTATGGATGAGGACAGTGGGTGGGGAGTGAGGGCGGAGGGTGGGGCGGGAACTGGGAGGAGGGGAGTTATGGGGGGGGGGAAAGAGGAACAAATGTAATAATCTGAACAATAAAGATTTAATTAAAAAAAATAAAAAAAATAAAAAATAAAAATCATCTCATAATACAGAGTCCATAAGAAAGGCATAGTACTGTCTCTTAATACCAACTAGATCATAAAGGAGACATCCTGAAAACAATTTGAATGACTACAGGTGTTTAAGTAGCAGTTAATATTTTATATTATGACTATGCCCCCAAAGTATGTTTATGAGCCAAAAAGACTGCCAAGGATATAATTTTATGTTTAAAATCCCTCTGGCAAATGTTGAAAATAAAGAAATTCTCTCCTCAAATTAGCTCATCAGTGTGGAGTGAGGGGGAAACCCCTTAGAAGTTGTTTGATCTAGATGCCTATGCAATGAAAAAGTAGATCCCACAGGGTTTACTTCAAATGATTCCATTTTAGGAGTTTGTTTCATTAAAACAGTCACTGTAGAATGTTCATTCTCAAACTGAACCCAAATCTGCCTTCTAACTCAGTGATTCTCAGCGAGGATGATTTTGCCCCCAGGGGACGTTTGTCAATGTCTATAGACATTTTTGGTTGCCACAGCTGGGGGTGGGGTACCTCTGACATACAGTACATAGGACCAGGGGTACTGTTGAATACCCTACAATACACAAGACAGCTCCACAACAAAGTATTATCTGACCCCAAATATCAATAGTGCTAAGAAAGCCTAGGACCTAGGAAAGCTCTTGAAGAATCATGAGTCAACTCTTTCCATAAGTGACACATTTAAAAATACTTGAAACTCTCTATTAGTCAGCTATTGTCACAAAAATGCTACATAAGCCCTAACTGGCTTGGCTCAGTGGACAGAGCGTCGGCCTGCAGACTGAAGGGTCCCAGGTTCGATCCCCGTCAAGGCATGTACCTTGGTTGCGGGCACATCCCCCCGCACACCCCAAGTGTGGGGTGTGCAGGAGACAGCTGATCAATGTTTCTAACTCTCTATCCCTCTCCCTTCCTCTCTATAAAAAATCAATAAAATATATATTTTTTAAAAATGCTACATAATAAACCACATCAAAACTCATTGGCTGGCATTGGCAGTGGGAGCATGGGGTCTAAAGTAGTGCTCACTGAAACCTGGGATCTGGCAGCAGACAGTGAGTGTGGGCTCTCAGGATTCTATTACTTTGTATTCATGCTTCATTGATTGACTTCTTGAAATTAACTAGGACTTTCCCATGTTTATCTCAGGTCTGGAATATTTCAGCATCATCAGATTTAACTTTTCTTTAAATGTCTGTTCCAAACTAGCCCTCAAACCATCTATTCCTCTGGTCATATGTAAAGCAAAAGCAAGCCCATAAGAACTGGGGTGAGATTTTAATAGAAATTGGAGATAAGATTTGTAGTTGGACTGAATGTGAGCTAGGAGACAAAGGGAAGAGTTGGGAATTACTCCAAAGTTTTTGACCTGAGCAACAGAAAGGATGGAAGTGCATCAACTGAGAGGGCTACTTGTGCTCTGCATACTTGATAGTATATCACAGACTACTAGAGACTACAATAGGCCACGGTTTAGTGAAAGGACTTTCCAGAAGTACAATTTTCCATTCTGTTATTTGAGCAGCTTGAAAACAGATGATTACATGACAGATGTAATAAAAACATACATCTACACTAATAATAGACAAATATGTAAATTGACCATCTCTCCACAACACCCATAGCCAATCAGGAGCGACTATGCAAATTAACTCAACAAAGATGGCGGGCCTGTGGGCGTCGAGGAGGTATGCAGGCACTGAGCGGCCGGGGGCAGGGGCGGGGCCAGACGCCTGCTATGAGGGGGTTGGGGTAGGGGGTGGAGTGAGCTACAGGAGGGCGGCGAGTGAAGGTGGAAGGCAGCTCCAGCCAGAGTGAAGGCAAGAAGCCAGAGAGAAGACCCGGGTCCCGGGTGCTGGAGGGAAGCCGGTGCCGGCAGCCAGGGGAAGGAAGTCCTATTCTTGCACGAATCTTCATGCATCGGGCCTCTAGTTTAATGATAAAAATTGATAACATAGTACAGCATATAGAGTATCCTTGTGTCATAGCCAGTGTAATTAGCTGTGATCATTTATTATAAGAAACTAGAGACCCAGTGCAAGAAATTTGTGCACTCGGGAGGGAGGGGGGTCCCTCAGCCCACTCTACACTCTCTTGCAGTCCAGGAGCCCTCAGGGGATGTCTGACTGCCCGCTTAAGCCACTCCCCGCCAGTGGGACATCCGTAGCACTGCTGCGGAGGCGGGAGAGGCTCTGGCCACCACCGCTGCACTCGCCAGCCGTGATGCACTCGCCAGCCGTGAGCCCGGCTTCTGGCTAAGTGGCACTTCCCCTGTGGGAGCACACTGACCACCAGGGGGCAGCTCCCCTGGTGGTCAGTATGCATCATAGTGACCGGTTGTTCCACCGTTCAGTCTATTTTTTATTACATAGGATTAACATTCTAATAAATTCAGAAAAGAGTAAAAATTGCAGATTAATCTCTGTGGCCTATCATTTTCTCCATGTGATTAATAGATGCTGTATTTTTTTCTACCACTTTGCAATTGGTAATGTAATTATTTGAGATAGTCTTGCTTATAAGGAACTTTCATTTAAAAATCTAAACATTTATTACTGTTATGTCTCTTTGGGCAAGGGAAATAAAGGAAAAAATAAACAAGTAGGACCAAATCAAACTAAAAAGCTTTTGCACAGCAAAAAGACAACCATCCATTAACAAAATGAAAAGGGAACTCACCAAATGAGAGAACATATTTGTCAATAATACATCTGTTAAGGGGTTAATATCCAAAATTTATGAAGAACTTATAAAACTCAACACCAAGAAGACAAACAACCCAATTAAAATATGGGCAAAGGATCTGCATAGACACTTCTCCAAAGAGGACATACAGGTGGCCAATAGACATATGAAAAGAATGCTTAACATCACTAATCATCAGAAAGATGCAAATTAAAACCACAATGAGGGATCACCTCACACCTGTCAGAATGGCTGTCAACAAATCAACAAACAATAAGTGCTAGCAAGTATGTAGGGAAAAGGGAACCCTCAGCGCACTGCTGATGGGAATGCAGACTGGTGCAGCCACTGTGGAAATCAGTATGGAGTTTCCTCAAAATATTAAAAACGGAACTGCTTTTTGACCCAACAAGCCACTTCTGGAATATAACCAAAGAAACTTGGAACTCTAATTTGAAAGAACATATGCTCCTCTATGTTCACTGCGGCATTATTTACAATAGCCAAGATCTGGAAATAGCCCAAGTGCCCATCAGTAGATAAGTGGATAAAAAAAAGCTGTGGTACATTTACACCATGGAATACTGCTTGGTTGTAAAAAAAAAAGACAGAAATCTTACTTTTTGCTATAGCATGGATGGACCTGGAGATTATTATGCTAAGTGAAAAAGCCAGTCAGAGAAAGACAAGTATCATCTGATCTCACTTATATGTGGAATCTATAGAATAATAATAAATAGACAAACAAAATAGAAACAGAGGCATGAATACATGGAATAGACTGACAGTTGTCAGAGGAAAGGGAGTTGGAGTGGGTGGATGAAAGAAAGTGAAGGGATTTAAAAAACATTATGTAACACACAGACACACACAACAGTGTGGTGACAGCCAGAGGGGAAATGGGTTGGAGGTAGGTGGAGGTGTGCAAAGGGGCGATAAATGGAGATAGAAAGAGACTTTGCTTTGGGTCAAGGGCATACGATGCAGTGTGCAGATGATGTTTTGCTGACTTGTAGATTTGAGACCTATATGGTTTTGTGAACCCATGTCACATCAATAAATTCAATAAAAAATAAAATAAAAATTCAAACATTTAATAAACTGCCACATTGGAGAGCTTATACTTTAACATACTGTAAAAGTGAATAAATGAGAAAACTCACTGGGTTACAACCGCAAGGATTTATTCTCATGCTCACTGGTCTGAAGTTGACTAATGAAGGCTGGGTTCTGCTGGGCAGCTCTGCTGCAGGCTGCTGGATTTGGCTCCCCACTGCATGCTGGGCTCAGGTCTGCTCTATGCATCTTCATTCTGGGGTCCAGGTTACATGGGCATTGACTATGTGGGGCATGTTCTCATGGCACATGAGCAGAGCCCCAGAGGGCAGGCCAACCATACCAGTGCTTTTTAAGCCCCCGACTTATATCACATCCACTAATCGGCCAATGCAAGTCACATGAGTGAGCTCAAAGTCAGGGGCAGGGAAGTACATTCCGGCCACCATGAGGCCAGGCAAGGATGTGGCTGTATAATTCTATTACAGAGAAATGACAAATTGGAACAAAAATGGAATCTCCCACATTCCTCACACTTTCATTTTTCTTCAAGCTCAATATTCCTCCTTCCTTCAATCATGCTCCGTAAGACACAGCTTCTAGGTCATTCACCGTACTGACAATGTCCTATACCAATTTTAGTTCTTCAGTATTCCTGTTAAATACAATGCTCAGAACTGAACACAATATTCCATATGTGGTCGGACCATATTGATTTCTCCTACAGAAAGGCATGGTAATCTTTCTGTGCCATGTTGCACCAGCAGCAGCCTCAGACCTCTCATGTTTACCGGATCTCCTGATTGTATCATTTTCTCTAGTGCTTGATTTAATCTGTTGCTATTTTGTACAAGAACATGCTATACATGCTTATAGCCAAAGAGCAATAGGCTGTACCATATAGCGTAGGTGTGCAGCAGACAACACCATCTAGGTTTGTGTAAGTACAATCTGTGACATTCACACAAGGACAAAACTGCCTAGCGACACATTTCTCAGAACCTAGTATCCGTTCTGAGTTCATGACTGTATTCACCAATTAATTCTCTACTAAAATATCATTTCCTCCATAAGCTGTGCCTCGTATGGTGAAGGCCTGGGGAGGGGAGCAAATAAGGGCTAGAAGGGATCAATGGGGAAAAAAGGGGACATCTGTAATACTTTCAAACAATAAAGACAGCCCTAGCTGGTTTGGCTCAGTGGATAGAGCACTGGCCTGCGGACTAAAGGGTCCCAGGTTCGATTCCAGCCAAGGGCACATGCCCAGGTTGCAAGCTTGATCCTCAGTGTGAGGCGTGCAGGAGGCAGCCAATCAATGATTCTTTCTCATCATTGATGTTTCTATCTCTCCATCCCTCCCCCTTTCTCTCTGAAATCAATACAAATATTTAAAAAGATAAAGTTATAAAATAAAATAAATATTTGTGGATCTACCTAAGAACAAAATATTCCACAAGGTGCTGAGGATACTGCAGTGAACAAGACAGACAGTCCTTAGCATCTTAGAGAGAAAGACCTAAACAAATAACTACACAGTTGACCAATTAATACAACTGCAGTAAGTACCACAAAGGAGAAGTACAATAGCATCCGAGCCTGGGTCAGAGCTTGTGTTCTGTGGGCTTATAGATCTTCCTCATCATAGTGTCTATCGCACTTTACTATAATTAGCTGTTGTCTTTATTCCCTGCTGCCTTTACCGGGCTGTATTTTCATAGCCTGGTATAACTCCTATTGAATAAAAGTGCTTAATAATTATTTTTGAAATGATCAAATGGACTTGTTCAGAATACAAAATTAATGAGCCAGGATAATACTTGAGCTTAGGACTCAAATTCCCATCCTTTTGCCTCTATATGGCATTACCAAGTTAATGCTAGCCTACTACACCATTACAAATAAAAAAGAACTTATACATATATATGTTATTTATAAACGATACCTACCTATGCTACCTATCATGCTCCGTAAGACACAGCTTCTAGGTCATTCACCGTACTGACAATGTCCTATACCAATTTTACTTGAAAACCTGTGTACACATAGCTACCATATAATCTATATCTTACGCTAACACAGGTATACTAATTAATGGCCCCCATATTCCTTATTTGTAATGGAATATGTTAAACAACATATAAACTTATAGATCTAACTGAAAAATTCAAAATGGGCTCATGCTAAATAAATGGTAACAATGACAATCATAAATAACAAACGCAAATATATACAAATTAGGAGTTATTTTAAAATACGATAAAAGGCAATTTCTTAAATGTTTATGCTACAAAGAACAGTGTTATACTAATAAGAAACTCTTGCACATGATAAAGTAATAGCTGTTCTTTCACTCTACAGGTCCATATTCACAGCAGGTCAGCCTGCCATCCTAACTTAGACATTAAAATACTTTATTTTCTTTTTAAATATATATCTTTATTGATTTCAGACAGGGAGGGAGAGGGAGAGAGATAGGAACATCAGTGATGAGAGAGAATCATTGATTGGCTGCCTCCTGCACGCCCCACACTGGGGATCGAACCTGCAACTCATGTATGTGTCCTGACCAAGAATCGAACCGTGACCTCCTACTTCATATGTCGACACTCAACCACTGGGCCACGCCAGCCGGACAAATATTTTCTTTAAAATTTTCTGAGAATTTATAGAAATTACAAATACAATCCTCAAATTGCTAGCATATGTTTCTTTTACCTTCTCCCAAAAGAATTACTGAAAGCTAGTCCTAGGAAAACGGCCTAGCTCACGACAGTGAATTAGCACCCTCTAGTGAAAAAAGGTGGCAGAAAAGTAAGTTCCCTTACAGTGGTTCTTAACCTTCTGGCCCTTTAAATACAGTTCCTCATGTTGTGACCCAACCATAAAATTATTTTCGTTGCTACTTCATAACTGTAATGTTGCTACTGTTATGAATCGTCATGTAAGTATCTGATATGCAGGATGGTCTTAGGCGACCCCCGTGAAAGGGTCGTCCGACCGCCAAAGGGGCTGCGACCCACAGGTTGAGAACCGCTGCCTTAGGAGAACACTATTTCATATCCAAAGGTTGCTGATGTAGCAGTATAATAGGACAATTTTTTAAAAATATATATTTTATTGATTTTTTACAGAGAGGAAGGGAGAGGGATAGAGAGTTAGAAACATCAATGAGAGAGAAACATCGATCAGCCGCCTCCTGCACACCTCCTACTGGGGATGTGCCCGCAACCCAGGTACATGCCCTTGACCGGAATCGAACCTGGGACCTTTCAGTCCGCAGGCCGACGGTCTATCCACTGAGCCAAACCGGTTAGGGCTAACAGGACAATTTAAGAAAATAAGAAAACTGTTGCAGTAACACAATCTCCTGATTATGTTTTGTTTTGTTTTATATTAGAATCTAACATACTTTAGCTGTTAATATTACATTTACTCTAAGAAACTGACACTCAGTACTATAATCATTAAAAAATATTCTAATTATGGAATGTTTTAAAAAAGATAATTTGCTATGTTGGAAGCACCACTAAATAAGTATGGCCCACTAACCCACTTTCCCATCCTCATCACACAGCCAGATGCAAAGGGCCTTGACTTTATCCTGCAGACCTTGGGAAACCATGACACATTTTTATATAGTTTGGTGGCTGCATACAGGATGGATTCACATGGAAAGTGGAGGTGGGTGATAGTAATCAAGGCAGGAGATGCCCAGGCCTGTATCAAAATGGTGAACAAGTGTCCAGTGGGTTTGGGGTCACTACAACATGCAGAATGTCTCTAAACTTCTGCAGCAATATTTTTTTAAATTTGGTCATACCTCTGTATATCTTTTCTATTATTAAGCTGTACTGAAAAGCTTAATCATTTTTTAGTCTTGTTCTTCCTATAAAGGGTAACTTCCTTGAGGATAGAAATTACCTCAGTGTAGACAATAAATAATGATTGAATTTGAAAAATGTGTGAAATGTTATTGCAATGATATAACTTGTGCGGATAAAAAAAACATATGGTGAGTTTTTTAAAAAGTACTTTTAAAAGATTCTTTTAAGGAGAAATCTTATGTTAATTATGTACATCACCAACTCTCAAATGTGAACACGACATCATGATGACCATTTTTATCTTGTGGATAAAAAGGCTCTTTGAAATGAGTTGGTCCTTTTATACTGCATCTTTGAGTTTAAAAAGTCAACTCATCTATTATCATTTTTCCTCTCAATTTCTTTTTAAAAAAGATAGTATGATTTATTTTTAAATGTTCAAAGGCAAGAAAAGGAAACACTAATTTTCTTTCAGATACATACATGAAGGTAAAACTTTCAAAACAAAACATGTATACGTGTTAGAAACCTGACTTTCAAACCTGATTAAACTAGGAAATTAGTAACAGAATCAGGTTACCTTCGAGGAAGGAGTGATGAGGAACAAGGGGCTCTAAGTCCCTGATAATGCTCTAGTTCTAGCCCGCCCCAGGCTTTCACCACCCTATTGCCTGTGTCCATGGGTTACGCATGTATGCATACAAGCTCTTTGTGTGATCTCTTCCTCTCAAAGTTTTTCTTTTCCTATCCTTTACTTTGTGGTGCCTATTAGAAAATATAACATAAATTTCTATTCGCTTGAATTCCTAAGCCAGGGAACTCCAACAGGATGATCAATTAGATCAGAAGCTTCAACATTCACAGCTACCAGGCACATACCTGAATTTAGGAAGAAGTAGGGAGAGTCTCCATGAATGCCAACTGTGCCTGGCCCCAGGGAGTCAGACAGGGTGTTCACAAAGGAAAATACTCCACTCATGATTCCAAAGCCCAGGCCAGAAACTAAAGAGGCAGAAAAAAAACACTGTTAAACCCTTTCACGCTATGATTTGTCTTCAAATTTCCAAGGACTGGGAAATACTATTTTGTGGAAGGGGAAAAGGTGCACATGCTATCGGGGAAACAGTGGAAAGCCGGCTCAGAAGAGGCAGGTGCTTGGCTAAATGATGAATCGAGTGAGAAGAGGAAAGGGAATGACTAGTGGGATGTAGCAGAGAAATGAAAAAGATCTAGACAGAAGCAACAGGTGAAATGGGGAAGGATACGATGCTGAAGCTCTGGCTTTAGTTATAACAGCCTAAGTGTGATGGCTTAGAGCTCGGAACTGTACGTGAAGTGTGACTGCAGTGTAAGAAGTGATCCCTGGGCCAAACTGGCCGATTCAACTTACAGACCTAGATCCAATTTTAAAAACGTAATTCTAGCCCTGGCTAGTGTGGCTCCGAGGTTAGAACATCGACCGGAGCACCAAAGGCCGCACGTTTGATTCCTGGTCAAGGGCATGTACCTGGGTTGCCATTTGCTCCCTGCCCCAATCAGGGTGTGTGCAGGAGGCACAGTCGATGTGTCTCTCTCACATGGATGTTTCTCTCTCTCTCTCTCTCCCCCTCCCCTCCCTCCCTCCCTCCCTCCCTCCCTCACCTTCACTCTCTCTGAAAACCAATGGAAAAAAATATCCTCATGTGAGGATTAACAACCTCCCACCCCCACAAAAAAACACACACAACATAATTCTAAAGAATATGCAGAGGTATTAACTATAGCAATATAATGAGTCCTCCTAGTCCAGCCAAAGTCATGGTAACCATCGAGAGTAGGTAACAGGAATCTCACTTAGAAATTGTTAGTTAACTAGAGTCTTAAAAACTTAACTTTCAAACCTGGCTAATATTTAATGGACACACAGATAAACATCACCTGCAATCATTTCCCCCTTTACATAAGGGCCCTGAAAAGCTAGAAAAATAAACAATATATACCAAGAGACCAGACAGCAATAAAATACTATATCCACAAAGATGTAAAAGACAAAAATGGCTTTCATGCCAAATTTTATTTCTTTCTTAATGACCATGCAATTCTAACTTACCATAGGCCAGCAGTCGCATAGAAGGTGCTGGCTCATCTGGATTAATAGTCTTCAAACCCTCATTGGCTTTCCTAAAATAAAACCACACAGATAATTTTTTTAAAGAAAAAGTAGTATATCAGGAAAATACATGCAATACTTCAAAATCCAGACACTTATTAAGTCTTTTGGTAAGGCTATACTCTAAATCCAAAATCCATTAAAAAACAAAACAGCAAATTTGCAATTAACCTAAAGTCAACCAAAATTTCCAACCCACTTTTACTTTTTATCTAATCTTCACATAAAAGAGAAAAATATAAGTAAACAAGACCTCAGGAAAAAAGCATTACTTCTGACTACTTCCTGAGATTAGTAAATACTTAGTTCAATATCCTATGGTGATCAGAGGAGTGGCAGCATGAGAGAGCACCTTGGTCTCTCCCCCTGAAACTTTAACAAGTTGATCAACTATAACTCAACAAAGGCCTCCCTGCTCAATATAGAGGCACGCCTGCAGGATCCACACATTGAAGCACATAGAGGTGGGAAAACGGGAACAAATGGGAAGGCGAGAAGGGAGGAGAGCTCAGATGGCCATGGATGCACCCTGCAGTGGGGGGCTCCGGGCCCCAGCCCCCTTGGCCAGAAGAGGCGAGGAAACCAGCAGTAGCCAGCAATTCCTTCCTTTGGCTGGGAGGAACAGGGAGGGAGTGAGCACTGCTTCAGGAGTGAGTGGTGTAAACTAGTACAGCCACTATGGGAAACAGTCTGGTGATTCCTCAAAAAATTAAGAGTAGAGTTACCATATGACCTAGCAATCCCTCTCCTGGGTATATACCCGAAAAACTCGAAAACATGTATTCACAAAGATATATGCACCCCTAAGTTCATTGCAGCATTCTTCACGGTGGCCAAGACATAGAGACAACCAAAGTGTCCTTCAATAGATGATTGGATAAAGAAGATGTGGTACATATGCACAATGGAATACTATTCAGCCATAAGAAAAGATGAAATACTGCCATTTGTGACAGCATAGATAGACCTTGAGAATATTACGCTAAATGAGTCATTCAGAAAAAGCTAAGAACCATATGATTTCCCTCATATGTGGGATATAAAACTGAAACTCGTGGACACAAAGAGCAATGTGGTGGTTGCCAGAGGGAAGGGGGTGAGAGGGGATGGAGGGTTAAGGGGGACTAATATATGGTGACAGAAAATGATTTGACTTTGGGTGATGGACACACAGGGCAATATACAGGTCTTGAATCAGAAATGTACACTTGAAATCTATATGATCCTATTAAGCAATGTCAACCCTCCAAAAATTTAAAAAATATATATCCTATGGCATTTACCACTCTGAATATTAAAATTTTTTTATTGACTTTTTTTTTTAGAGAGAGAGAATGAGAGAGAGAAATGTCAGCGAGAGAGAATCATCAATCAGCTGCCTCCTGCACATCCCCTACTGGTAAGCAAGCCAGGAATGCAGGCATGTGCCCTGATGGGGAATTGGAACCGGTGGCCTCTCATGCACAGGAGGATGCTCAACCAACTCAGTGACACCATCCAGGGCTGTCACTGAAATTTTTCCTTTTCCCAGAGAGATACATCTTCAACCCCGCTGTATTGGTACTTCCTTATAATTCCACCTGGCTATACTTATTCTGCCACCCTCCCTTCTGGTTTCCACTCTATAGAACCTCACTTGTATTCAAACTTCACAGTCTATTTCAGGCAGGAATTTCTCAAAGAAACCGTCTTTACCAATGATTGGTAATCACTATCTCTCCTTTCTCTTAAATCCTATAATAATGATGGTCTAAACTCCTATATGGGTATTTAATCATATGGTTGTCTGATTCTAAAATATTTACATATTTGATTCATATTCCTCCCCTCCCCGCCCATACAGGCTTCAGGGGAAAAATAATCAGGGGGGGAATATAATGCTACCATCAAAAAAGAAACTAAATGAATACCTGAATGAAAGATGAGGAAATTGCTTACCAAGAAATGATCCTTAGAGGGATCACATCTGTGCTTTCGCTGTGGACAATTCACAAACTTTCCCTGCTCCCCACACAAATGTGTTAGGAATGTAAGGTGTGGCTGGTCGGGTCCACTGTGCTCACTATTACTAACCCGTGTTGGCTACAATCTCTGCGACAATGACCCTGACTCAAGGGACACTTAAGTTATATTTACTATAAATATCATTAAATTAAAGGCAATGCAGAGGTCAACCAAAATAGTAATAAGCAGAACGAAAAAGAGTCTTTTGTTTTTCTAGACTCAAAAGAAACAATTTGCCATTTCATTCTCCATTTGGTAGGATCATGAGCCAATGACTGCCAACCTCTTTCTCTGGAGCAGTAACCAACTAAAACGTCCAATTTTCCTGAACAACAAACGTATGTGTCACGGGAATGGTGTTAAAGGCTAATTAAAGCTTAGACACATAGCAGCAATACTCTCCATCAACAAATGGATAGATAGTATAATGGTATAAAAGAATCGATAAATTTTGGAGGATTTTTGTTTTATATAAATTGCTCAGTAATGAATAAAAGATGTTTGCTATCTGGAATAGCAAAGTACTACGCCAAATATATTAAATATATAAACTCAGGGGTAGGGGAGGCCAGGGGATTGTCAAGGGCGGGGAAAAAAAAAAGGAGACATATGTAATACTTTTTGTAATACTTTAAGCAATAAAATAAATAAATAAATAAATACATACATACATAAAAAATAAAATAAAATAGACTGTCTAACTGCTGGGAAAAAAAATAAAAAATAAATATATAAACTCAGAAGTTAACAAACGTCCTCATTCTATATTACAAGTTCGTGGGAGGAAAGGTGTATGGCACTGATCGTTCTCCATGTTAAGATCAGGAAGTGGGAAAGTACAAACCACCACCCGTTTCCGTGTTCCTGACAAAACACATGACTGATGGTGTGCGGGACAGTGTTCTTACTACGACCATTGTACTGAAGTGGAAAATTCTTTGTTTTCATTTACGATAGTTTCCAAGAAAAAAAAAGAAAAAGCCCGATTTTAAAAATATAAACTTTGAAAAACTATGGTAAATCATTCCATCTTTCTCCTTTGTCCTGATTCTTTTTTCTTTTTTTTTGTACTTGTGTATAAGAGAGGGACAGTACAAAGGAATATGCATATAAATTAAATACATCATTGTAGAAATTTTTAAAAAAATATGCCTCTTAAGAAATTATAGCAATGATTGTCTTATTTTATAAATGAAAAATCTTCTCAAATTACTAAATATTTATGGTATTAGCATTATAAGACAAAACTGAATTAAACTACAAAAACTTCAATCAAGCCAAAAAAAAAATTCGAATGTAGGTTTTAGGCAATGTACAGGACCATAACTTGGATTTTTAAAAAGAAATTAAGATAGAAAGGCTGCTACTTGTAGCCAATTTTCACAATGCAACTCTTTGCTAGGCTGAAAGTCAGAATTCATTCACTCAAGATGAAGTACTGTTCTGAAGACTTGACCATAAAATAAACTTAGGTAGACTGCAATGATAAATATTTTGATTCAAGTCCATAAATGTAAAAAAAATACTGGTGCACACTCTCCACATTTTCATCTTGGTATCAACGTCAGATAACAAAAATTTGAGGACGTACTTTAAATTTAAACGTTCAAAATGCACTTTGGCAATGGAACACTTAAAATATTGATTAAGCCAGAGTTCCTATATTTGAAGATAGTGTAGCATAAGAGAAGAATTTAAATGCATCTATATAAATGTTAGCCATGAATAAAGGTATCATAATAATTCTCAAACTTGTTTTAACACATAACTACATAACATCCAACATTTCTAAAATCTTCTAGGAAGATACTGTACAAAATTCCAAAGGCTTGCTAAAGATGCATTCCAAAGGCTCCTGCTAATACAGGTTTGTTCTAATATCTTATTTGCAAATTTCCAAAGGTCCTTTTGGAGCAGTAAACATGCTTTTTCTGGAAGGCCAAAGAGGCTTCTCTGAACTTGCTGGCATGAGAGCCTGCAGATTGACAGCCATAATTCCTTCTGCATGTGGCCCTATTTCCTCACTACCCTCATTAAAATGTCAACCGATGTTCAGTGGGTAGCCCTTTGGAACCAAAGGTTAGTACCAATAAAGAGTTACATGTCAGCCTGGCCGGTGTGGCTCACTGGTTGAAACGTTTACCTATGAACCAGGAGGTCACAGTTTGATTCCTGGTCAGGGCACATGCCCGGGTTATGGGCTTGATCCCCAGTGTGGGGAGTGCAGGAGGCAGCCAATCAATGATTCTCTCCCATCATTGATGTTTCTATCTCTCTCTCCCTCTCCCTTCCTCTCTCTGAAATCAATAAAAACATTTTTTTAAAAAAGTTGCATTTCAGGTGGGAACTGTGAAGAAATAAGATACCCTGAGTCCTAAAGGCTTACTAAATCCATGTCTTAAACTGTGAAAATCTATTCAAAGTTTTGCTTCAACATTAGAATCACCGTATGTGAAAATGCAAAACCAACATGAGCCAGAGATGTTGCTGACAGGAAACCCAGAGCAGCCTTTGACGCTGAGGTCGGAAGAGAACGGTGCCCAGGCAGAGAGGAAAGGGCCACCGGCCTCCACACCACTGTGATCACAGGGTGCTCTGCTGGGTCCGGAGCACAGGCAGGCTCCAGGCACTGACCAAGAGGGACATGTCCACTGACATAAAAGAACACGGGCTGGAAAAGGTTTGGAAGCCACAGACATGTCTTCCAAGGACTAGGTCAGTGACGGCAAACCTATGACACACGTGTCAGAGGGGACACGCAAACTCATTTTTTTGGTTGATTTTTCTTTGTTAAATGGCATTTAAATATATAAAATAAATATCAAAAATATAAGTCTTTGTTTTACTATGGTTGCAAATATCAAAAAATTTCTATATGTGACACGGCACCAGAGTTAAGTTAGGGTTTTTCAAAATGCTGACACGTCGAGCTCAAAAGGTTCGCCATCACTGGACTAGGTGAAGAAATGAGGAACATTTAGCTGTGAAAGAGACAACCACCAGGGGACAGAGATTTCATTTGACTGTATGTTTCTTGAGTGGGGCAGAGGTCAGAAAGAGGAAGATTTTGATTACCTTAATAATATTCTATTGTTAAAATGCTCCATACAACCACAGATTAATGTTGATCTGATAAGGATAATGTATTCCTGTGGAAACATAAATTTTATCCTTGACAGCTGTTGGTTGCTTTTTAATATTTCCATGAACTAATGGAAATTTCATATTTAAATCTTTTCTAAGATATGACTTTTGCTTGTTAAGCAATGGCTTCATGGTTTTCAATTTGTAATTTAAATTGCTTCATTATTAAATTTCAATGTCTGTTGTTTAAAGCAACCAGTAAACAATATTGAAAGCTTAGCATATTGGCAAGAACAGATTACCAGAAGTTATTATAAGAGATATTGTTGAGGTTCTGTCTTGGTTACATCCATGAAATTCATGGAGTGGCTTAACTATCTCATGTGCCAAAAGGGAAAGAGTACATTTATCATTCTACTAAACTTTACTACATAATCAAAGCCAATCTCATGACTGCCTGAAAGAAAACATGATTCTAAGTTCAAGCTGTGTTTCAAATCACTGGTTTCATGTGACGGCCTCATGAATCCTAGATGGCCTGCTTTCTGGCCTAAAGTTCCCTAAAGGGGAACTCATGCCCATAGCTTTTTTTTCAAATGTGTTTTTCTATTACAGATATGAAATCACATGAACTATCACAAAATGAACCCTTATTTTCCCTAATACAATCAAAATAATGGTAGGCATAATATCTATAAGAATTATTTATTTTAGTCGGTGGCAAAGGGAAGCTGGTATAAATTCTAAGGTGAAACAGTTTTTGTTGTTGTTTCAATGACTATTTCTCTAGCGTATTTTTCTTCATAGCAATTATCTTCTAATACACAATGAATTACTCATTCATTTGTTGCCTGTCACTTTCCATTATAACATAACCTCCATGAGGACAGAAACTGTCTTTTAATCATGATATATTATTCTCAGTGCCTAGAATAATGCCTAGCATTGAGTAAATTATCAAAAAAAATATTTTTTGAATGACTGAATGAAGGAAGGAGTATCCACAGCTAAAATACTCAATATTTTCAGGTTAAAAATGTTCTAATCCTTTGGCTACAAACTGTGCAGGAAGGCATGGATCTTCAAAAACCACACTGCATTAATGTTTCAAATTACTAAAACATACTTCAAATTAACTGGGGAAAAGGGGTAAACAAATGTTTCACTTACTTTAAAAGTCTATAATATGCAAACCGAAACATTTCTTGGATAAGGACTGAGACTAACACTCCAAAGATCAGCAGATATTTCTCTATCGGTCCATCTCTGTTGCCAGTAATGGCTCTTGCCACGAACCAGACAAAGGAGGAAAGCAGTAGAGATATCAACCAGAAGAAAGCTCTGAAAATGGGGGGGGGGGGGGGGGGAGGAAGGGGAGAAGTCACACGTAAGCATAAGTACAGGATTAATTTAAAAAAAAAAAATTACGTGCTCGTAAAGTGATGTTCTGGATCCACTGTTCTTAATCAGTGGGTCAGTGGTGCATTTCCTCTGTTGAGATGAACATGTGATCCAAAAGGAATTTAGGATTCTTCCTAACAATCACTCGTTTTCAGTGACCCTGCTATTTATTAAGTACATCTGCAGACTATCTGCCAAGCACTGTCTAGCTGGAAATATTTGTTATTCCTCCTAAGTGATGCTTTGCTCATTGATGTGCAAATATGTCTTTCCCAGGGAAGAAAAAAAAAGTCTGTATCTCTATTAATAGAGTGATTGGTATAAAATCCAGAAGTTGAAAGTCTGCGCTCTGATCTAGATCAGTTTCCCAGGCCTGGTTTTTGCAACATTCCCGTGGGCTCTAACGATTATAACAAGCTTTACAAACCCTCTGCCCAGTCTCTATGGCTTTTTAAATGGTAGTGTGATGCAGCACTCAACACAGGTGTGAGAGGTGAAGAGCCTCAGAAAAAGTGCGCATCCCTGGCCTAGCCTGGCTGCTTCTCCCGGTGCCGAGCGAGTGAGTGAGACTCAAGTGTGTAGGGTAGGAGGGAGCCTCAGCAAGAGCCGCCGGACAGAGGAAAACCGGGCTGTGACCATAGTCGCCGCCAGAGTTCGGTGCTGACCAAGCTCCCGCGAAGAGGCGCACTGACAGGTGCTTCTGTGTCGGTGCAGGTTGGATCCCGCCCCCTGGACATTCCCACTCAGCGGACCTGGGGTAGGGGCCGGGCATCGAGATGTTTGAAAGCACCAGATGCCCGGGCTCTTAACCCCTTTGGGATGACAATATCTGAAGTTAACTTCAGAAAAATAAAAGATGCGTATTTGAACGTATCCACATTTTTTTCATGCAATTTAAGTGGTTTCACGACTCACTACAGCCCACCCACGGGCCCTAAGCAAAACTCAGGAGCCCAGTCTCAGGGGGTTTGAGACCCACAGTGTGAGCTCCTTCCCCGAGCCCGCCTCGGGGGACGGGAGTTCTCGTGCCGCTCCTGCCGACCCTCGGAGGCGGGTCTCGGCTCTCCCCGTCTCAACCCTTTCCCCCCGCAAAGCCCAAGGTCGAGCCGTGTGGTGGGGAAGCTTGGGGTCGGAACCCCCCGCGGGGGAGGGGAGCCCCGGTTCCGGGTTTCCCAGCGCAACCGCCTCACCCGACGATGAGGAAGATGATGCGCAACGGGTCCGTGGCGATAGTGAAGATGTAGAGGGCGAGCGCGGGCCCGAAGGCAATGAAGGCGCAGCCGAAGAACACGGCCGCCGTCATGGCGACCGCGCCCGCGGAGCCAGGCAAAGACGCGGAGTGCTTAGCGCAGCTGAGCTGAGCGCCAGGCGGGGCGAGGCGGGGCGGGGCGGGGCGGGGCGGGGCGGGGCGGGGCGGGGGGCGGAGGGGGTGGGGCGGGGCGGAGAGGCGGGGCTAGATGGAGGGGCGGGGCGCCGTGGGGGCGCGGGCGTAAGGTATGGGGCGTGGCGGAGGGGGTGGGCGTGGCTGAGGGGCGGGGATATGTGGGCGTGGCAGAGGGATGAGGCGTGGCGGGGGAATGGGCGTGGCTGGGGCGGGGCCTGGAGGAGGGGCGGGGCGCTATGGGGCGTGGCGGAGGGGGATGGGGCGTGGCGGAAGGGGATGGGACGGGGAGGGGCGTGACGGAGGGGAGTGGTGGGGGCAGGGGCGCGGGCTGGGCACGGGCCTCACCGCCTGAAAGGCTTTTGGTCTCACCCAGCGTCTGCAGCCCACCTGGGCCCGCAGCTGCGTTGAGGGCGACTTTAGTGCCGGAGCTGTAGCGCCCCCTTACGTCTCGCTACGCGTCCACAGAGATCAGTCCAATGGTGCCGGCTGCTGTAAGGCTAACAGGAGGAGAGGTCCCCCCAGACACCTTGGGGCCGGAGCCGGGTAACATTCCAGATCAACTAAAACAGTACCCGACAGAGACACGATTCCATTTCTAAATAAAGGAATTTTTTTAAGCAAATTTTTTTATTTGCATAGCTGCGGGAACTTCGTGCTTCATCATAAATAAGACCCAAGTTGGGATAGCGGTGACTCATGATAAGGAAAAGGATGAAATAGAGGTGGAACACGCTGTCCTTCCCAGAGTTGTGCTGGCCAGCTGCTTTTGTTTCCCAACCCCCACTCCAAGTCTTCAAAAAAGTTGTTTTTGAAGGCCTTCTCTGATCACCCTATAGCAGTGATGGCAAATCTTTTGAGCTCGGCGTGTCAGCATTTTTGAAAAACCCTAACTTAACTCTGGTGCCGTGTCACATATAGAAATTTTTTGATATTTGCAACCATAGTAAAACAAAGACTTATATTTTTGATATTTATTTTATATATTTAAATGCCATTTAACAAAGAAAAATCAACCAAAAAAATGAGTTCGCGTGTCACCTCTGACACGCGTGCCATAGGTTTGCCATAACTGCCCTAAAGTAAGGGGAGTATCTCCTTGCTCTGTTTTTACTTGCTCATTGGTCTCCACCCTTAACAATAAACTTTTGGAGCGCGGGGGCTTTGTTTTGTTATTTGTTATTTCTGCAGCACCTAGAATATCTGTTCAATTAATGAAATAATTTAAAAAGTGGAACTTACAAACATTTGTTATTTTATATTAATTTAACAATTTCTGAGAGATTTAAAAATTAAAACCGGGAGGTTATGTTTTCTGATCATTCATATCTAAGATTTTTCTCCATGTTTATTGGGAATATTAATAATAATACTTCATGGATTATTTTGAGGATTGTGCCTGCACATTAAGTGCTATTTGTGTTAGCCAGTCCTACTCATTATTTAATGTCTACCATGAATAAAGCTCTTGGAAATTAACATTAAAAAGAAAAACACCAGTAGGCAAAAGTTGGGACTTAAATGAAGATGTTTTACAGGTCACCTGGAAATAGGCCTTCAGATTATACATCTGCGGGTATTTAATTTTTATGGTAAAATGCCGCCTTTGCTCATTTAAAATAGACATATGTATTTTTCATTTACTCCGCAGAATACTTCTTTATTTTGAAATATCTTATCCAGCATCCATCAAAACTGAGGTAGAGACAACAGCTCAAAGAGGTAGGGTGACTCACCATTAGACAGATTCTTGTGGTTCTATCCTGAATCAAAGTTATCAAATGCAATTCCATTATTTCAGCTCCATGCAGAAATGCTTTCACGGAAGTGTAATGTGCTTGTGCCTTGGCTCAAATAAAGATTTTTATACAAGAAATGGCCATCTCTATTTTTTTCTGCATGTTTTATAAAACTGATTCATTATCATTGTTCAATATCTAAGGGGAGATATGCTAATTGACCCTCATGCCATCGCAAAAGATGGCAGTGCCCACAGCCAATAAGGAGGGGATATGCTAATTGACTGCCCCACCGTCAAAGATGGCAGCACCCAGTCCCCTCAGTCCCATTGTTCAATATCTCTAATAGATCCATGCTTTACTATTTAAGTTCAGGGCTAGAAAGAGTTTTGTTCCTCCTGACACATTCATATATATACATTTGAGAGTTAACTCATCACACTCAGGCTTTACCTGACTCCCAGGAAACGTGGAACTAGATTTAATAGTCAATTATAGCAACTATTGCTTTTTAAAATTATAATTACTGCCATGACACTGGAATATGACATTCTTTTATCACTAGATTAATAATTTGATTACCTCAATTTTAGCCAAGATCTATGTGTCTTGGTTAAAACCTACTCAAATACTTTGGAAGTTAGCAATTCATGCAGAGGTATGTCATGGAAATGTGTATTCATGCTATCTCGACCATATTTTGGTTCAATCTTAGTTCCCAAGTCCATTTAAAAAATGGGAAGGCAATGCAAAATGAAATGAGTCTGCCCCCACCCCCACTGCCATCTGTGAAGACTTCTTTACCTGAGGTCTGTTGGAATAGAAGAAGAAAGCAACTAGACCAGGGGTGGGCAAACTTTTTGACTCGAGGGCCACAATGGGTTCTTAAACTGGACCGGAGGGCCGGAACAAAAGCATGGATGGAGTGTTTGTGTGAACTAATATAAATTCAAAGTAAACATCATTACATAAAAGGATAGTCTTTTTTTTTTTTTTTTAGTTTTATTCATTTCAAACGGGCTGGATCCGGCCCGTGGGCCATAGTTTGCCCGCGGCTGAACTAGACCAAACTGGCAAAATAACCAATAAAATAGTCATCTTCAGAATTCATTCTTATTTACCAGAGAAACTTATTTCAAGTTCTCTCTGAATAATAGCACCTCACATTGCTGTTTACAAAGCACATTACACTGATTTCAACAATTTGGTTTACAAGTGAGAGATTTGAGGCTAAGAATAGTGTGCAGACTCCTTAAGGTTTTTAAAATTTTATTTTATTTTATTGCTGAGAGTATTACAAATTCTTTGGTTAATCTCTTTCAGCTCTCCTTAAGTTTTTATGAACTTACTATTAGTTTTCCCCAAGACCTGAAAACATAGGGTACTAAGTGATATTGTGGGTTAAATCCCTAAAAGGTGACTGGGGGAAGGAGGAAAGCACACACCATGGATACAAATATAGTTTGCTAAGAATTCCTCAGAACTGGGGGATTGTTGGGGAAGGGGGCAAAAAGCAATACCACATTTTTAGCAATTTATCAAGTAAGGGTTTGACATAGCTACCAGTAATTCACAATATAGTAATGAATTCACGTGAGCTTTGTTTTCTGGCAGTGCTGATAGATGTATGTTTACTCAACCATTCATTTGTTCATTGATTCAAAATGCATTTTGGATGCTACTAAGTATGAAGTACAATGGTAGGCACTGGGAATACACCAATGAAACAGATGTCTTCCTGTCTCCATGGAGCTTACAGTCTAGTGGGGAAGCCAGACAGGCAAGTATAGGGTGCTATGAGAATATACAGGAAGGGGGAAGGGCACCCAATCCAAACTTGTGAGGTTTTGATAACAATAACACCCACCCATTCAGGTCTCATCTTCAAAATTAGCAAAACTAGGAAGCAGGCAAGAAATGCAAGGACAAATGAAAAGGCCTCATTAGTGAAAGAAAATAGTTCAGGATGTCCTAGGAATGTGAGGAGAGGGATGAGAGATAAGACTGGAAAGGTCAGCAGGTTAGAGTTTACCTCAAGTCCTGGGTTTATACATGCAAGTGACATGGTCAGATCTTTGCACAGCTATGGAAAGTGAGATTCCAGATAGGACATCTTCGGCATACTGTAGGCATGAGATGATGGTGGCCTGAGTCAGGGAAATAGCTGGAGTCTGCAGAGGAACAGACAAACTGAAGAGAGATTTAGGAACTGTGCAACAAAATTTAGTGACTGATGAGCTACACAAATTGAGGGAGAGGAAAAAATCAAGGAAAGATATATATATCTTTCGAATATATCTTGCGAAATTCGTGCAAGGAGCTTGGCCCTTGCAGCTGTGGCGGCTTGCCTCGGCCCTCACAGCCCTGGCTTCATCTGGAAGGTCATCCAGAAGGACATATGGAAGGTCGTTGGGCTGTCCAGTCTAATTAGCATATTATGCTTTTATCATATTGATAGATATATATTTTTTATTTTTCAATTATAATTGACAATCAACATAATTTTTAATTTTTTTTTAATTTCCACATATAAGTGAAACTGTATGGTATTTGTCTTTCTCTGTCTGACTTATTTCACTTAGCATAATACCCTCTAGGTTCATCCATGTTGTTGCAGACAGTAAGATTTTAATCTTTTTTGTGGCCAAGTAATATTCCATTGTATATATGTACTACATCTTCTTTACCCAATTGTCTATTGATAGACACTTAGGTTGCTTCCATATCTTGGCTATAATATATGAAATGTCCTTTGTCTTTTGTTAGCCTTTGTTTTAAAGTCTACTTTGTCTAATATAAGTATTGCTGCCCCTACCTTTTTTTTTTTTTCATTTCCATTTGCATGAAATATCTTTTTTCATCCCTTTGCTTTCTTCTGTATCTATATTTTGATCTGATCTAGGTCTCTTATAGGCAGCAAATGTATGGTTCTTGTTTTCTTCTCCATTCAGCCACCCTATGTCTTTTGATTGGAGCATTTAACTTATTTACATTTAAAGTAATTATTGGCCTACCATTTGCAACGGCATGGATGGAACTGGAGAGCATTATGCTAAGTGAAATAAGCCAGTCAATGAAGGAAAAATACCACATGATTTCACTCATTCATGGATAATAGAGACCATTATAAACTTTTGAACAGTAATAGATACAGAGGCAGAGCTGCCTCAAACAGATTGTCAAACTGCAGCGGGAAGGCCGGGGAAAGTTGGGGGGCAGGAGGGAGGGGTATAAGAGATCAACCAAAGGACTTGTATGCATGCATATATGCATAACCAATGGACATGGGACGCTGGGGGGTGGGGGAGGCCAGGGGATAGTCAAGGGCGGGGGAAAAAAAAAAGACACATATGTAATACCCTTTGTAATACTTTAAGCAATTAAAAAAAAAAGTAATTATTGGTAGGTCTGTAGTTATTGCCATTTTACTATTCATATTTTTAATCTTTTTCTTCTTCTTAAAGAAGCCCTTTAAACATTTCATGTAATATTGGTCTGGTGGTAGCTTCACCAGGCACTTGGTGTGGTTAACATATATGCAGAACCAAAACAGCAGCAGAAAGAGCTATTCATTCATCTTTTGATTAGAGCATTTTGTCCTTAAAGTAATTATTTATAAGTATGTAGTTATTGCCGTTTTATTGTTTTCTGATTGTTTGATTTTTTTGTAGTTCTTTGCTCCTTTCTTTTAAAAAATATTTTTTTATTGATTTCAGAAAGGAAGGGAGAGGGAGAGATAGAAACATCAATGATGAGACTCATTGATTGGCTGCCTCCTGCATGCCCCCTATTAGGGACTGAGCCTGCAACATGGGCATGTGCCCTTAACCCGAATTGAACCCGGAACTCTGCAGTCTGCAGGCTGACACTCTATCCACTGAGCCAAACTGGCTAGGGCTCTGTTCCTTTCTTATTCTCCTGCTCTTTTCTCTTGTTGATGACTTTCTGTAGTGTTGTTTGGATTCCTTTCTCTTTATTTCTTGTAGATTTTGGTTGTGGTTACCATGTGCTTCATATATACCAACCTATGTTTATAGTAGTCTATTTTAAGTTGATAGTTGCTTAAGTTTGAACATACTCTAGAATCACTACCATTTTTATTCACCCCCTGCACATTTATGTTTATGTTTTTCTTGTGTGTTTGTGTGTATCCCTTAATTTGCTGTTGTAATTACACATGATCTTCCTTTCCTACTTTTGCCTTTTAGCCTTTCTACTGGCCTTAGTGTTGGTTGACTCATTGTTTTTATTATGTGTTTGCCCTTGTCAGTGAGAATTTTTTTCTTAGCAATATTTTTTATTTTTTTCTTCTTCTTAAAGAAGCCACTTTAACATCCTATCTAATAAAAGAGAAACATGGTAATTAGCGTACGACCGCTACCCTTCCCATTGGCTAATCAGGGCGATATGCAAATTAACTACCAGCCAAGATGGCGGCCGGCAGCCAGGCAGCTGACACGAACAGGGAGGCTTGCTTGCTTCAGTGAAGGAGGAAGCCAAGCTTCCCCGCCTGCCTTGCCGGCCTCTCAGCTGCACTCTAAGCAACATTGTAACAAATATAGAAGCTAAACAAAACCCCGGGCTTCAGCCAGCAGGACCGCAACATTGTTTCAAATACAGAAGGTAAACAAAGGACAGAAACCTGCTTTCAGCAACGGAGGTCTCATAGCTGGAGCCTAGCCTCAGAGCTAAAGCTGGCTCAGAATAAAAAAAAAGGAAAAAAGGACAGGTTGGGAGCTTCAGTCACCCCCCAGCCTGAAAACAGCCCTCAGCCCCTCACCCAGGCTGGCCAGGCACCCAAGCGGGACCCCCACCCTGAAAGGGGTGTGACCAGATGCAAACAGCCATCAGCCCCTCACCCAGGCTGGCCAGGCACCCAAGCGGGACCCCCACCCTGATCCAGGACACCCTTCAGGGCAAACCAGCCAGCCCCCACACGTGCAACAGGCTTCTATCCTATATAGTAAAAGGGTAATATGCCTCCCAGCACCGGGATCAGCGGAGCCGCAAGGCCTCCCAGCACCGGGATCAGCGGAGCTGAGAGGCCTCCCGGCACCGGGATCAGCGTGATGGGGGCAGCGACCAAACCCCCTGATTGCCCTGCGGCTCTGTGTGTGACAGGGTGCGGCGCCCCAACCCCCTGATCGGCCCTGCCCTGAGTGTGACAGTGGTGGCGCCCCAACCCCCCGATCCGCCCTGCTCTGTGTGTGACAGGGAGTGGTGCCCCAACTCCCCTATCGGCCCTGCTCTGTGAGTGACAGGGGGGAGCTCCCCAACCCCCTGATGGGCCCTGCTCTGTGCGTGACAGGGGGCAGCGCCCCAACCCCCTGATCGGCGCTGCTCTGTGTGTGACAGGGGGTCACGCCGCAACCTCCCTATCGACCCTGCCTTGAGTGTGACAGGGGGCAGTGCCCCAGCCCCCCAATCGGCCCTACCCTGAGCATGACTAGGGGTGGCATCGCAACCTCCCGATCCGCCCTGCTCTGTGCATGACAGGGGGCGGCGCCCCAACTCCCCAATCAGCCCTGCTCTGAGCCTGACCAGGGGCTGCACCTAGGGATTGGGCCTGCCCTCTGCCACCCGGGAGCAGGCCTAAGCCAGCAGGTCGTTATCTCCCAAGGGGTCCCAGACTGCGAGAGGGCACAGGCCAGGCTGAAAGACCCCCTCTCCCCCCTGAGTGCACAAATTTTTGTGCACCGGGCCTCTAGTCCTATATAATAAAAGCCTACTATGCTAAGTGTCCAGTTGACCAGTCGGCTGTTCAACCAAAGTATAATATGCTAATGATATACTAAGGCTGCTCAACCACTTGTTATGACATGCACAGACCACCAGGGGGAAGACAACCAGTCGACCAGTTGCTATGATGTGTACTGACCACTAGGGGGCAGATGCTCTGACTGGTAGGTTAGCTTGTTGCTGGGGTCCAGCTGATCGGGACTGAGCGAGAAGGGCCAGACGCACCCTGGAGCCCTCCCACAGTCCCTCCCCTATTCCCGATCGTGCACCAGTGGGGTCCCTTGGCCTGACCTGCTCCCTCTCAAAATCCGGGACCCCTCGGGGGATGTTGGAGAGCCGGTTTTGGCCTGATCTTATAGGCCAGGCCAAGGGACCCCACTGGTACACGAATTTGTGCACTGGGCCTCTAGTTTCTTATAATATTGGTTTGGCAGTGATGAACTTCTTCAGTTTTTTCTTGTCTGGGAAGCTCTTTATTTTTTCTTCCATTCTAAATTATGGTCTTGCTAGGTAATCTTGCTTTAGCAGGACTCATAGTCCTGCATCACACCTTTTCTCCCTGTTCCCATCATCACATCATTTCCTTTTAATTCTGACTCCTCCTATGCCCCTCTCATAAAGACCCTTGGTACTACAGAGGGCCCTCCTGGGTAATCCAGGATAATCTCCCATCTCAAGGTCACATCTGCAAATGTAGTAACATTCACAGGTTCAGGGGGTTAGAATGGACATCTTTGGGGGCCATTATTCAGTCTACCACAGAAACAAATTTAAGAGCCGTGAAAAAGGATGAAATTATTTTGGAAAAGTGGGGAAGACTGTCACAGAAATTAAGAGAACATTTCTGGGAGGGAGCAATATAGTACTCATCAAATGCTGACAAGAAGTTAGCTAAGATAAGGACAGAAAACTGCCAGAGACTTTCGTAACTAGGCGGTTGTAAACATGATGTCCGTGAAGTGATAGGGAGGAAGCCAAACTGGAGGAGGCTGAGGAATACATGCAAAACGAGAAAGTGAAGACAGTATGCATAGGCAACCCTTGGATGAAGCTTAGCTATGGCTAGAAGAGGAGAAAGAGCAATAGGTGAGAAGGACATGAGGCAAAGGGGTGGAAGAGTTAAGGATGCTTAGATACTAAGGGCAAAGGGATCACATAGGATAAGTGTTTGAAGGTATAAGAGCTGTGAGTTCCCTGAGAAGCAGGATAAAGGGGCAGCAGGGATGAATCCAGAGAGAAAGCACGAACTAGGAGGAATGTCTCTGCTACAAGAGGAGGGAGCTGAGGATGAGGGCAGCTGCCCATGGAGCTGGGGAGGGGGAGGCAATTAAGGTGGTTTTAGATGGATGCTTCCCTGTGAGGCAGGAGAGGAAAGGTCTGTTTACCAGAGGGAAGGAAAGAAGTAGGGTGTGTGAGAAGAATAATGAAGGTCTAGAGTGGTTGTGGGGATGAGCAGGAAAGGCTACAACTGGAGACGTGCACAAGCACGTGGTAGAACATCAGTAGGGCTGGGCCCTGGAACCGTGTTATTTGGAAGTGAAAACAAAACAACAAGAAGTAAACTTGCAAAGACTAAGAAGGGAGGGCTGGAGTGCTATCACAGAATAATCTCAATGTATTCTGAACTAAGTATGAGCAGGAGATCTGGCCATTTTAAGCAGCTCTAAGTGAGAAAGTTTGCTAAAATATCCCAAGTCAGCCATGGTTTGAGTCACACACCTATAAATTCGAAGAAAAATTTTCAGAATCTGCAACCCATTTCAGAGAGTCATGAATATTTTCATTATGTAGTTTTTATTTTAGACGAACATTATTATAAAAAAAGTTCACCTGGAATAAAATCCACTTAAAAAACAACAAAAACACAGCAACAGTATCAGTACACAGTTAATGAATTGGCTTAAACAAGACTAACCACATGACAGGCTCACTTTATCTGCAGGAGCTTTTCACATTAAGCCGTTGGAGCAAAAATAAAAACACCAATACATATGCAGTGGGATAATTCTATGGAAAAACTAGATATTTTTCCATTAGGGGGCATGATTTTAGTAAAAGAGTAATGGTATTTTGCATTAAAGGAACTGCTGCAAACAAAATAAAAACCCATCTGTAAAGCCACAGAAATGAATTCTAGTAAGTTCACATTTTTAAAAAATGTAAGAAAATGAAACAAGTTCTATTAGTTGTTGGCAATACGAAATGCAATTGCATATGGTATAAGTTATTTCAAAAAAAATGAAGTAAAATTTGAAAATATCCCTAAAATAATTGTTTGCTAATTTTTTATTTCTGTAAATTTCAGTCACTTAGATTTTTTTTTTCATAGTGAGCTTGACACTCATTCATTTTATTAGTCTTTTAAAAAAGACCAATTCTATTGTAAAATTGTGCTAGCATTTGAAATTTTATTAGCATATCCTGTCTCTCTAGGTTTCACTAGGACAGGGAATTTCATTTTTAGACATTCCTTTCCCCCTTCTTTAGCTATAACAAGAAGGAAAAAGGAATGTAGTTTCTGTTAAAAGAAAAACTATAAAACCTGACAGCAGAAAAGACTGCTTACAATCTGACACAAGTACACCAACATAATGAAGTGCTGTTCTAAAAGTTTAAGCTTAGAAGCTCATCTTTAAAGATTAAGAACTAAATTTATAAAGAAGTCTAAGTCATAAACTAGAAAAGAAAGTCTGCTTAAATGTATCACTTACAGTTCACAGGAAAAACTTTATATAAGCCTTAATACAGATTCCCAGCATTAGAACCTGTAAAATGGAGTTATAATCTCTTATTAGAAATTTCTGCAAACATTTATCTATATTGCACAGCTAAATTTATTAATGGAGATAATACTTCTTTTTTGCACTATTGGCTATGACATGTATTTCTATTCTAAACTACCTCCTACCTTTCCCAATGATGCCTTTAGTTCAAAACAAAACATATAATCTAAATTGTGTTGGATGCATAAAGGCTGGCTCACTGTTTTTCTACCGGGTATTAGAACACTAGTTAGCTAAATGAGGTATAATAAAAAATAGTCCTTCAAAGTAAAGAGTATAATCTTCTGAAAATGTATAATCAAGACTGCACAAAATGTTCATGTAAATAGTAAGAAACCCTGCAGCACCTCCTAACGGATGCACAGGTGGGTTGTTTTGTTATAATCTGTCTGAAGTAAAATAGAGCTAAAATCAGTTCCCAGTGAAACATTTTACAATCCACTGATTTTCATGCTGCTCAGTTACAGCACATTTCCATTGTCTGATACCCTCAGACTCTATTTGAAAAGGTCTAGTCAATAAGTGGCAGAAATGAGCACACTGACAATAAAGTGCAGCCACTGAATACCACTAGTACTGCTGCAAAATCTTCATGTACTGATCCATAGGCCACAGAAATGTTCACACAAAACTAGTTTTCTTCAGTTTCAGCAGGGAACAGACAATTATCTCTCACTAAATTCATCTACAAATAGAAAAAATAATGCACTATATGTACATTATTAAGCAAATTGGAATATTTATTGGGTCATTTTACCATGCAGAAGGTGAATTTCCTATGGTCTTAGCTCAAATTATATACAATTTAGCAAGACTAAATGTAAGAAAATAGCAAGGACGATTTGTTTATATACAACAGAGCATATACCCCAAATTGCTGCTACTTCAAAGAGCACCTTTAGACTCATCTAGCTTTCACGGCTCTTTCAAAGGGAATTTCATGGAGACTAGTTATTAATCCATATAAGACAAAAGAAGAGAGAAAGAATAAAACAAAAGCAAAGCATTGTTAAAAAAAAAAAAAAAAAAGCTAACCATAGGATATGTCAGTTTTGGTTTGCAGATAACCCCTGAGATAATATAAACCAAAGTGTTAAGACACCAAATAGTCAGAGGTAAATTACTAAGAGAATTACATTCATACATGGTGTCATAGCACTTGCCTTTTAGAAACTACTTTGTTACCCTCCAGAAAGCTTAACTGCTTGGAATTTTTTCAGAATATTAGTGAATACAAGATGTTTCTAAGAAATTATTTTTTATTTCCAAAGATGTATCTAATTTTAAGATGGTAGACTTACAAACTTTCATGCAAGGAACCACCTGATTATACTTGGACACCAACAGATGCCTTTAAGCCTATAGGTAAGTTTTTAAAAAATCTGTTAACAATGTTTAGTGTACCCATCAAAAATAGCTCTGGAATATTTATATTTGCTATAGCTAAATTGTGCATAAGTTTTCAAAAAGTTTTAATGGTTCAGGCATCCTATGATACATCTTAATTTGAAGCAGAATTCTCTGTGGTAACAAGCAATGTTTCCACTTCCATTTCCAATACTTAATTTCAAGCATGATGGTAAACTCTGTGAAACAAAACAGGCCTAAGAGGAGGAATAATTATCAACAGAATTCATTTCCTTCATCACCTCTTTGTTACTCCCCTGTGTTATGACACTGAAGGCTAGGATAACAGCAATGACATCATGACCTTAATTTGGCACACAGTTAACACTAAATCCCTTTCTTTTCCTATGTGATGGTTTCATTTACAAAAGGTATCCCAGTTCCAGGGTTTGGTGAGAAAGACAGCTAAGGTTTTGGTTGGCTTCAGCCCAGATGACTGGACCAAGTTCTCTAACAACAAACCCAAACAGATGGAACTGGGTTCTACACATTCAACAGTAGCTATTTTAAAACTGAAACCTTGCTCATATTGTCTCTAATGAAAAAGCAAGACTTTTCCTAGAGGCTGCACTAAGTCTATTTATTCTTATTTTGTTTAAAAACCCAAGTAAAAACAGAACAAAAAGTCATTTTCACCATTACCAAGAGCTATTTCTACTAAATTTATGTTAAAAAGTCGTATCTCTTCCTTTAGGTAAGCTTTAAAATTTAAATTAACTCTTGTTAACTCTTGTACACAGGAATCATGGTAGGAATTGGGTATTACAACTAAATCAGCAAGCTGGGGAGTAAACCTAAGACAAAATATATTAGGTATGCTAATGTGATGGAACCACAATTAGACGCTGAAATAAAACCCTAAATGGTACATCTCTCTGCCCATGTAAAATTTCAGCTCAACAGTTCACAACTAGAAGCAGACAACAATGGTCAAATATGTTATGTTTTAGATAACTGACTGATTACAATAGGTCAAACATAGGAAAAGACAGCAAATATGAACCCCAGGAAAAATGAGATTAAGGTCATTTCCAAATGCAGTTTTTATAGATTAGGCAGAGGGAATCAACTGAAAAGTGATTTCTTCAGCTACCCAGACTCTGGCTAAAAAGTCAAGAATGAAGCAAAGTGCTAACCAATAAGAAATAAAAAAATTACAGCCTATGATGAATAGGTGGACATTTTTATAAATTTTTAAGATAAATTTTATCAGAATTTAATGATTCTTATTTAAGAAAATCACAAATCAGAGCCCTTAAGTAAATGCCATGAATGTAATAACATCTGGCCATATGTCCTTTAATAACATCAAACCAAATGTCCTTTAATTTTAGTTATATTGACCTCTGCTTTAAATGTTCTACTCTTGTTTTAAACATCCCCAAAGCACAAATTTGTCTAGAACTTTATGAGACAAAAGTGTGCATGTGAGAGTCTAAGACTGCTATAACAGGGAAAGGCTAACACTGATGTGCAAAGTGAAAAAGGAAAGATAGCAGCTTCTGCAACAGGCAATAAAACAAAGAGAAAAACAAGTCTTGCATGTGTCTCCATTTCATTGCTTCCATGTTTGAAAAAAAGGAGCCTGTTATCTCGCTAGGCCGTGTGGCTGGAATCCACTAGGTGTTCCGTGTCGAGAGGTCTAGGCTCGGTGGTGCTCTCAGCAGCAGCCTGGCGGTGTGATTCTGAGGCTGGGTGACCTGTGCTTTCAGAGAAGCAGGAAAGGGTCCTCTAGGTGTGCTGCAGTCTCTCAGAAAAAGTTCATCAAAGTAGCGAACACCGGAAGAAACTGGTCTTCTTTGATCGGTTTTCTGTTATTTTCACTGGTCCACCTGCCCCTGATGAATTGCTGTCATTCTAAAAAACAAAAGATAAAGTCACCAAGAAAACAAAAGTTCAATGGTTTGACTCCAATTATCTAAAAAAATATATATCAAACCATATCATAAATGTGTATTCAGTAGAGTATTTTATTAGAAGAGGAACTCATTAAGCTCTGATGTTACTGGTTTCTTTGGAAATGGAGGGTTTAGATGAGAAAAATGTTTTTAGGATAGCACCTTTTATACGTATTAATATCAGCTGGGAAGCTCCTATTTCCAGTTCAAAAAAATCATTGCCAACGGAGTATAAAGTTTCAAGGGTAATGATGGAAACAATATTAAGATATCAGTACAGGCAATTTTGTTATTAGAGGTAAGAAGTGTTGGTAACATAAAGTATACGATTATATTCAGAATTCAGGTTAAAATAAACTTTCAAGGTTGTCCTAATGATTCATCACTGAGATCATTTCAAATTTAAGCAAATGTCAAGATCATAATTATATCTATACTAATAAAGGGTAATATGCTAATTAGACCAGGAGACCTTCCGGACAAAGCCATGGTGGCGGAGCCAAGGCAGAGGCTGTTAGGGGCGATCAGGCCAGGATTGGAGGGCAGTTGGGGGTGATCAGGCCGGTGGGGGAGGGCAGTTGGGGGGACAGTTGGGGGCGAGCAGGCTGGCAGGTGGGGGCAGTTGGGGGCAAGCAGGCCGGCAAGGGAGGGCAGTTGGGGGTGATCAGGCCGGTGGTGGGGGAAGTTAGGGGATAAGCAGGCCAGCAGTGGGGGGGGGGGGGGGGTAGTTGGGAGTAGTCAGGCCGGCAAGGGGGGGCAGTTGGGGACAAGCAGGCCAGCAGTGGGGGGCAGTTGGGGGTGATCAGGCTAGCAGGGGGGGAGGCTATGGGGGTGAGCATGCTGGCAGGGGAGGGCAATTGGGGGTTATCAGGCCAGCAGGGGGGAGGGGGAGGGAATTGGGGAGAGAAGGCCAGCAAGGGGGGCAGTTGGGGGCTATCAGGCTGGCAGGGGAGGGCAGTTGGGGGTGAATAGGCCGACAGGGGGGGCAGTTGGGGGCAAGCAGGCTGGTGGGGGGCCAGTTGGGGGTGAGCAAGCCGGCAGGCAAAGTGGTTAGGGGTGATCGGGCAGGCAGGTAGGTGAGCGGTTAGGAGCCAGCAGTCCTGGATTGCGAGAGGGATATCCGACAGCCGGTTTACCTAAACCAGCAGTTGGACATCCCCCGAGGGGTCCCAGATTGGAGAGGGTGCAGGCCGGGCTGAGGGACACCTGCCCCTGCATGAATTTTGTGCACCAGGCCACTAGTATAAATATAAATGTCACATCAAAACTAAACAATTTTATGGCAAAAATTTAATTTGTGCATTATTTTAAAATTTGGATCAAAATTCAATGAAAGTCCACTTAGAGAGCCAGATGAAAGAACTGAAATAGCTACAGTTCAGAAATAAGAAACCTGGTCTGGCCGGTGTGGTTCAGTGGTTGAGCATAGACCTATGAGCATAGGTCATGGTTTAATTCCTACTCAGGGCACATGCCTGGGTTGCAGGCTTGATCCCAGTAGGGGACATGCAGGAGGCAGCCTATCAATGATCTTCTCTCATCATTGATGTTTCTATGTCTCCCTCTCCCTTTCTGAAATAAATAAAAATATTTTAAAAAAAGAAACATGAAACCTGAAGAAACAGAAATTAGAAACAAAGTTCAACCAGCTGAATATGTGAGTCAAGAAAAAAAAGAGTTAATATAATATAATATAATATATTCACATATATTATAATCAGACATATCCTTTTAATCAAATAAATACACAGAATAAATAACACAAATTTACAAACAGTATAATAAAAATAAAATTACAAGTGATACAAACCATTTTTCTGTTGAGTTTTGTCATTATATCTCGTGCAAGTGTAAAAAATGCCTAAAGATAAACCAAAAAAATTGCATTATTATATATTTATAATATATTTTTAAATAGAAATGTAGGATATTTTTACTATTACATTATAAATATATTATTTTAAAGCTTTTAATTTAGAAAAGAATATAATTGTAATCATGACTATTATATCTTATTTTTCAATTGCATCACAAACATTTTCCAGGGTTATCAAACTGTCATTCATTCGTCAAATATTTTCTGCACATAATATCTGGCCAACTTCCCAAAATGACAGTTTTCAGTTATGCAGAGCTTCCTCAGTACACCCAGAGTACCTAGGGGGCAGAAGCTCTGTCTAAGCCACCGATGCGCACCCAGCCGGGGGCACAGGGCCTGATCTAGAAGATGCTGAATATCTGTTTAATCAGTGAATGAACAAATGTTTTGCCCTGTGGCTCTAAAATATGTTTTTACAAAAACCTCTGTCTTTTATTGCCAATGTCCTCTTTCAAATCACTTTCCCTCTTATACCTTATATAACCTTAACATTCCAAATCCCGACAGTGCCTACAGCTCAGTTAAACCCCCACCATGGATATCAGTTGAAATGCAGGTAGGACAACTCTGATTCATCCTAGTGACATTTTATGCCTAGTGTCTCGTGATCCAAACCAAACATTTTTTAACCCTATCATCCCTACTTTGTTTCTAGGGAGCTAAGACTTAAAGCTTCTTCAGTTGTGTCTATGCTAACTCCACTGTTACATCAGTCTCTTTGTTCCCAACCATGCTTGATGCCCAAAAAATATTTAGCAAAAGAACTATTTCCAATCAAGTCAAACAGAAACAATACGTAGCTATTATTATCACTCACTATCGGTGTCTCACTGTCACACTGGTCACCCGTAAGTCTAAATTTCTAAGTAAACCCATCCCGGTGGTTATGAGGCTAACCAACCACACTAAGGTAAAGCTCTGGGAAATTGCTAACTTCTGCAGAATACCGGGCCAGATTAAGCAGCTGGGGAACTCCCAGCTCTACACTTCCATAGCTCAATGCTGTCTCTAGGCCACAGGTGTGATCAGGACACAGGTACTAACAGAGACCTCAGCCTACTCCAGTAAGCCAGGGTACTGCGTTCATTCCATGGGGGAAACCCTATGTGAGCCAACTCAGTGAGCAAGCTTTGCTCCTGCCTACACCATTAGAGCAGACTTAAGAGGTTCCCCTCTTTCTGATGGAAGGAAATCCTTTTGTGGCAAGCGGAAGGAAGCATTTTTCTGCTTATCCATGCTGATCTAAATAAATCAGTAGAGAGTTCCTGTTTCCTAACACCCATTAGCCAACCTGAATATGAGTTTAAGTTATTTTAAAAAAAAGTTATGATCATTGTCCACTATCCAATAAAGTCATTTAAGCCTCAATTTTTAGCTATGATGATATGGTGAACAGTGAGTAGCCTAAGCAATTAAATATTTATGAAATCATCAGTATTATTGTTAAGTGAATTACATATATTAAAACATATTACATGTAATACTTTCATGACCAGTTTTTAAAAAGTTTTTATAAAGAAAATATTATCACCCGGGCTGGTGTTGCTCAATGGTTGAAGTGTCAGCCCGCGCACTGAATGGTCTCGGGTTCAATTCAAGGGCACGTACCTGGGTTGCAGGTTCGCTCCCTGGCCCCAGTCAGGGTATGTTTGGGAGGCAACCAATTGATGTCTCTCTCTCACATGGATGTTTCTCCCCCTCTCTCTCTCCTCTCCCCTTCCCTTCCATTTTCTCTAAAAATCAATGACAAAATATCCTCGGGTGAGGATTAACAACAACCACAAAAATATTATCAGAAATTCTTCCCTTGGTAAAGAAAATCTATTCTTAGAAGACTTTAGATGGTTAGATTTTCTTTAACGGTTAACTTACTAAAAATTTATTAAAGTACTCTCTGGTAAACACACTTTCTTACTTCTATCAAATGCCATCGTAGTACAATATATCATATATATCATCTACTTGAACATGTACATTAAGGGAATCTGTTTAATAATCTAACAGTTTAAATCTCCCCCCCCCCCTCTCTCTCTCTCTCACACACACACACACACACACACACACACACACACAGGAAAGTAGTTAAGATTCGCCTGCTATAGGCCACTATAGGATGACATGAACAATGATAAATGAGCAGAGGAAGACACTGCATTTGGTCAGCTAGTGCAGGGTTTCCAGCTTCCCAAATACAGGACAAAAGTGAACTTAAACTGAGCAGCTATCTTCTGTTCAGTGAATCTTATATTCACTTCTCTATTTGATTGCAGGGTGTCCCAAAAATATGTATACATATTTGAACAGCTGATCACTCACTCAATTTTCACTCCTTTTCAAGTTTAACTGATTTGAAATAATGGGCAAAGCTTTGAACAAAGCAAATTTATCCACTAGACTTTTTTATAGGGATACATAAAAGATAAAGTTTAAAGTCCAAAACAAGCAACAGTTGACAAACTGAGGGCACACAAATACAAACAAAATGATTCTTGATGTTTGCGATTCCTTTGCTTCGCATTATCAGCAGTGCCTGGACCAGAACCAGTCATCAGTCTGAAAACCGGCATTGACAAAAAACACTATTCACTTCTGTGGATTCTTTTACATTTTTTAAATGAACTGTATGTTAATAAATATTCAAAGTGTGTACACATTTTTTGGACACCCTATATATTCTTTGTGGAGGTTGGGTGCTAGAAATTCAACAACTAGGTCCACATAAAAGTCAGAAGCACAGCAGTTCACAAGATGGAGGTGGAGTTCACACAAGGCATCACTAAGTCAGAAAATAACAAGGCTTTGAGAATCGCTTGAACATAGGCAGATAAGCACTAGTGCTACTATATAACAAGTCACCACACCTGACTTTCTTTCTTACCTCTTCTACATTTGTACTGGATTTTGCACTTGTCTCCAAGAATTTAATCCCATAGTCAATTGCTAACTGAAAGGCAAACAGAAACATTTAAATATAGTGCAAGTTACTTGAACATATAAAGCATTTATATTTTCTAGGATTTTCAAAGTCCCAAAGGTCTATCTAGTTAAGAACTCTCGTGGTTCTGAAATCTCTTTGCTTCCTTCTGTGTTTGAATTGAGATCTAACTTAATCATCATAAGCAACATGGCACCACTTCCACTCACAATTTAAGTACAGTACTTCTCTTTTTTCCTATTATACTTTTAGTTCTCTATACTTACAAGAAAAACTGTGACAGACACTCACCCCCTACCATTAATTTGGGATTCACTCACCCCTTTTATCTGTTCTGAAAGTACAATTCTCCAACAGTGACTATACTGATTTTTCATTATTTTTTTAATAAATTGGCGCTTAACAGAAAAGTTTAAAATGCTAAGTATTCATTGCTTTGGTTTCTATTGATTGTGACAAATGTGAACTCTTCCATATTTCCATCTACTCCCAAAGAGTTCCCAGTTCATTTATAACAACAAGATTAAGAGAATGTTTTTAGGTAAAAAAAGTTTCAGGTTGAAAGCACGCGCGCGCACACACACACACACACACACACACACACGGCTAAAACAAAATTACCAGATTTAAAAACTGAAGCTTCTACATCAATTTTAAAAATGTCACAGAAGTAAACATGTACATATAATAAACTCCTTTGCTTTGCGTGACACAAAACAGAGCAATGCCTATAAACGACTAATACATGACATCCACAGCTTGATGAGTTATAAGGAGTTAATCACAATGACCTAAATTTAATGTGTAGTACAATATTCTTTAAAAAATGAATTAGAGAATGATTACTGTTGAACTTCACCTATCCTATTAATTTTTTCCAAAGGGAATAAATTACTTTAACTTATGGACATGGAAGAAATAGCCTGAACTTTAAGCTGCAGGAATGTGAAAAAGAACCAATTTTTATCTCCCAGAAAAGAGCAAATTCTTTAGGAATGAGTCATGACTACACAGTATATAGAGTTGGATCTCGAATACTAATTCGTACCATTCAAGTATGGATTATATCTCCTTGTTGTTTTTAAAGGATTAAAATATAGATATTTTAAACACTTAAATCAATAATTATACTAAGAAAATAAATGCTTAATGTGAGTAGATTTGAATCTTTATGCATTCAGTTCAAATTTACCTTCTCCCCTCTTTCTTTTGACACTTGTCTTTTGTCATTCATATCGCATTTGTTACCCAGGATCATTCTTTCCACGTCTAAAGAGGCATGCTGTAGGAAGAAAACAGAAGGTTATAAAAACAGCCTGAAAAAGCCAGTTATTCAATAGCCAAATCCTAACCTATTAGAAACATACCCATGAATTTAATAATTAGGCTAATCACCTTTCACTGGACACAAGACATGATTCAGAGCAAATTTTAAAAGATGCGAGGAGGGGGAAAGCTACAGTAAAAAAGGCTATGCAAACTTTCTTCCCAAAGGCTCACAGTCATTCTCATGTCTTTTGGTACATGAACAAACAGAAATAAAACGTATGGTTATTTAACAACAAAACTTCCAAATATTAGTTTGGATCAAAGAAGAAAAAAAACTTGGTCCTGAGTGAGCCAACGGAGAAGGTATTCTGGATTCTGAATTACTTAAAAACTAAATTCATGTAGGTTAATATAATCGTGTACAAAATTATTTCTGAGTCAGATTTCTTTTTGAAATATCAAAAACAATATAATATCTTAATGCTAATCAATCTAGAATTAAACCAAACTTCAAATATCGAAGATGGAGAAAATGTTAGAAGGGCAAAACGATAAGTTGGTGGAATAAAGATAAACTTTTGCCAGTCAATCAGATGATTAACCAGATAGAACCCAGGAATCAGATGTTCTAATCCTGCTCTCCTTTTTAAAGGCTATATTAGCATAAGCAAGTCACTTCTTTCTGGCCTCAATTTTCTCTTGTGTAAAATGGGGACTCAGATGAAATGACTTCTAATATCTGGCCCAAGTTTAAAATTCTGTGAAACTGCTCCCCCGTCTGCCTCCATCCCCCATCCAGATCCAGCAGGGCAGTCAGACTGCAGATGGAGATCTCGCCCTCCATGGCACGCTAAGCGAGCACCTGCCCTGCCCATGCCCTACTTCTTAGCGGCTCCACTGCCTCTTCCTGAGACAGGCGGCCTTCACAAGCACCCAGCAGGTATCATCATTCCAGTATCATCATGATGATCTCCAGTACCACCATTCTCTTTCCATATATACCTCTTCAATGTTTCTTATCCAATTTTTAATATTGTCGAAGGACTTTTCATTTGTGATGTCATAGACCAGCATGATTCCCTATAGGAGAAAAACAGATCTTTATTTAGTACAGTATGTATTTAAAGTTATAAAATATAATGTAAGTGTACTCCTCCCCTCCAGAAAGCTTTTGTTTGTGGCTTTTTTGGTCTTTATAAAATACTTTATAATATTTTAAAGTATGAAGAAACAAAAATAAATAAATAAATTCTCCCATTGCCTCATGAGGTAATTAAATACTCTGTTAACATTTTCAATGTTAACCTTTAATGAATTAGTGATTATGATGAAGATGATACACCCTTTCCACCTGACTACCTATGATAAGAATCGGCACTAAACTGGAGCTGAGAGAGTGTTTAAGTTAAAACAGAGACAGCACTGAGAGGAAGAGGCAATCACTTCTGTTGTGCACTTTTTTATTCAGTAGAAATTGCCTTGCTTCTTACTCCTACGCTAAGATTGTAACCATACCACTTTAAAATTATGTCTTTTTATATAGGCTGATCAAAATGTCACTATCTGCCGAAATAAATCACAGGCATTTAAAATATAATACATTTGTTAGGCAAGTTTAATGAAAGGCATTGTCATCATATTTTTAAAGACCCCATGGCTGGTGTTTCTAAAGAGTTTATCTTCTAAGTGTTTCAACTGATACCTGTATACTAATATTCCAAAATCTATATCACAGACCACACTTCTGTATAAAGTGCTAATAGATCAACCCACCCATTCACCCATTCAACAAATATTTAGTAGATATCTACTATGTGCCTGATACTACACTAAGTATTACCAACAGTGAACAAGATAGACAAGGCCTCCTCCACTCATGAAAACAATAAACCAATAATTATACAAGTAATTATAATTTTGATCACTGCTATGAAGTACTAGGAGCTCAGTACAAATGCTAATCTAATCTGGTTGATGGGCTGGGGTGGTTAGGGAAGGCTTCCCTGAGAAAATGACATTAAAGACAAGTTCTGAGGACTGAGTAGACCTGGACTGTGCAAAGGTGTGAGGCTGGGGTGGAGAGGTACCTGGCACATAGGAGAAACGTTATAAATATCTTGCTGACCAGGAAGGCCTAGAACCCACTGGACTGAGTGAAAGAAAGTCAGTTTGGCAAAAGTAGGCAGATCCCATTGGAGAGGAACATAAAGATGTGGCCAAAGAGATAGACAAATGGGGGTCAGGTGTGACTTGAAGACAACTAATTGGGCATCATTTCCCAGATGTCCTCAGTGGTCACTGAAAACTCAACTAAGTAAAACACGAGGTTGTCTTTGTCCCCTCCAAACTTTCCCTCCCTTCTTGTGCCCTCGTTTTGATGAAGGGTGACACAATCCCGCCAGCCAGCCCAAGCGGGCCCCTACGAGTACTCCCTTCACAGTCAGCCGGTCCTGCAGGCCCAACAACCTCAACGGTTCCCGAATATGACACCTCTGCCTCACACACATGAATGGCATTTATTATATTCTCAGCAGTTAGCTTTTACCTGGATTACAATCAGAGTCTTTCATTGGTATCTGCTTAACCCCCTCTAATCCATTCTCCATAAGGACACTAAAGTTATCACTTTATTGAGGCCTCTCCACTGGACTCATATTTAAATTAAAATTTCTTAACATGGTAGGCAAAGTACTTCAGGTCTGGTTTCCAACTTGGTAAATAAATATAAAAATAAATCATATAAAACACACATAGACACATAGATAAAAGAACCCAGGAAACAATGAAATTTTAACAGAAGCTAACCAGAGAGGTGAAATTTTGGATAATTTCTTGGGATTTTCAAAGTTTCCTATACTACATACACGTAACCTTTTGATAACCAGAAAAATATGTATTATTGTTTAAATGGCAAAAAGTAATATCCTCTACCTTCCCTCCTCCCAGCCTGGAATGCAAATATTTCACTTGGCTACACAGTAAAGGATATTCTATAATTGTTAATGTAAATCATTTTTTAAAAAATCAAAGTGGAGAATTATATGCTTAAATGGTTAATTTTGTTATGTATATTTTACCACAATTAAAAAAAAAAAACCTCAAAATGGAAAGAATAATTCCTGATTCAAAGTATTCAGCTGCCTATAATATTAACATTAACCAAATAATTGCCATCACTCTACGACCCTTTGGGCTATATGGGCAACCTTGACCTTCACTGTCTGTCTGTCAGTGGCACTCTAGAGGGCTAGCACAGGAAGCATGAACACAGTGTAGTGGTTAAAGAAACAGGCTCTGGTCAGAGGCATCTCCTCAGAGATCCCAGAGACGTTATTTTATCCCTCAGTCTCCATTTCTCATTTGTAAAATGAGGACAGCATGTTTTCCAGACTGGATTCTTTTGCGTATCTACTGAGATATTATGTATAAAGTACTTAACCTAGAACCCAGGACACAGCGTGGACTCAGTAAATGACAGCTAGCTATTTTTAGTTTATATCTTTGGTTTCAATAGCAGAAACCCTTTGGCTATTTCTTATGTAAGCAAACTGGCATTATGAATCAGTTGGAAATACAAACTCAAATGTACTAGCTAAAACTTTATATATCTGATATCCTATATAATGAAGGCCTAATATGCAAATTGTCTGCTCAGGCAGTCATTTGACCAAGACAGGGAGTTCTGCTCACTATGATGTGTGCTGACCACTAGGGGGCAGCACGGAACATGGCGAGCATAGGCGACGCTGCCCTGGCAGTGGGTGGCAATGGAGGTGCTGCAGGCCCTGATGGGCCCCAACAAGAGAGAGCAAGACCACAGCGGGATGGTGGAGCAGGTGAGCAGGGGCCCCATCGACCTATCGATCACCCCACAGACGGTGACCAGTGGCGGAGGGGGGCGGGACTGCTGCCTCACACCCAGGCACTGACAGAGCTGGGTGGGGGGCCCCCCTGGCCCCGACTGATTGCCCTGCAGGCAGGATGGTGGAGCAGGTGAAGGGGCGGCACCAGGCCATGGTGAGGTGCCAGGCAGGGCTGCAGGGCTGCAAGGCTGGGGGCAGGAGCTGGGGCTGCGAGCCTGATCCCTGCAGGCCACCCTGAGGGATCCCACCTGTGCATGAATTTGTGCACCGGGCCTCTAGTATACCTATAATAACAACAATTTCCTTAAGTCCTTAAGACAGTGTTCGTCTATGAGGAGTATTGATAATGCAATAACATGGTCCTTTTCTCCAAAAGTCCAATTGTCCATCAGGGCTACTGCTGTGCCTACAAATGTTGCTGAATAGTTTGAAATAGACCAAAGGCTCTGTGATGGTGGTGGATTCCAATGCAGTGCTTATCAACATGCTGCATACCTACACCAACCACACTAGACCTGCCAGGACCACCCTAGCTGAAATAAGAACGTGCCCCACAGGAACATGATGGCCCCACATGCCACTGCAACAGATGACCTACAAGATCCAGGACTCAGCACAGCAGGATTCCCCAAAGATTATCTAACATTGTTTCTGGTCTGAAATTTCCCACTGATTCACCCCTTCAGCACGTATTTATTGAGCATCTACTATGTTTCAGGCCCTGGCATTACAGCAGAACAAAAGAGACAAAAACCCCTACCTTCAAAAAATGGAAAAGACAATACTATCTGAGAATAGCAACAATTTCTAATTATCTGAATAATGTGAAGAAAGACTAGGCAGTAGACAAATGAAAAAGCCAGACAATCCTCAAATCTAAATTAAATAATGCACCTCAATGCCCTTTCCTCATACCATGAACTAGAGTTAGACATCCAAGGAAACACGCTCCACACTCCAAGAGTTCCTGCCCACTCTCTAGTGAAAACAAACAGGCAAGTGGTATCAATACATCACTCATGGAAAATAACAAACTGGCCAATAGAAAAGTTTGTATGTATAATCAAAATTACCTGTAAACTATTCTAAATCATCCCTGCTAAAATGTTCTTATTTATTCCTAAAATTCTTCCTGGGGAAAACAGACAACAAACAAACAAACTTCTTCCTGGCAGGACAAGGTAAGTCCCTTCCCTTTGATTATAATCTAAGCAAAATAGAGAGTAGCTGACAACTCTTTCTTAAAATGATGACCTTTCATAATCATGAAAGTGTGAGGAATACGTACATATAAAGTTCTTAGTGGTGTGTAGTGTCAAGGTGATAAAGCTTTGAAAAGAAATCCCCAATATTTCTGTGGGGATGAATTACTGGTACTCAAATAGAGGGTGAGTAGCAGTGGAGGAGGAATGGAGGACAGCATGATGATAAAGGGATCAGTGGATTCAGATCACATCTTCCTAAAAAGGGGACAGCTCTCGCCCCTACAGCTGTCACCTGACACTACTCCCAGGAACACAAGTCTTTTAGACAATGAGCTGGATATGATGGCAGCTGGTACCCTGCAGTATGTCTAGGTTGAGCTTCATGAACTCAATTACTCAGCCCTCTAAGACTCTCTGAGGACACTGAGTTTCATCAAAATTCAAAGTTCCAACTAGTGCTTGGATTAGGCCTGAAAGCCAGAGAGAAAGCCTTGGTCTGGGCCTGACATTCTAGGCATGGTTCAGTACAGATCTGCTTCTAAGCTGCCTTATTCACCACCGTACTCCCAGCAACACACAGAATCTGCTCAGCCAACAAGGGATATAGCTGGGTTGTATAGATGAGGCCTTAGGATGGAAATTAGCCAAGGGGTGAGGTTATGATAACAAGGATAAGGCTACTGTGTAGCAAAAGAAGGACTTGGTAGTTAAGATTCATCAGATTCTAAACCTCAGAGAGTCACATATCATTCAGCTACTTCCTGGCCAGCTGGCAAAACACTGGTGGAGGAGCATCTAGAGAGCTGAGCCACTAGGAGTGGGTGAAGGGGCCTGGTGAGAGGTAAGGAATGATGGGGTAAGGCTGAATGATGAGAGGGTGCAAACAATGAATACTTAGTCACAAAGCTTGTGGTTTGCTAAGATGTGGCAAAAGTATTAATAAAAGGAAAAATCACAAAAACATACAATCACTCAGGATGTTTGTAGGAGTTCTAAAACACCTACAAGCCAATTACCTATTAATATTATAAAGACTAATGGCAAATTATATAGTTACTAAACAGAAAACATTTTATTTTCACATCAAAAAATCTATTTTCCGCCCTGGCTGGTTTGGCTCAGTGGATAGAGCATCTACCTGTGGACCAAGGGGTCCTGTGTTTGATTCTGGTCTAGGGCACATGCCCAGGTTGCGGGCTTGATCCCCAGTAGGGGGCGTGCAGGAGGCAGCCAACAGATGATTCTCTCTCATTGTTGATGTTTCTCTCTCTCTCTCTCTCTCTCCCTCTCCCTTCTTCTCTGAAATCAATACAAATATATTTTAAAAAACAATATGTTCCCTCCTGTACTAGATAGACTTTAGCTTGAATCCTATAAACTTGACAAATGAATATTCAGGTTTTACTTTCCCCTGAAGAATTGCAAAATCCCCAAACACACTCACCATGGCTCCTCTATAGTATGCTGTCGTGATGGTTCGAAATCTTTCCTGACCTGCTGTGTCCCTAAAATTTTAAACAAAGGAGAGAGCAATTTTAAAAGACATCATCAGCAACACTGAGGAGAGATCATTCTGGTCTGCTCACAAATGCAGTGGTTTCAGGGGAGGGGAATAAGATACAAAGGGAGCCTGTGTGTGTCTGTGAGCTGGAGGCGGTGGTGGCCACGGGAGCCTGTCAAGAGCTCACAATGACTTGTGCGAAAAACTTGGACTTTGATGATAAAAGCAGCAACAGGGAAATCCATGGCCTGCTAGGAACCGGCATGCTGAATTAGTCAAATACATATTGGGGGAGAACAGAATAGTTCTAAATTCTTGGACTCCTAGAGGTAGTTATAATCGTTTTAATAAATGCCTAATGATTATGGCATTTTGCTCTCTTGAGCGAAAGTCTGATTTCTGTACAAAGAAAGCAACTGGGCTGGACTTATTACTGTGTAAGTTCTGCTTAGCCAAGCACACTAAAATGGGTCTCCTCGAGAACTTTCTCAGCAATGGAACCCGTAATTAAACGGGAACCTGGAGTTTAACACATAATGGTTGACAATGTTTCCAAAGACTTTCCAATATGAACAACACTGCAAAGTTACATGAGCTTTCATATATTCTTGCTTTTTAGCTGATGGCGTACCATTAGAATACATTCTAAAAAACACAAATGTTTCCAATTACATTTATTGAAGTAAGTCCCTGTAAAGCAGATCAAATTTACTTGATATCTGGGAAAATCAATATTCCTAAATTTGCTACTTACCTGCAGAACTAATTCACTCCCTGTGCTACTAAGACAAACTAAATTGTATAATTTAACTGTAGGGAAGAAAGAGGCACTTGTGAAAATATACTAGAAATCTAATGCATACCAAACCCAAACAAGAGATGAAGGCCTAAGGGAAATATAATAAATTAAAAACATTAGTAAGTCCCTTAATAATAAATCCCTTAATATTTATGTAAACCTTAGAAGATAGTCTCAGATGATGCCCACCACAGCCCAGTGTGTGTTATTATCAGCAACCTTATTCTGCAGTAGAGGAAATGGGCTGGGGTGGGCTGTGGTCCCAGTTCTGCCACTAACCAGCTCATACCCTTGAATGAGACTCAAGCCACCTACATCTCGACTGTTTAGTGCAGGGCCAGGCCTCACCTCAGTCATCTTACCTAACCCTTCTGTCACTGATCAGGATTAGCTATACAGGGCACTTATTTGGCACATGGCAAAGAAGTCATGGAGAAAATACAAGCCAAGCACCTTTAAACAGACCAACGTATTATTGATTCTAACACACTACTTGATTTAGAAACAGCTCTGCAGTGAGGCTGGAGGGGAAACCCTTCCATATTAAGTGCAGGCTGTGAAGACTAGATAGAGACCATTTGCTGCTGAGAGCACCCATAAGCAGTGCCCTGCTGTTATATTAAACTCTAATTAGCTGATCACCCACAGGCACCTAGAAACACGCCCTATTGTTATGATCAGGACATAAGCACAGAATCAGAAATTCTCTTTACTTTCTCCCTAAAACACTGTTTTATATCTTTAAAATATTTGGCTTCTTACTAAATACCAATACAGTGGGGCCTTGACTTACAAGTTTAATTTGTTCCGTGATGGAGCTCATAACTCAAATTATTCGTATGTCAAATCACTGTGACATTCGCTGCGCCAACTAGCGGTGGGGTATCTGAAGCTGGCTCGTACGTAACCCGAATTCTTTTGAGCTTGCAACTCAAAGCAAAAAATCGGCAGAGAGACGGCTCGTATCTCAAAAAAACTCGTTAGTCGGGACACTCGTAAGTCAAGGCCCCACTGTAGATGAAAAGGGTAGCCTGTGGTAACCTTCACAATGTTTCCCAGTGACAGATACTGGGAACGACTATGCTAATATATAAAACTGACAGGATGCTCCGGGAGATTTGGGTTGTCGTCAGAGCTTTCTCACTAACCACCCTAAATCCTGGTTTCCTCCTTTGTAAAAGAGGTGCTAGTATATTTCAATACAATGTTCTCATTCTATTCTCATCCTGAGATTCAAGGAAGAAAATCAGCATAAAAAATAAGTTCATATATATTACTTTACTATTTTACCCTGGATAGTCTGTGGAGCTCTCAATTTCTAAGCTATGTCTGCTACTGTCATCATCACACATTACACCAGTACACATCAAAAACCTTTCCCAAGGCTCCAATTCTATATGGCTCACCATGGAAGGCCCTGTACTGAAAAAAATTAAACCAGCTTATACAAGGTTAAAAAAATAAATCGATGAGTTTCTGAGTTCAAGCAAAAAATATTCAACCTGGCAATCTGAAAGAACCATATTTATTCATTGCAGTTTGACAGATTCTTTAGGAATAAACCAGTCAGATTTGGGTGGTCTTAAGGAGATCTTTGCTTGCATATTGCAACATGAGAGATGAGAAGTATGACTTTTTTTCTCCCTATTGCTAGTCTAGAGTTCCCCATTTTTTTTTTTATTTAATGAGAAGACATATACAAATAAATGATAAAATATTAGAGCTGGAGGGGAACTCAGATATCATCCGTTTAATCAATCATTTACAAATGAAGAAGAGTAGGCTCTAAGAAGGGAAGCAACTGGCTCCACGTCCTCAATTTAGAGGTAGTCCTGGCAAGAACCTAGATCTGCACTTCCTGTTTAGGGTTCCTACCACTTGACTACTAAGCCTTATCTGATTTCACAGCTGCAACAACTACAGTGAAAAAGTAACATACACTCTAGAATTTAGTTTCCTCTCGATAAAATTAGCATTTGGGAAGAATGAGCTCTCAGATCTCTTCTGGCTGTAAGTTGGTGAGGATACCATTCCTTACCTGCCCACTCTTGGTGGAGAGACCTGTGAATACTTACCCATTTCCCCTTGGTTCTGACAAAGAAAAGATGTTTCAGCTACCACAGAATAGCTCTAACTTGTCACAATGCACATTTAATTCCCACATTCAATTCCTAACTAAAGTAGAAACTCTTATGTATGTATATAGTATATATATATATTTACTTACCATATCTGAAGCTTAATTTTCTTTCCATCAAGTTCTATCGTTCTGATTTTAAAATCAATTCCTGCCAGAAAAAGAAAGACATGCTAAATTTCTTCAAATGTAATCCAAGTCTTATTAGAAAAAGAATAAAGATTTCTATTGAAAAAAAAAAAAAAGTTCTCCAACGCCCTGGAAAATGTGAACACAGAAGAGGGTGTGAATGGTATGTCTGCTCTGAATCCAGGCTGAAGAAAGGAATTACTCTGCAAAGAATTCCTACACATGTTAAATGCAATGTTTTGTGTGTCGTTATTTTGACATAAATTGACGACATCCCTCAAAGTTACATAAATTGGATAGATTGAGAACATGCCATATTTTCTACTTCCTGAAATACATATAAACAATGTTTCCTATCCCCTACCCCCCTATGCTCAGTCTGTCCCTAAAGACAGCCATGGGACCTCTTCACAATGTCTTCCTCATCTCCCTTCCAGTTGTTTCTTTAGAATCTGCAACTGGCTAAGCAAAAAGCAAAACAAAAAACCCCAAAACAAACAAACAAACAAACAAACAAAAACCCTGTCTATTTGAGGGCAGGGATGGGAAAGCCTGTCTATTTATTTTATACAGTTAAGAAGTATTTTACATACATTTTAATAAATGTTCCCCACATTTTACTGGCTAGAGCTGAAATAACTAAAATAGTTTTAGCCCTGGCTGCACTTTAGAATTACTTGGGAAACTTTAAAAGTTAACAACAAAAACCCCTTATAACTAGGCCTGCTCCCTTCCCCAAATTGTGAGATTCTGACTTAAATGGCCAAGGGTAAGGTCTGTGCACTAGTAGTTTTCAACTAGTAGTTACTAGTAGTAATTAATTCTAATATGAAGCCAAACTTAATAAGCACTCAACTGAGCCTGCCAGGTAGCATGAGAAAGTCATTTGGGGCTCAGGTGGTCACTCCAAGTTCAACCCCTCCCTCACCTATTTCTTCCCCACTATGGCGGCTCAATACTTATTTAGCAGTTTCAACTACAAAGCACCACAAAGTCCTGGACAATTATCAGCATGCTCTGTCAGGAACAAGCTGCCGCTCTTTCTCTAATGGGACCTGTTAGTGAATACAACTCGGTTGCAGTTTGCTAAATCTTCATCATCTGGCTACTCAAGCTTTATTTTAAATTTTTCTATTCTTTTGCATTCTATACAGAACCCTGGGAAGTGGTTTCCAAGACATTTAAAAAACACACATGTCAATTATGTATCCTCTACACTGACTTAAGCATTAACTATAGTTATCTATGGGGTGGGGAGAGCCTTCAAGGGCTATGCTACACAACGTTTCTATATATCAACATTGACAACACCCCAAAAGGCCGCTTGCCAGCTCCAGCTTCATATAATACCTAGGCTTAAACCAAGTGGGTTTTCCCCCTTCTTTGTGTGGCACTTTCCCCCCGGGACCCTTTTTAGGTACTTTTGTGGATCTTGAAATAGACAACTATCACACCCCAGCTAATCGAGTAGGGCAACATCTCAATATTCGTTCCCTCACTAATAACCACCACTACTGTTAGCAAGGACGATCTGAGACCCAGTATCCCAGGTTATCTGGCTCATGTTTCCTCCAGGGTACCTCACTACTGCAGGGTCAGCAGCGGCAGGGGCAACACTTAGCAAAACCGTATAGATATTATTGTTAGCATCACACAGATTTTACTGTGGCCCTCACTCATTTACGATTTAATACGCACTGATTTTTATTGTGATTTATCTTTTTACACATTTCTGAGTCTACTGTAACAAAGACCCTCGAGGAATTCGCAGCTATCCTTCATGGTTTTTTGGTCCAGACATTAAGAACAGTGCCCAGCAGGTATTCAATTAAAGTTTCTTGATATTAACATTTAAAAAATTCATAATTTTCCAAATTCATAGAAACAGAAAATAGGATGGTAGTTGCCCGGGGATGGAGAGAGAGGGAAAAGAGAGTAGTTGTTTAATGGGCATACTACTTTAGGATTTGCAAAAGATGAATATTCTCTAAAGACTTGTTTGACAACAATGTGACTATATTTACTGAACTGTAGACTACTGAACTATACACATACAAATATGGTTAAGAGGATAAATTGTGTGTGTGTGTGTGTGTGTGTTTAAACCATAATAAAAAAGAAGAAAAATCCATGACTTTTAAAATGGAGACTGTATAGCTGGAAAATTAACTTTCTCAATTGGAAGGCTACTAGCCAACATTCCATCATTTAATAGTTCATTCACAGTTTACATAAGAGATGATGTATATCAAATGCCTGTCCATATGAATACTTTCCTTATTCTGGCTCATTGAGATTGTAACTCCTGTTCTTCCAATGTTGTTTTTGCCTGTAGTTGGGAGTCTTGGGCAACTTTTCCACCTTCATTCAACAAAGCCATTTTGAAGCTCCCTTAAAGTCTCAGTTACTCTCATTCATTTAAAACATTTAGGAAACTTTCTACTGACCTAGCCTTTTGTTTTTTGTATTTGTTAGAAGGATTACCTTTCTGTTATCTGAGGAGGTTTTACCATTATCTGGGAAACTTAACCATCTTTTCACTATTCAGCTGTTTTCAATGTTTGTAAGAGTTGTGAACTGGTATTTAGCTTTTGTTTATTGCGCCTGTCGGGAGCCAGTTAATAGACAAATGCTGTAGAGCACAGTCAAATTAACACAACTTGAATTTCACTAAAAATGGAAAATGTTGTTTATATTATTATTGAAAAGCACAGAACCTAGAAGTTAAAAGACCCAGACTGTCTGTTAGGGCCTGTCATTAACAACTTTTCGGAGGTTGATTAATTGCTCTGAATCTCTATATCCTCCTCATCCTTAAAAAAGATGGAGAGGCTCTAACAGGTAAATTAGATAACGTGTATGACTGTGCTGTGGGGACTCTGAAACTCCATATAAATGTAAGATGTTACACATCCAGATTCTATTATCCTGCAGATCGTGTCACATCACGCAAGGATTATAATAGCTTCCCAGGATGCTGTGCCCACCTCTCTCCCTGGTCTCATTCCCCTGCCCAACACCGTGAAAATAACATTCAGCAATCCCTGAGGTAATGCCACCTCACTACTTAAGGGGCCGTGGATCCAACTTCCAGCTCCCTCAGTCTGGCAACACGGCCTCTTCCCCTGGATACACCGCTTTCCCGACACTACGTCCGCCGCTCTCCCTTAGGCCTCTGTTCCTCGTAGGGGCCTGCACCCGTCCTCCCCTCTGCGTGTGCGTGGCCCCCTCACTGGGCAGCCTTCTCTGAGGATGCCTCTCCACCCATGCAGTTCTCCTCCCCCTCCCTCCTTCCTCAGCTGTCTACTCAGCCATGGCCATCGCTTCTCCCAGGCCTGCCTTTGGCCAGTAATTCAATCCTGTGTTATCTGGCTTATTAACATATTGCTCTGAATCGGTCTCACATCAAGCAAGAGCTCCTTCCTCTCTGCCAGTCAGGCTGCACACAGAAACATGTACACAGTAGACACTAAGTGAAAGGTTAAATATGCTTACAACATCGCATAAAGGTTAAATGCTGCTACGTGTGGAGAGAGCTAGGAAAAGCATGGAAGTCCAACGTGTTCTTCATTCACTACAGTAACAAGAGGACGGATGCTGAGAAATCTTATTACAGTAAAAGAATGAAGATCTTTATATTGCACTTAATTCGACAACAATATCAGCAGAATATATAGTAGATTAATAATCACTTTTACTTTTTAAAGGAAAAATAACTTTCTGAGGCTACTCCAAGATTAAAAGAATAACCACTCATAAGAATAATAAGACAATTATATCAAATAGGATGCTTTCTGCTGCAACAGAAACTGCAAATCAAACTATCTTAAGGTAATTTGTTGACTCATATAACAAGCCCAGTGGTGAGCTGGGGTTTGGAGATGGCTCGATCCAGTAGTTCCGGCTCATTTCTCTGCATCTCCTTTGGCTCTACCCTCCTGGGAGTATCAGTTGCATCCTCTGACTGATAGCAGTTCCTGACCACAACAGCAATAGCGAGAAGAAAAGAGATCATCTTCCTGTGTAACTTTCTTAAAAGTGAAGAACTGTTTCCCCAAAGCCTCCAGAGACCTTTCCTTCAAGTCTCATTGTTGGATTTATAACCAGATTTATAACCACGGGCATGTCATGTTCTGGGAACTAAGGCTGAGTTCCTGAACCAATCACTGCCTAGTCAGTTAGCAAGATTCAATTAATCAAAACCTATCCTAAATTTAGATTAATCAAGTCCCGTTCCCCAGAGCTGGGTCACTCCTCCAGATCCACAGGCTACTAAAATTAGGAGAGCAGAAAAGCTGTTGAATCAATCATAATATCTGTTAGACTAATACTCAAATCTATCTAATTAATACAACTTCATATTCATAGCCATATGAAACAGACAAATCATAATAGCTATCCCTACGACCTTACCATGAATGTCATTACATTTCGTGATAACTAGAGTACTGCTTGGAAGGAAATTTCGCCTAGTCTTCAGCCACCAAGCAGGAAAAATGAAGATAAAAAAAGGACAGTGAGCAACCCAAATAGCGAAGACGACATCTCTGTGGTTAAACTGTGATCACTCCCAGGAGAGTCCTTGAGCCCACAGTCCCAAAGGCCTGGCTTGTGCTCCAGCCCCAAATGATCAGACTGCAAAGGAGGGGCTGTCGTATCAACAGCAGCAAGAGCTACATTACAGCCTATCCTGCAGTAAGAGAGTGCCTTTTTTTTTTCTTTTCCATTTAAAAGGACTATATAACTCAAAAAACATAGCTTTGAAGGGCATTACATTTTGGGTCAAAATGCCCTTCCGTTCTCGATCGCCTTTTAGAAAGCATCACTGTCTTTTGGCAGCATATTATACAATAATTCATGTTCAAAATCATGACCCTGAGTCATCCCAACTCATGAACAATCCATGAGCCACCAGGCTGCATGCAGCCTTCCCAGCTAGCCACACAGCCCCACATCTACATTCAGGAGACAAGACTCCAACGTTGCTTCCATGTTTCTTGAATGTGCCCTGTTGTTAATTTTTTTATGGCTGAAAGCAGCAGTGCCAGTTTTCTCATTGATATTTATCTAGTCAATAAAATAGGAAATACAAATTATAAGAAAACAATCTCAAGGGACTCAAAGGCTCATTTTGAGTTAAACACACACACACACACACATATACACAGATTTTTACTTTTTATGAACCCTTTGTACATACTCTACCAGTGATGGCGAACCTTTTGAGCTCGGCGTACCAGCATTTTGAAAAACCCTAACTTAACTATGGTGCCGTGTCACATATAGAAATTTTTTGATATTTGCAACCATAGTAAAACAAAGACTTATATTTTTGATATTTATTTTATATATTTAAATGCCATTTAACAAAGAAAAATCAACCAAAAAAATGAGTTCACGTGTCACCTCTGACATGCGTGTCATAGGTTCACCATCACTGTACTATACACTATAAGAAGGGAGGAAAGCAAATGTGAAAGAAATCCCAGATTTCTAGACCTTTTAGAAAGTACCTCAGAACCCTGGCCAGGTAGTTCAGTTGATCTGAGCACCGTGCCCATATGCCAAGGTTGTGGGTTCAATCCCAGGTCAGGGCATATACAAGAATCAGCCAATGAAAGAATAAACAAGTGAAACAACAAATCTCTCTCCCTCTCTCTTTTTCCTCTCTCCCTCCCTCTCTCTCTAAAATCAGTACAAAAAAAGTACCTTAGAAATTGTTGAGTCCAGCCTTCCCTTTGTACTGAGGCCTAAGAGACATGGCAAATTACCAGATTCACAAAGACCAATTCAAAAAAGGATTAAAAGTGAAGTTTGGCATTTAAAGATCAGGTCTTCCCAAACAGACATGTATAAAAATATCCATGTCTCCTGAGGAGGCTTCCTCTTTAAGGGTCACAACAAAACCTTAGCAACAACGGAAATGTCCACAGTAGGAGAATACCTTGGTATACAAGGGAATACTCATGAGCAGTGAACAACAGCCACATCTATCAACATGGATGAACCTAAAAACAAGGTTAAGTGAAAAGAGCAACTGCAGAAATTTACATAGTCAAACCATTTCTGTAAATTTTCAAAAATTCCCGAACCACCCTGGCTGGTGTGGCTCAGTTGATTGAACTTCTTCCTGTGCACCTAAAGGTCACTGGTTCGATTCCCAGTCAGGACACATACCCAGGTTGCCGATTTGTTCCCTGGTCGGAGTGCATACAGGAGGCAGCCGATCAATGTTTCTCTCTAACATCAATGTTTCTCTCTTTTTCTCTCCCTCTCCCTTCCTCTCTAAACCAATAAAAACATATTTGAATAGATACCCATACCAACAGTATGTATCATTTTTATATATACCCAGGTGTAATTTAAATATAAAAACATGCATGAGAATGATTATCAACAAAATCCAGATAACTGTTACCTTTGGAGAGAAATGGAAGAGGAGGGATTAGGGAGGCACTTCAACTCTGTAATTAATTGTTTCTAAAACTACGTGGTGGTACATGGGTGTGGAAGTGTTTTATATTATGCATACTTGGAATTGTTCATAATTTTTAAAAAGCAATGATTACTTATCTAGAAAAATGAGATATGGAGGCACTCATTCTCTCCTGGTAGTAGAAAAACCAAATTTTAGAGATGAAAGGCACCTTCTAGGTTTAGTGGGGAGGCAGAGCAGGCACTACCTCCCACCTTTGCTCCATTTAAAGAGGGCCTGTGATCAAGAGCAAGACTGGATCAAATTCAGAAAATGAGGGGGCAGAGCAGGGGCTGGTGCTAGAGCAAGGAGTGCTGGCTACTCAGATTTTAAGCAGGGGCTCAGGGCCATTTCCTTCCGTGCCTGGAGGAATAGGAGCTTCCATTTGGGCCAAGGGCAACAGGAAGAAGACACATTTGGTCACTGCTGGGAGTGGCACTCTGGTTGGGGAACAAAGGAGTTCTGATTTTTCATTCCAAAGGCTGGAAGGAGGGAGCCAGGACAAGGGAGTGGAGGAGGGGCCTCTGCCCTGCCCCTCTGAGGAGAAAATAAAGTGGGACTTGAGGCCATTCACAGGAACAAGAGCTGGCAGAGACCCGGTAGTGAGGCCTAGTGAAGGATATGAAGTCAGCACTTATGAAAAGACAACTTATCAGATATGTCTCAAAACCTGTGGTGCAACTGGAGGGAGGGCTTGACCAGCAGGACAGAGGGAAAGAAACTCTGAACCAGACTCAGCCCCACAGCTAACAGACCTAACAGGGAAAAGGATCTTGGGATGACCAGTATTGGGCCACCTTTTATTCCACAAATTAGATATAATTTAACATGGAAAGGGAACAGATTCACAAAATTATTTTTCACTAAAGTCAAATTAGCCAACAGATATTAATAATCTAGCTTTTTCTGTCCAGGAGAATAGAGAGGTTTCCCCTGGGTTTGTGAATGAATGAAAGGATACCATTGCTGCAGTGTGGGAAAGAGTAGGAAGGACTTTTCCTGGCCTTAAGACTAACTCTCTGGGGCCAGCCAGTTGTCCTGACCTTCAGCATAAGCTGTGACTTGCTGCATTTTTGCCCTGTGGGTGGTGCAGCACACACACAGCTCTGTCTCCTGCCTGTGTACTTGCTGGGCTTACTCCAAGGAAAGTCTGCTGAGTGGCCCAGGAAAATCAGGGGTGGAGAAACAGCAGGGACCTTCAACTGAGGTCTTAAACACCTTGTTCCCACTGAAATTCTTTTAAAAATCCAATTTGAATGCAGTCAGGAGAGACACGAAAAAAGACTTCAGATTTCTGGGATATTTAGCCTCCCAGTGAATGGCAACAATGCAAGATTCCAATGCTGGGTTTAACATCCACAAAGAAAAAACCTGGGTTATCAATCCCCTTTGACCTACATTAAGAAACAGAAATTTAACACTGCACTTTTACAATTGAAACATGTACTTTGTTTCAAAAGGACATTTGGAAACAACATCTGTGACCCCAGGCTATCAAAATGTGGGTTATGTGGTCTTTCTATTTACAATTCAGAGATATCCCAGAAACAGAAAAAAATTTCCTAAATATTAAAATCCACTTTAAGAAATGGTATGTTCACTTCCTTACTTAGATTTTTATTATTAACTAGAGGCCCAGTGCATGGATTTGTGGGGTCCCTCGGCCTGGCCTGTGCCCTTTTGCAATCCAGGACCCCTCGGGGGATGTCAGACTGCAGTTTTGGCCTGATCCCTGCAGGCCAGGCCGAGGGACCCCACCGGTGCATGAATCCATGCACCGGGCCTCTAGTATGCATATAAGATCTTTGGTTAATCTCTTCCTGCCCAGTCCCCTCCCCACTTCCCTCTGAGATTTCATCAGTCTGTTCCATGTTTCCATGCCTGTGCATTGAGCGTCTGCCCCCGGTAGTCAGTGCTTGTCATAGCTACCAGTTGAACAGTCAAATGGTCACTTAGGCATATATATGTGCCGAGTGCCCGACCCAGGGCGGCGTGTCCCCCCCCCCCCCCCCGGATCGGCCCTGCCCTGCCATGTGCACGACACGAGGCGGCGGGGCAGGCACTGAGGGATCGGGTGTGCCATCTGCCACCCGGGGAGCAGACCTAAGCCAGCAGATGGTTATCTCCGGAGGGGTCCCAGACTGTGAGAGGGCACAAGTGGGGCTGAGGGATACCCCCTCCCTCATCAGTGCACAAATTTTTGTGCACCAGTCATCGTGTGTGTGTGTGTGTGTGTGTGTGTGTGTATAATATATAGATGATGAAGATACAATGTAGATGGATTCTGCCATTTTTGAAACTTCGACACCCACATTTTGCTTATGCTTTTTTGTGTGGACTTTTAAACTGGAGATTAACGAAATTTTAGAGTAGCTGACTTTATGATAATTGGCTAAAATCTCTAATTAGAAAAACAGATTCCTGAAATAAGAAAAAATATGAGTCATAAATTAAAGTTTTAAAATACTTTTTTTTTTCCAAAATAAATTAAGGTCTTGGAGAAAGTATGCAAATTTAGAAATAAAGGTAAGAATGTTACTTAGGTTGAAAAAAAAAGGAGTTCAAGACATTGCTGTTCGGCAAAAACACATTTTTTAAGTTCATAAAAGCATATTTTTGCCAAGGGCCAATTTTGTGGCATAAAGTTAGAACCATTTAATTTTTGTTTTATTTATATTCAAATTTACAATCTATTTTTTGTTTGTTTGGAAATTAGAAAGTCTAAAGTTTAGAAGGGAAAACACTTTAAAAGTACGTTTAGAAGACTCTTTAACAACAGTCTGAAATGATCACTAGCAGCCAAATATGTTAGTTTTGTTAAATCCAACATAGGATAGGGGGATTTTTTTAAAAGTGGACTAACAAGTGGTCTTTAAATATAACTTGTCCTTAAAAAAGACACCTGACTTTTTAAAAAAGAAGACAGAAAGAAGACTAGAATTTTTCAGATTTCTTTGGCTCTTCCATTCTGTGACTAAGAAGTGATATGCTAAGCCCCATTTATGGTGTAAATCAAGTGACACATATTACCACTTCCTGCTGAAAAAGCTGCACATCTTGACACTCTTAGAACACTCTAATTGTTACTGAATTAAATTCAATTCTTGGCATACTATTTAATAATGATGGAATATGCAAATTGACCATAACTTCGCAATAAAGATGGCGGCACCCACAGCCAATAAGGAGGAAATATGCAAATTAACATGACAAGGTGAGAGGTGGAAAGGCAGCTCCGGGCCAGAGCGAAGGTGGTGCGGGCAGCCAGGGGAAGGAAGGCCTATTCTTGCACGAATCTTCGTGCATCAGGCCTCTAGTTCTTTATAAGATAACTGTACCTATAAAATATAATCACACTAACAAAAGATAACAAACTCAAACTAATTCAGGAAATTAGGAAGGACTTACTAATTTTTAGTTGAGCCATAAACATATGCATGACAGATACAAAAATAGTACAGTTAAGAATAGTTTTAAGTAATGCCTATATTTGAGAGTCTCCAAGGGTTTAAAGATTTAAATATAAAGATTTAATTAACCCTTTAAATCTCTTTGGTAAAATAAAAGGGCAAGAACTACTAAAATATAACTATGTTTTGAATCACAAATAAAAGGTTTCTAAAATGCTAGAACTACCAAAATATCAAGAGAGAAAAACAGAAATAGCAAAGGAAATGTAATAACACAGCTATAATCTTAGGAAGCATTGAGAATTTTAAATCTGATTAAGGAGCCAGCAGAGATTACCCAGGATTCAGCTCCCCATCTGAGAATGGGCAAATGAATGCATGACAAGTCTCTTTTGCAAACTTTGCACTTTCAAAAGGAAATGTGCTTTAAGTGTTACTCAATCTGGAAGTAGCAATGTGCTTGAAGTTGTCAAAATGTAGATTCTAAATGTTCTCAAAGAAAGGATGTTTACCATCAATGAAATCTTTTCATAAAGAGCCTAATTTATTAACTAAACTTTCTTTAAGAATAAAAATTCAGAATGCCGCTCTAACCGGTTTGGCTCAGTGGATGGAGCGTCAGCCTGCGGACTCAGGGGTCCCAGGTTCGATTCCAGTCAAGAGCGTGTACCTTGATTGCGGGCACATACCTAGTGGGGAGTGTGCAGGAGGCAGCTGATCGATGTTTCTCTCTCATTGATGTTTCTAACTCTCTGTCCCTCTCCCTTCCTCTCTGTAAAGAATCAATAAAATAAATTTTAAAAAAAAATTCAGAATGCCTCTGAGATTTCCATCTCTTTTCTGTTATTAATTCATGAGCATCTCAAGAACCAAACTGCTCCTAAATGGGACCACATGCATCTCCTCTGCTCCACCAACTGTTTCTGAGAAGGTGTACCTTTATAGCAGGCAAATCCCTCCAGTATGAGTCACTACCACCTTCCTAAACCTGGAATTTCCTTGTTTGTACTTTGACAACTCAGGGTCAAAGTATACTGTTTCAGTTAAGGTTGAAGGGAATATTGTGGTTATTCAAAAGATGACGATAAAAAGGCAAATCTCTGAATTTGCATACTATTGTTATGGGAAAACCATACTGCCAAATCACTGAAACTATCACCGGAAAAAATTACAACCACATTCCAACAATGTTGCACCAAAAATGCAGTGAAACTGATCTGCTAGATCCTTCCAAGTATGACCATGTATCATGTTTTCCATTCATTTGGAGGTAAGTGAAAACTAAAAAAGAAGAGAAAATTATAAAGTAATAGAACTAAGTAACAATACAACATGGGGCAACTAACTAAAAACAAGTGATATATATGTTTCCCTTTGAGAATGAGTTCTTAAAAGAGAAAAAACAAAAAAGATTGTTACCAATGTAAAATATATATGGGTTTTCCCAGAACAAAAGTTTAAAGTTAGCAACCAGGGCTGAAACAAACTCTGGCTACAATCTTATTATTTTCCAGGAAAATTTCCAAATCACTTCTTTAGAAAGATTTCAGCTTACAGTGGTGCAAAATGTAAAATTTAGCAATTTTCCTCACTCAGTTAATACAAATCAACTTTTTTTGGGGTGGGATGGGGTGTCTGTACCAAATTACTTGAGGCTGAAGCAAAGAATCATCTAGTCAGACTCTCCTGCAATACTCACCTCACCTCTTCCCATCCTACCCTCCTTCTGACTTGTCTAGAGAAAAGGAAAATCATCAGAGATAATAAAACAATGAAACTGCAGATTCACAGTGCTCAGAATCTAGTTAGCAGAAAGGCTTTTCTTGATCAGCAGCAACATCAATGCCACAAAAGTGTAGTAAAAGTAAGTAGCACGTACAGCTCACTGAAGCCAGGGTGACAGATGGATAATGATAAATAAGCGACTGCCAAAGAGGAGGGCTAACGCAAACAGATGGAGTATATGCAAGTCAAAGAATGAGACAAAAATCAACAGAAATGACACTGATTACAGTTTTTCCCAATCAAAAATGAGAAATGTCTACCTATGATAACAATGTACTCATTTGTAAACACATTTCCCTGTGATACAAAAGCTTAGAGTTGACAACACTCTATAACCTTCATGTATACAGTTAACACTTCTACAAGCCAATTATGCGTCTCGCATATCTATAGTAATCCAACTCTAAATATTTAAGACATTTTTCTAACTTTATAGGGTGATAAAAAATTCCACCGCCTAACTACTTCCTTGACTTGCCTTGTAAAACAGAATACAATGTTACAACTGGGCTGGGAAACCCAAGAGTTTCTCTAACCTATGTTTCAGACTTACAGATTCCATCCCCACTAATGAAGGAGCTTGAGCACTTCGTATTTTCTTTCGTCCCCATTGTCCCCTAGCTAACTGCCACTTTCAATACACAAAGGATGAGTAATAATTACATTCAAAGCACAAAATGAGTGGGTTGTCAAAATATGCTATAGTGGACTTCACATTCGACCATTATTCGCCCTAATTTTAAATCCCAGTGTTTGTGGGGGTTGGGGAAGAAGAAAACCTAAACAATATTGACAGGAGACGGTTTTTTAAAAAGCCATCCTGATACTGGAAAATCAGCCAGTGCCGCACAAAATAATTTCTCCAAAATTGAGCAAAAATTATTTCAAGTTATATTTTATCAGCTTGTTTTTATAAAATCAAGTTCAAAGTGTAACATACTATCCAAGTCCCCTGCCCTCTATTCACTCCCAACACCAAGATAGAGGCCTTAGGTGTTAAAGTAAGAAACTTCACTGCAGTTTCTACTAACCAGCCCTCAATCTTGGATAGTAAAATTATTCACCTTATGTTTCCCTTTACCCACTTCTTTCAAGACATAAAGTTCTTTTCTTTTTTTATTTTTTAACTCTTCCCTGAGGATATGTTTATTGATTTTAGAAAGGGATGGATAGAAAGAGAGGGAGAGGGGGAGGGGGAGGGGGAGGGGGAAGGGGAAGGGGAGGGGGAGGGGGAAGGAAAAGTAACCCTTGATCACATCAAGGTTATATAGAAACTTAGAAAGTATTTATGTTATACTATCTAATAAAAGAGAAACATGGTAATTAGCCGTACATCCGCTACCCTTCCCATTGGCTAATCAGGGTGATATGCAAATTAACTGCCAGCCAAGATGGCGGCTGGCAGCCAGGCAGCTGGAAGCGAACATGAGGCTTGCTTGCTTCAGTGACGGAGGACTCCAACCTTCCCTGCCTGCCGCTGCCGGCCTCTGAGCTTGCAATTTGAAACACTGTTACAAATATAGAAGCTAAACAAAACCCCAGAAACCTGCTTTCAGCCAGCTGGGATCTCAGAGCTGGAGTTGAAACAGTGTTTCGATTATAGAACCCAAACAAACCAGATACCTGCTTTCAGCAGCTGAGGCCTAAGAGCTGGAGCCAAGCCTCAGAGCTAAAGCTGGCCCAGAATAAAAATAGAAAAAAAGAAAAGAGGAGTGGTTGGGAGCTTCAGTCACCCGCCAGCCTGAAAACAGCCCTCAGCCCCTCACCCAGGCTGGCCAGGCACCCCAGTGGGGACCCCTACCCTGATCCGGGACACCCTCAGGGCAAACCAGCCAGCCCCCACACGTGCACCAGGCCTCTATCCTATATAGTAAAAGGGTAATATGCCACCCAGCACCGGGATCAGCAGAGCCACGAGGCCTCCTGGCACCAGGATCAGCGTGACAGGGGGCAGCGCCCAAACCCCCTGATCGCCCTGCAGCTCTGTGTGTGACAGGGGGAGGGGCCACAACCTCCCTATCTGCCCTGCTCTGTTCGTGACAGGGGAAGGTGCCCCAACCCCCTGATCAGCCCTGCTCTGAGCCTGACAGGGGGGAGCTTCCCAACCCCCTGATCGCCCTGCAGCTCTGTGTGTGACAGGGTGCGGCACCCCAACCCCTGATTGGCCCTGCTCTGTGTGTGACAGGGTGTGGCGCCCCAACCCCGCCCCCCCCCCCCCCCCCACGGGCCCTGCTCTGTGTGTGATGGAGTAGAGCCATAACCTCTCCATCGGCCCTGCCCTGAATGTGACAGTGGCAGCGCCCCAACCCCATGATCAGCCCTGCTCTGTGGGTGATAGAGGGCGACGCCCCAACCACCCCCCCCACAGGCCCTGCTCTGTGTGTGATGGGGTAGAGCCATAACCTCCCCATCGGCCCTGCCCTGAGTGTGACAGTGGCGGCGCCCCAACCCCCTGATCCGCCCTGCTCTGTGTGTGACAGGGGGAGGTGCCCCAACTTCCCTATCGGCCCTACTCTGTGAGTGACAGGGGGGAGCTCCCCAACCCCCTGATGGGCCCTGCTCTGTGCATGACAGGGTACGGAGCCCCTACCCCCCTGATGGGCCCTGCTCTGTGAGTGACAGGGGGCAGCGCCCCAACCTCCTGATTGGCCCTGCTCTGTGCATGACAGGGGGTGGCGCCGCAACCTCCCCATCGACCCTGCCTTGAGTGTGACAGGGGTCGGTGCCCCAACCCCCCAATCGGCCCTACCCTGAGCGTGACTGAGGGTGGCATCGCAACCTCCCGATCGCCCTGCTCTGTGCATGACAGGGAGCAGCGCCCCAACTCCCCAATCGGCCCTGCTCTGAGCCCGACCAGGGGCTGCACCTAGGGATTGGGCCTGCCCTCTGCCACCCGGGAGCAGGCCTAAGCTAGCAGATCATTATCTCCCGAGGGGTCCCAGACTGCAAGAGGGCACAGGCCGGGCTGAGGGGCCCTCCCTTCCCCCCCGAGTGCACAAATTTTTGTGCACCGGGCCTCTAGTAATGTTATAAAAGCAAAATTTAAAGTGTACTATCTCTGTAACTAGGTAGAAAACATGTGCATATGGCCAGCAACATGTGAAATAGTAAAGTAGTTATATTAGGGTATGTTATTGCGAGATGATTTTCAAAATTATGAACTTAAAATTTTCACCTAGTCTTCTATTATTTTTGCAGTGAACAATTTTGAAGAAAATATTACACATGTTAAAGTTGAAATAGTACCCACTATAATTATACTTCAAATTCTGGATTAGAGAAGCTGTGGGGGACTGCTCTTGCAAAATCTTGTCACCCTATATAATAAAAGGCTAATACGCAAATTGTCCCCTTGGGAGTTTGACTGACCGGGAGTTCGACTGCTGGCTATGACATGCACTGACCACCAGGGGGCGGTGTGGAATGAAGCAAGGCCCCGGCTGGCAGCCGGCAGCTGGGGGAAGGAAGACCCTGAATGGCCCTGATCACTGGCCAGGCCTAAGGACCATACCCGTGCATGAATTTCGTGCACCGGGCCTCTAGTTGAGTATAATGCTATTTCTATGGGGAAAAAAGCATTGATAAAGCACACCAAACAAATGGGTCATGCACTGCATCTTAAAGAGCCCATGCTAACTGAAGACTTCAACCATTATTTACCAAATAGCTCGGACAAATTTGTCCCTCTTTCTCTAATTCCTACAGTTCCAGTTTATTTGCTGTCACCTGAACAAGAACATGTGGGAAGAGAAAGAAAGGGATAAAGAAATGTGAGGTTGCTTTCACAGGATGTGTCTTTGTGGCATCTGCAGACATCAACCCAGGAGGAAAGGCACCATCTGCACACTGTATTTTCCATGCTATCACCATCCCTAATTAACACAGATAAATCTGAGTTTGCCATACTATAATTTATTAGTCATATTCAATTAATCTAATCAGTTTTAAAACAGGAGAGGGCAACAGTGCAAGCTTTAATAAAGTGAGCTCACTGGACTTTGGAAGCTGCTCAGCTGAGGCTCAGGGTGAATTCCCACACACCCACAGGGCAAGCGTGGCCTTGGTGAATAATGTGCATTGTCTATTTTTACCTCATCTTTCTAGTTCTAAGGACCCATATTACATTGTGGATTAGAAAAGAGAAACAGCAGGCATATATAGATTATTTAAAAAGTAAACTCAGCAGTACAGAATTCTGGGCTCTTAAGTGTGTGAGGGAGGGGTAGAGCCAGAGAATTGCCATACATAAACACCCAAGAAAATAACTAAACAAAACAAATGACCATCAAGTTGAAAATTTTACTTCTGCAGTCAAAAAGGTGGTATTTTACAATGTTAGGTTTATCTACTCAGTTTTTGAACTGATGCAAAAGTATACTGATAGCACCCTAACTGTAATCCTCAATTACTAATATGAAAAATAAAACCAGAATGACCTACTCACATGATCATTTCACAGACACACTGTCAGTTTGAGGATGTCCTCAGGCAAGCCCAGGGCAGGGTTTCCACATCTGGTGGTCACAACGTTATGTTCCCAATTTGGACAGTACAGTCATTAGGTCAGGAAATGCACACGACAGTGATGCAAAGAAGTTCAACGTGACACACAATGACTGTGTATTTTTAACCCCAAATGGTCTGTTAGCAAAATGAGGAGGGTAAAGGAAAATGTCCCTGGCCCTTTAGGGAACAGAAGGGATCACAATCATTGGGCTGCTGTTCTTTGCATGAACTTCTGAAAGTGGCAGAAGAAAGCAGAAAAAAATTGTACAATCAGAAAAACTGATATTTAATCTACTTCAGATAAGCCTTTGCTGGTCTCAAGGTTGAAGTCCATGCTTATATATTATGATACTAACTTAGCAACCAATTCTTCAGCCTTTGCGTGAGTACAATCCATTCTCAAATGATAGGATAGGAACTGAGAAGTAGAAACTGGCAAGCTTTACTTGGGCTATACAAAAGAAATGGCTAAAGATTTCTCAACCACATAGGATGCAATGAGGTTCAGCTTAGTCAGATATAGTCATACTTAATGAAAATCAAGATGACTAATGAAAGAGCAAGTTTTAGTATTTAATTTCACAAGAAGTATTGAGGCCAACATAAACCTGACCCTGTACTAGGCACTGAGAAATACAAAGAAGGAAAGTTATGGGCCCTGGGGAGCTCCTAGGCTAGCAGTCACTAAAATTTCATAATGTGAAAATCCTACATCATTCTTGAATCTCCTCAGGAGCAGGAACTAACAACAGATGACGAACGGAAAGAAAACATGATTTTCTCAGATATGAAACTGCCTGCTTTAATTCTGTTATTCCCACAAGCAAGCATATAATTATCTCCCTAAAGGCTGAGAATAAACAAGTGGCATTTGTCTATCACAAATGGCAAAAACAGTAACAGCAATTTTTCACTGTTGTTCAGGAACCAATTTGGCTTAAGATTTAAGAGGGGTTAGTTTTTTCTTTAAGTACCCACGATCGTATTACCTTCACATTCCCTCTAGTATATAAACTACTGTCTTAGTCAAGTTTGAGATTCTCTCTGAATGCTAAGAGTTTTGATGTCTAGATGAAAATCAAAATGAGCGAACATCACACTTAAAAAGAATGGTCACTTTTAAGCTATTATTAGCAAAGGCTAGCGAGTGCAGCAAACCTCTGTAGTTCAGGTGTAGAGTCTTGAGTCCCAGGCTCCAAAGTCCTTTGTCTGATAAACATGATGGAAATCTATTAAAGAGCTACCATTTATGGTGTACCTACTAAGTATCAGGTATAACCCTAGGAAATAGTCATCATTGTCATCATTATCCCCATTTCACCAATAAAGAACCTGACTAAAGAGGTTAACTCATCCAAGATGACAAGCTAGCAAGTGGCTGAGCGGGGATATTAGCTAAGGAGGAGAATTCTGTGACTCAAGCGGAATCTCCTTTTAGAGTCTTCCCTGGAGGTACTAACTCAGATTACAAAGGATTTGTGAGGAACCAGTTTCCAACACAGTGCAGAAAGCTGAACCTAGCTCTAGGTCATCTCTAGATCACAAAAGGAGAATGGGTCCACTCTGGGTGGATCTGAATGTCAGGGATTAATTCTTTGAGTCCCCTGAGTAGGCTTAGTAGAGCCATTCCATAAAGAATTTATACCAGATTAACCTGAAATAGATCTGGTCATCCTGGCATCCTTCAAACTGGAAGACTCCATCACTACAAGTCTGTGTTGAACCAAAGTAAATTTCTCCACCAGGATAAGGCCCCAGTTAAGGGAAGTCCAAGTGAAGGGGCAAGGTAGGCATTGTGACATTTACCCTACACCAAGGAATATGCTGTTCATTCTATAGGAAAACTTGGGATATACATGTCAATTTCTTCCTATATAAGATAGATGCTTTTTCTCTAATTATAGTTGTATCTTCCAATTCTCAGTTTATAATGAGAAAGAAACTATATTGAAAATGACTATAAATGATCATAAAAATTAAAATATGATCAGCTGGTAGGCTGTTCTGTAGACAGCATTGAGGCTCCAAACCCAATGCTCTTTTTAGTATATCACACTGCTTCATTAGGAGACATTCTGTGGGTAAAATGGATTGTTTGATACCATTTCTGAGGCTGTACCATAGGAAAAAACAACATAAAAGACAGAAGGAAAACTCCTTTCTGAAACAATATCTCAGTCAGGGTCTAATCAGGAAAAGGAACCACTTCAAGAATTTACACCAGAAGGAATTTGATACAGGGAATTGGTTACACAGTCATGAAATTGAAGATAGTAAAAGGTTTAGCAATAGCAGGAAGCCACTACCACTCCTAAGAGAGAGACAAAAGGAGATGGTGTTATTGGAGCTGAAGTTCTAGAGTCACCTGACAAGAGGGTGGAAACACTGAGGGCCTGTTCAGTGGGAGCTAGAGACCCAGAGAAGCCACCTAGAAAGGGAGAAGCAGAAATACCCTGGTCTCTCCCTTTCTCCTCCCTTCCAATCTGCCAGTCTCCCTGATTGGCTGAACACAGTCTGCAGCCACCTGACCGAGGAGCCTGGGCAGGGGAAGCAGGAAGAGTGGATCCGAGGGAAATTTGACTAAGGACACAATTAACCTTTGCTGCAAGAATTTAATGTGTGCTACTATTGTAAGCCACTGAGATTTTGGGGCTGTGTAACAGCAAAAGCTGACTGGTAGATACTGCCACAAACACCAAGTAGGTAAATAAATAAGCAGACTGAAAAATCAGATAAATGAAGAATCAAATGTGAAATAATATTAATAACTATTTTCAATAACTGCTTTGAGGAAAACATTTTCACCATTAATTTGTGAGCCTGGGGCAGAGGGCAAGCACCTGGACAGATCCCCGACCATGCCCTGGTCCTGAAGGAGCAGCACATTTGAGAACCTGTCTAGCTAGAGGTGGAAAGTAGCCCTCCCTGGCCATTACTATCTTGCAGCTTCACAATCAACTGGGCAGTTCAGCACGGATGACCTGGTGAACTGGGAGTGTCATACATATGCTGGCAAGTCCAGAGCCAGACCTTCCAAAAAGGAAGTCTGTCACTAAGTCAGCAATGTGGCCAAGCCTTAAGCCAGAGCACTATCAATATAGCTCAAGGGTAGCCACTGACATGGTGACTCCAAGTTTTTTGCTTATATTACTTTCATCACAGTACTCATAGTTCAGCCTCCTTAGTTATTTATAATCCTGCCCTTGTCCCAAAATAGACTGGAAGCACCCAAAGGATGTGGGGTACCTTTTTAGCTTACAGAACTCTACAATTACCCACCTTAAAATACATGGCCCCACCCAACATATCCAACCCTGCTCTTTTTCACTAGAGGATATGCTTTGATTTTTAGAGAGGAAGTGGGGGCCGGGGGGGGGGGGGCGGAGAGAGATGAGATATGAGAGAGAGAGAGAGAGAGAGAGAGAGAGAGAAAGAGAGAGAGAACACAAACAAAAAAACACATCGATGTGAGAGAGAAGCATCAATTGCTGCCTCTCATATGCAGCTCAACCAGGAATCGAACCTGCAATATAACGATCCTCCAACCAACTGAGTCACCCAGCCAGGGCTCTAAGCATTTTTTCAGGACTCCTTCCCTGCTCTCCCTGCTGGTCTGGAATATTCTCCATCCTTCCCATTAAGATTCAGTAACCCCACCTCCTCTGTCCTCTAGATATTCCAGTGAGATGACTCTGCTCACTCTCTATTCTAAAGAATTTATAATAAATATCATTAGACATGGCAATTAAATATTCTTGTTTCATATAAGTTTTGCCTTCCCACTTAGACTTAGGCAGAGAATCTAGCACAGCATTCCACTGATTAAGTAGGTGTTCAATAGATGTTTAAAGGAATGAATGAAAATAAGTCCTTTAGAAGCAGGAGCCTTATCTTTTACTTAAGAGTACTGCTTTGTGAGCCTCTCTCCTGTTTGCCAAAGCACATTACAGGCATTCAATAAACACTTCCTGACAGTGATTAATTACTTCTGAATAGAATCAGATTCACATATCTCCAAACTGATCCTGCAATGCATCTTAATGATTGACAACTTAAGTTACTTATTTGGATAACTTGAAGTGATAAATGCAAAAAATAAAAAAAAAAAAGGAAAAAAAGAAACACTAAAATATTTAAATTTTAGAGAACAGAACAAAACACAGTACTAAGCATATATAAAATAGATGTCTTTTATTTTAGAATGGCGAAAAGACAACATGGAATTGAATGAAAGGTTCTGTTACCATCGTCTCAAATCTAATCCTTAAAATCATATGTTAATTTAGATGGGCTTAGGAGACTAGGTGATTTTTAAAAATCCACACACAATGAAATAAATGCCACTTCTGTAATTATATTAGGAGGACCAATATAAGTGCTACCACAAGGGGAGGGAAAAAGAAGTGGGTATTTCATGTTGGTTAGAGAGTTACTTTTTCAGAAACCGTAATTTTCTTAAAACTTTGGCAATGATCACAAAACCTCATGTTGCAAATGTCTCCACTGTGTGGGAACTTCTACCATTGCTCCCAACAACTATAATGGCTTCCAGGGTCCCTTTAGGGAGAAAAAGCAGAAAACCAAAAAAAGAGAGAGACAATATGCTCATTACGCCCAAAGACCCTAATAACCACAGCAAGTCAAACCAGCAGCAATACCTCCATTAACAAGGGCTTGATAATTAAAAGCCCAGTTTTCTTTCATGGAAGAAAAGGGATTTGTCCAATTAAGTACAGCCTCTATAGAATTGATTCAAAATTTTTTTTTAAGTCTTCAGCAATAAATCCAGCCACAGCAGTAGCTTTCTAGCTTTTTTGACCCACATTTAAGAAATGTTATTTTATATCACAGCACATTACACATATATACATACATAAATAACTGAAACAAAAGTTTCAAAAAATAGCACTTGACCCTGCCTGTTACTCTTGTACATGCAATTCTCTTATCTATTTTCTTCGGTTCTGGTCTGTTCCCTTCTCCTCCATTAAAAAAAAAAAAAAAAAAAAAAAAAAGTTGGTCTGCACACCCTAAATTGACTTCATTACCCAAAGGGTTGCAACCCACACTGAAAAACATTGGCCTAAAGAACATTCTGGAAGTCAACCAAAGGTTATATGCTATTTATTCCTTTCTTTTTTTCTTATTTTTTTTTTTTGAGAGAGAGAAACATTGATTGGTTGCCTCCTGTATGAACCCTGACCAGGGACCGAACCCGCAAATCAATTGCTGATAATGAAGGGCCACCCTAGCTTCACTTTTAAAAATATATAAATATTTTTATTGATTTCAGAGAGGAAGAGAGGGAGAGACAGAAACATCAATGATGAGAGAGAATCATTGATCGGCTGCCTCTTGCACGTACTATATACATATGCATATAATAGGTTTTTTCCTTAAAAAACAACAACACTATATGTCATTTTTTAGTTAGGCGGAAAAAAACAGAAACGTGAACACTCAATAGCAGAAACTCACATCTGAAGGGTTACATAAGAGAAGAGAAATGAACTGCTGCTGAAATTGGAGGCAGGCGATCCACCCTAGTCACGTCCATTGTCAGAGGCACAGCTTTGTAAATTGTTCAAAACTGAGCACGCCCATTTCCAAGGAACTCAACACCCTGCAGAACTCTTTTTTAAACTAAAAGTAAGCTCTTGAATAACTGCATTAGACAACCCTTTACCTCCCACACTGTAATATCTTGAAAGGAATGACCAATTTGAATTTTTAAGCACTGGAAATTTCTATATTTTTTTAGAGTTGGTGGAGAGAAGGAAGGCATTTTCGTTTGTTCTTGAGAGCAGATATGACATATGGAATAAATGGAAAGTGTACTAAGCTATTTGGAAAATAGAACTTACCCATTTTAAGTTTCCATACTCATAAACAAAAGCAGTTGGAAAGAACTCACGTAAAAATTCCCCTTACTCAGAGAAAATTTGTTTTTTTTTCTTTTGTTTAGTTTTTAGTCTCTATATTACAACTTAAATTTACAATTTAAGCTCTTATCATTTTTAAAATGAAAGCCACATCATCTATAGTCATAAAGGCACAGCCTGTTGAATTTCAAAGAGGCACACATTATCCTACAGCAGAGTGACTAAATGACCAAGACATCCTTCGGGCACTACCATGACTTGCTTGGGCATTTGGCACTATTTGGAGGACCATGATTTACTAAGCACCAATTCACTGACTGAAGTCATATTATGATTGCTCCCCTAATCTAACTTCTGCCTCCCTTGCCATATCCCAAGTCCACACATATCCACCTGTTTTTGGCAAAACAGTGCCCAGAAGACATTTATCCTCATCAGATTTTATATGAAGACATAATTATCTAGTATTACTTAGTTACAATTTCAGAGAGAGGAAAGGGGGGAGAAAGAGAGAGAGAAAAACATCAATGATGAGAGAGAATCATTGATCGGCTGCCTCCTGCATGCCCCACACTGGAGATTGAACCCACAACCCGGGCATGTGCCCTTAACTGGAATCGAACCAGGGACCCCTCAGTCTGCAGGCTGACGCTCTATCCACTGAGCCAAACCAGCTTAGGGCTAGTTAAAACCTTTTTTGATTCCAAAGAGAAGGAGGGGAAGAAAAAGAAGGAAGGAAAGAGGAGAGGGAGGGGAGGAATGAGGAAGGAGGGGAGAAAAAGAGCAGAGGGAAGACTTAAGACACTAAAACATGCCTTACTTTCTGCCAAAGTCTTAGGAAAACCTACAGAAACCTCATAGCTAACTATTGACAGTAGCATGTGCTTTTAATTATATTCTGGAAATGTGCAAGCAAGCAAGGCAAAATTGTATCATGATTCTCATTTACATTTATCATTCCCTCACTATAGGAATACATAATCACAGGCAGACATCTGTGGGTGGTTACATATGAGGTGGGCCTTTCAAGATCAGTTTGTTCTAGTGTCTTTCTCTTCACACCCTAATCAAGAGGCAGTTCACTAGGACTGCTTTAGTGAACAGGGCGCCCTGCGGGGAAACCCAGAGGCTCTCTCTCCAGCATGCATGATAACTTTATAACAGTGTCTCTGATTCCCCGTCTTCCTTCCGACAGTGAAGTTCAAAGCACATCTTCTTTCCCCTGTTTGTTTATAAGAATCACTTTGTACTTGACAACACTTTCCTTTGTAAGGATTCTCTATTTTTTCCAGAGTTAAAAGATGCCAAACTGCCACTAGAATACCTTGACTCTTCTGATCCTCAATCAGAATTTCCCCTCCCCTAGTTGAAAGTGACATTTTCTAGTACAAAAATTTCCAAACAAAATGGGGTTAGACTAGAATAAACATGAGTCATAGCTGAACATGAACTGAAACAGAAAACGTGCTGGTAAAATCCCTCCCTTAAAAGCTTTATCTCACAACCCCGGATGTTTAAAAATGATAAACACAGCGACCTATGCAACAACAACCTAGATGTCGGTTGCTGTTTGTTTTTGCTATCAACTAGTTTGGCATGCTCTGCTTGCTATGCACCAAAGGTGCTTCTACACCAACTCCACCAACTCAGAAGGCAGGACCACAGTGTGCCGTGCTAGGAAGACAGGGCTTGGAATGATGTTGGACAACCAACTAGGGCATTCTGCCTTCGGATCTGAGCTATATGAGGTGCATTGGTCAGTAAGGATGTGGCAATACTAAGGAAACTGGTGGTTGGAAAAAAAAAAAAATCCGCCAAAACCATAACTGGATTTAACTGGAGATTAATTTTGAACTCAACCACACTCATTTTTACTTTTAACAAGATTTTACTTTGCTCAATATAGTGCGAAGAAGCTTTATAAAGAAAATTTCAAACCAAGGCCCCAGAGTCTTGCACATTCTTTTCTGCTCAAGTGGTCATCATAGTTAAGGTATAACAGGGTTAAATAAGGCTGTCAACGAGAGATACGAGTGCACACAGCCTGGAATGGAGCACAGTTATGATATCCCACTAAGTGAGACAATAATCTCCCAACCTCCCAACACGTAAAGGGGCAAGAATTCACTCAATTTGGCTGCGGTTTCAGGAACATCTGTAAGACATTTCTGCATAATCTCAGTAATTTCTATACTTCTGATCTACAATGGATATTCTACTATTTATTCCCCTGTCAAAAAAGAAAAGTTAGGCCAGAGAAGCCAAAAGAGATTTTAATGCAAATACTTAAGCCAATGAAAGCAAAATAGACCATTCACTTTTTATTTGGGCTTTTGCAGATAAGACACATGTCTCAAGCAAACCTCAGAATCCTCCCCCAAACTCTTTTCCTGCTTTAATCTTCAGATATTGCACAGGCTCCAATGGGTCACTGTATTTTGACGAAAGAACTTTCCTTAGGTTGAGTTAAGGCCCAGTTCTCCAAAGCTCATTAAAACCACACCACATAGTAAGTATTGTTAGCATGCTGCTAGAAAATGCCTGTGCATAGTGTTAAGCTTTCATTCTCTTCAGGAGACAATTCAATTTCTCATCTTTTATTTAAATACCAGTCACTCATAACACAAAACTAGCCAACAATTTAGGAAAGGGCCAAGACTGGTCACTGCCCACGGCCGCAACTGCCACCACTGCCATCACTACTCCCCACGCTCCCCAACCCCTTTTCAGTAGAAAAGACACGACAGAAGAGGTAGTGGCACACTCTTCCTTCACCATTCAGAGTCTTCATGGCAGAAGCCCTGCCCTGTTCCAAGTCCAACATGATTTCAGTGCTTCAGTGGAATAAGTTGAAAATGGCTTCACCACAAAGGTCAGATTCCCAAAAGTAGACGTAACTTTGCACTGAATGGGGGTTTATAGTAGGAGGTCTGGCTGTGGTGCTACCATCTCCCTTCCAGGTTTTCTTCTGCACAATTCAAACTCAGGAACAAAAGATTTTGGAGGAGAGGGGAGAACTAGACAAAGCAGCAATAAAAAAAACCACATTTTTAAAAAAGAATGAAAGTGGCAGGTCTGTATATAGCTCAAAGATGGCTTTCTCATAGACACAAAGAAAGCCTTATTATCAAGGTTCACAGGGTGCCTACAGCTCAAGAGAAGGCCAGAGGCAAAGAAGTTGTAGCCTATCGCCTGGGGAAAGAGTTTCAGGACCTCCTCTGTCAAAATGAAATCACTTCAACAAAGGTTTCACAGGAGAATCTCAAATGAAAAAGGTAATTTCTCAGTTTAACCACCTCAACCACAGTTGGCCTTAATCCAATATCTAGAATTGCAATCCAAGATTATTTTATCTTTAAAAGATAAATGGGCAACCATTCTTAACATGTTTGAGTAAACAATGGTAAGTCTAATTTCAGAATCATGAAAAAAATTTCTAAACGAGTACCTTTAAAGGACTCTTTCCCCCAAAGATGAGAGCTTTATTTGATCAAATTATTTCATCAGCATCATTCTGGAATTTAGTTCAATGACAATTTTTTGAGTACCAAATAGGTTCCAATTACAGTGTTTGGCAATGCACAGAACACAAAAGATAAAACAAAACCTTGTCCTAAAAAAAGTTATCATGGAATAGAGTAGGTGGGGAGGGAAGAAGACAGTTCCGCTTTTCACGAAGGAAGAACATGGGAAATGCCATGCGAAAGTCCAAAGTACTGCAGGGTTCAAAGTGCCACTGAGGAGAGAGAAAGCATCTTCTGACAGGGAGGGGGCAAGGAGAAGACTCTGACCTGGCATCGTAAGAAAGTAACATCTGGGGAACATTAGGGAGGAGAGGCAGGATGTCAACAGGCAAATGGGAGGTGTGATCATGGAACCATTGTTCTGGGTAGAGCAATGATCCCTAGACTTTTAAATTTTGTGAATTAGCAAAATTTCCAGAAACAAACAAACAAAAAGTGGTTGTGATGAGGAGAATAAAAGAATTTAAAAGAAGGAATATACTAGGCTAGGAGTTGTGTATTCCATAAATTTACTAGGGAGAAAACTAGGCTAGAAATACCCTCTGAGGAAAAAAATAGCAAGAATTCTATGGCAACTTCTTAAATTTTGCAAATGATAGTGAAATAAATATTGACCATCTATTAACACCACCACTTTAAAAGAAGCATTTTAATTCCAAAAAATGTCAGAAGCATATCATCTCAGAAAAGTAAAAATGGCATTTCTTCTCATGAAAGGGCAGCTAGTAACCTTACACTGTCAGGCGAAACCTTGTCCCGCACCTGTGCAGGAGGCCCTGGGTTAGAGCCTAGGACTTCTGTAAGGAGCAGAAGGAAATACAGCTGAAGCCGCGTGGTGGGGAGTTTGGAATGGTAGACTGAGGAAGATATATTCAATTAGGCAAAGTGAAAAACAAGACTTTTCAGGGGAGAGGTAAGGAATGACTATGATATATAATCAGAGCTGTGCTCTACAACTAATTTGATCAAAGTGTATAGACTGGAATGAGGGAGAGTGAGAGGGGTGCTGCCCAAGTGAGTCTGGAAGTGCTCAGGCCACCAAGGAGGATACTGCAAAGACTAGGGGGGAGGAGTTGAGGTGGTAGAAGAATGGAAAGGACTTGGCAACAAATTATATGTAGGATTTAAGGAGAAAAAAAAAGAGTCAAAGATGACTTGCAGGTTTTGAACCTAGGCAAATTATATATATCAGTAGTGTTAACAGATACATGAAAATTCACAAAATGGTGCTAGACAAGGGTAGGAATGAATTAATTTTGGGAAGGGCTGGAATATAATGAGACGAAGTGGGAGAGTCATAAGTGGGAGGCTTGCAGAGGATCAAGCTTGCTATCTTCATCACCTGGGGGGTTTCTGAACCACTGTCCTAGGTGCTAGGGATACAATGGGGACCAGATCTGGTACCTGCACTCATGGAGTTGCAATATGGCAGAAGACACAGACACTAACGCAGCAAATCACACAGATTGGTGTGATCACAAATTGTATTAAAGTGTCTAATGTCTAAAGAGAAAAGAGGAAAAAATAGAGATCAGATACTTGGAAAATGACTTCAATTAAAAGACAAAATGAAACTACTAAGGGAAACAGAAGGCATGGTTAGAAGAGTCGGAAGTAAATCAGAGAAGACAATTCTGATGGGGGAAATGGAAGCTGGTGGGGGAATGAGTTTCAAGGAGCAAGTAACAAATTGTTACAAATGCTGCGGAGAGGAGAGGTGGGGGGCGGGGGGGGGGGGGATGAGTAGGGAGGAAAGCCCACTGGCCTGTGCAATGAAGACAGGATGACCTGAGCAATGTTGAAGCAGGCAGCGCAGACTTTTAAGGGGTTGACAAGTAAGGAGATAGCAGAAAAGTGCAGGTAACAAGACTTGTCTTTCAAGAAATTAAAAAACAGCCCTGACCGGTTTGGCTCAGTGGCTAGAGCGTCGGCCTGTGGACTGAAGGGTCCCAGGTTCGATTCCAGTCAAGGGCATGTACCTTGGTTGCGGGCACATCCCCAGTAGGGGGTGTGCAGGAGGCGGCTGATCCATGTTTCTCTCTCATGGATGTTTCTAACTCTCTATCCCTCTCCCTTCCTCTCTGTAAAAAAATCAATAAAATATATTTTTTAAAAAAGAAATTAAAAAACAAAGAAAAGGGGATGGGGAGATGAGTGACTTGAGGAAGCAGTGAATTTAAGGGATCTCCTTATTTGAATGGGGACAATTTCAACAGAGTTGAAAGAATAGAAGAAAGGGCCAGGAGAGACAGAGACGACAGGATAGGAGGGGGACAACTGCCAGAGCTGGGTCCTGGGACAGTGGGAAGGTAGCACATTAAGAATATCAACCAACAGGTCAGCACTGACTCCTTGGGGAGAAGGTGAAATACTCAGAAATGAGAGATAGTAAGAAAGGTGAGGAAGCTCTTGTTAGAAGGTTGTGTGGTCTTTTCTGGACAATAGATGCAGAGGGGAATCATTTGCTGTGATTTGAGTGAGACCTGAACAGCTGGACTTGAGAGTACCAACAGCTGTCAAGTGTACATTCATTCAACCAACTATTACTGAGGGCCTTCCATGCCCCAGAAATTGGGCATTTATGCCTGGGCATAAATGGGCATTTATTATTATAAATACTCTGAGTAAAAGAGAAACCGTTTGATTTTATCGCTCTCACATCTAGAAAAAGACCCTAAGCAATAACAGGTGATAATTACACATCCTTTGAAGCTTATGTACGTGCTAATGGATGAGATTTCCCTATTGCAGGAGCCCAAAATCCATTCCTCAGAAGAAAATATATGGTGTTAGTTCATTTATTCCACAAACAGATACAGTGTGCCTGAGCATCAGGTAAGTGAGCTCTGAGGAAGCAAGTCATGGCCTCTGTTCCCCAGAGGTTCACAACCAATGTGATGCTTCTGTGCTCCCCACCAGTGGGGCACGCTGCATTGCTTGGAGCATTAACTGACCCACCATCACAACCTTTATGCTTCATTAGAAGGCAAGAGTCTGGCCATCTGAACATTTTTAACAGCATATTTTCTGTATACAACATAGTTTTAGGGAGTGGACTGGACCAGAGAGTTCTGTGGATGGTTTTTCAGTGCTATTCAACCTCAAAATGAACTCTCTTAAAACCATTGCAGCTTTTAAATTTATAAACCAAATGTGTCAAATAAAATCTACCTTCCTCACACTGATCTTTAAGACCCTTCATGATCTCATCCCTGCCACCTCTTATACTAGCTTTGTAATATATGGTTTTTTAAAAAATGTTTAAAAACACTTTTAAACTAGTGAAAAGCATCTCAACTCATCTTCCTGGTCCAAACCCAATTTCAGATTTATGCCTACCATGTACATGTAATCATCATCATCATGTACTACGTACCACAAAAAGGAAAAGTGTTAAAAGTGGGGGGCGGGGGATGCTTTTACCACTATGCTTGTACTGATACATTTATCTCCCTAATGCTCTTGGTGAGACAGTTTTGTGACTAAAAAGAAAATTAATAGCATGTATCAATATTATAAAAATATGATTAATGACTTTTTGAGATTAAAGTATCATCATCTTGATTATTAGGTAAAGAAAAGCCTATTAACTAACTTTCAAGTTGGGTAATTTACTCCATTAAAACAGGGTCTGGTGTTTCAAGATTTAATGTATTGTTCAAATTCATGTATGCAAACAAACTCATTAAGATTCAGGAGCCTTCCTGCAGAGACTCACTGCACTTAGAATTCAGGGCCCTAACCGAAGACATCCAACCGGAGTATTTTAATGGAAACATTTGTCTTTTCTAGACAGGACATTCTCCACTATTGTTTTCGTTCTTACCCGAAGGAGGAATTAAAAATGCCCTGAGAGTTTGCAGCAGCTGGAAGGCTGCGAAGAGCTTGCTCCTTACATTACACTAACATTATGCACCGGAGGTCAAGGGCTGCTCTTGGACACCTCCTTACGCCAGGGCAGCCAGCGACAGTCACCGTCACTCTGGGAATGAGTTTAAAGACAAATATTTCTCATTCTAGCTTTGTAAAATGCACATGGTCCTAAACTTGAAGAACTAATTTTCAAAAAATCTGAAGCACACCCCATTATGTGACCGAAATGTTTCTGTTGGTATTTTTTATGAAACTTGTTCTAACAAGTTACCTGGAAATAAATGAAATCCTTCACCCTTTATTGAGCCTGTGTGCTAGGCCCTGTGCGAAATGCTTTACTACAGTCCATTAAACCGCTGTGCAACAGTCCTCTGCAGAAGAGGGGTATGAGGCCAGGGAGGTTAAAAGAACTGACATCACCAGCTGACAAGGAGTAGTATCACTGTTCACCTTGCAGCACCACCTCCTTAACGATAACCCATCTTTTGTTGTAAATATTTCTGAGTCACTTACGACAGAAAGGCATAGTGGTTAAAAACACAGACTCCACAACCAAAGTGCCTGGGTACAAACCTGAGTTGGTTCCACCACTTACCAGCTGTGTGACCTTGAGAAGGTAACCATTCTGTGCCCCAATTACCGCATTTGGAAAACAGAAATAACAACAGAATGCACCTAAGAGGTTGTTGTGAGAATTAACGGAGCCAATCCATACAGAAAATGCTAATTCATGTAAAATGCCTAGAACTGTACCTGGTGTACAGTACGCAGTCGATAAATGTCAGCTCTTATCATTGAAAGCAAGTGTCATAACAATAAAGTGTCCGGGGCCTACCCTGAGTGAACTGGGACTGAGTAATTCCCTCACACCCGTTCACACGCACATGCATGTTTTGGGGGTCTCCCATGTGCCAAGGATGTTATACAAACAATTAATTTGTTCATTCTCAAAAACAAAATGAAACAAAAATCTGGCAAGGGAGTTACTATCCTTCCTTTGTCAATAAGGAAAATTGGTTAATTTGACCAAGGCTCTCAAATAGGAAGTAGCAGACTCAGCATTCAAATTTAAGAGTTTCTGTCTCAAAAATCCAGGTGATTTTATCTATACAATGCTATTTGGAGTTATTTCTACTTTTCTATTTCGTCAGGGAGTGACAGGTAATCATTTAGGAGCCGAGTTTTGGAAGAGACTTTTGAGTGAACCTGGCACAGCAGTCCCTTTTGCTTATGAAGAAATGGAAGCCCAGGAAGTTTGCTACTGTGTGCAAAGTCCTGTAACAAATGCCATCTCTGAGGGGCGCACCAGTATGCTTTCCTCTCCCATGTTGGTGGCCTGCCTCTAGGAAGGCCTCAGCCTTGCTCCTAATCTTTTCAGGGCTCAGAGAAACCAATGACCACTGTACACATCAAGAATGCAACAGCTGGCCCTAATCGGTTTGGCTCAGTGGATAGAGCACTGGCCTGCAGACTAAAGGGTCCCAGGTTCGATTCCAGTCAAGGGCATGTACCTTGGTTACGGGGGCACATCCCCAGTAGGGGGTATGCAGGAGGCAGCTGATCAATGTTTCCTTCTCATCAATGTTTCTAACTCTCTATCCCTCTCTCATCCTCTCTGTAAGAAATCAATAAAATATATTTAAAAAAAAAAAAGAATGCAACAGCTGAAGAAACTCCTACCAGTTGCAACAGCATGGATGGACCTGGAGAGCATCATGCTAAGTGAAATTAGCCAGTCAAAGAAAGTTAAGCATCATGTGATCTCACTCATTTGTGGAATATAATGAACAACATAAACTAATGAACAAAAATAGAGCCAGAGGAAAAAAATATTTTAGATATTTTAGAGTGTAATAGAAGTAATCCTGTTATTTGCAGATTTTTAATATTTCCTACAACTTTTATAATATTATACTATGTTAATACAGTATTGGTAATATTATTATATTTAAAATCTTTTTTCTTAAAATATGAATGTATATTGCATGTAATAGTATTATATTTAAAATCATCTTTCTTAAAATATTAATGTTTATTGCATGTAAATGGCTATTTTGTAAAAAAAAAAAAAGTATATAGATTTCAAAAAAAATTGCAACAGCTAAGTGAGGACCCAGGGGCTCCCCTCTGTGACAAGTTCATGAATTTTAGAAGATGGACTTTATTATATCAAATTCAGCTGATTGGGCCTTTCTGCTTTCTGGCTCACTGCACCATTCTGGAGACCCAGGGTTAGCAAATGGATGTTAGTCTAGTCTATAATGCACTGTGAGGAAAATTCTGCCAACCAGGACTTTTCAAACAAAACCCAGAGCAGAGACAATTTCACCCTGAAAAAAAGGAAAGGACAGGCTGACATGAGGTTTAAACCTAATTTGTCAAAGGAAAAAGGCTCACAATTATAGTTGCTATTCCTAGTGATGTTACAGTCTAAGGCCAACAGCATATAAGCTTAACAAGCCAACGGCCCCATGCGGAGAGGCAGTGCTGAGATTTCTGATATAATTAGTTTCCTTTACGCAAAAGAGCTGGATTCATAATTAAATGCTGTTGCCTCCTGCCCACATTCTGCTGTGCACATATTTGATTGCTTCCTAAGGGACTGGGTTAGAGGTCAGGGGACAACCCAAAACCACAAGTCCAGTCCACTGACCTCCTAGGGCTGACAGGAATGTGATGCACGTTTGCAATAGTTGTTCCTGGGGCCCGCCTAGGAAGAGGCTGACTTCATCTTTCCACTCAACACACTTCTCAAGAGTTCGCTGGTCAGTTTACACAGTTCTCACAGACCACTGGAAGTGACCGCTACCACAGGCTAAGTGCCTGTGCACTGAGTCCCACGGAAAACTCCTGACCATTCTGAGAGGGGCAGGTTGTTGCGGACAGACTGTGGTCCAGAACTGAAGTGCGAGGCTCGAGTCATGGCTCCTCTACCTATTTACTTGGTCAGATCAATGACCCTCTCAGAACCTCAGCTTCCTTGTCTAGAACATGGAGATACTAATCTCTGTCCATGGACAGGATTATGAGACGTTTAAATAGTGATGTAAATGAAAGTACTTTGTAAACAGTGAAGGTCCCAGTGAAGGGAAGAGGCCACTGAGATAGTCTGCTAATCTCCTAACTAGTCTCTGGGTGTGAAATCCCGCTCTCAGGATACAAGTCCAGACCCTGAACAGGTTTCACATCCCTCCACAGTCTGCGCTCTACTACCCTTCAACCTTACCCTTGTTACATACCCCACTTCCCTGGAGGCCGTAGCCAAACAGGATTTCTCCAAATTCTTCCCAAGGCTGTACTGGCTGGCCCATTTACCCAACTGATTCCGTCGCGCTCTGATTTTAGATTAGGTGTCATTTCTCCCTAGAAGCTTTCCTCTATCTCTTCTCTCTACTTTCGTAACATTTTCTATTTATCCACTGTGGCCCTTTTCATCATTGTATTCAGACGCCTTGATACTTGTTACTCTTTCCCCTCTCAAAGACTAAATAATGTTGCTCATTGAATGAGCGAAGTTAGTGACCTAGTGGACAAATCACTGTTAGCCTACTAACAAATCACTGAAGCACCCTCCCCAGCCTCTGCTTTTTTTTTTTTTTTTTTTTAATATATTTTATTGATTTTTACAGAGAGGAAGGGAGAGGGATAGAGAGTTAGAAGCATCAATGAGAGAGAAACATTGATCAGCTGCCTCCTGCACACGCCCTACTGGGAATGTGCTCGCAACCAAGGCACATGCCCTTGACCAGAATCGAACCTGGGACCTTTCAGTCCTCAGGCCGATGCTGTATCCACTGAACCAAACCAGTCAAGGTCCAACCTCTGCTTTTATCAATTAAAACAACAAAGGCAAAAAAAAAAAAAAAAAAAAAAAAAAAAGGGCATGAGAGGATTAAAGACTTGGCCAAAGCAAATGGTTACTCAAAGGCGGAGATGTACTTGGACCTTGGATCTCCTAGTTCAATCTCTGACTCTTCTCCCACAAAATGTTGACTATGTCCAGATTTTATGCTATATCATCAATGTCTTTTCATAGCAAGAGAACTGAAGGCAGATGAGGAATAAGAGAAAGAGACTAGTGTTCAGAAAACTAATGCTCAAGGCCAGGCCCTGTGTGACCCAGGCACACCGTTCTCTGAACCTCCGGCCCCTCATCTGTCAAATGGAAGTTTAGCATCAGCACACCTAAGCAGCAAAAGGCTTCCTATTATTTTAGATTATTTTTCATCTATGTCACCATACTGTATATGAAGAAAATGAGATAATTTGAAAATACTTTATGTATCTCCTTTCACGTAATATTTTCCCAACTTTCAAGTCCTTATTTTTCTGATGACATTTAGCTTTATTATTGAAACCAGGCATTTTTAAAGGACAGGATTCTAAAACATTAAGCGGTTTCTTTAGTACTGAGACAGGATAGTGAGAAGCTAGGAAAATTCCTTGACCATGTGGAATGGGGAGACTGAGACAGATAGCTGAACAAACTGGCTGAGCAGTTTACAGCCAGATGAAGAAGGTCGCCTCGCCTCCCTAGAGATAACATCTAGGCCTCAGTTGTATTTCAGCTCCAGGCCCGGAAAAGCAGCAAAACCAGGTGGGCAAGGCCAGGATCAGCTGCAGTGACTAATGACCCCCTGCCCTGGCACTGAGCAATCAGTAAAGACCGTGACCCTGAAAGAGCACACCTGGAAAACTGATGAATATTCTACTGAAACTCTCCCTTGAGACCTCCTCTACAGTCCCTGCCTGCAAGAGATAGATAAAAACCCTCAAAACAAAAGACCCATGACCCGCTCTCCCTCTGGGAAGCATGTCTGCGGCTTTCTCTGCTCTCTCTGCTTCCCCGACTTCGTCCCCCACAGGCATGCATCTCCTAAACTCTAAGGGAACCCACAAAACTTGCAACCAGGGGAGCAATGGGCTGTGGCAGCTTGTCCCAGGCTAACCCCCTAACCCTGTCCCCAAGGCTCCCTTTCTCTGACTTCCCAGAGAGCTAAGGCAGCCCAGCCTACGCTCTCCTGTTGCTCCTATGCTAAGCCCTTCTTTGTTTCACTGTCCCCAGCTTTAATAAACATACCCTCATAGTCACCGGGACTTGTGTTGTGAAATCTTTTCTGCTCGAAGTCAAGAACCCTCACACTACAGACTGACCGTAGGCAGACCCACTTAAGGGCCAAGACCCCTGTCCAATAACAGAACTACAAAAAGTTTAACTGACAAGATCAACACAGGCTGGGCTTGAAGCCTGCACTGCCTGCATGATGAGAAAACAGGCCTAGCTTAATGTCCTTGGGAGGGGCTTGTGCCGTGACTGCCTGGAAGCACACACCGCGTGTTTTTCAGAGTACTATATATTCTATTTTGCAATAATAACGAGATAATTTGAATTTAAAAATGAGGTAAATCATATAATGAGATCACGACATACATTTAAAATTAAAGTCTAAAGGGCCATGATACACACCTCTGACTATATTACATACGCATGTTTTTAATTTTAATTATAACAGAATTTTGTGAAGTGAAAGAAATTAGTTGGATTGTCCCATGAATTTTTCATGCTTTTATAAGGACTGGAAATCTTCAAAACAATAGTAAGTAGAGAAAATGGGGAATGCACTCAAATTATTTTGTTTGTGAATGGCACCCTTTATCAATACGTCACCGTTTGCTACTGGTGGTGCCTGAGACAAGTACCAGTACCAGTTTTTAATCTTCTAGTTCTAAACAATATAAGAGAGCAATACAGTCAGAAATCATTATTAATTCTCAAACTACATTACGCACAAGTTTCTAAACACAATAGTTCACTCCAACTGCCAACAAAAGCAAAAGCAAGAGACTGAACAAGTAGACAAAGAAATCAATAGGAGAGGAGAGGAGAATGTTGTTTTCATTATTCTCTTTCCAACCCAATTCCCTCTCCCCAAGTCCTGGTATGGGTGAGGTGTTAATGCAGAGAGTGGAATGTGAAAGTGGTCGGGGTCATTCAAAAAATGGAAAATTGTTTTCTAAGCCATCTCAAGATTTTATTCAGAGACCTTAAGAAGAAAAAAAAAAGTTAAATATTTTTTATTGAAAACTATAAACAGCTACTCCATCCAAATTCATAAGCAACTTACAAATTACAGTAGGGTTAGTCACTGACATCTCAGAACACAAGCCCTTTTTTGTAATGGATTTTGTGTATTTTGTTGTTAAAAATTTCAACTTCCATGGCTGAAAGTCTTTTTCAAAGAAAGCGCTTATTGGGCCATTTCTAGCAAGAAAAAAAGGATCAGGTCTGGGGGTATAAAGTCTAAACCACCACCAGCAGCACCAGGTGGAAAAGACAACATGTGGGCCATCCTGGAGTTGGCCAGCCTTTTCATACATGAAGTAGGGGAAGAAAGATGTAAGTTGTTGTGAAAGAACTTACACTGGCTGTAGATAAAGGAGGTGGGAGAAGGCAAAGCAGGGCTAGTTCTGGGAGAAGTGCTCCTCTGGATTGGTTATGGGCAACAGTCTGAAAAGTTCATGTGTAAACAAGATGCGAAGGAAGGCTCCAGGGTTTGATGGCATCTGGCTATCTTCTCTTTAGATAATAGCCACCTGGAAGTTAATTCAAAGTTCCAACATACACGCAGGAATGTGAGCAATCTTGTTAGCTGGCCACAGCTATGAACAGCTAACTGCTCTGTCTTTCTCTCCCTCTTTGGCCCACTGTAACTTAATCAAGCGCATCTCAGAATTTTTTTCCTTGTCAGTGTGTATGACATTAGAATATTCTGCAACACCTATTCCAGATAAATAAATATTGCATAGGTTCCTAAGAAAAAAACTCTTAAAATTCAACTTTTAAATAGACCACCTATATTTCATGTTAAAACCTGATCACATATTTTAGAGATTGTTCTACCACTTTATACATCAGGAAAACATCTATGAGTTGTTCAAATAATTGTTCAAATAATAGTTGTTCAAATAATTATTGCCAAGTTCTTTGCCAAAACAGGCAGAATTATAGTGTGACGTGGGAAGTCACGTCAGTCTAAGCTTTGCCAACAGAAAGCTGTGCAACACTACACACATTGCTTAACTGCTTTGTGGGCTGGTTTGTATCATGATGCACTGAGAGTCCATCTTCACCCAGCTTTTGCAAAGTGCTTTGAAATTCTACAATGCTGTCATCCAGTCTATCTCAGTGATGGCAAGCCTATATTTGATGAACATTAAGGACAAGCAGAGCTTTAGCATTTTCTCCTGGGAACAAAGAATTAAAATTCATGTCCAGCAACAGGTGACTTATTAAACTATTGCTGAATGCTACAGGTAGGACTGCAAGCAAATACTTCATCACAGCCAAGAAACAGGGCTGCTTCGGAATCTGTTTCCAAATTGTTTCTACCACTGTCTGTGGCCTCCCAAAGGAAGTCCTGAGTAACTAAGTTACACAAAATAAAACAAAAAGCAGGCTTATTTCTTCTTCTACAGACAATCAGGCATCCACTTCCTTTAAAGTTCTTATTAATTCAAATCAAAATAAGAAAAGTCCAAAAGATACAAATTTTGGGTCTTTCCTATGTTCAGTAGGAAAAGGAGAAAAGGACACATCTCCAGACACAATACAAGTAATAATCATTCCCCAGTAATATATATATATTTTAATCCTCACCCGAGATTTTGTTGTTCTTGTTTTAGCGAGAAGAAGGGAGAGAGAGAAACAGATGTGAGAGAGTAACATCAATCAGTTGCCTCCAGTACACACCTTGACTAGGGATCAAACCTACAACCTATGTATGTGCCCTGACCAGGAATCAAACCCACAACCCTTTGATGTACTGGATGATGCTCCAACCAACTGAGACACCTGGCCAGGGCCACCAGTAATACTTTTAGTATTGAAATTTAGACACCATGCATTGGATAGCTACCTACTCACTTTAGAAAACAGACAGCATATGTGTATGACATTGCCACCCAATCTCTCCCTCCACTGCCATGGCAGACATCAGGAATCCATGACCGCCCCTCAAGCTTGCTGAGCTCAGACAGGACCTCAGGATTCTATACAACACAGCATTCCAGGTGGCCCCTAACAACCCGTCATTACTGGCATTCATACTAAAGCCTATTTCAGCCCGGCTCTGCATATTCCTCAACATACTATGCCAAAATATTGAAATGGATCTTCAAAGACAGCCACTTCCTGATAGTGTCGAGATAGAATAAAACCTTCACTTAAACAATAAAATGGTAATGTTTTCCTGTAATAAGAGCAAAGAACATAACTGCAAACATTAGTTTTAGTCCAGACACTATGCTATTCCAGTGAGATGTGCAAGTGGTTCTATATAATAAAGGTTTATATTCATCTTTTTAAAAATAGAATTTGGCTTTATTCAACACAAACACTGAATTCCAATCCACTCACTATCCTGTCACTCAAACAAGTGCTGGGCAGAACACAGACACAAACAGAGCTCCATCTGCTAATTAAAACTGGGCACAAAACTGTTAACAGGCATCTGTTGCATTGTTTGAATCTAATGGGCAGAGACAAAGCTGAAATGGCTCTTCAAAAGCAAACCCAGTGATTTCACTCATTTTCTCTGGTATTTATGTTAGTGGGGGGTTGGAAGCATGGTGTTAAACAGCTTATTATAATGTCTGAAAGATAAGTGAAATATCTTGCATATTTTAAAACATCCCTTCAAAACTGATCATAGAAAGCTATACAACATTTTATACTAGGGTAAATACCATTCTTGTGTAAAGAATTCATAGTAAGCACTTTTAATCTTATCTCAGACATCATCCAATCATCTACAACTATGAAAGAAGAAAACTAAAATCCAAGCAATGCTTTACAACTTACACAGTGCTTTCACAGTTCATCCATCCAGTCATTCATCTGTCCAATTGAGTGGTCATTTAATACAGGCATTGGAGATTTAAGAGATGAATAAGACTTGATTCCTGCCCTAGGGAATTCACAGTAACCCTGAAAAATTGGTACTGTATTATTACACTCTAGTATAGATGAAAAAACTAAGGCCCGAGAAGGACAACTGATTCACTAAAGGCCAGAAAACTAGGAAAGGCAGATGTCAGGACACGAACCCAGATCTGACTCCAGACCCACTGCTCTTCTTAACGTGCCATGCCCTTTCCCTAACACCGAGCATGAACAAGTCCACTTCATTGGCTACTTACACGTCAGAAGGTCCACATTGTTATGTTCCACAATATTATTACTCACCTAAATCTACTACCTCATCCCCACTACAATGTTCTTCCCAATCTACTATGAAAAACTACTTCCTACAAAATTCTTCCAAGCAGCAATTCTAACACACGCAAGAGAGCTGGCCCCCAGGCGGTCAGACCTAAACATAACCGGCTTCAGGCCTTGCCGCAGCATCCTGGCCTTCCATTTCTGATTCCACACTTCTGTTCAGGTTCAGTTATCAGATTCAGTTCAAGAACTAACTGCTATTTTATTCCTTAGTTTGCCTTATCTTCACAGATTAGACTTATCTCCCTCTAAAACAAGATGCAAACCAATTTCCCTCCAGCTTTTCTCAGTGGATCCAAACAATCTTGGTGCTGTTGCCAAGAGAATCTCCTCCCTGATTTGCTGCCATGCAGAACAGCTGGCCAAGTTCTTTATTAAAGTACACTTATGTTTAAGACACATCAATATCTGTAGCCAGGACTCAGTTTCCCTGCTCTCCTCCTTAATTTGTTGAGTGGCTTTTTTCATATGCTAGAACACAAACTGAGGAGATGAGTTTAACCCTTTACTACCAAGTATTAAATTCTACATGTTCTGAAATAGATAGGAAGTCTACTGACAGCTTTGAAAGAACACATGACATTAAAATAAGGCTTCATGTACAAAATGTTCAATTTGAAGTTGAATGTTCCGTGCATATTTTTGTTTGCAAGGATGAAACGAATGAAAACAACTATGAAAATTAAAATCAACTTGCTCTACATATCTGGATTACGCTCAGCCAAATGTTGATATCATCTTGGCTAAAAATGTAAACATGACAAAGTTTGTTTTTCAGTCAATAAGTCTTGATAAAAGCTTTGAATTGCTACCAACGAAAAACAGTTTTTTATAAAGTTGGGGTCAGCAAACTTTTTATATAAAGAAAGAGTAAATATTTTTAAGCTTTGTGGGACACATATGGTCTCTTGCATATTCTTTGTTTTGTTTGATTTTTTTAATAACCCTTTAGTACTGTAAAAAACCATTCTTACAGTGGACTGCAAAAAAACAGGCTGCAGGCCACATTGGCCTATGGGCAACAGTTTGTCAACCCCTGATTTTGAGGAAACTGAATACAAGGGGAAAAAAAACAATGTTACAGAAGAAAACATCTAAAAGTGCTCTGGTGAGAGAAGGCTGCAACAACTGCCATCATCCCCTTATTAATATGATTGCATTAGTTATTTTGCACAGGGAAGGAATTTTAATGACAGGGTGCCCTTTGATCTCCTAACCTGAAACCACAGAAAGAGCAAAGGACAGCTTCAGGTGCTGAGCTGTCCCTGTATCCCCTGCTGCAGCACTCTGAACCACTGTATGAGCATTCACTATTTCCCGGAACAGATTTGGCTCATCAAAGTGGGAACATTTAACTTTCTCCACATAAAGCATACGGGCAAAATCTAATTTCTTCCTAGAAAAGGTGGTGACAAATTCGTGGAGATGGTCATGCTGATTAGATATAGCAGCAGCTTGATTGTGAAAAGCGACAAAGACTTGGATTTGGAGTGCGCTGGAGTCTCTGTTACAACCCGCTGTGATCTTGACAATGTCAACTTAACCTTAGTTTTCTTATTTATAAAATTGAGGCAGGGGCATAAAGATCATCTCTAAGACTCTTTCTGCTGTCAAACTATGACTATACTAAAATGAAACCACTCAGGAAATACCCTAACCGGAAGACGGGGCGGGGGGGAGAGAGGGAGAAGGGGGGCAGGCCAGGGGAAAGACAGCAAAGGGAAGAAGCTTAGATTGTCTTGTTAGAGAACAGGATCTGCTTTTCTTTTTCTTCTACCAGCACCTTATTCAGTACAGGTCATTCCAACATGTCAATGTGCCCTCCTATCAACATTAAAATGTACCCACAGCCCAGAGGAAATATAACACGTAGCTAACTGTATAGCTGTTTCCTGGTTGTCTTAATGTTACATTTTATAGACATTTAATTAAGAATTAATTATGATTATGTAAGAGGTTTGGGAAGCCAATTAAAAAACTTTTTTCAGTTCTCAAATATAGGAACTGAAAGGCTAGCACTGGGCCTATTATTTCAAATGGATAAAACAATCCTACTCAATAGTTGACAAATATTATCTGACTAATATACTGGAAGAGTCCCAATAAGTCCGTTGGAAGAAAATGTACCCCTCCACCACCCAAAGAGCAAAAAGGGAATGAGGGGAGCCAGGATATCTGAGAGAACAGCCGGACCTTAGAGAAGTAAGGAAAAGTATCTGGGCAACAACTGTATCTGCTCTGAAAATGACTAATTGTCGCCTTCCTCTCATGATGGCAGACGCCTCATGAAAAGTGTCTAAAGATGGCAAGAGGCCCTTTTTAAAACCACTTAAACTTTGACAAACCAAAACTAAGTCTTAAAATGTCCCCTCATTAGAAGAAGCAGGCACAAGGTATACATATCTACCAAACCACACACACACACACACAGACCCCAGGCGTTAAGAAATGCGTCTTTCCTGTGACATAGACCTTATCAAGGTTTGTCAGCAATGCTGTGGCAGACCTTGTCAAAACCCAGTTCCAATACCCAGGAACTTACACACCTAGGAACTTCAAGAAGTAACTATGACTGGGAGGAGATGAACCACCAGCTCTCACTTCAACAACTTCCTATCACCTGGGAATGGGATGGGGGTGTTAAGGGAGTAGTGCAGCGGTTCTCAACCTGTGGGTCGCGACCCTTTCACAGGGGTCGCCTAAGACCATCCTGCATATCAGATATTTACATTACGATTCATAACAGTAGCAACATTACAATTATGAAGTAGCAACGAAAATAATTTTATGTTGGGTCACAACATGAGGAACTGTATTTAAAGGGCCAGAAGGTTGAGAACCACTGGAGTAGTGGGATTTTGCTACTAGCGACGTGGACACTCCAAACCTATGTTTGTGGAGATTTTTACTACGATGGTATTAACATTCACCTTAGTTTCCTAACTTCATTTCAATTGCAAAGCACTGGGTTTCAGGTATAAAAACTCTTCTACTGTTTGAAGGCAGTGTGCTACCACTTCCTGTTGGGGCTCTGGGGGGGGGGGGGGCAAGTGGAGGCATGGAAGATTTCCCCCTCCTCCATGTCAAGTGAGGACACAGCTCATAGTCTCTTTTTACCACATCCACCCCACAGAAAATACAAAGACTAAGATTATTCATGAGATTCACCCCGTTTAACTGTCTACCACCTGTTCCAAACAGTGTCAGGACACTGTTTTTCATGCCTTAATAGCTGCGGCCCTCCATTGAACTGAATTGCAATCATTAAAAAAAAAAAAAAAATCAACACAAAAAGAATTCTAATCCTTCAGAATGAAAAGTAATTTTTAAAAGCTACTATTTTAAAAGGAAGTAGTCACCCTTACAGGAAATATGGGGCAAAAATTAAGGCAAAAAGGGGAAAACTAATTAAACTATTATAAACAAGCAAAGGTCATCCAAGGAGCTTAACAGAAATAGCATCCAAGCGACTCACTCACTGTCAAAGCAGGAGACTGCTTCTGGGAGCGTCAAGCATAGAATGGACAAAAGACTACCCACTCAACCAGTCAGAAACTGTCCTTTACCAACTGGGCTGCAGCATGCATTCAACAATGTAAGAAGGTTACTCTAGGTTTTGAGATGAGTACCAGCATCAAAATTAACGCCCTTTAGCTGCTGTAACAGCTCCAACCAAATCTCTCAGAAATATACTTGAGACGTGACATTTAAAATCTGCTTCCTCAGAAAAGAAAAAGTCCCACTCAAGACTGACTGCCAAGAACTTGCAGCTCAAACTTCCCTAAGCCCAGACATCATAACGCCGGGGAGCTTTCAGACCACTCAATTCCTGTGAAAGAGGCCAGAGCCAACCAGCCAACCACACAGCTTTGCCTACTACTTGATTTGAAGAGTGCTCTATACCCAATTATGCTTTTTAAAGAAATAATAAATTATCCCTAAAACATACAAATAATCACATAACACTTATGACCATCGCACTAGCCCCCAATAATCCCAGAGATTCATGGTAAAATAAGCTGTACGAATTCATTTGAAAGACGCTTAAGTGAGCTCCTCGGAGAAGCCACAAGCATCACCCAGACGACCAAAAGTTAAGATCCTTCAGGCACTTAATTAACCGCAGCTATTTAACAAGGAAAAGGGTGTTAAGGTCACTTGGTTGGCAGCTTAAAACCAGCTTTGATTTCCTCTTCAGTTTATAGGAAGTTAGAGAACTTGTTACCTGAACACAAAGTCTTCCAGTACAAAAGGTGGAAGGACAGCTCCCAGGCCAGATCAGAAAAAAAACTGAATCAAATGAAAATAACCGGGGGTGGGGGGTGCGGGGGGGGGGGGGGGGAATGCTGCTTGTGATTCGTTGAGCAACTCATAATTAAAACCAGAGCAAAAAATACAGGGACCCAGGCAGACTCCTCTGCTGCGAAGTTCTTAAACATTCAAGCCCAAGAATTTAACAACTAAGTGTTGCTTTTCAGGAGATGGTAGTAAAGGTCTCCTATTTTCCTGACCACACCGCTCCCCAAAGTCACCGATTCTCTTAACGCCCCTTCACGCTCGCAGAACAATTTAATGCTCTGGATACATCCTCCTCTCATTGGGCACTTTTCCTCTTTTTCCTGCACTTTGTCCCGAGGAAGCGAGGACAGAAGAGGGTAACAGTGCTCCCAGTTCCTGAAGAAAGTCCTGCTGTCCACGCCCTGCCCTCTCCCACCTCCTCCACCGAGTGCCCGGCCTCCTCCCCCCTTTCATCTCACACCAGCTCTCCTTCACTTTCTCCCCCACGCACCCCACTCGGTCCTCTGGTCCCCTGAACCCTGCCCCGACCTGCAGCTTCCTTCTGCCCCCGCCAGGACACCTCCCCAGACCCCGGTGCCCGGCCCCTCGCCTCCCACCACTCACCCCCGCAACCCCCTCCCGCTGCTGGACTCGCACCATTCGTGCCCCGGTGTCTCCTGTTCCTCTACTTCGCGTCCCTCCCGTTCCCCCAACCCTTCATTTCCCCTTCACATTTCCTTCCTCTTTCCTGTCTTTCCATCCATCTCACACCCACTATCCCTTTCTCTCCCTCCGTGCGGTTCCTTGTGTTCCACACACACACACTTTGTCCCCCGAAGACCCTTCCCTGTCACCCCACCCCTCTCGTTTCCCCCAACACCCCTGCGTCCTTGTTCCATTGGTTCCCCTTTCCCTTTCTTTGCCCCCAAGTTTCCCCTTCACCTCCCAGCCTCACATCTCGGCCCGCCCCTTTCCTCTCTCCGTCTCCCTCGCCCACGGCCCTCGCCGTCCCGCCGGCCCCGGGGTCCTCTCCCTGGGGCCCCCAAGCCCTCCCCCGCCCCCTCTCCAGGCCCCCTCGCCCTCGCCCTCGCCCCCTGTTTCTCACTCCCGGTCCCTGGCAGCGGCCCCTCCCTCACCGATGGTGGAGATGAAGGTGGTGTTAAAGGCGTCCTCCGAAAAGCGGAAAAGGAGGCAGGTCTTGCCCACCCCCGAGTCGCCGATCAGCAGCAGCTTGAACAGATAATCGTACGTCTTCGCCATCTTCTCGCTCCGGCCGTCTGACCCGGGAGCGAGAGCAGCAGCCGAGCGAGGCGGAGAGGGGGCCGCGGCGAGGGGGCGTGCCCGCCCAGCCGCCGCTCGCCCCGCCCCTCGCCCCGCCCCTTCCCTAGGAGAAGGCCTGCGCGCCCCGCCCCGCGTGGCCAATCCGCGGGGGTTTTGTCATCACCGCCCCGAAACCCAGGGCTTCATGGGACTTGTAGTTCCTTCGAGGAGCTTCGGGCGTGCCTGGCGCGTCTGGCGCTGGCGGTACGGACTGCCCCACAGGATAAAAGAAGGTCCGCTCTGGGAGGGGCGGCCAGGTGCACTAGGCGTTTCCGTCCAAGTGAGGAAGGGAGGCCCAGTTTCGAACTCTGCGTATCGCGCCTGTGGGTTATCTGCAGTGCATTATCGGGTACTCAACTTCGTCATTTCTTTTGTGTGCGGGCTGCTTTCAAATCCAGGACCTCGGAATCTGAATCCCGCGGTTCCTGCATCTCTGCTGCCGGGACCCAGAGCTGAGATGCTTTCTTTCCTTATCGTTGCTGTGGCACAGCCTGTGGATTATCTGCAGTGCATTATCTGGCTTCTCCTCCAGTTCCTGCCCTGCACCACCTCTAAGCCCCCTCCCGCAGCCCCTCAGTTACAGAGCTGGAAAAGAATGATTGCCATTCTAACTTGAACCATACTTCTGTTCTCTTCTTCAGACTTCCAGACCAAAGCCAAATACGATGGGTATTTTAGAGGATCTGCTATGCAGACCATTCCCCTCTCCCCGCAGGAGGATGGATAAAAAAAATCTTGGAATTGAACATAGTAGGATTATGCTACAGGTTTATGCCCTTAAAAATTGCAAGCATCATGCGAGGCAGGAACGATGACTACGGGAATCTAGAGTCTATGATTTGGATTTTGTCTTGGTTTAGCTGATTAACTGCACACAGGCTCTCTGTGCCTCGGTTTTCTCCTCTGTAAAGTGGGTATAAATCTAACTGTTTCATAGGACTGTAGGGAAAACTAAATGTGAAAACACTTTGAAATCCACAAGGCCTTGTACAAATGTTAGGATCCCTTCTTCAACCCTCAGAAGACAGGCCCTCACTTAATGGATGACAGATGAAGGGGGGGAAGCAACATTCTGTTATACCCAATTTAATCCTTTATTTACTATTTTAGACTATTTTTTGTTTTTGTGGATGTACTACCATTCAGGTCTCTTTCATTCTCTAGTAGCAGAAACCCCATCAGACCAAGTTCTCCAGAAAGTAGTGTTTACTGGCTCAGGTAAAGTTGAAGGACAAATAAATAGCTAAGGAGGTCTGGACCAGTCAGGGCTCTCTGTCTCTCATCTCTTTTTTTTCCTTCTCAGTTTTAATTCTAATATGTCAAATACCAACAGAAAAGACCCACATGAACAAAAACTCTTTAGGGTCCTCAATAATTTTTTTAAGATGATAAAGGGGTCCTGAGGCCAAAATATTTGAGAAACTGGCCTAGGCATTTGCCTTAGATCAGGGGTGGGCAAACTTTTTGACTCGAGGGCCACAATGGGTTCTTAAACTGGACCAGAGGGCTGGAACAAAAGCATGGATGGAGTGTTTGTGTGAACTAATATAAATTCAAAGTAAACATCATTACATAAAAGGGTACGGTCTTTTATTTCAATAGTTTTATTCATTTCAAACGGGCTGGATCCGGCCTGCAGGCCATAGTTTGCCCATGGCTGCCTTAGATCAAAAGAAACAACTTCTAGTAGGTTATAGGAGGTTATTAAGGGAGCCAGTGGCCTCAACCATCCTATATAATAAAAGGCTAATATGCAAATAGACCAAACAGCAGAACGACTGGTTGCTATGATGTGCACTGACCACCAGGAGGCAGATGCTCAATGCAAGAGCTGCCTCCTGGTGGTCAGTGCGCTCCCACAGGGGGAGCACCACTCAGCCAGAAGCCGGGCTCACAGCTGGTGAGCACAGGGAGGTGGCGGGAGCCTCTCCCGCCTCTATGGCAGCGCTAAGGATAAGGATGTCCAACTATGGCTCCCGGACTTCGAAAGGGTGAAGGCCGAGCTGAAGGCCCCCCTCAAGCACACGAATCTCATGCACTGGGTCTCTAGTTAGTGGAATAAGGAAAAAACATGGACAGCTAGTTGAACAAGACAGCAGGCTTTTATAAAACACATCTTTGTGACTTCATGTACAATGACAGTGATATTTCCTTCTTAGTCTTGGTATGAAAGAAGATTTAGTTGGCTCTAGTGCTGGCCTTCACCTACATGGAAAGAAGATGAAATGTATCATTAATTCACACCTATTGATCATATAGTACCCAGAAGGTTGCTGTAAATCTAAAATCTAATTCCTAGAGCCCACTTGATGGGAACAAAGCTCTAAGGAGGTCAAAAGTCATAATTTCTGCTGCCTAGTGAGGAGGGTTTCTGCCCTCTGCCCCAGGCGGACCCTCCCTGCCCCAGCCAGTTCTTGGGCAAGTCTTTGAACTTTGCCTGAGCAAAGACTGAACAAGTGTGGACAGCTCAGTGCTACATGTTCATCTTTATTCTGAAAAAGAAAAAAGATATCTGCAAAGACAGTGGGATCTTTTTCATAAAATGTGTGCTGATTAAAGTAACATTTAGTCCCACTATCTGCATGCAACTGTTGGCATTCTCTTTTTGTGTGAATAAGAACACACTGCTCTCCCCTTGTGGCTCAGTTGGTTAAAACATCCCCCCATGCACCCAAGGCTCTCGGGTTCAATTCCCAGTCAGAGCATATATCCAGATTTGGGGTTTGATCCCTAGTCAGGGCATGTGCTGAGGCAGCTGATGGATTTTTCTCTCTCCCTCTCCCTTCCTCTCTTTCTAAAAAAGATTAATAGAAAAATAAAAAAATAAAAAAAGCCCTGGCTGGAGCATCCTCCCATATACCGAAAGGTCTCAGGCTCCATTCCCAGTCAGGGCACATACCCAGGTTGCAGGTTCGATCTCTAATTAGAGTGCCTATCCATGTTTCTCTCACATCAATGTTTCTCTCTCTCCTCCTCTCTTTAAAATCAATAAAAATGTATCCTCAGGTGATGATTTTAAAAATAAATAAATAAATAAAAAGAACACACTGATGTGGTAAAAAAAAAAAAAAAAAAAAAAAAAAAAAAAAAAAAAAACAACAACCTAAGGTCAGAAAAGAAGCTAGAGTTAGGAATTTTAAAGTCCCTAAATTTCCTTAGGGGAATTTTGTTAATTGATGGGAATTTTTTTAAAAAAATTCTGTTTTATTCTCACTTCCCTGGTCTTTCTCTGCTACCAAGTGTATATAACATTGTGACTTTCTAACAGGTAAGTCTGTGCACCACCGTTGAACCATTCAAGCATTTTGATACATTGACATTGCTTCGAAGAATCCCATTTTTTCTTTTATGCATTGTTCATCTTCATATTTTGTAAAACAGAATGTTACTTAGAAATGAGGTTTTGGTGGTAGTAACAATACTATTGAATCAAGGCATTTTGCTCAAAAGACTGGACAATCTATTTGTAGATCTAAAGGTACCAAAGGTGACAGGTTGCCACTTTCTTTCTCCAAATGGCATCTTTAGATCTCTTTCTAAAGGAAACCACATCAATACTCTTGTGCCAGTTATCCAAACCCACCCTTGAAATACTACATCACTGCAGAGCCCTAGGCGGACCAGCACATTCAATTTGACCTTGAAAATGTTTATTGAAGCTTTTGCACATGGCAGCTTGACTTACAGAAATCTAGATGTCCAAGTAGTTTACCCTCTGTGTTTTTTGTCAAGCCAGCACTTTTTCTTCCTGCTTTTTGGAAGCTGCTCCTCCCCAACTGGTGACTGTGAATCATGGTACTTTACTCCTCCAGCCACAGAGATGGGCATATGACGGGGCTGGGTCAATCTGAGTTCTTCTCTGTGCATTTTCTAATGATGCAGAAAGGAAGTCTGTGTGGTGTGAGGTCTCTGTGAGCTTTTGGTTTTGATCAGACTCTAGTTCATTTTTCTGTAGTCACTGGTTGCTGCCGTCCTCGATATGTTTAGTTTGTACTCAGGCTAGCCTCACTCACGGTAGCAGGCAGGACTGCCGTGTTGCACAATTCCAAAGGCATTATTCACTTCTTACAGTAGTTTAATCATCTTGCGGGTTAAAGGCCTCCAAGAATCTACAAACATATTCATGAGGGTGTATGTGTTCTCTAGGCAAATTTTCAAATCAATTCAGGCATTCTTTAACTGGTTTAAATTGCTCCGTGACACTTGAGTGCAAGAAATGTCACCTTTCTTAATTGCTTAAATGAAATTATATTTGGCTGAGACTCCTGCTTGTCAAGGGCTGGCACAACTGGTAGCAATCGTCATTGGGACTTTTCCTCCCTTTAATTGTATCCTACAGGAATCCAGGCACTTGCGTGGTCCGGAAAAATGAGGGGCAAAATATCTACTGGCCATCAGTCTGCACCCATGAGTGTTGACGCTTCTGCCCAACCACTCTTGAGTTCTGGTCCTCTGCCATCTGTTGAGCACAGCTGTCCCGGTGGGCTACAAAGATGTCCTTCACGGTGATTATTTTCCCTGACTGATGACTCAGCCACCGAATAAGCTGTCTCTCTGTTATCTAATAATAGTTTGTGTACTTCTTTGTCTTCTCCCTTAAAACTTGAGCTGATGGAGAAAAAGGACATTGCTAGTTTTCCACTTTGTTCCCAGCATGCCTAGCATGATGCCTTACACACATTAGGTACCCAACTGAGTTGTTGAATGGATGAACAACTGACTATCATGCCAGCGGTCAAGGTATTTTAAAAACATCTGGGACACCTTCAGTTTATTTGCCACGAGACTTAGGTATTTTTGGCCTCACCAATACCTTTCTGGTTGTACTCTAGCTTGTATTTGTATGTTATTCATTTTCTAAGTATACTATTCATTGTTGTGTTTAAGAAATTAGTGTTATCCTATATTATTTCTCTAGCTTGTCAAGATCATATTGAATGATAACTCCTCAAAAACACCAATTTCTCTTTTATCACCTGTGTGTCATCAAAAAACATGCTATTTGTTTAGTGATGTTCCAGTGGATAATTCTATAATTATCTTTATCAGAGAGGGACAAACTATACTCTTTCTACCCACTGATGTTTCCTGAGTAATCACTAGGTGAATAATGTCCACTCAAACAAATATTCATTAAGCTCACACGATACAACCAGCTCAGCTAGGCCACCTGGAGGATATAGAGGTCTATCACGTGGTCCCTGTCCTCAGTTTATTTCCCAGCTAATGGAGGAGAGAACGCACAGGTGAAAAGTTTAATGATAAATGGGAGGCAGATATTTGGCTGGTACACACTTCATTTATTCTGATGGGTCAGGTGTCCATTCTGATTGGTTGGTTTTAATTAAGATTGATTAAGCATTCATTCTGATTAGTTGGGTGTCCATTTTAATTATTTGCACATACACTATGATTGGTTAGACTTCCAATCTGATTGGTCAAATGTTCATGCAAAACTGATAGTAAAATATTTTACACTGCATGTAAAAGTTAAATAAAAATGACATGGAAATACAAAAAAAAAAATGCTACATGAAAGTACAGAATCCACTTGAACAACCGATCTCTATAAACCTAACTTCTTAGAACAAAGTCAGCAAGGTGTAGAGAGGATGAAAAGACAGTCTGCATCCCTCAGACCTGGGTTAATGAGCATAACTGAATGAGAGGCTATCTATGGCATGGGCCCCTAGAATATAGGCAAAGGCTATGGTCAATGCCCAGATGAAGGCAAAATTCTTTTCTTGGGAGTAAGAACCTAATCATCCAGAATCGAGAAGAAGCCACCCAAATTGCAAATATCCTGGGTGGCTCCATTTCTGGGCAGGGTCCAACCCACAGAAAGGGGAGGTAGAGCGTAGCCTGCATAGAGAGTCAGCTCAACATTACTCCACGAACGGGTGGGTGGGAATGGGCTGTTCTTATACCGCTTATATTATTTCTTTCTCTGATAATAAAGTTTCTGACAATAAAATATGTTAGTAAAATTCATTCCTTTCATTACCCTCGGCATTGCTATATAGGGTTTTGTGTCAAATGGGGCATATTCAGTAAGTCCTAGGAGATTTGAGGATAGTCTCACATAAGCTAAGTGATTAAATAAAGACTTTTGGGGCCAACTTTAAAATGGACACTGACCCAAAGGCAAAGTCAAGATGTGTCAAAGCTCACAATCAGCATCATAACAGGTATTGGGAAGCATGTGGTAGTAAATAAAACACTAAATGGCTTAACTGGTAAAACTATTTATTCAATCACATACTGAAATAATAAGAAATAGAGGTAGGGACAGGTGAGTAATCCAGCAGCTCAAATGACATGCAGGAAACCCCGTGTCTCTCTTTTGGTTTCTTAGCAGTGCTTCCTCAAAGTAATACTTATTTCAACAGGCTGGCCCCAGGTGGTTGCAAAATGTCTTTCTGAAACTCCTGGGACTCCTTGCTTCCAGATTCAAACAGCAAAATGTACAGCATCCTCTTTTTCAAGAGTTCAAATAAATACCCTAGACCAGTGATGGCGAACCTTTTGAGCTCGGCGTGTCAGCATTTTGAAAAACCCTAACTTAACTCTGGTGCCGTGTCACATATAGAAATTTTTTTATATTTGCAACCATAGTAAAACAAAGACTTATATTTTTGATATTTATTTTGTATATTTAAATGCCATTTAACAAAGAAAAATCAACCAAAAAAATGAGTTCGAGTGTCAACTCTGACACGCGTGTCATAGGTTCGCCATCACTGCCCTAGAACTAACTGAGTTCCCTGGGCCCTGACTGCCCTTCTGTGAACCAACCCTGGGGCCAAGAAGATGGCATAGGTCAATTGGCTTAAGCCACTGAGGCTGAGTGTGGGGTCAGACTCATCCTGAATCACTGGGTTATGTTAGAAATAGAGGAGACAAGGCTGCAGAAGCAACAAATAGAATACCTCCACCTGTTTCAGTGTCAAGTGCATATTGATAGTTGTACCAAGTACTGCTAAGTGGTTGGTTATGTGGAAATTTCTGGAGAAGTCCTGGAGCTGAATACAGAAAAATTCTGACTTGTCATTCTCTCCTTTTTAAAAAAAATATATTTTATTGATTTTAGAGAGGAAGGGAGAGGGAGAGAGAGATAGAAATATCAATGAGAGAGAATCATTGATTGGCTGCCTCCTTGCACGCCCCCTACTGGGGATCAAGCCCGCAATCCAGGCATGTGCCCTAGGCCAGAATCAAACCTGGGACCCTTCAGTCCGCAGACCGACACTCTATCCATTGAGCCAAACCAGCTAGGGCATGACTTGTCATTCTCTTAAACAAATCTTAACTGGGAAGAAGAGGCAGGAAAGAAACATTGTTTTCTAAAGAAAGGAGGTGTGGTCCAATGCTAGAATTAATGTAAGCGCTTAAACACCTGGTCCCTTTCCTTCCCTACTTCAGCAACCAGCTAAGGTTAAGCACTTCGGCAGCCTAGAACTTTGCAAGTTCTCTATCAGGCTCTGTCAAGTCTGTCCTGGGATTCTGTAATGGAAAGAGGGGTAGATTAAGCATCTGGTGACCTGGGTTCAGTTCCCAGCTCTGCCATTAACTAGCTCTGTGACTTTAAAAAAGAACAACCTTTCTGTGCCTCAGTTTCCTCATCTGTAAAATGGCGGAGGGGAGGACTGGATTAGATAATCCTTTTCTGTCTATAAAATCCTTTGGCTCTCAAATTCAAGCTCCCATAACAGGTGACCTAAGGTTTGCCATGGGATTTCTAGTCTTACAGACAAACCAAACACCCTGGTGAATTAAAGGGATTTATCAACAGCCTCCAGACCTAGGGGATCCCAGGAGGCCAGGCAGGGTGTGGTGCTGGGAAAGGAGCCCAAGACACCTAGTTCCTTGTTCTAAATAGCATTCAGTTCACCCTATGACTCAGTTATCAGCACTTCTCTCTTTCGGAGGAGTGAAAAGTTTTAGTCCTCTCTGTGCTGACGACAACCATTTATTGAGTTGCCAATCTATAGGATTAAGAGAAAAATGAATTTCTGCTTTGTATTTTGAACCATATCCAAATCAGACTCCTACCTCAAATTACGACTTAATTTTTCCTGAATCATAGACTATTTTCCCCCAATTTAACAACAAGGGCTTATAGATGGAGTGAATTAGAGAGCAGGCCGAGTACCCAGAACTTATGATAAAACACACTCTCTCTCTCTTGAAATTCCTTGTTCTCACTGCTCAGACAGAACTGAAGAGTTAATATGAAGTCAAGCAGAACTCTTTGATTACTCATTTTTAAGATTTACAATTATGTATACATGATGGTGACAACCTAATAAAATGTTGAACAAATAAGGCAGAATAGGTGATTCTTTGGATCAAAGGTGAATACTCAGGTTAAGAAAAACTGCTAATGAAATTCCAATCACATAGTAATTTCCCACTTATTACTTTCTGAAACTCAAGTAGCTGTATGGTCTAACGGGGCCTGTTTGGGGAATTATCACAACATCTCACTTCTGCAATGAGTGGCGTCATTGGACATTTAATATTCGTTAAGGCTTTTATGAAACAGAGAGGTTTCCATATGTCTCTAGAGCAAAACATTTGTGTTTGCCATCTGCTACTCAAGAGCAGTTTTGTTGAAAAAGAATACAAATTGCTTGGTTCTTTAATTACTTCGAGGTTAGGCCATGTGATAGTTGGGACTATAGGCCAGTCAGTTCACCGTTAGGAGAATACTGTTATTTACTCAGGCACCAACTTAAAGAATTCTTTACAAGCAAATGACCTGAAAAGACATGGAAGCCTAATATCATCGTTGTCCTTTTAACTCAATGCAAAGACCACTGTGAAGCGATATGTGAGATTTTTAAGAGTTGGCCTTAGGGAGACACCATCTAGGACACTGGACTTTAAGGTCAGTTTAGCAAGCATCAGTTTCTCTTTCTGAGTCCTGACCAAAGAAACATATGACTCAACACTTCAAAAAAAGAATTAAAGGATCTGCTTGAGCTCAGTATCAAAGAAAAGGTAATCTAATTTTAATCACCCAGGAGCTAATAACCTGGGCTTTGGACTCTGTGCCATTTGTTTTTCCTTCCACCTTCTCATTAGCTTCTTGAACTGTAGATAATTCTCTGCTCAGTCACATCTCCACTAGCCTATAGATATAGAACATTAGTTGTGCTTAATCAGAAGTAACTACAAACAACAGAGTTAATCCACAAGTAGAAATCCTGGAGCTTACAGATTACTTGATGCTTTTTCTAGCCCGCCTCACTGTAAAATTTCATTCACTGGAGTTATTAACATCTGAACCATAACAAATTGACAAATGAAAGGGACCTGGTTTGGCCAGAACAGCTATGAGATCCTACCACATGGACCTCTGATTTCTAAGACTAGTTTCTGCTTTAAGATGCTATAAAACCAATAAATACAGAGATCGTTTATTGTAATATTTCCAAAGTTCATAATACCTCAGCATACTGAGTGAGTCAGTAGATATTAGTAGGTGAAACTAGAAGAAAGGGTTTCATGGCAAAACCCTTTGGAAAAATGCTGTTATAATAGCGTTTTGATGGTACAACTTCCCAGAACCCTCAACATGCTGGTGTGCACTCTCCCCACACTTCTGCCTGAGGCCCCTTTTTGAGCATCTTATGGGACTGTGTCCTGCAGAATATACGTTGAGAAACTGATTTAATCTAAACCCTTCATTTTAGATACGAAGGTCTACATTGTGAAGTCCTCCTGGACCCAGAACACCTGTTCCTGCCTCCTGGGTTTTTCCTGAACCCCAGGGAAGGGCATCTCATGCAGCCTCTGTCACTTACCACATCCACAGAACCATCAGCCAAGGGGGTGGGGGCGCCAGATGGCTGTTTCCTCCCTACCTGGGGCAGTTGCTTTACCCCCAAGTCCTGGGGAACTGGCAGACATTGTATTAAACTAAAGTGAAAGTCATCTTATGTGCAGAGGCAAATTTACCCAGAATTCTGAAGGTGCAAAAAACTAGATTCTTAAATGAACATTCTGGATGCTGTTTGTTTTTCAGGAAAAAAAAAACCACATCACTAATGTCAAGTAATTAAGCTAATATAAGCTTCTTTTCCTTTTGTATTAGTCTGTATTTTGAATGAGTTGTAGGATGTTAGAGGGTCACATCACACCCAGGCTAACTTCCTAGAGTGACATGTAAATTCTGTAAAATGATCTGCACAATAAAATGTTTTTAAAGATAAATTATTTCAATTTCTTGTAGGCATGGATTATATTCGTATTGTATACCTAATGACTAACACAGGGCTTGGCATATATTAGGCACATGGTGGTAAATATTTTTGCATTAATTAGTAAATTATAATCTGATGATTGGACTTTAATAATGGTAATAATATATTAATGGTTTTAATGATATCCTACCTTTTCAAATATCTCAAAGATAAATTCCTTGACCTGGTTGAGATTTATAAACTGGTTAACACTCCTTATTGTAATCTTTTATTTATTTATTTTTATTTTTTTTTATTGATTAAGTTAATACATATGTGTCCTTATCCCCACATAATCTTTTATTTTAATAAACAATTGCACGGTGATGTGATGTTTCTTTCAGATAATAATAAATAAGCTCACTTCAACATTTGACTTTTAAACTTATGCACACAGACCTCTAACTGGAATGAGCCAGTAGATAACAAGTCCTAACTTCCAGTCATTGTAGAATTCCCCTTTCAGCCACTTGGACTGTATTAAGCATCCTTAGAGACATTGCACATAATAATGAATCTGAAGAAATGTGTGATCCTGGAGGGCCTTCTGAGTCATCAAAGACGGGTGAAGTCATGTTGGTAAATTAGTTTGTATTCTATATTTTCATTCATTTAATAAAAACTTTTTTAGTACCTACAATATATAAAGCAATTCATTAGGTACTATAAGGAAATAAAGATGAAATTTGTACAGACCATCCCTTAAGAAGCCTATGTCCTGGGAGGAGAGGTGGGGCACACACATAAATAATTACAATGCTAGGTAAAATCAGGATATGCAAGTAATGTGCTATTGTGTTAGTTTATGGTCCTTTCAAATTAGTTTATTTTTCTTACAAAACTGGTAGTCTACAGTTAAGCAGATTGCCCAGTGCATTAGAACTCCCCATTTCCTAGCTACTCTGGATAAACAGAAGGCTACATCACTTGGTTATCAGTGATATTAGATTTTACTAGCAGTCACCAGCACCATCAAGAGCCATGCTTCTCATTAGATGGCAAGACAGGACCATCCTAGCAAGCTCTATTGACCAGCACTAAGTCACTTACTGTGGACACACAACTCACCTGAACTGGATGGGCAAAGAGGATGGCGTGGGAACCTGACTTGTGGTGGGGAGGCTGTGGGTATGCTTTCAGGAAGTCAGATACTTGTGTGGGCAGCAATGCAGTAGTAGACGGGCCAAGCTGTCAAGTGATAACCAGAAATGGGGTCAGTATAGGCACACAGATTGTTGCTGGCTCTGCAGAGTGGTTTTGACTGAATGGAGAGTGAATTCGTTGGGGAGGAGACTATGGGGGCAGGGGAAAGACCTGTCTCTCCACACCCTAGAAGTCACTACCACCTGATGTTGGGAATTGACTCTTTTATTCTGATTTGGCCCATATTTTTGTCTCCATTTTAAAAGCAAAAATAAAGATTTAAGAAAATAGTTTATATAACCAACATGTGAAGACCATTATGGAAATACCTCCTCTATATATTAGGAACAATGCTGTCAGAGAAGGTGAGAATAAAGCCTTGGTCTGAGCCAAGAGTCCAGAATTCTGTTAGCATTATTAACATATACATATCTCTATATATAAAAGCCTAAGTGACCATTAAGATGGAATGACCGGAATGATTGGTCGCTATGATGCGCACTGACCACCAGGGGGCAGACACTCAACACAGGAGCTGCCCCCAGCCCGCAGGCCCCGATAACTGATGGGGCCTGCCGGCCAACCAATCTCCCAGTCGCGCCCCGCCCCCCCCCCCCCCCCCCCCCCCCCCGCCAGCAGGTGATAGATCGGGGCTGGGCCCTGGGCTGGGATGGGGAACTGGGGGTGGGTGGTGGCAGACACGGGTCGGGTCGTGAGGAAAGAAGGAAGGGGGAAGTGGGGAGGCGGGGAACCGCACAGTGATGGTGCATGGGTGGGGAGGGAAGGAGGAGGCAGGGAACCTGATTGGCCCTGATTGCCAGCCAGGCCTAGGGACCCCACCCATGCATGAATTTTGTGCACTGGGCCTCTAGTGTTAATATAACACAACAAATTAGCATCAAAGTACACACTTTACACCTTTCCCTATTGACATTTTTGCCTTGAGAATTGATAAAAAATAACTTTTATGTGTGGACATAGTTCCTTTAAAATTAAATGTTGTGAATCATTTATTGTTTTAAAAATTTAGTTAATAAGGAAGCTCATAATTTTAACTTCTTTGCATGTCAAGCCAGGACTATGATCATGACTGATTCTGAGGGGAATGCTATGGACACAGGGATTGGTTTGTCCCATAGCTCCTTGCAACCTGGCTGACGCAAGGACCCCCTCCACAAAGGGCAAGGCAGCACATGCCCACCTGGTGGCCCAGAAAGTCATGCTTTTCTCCTTCCTCCCACTTGGTACCTTTTGGGGAGACACTAGCAGGGATACCCACCATCTAGAGCTTTGGTATATGGTTTTTCATGGGAGCTCAACCTCTCCAGTAAAATATTTAAGTATGGAGTTTATTCATTTGGGTTCTGGCCCTTATACCTTCTGGAGACCATGCCTACTGCCCAGAATAAGTAAGTTATCTGTGAAAGGCAGCAAACAAAACACTTGAAACAGCTCATGCCTCTGTGTTTTACAGTTGAACAATTACTTATGCTATCCAGATTTGTATAGGTTCCAGTATTAACTCACACTTTTGGCTTATTTATTATTTGGCCAGATATCATTTGCTCTTAGGTCTTGGCACGAAGAAGCCTTCTCCTGAGGCCCCCTCCTTAGAAACCCCACCCTTGCTCTCTTCTAGTCACTCCTCCCCACTGGGCAAGGAATCCACAGGCCAGGTGGACGTATTTACTCAGAGCCATGCCCCCCTCTTAGGCCACACTCTAGGAATTCAGAACTCAGAATTCCTGCCAAAAGCCCTGCTTCCAAGATTCGTGTGGGCCTCTTATCCTTCCAAGGGTGGACTATGTCATTGCTATGGCACCACAGGCCCAAGCAGTGGCCAAAAGTGGTTGTGATGTGGCCAGAGCTTGAGCTTATGGGCAGGGGTCCTCATTGTGTGTGTGTGTGTGTGTGTGTGTGTGTGTGTGTGTGTGGCCTGTCATGATGTGGGCCAGGTCTGCAGTGGGAAAGAAGGACACGGGTCAGGGCCAGGACTGCTCTCCATGAACTACCATACTCTGGTGTGGAGCTCTGAGGAGCCAGAAAACTCTAAATCCAAACCCATTTTCCAGGTCATTATGAACAAACAGCGTGTCCCAAAAATGTATGTACACTTTGAATAATTATAAAGGAGTTTTTATTAAAATACATTTCATTTTCAAAATTGAGCTTCAGCTGTTAAAGTGTGTATACATTTTTTTTTGGAACACCCTGTTTTTCTGTTAAGGTAGGAATCTAACTTGTCAGCTTCAGCTACAATTTTTAAGTATTTAGACACATGATATATGGGCCTCCATTTTTATTCTTGCCCTGGGCCTCACAAATATGGGGCTAGACCTGCTTTTGGAATAGGTTTGATTTTTGAGTTTGTTTTAACATCCTATATAATAAAACCCTACTATGCAAATCGACTGAATGGCAGAATGACCGGTTGCTATGATGCACACTGACCACCAGAGGGCAGATGCTTGATGCAGGAGCTGCCCCCTGGTGGTCAGTGCACTCCCAGAGGGAGCGCCACTCAGCCAGAAGCTGGGTTCATGGCTGGCGAGCACAGCGGCGGTGGCAGGAGCCTCTCCTGCCTCCGCTGCAAGCAGGAGGTAAGGAACGAGGGATCCTGGACTGCGAGAGCCCTGGACTGTGAGATGGATGTCCGACTGCTGGCTTAGGCCTGGTCCCCCAGGCCTAAGCCGGCAGTCGGACATCCCCCGAGGGGTCCCAGACCGTGAGAGGGCACAGGCTGGGCTAAAAGACCCCCCCACCCCCAGTGCATGAATTTTGTGCACTGGGCCTCTATCCTATATAATTAAAGGGTAATATGCAAATAGACTGAATGGTGGAACAACCAGAACAACTGAACAACCGAACAACTGGTTGCTATGACGTGCGCTGACCACCAGGGAGTGTGTGCGGAACATAGAGGGCATTGGCCATGGCGGAATGGTGAAGCAGGTGAGTGGGGCACCAGACCAAGGTGGGGTGCCAGTCACTGTCATTGGGGCAAGCCTCTGGTGGTTACTGAAAATTCTTTGCTCCCATGTGCCACAGTTCTGCCCAGTGCTCACACCTGCTGCCGGCGCCAGCCCCACTTGTACCTGCTGCCGGTGCCTGACACCAGTCTTGATCACTCAGCACTATCCACTCAGCACTATCAGCGGGTGTGAGCAGCGGCTGCCAGCCTGATCAACCCTGAGGGCTTCTCCACCTCCCCCTGATCCTGAGGGGCAATCGGGGCAGCAGCCACTGCTCGCACCCACTGCTGGCGCCGGCCCCAATCACTCTGTGCCATCAGCAAGTATGAGCGGGGCCAGCACCATCAGCAAATGGGAGTGGCGGTGGCGGCAGGAGTGGGGCTGCCGGCAGACAGGGGACCGAGGGCTGCGGTGGGAGGGGCTGGGTGGGGGCGCAGGGGATGGGCCGAGACCTGCCCCTATGCCTACTGCAGCCTCGCAGCCCACAGTTCCTTTCAAGGTGCACAAATTCAGGCACTGGGCCCCTAGTTTATAATATAAAGTATCTGATAACAGAGGGTTGAAGTATGAGTAGTGGGGGGGGCTGCTTTCTACCAGGTCAAATGTAGCACAGCTCCCAAGCAACATTCCAACTATGTCTCAGTGGCCCTGTTCCCTGGCCTTATAGGAGAAATTATATGTGTGTGCGTGTATGTGCATGTGTGTATGTGTGTGCACATGCGTGCATGTGCATGTTTAACATCCATTAAGAAACAGAAGAATATGACTTAGCTATTTTGAAATAATTCAAGCCCCACACTGTTGCTCTGGTTTAGTTTATTGCTGTTCCCCTGCCAAGCAACTCTTCCCAGTTGACTTCCTTAAGCTGCTTGGAGTTAAGAGCTGGGCACTCTGAAGGCCTCTTCCAAGTGAAAAAAAAGAAACTATATAGAAAGGGAATTGGGCCAGGTGTCCTTGATTGAATGCCACTTCACTTCAGCAAATCTCTAAGCCCTTCTGTCTGTTTTGTCAGCTGTAAAATGAGCAGACTAATTCGGCCCTCCCGCAGAGTGGCAGGTTTAGTTAATAATGATGGGGACCGGCTTTGTAACGTAAAGTTGTATATACATGGAAAGAAGCACTGGAGCCATGTTATCCAAAGTCTGGAGTGCATCCTGCTTTCCACGGCCACAGTTAAGCCGCTAAGTCCTGGTCACAGGCTGCTACAGACTTCAGGGGTGCTGAAAAGCAGAGTTGGGTCACATTACCTGAACAGAAAGCAGGGTTTGGTAATGGGCGTGGAGCACAGAGTGAGTAAGCAGTGCACGATTCAGATTTCTGGCGGCACCAGGATCCACTGGATCTAGCTGGTGGCAGGTGATGGAATGGTTTCTGCAATCAAAGTACAAAGAACAGGTGTACCCATTTATTCTTGACATTGTCCTGGTAAGATCCTTGAGATCTGAAGTATCTCACTGAAGGGAGATCTCTTTCCAAAGATCTTGCTGAGCTTCTTCCTGTTGTCCCTGCTGTGGTTTGCTGGCCGACAGCTCACTTTAGAGGTGTTTTCCGCTGCAGCAGCGTGGATCAAGCCTGTCTTATCCTTAGGGGGAACATTCCACAGTTCACTTAAAGACATGGCTACATGGCCTACCAGAAGTCATACCCAGCCTGGTGAGAATCACACCTGGGAATTGTTGGTTACTTTGGCTAATATGGGATTTCTGTCTCTCCCACGCAATTCATCTAACAACATTCATATGCAGCAAATCATAACTTTTATATACTCAGTAGACATGATCTCTGCTTCCCTTAATCTCCTGGAGCCTTTGTGTTCCTAGGATGGAGTAACATTCATATTATAACTACAATAGGGGCCCAGTGCATGAAATTCGTGCATGGGTAGGGTCCCTAGGCCTGGCCGGTGATCAGGGCCAATCAGGGCCTTCCTTCCCCTGCTGCAGGCTGCCAGCCAGGGCCTTCTTTCGCTCCATGCCACCCCCTGGTGTTCAGCGCAGATCATAGCAAGTGATCAAACTCCCAGTCTCCCAGTTGAACTCTGAGGGGACACTTTGCATATTAGCCTTTTATATATATAGATTTGTACAGCTTCTTCCTTAATATTAGATGACTTTGAGTTCCTTGAAAACCCTGCGAAGATCTTAATCATTTTCTCATTGTCCTTGACATCAGTGCCTTCCTTATAGGAGACACACACAAAAAACACACACACTTGTTCAAATGCATTTAAAATAAAAAGACCTGATGAGTGAGGAACAATGACAGGAATGGTAATGGGAGTAAAGTGCAGAGTAATCTGTGCATTAAGAAGGCCTAATGCCCATTAGGGAGCTTCATTTTCAAATATTGGAAGATCTAAGTATATTATATTGATTAAGATCAAAGTTTTCAGCAAGACTTAGACTTATATCTTGGTTCAGCAAGTTACCGTCTATGGGACCTTGGGAATGGTTCTGCGCCTTAGTCCCCTCATCTGTAAAATGAGGACAATACTGCTATCCATCTTATAGCGATGTTGTACAGAGTAAATGAGATAATCCATGGAAAGGGCTTCGCACGGTGCTTGGCACAAAGTAAGCACTCATGGTATTATGGTCATCATCATCATGGGCTGTAGGGGAAGGAGTCTGGGTTGCTCTCAGAGCCTAAGAGTAAGTCTTCAGATTTAACAACCGGCCTCCAGAGCTCCCTTCACGCCACCTGATGAATCTGAAGCATGGTCTATTAAGGTCAAAACCTCCAGATTTTCTGCATCTAGAAAATCTGATTTCAGATTTTATTCTTTGGATAGTTAAAGAAGTATGACTAAGACAGTTTTCATTCAGACATAATATGAAGGCTGTTTAAAAAGGCACTTTGCAAATTAATTACTTGTGTCTGTGCATAAGTAATTTTGTTGGTTGTAAAATATATTGTTAGGCAATGTGGATCCTTGTAAACAGGCTCAGTTCCAATATACTTTGTATGTTTTTAGTTTAAACTGGCCTCTCCCCTCACCATGTGGTCCCAAGATTTGATTATTCTATATGGGGGGAAAATGTTTTTGTTGCATATATTCATCACCGATTTGCTGACACTCATGGAGGTGTTTTCAGTTAACAAGCTATGTCCAGTTAATGTTCAGTGTTCCAGGGAGAAGGGGGAAGACTTAAGCCGCTGGAGGGAGTAGTCACCTCCAGGATCTCCATTCCGTCTCTGCCTTTCTTCCTAAGCGCTTTCCCCAGCCCCGTCCACAGGGGCGGGCCCCAGGAGTCACGATCACCCCAAGTGCCCACAGGTTATTAGAGTAGTTACTCCTGACACACACTGAGACAACCAGAGTCTTTTCCAAGGCATCTGGAATTGGGACACGGGCCTTCTGGTCAGTCACTACTGGCCCTGGAACTAGGACAGCATGTAACAGGGAGCTGGCATGGCCATTTTCACTGTGTGTTCTGGGAGGCAGAAAAACTGGAATGTAGAGAAAGGAGACTGAAATGGTGTCAGGGAGAAGCCGAGACGAGAAACCAGGTGACCCCTGAGAGAAGAAGGGAAGTGGCAAAAGAATAGCCATCTCCATTCCCAGTGGCCTCTCAGGGCTTTGTCCTGACCCTCAGGAAGCCCAGCTACCGTTCCTGCCCTGGCCCAGGTCCGGTACACTCTCTGTTTTAGCTCAGGCAAGGTTAGGATGTATCTGTTACGTGAAACCCAAGGAGCCTTGGCTGAGAGTGAGCTGGCACTGCGAGGGAGGCTGAGCCAGGGATTCTGGTTATACAGGCAGGGTCTGCCTGAGAGGACCACCTGGGTGGCCCAGTCACACTGACCTGCCAGAATCAGACACGCACACAAGTAGCTTTCGCTGATGATAAAATTGAATGGAACAGATTCAGAGTAATTCCTGAAAGCTCCCTCTTAATCACTTCCTGGTATATTTTCTTGTGTAGTAGGGTAAATAGGTGGCAGTACAGATGGCACACCCAGAATTTTGTCCAACCCTGAATCCTTCTACAGGGGTGTGCGTGTCTGTGGCTGTCATTGGTCATGCCTGTTGCAGCAAAAACAAAAACACTGGACAGGCACTGGTCTCTTCTCATGATCTGTCAGTCCCTGTTGCTGGGCCACTTGACACTCGTCCACAGCTTTGGCCCTGCACCTGAGTCAGCGACAAATCCTGTCTCTAGCTAAAGGCTTTGAGAAGCTGTTTCTGTGGTTCAGGGGACACGGTTAGGTTACCCTGTGGCTTGTCTTGCTCTGACCAAATACCCTGGTTCTGGCTCCTGGGCTTCTGCCTTTATCCTGACACAGCCTCAGTTCTGATTCCCTCTTGCAGGGCTTGAGTCCTTGATTGCTTGGGCTTCAGTCCCTGCCTCCATAGCCTGGCCAGAACCCCGGCCTCTTCAAAATCAGGACTCTAATTTGAGTACCTTTATTTTTCCCCATAACATACCTGAAATGCAGACCAAGCTGAGAATTTGCTGCCTGCCCCTTGTCCTGTCTGACCCACACTGCCAGTCTGGGTCACTTATGCTATTCTCCCCAATATCTCCCCACCATTCCACCACCCCACTTCACCACTGCCAAAAATCATATTTGCTCCACTTCTGGGACATCCACCTTTTACTAACCTTCCAGATCTAAATCACCATATCACCTTTGACTACTCTGAGGAGCCACATGGTCCTGCAGCTCTGTCTGCCTTTCAGACTTCTGCCCACCGACTTTGACTGGGCACCAATTACAAAGCCTACCTCACAGCAGGGTGACAGGAAGACAGTGTGGTATGGTGGATGAGCATGCCATGAGCATGGGCATCCCGAGTAGATCTGGGTTCAAATCCTTGCTCCTTCACTTGCACAAGTTTCTTAATTCCTCTAGAACTCAAAAGGATTGTTGACGGGATTACATAAGATAATGTATCTGGCAAAATTTATTAGTTTTTGAATAAAATACAAAATTTAGTACTTAAAAAGATACATCTGCCTTTCTTTCCTGCACTTATGTTTTTTTAACAGGTTTATTGGTATATAATTTACATATCATTCAACCCATTGGTTTAAAGGATATACTTCAATGGTATTTAGTGTATTCCCTGGGCTTAGATTCCTTAAAATGCAATTATAGCATAAGGGATATGAGATTTAGTCACAGTTAAAAAATTAAGGATGGTATCAGCTATATGTTTATGGAAATCAATCATGTGGTGCCATTGCATTGCCCAAAAAGCTAATGTGATATTGGGCTGTACTGACACATATATGATGAGCAGAATAAGAGAAGTAATGGCGCCATGTTGTTCTGAGCTGGCAATGTGTTAAGTCATTGGGCCTATTTTAAGAGGGATATGGACAAACTGGAGCACGTCCAGAGAAACATGAAAAGGGTGATGAGAAACTGCAAAGATGTAGGAGTCTGTGATGTTCATCTGAAGAAGTAAAGCCATCCTCAATTAGCGCTGGGGGTGTCATTTGGAAAATAAGTGAAGGTATTGTCTGTGTTCCCTTCCTAGACCGGAACTTCAATAGGTGAGTTTAAGTTAAAAAGAAGATTTTTACATGATGTAAGGAACAATTAGAGCTATCTAAAATTGGAATGAATTGTTCTTTCCTAACCTGAAATTCTATATTTAATATAAACCTCTTTATCTACAAGTCAGAGAGAAACATCTTACAGAACTCTTACTCTGTTACATGTTGTGCTCAGGTGGGCAAAATGATAAAGTCAGCCAACTCTTCTTTATTCAAGGGCATCCAGTGTGGGTTTGTCTAGTAGTCCATTCTTTCCCTTATTTTTCATTCCCATTCTCTGATTTTTGACCTGAGGAAGGAGAAAAGGAAGCCCAAAATTGTCAATATGGATATTTTATTAGTAGTTCTGATGATAACGGCGATATTCCTAAAATAACATTTTGGCGTTACCTGAACAGGAGATTGTGCTCATCTCTTCCCCATTCTGTGTAAACTAACTTCATCTTAGTACTTGACATTGGCCATGGTGGCGACATTTATGGAAATTAGCAAACACTGCAGATCAGTGGCACAACTCTCCCCCGCAGCTCACGCCCCAGTGCTCCCCTGCTTCAGTCTCTGCTACCCAGTGACTGCCAAGCTGCCGTGAGTAATAATGAAGACACACCTTCTGCTATATTTTGGACTATATGTTTCTATAAAAAATATATTTAGAGCCAGTGGTATTTACTTTATGTAAGGGCAATTTGGAATTGAAGTAGTTTAATATAGTTAACTAGCTTCAGATGAGTGGAATATTTAGGAGAAAATATTTGTGGAAGACTAGTCTCACCTTCCACAGCCTTCTAGGCCACACCTTTCTCTGTCGGGAAAATCCAAATAATCACGGTCTGCACAGCTGCTTTCAGAGTGACCATGCAACAGACGAGGAAGACATCTCCAAGATGAAGGCCCTCTGGAAGCAGAAAGGTACAGCTCTCCAAGGCCAGTACTTGTCCTGCACAAGTGCCTCCTTGTGCCACCTGTTGGATTTTGAAGGAGCAAGCTCTCAGCTTTTGATCAAAGGTAAGACTCCTGCAAACTTTCTGCAGATGGAATGTATTCACAATCTCCCCTCAGGCAGGACTGCTGTAAAAACCTTGCATTTTACAAATTATTTTAAGGAAATCACCGTCGGCCCAAGATTCCCAGAGCCAAATGATTTTTATAGTATCAACAAGCTCTAGCAATTACAATTGGGCATTTATTGAGCACTTAAAGCATACTATACACTTTACAAGTATTATCTCACTTTATATTCATTTAACCTTATGAAACAGGTATAAATATTTTCATCTTACAGATGGAGAAACAGCTTAAAGAGGTTAAGTGGCTGTTAGAGTTAAAAAGTTTCTGTGCTCCTAAGAAACAGGGTTTCTATTACCTACTTCTTTGTATATAGCAGACATTTCATAAATAGTTGAATACGTTCTTTAATGTGAATAAATAAAATACCATTCTTAATACTTTAAACCCTTTGGCTCACTAGACTTTTAACCAGCTTTCATTTAATGGTAAAACAGAATGATTTCATTTATTTTGCCTGTACACACTTTCCAAGGGAAGAGCTCACTTTAAAATCTGACCAACCCCACAATGACTTAGGATTGTTTTCCCAGTTTTAGAAACAAGGTAACTGAGGCTTAGCCAGAATTAAGTGGTCTTTTGGTCTTTTCATCACACCAGGTTGTGGCAGAGGAAAACGGTCAAAAGGCATGTATCATGAAAAACCTAGTAAAGTTAAACTGAAATAGAAGGGTTCCAGATAACCTAGTGGTACAATAGTCCTCAAAGAATGACCATCCAGTTAGCTACGTTGAGTATAGCACTCAATGGACACATCCCTGCACTTATTATGCATGGCACTAGGCATGTGGGGGGATGAGACCAAATCCTGATCTTAAGAAGCCTGTGGACTTTTAGGGAAGAAAAGACATAAACACATAAACACAGGAGCTGAAATTACAGTAAAAAGGCATAAAATGAAAACCACACAAGGTAACAATGATTATTAAGCAACTAGAGTCCCAGTGCACGAAATTCGTGCATGGTGGGGGAGGGGGAATCCCCTCAGCCCAGCCTGCACCCTCTCCAATCTGGGACCCCTCAGGGGATGTCCAAATGCCAGTTTAGGACTGATCCTAGGGATTGGGCCTAAATTGGCAGTCAGACGCCCCTCTCACAATCTGGGACTGCTGGCGCCTAACTGCTCACCTGCCTCCCCCCCACACCAGCCTGATCACCTCTAACTGCCTCTGCCTGCTGGCCTGGTCATCCCCAACTGCCCCCCTCTGCCAGCCTGGTTGCCCCCATCTTCCTCCTCCCCCTGTCCAGCCTGGTTTCCCCCAACTGTCCCCCTGCCAGCCTGGTCACCCCAACTTTGTCACCCCCAACTGTCCCCCCTGCCGGCCTGGTCACCCCACACAGGCTGCTGTTCAGTTGTTTGGTCATTTCTCACTAACCCCCTTGCCGGCCTTGTTGCCTCACGCAGCCTGCTGTTTAGTCGTTACTGTTACTGTGATGGTGTCCCAGACAATTTGCATATTCCTCTATTATTATTATAGATGATTAATGTAAGAGCTGCAAGAGTTCAGAAATAGGAGAGATTACATCTGTATAAATTTTTGCTTACCTCAGCATCTTCACAAAACATCTTCACTATGAGCTGTGGGAAGACAATGTAGTTTGAGAGAGTATCTGGCCTCTAAGCAGCTCACTCTTCCTGGAGACTCAGGCAGGTAGTGAAAGGATTTGCAAGAAGCAATAGGTGGAGAGATGAGGAGACCGGAGGCCTGATCGTCAAGGCAGGCAAGACAATGCTGGGAGATCTCACCTGACTACTGAGGCTGGATATTAATGTTTTTTTCTTCCTCTATGCATTTTTCCTATCTCTACCTTGAAGCAGGAACAACCTATAATTCTTCCTGGGATTTGCTTTTGAAAATTTGAGGCCTCAGGAGAACTTAGAGCAGTAGTTCTCAACTTGGCTCCTCATGATACCACCTGGGGAGTTTTAAAAGCTCTGCTGCCTGGGTCCCATCCCCAAATACTCTAATTTAGTTGACCTGGGATGTTCCTTTGGTGGTTCTAATGTGCAACCAAGTTGAAGTATCATTGACTTACAGGATTCCTAGACACAGTAAGAGAGAATGAGATTTGCTGTAATGAACAAAATATCTTGGAGAAGCAGGGGAAAGGGGGAGCTTCCTTGCTCCAGTTTAGAAAAATAGCCTTGAGTTGTTACCCTGGAGTAGTAGGAATCTGGATTCTGGCTTCCTAACAGCCCCACAGGTGTTGGTAGGAGGACTCCAGGGAGATGGCAGTGTGGTGTATCTAGGCCAGTACTTCTCACACTGGGATGTGTACACCAATCACCAGGGCATCTTGTTAAAATGCAGATTCTGACTCAGAAGGTCTGTCTTTCCAAAAAATTCCTAGGTTTTCCCAGTGCTGCTGGTCCACAGAGTGGCAAAGATCTGCATGGCTAGGACTCTAGGTGGTCCCCCTTAATATTCCCAGATTCATCTCAAGCCATGACCTGTTAAACCCAAAGGGTTCCACAGGCAGGGACAATGACATCCCTGGGGTAACTTGGTTAAATTGATGACTGAGGAGCAGATGGAGCGCATCTGCAAAGCCTTCCAGGCTAAAATAAAAAGGAGCGCATCCCAGCAGGGGATCCCCATGTCCAGGGTCTGGCAGATTACACATGGCCCATTCAACCATACAGGGACAATTTACAAGGTTGGGGCGGGGTTAACAGAAACCAACAAAAAATTTGGAGGCACCACCTCTCAGGCCAAAGGGGAGGGAGTAGTGACTGGAATCCCGTGAGAGCTGTGGGAAAGGGACACCTGAAGCAACTGTTATTTGTAGAGAAACACAGCCACTTGGGAGAAAATGAATCATCAAGGATAAATCTAGGAGAATAAATTATCCAATACAGCTCTTCTCCCACTCTGTGATTTCCTACTGATGCCTCCCATCAGCCTAACCCAGGGGTGGGCAAACTTTTTGACTCGAGGGCCACAATGGGTTCTTAAACTGGACCGGTGTGCCGGAACAAAAGCATGGATGGAGTGTTTGTGTGAACTAATACATGTTAACACTGCTGCTGGTGAAGGAGCGGAGGGGAGAGCAAGAGAACCCTCTGCTCTTTCGGCTCCATGGGCCGGATAGAACAGCCGAACGGGCCGGATCCGGCCCGCTGGCCGTAGTTTGCCCACGGCTCTAACCCAACCAGAAACCAGAGGGCAAGAGAACCCAGCTGCTGTAGCCCATCAAAGTCAGCCTTCTGGGCACAGATTGGGTGGTTTAAACAACAGATATTTATTTCTCACATTTATGGAGGCTGGGAAGTCCAAGATCAAGGGCATCAGCAGAGTTGGTGTCTGGAGAGAACCATCTTCCTTGTTCATAGATGGCAGTCTTCAAACTGTCCTTACATGGCAGAGGGAGTGCTCTGGGGCCTCATGTAAGGGCACTAATCCCATTGATGGGCTCCACCCTAGGGACCTAACACCTCCCAAAGGCCCCACCTCCCAATATCATCATATTGGAGGTTAGGATTCAACATTTGAACTTGGGGGTGGGGGGACACCAACATCAGTCTATAACACCATCCCAATAAGGGCTCAGCCTTAGTCAGAAATTAAGTTATGGAAGGTAAAGAAAAGGACAGCACAGTCTGCATCTGAGACTCTTACCCCTAATAGGTGGGCACTTACCTGAGAGTGTCAAACGTCTTCATGAATGACAGATGGATCTGAACCCCTGGTTGTGACCCTGTTGAACTGGTGTGTAGAGAAGACGCGGACTTTCAGAAGTTGCTGCTGATTTCAGGAATGTGTTGAGAATAAGTCACATGTGCTTTGAAACCTGCCAACAGGTGGACAATAGAAGGAAGAAAAAAAAGAATGCAGCCTTGTTACAGTTTGCTGATGACACAGATTTCTCTGAGCTTCTCAGAAAAAAAAAAAAAATACTCAGAAAGGCAGGAGTGTGAAAAGTTATTTAGGCCCCCACCTCACACCCCAAGTTTCTTAAAAACAAAACCTCTGACCATCTTTCTGGGAAAAGAAAGGTACAAACCTGAGAAGCTCTAACCCAGGGAAAAGTGGGATCTGACCTATTTAGAACCAGTCTTGGCCGGCTTGAAATTTAGCACGAGTTGAGCTCCCAGTTTATCCCAAACACCTGTGAGTTTTCCCAGTGTCTGGCATTGGTAAAGGGGGAAAGGAGAGGAGATGACTGCACTTCTGAGGTGAAGTGAACCAGGTGCTGACTGGGAGTTCAGCAGCACCTCCCCAGACCTGGCCAGAGACAACAGCTGGAGAGTTCTCAGGCAGTAAACAGAACTCCAGCTGGCTTTTCATGGTTCTTTGGGAAGCAGGTGGGAGCTCCTCCAGCAGGATGCCTGAGAATCGGCTACCAAGGCAGAGGGACTCTGGGCCCCTTCATCTGACATCAGTGCAAGGGCCTGGGGGACAGTTTAGGAGAAACTGAGTGCTGGAAGGGGAGGCAGAGTTATAAACACAGTTCGGGGCTTCCTGAGAGTTTTATTTCTCAGGTTACCACAGTTTCTCAGAAGTTGGAGGGTTTCCACACTGTATTGGGCATTGGTTACGGAACTGAAGCAATAACTAGGCCTGATCATTAGAAGTTCTGAAACCATCAAGCACCAAAATAAATTCCAGGTTAATTAAAAAGTTAAAGACTAAATATCGCAACAAAAAAATTGGAAGAAAATATAGGCAAATGTTTAGCCGATTCTAAGGTGGCCAAGGCCTGTCTTAAAAAGGAAAACCCAATAGGTTTACAATATACAGCATACCCTGGAGATACTTCGGGTTTGGTTCCAGACCACTGTAATAAAGCAAGTATCGCATTAAAGAGGGATGTAATCCTTTTGCTGGTGGAGAGCCTTGCCTTACATTTGTAAAACATGTGACATCTGTGATACACAATAAACCAAGATGCAATAAAACGAGGTATGCCTGCATTATACAGTGTGTGTGTGTGTATGTAACACAATTAAAATTTACTGTATGATTTTTATTTTTTATTTTTTATTTTTTTTTATTATTAGTTAAGGTATTACAAATGTGTCCTCATCCCCCCCTACTGTATGATTTTTAAATCGCACAAAAATAAAATTAATAGAAAAAAATTGGGAAAATATTTGGTTAATATCCTTAATACAGAAGAACACATAAGGAGGAAATAGATGATGAGCCCAACAGAAAACTGCTAATGAGAAATAAGCATATGGAAAATATTAATTAATACAACAGCGAAATATAACAAAACACCATATAGTTTTTCTGGATTGACTGAAATAGGGAAAACCATAATACCCAATATTGCCAAGGGTGAAAAAAAGGGGGCATTTTCAATCCATCTGGAATGTAAATTGGTTTGACTTTTCTGGAAGGTAATTTGGTCGTTAATATTGTAAACCATTTTATTGTTAATATTGCATAACTTTTAACTCAGCAATTCCTCTTCTAGAAATTTATCCTAAGAACATAATCAAGGATGTGCACAAAGACTAATCTACAGGAATGTTTACCACAGTGTTATTTTAATAGTGAAAACTTGGGGGTCAGTTGTATTGACTGTTAAGATATGACAGAGTTGGGCCCTAACCAGTTTGGCTCAGTGGATAGAGCGTCAGCTTGTGGACTCAAGGGTCCCGGGTTTGATTCCGGTCAAGGGCATGTACCTTGGTTGTGGTCACATCCCCAGTAGGGAGTGTGCAGGGCAGCTGATCGATGTTTCTAACTCTCTATCCCTCTCCCTTCCTCTCTGTAAAAAATCAATAAAATATATTTTTTAAAAAGATATGACAGAGTTGGGTGATGGGTACATGGGTCTTCATTATTGTATTTGTTTTCTATTGTTGCTATAACAAATTACCATAAAGTTAGTGGCTTAAAACGACGCAAATTTGTTATCTTACAGTTCTGTAGTTCAGTCTGACCCGGGTCTCACTGTTAAAATTGAGGGGCTGGCAGCAATGAGTCCCTCCTGGAGGCTCTTGGAGAGTCCATTTCCTTGCCTTTTCCAGCTCCTGGAGGCTGCTCACATTCCTTGGCCCATGTCCCTTCTTCCATCTTCAAAGCCAGCAACATAGCATCTCTCAGACCCTTCTTCATCATCACAGCTTTTTTCTTTTTAATTCTCTTTTTCTGTCTTTTTCTTCCACTTTTAAGGACTCTTGTGATTACATTGGCCCTACCTGGGTAGCCAAGCATAATTTTCCTGGTTTAAAGTCAGGTAGTTTGTAACCGTAATTCAACTTGCCATGTAACTGTAAGTCTTGGGGATTAGGACATTGAAGACTTTGGGGTCCACTATTTTGCCTACTCAATTGCATTATTCTATATACTTATCCATCTGAAAATATTTATTATTTAAGATATTAAATATTTAAAAACCCAAACTTAATTCCAATTTAGCATGTGGATGAAAGGAGGATATATATTCATACGATAACTACTATGTGCCTATCCTATATAATAAAACCCTAATATGCAAATCGACCAAATGGTGGAACCACTGGACACTATAAGGTGCACTGACCACCAGGGGGCAGACACTCAATGCAGGATCTGCCCCCTGGTGGTCAGTGCACTCCCACAGGGGTAGCGCCTCTCAGCCAGAAGCTGGGCTCACTGCTGGTGAGCGCAGCTGCAGTGGTGGGAGCCTCTCTGGCCTCAGCTACAGGTGGGCAGTAAGGAGCAAGGGGTCCTGGACTGTGAGAGGGATGTCCGCCTGCCCGCCTCCCAGCTTGGGCCTTCTATCCACAGACATCCCCTGGCAGCCGGACATCCCCAAGGGGTCCGAGACTGTGAGGTGGGAGTGCAGGCTGGGCTGAGGGATCCCCCCAGTGCATGAAATTTTGTGCACCAGGCCTCTAGTTAAAAGTCACAATTAGGAAAATATGTAGTAACATGGAATGATGTTCATTATACAGTGTGGGGGAGATGAAGTCCAAAAAGGAATATGCACAAGGTATCCATTATGTTAAACAAAACCCAAAACAAGCCTATTTGTAAGTGAATAAAGAAATGTTTGAAAGGACAGAGGTCAAAATGTTTAATATGTTTATCTCTGCATGGTAATCTTAATTTTCTGTTTTTCTGCATTTTCCAAAATGTGTATTATACATATTTTATTTTTGCAAGCAGAGAAACAGGTGATTAAGAACGCCTACCTAGGACCATTTTCTGGCCAAGAGTCTCCCTGGTTTCCTAGCGGTCGATCACATTCCCTCACTCACACTCTTCCCTCAAGCTTGTCCTCCTCATCAGAACGTTTTCTAACGGTGACCCAGCCAGGAGTCTGCATGCGCCTCGGGGGCAGGCAGGAGGCGCTAGTGACGGCGCGCGGCAGCGAACTGGCCGCGAATCGCGCCGAGAAACTTTTCCAGGGCACAGCCCGCCCAAGGCACAGCTCCACCCCGCGGAGCGCTTGGCAGCCGCTGCCTTGGAAGCCGATGCTCGCGTATAGGAGCCTCTTTCCTAGCCGCTGGCACAGGTTACAGTTAACTAATAATATTGTGTTCAGTACCCAAAAGAGCAGAGGACGGCGGCCTAGCGACCAGCGGCCGCACCCCCTCTCCGCGGCCCACGCCCGAGGGGCTTCCCGGCCGGGCACACCCCGCCGGGCCGACCCCGGGCGCCGCGGGTCCAGTGCGGAGCCCTACGGCCGGCGGCGCAGCCCTGGGCCCGTTAGGTTGGCGGAGCGCGGGCCGCGGAGCCCGGGACCGCGGACAGGCCGGGCCGAGGCGCACCCACCACCGAGAGGAGCGCCTAGAGCGGCCGCCCGCCGCCCCGCCCCCTCCGGCCTCCCCTCCCCCGGAAGTCGGTGCGGCGGCCGATCGCGTGCTGCTCCCCTGGGTGTCGCTAGGAGATCGGGACGGGCTGCGCCTGCGAGACGATCAACATGCCTGTGAGCCGTTTACTTTCGGGCCGGGGCTGCTCCGGGTGCCGAGGGGCCGGGGCGGGTTGGCCCGACGTCCCGCGGGCCTGCGGCTCCCTGCGGCTCCCTGCGGCTCGCGGCCACGCGGCCGGGGTCGCGCGTGGCGGACTTGCGGGGGCGGCGCGCCCGGCCGGCCCTGCGGGCGGAGAGTGGGGGAGGGGCGGCGGCGGGGAGGGGCCGCTCCGGAACCTAACCCGGGATCTTCGGAGTCCTGGGGCTCTCCGAGTGGCGTGGTGCGAGCCCCCTCCGCCTGGTCTCGGGAGCGATTTTCTGCCCGTTTCCTTTTTAAAACCGAACTTCGCAGCTGCCTTTCGCGTGAGCTCCGCCCAGGGCGGTCGCGCCGCAGCCACGCAAGGCCCGGTCCGGGCAGATGTCGGGCCCTGGGGTCCGCAGCCCCTCCGCGGGTCGGACCCGGCGGGCCCGGGGTCGCGGTCCCGTCCCGACTTGGCACCGCAGGGGTGTTTCTATTGGAGACGGTTCCTCGGTGGAGCCAAGGAGAACCGGGTGAACCTGACCATATGTTTCCCGGTGGCCGGAGAGCCGCGTTCCCGGGACCGGGGGACGTAAACGTCATGAAAAGTACCGAAGAGGGTTAGCGAGCTCCACGGAGCAACACCCGGGGCGTGGCCTCTGCCGATCGGGCTGCTTTTTGCGTGTACTTTCCGCGTATGGTCGCGTCTGCCGGCGCTGTGGTTTCATTCCGGTAGTAATCATGTGCTCTTTTTATTCAGTTGGCTCGAGATTTACTACACCCGTCCTTGGAAGAGGAAAAGAAAAAACACAAAAAGAAACGGCTAGTTCAAAGTCCAAATTCTTATTTTATGGATGTAAAATGCCCAGGTAAAGTTTCAAACTTAATTCTTTCCTAATGAAAATTCCTATGGGGATTGCTGGTGTGGCGTGTGTATTTGGTACCTTAGGACCCTCTGGTGAGAAGTGGGGTTACAGAACTGGGTGTTTTCATCATAAACGTATTCAGACCACGATGGAAACATTTCGGGGTGGGGGTCAGTCAGGGGTGAGGGGTGAAGATGGGACTCCCCAGGGAATATGGCATTTGATGTACTAAGTCTTCAAGCTGATGAGATGATGAGCTGCTTTTTCATGATGCAATGAAAAGTATGTTGATTCTTGAGGGTAAAGCAGTGCTGCCCAGTAGGGCGGTGCGGTCATAGCTGTACGTGTGGCTACTGAACCCTTGAAATGTGGCTACTCGAAATGAAAATATTCTATAAGTGCAAATCACACACCAGATTCTGAAGGTGTAGCTTCCCTCCCCCCACGTATTGGTTACATGTTGAGATGATAATGTTTAACAAGTCTGTGGCTACGAGACAAGTTGGTTGCATCTGTGGCTTCTATTGCACAGCACTAGAGTACTTCATCGTTCACAAGGTCTCTACTAGGGTCACGTTGAACAAGTGCTGTGTATTCTTCTGCTTTTCACTTTTAACTGCCCCTTTTCTAGGTTGCTACAAGATCACCACGGTTTTCAGCCACGCTCAGACGGTGGTTCTTTGCGTAGGTTGCTCAACCGTGTTGTGCCAGCCGACAGGAGGAAAGGCGCGACTCACGGAAGGTATAGCACCTGGCATTTTCTAACCCGTGATGAGATTTCATGATTGTAAATGTCTATCTTTACGAAAAGCCAATTTAAAAGAAACCTTAAATTCGTGATTACCAAAATAATTCTGTCTTTTGATTGTGTACTCTTTTAGTAAAGAGTGTCCTGTTCAGTCTGACCTTGCAAAGAACTTTGAATATTATTTTTTTTTTAGGATGGAACACTTTACTTTGCTGTATTTAATCACTTAGTTTGCCTAACTTGGGATATTAAACATAAATCAGAATGGAGCAAAAGAAGAGTATACAATAGGACATGGTTTTTTATAAAACAGGATTTAAAAACTTCTCTTGTAACCCTTGCCTGTTTGGCTCAGTGGATAGAGTGTGGGCCCATGGACTGATTTCTTTTGTAAATATTTTGTTTCATATGTATATGGTACATAAGACTTAAGACAGTTTTTATCATTGCTAGTTAAGTAACAGATAATATATAAATTTAAATGCTATCTCTGAGTAACTACTTAATGGTTAATATAAAAAATTGAATTTTAATCGTTTTTCATTTTCGTGCAGTAGGAAAAAAATAATTCCGTATATAGTTTTCCATGGTACAACTTGTAGATTTAGAATTCTATATGATACTTGAAATTTGCTTGTGATATTTTGGGGAATTGTGAATTCTCTGTTGTTCTCACTGGGAGAGTTATAAGTGGATTGGCAACAAATTCAAGATCTATTTGATATGATCTGGTAAGATATAAGTATGAAGTCAACATACTTGCAACATAAAGTTTTAACTAACAAATTCAGGCTCCTGGTCTTAAATAGACTCCATTATAGCATTTGAGAAACAGGAGTGACAGAGTCACATTAGAGTAAATTCAAATATAAACGATTTATTATAGCAAATTTCTGGTATGAAAGAATAAATAACCTAAATATGAATATTAATGTAATATCCCTAAAATATAAGTTTTTACTTGTGTTTTTTGCCATTAAAACTATACCAAAGGAAAACAAACCAAAAACTATACCAAGAACAGAATTAGACTTGTGTTTAATATGCTTTTGTAATTCTATTGCAGGATGTTCATTTAGAAGAAAGCAACACTAATGATCCACACAGCTTCCTGAATTTGGGTTATATCACAAAAAGCCTTATCAGTTTAGTAATTCTACTTAATCTACCAGGATAATGTAATTACATTTAATTTTGTAAGTATACAACAGTGATCTCCTATTTTGGTGTCAATTTTTCAATAAAGTTTTGATTATGGGAAAATTCCCCCTATTTGCCTCTTTTTTTCAAAGTATGTGTGCATGCTATACATTAATATATACTTTGTTAATTTGGTTTAAATGAATGGAGCTAAATAATTACAAATGGGAAAAAGTCCATTATTTGTTAATTCTAAATATAGTTTTGCTATTATAACCATGGAAATGCATTTTAGAAGTACATGTTTAATGTAACAATCACAGTGTAATGCCTTGGATTTTTATGGTCGTAATACACAGCATAATTAGGACTGTGTTGGGGGTCTGAGTTATAGGAAACTCCTTTGGGGATAGAAAATGTGAGGAGGAATCAGAAGCATCGCGACTTACCCTAGGACAGTGATGGCGAACCTATGACACGCGTGTCAGAGGTGACATGCGAACTCATTTTTTGGTTGATTTTTCTTTGTTAAATGGCATTTAAATATATAAAATAAATATCAAAAATATAAGTCTTTGTTTTACTATGGTTGCAAATATCAAAAAATTTGTATTTGTGACACGGCACCAGACTTAAGTTAGGGGTTTTCAAAATGTTGACACGCCAAGCTCAAAAGGTTCGCCATCACTGCCCTAGGATGTGTGATGGGGGATGGTGGCAGGTATTGAATTCTCTGGTCTAGACAGATAAGCACTCCCGACTACACATGTGTCAAGTGGCTCTCATTGTCATTTTTATAGTTTATGAAATGGTCTGTGGAGCTAGGAACTGGAGTGTATCTTTCCTTCTCTAGCCACAGTACAACTCCTCATTGGACTGGGAAGATAACTGCTTCTGTTTTGTTACCTTTAAGGCAGGCACAGGTATTTCCTATCAAAACCTTGAAAATATCTGTAATTCAAAAATTACTTCTGCAGTAATCTGCTTACATACATCAAATGCAGATTAACCCCCTCTCAATAAGAGGCATATATATATATACCCCCAATTGGAGATGGATCCTTTAACATACAGATTCATATATCATACTGAAAAACTATGGAAAATTTGGGGTGCATTTAAAAAATGGAAAAGTAGATAACCCAGAGGTTCCCATACTTTCTGTGTGTGTGTGTGTGTGTGTGTGTGTGTGTGTGTGTGTGTTTATATTCTTAAGTCCATGAATGTCCTTTTAATTTTCTTATTTCACATTTTAATCCTCAGCTATTTATTGAAATATGAACCTGTTGCCTCCCATATGTGCCCTGACTGGAATTGAATCCATGACTTTTTGGTATATGGGACAATGCTCCAACCAATTGAGCCACCTGGCCAGGGCACTTATTTCCCCTTTATATATCATGCTATGTATTTAACAGAGGAAATGCATAAAAGCATGACTCTACTATGTCATCCATATTAATTTGTATATTAATGTAAAAGGTGTCATTTTTTTTATTTGCAGCCAGATTTACTAAGTAAAATCCCAATATATATTTATTTTTGTGCCTTTTATTGGATCTGTAAATTATTTGAGACTTCTTTCTTATGGGAAGGCAAGATAATGGTTAAACAATTTTTAGAGTCGGGTATACCTGGGTTTGAAACAAGTTCAAATGGTCAGTGGTTGTGTGATCTTGAGCAAAAGGTTATTGATTTCTATTTAATAGGGTTGTTTTGAAGATAAAAATGAGACAACATATAGAATGCTTAGCACAATGCCTGACACAGAGTGCTGTTAATAGAATTTAGCCTGGTCAGAGTGGCCCAGTTGGCTGAGTGTTGTCCCCTGCACCCAAAGGTTGCAGTTTCGATTCCTGCTCAGGGCACATACCTAAGTTGCTGGTTCAATCCCTGGAGGCAGCTGATTGGCGTTTCTCATGTGGATGCTTCTCTCTCCTCTCTAAGCATGTCCTTGGGTGAGGATTACTTTTTTTTTTTTAAGTGTTTATTTAAATAAAAGGATCTTATCCAAGTACTCTCAAGTTCTACATTTTTGCCCAAATTATTTACACACCTGTTATCACACCAGAGTATAGTTGTGTTAACTATTGCTGCAAAGCAAGCCACCCCAAAATGTAGTGGCTTAAAATGATGATGATTTATGATTTCTCATGATTCTGAGGGTTGGACTCACTCATGCGGCTGCAGTCAGCTGGAGGTTCAACTGGTTTGGAAGGTCCAAAATGGCTTCAGTCACATGGCTGGCAGCTGGTGCTGGCTGGCACCTGGGGCATCTCAGTTCTCCAGGTGGCCTCCCTGTTCCAGGAAGCTATTAGAGCTGTATTCCATGGCAGCCCTGGGGCAGTGTTCTTAGAGGGTGAAAACAAGCTTGAAGGCCTCCTAAAGCCTGCGCCCTGGAACCTGTACACCATCATTTCCACCACATTCTGGGGGTCAGAGAAACCGCAAAGTCAGCCCAGATTCAAGGGCGTGGACAAACAGGTTCCACCACTGGCCGGGAAGAGCGGCAAAACCACGTTGCAAAGGAGAAAAGGGGGATGGGGAGAATAAAGGAAAAGGGGGCCTAATACATGGTGATGGAGAATGATTTGACTTGGGTGGTGGGCACACAATGCCATATACAGATTATGTATCATAGAAATGTACACTTGAAACCTGTATGACCCTACTGACCAGTGTTACCCCAATTAATTTTAAAAATTACCATTATATTTGATTTGCTTTTAATCACATATCTAATGTTTAAAATTGAAAATAACATTAAAGGAAGGTATGACATTTTTATATTTGTCAAAGAGCATGGATTGAAAAAGTTTACATACATGAATACAAAGTCTACAGATCAGGAGAAACGAAAAAAAAAGGTGAAATGGATCGGTTTTAGAAAGCAGCTTTTTTCATATTTCAACCAACTGAGAGATGTTCCATCTATTTACCTTTATGTATTGAAGTGGAAAGTGGAGAAACAGGCTTAGGGCTCAGAATGATAGAAAACCCTTTTATTAGAGTGTATAAAAACGATTTCCTTTTGAAATTTTCTGAATTCAGTTTAGTCTCCAATATACACACCTATGGCTGTTACAACAAAATTTCCCATATGCCCACACTACAATAAGCTATTTGTGGAGCCAGTCTCCAAGTAGCTCTCAATGATCCCTACCTCTGGTATTTAGCCTTTGTGTAGTCATCTCTCAAACTGAATCAGGGTTGGTCTGTGTGACAGACAGAATTTGGCATAAATGATGGTATATGATTTCCAATTCTGGATTATAAAATACATTGTGGCTTTTGCCTTTTTCACTCTTCACGCAATCTGAAGGAAGCCATGCAAACAGCCAAGCATACCTTGGAGAGACTCATGTGATGTAAAACTGAGACCACCTGCCAAAATCCAGTAAGTAAGTCCTCATGCCTATAGCCACATGGGTGAGCCATCTTGGAATCAGATCCTCTAGCCCCAGTCAAGCCTGATTTTAAACTATATTACAAAGCTACAATAATCAAAACAGTATGGTACTGGCATAAAAATAGATCAATGGACTACAATAGGGAGTCCAGAAATAAATCCTCACTGATATGGTCAACTAATCTACAACAAAGGAGGAAAGACTATACAATGAGGTAAAGATAGTTGCTTCAATAAGTGGCAGTGGGAAAACTGGACAAATAGTACAAAAATAAATTGGACCAACTTTCTTACACCTTGTACAAAAATAAACTCAAAATGGATTCAAGACTTAAATGTAAGACCTGAAACCATAAAAATGGTAGAGGAAAACATAGGCAGTAAGTTCTTTGATGGTCCTTATAAACTGATGAACAAAAATAGATACAGAGGCAGAGCAGCATCGAACAGACTGTCAAACTACAGCGGGAAGGCTGGGGAGGGTTGGGGGTGGGAGGGGGCGGTAAGAGATCAACTGAAAGACTTGTATGCATGCATATAAGCATAACCAATGGACACAAGACACTGGGGAGTAGGGGAGGCCGGGGGAATGTCAAAGGGGGGGGGAGGGACATATGTAATACTCTTTGTAATACTTTAAGCAATAAAACAAAATTTAAAATATATATATATACATATATATACTAACACTTTAAACAATAAAGAATTTAAATTAAAAAATAAATAAAACCCTGAAAAAAAATTCTTTGATGGTCTTAGCAATATCTTTTTGGATATGTCTCCTTGGGCAAGGTAAACAAACAAAAGGGACTACATTAAACTGAAAAGTTTTTACATAGTGAAGAAAACATCAACAAAAGAAAAAGACAACCTACTGAATGGGAGAAGATATTCATAAGTGATACATCTGATAAGGAGTTAAACTCCAAAATGTATAAGGAACTCATACAACTTAATGCCAAACCCCCTCTCCCCAAACAATCCAATTAAAAAGTTGGCAGCAGAACAAGTAGCCATTTCTCCAAAGAGGGCATACTCATGGCCCACAGACATATGTAAAGATGCCCAGCATTACTAATTTTCAAGGAAATGCAAATCAAAAACACAATGAGATATCATCTCGAAGCAGTCAGAATAGCTATCATCAAAATATAAAAAAATGAGGATGTGGAGAAAAAGGAGCCCTGTGCACTATTGGTGGGATTGTAAATTGGTGCACCCACTATGGAAAACTGTATGGAGATTCTTCAAAAAATTAAAAATATAGCTGCCGTATGACCCAACACTTTCATTTCTGAGTATTTATCCAAATAAAATAAAAACGCTAATTCAAAAAGATCTATACACCCCTATGTCCATTTCAGCATTAATTACAATAGCCAAGATATAGAAGCAACCTAGGTATCCATTGCTAGATGAGTGGATAAAGAAGTGGCATATATGTACAACAGAACATTATGCAGCAATAAAAAAGAACAAAATCTTGCCATTTGCAACAACATGGATGGACCCAGATGGTATTGTGCTAAGTGAAATAAATCACACAGAAATATAAGCACTATTTGATTCCACTTATATATGAAATCTAAAAAAACCCAAAACAAATCTAAATAAACAAAACAAAGAAGGCTCATAGATATAGAGAACAAGCTGGTGGTTATCAAAGGGGAGGTGGTGAGGGGATGGATTTTTTAAAAAGAAAAAAAGAAGAATATTTGAAGATTCCTACTGAATGAGATTTTCTCTATTTTACACATTCAAAAAGTATATTTATCAGAATATTTTATTTCAAGAATTAACTTTTTTCAAAAAGTAAATACAATATTGTTACTTCCCTGAGTATAAAGAACTAACCCTACAATAAAAGTCAATTACAAAATTAAAACAATTAGAGGTACATATTTTCTGCATTCAATTATACTATATTACAAATTTATTCTTAAAAACCTCATGTTTTTTGGAACTTTAGTTAATGTTTAAAAAAGCAAAACAGTTCATTTTGCACCTGTGATGTTAAGGTATGTCTGATCTGTCTTTATCAAATTCCAGGGCAATCTTTAAAGCAGTGCTATTGAGTCCTACAGACTGCATGTTACATATGATGGAAACAACGATTCCCCTTGGAGGAACCTTGTTACATACAGATTCTGCATCCAGTTCTTCAGGAAGGATCAGCAGGACACTACTGGCACCCACGGCACCGCCAGTATGTGAGGCATAATGCCGTTGCTTCCTACAGGAGCCATATGTTTGCTTCTTTTCCACGACACCCCATGCCATTGCATATTTACCCTCTTTATCCCAAGACATCTCTGTGTTAGGGACTGGTGTCCAAATCATAACCATGGTTTCTGGTTTGAGATATCCAGGCAAAAGATTTTCATTTGAGTTTTTAAACAGCCTGACTTGGTAACCATACAGCATTGCATTCCCGAATTTCAGAAGGTCACCCACTGTAGACAGAAATCCACCACCAGCCCACTTATAGGAGTTATCCACGTAAGGTGTGTTGACAAGACGTCTCTTTTTATTGTAAACATAAAATCTAAAATAAAATAAGAATGGTGATTAAAAATTTAATAGTCTATTGTTGACTTTACACATGAAAACGAATAGGAAAATGTACATGAGACAGATTGCATTTCATTGTAGTAATCACACATTCGCAGGAACTAACCACTAGTTTTCAGTATAATTCAGATCTTAATGAAATACAAATAACTGAGTAGTCTAATTGCCTTGTAAATTAAAGCATAGAAAGTGGGTTGTTTTTTCTATTGTCATGTTTGCCCATACTGAGTGTATCAAACTTTAAATAACTGCAAAAAATTTAATGATTAAGATTATACATGCCTGGTCAACGTGGCTCAGTGGTTGAGTGTTGACCTATGAACCAGGAGGTCATGGTTTGATTACTGGTCAGGGAACATGCCCAGGTTGCAGGCTTGATCCCTAGTAGGGGGTATGCAGGAGGCAGCCAATCAATGATTCTCTCTCATCATTGACATTTCTTTCTCTCCCTCTCCCTTCCTCTCTGAAATAAATTTTAAAAAACGATTACACATGATATATTTGCCACATGCATATGCAGAAACACCTATGGTTTGGCAGAGAGTCCTTAGACTTAGTGAATCATGTGCCACACATGAACTTTACAAGTAAAAGTGTACACATCAAGATGTTTAGAAATAAGCCCTAAGGTTTGGCTCAGTGGATAGAGCATCAGCCTGTGGACTGAAGGGTTCCAGGTTCGATTCCGGTCAAGGGCATGTACCTTGGTTGCGGGCACATCCCCAGTAGGGGGCGTGCAGGAGGCAGCTGATCCATGTTGCTCTCTCATTGATGTTTCTAACGCTCTATCCCTCTCCCTTCCTCTCTGTAAAAAATCAATAAAATATATTTTTAAAAAAGATGTTTAGAAATAAGATTAATATTTGTAAGGAGACTAGATCTCTTGGCTAAAAGTACCATAGAAATACCATATATAATGATGTGATGTGGTACTATCTTGGTGTAGAAGCTGGAGTTAGCAAACCTCAGTTTGGACCATAATCTCACCCTTTCTATCTATGCTTATTTTATTTGATTAACAAACACTTATACAGTTCTTACTATGTGCCAAGCATTGTTCTAAGAACTACATACATATGAACTAATTTATTTTGTAACAATATTAGGAGATAGGTACTATTATAATTCCTATTTTATAGATGAGGAAACTAAGACACAGAGAGTATAAATAGCTTATACTCTTATAGCTTACATCACATTCACACAGCTTGTAAGTGGCAGAGTGTGAATTTAAACCCAGGCAGTCTGGCATTCCTATTCACTGCTTTAGCATCCTATCTTTTAAAATGAGGACAAAAATATCTATTTGCAGAGTTAGGAATATATGTATGAAACACTGCATATATCTGGCAGGTACTTAATAAATGATAGTTATTATTTACTCATGCATTCAACAATTATTGGTGGAGCACTCACTCTGTGGCAGCGACTGTTTGGATGCTGGGATAAAGTGTTAAACAAAAGAGACAGTGTCCGACCTCATGAGGTTTCTATGCTAATGTGAGGAGGCTGTAACATAAATGAGGTAAAAAAAATGAAGTCACAAAATAATTAAAAAATGAAACTTGGCTCAGGAGAATCCTTTCTTTCAAGATTCATAATAAAATGATGCTTTTAGGTTTTTAGTTTGCTGACTGTCTCACTCTGATGATCTTCATCTTCATTCTACGTTGGCTATGCAAAGCACTGTCTGACCTGGATCTCACCGTCACGTTGAACTGTTTTATCTCTAAGGTCTCAGACTCAGAAATTTCTTCCTATGACTTCAATTCTTCGAGCTCTTCAGTGAACCTGCTCTCTGCCCTCCCTGTGACCTCCGTCTATTCCCCTCCATCTAGTCCCCCGACTCTTCCATCTCCCCAGGTTTTGTGTTCCTACTGATTCCACCAGATTTTCTGTCCTAACCTGAACTAAACCATCCGCCATTTCAACTACTTCAGCTGCCATCTTACTAGCTCCTGCAGGTTCCTCACTCTTCTGACCAATCCTGAATACATATAGGCAACCCTTTCCTTGGTTCCATTATCTGCCAAGAAAGGCTATAGAAATTCATCTAACAAAGGTGACTGATACCAATTCATACTCTTGCTAAGGGTCTTGACTGCTGTTATCAAATCTTTTCATTCTCTTCCTGGTTATTCCCTGGTAATTCTTCATAATAGCTATTCCTAATCTCTTCCACCCTCAGCCCTCTACTCTGCCTCAGGCCCAATCAGCAGATAACTGTACCTTTTGTTTTACTGAAAAGATTGAGACCATCCAAAGTGAGCTAGAAACTCCAATCTTTATCCCAAAAGGTATTTACATCATCATCCATTATTTTTTCCTTCCCTAGTCACTTAAGAAATGTCCCTGTTATTTTTAAGACTAATTCCACGATCTACATCTTTGCCTCTAAACTTTGCTCCATCAGTTATTCTCCCAAGATGATTTATCTTCTTGCAGTCCATTCTCCATGCAGAAGCCTGAGACTGTCTCCTCCTTCTCCCATCCATTGGAAACCCTCCAATGGTTACCACTGTAATGATAATAAAAGCCAACGTTCTTACCATGGCCTATAACACAATCAATGGTTCTCAACAGAGGCAGTACCAACCCCATAAGCAAAAATTTTGGAGGAATTTTTTTTTCAGTTCTCACAATTTTTAGAGGGATTTTACTGACATTTAATAGATAGGGACCCAAAGTTCCTAAATGTCCTGTGGTGCATGGAAAAGTCCCACACAATGGTCCATTCTCCCATATGCTGCCAGACTTTCTGTGCCATGCTGGGAACTTTGACTCCTTCACCTTAGTTCCAAAATGCTCTAGTTTCCTAGATCCTAAGGGGGGGAAAACTTTTATCTTTTAAAACATCCTCGCCCAAGGATATATTTTTAAATTTATTTTTATTGAATCTTAGATGGAGAAGAAGGAAGAAAGAGAGAAAGACATCAATGGGTTGCCTCTCATACATTCCCCAAACAGGGATTGAATCCCCAAAGTAGGTATGTGCCCTGATCAGGAATTGAACCCACAACCTTTTGGTGTAGGGGATGATGCCCCAAACAAATGAACCACCCAGCCAGGGCAAAACAACAACACTTTTATCTTTTTATCCTTGTTACATCTTCCAGTTAACTGTCCTTTCTCTCTCATTTACTGCCAAACTATGTAAAACAGTCTAGTCTGCACCTGCTGTTTCCATGCACTCACCTTCTGCATTCATTCAATTTCTTCTAATCTGGCTGCTGTTCTCCCATCACAACTAAATTAGAAGATCTCTATGGGTCATCAAGGATCTTCTAATTCTCTTTTACAGTTCTCATCCTATTTGCCCCCATGTAGCACTATTAACCAGCACTTCCCTGACACTCCCCTCACACAATCCTGCTCTGAGCTCTCTCTTCTAGTTCTAATCCCATATACTCCTCCAAACACCAGTGGTTCCAATTTCCCAGGTCTTTTCTTCTATGGAGATAACTATAAATTTGTACGTGCCACAACCCCGTTCCAAATTTACAACCGGTTTTGGAGAAGGGCAGGAAAGTTGTTTATCAGACTCACCTCTGGACCTCCTACCTCCCAAAATTATATGCTCCCTTAAAAATTCATAACTTTGGAGGGACTGGGGGCATAGTTTGAAAAGTAACTCCTCTTCCTTCCTTCAAGATTCTTATATGTCCCCTAAAAGCCCAAGTCATAATATTGAGTGAAGCAGGGGTGGCCATAGGTATGTGCTTTAAAGATTAAAAGAAAAAGTCTACAGCCCGGCCAGCATGGCTCAGTGGTTGAGCACCAACCTATGAACCAGAGGGTCATGGTTCTATTCCCAGTCAGGGCATATGCCAGGGTTGTGGGCTCAATCCCCAATGTGGGACATGCACGAGGCAGCCAATCATAGATGTTTCTATCTCTCTCTCCCTCTCCCTTCCCTTCTGAAATCAATATATATATATTTAAAAGAAAGTCTGCAGAGAATCTTAATATGCTCTCTTGAGAACCAATGACTTGATATGTGGTCTTTTCATGTCTCAAAAGGAATAAATCTAAATGAATCTCCTCCAAACCTTCTCATATTTTCCTCTCCATTAAAATCTTGGTTGACTCTCTTGCCCTCAACTCTTATATACAATAAGAAGCTAAACTCTAACATTCTGACTAAATACTGATTACACTTGGAATTCCAAACCAATCAAATCTAAAAGAAGCCAAATAATAGAAATGTCATTGCTGTAATTAGCTAATCCTATATAATAAAAGGCTAATATGCAAATTGACCAGGCGAGCACCGCTCAGCCAGAAGCCCTGAGCCGGGCTCACAGCTGGTGAGTACAGCAGAGGTGGCAGGAGCCTCTCCCACCTCCGCGGCAGCGCTAAGGACCCCTCGGGGAGTGGGCCTAAGCCGGCAGATGGACATCCCCCAAGGGGTCCCAGACTGAGGGACCCTCCCCCAGTGCACAAATGTCATGCACCATGCCTCTAGTTATTAATAATAGAAAGTAACAAAAGAGAGGCCAGACATTATAAGCTTGGCCATCTGGGCAGCTTCACCAGGAAGCTGCAACTTTATATTCCCCAGGAACCACCTGGCCCATTCCCTGCAGATTACTGGGGGAAGAGACTGGACAAAGGGGAGATGGATGCATGCGAAGTAAAGTTGGGGTGCCTGTTAGAGATCATTGGCTAGAGGGGATGGAACAGAGATCATTGGCTAGAGGGGATGGAGCCTATGCAAGCCTGTGAAAATTTTGGAATATATAACCCCCCAGACAAAGGAGTTTTCTCTCTCTCTTAGCTTTTGTGGCTCTCTGGTTCCTCTGGTTTTGCTCCTGCGTCCTTGCATTTGCCAGTGTTCCCTCCATAGCCATGTGGTCCTACAGGCCACATGGCCCATGGCCATGGGGATCCTAAACTCAATGGACTGATGAACTGCAGCTGGGAACACAAGCTAAACTAGCCCAATGCTGGATCGGATTATGCAAATATGGAACGGAAACTCTGGGCAACGGCTTTAATCCTAGCCCCGCTAAAGACACAGCTGGACTTCTTCCTTGGCAGGACAAAGGGAAATGGAGCCTTGGAAACTCAGGGATATAATTTCATGCAAATAAATGCCACTCATTCTCCTGTGCAAGTCTCAGAAAACTCCTTTTCTTGTGGCATCGCAAGAACCCCACTTTCACGGGCAACCGCTGGGGACACGGAAAGCTCCCCACTGGCAACAGAAATACATTTTCTTATTAAGAAACATAGTTCTTAGAGTGAACTCCATGTCTGTAAACGAGGAGAGAACTACCAGTATATTTTGGCTAATAATCAGCTTTGTGGAAAGCATTTCAAACCACTTATATCAAGGTTGGAAATTAGAGCTCCTCAGTCATTCCTCCTTTAAAATACAGAACTATGGAGAATTCCAGACTTTAATCTAGAATTTTAAACTTTAAATAGATTTTAGACTTTAATCCCTTGATTCCTTTTCACAGAGGACAAATTAATGGCTTTTCATAAAAATAATTTGTTCAGGGTTATTTTTATAAATAATAAATTTATTTTAATTTCTTAAGGAATTTCTGCTTTAAAAAGAATGGGATACAGACATAAGTTCTGTAGTCATTAACTGGGCTACCTTCGTAACTGAATAACTGATGGAATGATGCCAGATGACAAGCAGCCTCGTCCTACTTACTTAAGAATCTCTAGCTTCTGCACAAGAACATTATATAACCACAGAAATCTATACCTACAAACTTAGAAATTCAGAATACGTTTATTTTGCCCTAGCCAATTTGGCTCAGTGGATAGAGTGTCAGCCTGCTGACTGAAGGGTCCCAGGTTCAATTCTGGTCAAGGGCACATGCCCGGGTTGCGGGCTCCATTCCCAGTAGGGGGTGTGCAGGAGGCAGCCAATCAATGATTCTCTCTCTTCATTGATGTTTCTATCTCCTCTCGTCCTCTCCCTTCCTCTCTAAAATCAATAAAAATATATTTAAAAATTTTTTAATACTTTTATTTTTTAAATGCTTCTTAAATGCCTTTAGAAACAATTATGCACTACTTTGTAATTTTATTGTTACGAGAAGTTAAAAAACCCAAAGAATTTAAAATGCATATTATAAAAACCAATCCCACTTTAACATTCAGCTTTAACATCTGGATTGAATCTACTACTAGAGTCTGTCAGCTGAAGGCATAAGAAACAAGACTTAATTTTAGAAGATAATCTAGAAAATAAAGATAATAAATAAAAATAATAAAAATAATACCAGAAAGTAAAGACCATATCTATACTGTCAAAGTACAGCAAACACTTCAGAAAACATTCTACTTGGTTTTGGTCTCATCCAATTATAAAGAGATTTTTGTTGCAACTATTGTGCCGGGCATGTGCCCTTGACCAGAACTGAACCTGGGACCCAAAGTCTAATAATAAGTTAATGCATTGACTAAGGATTCTCATAGCAACAAACTGAGTGTCTTTCTGTGGCAAGAACATTCACTCCACTCCCTTGAGATTATTTGCTTAAAGGGTTATTTAGTTTATTTGCCTATACAGAATATACTAGTACTTGCTATACAGAGTCAATATACCTATTTGCATACATAGAATCAATATTCTTATTCTTTCATTAAAAAAACACACAACACAACCCAATTTTATTCAGGAGAGCAATGTACCCAGCTAAAAACTAGTTTCTCTGCATTCTTATTAAAAGAAGAGAAAGTATGTTTTTATTGTTTTATGTTTTAGAGAGAGAAGGGAGAGGGAGAGAGAGAAACATCGACACCAGCGACCTTCTGGTGCACGGGACAGATGCTCAACCAACTGAGCCACACTGGCCAGGGCTCTCTCTGCCTGCTTTACCATACAGCTAAGTGTGGCCTGTAGCTAAAATTCTGACCAAAGAAATGTAAATAGTATTTTGGGGTGGGATTCTGGGGAAATACCTTAACAGGTGACAGACACTGAGAAGCACTATTTTAAACACACAAATGTACACAGAAAAGTGATAAGGACAATAAATATTTGGGATACAATAACTCTAAAAGACTTGGTCAGGATAGCATAAACATGTTAACTTTATGATTATGATCAAGGAGTCGGCATGAGCTGACATTCTAACCACTTAGCCACACCGGCCAGGGTGAAGGTTGTTTGTTTTCTTCTTTAAATACATATATGGAAATGATTCCTTTACTCCCTGAACTCTCTCTAAAAAAAAGAAAAAAGGTGCTCCCTTTAAACTCTTTTAAATAATTATTACAAAGAAAGAAAAAAGAAAAGCAAGCAAGCAAGCAAGCCTTGGCAGGTGGCTCATCATCTCATGGTTGGAGCATCATCTCATGCTCAGAAAAGTTGCTGGTTCGATTCCTCTGTCAGGGCACATGCTTAGGTTTCAGGTTTGATCCCCAGTAGAGGTGTGAACAGGAGATAATCCATTGGTGATGTTTCTCTCATACATGGATCTTGATATCTCTCTCTCTCTCTCTCTCTCTCTCTCTCTCTCTCTCTCTCTCTCATTTCTCTATCTCTCTATCTCTATCTCTCTAGAATCAGTAAAATATGTCCTCAGGTGAGAATTAAAAAACACACAACAGACTTGACTTGTATAGGCCCAAGTACATAATGTATCAATTAAAATAAAAACAAAGCAAATGGACAGAACATTTTCCTAGATAACAATCTTTCCAACCTATTTTATTTCAGCAGTCCATTAATCTAACTAAAATGAATCACCCCTGTAGCACCAGTGGGTACTACCAAAATCTGAAGAAAAAACTCAAAGCAGATAGGAACCTTTTATAATATAAATGGAAATCCACTGCCTTTAAAAAAAAAAAAAACAGGGGCTAAAATAAAATTAACTCTTCATCACATGCCATATTTTGATTTTTGTGCTAGTTATAAATTAATCACTCATTAAGAAAACAGCAAACAAATGATAGCTGCTCTGCAGTCTATACATTCATAGATCCGTAATTTTCAGTTTAGAAAAGAAGCCCAATGATATATAATTTTCTCCTCTCCCTTATATAAAAGTCTAGGCATTCATTATCAAATGCCTAGATCTAAATCAAAATAAGGTCATGCATCTATGCCATCTTTATTAGAGAATCTTTTTTAGATTCAATTGACAACCTGTGGCATTTGCCAATTTTTCTTATACTTTCCAGTAAAATATAATGTTGGACAAAAACCCCCCACCAAAAAACCCTAAGAGTCTCTGAACTGATTGAGAACTACAGGCCATTTAAAAAAAAAAATTAAAATTCATTGCTTGCTACTAACCCAAATTCTTTTAGGTCCAAAAAAAAGTCTCCTTCAGGCTGACTAGCAATGCACATTTAAGTCCTTTAAATAAGCTGATTAACTCCAAATGATAATTTAACTAAATACAACAGAGGATTAAACAAAACTAGTGTGGAGATAGGAAGATAAAGCTAAAAACATTCCACCATTTCATCTATTTCAAGTGCCATTAAACCATTTAAAGCATGTACTAATGGAAATAGGCAACAGTTGATTAAATTTTACTTTTCTAACAAATCAAATTAGAGTAAAATGGAAAAGTCATTAGCTTCAAAATTTTCTCTCAATGCCCCTTTACAGGTTACTAATAAAATTACAATAAATTTTTCACTCTCTATATTTCAATGAAATTACTTCCAAAATTTTATAGTGCAGAAAACTGGCAGGTACCATCTCAACAAAGCAATTAAAATTACCATCACCAATAATGGGACAAACTGACATCATTACAGTTCAGCTATAAAGAACATTATTTGGACAATTGATAAAATGTGAATAATGCCTGTAGATTTGATAAAGCATTGTGTCAATGTTAATTTCCTGAATATCCTGGTTTTTAGAAAATACACATTTAAGTATTTACCAGTAAAGCAGAGGTTCTCAATCTGTGGGTCGCGACCCCTTTGGGGGTTTAATGACCCTCTCACAGGGGTCGCCTAAGACCATCGGAAAACACATATATAATTACATATTGTTTTTGTGATTAATCACTATGCTTTAATTATGTTCCATTTGTAACAGTGAAATTGGGGGTCACCACAACATGGGAACTGTATTAAAGGGTCACGGCGTTAGGAAGGTTGAGAACCACTGCAGTAAAGGCATACCATGCCTGCAACTTATTTTCAAATGGTTCAGGAAAAGAAAACCAAAAACATATAGATAAAAAACAAAACAAAAAACAAACAAACAAAAAAGCCTCAAAACATATAGATAGATAAAGCAAATGTGGTAAAATGATAACATTTGTAGAATCTGGGTAAAGAGTATGTGGAAATTCTTTATATTTATAACTTATTCTTATAACTTTTCTATAAGTATAAAATTATTTCAAAATAAAAGTTAAAACAATTAAAAATAACAAAAGATAAATAAATAAAGCATTAGTTTATAAACACTTAAGAAAAAGAGATGGTTAAAGAGCAAATTATAGATGCCAATGATGGGTGCAATTTTGGTTTAATTCTTCATGTGGTTAAATTATTATTGCTGCCTTTCATCTAAGGATCTTGGGAATATTTTACAAACACACTTTATAAATGGAAAAACAGACATGTAGAAAAGCTTCCAAAATGTGACAAGTTGATTTTGGAAAGAAGATAAAATTTGAGTTTTAATTGATAACAGAGTATTAAGATATGATATAGTTAGACACACCAAAAAATATTCATTTACCTTGCTCTGTTGTAAATCACTGGTTCATGTTCTTCCTGCACAGTTGTCAGCATATCCAATTCATGGAATATTTTCTGCATATAGTCCAAAAATTTATATCCTGAAGCTCTTTCAATTATGGCTGCCAGTAGGGTATAGCCAAAAGTTGAATACAAAAACTGACTACCTTGAGACATCATTGCAAGGAGAAAAAAAGAGAATATGATTCATTATTATTTAAATCTATGTAAAATACTTTTCCATTAAAAACTGGTATATACCTTAAAACTGGAATATTTTACTTCAACATTTATAAAACATCATGGATGATATATTAGTCATCTCTGTAATGGTCCTACTTATTCCATGTGCCTAACACAAGAATAAAATGATGATCAATATGTTTACAATTTCACATGCATCTACTCCTTTCTATGATAAAAAATAAGCAAATGATCCTACCTCAAACATAATAAAAATTCTACAAACTGGCAACAAAATAGGAAGAGAAAGAAAAACAAATTTGGATTCTTTGAGTCAACTATCTTGTTCCTAATGTACCTATTCCCTATTGCTTAAGGCATAAATAGTTATATAAGTTATTTTAATAAAACACATCTATTTATATAAAATCCTAAGCAACCGGCCGACTGGCCAACTGGCCGGTAGCTATGATGTGCACTGACCACCAGGGGGCAGATGCTCAGTGCAGGAGCAGAAACCACAGGCATGGGAACATGGAACAGACTGATGAATCTCAGAGGGAAGGGGAGAGGGTGAGAAGAGATTAACCAAATATCTTATATGCATTCTAGAGGCCCGGTCAGGTCCCTGGGCCTGGCCTGCAGGGATCGAGCTGAAACCAGCTCTCTGACATCCCCTGAGGGCTCCCGGATTGCGAGAGGGCACAGGCTAAGCCGAGGGACCCCACCGGTGCACAAATCCATGCACCAGACCTCTAGCATAGATATAAAAACCTTATTCCAAATACATATTAATCCTACCAGACCTGAGGCCCTGAACCTAACTGTCCCCTATACCTGGGCTCCTGAGCATTAAAGAGAAAAAACCAACATGATATAGAAAAATGTTAGTTACATGCGAACAACTGGTTAGAATAAGATGGAACTTGGAGACATTGTAGAAAATAGGTCTATCTTTCATCTACCTTTCATCTAGTGCCAATATTCCACCTTTGTGTGGAAATTACCAAAAAATCGGTACAGCGGTCTGGTTATACATATTCAAATATATACCTTTATCTCATTTTGGATTCTGGAAATGTAGATTGTACCATCTGTACTGAAAATGGGTGAGAACCTTATTTTTAAAGACAAAATCCATAATCTTATTTCTTTGCCATTACTGGTTATACCTATGTAATATCTACTCATGGTAGAAACATCTTTTAATATGAAAATGGAATAAAAAAATCTATGGTAAATTTCTTTAAAGCTATGAAGTAATTTCAGTTGGCATCATACCAAAAAATATACAAAACCGAAGAGAGTTATTTTTACAATATTAGTTATTTTTGGAAGTAAAATTAAGTTGATGAACACTGATTTCTTTTAAGAAATGAAGGCACAAAATAAGTTGAGCAATTTAAGGTCTAACTAAGCCCAGCTGGCACGGCTCAGTGATTCAGCTTCAACCTATGAATCAGGAGGTTACAGTTTGATTCCCTGTCAGAGCACATGCCCGGGTTGCAGGTTCAATTCCCAGTGGGGAACATGCAGGAGGCAGTTAATCAATAATTCTCTCTTATCATTGATGTTTCTGTCTCTCTCTCTCTCTCTCTCTCTCTCTCTCTCTCTCTCTCTCTCTCTCCCCCTTCCCTCTCTGCAATCAATAAAGATATATTTTTAAAAATGAAGTCTAAATAAAAAACAAGATACTAGCAACACATTATCACATCCACTTTGATCCAGATTGTGTTTGGAGAACTATTATTCCAACATTTCTCCATAATCTTTCAAAATATTTTGATATTTAGAATCTAGTAAATGACTGGGTAGCCTCCATGAGGCTAAATCTAAACAAGTAGCTGCCTGGATGTTAGGCAGGAACTATGCTCTACGCTTTTAACTACTGTTAAGAAATGCAGACAAAAGGCAAGCAATGGACTGACAACAAAATCCATGCCACAATCATCTGCCACATCTAAAGCACTCGGTGCTATTTTCCATTTTCTGAAAATTAACACTTCAATAATGATGAGTTTGCTACGAGAGGGAATTAACACTCACCAGGTTTAAAGAACAAAGGGTCATTTTTAAATAATTTTAGGGATTCAATTGAATTTTCAAACTTCTCTTTCAAATACAATTCATCTTGTTCAAAATCATTTTTTTTCTTGACAGGTTTGGAATTCCGGCCTTTGGCTTCATTATCCTGCTCTATCTTAGCTTTAGCAAAGTCATTCTTTTCATTATTTTTGTCTCCTTTATCTTTTAACTCTTTTCCTTGGTCGGATTCCATCATCTCTTTCATCATCTTCAAGGCTTTATAAGCTTTCTCTTCTTTCACCTTTTTCATGTCCTTTTCATAATGACGAATTCCACTTAAATGGGAAATCAATAATCTTGTTGTGACAGAAACCTAATTGTAAAAACATGAAAATTAATTACATTACTAAACTCTAATAAAAAGTTAGTAGCCTTGGAATAATGCCTCAGTAATATTTTCCATTTTAAACTGCTATTGAAAAAATATGTAATATACACATCTTTAGTTTTAAATTTCAGAAAATCTCGATTATCATGTGGATAAAAAAAGTTAACAATAATTTAAAACAAACCAAAGAATCCTATGCAACCTTTTCAACCATTAAACGTGCCACTTGTAAAATGAACTGTGAGTTTCATTACCTTTTCACCTTCATATTCTTTTTCTGGGAATTCAGGAACATAATGTTGTACTGGAATATCAAGATCAAGTTTTCCTGTTTCCCACAATTTGGCAATAGCAACCATGGTAAGGCTTTTGCTGATACTGGCAATTCTCATAACTGTCTCTGGTTTGCATGGTACACGGTTCTCAATATCGGCATAGCCTAAGCCTTTGAAAAAAAGCGAAAAGTCACCATTAATAACCTTCAAAGTCAAAGGAATCTTGAAAAACTGAAATAATACTATCTTAAAATTTCCTGTATATTCATCTAAAGGAAAGATATTCCACTTTTATAAGTTAATGAAAACTTAACATGCAAGGGATAAGTCTTTTTTTTTTTTTTAATTAAATCTTTATTGTTCAGATTATTACAGTTGTTCCTCTTTTTCTCCCGCCATAGCTCCCCTCCACCCGGCTCCCACCCCACCCTCTGCCCTTACCCCCGCCACCCACTGTTCTCATCCATAGGTGTACAATTTTTGTCCAGTCTCTTCCTGCAGCCCCCCCCCCCCCACACCCCTTCCTCTCCCACCTCCCGAGAATAATAGTCCACTCCCTTTCTATGCCCCTGATTCTATTATAGTCACCGGTTTATTCTGTTCATCAGATTATTTATTCACTTGATTTTTAGATTCACTTGTTGATAGATGTGTATTTGTTGTTCATAATTTGTATCTTTACCTTTTTCTTCTTCTTCCTCTTCTTAAAGGATACCTTTCAGCATTTCATATAATACTGGTTTGGTGGTGATGAACTCCTTTAGCTTTTTCTTATCTGTGAAGCTCTTTATCTGACCTTCAATTCTGAATGATAGCTTTGCTGGGTAAAGTAATCTAAGTTGTAGGTTCTTGCTATTCATCACTTTGAATATTTCCTGCCACTCCCTTCTGGCCTGCAAAGTTTCTGTTGAGAAATCAGCGGACAGTTGTATGGGTACTCCCTTGTAGGTAACTGAGTTTCTTTCTCTTGCTGCTTTTAAGATTCTCTCTTCGTCTTTTGCTCTTGGCATTTTAATTATGATGTGTCTTGGTGTGGTCCTCTTTGGATTCCTTTTGTTTGGGGTTCTTGGTGGTTCCTGGACTTGTAAGTCTATTTCTTTCACCAGGTAGGGGAAGTTTTCTGTCATTATTTCTTCAAATAGGTTTTCAATATCTTGCTCTCTCTCTTCTTCTGGCAGCCCCATAATTTGGTTGTTGGTACGCTTGAAGCTGTCCCAGAGGATCCTTACACTACCGTCATATTTTTGGATTCTTTTTTCTTTTTGCTTTTCCAGTTGGGTGATTTTTGCTTCTTTGCATTTCAAATCTTTGACTTGATTCTTGCGATCCTCTCGTCTGCTGTTGGAATTCTGCATAATATCCTTTATTTCAGTCAGTGTATGCTTAATTTCTAGTTGGTCCTTTTTCATAACCTCGAGGGTCTCACTAGATTTCTTGAGGGTCTCACTAAATTTATCAGCGGTTTCTAGAAAATTCTTGAAAAACCTTATAACCGTGGTTTTGAACTCTATATCCAGTAGTTTGCTTTCCTCCATTTCTGTCATTTGTGACCTGTTTCTTTGTCTCCGCATTTTTTATGCTTCCCTGTGTTGGTAGAGTGGCTTTCTGTGCTAGGTGTCCTATAGGGCCCAGTGGCTCAGCCTCCCCAATTACCTGAGGTGGACACTCTTGGTGCACCCCTTTGTGGTCTTTGTGCACAGTCTTGTTGTAGTTAAGCCTTGATTGTTGTAGGTATCACTGGGAGGAATTGACCTCCAGGCCAATTGGCTGTGAGAATAAGCTGTGTCTGCAGTGGGAGAACTTCTGAGCTGGAGACACTTTTCTGGGGTAAGACTTGCTTCAGTGGGGCTTTGGTGCTCACTGAGTCTGCCCCCTGAGTGTGTCCCTTATGGATCTGAGGAGTTGTAATCTGGATGGTCCCACTCTGACCACTGAGTACACTGGCTCTTGGGTCTCTAAGGAGGTGCTAATTTAGCCTCTTCCTGAGGCTACCCAGCAGGAGCTATGGAGAGATTCCTCTTCTTCTTTTTTTTTTTTTTTTTAAATATATTTTATTGATTTTTTTACAGAGAGGAAGGGAGAGGGCTAGAGAGTTAGAAACATTGATGAGAGAGAAACATCGATCAGCCGCCTCCTGCACATCTCTCACTGGGCAATGTGCCTGCAACCAAGGTACATGCCCTTGACCAGAATTGAACCTGGGACCCTTGAGTCCGCAGGCCGACGCTCTATCCACTGAGCCAAACCAGCTAGGGTGAGATTCCTCTTCTTTGTTTGGGATTTGGAGGTGCCCAGATGAGGCCCAGCTGTGAAGCAATGCAAGCAGCTGTGGGGCCTTGACCCTTCTTTTGGAAGTTCTGGGTCTCTCTGATTCAACTGCAGTTTGTTAGGTCATTTTCAGGTTGCTAAAGGCCAGGCCTTTCATATGCAAAAGCCTCTGTGCACAGCTTGGGTGGGGTGGGGCGGGGTCTCAGGGGATCAACAGGGCGGAGCAAGCAGCTATGGCTGCTCCCCAGTTCTACCCTAAGAGACCCCGCATCTCAGTGTCCTGGTAATCGCTGCAAGCACCTCTGAGAGAAAGCCGCCCTCGAGTTCTGCCGATGCCAGACAGTCCAGTTTCTCCCCGTATGAGTCTGGGTCCCCAGAGACTCACCCGGAAGTGGAGTTCAGAGCAGTTAGGAGCTTGAGACTCCCCCCCAACCCCCCACCCCCTATTGAAAAAGACAACCGTGTCCTCAGCTACCAGCCCTTTCTGCGTGAGCCTCTGTACCTCTGCACTTTACTTCCACACCTCCTCTGAGTCTCAGTGCTTTTCTCTTTCCTTCTAGTTGTAGAATTTCCACTCAGCCAGCCTTCCTGTGGTTCTGGATGATGTCCGTTTTGTCTTTTAGTTGTATTTTTTAAGTGGCTGTGTGAGGCAGCAATTTCCGGTGTTTACCTGTGCCGCATCGAATACGAGCATTCTTATCCAGCAGGCTGCCTCTCCTTTCTAATGCGATCGCAAGGGATAAGTCTTAACACGGGCAACAGTAAGTCTAACAATTTAACCTTATAACTAACCAGAATTGTGCCTTGTACAGAATAGTAATTTTCCATCTGATTCAAACACTAATTTTTCTTAGCTTATCTAAGCAATTTGGTTATACCACATTTCTAATAAATTACTCTTCATTCTTTAAAGAAAACATCATTGTTGTTCAGATTATATTTATTCTTGAGCGAGTTTCCACTGAATTCCTGAAAATACCCATCCAGTTAAAAATAAGTGAAAAGAGGTCCTGCAAATCCACTTTAGCTATCAATTCAATTCAGCTGCAAATTAGGGGGGTGGGGGGAACCCACAATAATGTACCACCAATTTAAAGCTCATTCTGGAAAAAGAATTATGTTTGATTTAATCTTCTGGACAGGTTGAAAGTAGAATCCTAAGAGATATAAAGAACTGAGATCTGAAAAGAAAAAAAAAGGGGTACAACGATTGTTGTTTTTTTTAATACATTTTATTGATTATTGTTTTTAACAGAGAGGAAGGGAGAGGGATAGAGAGCTAGAAACATCAATGAGAGAGAAACATCGATCAGCTGCCTCCTGCACACTCCCTACTGGGAATGTGTCTGCAACCAAGGTACATGCCCTTGACTGGAATCGAACCTGGGACCCTTCAGTCCACAGGCCGATGCTCTATCCACTGAGCCAAACCGGTCAGGGCAACGATTGTTTTTAAACTGTAAAGGAATTATGCTAAAATATTTGCATAAAAACAAAGCCCCCACCCATAAAGCTGACATTTATATAATTTTGGTTACAATATTTTTCATAAATCAGGCATACAGATTAGGCTATACCTATATTTGGAGGAAGAATCATTTTTCTTTAAATTCATTTCCCTACTGCCCCCATAGTAAGAGTAAATAAGTACTACTTCATTTAAATAATGTCTGAAACAAAATTTCCTAAAAGTATGGTTCTTTAAAACCTAGGATGACCAGTTGGACCAATTTGTGTTGAATGAAGAAGTAAATCAAGTTATAAAATATGATTTGATAAGAGTATCATAAAATGATTAGAAATCCCTTTCCCAAACGTTCTAGCTTTTTGTTTAAAAAAATAGCTACTACCTCTGCCTACTCAAAAAAAGTAATAAAGTAGATCATAAACTCATTAAGGACAGGAATGACTTTTACAGAATAGGCGACTCAAATTGTTGACTGAATTAAAAAGAAAAACACAAAATTCTGATGTTTTATCTACTCACTAGAGCAGTGGTTCTCAACCTTCTGGCCCTTTAAATACAGTTCCTCATGTTGTGACCCAACCATAATATTATTTTCGTTGCAACTTCATAACTGTAATGTTGCTACTGTTATGAATCGTAATGTAAATATCTGATATGCAGAATGGTCTTAGGCGACCCCTGTGAAAGGATCGTTTCACCGCCAAAGGGGTCTTGACCCACAGGTTGAGAACCGCTGCACTAGAGGCCTGGTGTACGAAATTCCTGCACTGAGGCGGGGGTGGGGAGAGGTGGGGAGTGTCTCTCAGCCTGGCCTGTCCCCTCTCACAGTCCAGGACCCCACGAGGAGCAGGCCTAAGCCAGCAGTCGGACCTCCCTCTTGCAGTCCCAGTCGCCTTGCTCCTTATCCCCTTGGCTCCCTGCTCCTTAGCACTGCCCCAGAGGTGAGAGAGGCTCCCGCCACCACAGTGGGGTCGCCAGCTGTGAGCCTGGCTCAGAGCTTCTGGCTGAGCAGTGCTCCCCCTGGTGGTCAGTGCACGTCATAGTGACCGCTGGTTCTGCTTTGGTCGTTTTGCATATTAATTACCCTTTTATTATATAGGAAAGGAGGATAAGGGTTATCTACAAACATGCAGTTAACAGGCTGTTCTATATACAACTTTCAGAACAATAAATCCAGTCCTTTTAGAGTGGGTGTAGAAACAAGCCATTTTTAAGACTCCAACTTACTCATTAGTTACATTTTAAATCTTACCGATAGAAAACTCGATACATTATTCTGTTGGACACATTTTTCTCCACAACATGGATAATTTCACGAAGGGCATTTCATGAGATTCACTCCAAGCAGTAAAACATCAAGATGTCATTCACCAACTGGCACAAGAACACTTTTCTGAGCCTACCTTCTGACCAGATTTCTTTTCCATCTACAGAGACTCCCACCACGATGCCAGGGGCGCCCACCTCATCCTAAGAGGAAGGGGGAAGGAACAGACAGTTCAGAGACGCGAGGAAGTACCTCGCGGGGCCACGGGCACTGTCACCCGCGCGTCTCCAGGCCCCGCCCCGACACGCCCCTCTGTGCGCCCCGCCCACCCCGGCTGCGCCCCGCCCACTCCGGCTGCGCCCCGCCTACTTCGGCGGCAGTTCTGTGCTAACCGAGAGGTGTGCCGAATTGGCACCCCGAAAAGGGAAGGGCGGTGACCTCCCCGAATTGGGCAACCCCCCAAGAGCGTCTGACCATGGCTTTCTCGGAAGCTGACCGTGGGTCGCCCAGGCTGGGGTGGGCTCGGCCCGGGGAGATGACCCCCGAGGGGTCCCCTCCCGGGTCCCGGCCGCCGGCGCCCCGCGTCGCAGTACCTTGATCCGGTGCAGCAGGTCGCGGCTGCTGTCAATAGCTCGGGCGTAGCGCCTGGGCGGGGACGCCGTCGGGGTCTGCGGAGACCGAGGGGCGAGGGGCTGCTCTCGCGGCGGCGGCTGCTCGGCCTGGGGCGACGCCTCGGCGTCGGGGTCGGGGGCCGCGGGGGGCGGCGCGGGGGCGGCGCCCCTCAGCGCTCCCGCCAGCTTCACCCCCAGCGCCAGCCCCAGCCCCAGCCCGAGGCCCCCGGCCCAGCCGGGCCCGAGCCGCGGCAGCCCGGACCCCGCGCGCTGGTGGGCTCCGCGCCGCCCGCAGCCCCAGGCCCAGCCCCGCGGGGTCGCGGCCCGGGTCGTCACGGCCAAGAGGAGTCGGTACATGGCGCCCCCGGAGACCCGCAGCCTCGGCGATCGCTCGGGCCCGGCGGCAGAGGCGCTGGGGAAGGAAAAGGGGAAGAGGGGGAGGTGGGGGAGGAGGGGAGGGACGGTACGGAGGGATGGGAGGGAGGGCCCGGACCCGCGGAGGGCGGCGACCGCGCTCAGGCCCTAGCAGTCGACGCCCGAGGGCGGAGCGCCGAGCGCATCGAGCCCTTCCTCCTTCCTTCCCCGGGCGGGTCTCTAGACGTGTGGTCTCTCTCCACCTCTTCCCCCCTCGGATCCAGTGCCACCTCCTCGGGAAGCCCGCCCAGTCCCTGTTCCCTCGGGGTGCGCGCCACCCTGGACCGCCGGGCGCACGGGGCCTCAGCATCACTTCGCACTGTGTTCTCGGAACAACGCGATTCCTCGGGGACCGGGACCCCTGCATCCTCCGCGCCTGCGGCAGCACCGCATCTCCTTCCCCCCAGGACCCTCTGTTCTCTCTCTTGCCTTCCCCATAGTCTATGTCTCATTTCAGCTCATAAGGCTCTTGTAAAAAATCTATTTCCGGGAGTCTAGAGCCACACCACATCAAACACATTAAGTTATATCCAGGCCTTTTATCATTATTATTTGTTGTTGGAAAGAAAGGTTCAAAAAGTTTTGCACTTGAAAATGTTTTATCCAAAATAACTCATACAATTTACAGTTAGTGATGATTTCTGGCATCTGTAGATGATCAGATATTCTTGTGAAATAAGACATCTAACCTCAAATTGCTACAAAATGTAAAAGGTGTATAATCCTAATTGAACAATGACATAATGTTAATTTTGAAGATGATTAAACGGCCACTCCAATGTTACAATTTTATCTTTATACTTTGGGATACACACACACACACACATTTCTGAAAGATTTTTGAAAGCTTTTGGCCTTAGGTACCGGGGCAATGGACCCAATATATAAAACTAGAGGCCGATGCACAAACTTCCTGCAAGAGTAGGCCTTCCTTCCCCCAGCTGCCGGCACTGGCTTCCCTCCGGCACCTGGACCGGGCTTCCCTGGCAGCCCCGGCTTCATCTGGAAGGACCTCCAGTCTAATTAGCATATTATGTTTTTATTATTATAGATGATCCTGTCTTTTCTTGCAGGTGGAATATAGAGAGAGTTTATAGGCTTGAGTTGACAAGCTGTTGTCAAGAGGAAAAAAACCTGTTAACATCTTGAGCTAATAATTGTTTAACTGGAGGAAAAGGCAATAATGGTAATCATACTTATCAGGAGGTGAATAACAAAGACCACAACCTCCACGATCAGAGAATCCTAGGAGCCAGAGAATTTAACAGAGGAACTCACAAAGGTCTCTGTAGCACCACCTGCTGTTAGAGTGGACAAGTGCACTCTGTCAAAATGGTTCTGGAGGTTCCCATCTTAGGGGTCCCACTACTCCAAGCACATGACAGAGAGAGAAAAGAATATATTAAAGAGGATATATTAAAAGAATACATTAAGAGAATATAAAAAGATTATATTAAAGCCAGTGGTGGTTATAATAAGTGCTGACTATATCATTATTTTAAAAATTATACATAGACATTTTATGCATTTTTCTATACATTTCCAAAACATATGAAGGAAAATATTTCTAAGGAAGACTGGCAACAAAATCAATAATCAAAAAGTGGAATCACCTGAGACAAAGGAAAGCAGTAGAACAATCTATAGGAAAAGTGAAAAAAAGAGACCATTCCCTGTCTAAAAAAAAAACCCCAATATGTTGATAGAAAACAATATGTTTTTTAAAACAACAATGAGATACCACTGCACACCTATTGTAGTAGTCAAAATCCAGAACACTGACACCACCACCAATGCTGGTGAGGCTATGGGGCAACAGTATTCTCATCCTTTGCTGGTGGGAGTGTAAACTGATACAGCCACTTTGGAAGATAGCTTAGTGATTTCTTATAAACTAAACATATTCTTACCATTGATCCAACAATCATGTTCCTTGGTATTTATTTACCCAAAGGAGTTGAAAATTTATGTCCACACAAAAACTTGCACATGGATGTTTACAGAAGCGTTATTAATAATTGCCAAAACTTGGAAGCAAACAGGATGAATGAATACATAAGCTTTGGTACATTCAGATAATGGAATGTTATTCAGCAGTGAAGAAAAAAAAAAGGAGCTATCGAGGCATGAAAAGACATGGAAGAAACTTTAATGCATGTTACTAAGTGAAAGAAGCCAATCTGAAAAGGCAACATACTGTATGATTCCAACTCTATGACATTCTGGGAAAAGCATAACTACAGAGACAGTAAAAAAAAAAAAAAAAAAAATCAGTGGTTGTCAGAGGTTAGAGAGTAGGTAAGGATGAATAGAGCACAGAGGAATTTTACAGCAATGAAACTGCTCCATATAATACTATAATGGTGGATACATGTCATTATACATTTGCCCATGAGTGAACCCTAATGTAAACTGTGGGCATTGGGTGGTAATCGTGTGTCATGTAAGTTCATTAGTTGTAACAAATGTACTACTCAGGTGTGGGATGTTACAGTGGGGAGGCTATGCCTGTGTGTGGGCAGGGGTAGTATGGGAGATCTCTGTAACTGCTCAATATTGCTGTAAACCTAAAGCAGCTCTAGAAATAGTCTATATTTCAAAATGTAGGGTAGACATAACATAGTGATGAGTACTGAAGTGAGTCCAAATCACTACTCTGGTACTAACTGTGTAAAAACACCAAACAAACCTTGCCACCCTCAGAACATTTTCATGTCTTTTCCTGAATGGGATTATTGCACAACTTCCAAAGCCCAACTCAAGTCCTGCCTCTTGCATGGAGACATCCTGGATCAATATCGGTCCTAAACGTTTTCTCTTCTCCCTCGATCTTTTGTTTTCTAATCATTGCCCATGCTGTTTATTCTGATTTAGATGACGAACTATGGGAGGCATAACTTTGTCTTACACATGTTTGTGTTCTTCGTATACAAAGCTCAGGACTTGTTATCTGATGGGTTTGGGTGATGAATTCTGAACCTCAGTGTCCTCATCTGTAGGTTGGGACTAATAATAAAGGCATCAAAGATGTGTTGTGAAGAGTACGTGTGCTTCAATCTGTAAAAAATATAAACTTTAATGAATAATCTGGCTTAGTAGTATCAGAGATTAGAGCTGTTTGTTCCCTTCTAATAATATTTTCAGTTAAAAAACAAGATGTCAACTACTGAAGTCCCTAGTTCTTTTCCTGCTACACGTGAACAATCTTCCAGTTTATACTTGTACAGTTTGTCTTCCTCCCCACATCTCTTCCCCTCAACTTGTCAACTTGTTTGGTCACTGCCTCCGTGATTAAAGACAAAATAGGAATTTAATTCCTGTCATCCGAAGAGCCAGCCTGCGCCTCCCCTGCATTGGGACTGATGCAAAGTTCACAAACAGTCCTGTCTCGAAATGTCAGAATGACCTTTTGGAAGAAAGCGATCAAGTCATACATGAGCGCATTCTCACTGTAGCAATGGGAATGTTTAACTCTTGGGAGCTGGGCCAAACCAAACCCTTGTGGCTCTCTCTTGTCACATCTCTGCAGATCCACAGGGAGTCTGAAACACTGCTCTTAGCTCTGCTGCTGCAGCTGACTGTGTGTCCTGGATTAGCCAGGGGAGTGTGATGGTGTCACACTTCACTGATGAGCAAGAGGTGCAACAGAAGGGATCCAACAGAGGGCCTTTCAATCAGGCACTTTCTCCTGTGGCCTTAATAACAACCGGCCCCAGAGAGATGTGCATCCTGGGGACGTGGGGAAGAATTGTTTTTAGGCCCCAAAAGCAAAGAATGAGGTAACAGAATGCTGTAGGCATCTATTTTAGTCCCACAGCCCCAAACAGTTTCCAGCTGCAGATGTTAAAATACCCAGAATCCATGGAGAGCAGAACAGATGACATTATTCTTCCTGCCTCTGCTGCTCTGAGGACCTTCTGCGGTTCACAGCATGTGATGACTCGTGGGTGGAGCAGCCCTGCCTATGCTCACAGGCTGCATTCAATTCATTTCTGCTTAGAAAACCTTTTACGGAGTCACTAAGGGGACTGGTTTCTATGCTGGGGACATACAAAGGTGAACCAGCAAACACTCAGGAGCTCACAGCAGAGAAGACAGGTGGAGAGGCCCTGCACATGCTCAAGGGGGCCTGGGGCGGGGGCCGGGGGCTGAAATCCACTTCCTCTGGAAGAAGGGGGATGGTTTCGAATAGGCACAAAGGAGCCATGTGCTCCTAGCAGTCCTGGACTGAGGTGCACGCTTAGAGCTCATTAATACAATAAGGTAAGTGCTGTAATAGAGGCAGATAGCAATAGTCATGTGAAGGGAGGAGAGAGCAGGTGAGTCTGCCTAGGGAAGGAGTTAAGGAGAGTGACAGAGAGGGAGGGACATTTCAGGAGGGTCTTGGAAAAGGAACAGGAATTCGCCAGGCCAGGCCAGGTTTCCTAGGTAGATGGCCTTTAAGAAAGTTGAGGTCAGCCACACTGGTTCTCAGCAGATCCAGAAATTTGATCTATGTCTCTTGCAGTGATCTGACCCAGGGGAACTGTATGAAAACAACTAAATTCTCCAGAGACTCATGTATGATCCGGATACTAATTCATGTTAGTTAGTGTATTAGTTTCCTATGGCTGCTTCAACAAAGTACCACACATTTACTGGCTTCAAACTACACATATCTATGATCTTACAGTTCTGGAGGTCGGAAGTCTGAAGTCAGTTTCACTTGTCTAAAATCAAGGTGTGGGCAGGGCTGTGTTTCTTCTAGGCTCTAGAAGGGATTCAGCTTCCTTGACTTTTCCACCATCGAGAGACCTACCTCATTCTTTGGCCCCTTCATCTATCTCAGAGCCAGCAGCACAGTGCTCTCCCTCCCTCCCTTCCTCTTTTCCTCTCTCCTTCTGCTTCCCCCTTGTGGTTACATTTGGTGTATCTAATTAATACAGGATAATCTCCCAATCTCAACATTCTTCTTTTAAAAAAATATTTTTATTGATTTCAGAGAGGAAGATAGAAACATCGATGATGAGAATCATTAATTGGCTGCCTCCTGCACACCTCCCCACTGGGGATTGACCCTGCCACCCGGGCATGTGCCCTTGACCAGAATTGAACCCGGGACCCTTCAGTCTGTAGGCTGACACTCTATCCACTGAGGCAAACCAGCTAGGGCTCAACATTCTTATTAATCACATCAGCAAAGTCCTTTTTACCATGTGAGGTGATATATCTACAGGTTCCAGGGATTAAGGTGTGAACATTTGGGACCATTATTCAATCTACCACACTTGACCAATTTTTTTCTCTCCCCTAAAGACTTTGTGTAAGGCCAGTCTATGATCAGAGGCTGTTTGGGGAACCTACGGCCAGAACATCAGGGTCATCAGCCAACTGTAAGCCCGCTGGGCACCAATCCTGCATCCCACAGGCAGGCAGTGGGGACTTCGGCACCCAGGCCTCCTCCTTGTAGAGGCGTGCACTTTTGTCAGCTACTGCTCTTTAGTTACTGATTTGGGCGGCTCCCAACTCCCTACCCCTGGCACATCTACAAATCATGTTTTATGGTTGCTTGATGGGATCTGTCTCCCCTTTAACTGTGCCCATTAATGTGGTCTGACAGACCACGTTACACAACAGTCTCTAGAGACAGTATTCAACCCAGGGCCTCTCTGCCCCTGCCCTTCCCTCCCTATTGCTCTGAATTTTAACTCCACACTCCAGGTTCCAAAATTCGCTCTGCCCTTCGTCTGTGGCTTTGACAAGATGTTAGGACTGCTTCTCCTCTGTCTTCTGTGCACAGATGATCTCATCCATTGTGTGTTGGTTTTTATGAGGAACCTCATCTTCAAGTTTGGGGAATAACTTACCTTAGCCTCACATGTGCTGATCTTTAAAACAAAAACCCTCGGATTCACAGTTGTCTGTTTCCTACTCAGTATCTACCTCTCTGAAATTCATTCCAAGAATGTTCGGTGATGTGCCCGTCACGGGGAGGGGTGATATAATGGTGGGCAGACTCGCCCCTGCTCTCAGGGAGCCTAGAGAACAGTAGGAAAGATGGATCGTTATCAACTAATCACACTTATTAATGTGTAATTAAAAAGAAGGTAATTGCTCTTAGGAAAAGAAAAATGGTTAATGAAAACTTAAAACAATGAGATCTGCCCTAGATTGGGGTCCTTAAGGGAAACTTCCTTAGGAAGTGCCATCTGAACTGTGATCATTGGGTGGGTGGTGGGAGGGATGGGAAGCTGGAGGTTAGTGTGGCTGCAGGCAAAGATGGATGCCCAGGGGACATTCTTCCTGGTAGGAGGAGGCGCTGTCTCTAAACCCAAACCACCAGACCTTAGAGTGAGAGGCTTACAATAAACTGGAGAATTTTGGGAATCCAATCCCAAGAATGCTGGTCCCTTTTCCCACTTGCCACTATCTTTTGAACTTTAGTATTGGCAGTCACTCAAACCAAATAACTCTAGGGTGCAAAAGCCGAAGGAGTCCAGAACCATCTCTGCCGCGTTGTCTCAGATTAGACGTCTTTAACGGGCATGTCTCAGAATCCTTGCCCTTTTCAGTGAGCACAGACTGTCTGGTATAATGAGAATCTGCATAAACATTTTCTTTTCTCAGCATGCTTTTCTATTTCAAGGCTGCTTCATTGGAAGTGAGTTCCCAAGCTTTGGAACTTGAGTCTCTGGTCCTAAGTATCCCGGGGACACCACGTGGATGTTCTAAAGTCACTGGTTAAAGCAAGTGGGCCCTTTGGAACATCTTGTGAGATTCTGCTACCCAGGGGCCAGGGATCTGGCCTCCCTACTCAGCAGGGGGCAGTGGGGAAGGCGTGTGAACCCTGGGATGAGCACTGAAGGCTCTCAAACTGGGAGCGTGGCCGTGAGCTCTGAACTGGGCCGTTGTTTTTTTTGTTCAATTACAGATTATAAAAAGGGAAAGGAATGAGGAAAGCAAATTAATGCTTAATTTTAACTATTGCATCAAATGCACATGTAAGGCTCCAGCATCTCATAGTTGAGATCTATGCACACCTGAGCCCTGACCCCTACCATACCCTCTACTTCATCATTAACTTCTGTGTTCTCAATCTACATCATGGGGGCAGAGGTGTTAAAAAGCAAACAAACTAATCCCTTTGGTAAAGATTTTCACTCATTACCACATAAGATGTGAGTCACCCCAACTCACCCCATTTGTATCTTACCTGATGGCCAATAAGGCAAGCTGTGGTCACTTCACTTCTGTTTTGTGGTCTGTTCTATTGGTTCAGATGACAACAGCAACAAGGCACTCGCCCGTGTTTCCTGGTTAAGCCCAGTCCCCACACCCTGTATTAGCACTGGAACCTTACGCTATTTCAGAACATGGACACTCACCCCTCTGGCTCCCTCCTTTCTGGCTTTCCCTAATCCTGGCTTCTAGGAACCAGCTCTTGACTCTGACCTGCTTGGTCAATGCCTACACCTCCCACTGGGGGTTTTGGGCAGCTACTTAGATCCTCATAAGCAATTTGTAAAGTAGGAACTAATGTGATCCCCATTCTATTGATGGGGAGATTAATGCCCAGAAAGGGTAAGTGATTTATATAAGACCACCAAACTCTGGGCCTTTCAGCTTTTGAGTCTGCAATCTGAAGAATTCATTATTCTAATATTAGCTGTAAAACATAAAACATAATTATCCACTTCCTTGATGGTGAGGATTAAAAAGGCATAGATACAAAATTAATGAGAATAGCATAAATAAGACTCAGGTCATTGGGAGCCAAATAAATAAGTGGTGGGTATTAAATATTATCCCAAGTGCCTCTTATTGGCCAGCTCTGGTTGCTAACAAAATGTCATAGGTTGAGTGGCTTAATAGAAATGTTATATTCTCACAGTTCTGGAGGTTTGAAGTCTGACAGCAGGTACCAATAAAGTCAGGTTCTGGTAATGACCCTCATCTTGGCTAGATCACATGGCAGTCTCCCCTGTCTCTTCTTATGAGACCACTAATCCCATGGTATCAGGGCCCCACCCTTATGACCTCAGTAAGCCTTACAGGACTTACCACCAAATATTGTCACATGGGGGTTAGAGCTTCAACATACGAATATATTTTCATTAAAAATGTTAGCTATGCTAAGATAGAATGGGTTTATTATTGTCACTGTAAATAGGTTTCTCAGTTTTAATTTCTCATACATAAATATTGATAAATATGTGAAAATTAATAAACAAAAACCTCACATAAAGTGAAGTAGGGAGGCCAGAAAGGAAGCTGTCATGCCTTATGTCTATCATGAAGCACAAAAGAGTGAGCTCTTTGCTTGTAATAGTCCTTCCAACCTCCTCTTCCCTCTTTAAACACTTCCTCTCCTTGTCCCAGTGGGCTGGTATGTGGCTTACCATGGTTTCATGTATCAGATTGCAATTTCTCATTTTCCCCCAAATAAGCCTATTTATGCTGGAGAAATTGCTATCTGGCTGACTTTTTGTTTATGACCAACATATTTATCCCACACAAACAAAAGCTCTGTGGGATTCCCAGTAATTTTTAAAAGTGTAAATGGGTCCTGAAACCAAAAGAAGATCATCCTTGGATAGGCCTTCAGCCCTGTGTGACATGAGAGGGACACACTGCCCACCATTTTTGGATTTTTTTTTTTTTTAAAACAGAGTCCTTCTGTATTTGGCATGCCTATACCTCATGGGATGGGTGATAGTTCTGTATACCCACCAGTTTTCTGGTTGAATTACTGGGAAAGTTTTCTTTATACAATGTTTTGTGATGGCCTTTGGCCTCGATTTGTTTACATATTAAATACATCTCTGTTCTTTTTTCCTCTAGCTGTGATAATTCTAATGATATTTGGCCCCAATACTATCTAAATACAGTGCAGTCAATGTAGTCACTGAAATCATGTTATGATATTCAGTGGCTATCCAGATGACCCAGAATCTGCAAACACCATCTTATGTTAAGTAGGCATCAAATGGAAAGAAAACTGTGGAAGTCCGTACAGAGCATTCTCAGAACCCCAAGGGTGAGTCTGCAGGCCCCAGGTGGGGAAGCCTGAGCTAGCTGGCTCAACGCAACGACCCAGGCCACGTGCTGAATGAACCTCAGAGATAATGGCAGTGCCGCTGTCTCACCACCAATTACGTGAAGGAATTTACTTCATAGTTCCTTAAGAGCTATTTCTAAATATCATCTTAAGAGTTATTATTCTTATTTCTATGTCCTGGGTCTCCATGTGAAATGTTTTCCTCTCAGCTTCCTAGATTAACACTGGACCAAAGATCTAAGTCCAGGCCCACCCCAAGTTCTTCCTCCCAAACTCTCCCTCCCACGCTTCACCAACCTTGTCTCCCTCTAGTTGGATGCCTCTTTGTTTTGGGTACAGAGGTCCTGAGTCCTTTTTTTTTTGGCTTTTAAAGTAACATTTATTTTTTTAAAGTTAACATGTGCATATATAGGGAACTGAAAAACGCAAGCAAAGAACAAAGCCATCCATAATCACAAGCAGTTTACAGTCTGATGTGTCCTCCTAAGTCATGTGTATCTACACGACTAAGCTTTCATTTTTATGTAATTAAGATGGTACAGTTATGTATCATGCTTTCTTACTGAGTCCTCTTCCTTCAACTGTCCCACACTCTGGCTTCATTCACCAATAAGAGGTTGTGTGCTTCTCCCAGATTCACTAAACATTCATATCTAACAAAACAGTCCTTTCTTCCCTTAAAAAGTCCATCAGTATTTTCTCCATAATCCCTGCGCCTCAGAATTGATATGGGGACACTCACTGGGAGGGTGGTCATGTCCTCTTATGTAAGACAGGTGCCAAATATTTAGTTCTAGCTCTTCCACTTACTAGCTGTGTGAGCTGGTGTATCACGCAGCTCCTGGGCCTCAATGTCCCACCTGTAAAATGGTCATAATCCCACACGCGCTACCTGCCATGTGGAGTTGTCATGAAGCTCACATTTGATTAAAGGGGTGGAAGTGATCTGAAAATGCTAGTTAAAGGCAAGTTGGTGGTAAGACAGACATTGATATATTTCACTGTCACTGTATCACTCTTCCCATTGAGGCTAGACAAGAGTGTCACCTCAGCACAGAGCAACACAGTGCAGATTCAGGAACACGAGATTTTTTCCCCTGCATGGGTATTTGTTTCTTCAAATTAAATGTATCATATTTGAACATTGTGGTGCTTAGTGGAATTGTTTTGCAACCTATTACTGTTGGATCTGGGAGATTATTAGCCTCTCCAAATAGACCGTGACTGCCTCCCTCTTCCCAAAAGAGGTGCTCTGTAGAGTAGCTAGATTCAGCTGAGAGAGAGATTATCTGCACCCTGAAAGGCCGGTTTTCTTTTTATAATGTAACTATATTAAAGGCAATTTGGAAATAAAAACAAAATAAAAGTAATCCAGAAACCTACTATCTGAATACAACTCTTTGTGTATTTGCCCATTACAGCTCAGTTGTCATCCATACGCACACGTAGCTTCACACGGTTATAGTGGTAATGTACATACCAAAGGCTGGGAGAGTGAGTTGGTACCCAACCTCCGTTTTAGAGGATGAAGACAGCCAGACCTGCTCCTCAAGTCCACGTCCTACCCAGGCCGATAGTGTGTTGTAGAGTGGATGGTCCTGAAATAGTTAACCTGTACTTGCCAGAATTCACCAACAGAGAGCTTCAGTGTTGCTGAACTACACCAGCAATATAAACTGCGAATATTCCAGTCAGGAATATTAGGTTGGCAACATGAAAGTGGATTATCATCCAACTACTGGCATCTAGGCCCATTCAGAAGGAATTTTCAGGCAAACAATCTGGTGTGATGTTTATAGCTGCCGAGAGGGAGCCAGGCCTCTTAGCTTTGCTGTTTACATCAGTTCCCAAGGGAACTTGAGTAGAAAAAGCCCACTCCAGTTTTCTCAGTTTTCAGTTGCCCATTTGCTGGATGCCTTGCCTGAAAAAATTAATGTGAAATTTGTGAACTAGAATCTTGGAAATAACTCTGACAGCCTCAGATGGAAGGGGAAATTTTAGTTTGAAAGCTTTTCCTATTAAAAAAAAATTATATACCCTTTTCATTATTTCATATTCTGGTGCAAACACTCTTTTTTTAAAAAAAATACATATTTTTATTGATTTCAGAGAGGAAGGGAGAGGGAGAGAGAGATAGAAACATCAATGATGAGAGAGAATCATTGATCAGCTGCCTCCTGCTCACCCCCCCCCCCCCCCGGGGGATCAAGCCTGCAACCCAGGCATGTGCCGTTGACTGGAATAGAACCTAGAACCTTTCAGTCTGCAGGCCAACGCTCTATCCACTGAGCCAAACCAGCTAAGGCTGGTGCAAACACTCTTAATAAAATGCACAGAAAGTGATTTGAGACTTAACTTTGAAAAATTCAAAATCAATAGTAAAATATACAGGGAAATGCTTTACTAGGAAAAAATGTTTTTAATTGTTAAAAATGTTAATGTAAACAGAAGTGATTTTAGGCATTTAGGGATATTTGTTCCCCATCTTGACTTGCCTTTTACATATTTAACTTTTTTTCTGGTAGGAAAGTAGATTGTAGAGAAAGAAATATAATCTTATTTCATCATGAAAACAACTGTATGAAGTAGATATTACTGTTGTCTTCATTGTACAGATGAAGACAGACTCAAGAAAGCAAAGGGCCTTGCCCCCAAATTGCCTGGCATTGGGGAGAAACCCTGGAATGGAGAATGTGTGAACAGCAGGTGGCAGCAGTGTCCTTGGAGTTTGTGGTTGTCCCTACAGTCCCTGGAAAGCAAGGTCTGTATGTACCGGGAGAGGGGTGGATCTAACACCTGACCTCTGAACTCTGCCCTGTCTCCCACCCTTCATCCACTCCCTACTGAGCCAGGGGGCTGCCCATCTTCCTGTAGGGTGTCTCCCTGAGGAATGCATAGGGGAGAAGATTGGGAAGATGACCCAGAAGTCATTCACAATGGAAAGACTCCCATCTAGATAAATAATGTCATGTACAATTGTGTGACCCTGGCATGTTACCTTCTGTGTTCCTCAAAAGCTTTTCTGTAAAATGGTGACAATAATGACGACCTGCCTCACAGGGTCATTGACATGACTGAAGCAACATGATACACACAAAACCTTAGGGCAGCAAGGTGAATACAACCCATGCTACTTGTGGTATCAGTCTTTGTAGAGGCTTTATCCTTTGCAGTGGGCTTTCATACCTATCATCTCATTCCATCCTCACTCCATATTTTGAGATGCAGATATCACACCCCTTTAACAGAAAACGACTCTTAGGTTGAGCCAGAGGAAGAAAAATATAGCATGAGCTTTGAAGTCAAGCAGACTGGAAGTCAGACTTCTTTGTGTGTGGGACACGTGCAATTTACTTAATACTTCCAAGCTGCAGTTTCTTTGTAAAATGGTGATATTATCTAACCTGTGCATTTATTATGAGTATTAAATAAAATAACCTACATGAGGCCATCTGGTGTAGTTCCTTTTCTATAGTGAACACTTAAAATTCCTAAAATGATGTCTTAAAATAAGACATATAAAAAAGTTATAAGTAAGGCAAGTAAAGTTACAATCCCACCGCCCAGAAATTATTGTTGGGATGTTGTTGTTTTTTTACCCCAGCGTTTGCGGGAAATAAGGCTAAGATCACATCAGACACGTACAGTAACTTGACCCAGGTGCTGCGTCTAAAGAATGTGGCAGAGCTGGGCTTACGCACCGGGGAGACTGGCTCCAGGTCCGGCTCTTGTGTGTGGCCACTGCTTATATCGCCTCTATAAAGTTCAGCCTTAAAGCCCCTTTGAGAAACTGGTGAAAAAACCTTCAAATGTTTCAAGTTTGAAAATACACACTTACATTCAAAAGTGTGTAAAGAAACCAGATGTAGCCAAAACAATCTGATCATATAGTTAGAGGTTGGAATTTTGCCTGGAAAAGTAGTACTTTGTAGGGAAAGTTTTTGACTTCTTACATATTTCTGTTTGGCCAACGTTTTAATTGTTAAAACATTAGTGTTGAAAGCTGTTATAATTACAGTGGTAAATTTGGTAAAAGCAGTAAACTAGCCTGGCCAGCTTGGCTCAGTAGTTGAGGGTTGACCTATGAACCAGGGGGTCATGATTCGATTCCCGGTCAGGGCACATGCCTGGGTTGGGGGCTCGATCTCCAATCGGGGTTGTGCAGGAGGCAGCCAATCAATAATTCTCTCTCATCATTGATGTTTCTATCTCTCTCCCTCTCCCTTCCTTTCTGAAATCAATAAAAATATTTTTTTAAAAGAAAAAGCAATAAACTAGTCATTTGACAAATTGATACATTGAGTGAACTGATTACTCAGCACATTGGGTTTGGGGTGCACTGATTTTTGGCAAATTGCCTGCCTCTATTGGATGTGGAATAGTCCTCAATATATCTACTTGAGTGGATGAACACATAAATGAATGAATGAATGCATTACATCTTTTGAGAAACGAAATGATATTTCCTTCTGGAGATCAATGACTTTACCTGATGTCAGCATTCTAAGAGCTTCGACAGAAATTCTGGTTCTCGCTAGGATCACTCATACTCATTGTGTGCGTACCCTTACTCCAAATCCATGCTCACAGCCTGGTTGGCTTCTAAGGGACAGTTGGTGCTTTCCTGTTGGCTCGGGGTCAAAGCCCACATAGTAGGCTTGCAGTCTCCCTTGGCTCATGCATCTACGAGCTGCAGAGCACTGGTCATTCAGTCCGCCCTCGAACTGTTTTATCTATACATTTGGCATAATTCTGATGCCTACCTTTCCCAGCATCACTGTCAAGATCAAATAAAATATGTAGCTATGCCCTAACCGGTTTGGCTCAGTGGGTAGAGCGTCGGCCTGTGGACTGAAGGGTCCCGGGTTCGATTCCGGTCAAGGGCATGTACCTTGGTTGCGGGCACATCCCCAGTAGGGGGTGTGCAGGAGGCAGTTGGTCGATGTTTCTAACTCTCTGTCCCTCTCCCTTCCTCTCTGTAAAAAATCAATAAAATATATTTTTTTAAAATGTAGCTACTCTCTGGGAGTAGGAAAGTGCTATCAGTGATGGCGAACCTTTTGAGCTCGGCGTGTCAGCATTTTGAAAAACCCTAACTTTGGTGCTGTGTCACATATAGAAATTTTTTGACATTTGCAACCATAGTAAAACAAAGACTTATATTTTTGATATTTATTGTATATATTTAAATGCCATTTAACAAAGAAAAATCAACCAAAAAAATGAGTTCACGTGTCAGAGGTTCGCCATCACTGTGCTAGATGAATGTAAGCTCATTATTGTTAAAACTATCAGACTTCAGGGTTCAAAGTGACCATGTGTGGGTGTGGTGGAGGGAGTAGAAGGAGGGGGCGGGATCTCCTGGGGGCAGGATGGCCAGCAGGGTCACTCCTCCCCTTTGCTCTTTAGCCTCTGCCTTTCCGGTCACTGACACCTATGATAGAGACACACAGACCTAGTAGATTGCCTTCCCGGGTCTGTCAACGGCGAGCAGGCAAACACCAGTGGCCTTGCCATACTTCCTCTCTGGTCACTTCAGGGCTGAGGTCTCGAGGTGAGGGTGAGATGAGGAGTCTGCATTCTTCCACAGCCGCCCCTGGGCCGACATGGCCAGGCTGTGAGCTCCTCCTCAGCCTGGCTTCTCTTTTCTCCACCACTCACAGCTCTGAACCCAGCCGGAGAGGGTTCTGAGGGGGGGGGGGGGGGGGGTCTGCCAGCCGCCTTTGCTGCCTGCCTCACAGAAAGAAACCTGAATTCAGAATTCAAAGAGACCTGGCTGGGAGGGCTGGGGAGAGTGGAGCACACCAGTGAGTGTGACAGTAGAGGGCGAGCAAAGGTATGAACCTGGAGACAGGACCAGAGGCAAAACATGGGGAAGAGAGCGATGACTGGGAGCACCATGTTTCTTCTCCTCCCTTTTCTCCAGTGTAAGCGTGAAGTCAGCAAGGAAAAAAAAAAGATGTCCTTCAAAGAGGAAGTAGCAGCGAGCGTCAGCTGTTAGTGCCGGAGTGGGTGTCAGCACATTTCAGCTGCCACCAGACCTACCACTGCTAAGCGAGGCTGAGGCTGCCGGCCTGGCCAGGGCCACCCCGGCAACTCCTTGCCTCACACCCAGGCCCCCTGGCCTGTGCGGGCCAGCACCGCCAGCCACGCAGTGACCCATCACCCACTCATTCTGTTCACCTTCTCTCTCATGAGCGGAGACGTGACATACAGTTTACTACACTCGTAGGGTGCTTCTTCCTCTCGGAGAGCTTCACACCCAAAGTCTAGCAGGGGTCCTCAAACTTTTTAAACAGGGGGCCAGTTCACTGTCCCTCAGACCGTTGGAGGGCCGGACTATAGTTTAAAAAAAAACAAACTATAAACAAATTCCTATGCACACTGCACATATCTTATTTTGAAGTAAAAAAACAAAACGGAAACAAATACAATATTTGTATTTGCATGTGGCCCGCGAGCCGTAGTTTGAGGACCCCTGGAAAGGCTCAAACATCTGCGCAGCCCTTCAGGGTTGAAAGCCCTTGTGTGCAGGTGACTATGAGTTGGAAGGTTCTGAGTTCACCCGGCTCAGTTATTTTTCCATATCAGCTGAGCCCTCCCCGTCTTACCTCTCAGAGACTGGGTTCACATTGGCCTCTCCCCCAGTTCCAGGGCCTGTGAACAGGGCTGTTTTCAGATCATTTCTCGCCCCAGAGTCTTTTCATTATGGTGTCCACATTCCACAGAATATAAAATACTAGAATAAACCCATATTTCGCATTACACACCACATTTTTGCTGTTATATTTAATTGTCAAATATAACATTTTGCTTTTGAAATCATTTAGCTACCAGTCATTCATTTACTACACGATTGGCTAGGATTGCCGGGCTGTCATCATGAATTCATAGGATATTTTATAGAGTGAGAAAATCAAACTGTCGTATTATTTTCAAATATAAAAATTTCATAACACCATTTTAAAATGAAGTTGACATAATTATGTATTTTATGGACATGTCACTGAAATGTATTGCTTTTCTCTTTGTGTTTTAGGTCCGTTAAGTTTTTTTCTCATCACATGTGTTTCCACAGGCCTCGGAAGAGCTCCTGCGCCGGAGGCCCCGCGCCGTGCGGCTGCCGACCAGATGGCCCTGCCTGTGGCTGCTGAGAGCCCTTCCCGAGCTTTGGGCCCGGCCTCACCTCACTTCCAGCGCCTTGCAGATCCCTTGCTCCTGCATATGTGCTCATGCTTTGGCTTCAGCTGGTACCACAACAGTCACAAGCTCAGCTCTTCCATAGTCTCCTACAAAATATCCACCCACACTGGGCAAGCTGGTAACTGGACACCCGCTGAGGGCCATGGAGAGAGGCCACTCCTGCATCTCTCAGCCTTTCGCCATCTGGTTGCCTCCACACTCTTCCACCCAGCACCCACCTTCACTCCCTCCATGTCCTCCAACCTACCTATGCCAGCACGTGGCCACCCTGCTCTCCAGGGAGCCTATGCACCGTGTCCCCTTCCCTGTTCTGGCTCCTTCTCTCTCCAACAGCAGACATGCCAGGAATGCCCACATTCCCCACACCCTGGAATGGTTTCCTTCTACTTACATAGCATTATCTGATGCGCTGTTCCCCGAGAGCACCGGGCAGGAGCCCCTGCAGGACACATCCAGGATGGGGACCTCCCCACCCTTCAGGTCAAGGCTTTGGCTGGCCTTTGGCTTGTTTTCTCTGTTCGAATGTAATAAGATCAAGCTCAATTCCAGTTCATTGAAATTTCACTTCCGCTCCTTGTCCTGCCTCTGGCTTCTTTGACCTCAACATACCCCTGAGGGACAGAGTTGCATCTCCCTAGACAACTGAGGAGTCAAGAGGGAATGTCCCCACTGAGACTCAGGCCTCTGGACTGCCCGCCCTGGCCTTTCTCAGGGTCTCCCCGCCCCTTCTCCCCTGCAACTGTCTTTATGACTTGGCTTTCTTCAGGGAAGAAATGCACTGCTCTGTGAATTTCCTTCAGCAAATACGGGCAAACGGGGCCTTGGCGGGTGGGGTGGAGCAGAGAGTGCAGGGAGGGCAGCAGGGCCAACTTCTCCATCAGGCACAGGAGGCACAATGCCCGGGGCCCAGATGCTCTCAGACACCCACAAAAATGGTTTAATTTCTTTCAAAATCAGAAGAAAAAATACCTTATAGATAGAAGAGAGTGTTTTAACATAGAATAGTAACATATTGGTCTTCATACAACAGCAAACTTAAAATATAACTTTAATTTTTTTGTGGAGGAAGAGGGCCCACAAAGGCAAGAGTAATCAGAGTCCACATCAGTCATAATGCAGTCCAGGGGGACAGGGGTCTCCAGACTGAACTTGGCACAAGAGAACCCGTTTAATGGGACAGGCGCTGCCGGGGGAATAGAGAGCTGGCACCCATGGACTATAAGCAATCACCTCTCCCACCAGGTGAACCAGGTGAACTAATGAAAAGGCTGACTCTGTCATCAGGGTCGGCATGGTTTGGGTCCAACTGCCCAATCCTCTTAGAGCATTTTCCCTAAGGGGAGCTACCACACAGTGTACATACAGAGTTGTGTGTTTTTCCTGACAGAGGAAGACCACAAATTAGCCCAGGTTTAGGATTAAGTCAGTTCTTTATCTCATATCAGGTCAGTGGGCATGGGCTCACTGCCTTGCCCGACATGTCAGAGGTGAAGCCAGGAACCCTGCCCTGGGGGGAGCGGATCCACTTTCTTTGTCTGGGGCAGTTTGTTTCCTGCCTTGGACTTTCTCCTCAGTTACAGCTCAACTCCCGGCTCCCTGCAGGACAGACAGATGGGCAGTCAGTCCATCAGAAGGCTTTGGAGCCTTGCCAGGCTCATCCTCAAACTGACCACCCCATGGTGCCCATCCCCTCCTATGTTAGCGTCCTCCGCAGGGAAGCAGCATAAACTGGTAAAAAGAACTTGAGTTTGCACACAGCCAACCATGTGTTCCAACCTCAGCTCTACTACTTCCTGGCTCTGTGTCCTTTCAAGAGCCCCAATTTTATTATCCATGAAAATGGGGATATTTTACCTATTCATGTAGTTGTGACTATTGAATGAGGTAACTTGTGCAAAGCCCATAGAACCAGTGGGAGCTCAGGTCTGAAAGCAGGGCCTGGGGCACATACTCTTATAATATAAAGAAATAGCAATAGCTTGTATCAAAGATGGGGTTGTGGGGTTGTGCAGTCCTTGGTACTTCCTCTGTCTGGCACAGAGTAGTTCTCTCTTCTTTTTAATGACTTGTCCCACCAACCAATAATCTGCCTTCATGGTTCTACCTGCCAGCCGGCCTCCCCCAGCCCTGGGAAGACAGTGTGGTGAGATGGGAAATGCTAGGATGCTAGGTCAGGGACCCTGTATTCTAATGTGAACCTTGCTGCCTCTTAGCTGTAGGATTTGGGCAACTTGTTTCAACAATCTGGTCTTCAGTTCCATATCCATGAAAGTAGGTCTTCCTTTGTGAAATAACATTGATCTCAGTCTCTATCAGTCTGTCTGTCTATCCATGGTTTCTGATACAGAGCTCTTAAAACCCTTGTAAATGGGGGTGGTAGGGGAGTCTTTTGTTCTAAAATTCAGTCTTTGACCCCAGTTCCTGACAGAGCTCTAAGGCCTTTTTAATTTCCTGAGTGATAGGCGTGCCTTTTGTTCTAATGAGGTGACTCTTGAATCCTGGATGGGGCCTAGTCCTCAGAAAGACCAGCCTTGATCAGAAGCTTGGAACTTTCAGGCCCCGCTCCCATTCTCTGGAGAAGGCAGGGGCTGACAATGAAGTGAATAATCAACCATGTCTACAGGAAGCCTCCATAAGAATCCCAATAGTATGGGGCTTGGGGAGCCACATCTCCATGCTGGGAGGGTGGCACACGCCAACGCCATGGCAAGAAGCTCCTGCTTTAGCATATACTTTGTAATCATTGGTAAACATGGTTTCCTGAGTTCTGTGAGCCGTTTGAGCAAATTATTGAACCCAAGGAGGGTGTCATGGGAATCCTGATTTATAGTTGGTCAGTCGGAAGTGCAGGTGCCTGAGGTGGGGATGGTCTTGTGGGACTGAGCCCTTAACCTGTGGGGCCAAATGCTAACTCCAGGTAAGTAGTGTCAAAACTGGATTGAATTGTAGGATACCCAGCTGGCGTCAGAGAATTTCTCTATGTGTGGACAACCCGCACATCTGATGTCAGAAGTGTTTTGAGTGCATGATTCTGGGCAAAAGCAATGTTTGTTCACACTGGGAAAAGATTGGGGAGTCTTTGTTGAAGGGTATTTCGGGATATACATCACACTACACTATGAACACGGGGACATGGAAAACCTCACCAGGGCAGGCAGAATGGAAGGCTGCTGCCTTGCATTAACTCCCCTAGGTTCATATCCTGAAGGTGAAGTTGACTTTGAAATAGTGCATCAGCAGTCCGAAGAGCGGCTGGAAGGCTCCTATGCTGCTCCCGGTGTGCCCTTCAGTGATACTCTGACTAAGGTGATAGGGGAAATGGACCTTCATGGCTCACACTGGTGAGACCAACAAAATCTCTCTGCAAATCCAGGAGAATCTCGAATTCCAAAGAGCCAGGGGAGGTTACAACTTTCAGAACAAGATCAGACCTCACCAACTTTCCTGCATCCAACTTGAAAATCACTGTGCTGCCAGCGCAGCCCAAGTTCCTTTCCCTGAAGTTGACCCGCTGCAAACACAGATGTTTAGGGAAAGTCCACATGGGGGCCTGGAGGGGGGCCCAAAGGACAACCCCACACTTACCCATAAACTTGAGAGTGGGGCGGGGAACAACGGAAGAGATAGCAATTCTGGAATTCCTATCCTGTGTGTTCCCACCCCATCCTCCTTGCAGTATGGAAACCACTTAGATAATTGTGCAGTTAGATAATTTCCCAGTCATAGTGTGGGCAGCACCCAGAGTAAATCACTTCCTCTCCCACCCCTGGGAAAAGTGTCTCTCTGGCTTGGATCATAACGTGAACGGTCTGTCTCCAGGGAGCGGAGACTGAGATTAAGGATGGAGAGCACCCGCGCCAATGGTCTGAGCTCCAAGGATTGATGAGCAGTGAAAAGACAAGGTAAAGAGGAGGTGATTCTGGGGTAACACAGTGCCTGCTTCAGACAAACTTGACCCCTCCCAACCCAGAAAGAAGACATTTGCATTTTTCAAAACCTAAATAATAATTTTAAGTATAAATACAAAAATATTTAAAATACAATTTTATTTATCAGATTTCTATGTATACATAACTACCCGATAGCAAGTATTACATCCTCACTAAAATTAGATTAATTTTGTAAAAAAACACTGGAACAAGATGTGAGATAAGTCTGAGGACAAACAGCCTCCCTTTAGAGGAAGGGGTCAAAACACTTTTTCTGTAAAAGGCCAGATAGTTAATATTTTAGACTTTGTGAACCATAAATCTCGGTCACAACTCCTCAGCTCTGTCTTTGTGACACAGAAGCAGCCACAGACATCACATGAGTGAGTGGATATGGCCGTGTTCCAACAAAACTTTTATAAACACTGAAATTGGAATTTTTCAAATTTTTACAAATCAGGAATTATTCTTCTTTTCAGTTTTTTTCCGACCATTAAAAAAAATTTAAAAACCATCCTTAGTTCTCAGGTTGTACAAAATCAGGTTGTGGGGCCATTTGGCCCATAAAGCGATGGTGTGCCTGGTTTAGAAAACTTCCAAGGCAAAAGCGAAATGAAGGCGAAGCTTTGCTTCTGGTTAATGTAGGCCTTTCCCTGTGGCTCTGGCATTTTAAAGTAAAGACAAGTGGGTAAGGAAAACGAAGGTCAAAGGAATGCGTGAGCAACACAGGGATTCCAAGCAGAGTAAGGGGAAATATTTTGCAGAAGGTCTCTAATTGCCACCTTGTAAACAACTATTGACTTTACCTTCAGGGGGATGAGTTTCACTCTATCGAATTCCTTACACTTTTATCTTCCAGGAGCACACCAAGTGCAGAGATGATGAAAAGAGCCCCTGCCCTCTCACAGGGGCAACTACTATTAAATAATGAAGGGTCCTGCCCATTCAGGAAGAGGAGCCAATCGTTCATTGGACAAAATGCTTTTGAGCACGTACTATAAGGCAGTCCTGAGTTAGGTGCCAGGCGTCCCTAGATGAATAAATTCTGAAGATACTGATGGTAAGTGACTTTGTTTCTCAAAATAATCTTATTTTCTTGAGGGAAAAACAGAGGCTCGGAGAGAGTCAAGCTGGCTGTTCAAGATGGAATATCAAAGAGGGAAACCAAAGTGTGGTTAGTATCTATCTGTCTTAGCAGGGCTGGGACGAGGGTGAGGTGAGTGAGGCCCCCAGGGTGCAAAAGTTAAGGAGGCATCAGGTGCATGACCTTGAGAGTGAGCACCTCCTTAAACTTTGCACCTTAGTGATTTACTTGCCTCCTCCTAGTCCTTAGCTCCTCCTCAGTCCTGCTGTGGTCCTGAGAGGGCCGGAGAGAGCATTTGTGGGTCTGGGATACCTCGTGTTCATGTCACCTTCCTAAGATGCTCCTGTTTCCTGGTGAGGAACTACTTTCTCACTGTATAGTCTTGAACTCTCCCAGGCCTCACGTTCCCAGATCCCAGGCTGGTGTGAGCATCACACGCTCCCTTTCTGGACTGTGACTCCTGAGCTGAATGGGTTGGTTTCTGTTTCTTCCTACCACCCATGTGACAGCTGCAGTCTCTGAGCGATGCCAGTGTTATACACCGAGACACACCTTGGACCGGGAGCCCCACTACTCTGTGTGACCCACAGACCAGCAGCCTTGGCACTCCTGGGGTCTGATAAGACATACAGAACCGCAAGCCTGCCCCTCAGCCCTCATCATAGTCAGAACCTGATTTTGACAAGACCCCCAGGTGATTCCTGCGCTCACTTATGTGTGGGAAGTGCAAATCTACATCTTCCTCCAACCTTCCCCCCCCCCCCCCCCCCCCCCCCATCACCGCTGCTCTCCATTGCTGCTGCCTTGAGCTTCACAACCACAGGGTCCTGGGAAAGGGGTCTTTCCTGGAAATACACAACTCAAGGAAGCTCAGGGCTGGCTCTGTCCCTCCCAAGATGGGCCATGGCATTGATGAGCTATGCAGTCTCTTTAGGACACCCTTTACACATTTGTAATTCAAAAGAAAATTTAAAAATTCACTATAAGTGGAAGTAGAGCGAGGATACTCAGATTTTTTCTAATGATGACTTCAATCCTTTTTTTGGGGGGGGGCGGGGAATGGCAAACATTAAATTCTATCATTTTCTTTCTCATTCTCTTGGGCGCCCTGCTTTTGCTGATACACTCAGTATGCAGCCGTGTGGGACCAGCTTAGTGCCAGCTCTGAGGCTGAGGGATGCTCACCCAGCTCCGTGGAGGCGGCCGTGAGACCCTCTACCTGGAAGACCAGTGGGATGCAGCCTGGTGAGGAGGTGGGAGGCTGAAAACTCAAGGCAGTCCCTGCTCTAAGGAGGTCTGGAGTGCTTGGTATCCCCTTCCTGGGCTCCGAGTCAAGAATGTAATTGAAGCCTCAGGACAATAGAGTGAAAGCAAAGATGTTCCCTGGTGTCGGATATCCTGACCAACCAGATCCAAAAGCACAGAGCAGGTGCTTGGCTTTTGTTCCCGCTGTTGGCTGGGCCCCTGTGCCTGGCCCCACACCCCACACCCCTCTAGACAAAAGCCACAGCTATGCAGCTGGGCTCCAGCCCGATCCAGGACCTGCTCTGACAGATGAAGGCCTGCTTCCTCCTGCCGACCCCCAGTTTCAAGGCTAAGGTTCAGAGGCAGGAGCCACATCCCTGAAGAGGACGCCACGAAGCAGGACCTCGGATGCTAAGGATTCCACCCGGGGAGGATGAGGATGTTGTTACCGTCTGAAGAAAACTTCAAGGGCCCGAGGTAACTTTCCTGTGTCTGAGAACAGGATCACCAAGCAGGTGAGCGGGGTTTTCATAGTGTCATTGAGAAGTCCCCAGGAAACCAAACCCCCAACATGCCCTGGGGGAGACACAGGAGCTGGCACTCGTCACTGGATGCCAGGAGGAGGCAGCTCCCAGACAGCTGGTGATGGCTGGGCATCCCTCCGCCACTCACAGCCTACTCAGGGCCCTCCCCGCTGGAGAGGGGCTGTTCTTAGCGTTCACCAACATTGGATGTTAGTCCCTTTGGGCCATGAAGCCTGGCCTCCTTATGGTTTCAGGGGAAGATCCAACTGGGCTACCTGGCCCTGAACCGTCCTGCTGCCTCGAACATCAGAGGCCGCTTTGAGGGAGCAGAGGCAGCCCCATCCGGCAGCTTCACAGGTGAGTATGGAAGCAACAAAGGGCAGCCTTTTCTTTGAAGCCTGGGGGAGTGGTCTAAGGGCTGATTTCAAGGACACAAGACTCAGGTGTGTTTAAATAATAACGCAACACAAGAAGTTGTCCGTCACTGAGAGTTTGCTGTGTCAGACAGTGCACTGAACACTTTACATGCACTGTCTGTCAATCATGCCCCGAATACAGGTCCTGTTTTTATGCCCTCATCTTGCCGATGGGATAGGTCCTGTTTTTATCGTCCTCACCTTGCCGATGGGGGAAGGAAGTGAAGTAGCTTACTCACAGTCAGGAGACCAGTAAGTGGCAGAGGTGGCATTCAAATTCTGGTCTTACTGCAAAGCCTGGGATTTTAACCACTATCTTCGACTGCGAGCAGTTTAAGCTTGTTTTGTCTTTTCTTCCCTCTATCACTGCTCATTACCACTAATTAAGGGTCTTCTGAAAACCCAGGCAAGAATGGCCCTGGGCCCACACACCCATTATTCACTTTTGTCAGCTCTGGGTCTAGACATGAGGTACAGGAAAGAGGGGGGCTGGCTGCTGTGCAAGCAATCTCTTGAAGTTCAAGTTTGTGTGTTTTGTTGGGGGAGGAAGGGGGGCAGGGAGGAACAGATAACATGCTAGATTTCTCCAAGACCTCTATTTCAGTTAGTTCGGAGAAAGCGTTTTGTTTCTTTTTTAAAGAACCCGAAGCCTGGAAATCAAATGGGCTGTCGGGTCCAGGTTGTAGCAGGAATCTCTACAGAGAGTTTAGCACCATGCAGCGTGGGACGAAAGTAGGTGCACAATTGTGAGTACGCAAACCACAGAGTTTATTCTTGTATTATTACTTATTAATCATTGTATTATTTTCCATACGACCAACTATAAACCTACTTTTGCCCCACCCTATATTTAGGCTATGCCTACATTTAAAAAAACCTTTTTTAGAAAACATGTATGCTTTCATTTCCTATGAGTCAGAACATATCCAAATTACAAAGAATTCACATCAGTTCTCGTTATGAAAGCCACAAATCAGAAATAATCTAAATGATCAAAAATGGGAGAACACAGGATGGCACAGTAACCAGATGGAATATCATATATGATACCACGAGGACTAATTGAGCAGCATAAGGAGGGCTTACGCAAAAGCTTCTGAATAAAAAAATCAAGTTAGAATAGGAAGCTCTGCACACTGGCAAAACCCATGGAAAATATTTTAAATTGTGGTGAGATTATGAGTGACCTTTTACTTTGTAGGTTTCCTCTATTGTTCTTATAATGTTTTGTGACATAAACTCAGTTATACGGTGGCTTGAACTTATGTGTACATTTCAGTGTATTTACTTTGAACCCTGTATCCAAATGTGGCAAAGAGCTTTTCATTTGAACTTGCAAATTGCTGCATGAAATTTACATGTTCCTTTAACTACATAACATGGCTCTATTGCTGTTCTACAAGCTGAAATTAATCCTCCGGGTTAGTTTTTTCAATCCAGATTTCAGTGCGCCACGTTTATCAGTAACACTTTATCTTTCCTGGGTGGGAATCACAACTAGAAAAGCAAAAGACCTCGCCACCCCCGGCTGCTCCTACCTACCCAGTCGTGAAACCCAATTCTGTCTGGCACACCACCTCACTTTTCATCTTTCCTGGAAGGCTGGGAAAGGGGTTATCTGGAGATCCCCAGGGCTCCTAACATTAGGGAGGCCGGAGTCTGGTGACCCCAGCCGATGAGGCCACTGTCTTCTCTAAGGACCACAAGGAAGAACACTGGGGAGTTTCCTCAGGGCAGAATGTCGAGGTGACTCCCAGCTCCTTCACCTCCCTGCTGGAGTAGAACGCAGACTTTATAGTCTCTCAGCATCTATGTAATTGTTTATTATGCTCTGCTCTTTGTTCTGAAGATTGACAGATGTGCTAGGATAAAAGCAAAAGTGTGCAGTAAGATCTCCTCCCCACCCCCCGATTAAATGGTATAACACAAGGGGTGGGGATAGATAGGAGGGCAGAAATCTTAAATGAAGGCCAGCTGAAGAAACCTACAATAAATAACAAAACGCTTGCCCGGCCAGAATGGCTCAGTGGATTGAATGTCATGCCATGTACCGAGAGGTCGCTGGTTCGATTCCTAGTCAGGGCACATGCCCGGGTATCGTACTCAGTCCCCAGTGGGGGGTGCAGGAGGTAGCAGATGGATGTTTCTATCTCTCTCCCTCTCCCTTCCTCTCTCTAAAAAAAATAAAAAATAAAATAAATAAATAAAAACATTTAAAAACAAAAGAGAACAAAAAGCTTGGTGGGCTAGGGTAAATAGCAAAACCAAACTAGCAGAGATCTCTAAGGTTTGACAGGTAAGGGTGAGTTGAGACCGGCCTGTGGCTGGAGACTCCTGAGGAAATTATACAGCATGCCCTAGAGAGCTGTTTCCATTGCCTTCAGGTGGTTAAAAATCTTCCAGGAAGGGGGCAAACAATGTCTGTTTCGATGCATTCCTGTATCATTGACTCTCAATTTGCCATGCTATCATATATATCCTGCTATTTTTTAATGTGTGTGCATTGCTTCCTCTAGATTATAAGTTTCCTGAGGGCAAGGAGCCTACTTTATGCTTTTTCTATATTGTCCTACAACCCCCAACCAACAGACACTAAAATAATGTGCTTCTTAAGTGGAAATAGAATTTAATAGTCCCATGGGCCAAATCACGTATAATCTTAATTTCCATATATTTTCTAGTGACTAGAAGACAACATGAAAGTCCTTTTTGTGTTTAAGAGAAAGGGAGCAGAGTAAGAGGTCAGAGCAGTGATTTTCAACCCGTGTCATGGCACACTGGTGTGCTGCAGTGATTTTTAAAACATGCAATGCCTGACTAGTCAGAGGCACTGACCCCTTTACCTTTAGATTGTCAAATTAAAAAATGACAGCAGCCAACACAACAGCCATCCAGTGTGAATACCGTTTTGAACGACAAATATATCCTATCTAATAAAGAGGGAATATGCTAATTGACCCTCACGCTGTCGCAAAAGATGGCGGCGCCCACAGCCAATAAGGAGGAAATATGCTAATTGACTGCCCCGCCCTCAAAGATGGCAGTGCCCACAGCCAATAAGGAGGGAATACACTAGTTGACTGCCACGCCCTCAAAGATGGCAGTGCCCACAGCCACAAGATGGCGGCGCCCAGTCCCCTCAGCCCCACCGGGGCGGCAGGCGCCCAGCTGCTCCACGCGCCTGCCTCCAGAGTCCCCCAGTACCCTCAGCCCCCAAGCCGCCCAGGGCTGGCCCAAGACACAGGCAAGCCTTGGATGGCAGCTGCCCAGCTGCCCAGGGCTGGCCCGAGGGATGACCAAATGACTGAGCAAGCAGGCTGCATGGGGTGACCAGGCCGTCAAGGGGGTTAGTGGGGGATGACCAAACGACTGAGCAGTAGGTTGTGTGGGGTGACCAGGCCGGTGGGGGGGCTGTGAGGGGAGACCAGGCTGGCAGGAGGGGCAGTTGGGGGCATTTAGGCTGGCAGGGGGGCAGTGAGTGGGGACTAGGCCAGTGGGGGGGCAGTTGGGGGTGACCAGGCCAGCAGACGGGGGGCAGTTAGGGGCAACCAGGCCAGCAGAGGGGGGGCAGTTGGGAGTGACCTGGCCAGCAGTGGGGGGCAGTTAGGGGCAACTATGCCGGCAGGGAGGGCAGTTAGGGGTGACCAGGCAGGCAGGCAGGTGAATGATTAGGAGCCAGCGGTCCAGGATTGTGAGAGGAATTTCCTACTGCTAGTCTAGACTGGCAGTCGGACATCCCCCGAGGGGTCCCAGATTGGAGAGGGTGCAGGCTGGGCTGAGGGGACCCCCCCCCCGCCCCGTGCACAAATTTCATGCACCGGACCTCTAGTAGGTCTATAACTGAGTTGCATCTTATTGGTCATGTCACATAATGAGTTTGCATCTGATTGGTTAATTATTTTGTTTTTATTATTTTTAATCCTTACCCAAGGATATGTATTTACTGATTCTTGAGAGAGAGAGGAAGGGGGAGGGAGAGAGAGAGAAACATCAATGTGAGAAAGAAACATCAGTTGGTTGCCTGCCATACACACCCTGGCTGAGGATCAAACCTGCAACCTGGGTATGTGCCCTGACCAGGAATCAAATACACGACCCTCTGGTGTATGGGATGATGCTCCAACCAACTGAGCCACACCAGCCAGGGCAGCACCTGATTTTTTTAGAAAGTCAGTTTGGAACAAAAAGGGTAGGTAATTACTATTATTATTAATTTTTTTGTAAATCCATCAAAATTATACCCATTTTTTTTTGTCAGATCGGCAACAAATATATTTTTTGGTGTGCCACAGAATTTTAGGAATTAGTTTGTTGTGCCATGTGATAGTTTGAAAATCGCTGGTTTAGAATAATAACAAAATTAGTCAGAGGAGAAAGAGCACAAGACAGAAACAGTAGACATCCCCAGATAGAACTTTTAAGTAGAGGATTAGCGATTGAAGAGATGTGAGCAATATATTCAGGATTTGAGACTAGAAACACTTCATTGAGGCACATTCTCTTTACATTTAGTACATTCCTACTCCTATGCAAATTATTCTACCTTGTTCCCTTTTAATTTCTTGCGAAACTGCTAAGGCAGACAATCCTGGAGTGTTCTAGAAAGAACCATTTCTGAGAACATAGCAGGAAGACAAATCACGGAATGGCAATCGTCCAGTTGAATAAGCCAACAATTACGCCCTAGCTGGGTTCCCAGATGCAGACATGCTAGCCATCTCTATGGAGCCACCTAAAAACAAAAAACCTTCTGCCTGGGTGCTGGCTCACATTTCTAATAGGCTGCTCACTGGGTTTTTAGCAATAATACTTCACCATTGTGTGTTAGCTAATGGTGTTGAATGGGTTCAGGGCCACCCCAAGATGTGCCACGTTGGCATGTAAATTATCTTGAACTAAAGGTAATCAAGACCCTCTGGCTCATGAAAAACTTTTGCCTCTTCCTTAAAAAATGTAAACTCGGGCCTTGTAAATAACTTAAAGAGTTATTTCTAGCGATAACATATTTTGACCTATCTATCCCCAGGGCAGGGCCAACATCTCATTATTGAACATCTGCTCTTTTGTCTGCAAACAACCTTTCTTCCCTCTGAAGCTGCAAAGTATCTCGTCTTATCCCTATTCAGAAAGTCATATAGCCCAGCTGGTATGACTCAGCGGTTGAGCGGTGACCTATGAACTAAGAGGTCATGGTTAGATTCCTGGTCAGGGCACATGTGGGGTTTCAGACTTGATCCCCAGTTGGGGGCATGCAGGAGGCAGCTGATCAATGATTCTCTCTCATCATTGATGTTCTCTCTCTCCCTCTCCCTTCCTCTCTGAAATCAATTTAAAAAAGTCATATATACCTCATTTTAACCTATTGCTGAGCCTCTCATATATGTGGGATTCTCATACAAACATATGTAGTTAAGTTTAGCTATTTTCGCTTGTTAATTTGATCATGTAGACCAGCTGAAGGAACCTTGAAGGGTAGAGGCACTTCCTCCCCAGTGTCCTTTGATCACAGAGTGATTCAAGGGGTTACTTGGCACTTTGTTTTATTGTCAAACATGGTTTTCCCAGAGGAAGTGGGCTTAGGATGGGTGGGGGCCAGGGGTGCTGATGTGAGATGTGATCAGTGTATCAAAACCTGGCTCAATAGAAGGCCATGAGGGCTACATTATTCCACTGCATGTACTTGGGAGATTAATATTTGATTTATGAGTCTAGGCAACAAGAGTTCCACTGGCAAGGCAGTATTCCAAACCCTGAGTATCTTCTGAGTTGAAAACAGATCAGAACTCACCACCTCCTCATCCCCATCCCCACACACCATCCACCCAGAGGAGCCAACTCTTCCACGCCTCTGGGCCAGCCAGGCCTGGTGGGCCCCTTGGGAGACAGAATGGAGAACCTCCCTTGGTCACACACACACACACACACACACACACACACACACACACACACACGGGGCTTTTTACCTTTCCCTCATTAGCTTTCCTCTGGATTCGGAAGTGGTCCCGCCAAGTGGTTCCTCGAGAGCGAGTGAGGTCTGAACCTCCGTCACTGACGCCTGCAGCAAGGCCTCGGAGCCGATCCCATGCTCTGTTCCCCTCCCTCCGCAGCATGCCCAGGGCAGTTCATGGATGGAGAAACAGAAACCTATTTTCAAGGGCCAGTGTTTTGCTTCAAAATGAAATGTGAACCTATTACTTGGAGACATTCTTCACCTCCTGGGTACAGGTGGGTCATGACTCCAGAATTATTACTTTAGCATTTGTGTCTTGGGCCATTGTGTCCTATCAACAAATATATTTTGAATTCGTGCAATGCAATGAGTGGCCTCTGGGGGCGTGGTACTGGGGATTTTCACGTTTAAGAGGAAAACAGTTATTTTCAGTTTCCCTAAAGACCCAATGCAGTGTGGGAAGGAGGCTCAGGGCTGAGGAGCAGAAAGGAAGTGGATGAGAGTAGCGGGGAGAGGGACTCTACTCACATCACCTCACCTCGTTTTGTTCTCAGCCTTGCGAAGAAGCGCACAAGCACGTGAAGAGGCAAACCAACTCTCTCCTTTAAGGATAAAGAACTTGCTGCTCAAACGGTGAAATTCACCCAGAGCACACAGTGAGAGCTGGAGCAGGATTCAAAGCCGGCCCCTCTGCTTGCCAACCCCCACACGGGCTGTCTGCCCCACAGGAGAGCTGAGCTCCACGGGGTTGACCCCACCAGCTGAATGACCTTGAGCAAGCCGCTAACCAGCTAACCGTCTCTAGGCCTCGATGAACATAAGCCTTCTTCCCACCCTGAATCGGCATTTCAGTTAGGGCATCAGCCCTGGCAGGCCCTGATAAGGTCTGCACTCCACGGCCCTGGCAAGCGATGGAAATAAAACTCACAGGCAGCAGAAACCAGTTCCACCCTCCAGGTCAATACCCATTTGTCAAAAATTTGGCAAAAGTTGCATTCGTATTAGTGAAACCTCAGCATAGCTGCATGCACAGTTTGACACACAGAATTTATGACATCTGTTGGAGGAATGCAGCTCTGAAAACCCTCAGTGTCAAAAACTGTATATAATGGAAGGAACACTTCTTGCACTGCCTGACATTTCTAATTTCTTTCCAAATCCCTGTCTCCAATTCTGAAAATGATGGCTCCCTGAGCACCTCTGTGCTTTCTTTTTTTTTAATTGGATAATTCAGATTTTTTTTTTTCTTGAACATCTGACTGTAGATTGAAAAAAAAAATCACATCTACAAATCGTGTTGACAAGTAGAAAAAAAATGGTTAACATACACTCGAATATTTGTTCAAGAAAAAAAGAGTTTTTATTTTCTGGAGAAAAAAAGACCAGGCTAAATGTATTAAATCCTGGAGGACACATACTAGTGAACGAAACCGGCACCTCTAGGATCAATAAGTAGAGGAACTGTTCAACGCATCTCAGACTGTATCCACAAAGCCCTCTTCTTTCATCCTTAATGAGATTACAGAACTCTCGTCACAAATTTAAACATTTTGGGAAGATGCTTATATTCTTCTCCTAAGCCTTTCTCTGTAGAGTTCCACAGTGTTTCTCTCTCAACAGGGCACCCTCCAGCTGTTCGTGCTGAAGTCTGGGCCTGCCTGGTTCAGCAATGGAATTTAGAGTATGAATCCTGAATTCCTTCTCTGTACTTCATGGTTCTCTGAAGGTGACCACATGGGCTCCCAGCCTCGGCGTTGCCACACCAAGAGCCCTAATCTCTCTCCCCCGACCTCATAGAGCGGCGTGTTCCATTTATCTCACTGGGTCAGAACCAAGGTGTGTGTCATGTGGGGACAGGGTGTTCTCCCTTTTCTATTTATCAGAAAGATCAGGTACTAATTCTTTGAAATGGCATGATGTTTCATTAATTGATTTCATCTGATCCCTGGGACCCAGGGAGGAAGTTCAACCAACCTACTTGTGGTCACTGTGTTTCCTCCTCTCCCAACTATACCTGCTGCTTCTTCTGTTTCTATGTCTAGTAGGTGCCTTCCTTCTGCTGTAAAACGTCTGAAACAAGGAGAGGAAGAATCCACACAGGGCTTTGCTGTCACTCAGCCCTGGGTTTGGAACCCAACCCCACCACTTGTGAGCTACGGAACTGAGTAGGTTCACTCAGCCTCCCTGAGCCTGTTAGTAAAATGGGGACAGATGTGAAGCTGAAATAACACTTCTCAGGTGCTCACTACAGGTTCTGGCACATGGTATCTGAGAATAGCATTAATAACCATCCTTTGGCCCTAGCTGGTTGGGTTCAGTGGACAGATCTAATCAGCCCATGGACTGAAGAATCCCATGTCTGATTCCACTCTCTCGAACAACAACAAAAACCCATTATCATTCGGGGCAAAGTTAGCATTGGCCCAGCTTCACCAAGGAGGATATTAAATACTCTCCGTGGTGGCCTACCAACATGGCAGGCTGAGGACAGCAGCAGTTAATGGTCATCAAGCAGGTGCCAGGGGCTGTGCTATGCACATTACTACCTGGGCTATCCGTTCGAACTCTACAATCACCACCAAAGAGCTAGGTACTAATCTCCCCCTTTCAGAGATGAGGAATCTCAGATTCAGGGACCTGACAGGCTAGACAGCTAGCAAAGAGGAAGCCAGATCTGGCTCGCACAGTGCAAGAGTGCTGGGTTTAGGAAAGGCCTCTGACTAGGGTGGGCAGAGAGGTGTCCGTCTAGTGAGGACTGGCAGGGGGGAGCCTATGGTGGCGAAGAGGTGAGACCCAGAGCGTTTATTCACCTTACACTTTTATTCTGTGAAGAGAAAATACCTGATCGAAGGGCTTGGAAGAGCAGCCACAGAGAAACCATTACCCATGCATCCCAACGCGTTTTATTTCTAGTCCACCATGTCTGCTTTTCATGGGGATGTCCCTCTTCTCCGCGCAGCACAAGTCCGGCCAACTACCAGTGCTTGTAACCTTTTTTGTTTGTTTGCTTAAAGTCAAACAGCCTATGATATTTTCAGTTTCCAAGTCTGAGGAAATAAAGATGTATTGGAATTTAGAACTCACTGTTAGAAAGCAGAAAATCATAAAGGCTCTTAAAGCAATACTTCTGAGTCACACTGCTGGTAGAGAGCGCAGGTTTGGTGCTCAACCCAGTCTGTTGATGCGTGTGTATGCCACTGCTGAAGATTTAGCTCATATTTGAGGGACAATCTCCAAACCAGTAAAATTACAAAAGGCCTCTATGTGTACGCAGATTAACAAAAACAACACGGAGAAAGGTTTTGGGGAAGGGTCTTTTCAGCTTGCTGGCCACTTGAACAGACCAAAAGAGATGTTGCCTCAAATGTTTTTGGGAGGATAATACATGGAACCCAGATTTCCTCTGACTTTGGTTTATTGTTTTGCTTTAAGAAACCATTCATGAGAGAAGGTAGGTTGATCACATGATCTGAAGTTCACAAAGTAAAAACATACAAACGACAGGACCGCCAAGTTTAGAAAATGTCCTACAATGTGCATTTTATTCCATATCATTATACAATGTCTTTATGTACAGTAGTCCCCCCTTATCCGCGGTTTCGTGGTCCTTGGTTTCAGTTAACTGAGGTCAACCATGGTTGGAAAATATTAAGTGAAAGATTTCAGAAATAAACAATTCATACGTTTTAAATTGCGCGTCGTTCTGAGTAGCGTGTTGAAATCTTGCGTGGTCCCGTTCCGTCCCGCCCAGGACATGCATCATCCCTTGGTCCAGCACCCGCACTCTACGATCCCTGCCCTTTAGGCACTTGGTCGCCATCTTGGTTACAGATTGACCATCTCAGTATCACAGTGCTTGTGTTTAAGTGACCCTTACTTTACTTAATGGCCCCAAATTGCAAGAGTGGTGATGCTGGCAATTCAGATATGCCAAAGAGAAGCTGTAAAGTGCTCCCCAAGTGAAAAGGAATGTATGTACAGGAAACCACACGTAGCATACAGGGTTCAGTACTATCCACGGTCTCAGGCATCCATCCATTAGGGGTCTTGGAACATATTCCCCGTGGATAAAGGGAGGGGAGCTACTGTAGTTATCACTCTTAAGAAAATGTTTTTTTTCTTTATCAATTGCATGTAGTGCCTAAATTTCCACTTTAACATGAGGACACAGAAAGAGTGGAAATCCACATTGCCTGCTATCCTACGAATGGAAATAAGCTCCAAGTGTGCCGATAAGAAGGAAACAGAAGTCTTGAAAGAGCAGTGTGGCTTACAAACTCTTGGCTTTAATGAATTCGGACACACAGAATCCATAGTCTCGTCTCATAGTAAAACTCAAGACAAAATAAATTAGTGTTGGACAGAATTCTAAATTGTACAACACTGAACAAAAGACCACAGTGGGACCTTTTGTTTCAAGTAGCACCAATCCACACCTGATTGTTTCCAACAGTAATCTTCCTATTGATTAAGTCGTTGGCACTCTGAGTGGGAATCTTTCTGCTCCAGTGAGGATTGCTAGACTGACTAAGCATACCGTGCTGCTAAACTCTCTAGGAAGTGTGGCAACGTCAACCTGGGAAATGGCACACTGAAATCGCCCTCGCTCTGACGGGGCCTGCCTTCGTGTGTGTGTGTGTGTGTGTGTGTGTGTGTGTTTCCCCACCCCATGATGCAGCTGTACTTGTGGGTGTTTTTGTGACAGTGGTACAAGTAAATAAAAATGCATTTAAGGGGTTTCATGGTAAGCATGGTGTTAAAAAAAACAAAAACCAAAACACAAAATAAGACAAAAAGCAACAAAAACAACATGAACGAATGTGGTCGCAGCTAAGGAGGTTTTCACATGTTGTTTAACTCCAGTAAAGTCTGATCCAGCATCTGATGCATACTAAGGTTTTCTTCTTTGGCATGAGCCACTTTCTCTGTGGTGGGATTAGAAAATTAAGTCATGAATAGCTGCGCTTTGGACACAATGGTGGTTTGTACATTTAGGCAGGCAAACATCAATCACAAACACAGGATGAGATGATTAGGACTAGGCATGCTTGTAAGACATTCCTCATTTCCAGACAAGGACCTACGGAGAGGGAAGCCGTCTGCAACCCAGAGGAACTACAGGCACAGAAGGCTCTCACAGAGCGGCCGGGTGACCCCCACCAGCACTCCACCCTGAGAACAACACGCAGGCGGGGCTGGTGAAAGTCCACGGGCCGTGCGCTGTGGGAACAGGGAGAGGTGCTGGCAGCACGAAGTTAATGACAGCAGACACGTCTGAGTTACAGGCAGTTAATGGTCTGGGAGTTGTGCTGTAACACAATCTCACAGAAAACAGATGACATAAATTAGGTTTTCTGACAACTTTTGAAATGATTTATTTTGGTTGCTCATTAAAAAAAGTTATCATGTTTCATGCACACTTCAGTAGGACATTCTCTTACTATTCTTACAGTGTTCTATTTATTATCACATGACATTCTCACTAGATTCCAGCAACACCGTTAGACTGAATAAAAGCATACCTTTCAGACAATCGGGGACTTCTGACATGAGCTCCTGTTTTCAAAAGCTATTTTTCCCAAGCATAGGTACATTTAATAATATTTCAAACACTATACCAGATATTAGAAGTTAGGAATATGAGTATGTAATAGGAATATACATATTATATATATTACATCCCACATATAATATATATATGTATATAGTTATACACATGCACACCCCTCTGCTTTGGTTTTCTAACTTAAAGTAGGACTCAGTTCTCTGTAGGAAATAGAAAACAATTTTTTTGAGGTCTTCATTATGTATCAATTCAAACAAGAGGACCTTCTGTTGCAAAGAGGAGTGCTAAATTGATTGTTATATTTATTCATATACACAATGATCGTATTTTACCATAAAAACTATTTCAGGATTAAAGAGAACTGAAATATTCCAGATATAAGAGGAAAATGCAGGCAAGACCAGCTTTTCAGCTGAATCCTTCCATGTTCATTTCTACAGAAGCAACCCCTACAGTTGAAGGTATAACAGTCTTAGATTCCTGACCATGGGCTCCATTCCTAGAATTCTGCCCAAGTTCTTTCCCACTTAAGTTTAATCCTCATTCAGGGCCAGCTTTAGTTGGTTAGTTAGGCGGCGGTTTTGCTCAAGTTGTTGATAGAGTTCATCTGTACAGGTCAGCAAGCAGGTTAGCAGAAGAGAAGAGGCAGAAGAAGAGAGGTTAGCTAGACTTGGAGAAAGGGAGTTAACAGAACAGAGATGCCTCCGGCACTGATTACTTGCTGGACAGGTTACCCTTACCCCATGGTCATCTGTCCTGTGCCCAGGAAGGTGGATGGTAAAGGCCTGGCAGACTTAGAGTCAGGATTTCTCTCTTGGTGGGAGGGTTGGGGAAGGAAAGGGAGCAACAGGGTAGGAAGAAGAGAGAATGGAGTTTCTTCTTCCACCTCTCTACCACCACTACATGAACTGAGCCGAATCCAGTTTCTGGCAACAGCCTGAGGAACCCAGGCAGGGCTGGAGGTGAGCCCAGCACGGCATCCACTCCTTGCTGCGCTTAGTGGAGATCTATGGCGAAACCTCCACCTGCCCATATCCGCTCACCTCTTACCCTTTTCATCTCCACTCCGAGGGCTGGCTTTTCTTTCAGGTAGTCCCAAGAGGGGCTACCATTGCTGCATTAACACTTTTTGAAATGCAGAACTAAGCTCCCTGTCCTCTAATCCCCATGATGCAGGGTGCACATTCTGAACTTTTGCCCAGTTCTGATACAGGGTGTGTGCCAACTTACTCAAATAGCCAAATATCAGAACTTATCTCCACTCAAAACTGACTTAAAATTTATCTTTACTTCTTGAAGATGGTATTTATGTTTGGAGCTAGATGGATGTGTATAAAGTGAACAAAATCTCAAACATCTACACGGAGATCAGCATAATATAAATTTTACAGGCTGCCATGTAATCTGCTCCACATGGCAAGGAAGCCAAGCACAGGAGTTAGTCTACATATGAGGATCCAGGGGACACCCAGACAATGACAAAAACCTGGAGGACACATGATTTTTTCGAACGATGGTGACAATCTGAACCCAGAAATTCTACTTAATGATCTCGAAAAGCTGGCAGTCCTGCCCCTGGGGAAAATGGAAATGTCCAGTCTCTAGGCCTATGTCTGTGGGAAACTGATCAATTCTTATTTTAACTTTCTCTTATAAATGGTAGGAGACGCTTCCAGCTGGAAGTATATCTTGCCTTGTCCTCTTTGTTCACCCAAATTTTCTGAACATTCAAAACCCTGGCCAAATGTCACCTCCTCCAGGTAGCTCCCAGTCAGAATTGTTCTCTCTTCCTCTCTGACTCTAACTACAGTCAAACCTCGGTTCTTGAACGTCTCCCATGTCCAACAATTCGGTTCTCCACCAAGTTGTTGTGAACCAAACTTTGGTTTTTGACCTGACAACCCTTTGAGGTTGACACCTCATCATGACAGAAGGCATCTCTCAGGCAACAAAAGGGAGAATGTTTTTGTTGCTGGCCAAATAGGATCAGCACAATTTTAAAACATAAAGAGGCCATCAAGAGTGCTAATGTTGCTAAGGTTGTGAAAGAAACAACGATGCCAGGCAATGGAAGAGGTAGAAACTGTTGTTGATTTGGATAAAGGAAAAGCAGCTAGCAGGTGACAGCCTATCAGAGGCAGTGATATGTGAAAAATCGAAGATGCCTCATGCTGATTTCCTGAAAGTGATTCCTTTGAGGCTGGTAGGGGATGATTCGATAAATTTAAGAAAAGAAGTGTTTGCAGATTAAACAGTACAGTAGACATGTACTATATATTAGAAAGGTTAAAAGAGGTAATCACTTGGGGGTTTGGAAAGGATTAATTCCATTTACGTTATTTCTAATGGAAAAAAAAGTGATTTGGTTTTTTAACAAATTGCTTCTCCAACAGCCTTCTGGAACGAGTTTAAGTTCGAGAACCGAGGTTCCACTGTACATACCATCTATTAGTTCAGACTCACTTCGTTCATCTATCTTCCCACAAGATGGCAAAGAACATTTCTGGTTCATCTCTTTACCACATCCCAACTACCTTCCTTCCACAGTGTCTTGTATATGGCATAGGTTTTGGGGTTTCAAAATCTAACCACACTAGCACATCACACTCTCAGATGGGGAACTATTGCCAAGGGCAGGCAGGATGTCTCAGTCTGTGAGCCAGTGCTCAGCCAAGTGGGATGGAAGGGCTTTGCAGAAACCCTAGAGAATCCGGAGGATCAATGTGAATTCAGCTTCCGTGACAGCTGTCCCTACCACCTCCCCCTTGGGACCTGCCCCTTTCAGCTGCCCTGGCGCTAGTACACCCCGGTGGCCTGAGGGCAGGGACCAGAACCAGTTATATATTTGGACGTGTTTCCCCCTTCTCCACTACCTCCCAGATGTCTGGGGCCTCTGGTGCCGACTCAGCCATGCCTTTGGTTTGGTCCAATGAGGCTCCGGTAGCAGCTGGAGTTAGGGCCTGGCACTCTGAACTGGAAGCCTGGGCTCTGACAATTTCTTGGTAAAATCAACTTGCTATTTCCTCTCTCCTGTACCCATACCTTCTTGGGCTATTCCAGATTTGCCTTTCCAATATATCAGTTTCCCATTTCCCCACGTAGAATCTACTTATAGAAGCGTGAAAATCTCTGGGAGGGTTTTGAAACCACAGACGTGCCTCCACAATGCACTGAGCACATGCTCAGCAGAACCTGCAGACTTGTCGTTTTGCCTATAGCGGGAAGCAGGGTTACTCACAGAGGAGCCCACTTCTATTACTCTGAACTTAAAAAGAACAGGGCAGGAATCATAGTCAAAAGCAGGCCCATGGAGCCTCAGGAAAAGTAAAACATGAAGTTACAGAAGTCTTTACACTCTCAAGGGAGAGACATTGTCCGGAATCTAATTTTTAAAGAGTCTACTATACCATTACTAAAACACTTTACGGCCCTCATAGGGTATTTATTACCTGCTCTGAAGTCTTTGTAAAGTAACTGGTATTATTTCCAGCTTGTTCAAATTTATTTGAGTAAAAATTGAGTATACCAAATATATAAAATAGTGGTACATCAAATCTCTTAGGCTAACAAAAAACTACACACAAACAGATGAAGGTCACCCATATTTAAAACATAGGAGAAATACAGCTAGACTATTGAGGAGGGAGAAATGTTGGAAATTAGAAAACAAAAGTCCACATCATTATGGAATTGTAATTTTTTTTTAAAAAAATCACTTAATTGCTGTTTTTGAAGTAAATAGTGAAGCCCAAATAAAAAGTAATTGTGTTCTGAACAATTCCCACTAACTACTTTTTTTTTGGGGGGGGGGGGAGGGGGAGGAAGAAACATTAATGACTATACTTTAAAAGTGTCCACAAATTTAAAAAAAGACCCAAACCAGTTATTATTGCAAAGATTATGTATGTACCTCTTCTAAAGAATACAGGTGTGCTTAAGAGCACAAAAATAAATCTCAACTTGAACATAATCAGATTTAGAAAATTTGAGAAGTCATTTCATGATCAAAATGAAGGTTTAAAAAGCTTTAACTGTTCTTTGTGCTGTAAAAGGAGGATCAATGATAACCTCAACTTACATAGCTTGATCCAAGTTCTCTTTCATCATTCCCAACATGTAAAGTCCTAGCAATGTGGGATGGCTGTGGAGCCTTCGTCAGGAGCCCTTCATTGGTCAGGCATGTCCTCCGAAGCAGGGCCATCCAATATCAGCAGAGGACTCACCACATCCCCAACTAAACCTCTGGCAGAGGAAGACGCTGCTCAAGGTGCATCTTCCGACTCCAACAAGGAGTGTCCTGTGTAAAGGTTCTAATCTGAGCCACATGCCAGAGCCATCATAATCCCTAAAAAAACACAAATGCCCAGGGTCTCACTCTAACCTTTGGAAATCAAAACTCTGAGAGGGACCCAGGCATGAGATTGACTGAGTATTTCCTCACCTGAGGACATGCTTAGAGAGAGGAAGGGAGAGAGAAATATTGATGTGAAAGAGAAACATTGGTTGGTTGCCTTCCGTACATGCCCCAACCGGGAACTGAACCCAAAACCCAGGCATGTGCCCTGACAGGGAATTGAACTGGCAACCTTTCGGTGCCCAAGACAACGCTCAATCAACTGAGCCACTCCAGCTGGGCATTAGCATTTTTTAAAAAAGTTCCACAAGGAACTACTGTCTCAGAAACTCTTGATACTAATACATGTTCAGAATGGGAAAAAGAAAAAAGCAGCAGCCAAAAAATTAACCCTCACATGCGTGAAGCAGATTTGCAGCTTTATTCAGTGTTGAAACTAAAATGTGAAGTAAAAAGAATAGCAAACAGGAATAGCTTACACAGTGTTTATTTTACACTGAACTGAAGAGCTTCTGTACAATAGGAAGCGCAGGGTGCGCCCGGCCCGAAGGCAGGATGCTAAGAGAGAGAAGAGGGTCAGCTGGAGGAGAGACCAACTGCGGAGCGCAGAGAGGTGGGACACCCAGCTTGATGAAGGGGTCTTGGGAGAAGTGGAGCAAAGAGACTTATCTGCATGAAGAGAAAAGGTGAGAGAAAAAGGAAAAAGTGGCACAATGGAAAAAAGGAAACCCGGACCAACATGAGAGGAGCGCTGGAAGCACAGGCGAGAAGCAGACATGCAAACCGCTGCCAGCTGTACCCGAGGGAGGCCGGTCCTCGCCCCCCGGCTCTGGACCGGGGGCATCACGGGGCCTCTCTGGGTCAGGGTCCATTTTAAGAAGACCCATGAACAGAATTTTAAAACAAATTTTGAACTCAACCCGTCTTTCAGAATATTTAATCATACTTGATGCTTCAAATTTCCCACATAGAATCACCACGCGTATGGTCTTAGGGAAAAGGCCCTGGAGACAGATCATCTGACCCACGCTCTCCTTTTCAAATGAAGGAAGAGAGGGTGACGTGCTCTCTAGTTTCCAGGGTGACCGGCATGTGTGTCTCCCAGGGTAACGTGGAGACTCTGTAAGCTGTGAGGCAGCAGGCCCACGCCACACTTCCGTTTTTCTGCATGGGTGACTAAGGAAGGACAGGTGGGCCAGGAACATGAAATTTCCTGCTTATCCGGAATTCAGTGCCAGATTATTACAACGCAGAGAACCCTCTGTGAAGCACTCCGGGTTAGGATGTAGAGGCAGAGCAAGCTTACCGTTTCGGTTGGGTTAGTGGTGTGTAAATTGGTCATGTCTGCTCAAGGTTCTCATGAGAACAAGACGATTGACTCCAGCACTCACTACCTCACAGTGTGAAAGCGGGCCGTTAACTCCCAAATGCACATTGTGCTGCTTATGCCCCATTTCTTTGACACAAGTTGTGGCATTTGTTGGGAGTATTTTAATTCCTTCTATGTAAACAGAAATGAAAGGCGTGGCTTCTCAGCAGAGGGTTCATTTCCCTACAGCTCTTAAGCGTGAGAAAGAGAAGGTATTTTACAGCTGTACTGGATTGATTTCCTTTCCCTCAGAGCCTCTGTCATCTGGCACTTTAGGGTTCTTAAATTCATATTTCTTTTTTTGAAAATGGTATTTTATTTAATTGGATCTCAGAAAACCATTTTTGGATAGTGCTTTGGGACGTTCCTGTACAACTGCATGGCTTTCTCATTTTACTTGAGCCTCGTTTAATTTCCTGAAAGGATAGCACTCAAGACATTCACATTGCAGTTCACTGCTCTGTGGGAAGAACCCAGCCTAGAGATTGAGAAACGAATGGATTCTGAAGGGAAAATGACTTGTACAGACAGACTTAATCTACTTGGCCTTTATATTAGTAGAATGTAAAAAAAACAACCACCAATGATTATGCCTAGGTTATGCAGAAAGAGTAAGCAGGAAGGAGCGGAGATGGAGATTCTGGAGGCCCAGAAGGGAGCAGTGGTGAGGTTATCGTATTAGCATGAGCGCACGGATGTGAGCAGGCAGGATGGATGCGCATTTACATGGAAGTCATATCGTTGAGAGCGTGGTCCAGCTCCTCGCTGATGGCTTTGTACTTCAGTTTCTGAGCGTACAGCTCGTCTATGACCAGGAAGTGGAAGGCAGAGGTGCAAGGACATGGAGAGTGATCAAGAGATGGAAGGTGAGTGAGGGTGGCACGGGCGCCATCCCAACACAGCAGCAAGAAAAGGGCAATGCATGAAGGAAGTGGTGCCGCAGCAGGTGGCCAATGCAGGAGGCGTGCGTTTTGTTTTTAAATGAATTGAAACAAAAACAAAAAGAACAAAACCCATTAGCAAATAAAACAAGAACGACGCAATATGAAAATCATAACAAATATGGTAGGTATATCAGTAAACCACGTTTAGCTCTAAATAAAACCACAGAAGGATGTCTCCTGCGTGAGTAATGGAAGGTCTTTCTTTTCTAGAGTTATATTTTAATTACAGTGCAGCAGGCAGCCAACGGCAACTATAAACAGAGGAAAAAATATACAAGGGCAGTGTTTTGGAACAACAGTTTGTGACCCTAGTCTGTTGTCCTTATCTGGCTCCACCTGCAAACCACGGCCTTGCTGACCAGACTAGACCACTGGGATATGGATGTCTTAGTGCATGTGAACCACTCGTGGTCTTCTCACTCAAGCCGCCCTGCGCGTGGTGCAGAGGGCCTGACAAGCGAGGGGAGCCACGCTTTTTACGGTGGTGTTGTGCCCAGTCTGCACTGTGGTTTTTGTAGTGACGGCTGCGTATTTTGCCGCCCTGGGGTGGACTGTGACTTTTTGTCATTCTCTCCTCTCTACTAGCGTGGTTATCGCCTACACTGACTCCAGTACCTTTTTTAGCCTTGATTTTTTCATTCTTTTTCTTTGCTGACCCTTCACAAGCCTCTGAGCTCAACATTTAGGATTTCTGTGACACAGAGTGGGTGCTACAATAAAACCTAAATATCTTAGGGGAGAAATGCTAAAGTGTAATCTCAAAATACGACGTCCTATTATCCCCGACTCCTTTCAGTACCAAGATAACTAATGACAAAAAGCCCAAATCCTTACACTGAATTCATACTTGGAAGAAGATGGGCTGTGTCTAAGAACAAATCCATACCATCTGATACTTAGGAGGTATTACTATCGACAGAAAACATACTGGAGTCACTCTCACCTACAACCACCTGACCCACAATGAAAAATAACCTTGCCCCACCAAGGAGTGTGAGGTAAAACTGGATGGCATCTGCCTTTACCAAACAGATGTGCCCTGTCTGGTGGCTCAGTCACCTGGTGAGCAGGCCACTCAGGTCCAAGAGTTTAAGTGCCACAGAATGAAACCCCAAGGACAGACAGGAGGAATGTGCAAGAGCAAAGGTGAATATACGTCAAGGTGAATGCACTTGGACTAGAAAATCGTTTTGCCAGGTCGATACTCAACCGTAAGAGTTCAAATGAAAACAAAACTTAAGACCTTACCTTCTAAGTCATCAATGCTTTTCTCCAATTTAGTTACTGACCTCTCCGCAAACTCAGCCCGAGTCTCAGCCTGTAATGATTCAATTTGTTTCGGTCAAAATTGGGATGTTTTAGGTTTCCAGGAGTGATGAATACAGGGAAAAACGAGAAAATGGAAATCCAGCGCAGCACCCATAAACTGGGCCAGAAACCGCTCGCCAGCCAGTCACCACAGTGAGAGGTGGCAGCTAGCACAGCTCAAGAACCCCGAGACCACCTCTGGTTATTCCTGACGTGGAGCAGCACAACTTCAAAATGAAAAGGCCCTGACCTGCTCCATGAAAATGAGCTCATTTAAAATTCAGGTGGCTTTGCCCAAAGCAGTCATAACATTACCTCCTTCAGCTTGTCAGAAAGGACCTTGATCTCCTCCTCATATTTGTCTTCCTTCTGAGAGTACTGTAATTAGAAAGAACGTTCCAGATGTCAGGCCACGGCTCACTCTATACTCCTCGCTTCTAATACAAAGGAAGCGCCAGCCCAGCAAACAGATGTTGAGGATCTCTCAGGCGGTAATGGAGCCTCCCAGATCAAATGGCACACTACAATACAGTCTCTGTTCGCCTGCCTATTGTTTTACATGGGATAAGAACAAGATAACATCCATTTGGCACTGGGTTTAAATTAAATTGTTACAGATGACTCACATACTCAATATAAAATATATTCTCTATTAAAAAAAAAGAGAATCTGCTATTCGATAACCATCAGGAAATCACCTCAAAATGATGCCATTTACGAAAAATGCCTGAAGGACTACTGCTTTTATCGGCAGGGCCTCCGAAGAGAAAAAGTGGGTGTCTTTCGAGCAGCTGTTAAAAGGTGCCTTTTCCCCCACACCATGCTCCTGGCCTACCTTCTCAGCCTGAGCCTCCAGTGACTTCAAGTTGTTCGTCACAGTTTTCAACTCTTCTTCAAGCTCGGCACATTTGCTAACGTTTTCGACCAGAGGCAGAAAGGGTGGGAGACAAGCCAAAGGAAGGAGGAGAGAAAAAGGAGAAGGATGGGAAAAAATGAAAACTGAGTCCTAGAGAACAAAGGGCTGCCTTAAAGTAGCCAAATCATCGGGTAGTAAAACCCTCAATTTCGTCAGGGACACTGCCCCCCAACCTTGCAAAAGCAGAAAGGCAGGGTGACAAAATCCAACAACTTCGAAGTGTGATAATTTGGCTTCTTTTTTTGGCTGCACCGAAGAGCATTTATGAAGGAAAAACAAAGGAGTACAAAGAACCCAAAGACGGCACTTAAAGCGAGATATAAGATAGCAGAGGGTGTAGTGAAGGTGCAGCTGTTATACCAAACGAACCAGTAGGTATTGGAAGCTGAAAGATGTCTGGGTTGGAGTTAAACCTAAAAACCACACATGAGCCATCAGTACCTTATCCTCTGCAGCCATTAATGCTTTCAAGGTCTGATCCATTATTCTTAATTGTTCTTCCAGCTGTCGAACTTGGCTGTTAGTGGACACAGGAAATGCACAAGGCCATTCTCAAAATCAGTGTGCAGGTAAGGCATGCAGTGATACACGCATTCATACACAGACACCCCACACAAGTCCTCCGTGTTCTAGACTCGTGGCTCATCCATGTCAAATGGGCACGTAAGGAGCCCGGAGCTGAGACAGGTAAATGTGCAGCTGCCAGAAGGTCATGCTGTTTAGTCACTGCTCTGCAGCACCCCACACACAGCGTCCTGGCGCCGGGCCCGCTTACCCTTCTGAGAGCTCAGCCCGCTCCTCTGCACGCTCCAGGTCACTCTCAATGATGACCAGCTTGCGGGCCACCTGCGGCGGGACAAACACAATGCATGCACACATCGTGGGCTTGCCAGCTGTGAGTCAGGGGTTGTGGGGTGGGGAATGGATCCATTAGCCCCTAGAAGACCTTGTCTACAAATAAGATGATCCCCTTTCCTGTGGACTGGAGAGAACCTGCTCTCCACCAGGAGAGCCAATGGGAGGAGACCAGAATGGTTCGTTATGAACGGGCAGCCTCATTTTAAGTCTGACCCAGATGAAGTCTGTATAATTACATAGCAGCCAAACCAAAGTGTGGAAGAAGGGAGAAATATGAAATTCATAATCTCAAAAATAGCAGTATGATGAGAAATGATGCATTTTTATGCCAAAGAGGTAGGGGCTGCCAAGAAAACACTGAAAATAATCCTGAGGACTGCATCCATTTAGAGCTCTGTACCTCCATCTCCTTTTTGTGGAGGAGGTTAAAAATGCCAACAGAATAGCAAGGGAAGCTAACATGACTTCAGCCGGGGAGATGGCTAATGAAGTCAAATCTATATTCAGTGAAAAAAAGAACCTGAGAGAAGGAATCCTCTGAATCATTTCAAAATTAACAGGCATAATGTAATATGGAAATAATCATAACAATAATAAAAAGGAGAGTCAAAGCTATGTCAAGACAGCCATGGTGCATGAAGGGCAAAACTAAAACCCTAACAGTTTGTTGCTGTTATCACAGGAATGGTGTTCATAGGGACATGACCAGAGGCTGACTTAACTGTGAACCTGTGCTGATAATGGAATTATGCTGCCTTGAGGAGAGAGGACAGATTGAAAACGTCCTCTGTGATCAATCACCCCAGTGAGTACACGGTCCATGTCTCTAGGCTGCCTGGACGGGACCATGCAGGGCAAGCGCTCCAAGAACTCTGTGCATGGTGACAGCAGGAGAGCTCCTTCCACAGACACAGGAGGCAACGCTCCCTCCTCCTGGCCAAGACCTTTTGTCCTGGTCTTTAGGGGGCAGGGGAGGGGCAGAGGGAGAAGATTTGGTCTTTCTCAGTGTTACTGATCGGCTTCATGATGAAGCCTAGATCCCCCAGCAGGATCCAACAAGAACCGTGTTCTGCAGACAAAGGAACTCTGCTTCTCAAAACCACCATTTCTGCCAAGGGAGTTGAGTTGATAGTTTCACTGAAGAATGCAAGGGTGTGTGCCCTGCTCCTGTCCCCCACCCCCGGGCCACTGCGCGGGGTGGGGGCGTGGGGGAGGCGGGTCCGAGAGGCTTTGGGCCCCAGGATCTGACCTCTTCATACTTGCGGTCGGCATCTTCAGCAATGTGCTTGGCCTCTTTCAGCTGGATCTCCTGAATTTCCATTTTCTCCTCATCCTTTTGGGCTCGACTTTCAATGACTTTCATGCCTCTGAAAAGGAAGACAAGCAACAAGACCCCAGATTTAGAGTTGACCTCCACAAACCTACACCCTGCACTGCAGTGGTTCGGGAGGCTTAGTGTGACTAGCAGACCAAAACAGAGCACACAGCTACTTTTTTCCCCCGAGCCATGAAGCAAGAGTTTCTAATGCCGAGGCAGAAAGATATATCCTTCCGTTTATTGCGAGTGAAACCTCACGCTCCCGGTCCTGGTGAAACTGTCCAGGAATCTAATGTGAAATGAAAGGTTCTGTGTCAGGATCCCATCTGAAACAGGGAGGCAGGGCAACAGGAGAGACCAACATGCTTTACTTGTTACAGGAATAATGCGATTTCTTCTCTTTCCTCGTGGGAAGCTTCGGCTGGAAAATGGACCAAAGTTAGAACAAAAGCTTATTGATCTTCATACACTTCCTCCTACACAGAAGGTAGTTGTTCTTACCTCGAGCCACAAATGTAAATATTAGATTGAATCATATAAAACTGCTGATATTTGACCATGGCAAACCTGTATAAACGGCAGGTTCATATGGGTCAACCTAACACTTGAGATAAGAAACGATGAGTATTGCTTTTAATGGAACTCTTTCATAACGGAGGTGTCGACAGACAGGACTGACACCATCTTCTAAGCTGATATGGATGTTTGGACCCTATGGCACGGTGTTAAGTTTTGGAAAATGTGAACTGACTTACAACATGTTACAGATTTATAGAATAACAATTCATGTTAAAATGGGATTCACTGACCAAAATCTAAGTAGACAGTAAGATAAAGAAGCCACTGTTTTTTGACGAAGCCCTACAATATGCTTCAGGAGACTCGAGTTCTACTCTTGGCTCGGCCATAAGTTGGCTGCGGGATGCTGGGCAGGCCGGCCAGTCTCTGAGCCCTAGTTTTCTCATCTGTAAGATCAGGGGACTGGAGTAAAGATCTTGACATTCCTTTTTACTCCGAAGTCTAACATGGCCAGATTCAGATCATCGCCTTTTAGGTTCATTAGCAAGTGTATTTCAGGAAGAAGTCAGCCACAAAACCACTGGTATGTGTAGTGTACACTGTTCAAGATGGTGAGTCATCTTAAAGAATTCCAAAACTCTTGGTTAAAGAAGAAACAATAAGCAGCAGTGAATTATGAGCTGAAAACTTCAGCTAAAAAGCTTCTTTAATCCTACAGTCTGAAATCACTCTTTATCCATGTGGCAGGGAGCAGAAAATCACTTCCAAGAAGAAGAAATGGACAAAATGATTGACTGCGTTCCCCTGCCGGGTCCCAGCCCAGATCTGCAGTGTTTGGAGCCACCACACTGCTGTGTCATCCCTTAAACAGTAGAGCTCTCTCTGGTCTCAGGGAGTCTTTCTCGGAGTGTTCCTACGCAATATGAATACATTAACTTCAACAGCTGAGAAAATGCCTTCTGAAACACATGACGTTGTGCTGGTCTACGTGGCCACGGTCTTCCTTCACTACCACAAAGCTGGATCTTGGAGCAGTAAGTCAGTGGGAGCAAGCAGGCTCAGAAGAAACAAGTATCTGATTGCATTTACATGTGCGAGTGTCTTATTAGCATTGCTAAGCCCAAAGCAATTTGCTTTTGCAGAACATATTTCTGTTTTATCTGTGTTTTCTCTTCCACCTGTTTGTTGGACTATGCGACAACCGACAGCCCATTTTTACTTAAGCCTAAAACAGTTATCTTTTTAAAATGCCTCATTGCTCCAGGGCCAGCAGGAATGAAGAACCATTATGCATCCCTAGAATTTCTTGTTTACACGTCATCTCCCTTGTTGGCTGGTGAGCTCTATGAGGACAGGAAGAGGGTCTTTTTCTTCTTTGTAACTAACCCTGGAGTTGAAAGCCCCTCTGTGCTTTATCTAAAAGCACCCATGTTAAATAAACAAAACCAATAAATCCACCACTAAAATTAAATGAACAAAACCAATAAAGTTACACCTGGGATCAAAAGAGGAAATGATCCCACCCAGACACTGCAAAATTCTTAAGCCCCAAGATCAGAGAAGCCCTCCCGGTCCACCTGGAGGAAAGGCTGATGCTAAAAACCGGGCTGGGTGAGACGTCCTCACCTCTCACTCTCATCTGCTGCCTTCTCAGCCTCCTCCAGTTTCTGCAAAGCTGTTGCCAGACGCTCTTGGGCTCGATCCAACTCTTCCTCAACCAGCTGGATGCGTCTGTTCAGAGAAGCGACATCGGCTTCGGCCTAGGCAGAGAGAGTGAAAGGCGTTCAGGGTTGGGGGAAGTGAGGGTAGTGCCTTCAGGAAGTGGCTGAGACTGAAATACTGCTTTCAGATAGGAAGCCAGGGCCTTGTGGTGAGCTACCCCTAAGTGCACTGCAAGCTCTGGTCAACCTGGGAGTTCCTGGACATGTTCGTACATTGTTTTACACACGGAATGTCCACATTTGTGTATATACACATCCATACACACCATGCTCACTGGGAAGACGGGACATTAGCAAATGCTTTCTCACTTGGCTCCTTTCTTCCATAGATTTCAACACACTGGCTTTCCCTGACTGTTAAAGGCACTAAAATATTTCAAAATTCAGTGGCTCTAAAATATATACCATACAGACACCACTAAATCCAGTATCCCCCTCCCAGCCCCTTTTCAGAAATCCCTTCAGAGTAACTAGCCACACTGGAAGGGGACCAAGACAAATTTCCCAAGTGTTTCCAACGTAAGCCTACTGGAATTCCTCCCTCCCTCCCTCCCTTAAAATTTAAATTCTTTATTGTTTAAAGTATTACATGTCGTTCCCCTCCCCCCCCCCCGCCCCCCCACAGATCTCTCACCATCCGTTCCCACCCTCCTGGAATTTCTTACAAGTCAAGGTTGCTACAAGAAAAATTTCAAATTCCTTAGGCCAAAAGCAGTACAGATACTGTTTTATCTGTATCTATCTCTGAAATAAGATGTTTCTTTCTGGGGGATTCAATGATCACCTACTGGTGAAAGCATTGTTACTACAAGCCTCAGAACACTTGGAAGACTGATGGTCCATTACATACACTTGTATTGGTAGCTGTTTAAATACTATGCATGCAAACAGCCCTGGCCAATATTTCTCAGTGGTTAGAACATTTGGCCTGCACTCCGAAGGGTCGTGAGTTTGATTCCCAGTCAAGGGCACGTACCTGGGTTGCAGGTTTGATCCCTGGCCCCAGCAGGGGCTTGTGCAGGGGACAACCAATCAATGTGTCTCTCTCACATCAATATTACTCCCTCCCTCCCTTCCCCTCTCTCTAAAAAAATCAATGGGAAAAATATCCTTGGGTGAGAATTAACACACACAAAATAAATAAATATGCAAGTGAGATATGGAATTTATTAATTTGGTACTATTTCTTCATTCTCATTCATTTTGAATGTCTGCTTATCATGGAGTGATGGGGTTTTCAAGACACATGGAAAGTTTTCTAAAAATTACCACACACACTTATGGGCCTATGCTGGTTCCCTATCTACATTCCTGTCTTCTTTACTCAACCGTAAGCTTCTTATGTACAGGGAATCAGGATTCCCTGCATAGAGTATGAGCTCAGCAAATGTCTATTGAGTAAAATGAGTAAAACTAAGCTAATTTAAACAAAAGCAACTTTCTTAGCTCATGAGCACATGATATTCACAGTCTGAAATGCACATACAGTTAGCGGGGGGCTGTGATTATGGCTTTGAATCAAAGGAATACAAGAACATTCAGCTCTTTGCTCATCTGTGCCAAGTTTTGTCTGGGAAAGATAAGTGATTAGGGCATTTGGTGAAGACTCGATAAAAACATTCAAGTATACTTTCATCTTGTCAAAAATTAACTACGTAGTAAAAATTGGCTGACGGAGGCAGGGAGCAGTGGGAAACAGGAAGTGAATCTGAGAAGGATGGTTTACAACTGTACTGGCCCACAAAGGAGATCGTAGGTGCGCAGCAAGGAATGGGCCCCACTAAGTCTGACCTGCATGGGCTGTTAGACTTTTTGGAGGCGGGTAAGGGTAACAGGGATAACACATTCCTTAAGTATAAGGAACTGTCTTTTTAAAGTCCTCGGCCCTATTTTTTAAAAATTGGGAGTAGTATACACTAAGGGTATAGTTTTGGGTCAAGTCTGCTTTCTTCATTTTTCTATATTTTCCATGCCCAGTAAAATTCAATTCTTTTATGAATGGGGAAAACAAGTAAGCAACTCTCAAAGTTGAAAACAAAATGAAGAGCAAAATCAAGCAAACGAAAACCCTTAGTAGAGAGTACAGGTCATATACTCAAAAGCCCCCCCCCCCTTCCTTTCCTAATCCTATATAATAATCCTGTATAATAAAAGGATAATATGCAAATCGACCAAATGATGGAACGACTGGTTGCTATGACATGCACTGACCACCAGGGGACAAACACTCAATGCATAGCTGCCTCCTGGTGGTCAGTGCACTCCCACAGGGGGAGCGCCGCACAGCCAGAAGCCCAGCTCATGGCTGGCAAGCACAGCTGCGGTGGCGGGAGCCTCTCCCACTTCCGTGGCAACGCTAAGGATGTCTGACTGCCAGCTTAGGCCCGCTCCCTCTGGGAGGAGGGAGCGGGCCTAAGCCATCAGTCGGACATCCCCCAAGGGCTCCCAGACTGCAAGAGGGCACTGGCTGGGCTGAGGGGCCTCCCCACCCCCAGTGCACGAATTTCGTGCACCAGGCCTCTAGTTATTAATATAAAGGCAGGTACCCTTGTTACAGGTGGTGTGGCCAGAGAAAGGTGAACGAAATTTTTAAAAATGCTTTTTTTGTTTTGTTTGTTTTTTGTAGCCACCACACCAAGTTCCCAGCTCCGCTTTCAATCTGGGCCCCAGCCCTCAGGACTTTATACTCATTGAAAGGAGACTGTTTAGGATCTGGGGACAGAAACTTCTGGGTGACAGGCCAGTCTAGGTCAGCTTCCCACACAGCTGGGGCATTGGAGTGTGTGTAAGGGGACAGTACCCCATGTTTAGCTCTGCCTCTGTACACAAGATCTCTCTCTTGAGAGGTCCCTCTATCAATATATATATCTTCCCTCTTATTCTACTCCCACCCCCTCACCACCCCCAACACACACAACCATTCTTTCCTTTAGCTCTGGACATGGTTTTATAAATGTCATTGACTATTTTCTCCCCAGGAGCATTTTATAGGACCTTCCACCTGACATGACAGGTTGTATCCTATGGAATACCAGCCAACAGGACCTCTTATAGGGCACAAAAGCAATGACTGGGAATGGAGATATGTTCCAGGAGCCAGGACTGGCGCGCACAGACAGCCGACCTATGGGTGGTCTGCAAAACAGAGGCTTCGATTGTTTAGCTGGAAGGGCTAGCTCGTCATCTAGCTAGGCATCATCTAGCACAGTGGTTCTCAACCTTCTGGCCCTTTAAATACAGTTCCTCATGTTGTGACCCAACCATAAAATTATTTTCGTTGCTACTTCATAACTGTAATGTTGCTACTGTTATGAATCGTAATGTAAATATCTGATATGCAGGATGGTCTTAGGCGACCCCTGTGAAAGGGTCATTCAACTGTCAAAGGGGTCGCGACCCACAGGTTGAGAACCGCTTGTATAGCTGTTCCCACAACCGGCTGAGGGTCAGAGCCCACATGGAGATGTGTATTAAAAACATAAATTTCCAGCCCACATCCCTAGAGATTCTGCTTCAGGTCAGAGGGGAAGGCAAGAATCTGTACTATAAACAAGCAACCTGTTCCACTCCTCCACCCTCTCCGCCCCACCGCCTAAAAGACGCTGGCCAATTCCATGGGAACCACTGTTCGAGCTCTCCCTTCACAAGGAAATAGGAAGAGGGTGGGATCTCTGACCCTGAATGCTGAAGCAGGCTCAGGTCCACAGCCATTGGTGGGAGACAAGACTAACATCCCAGTTGTCTGACTCCTTGTGCGCGGCTCTGTCACTTCTCCTCACGGCCCCTGGGCCCTCATGGGAGCCCTGGAACTGGTGGTTCTCGCCCCTGGAGTCTTCTCTCTTCCTAAGCCAGAGGGGGAGGTTCTCTACAGCCACGCCCACCCCAACTCCCCAACCCACAATGGCCGTGAGTGACAGACACTAACCAGGACTAGGAGACCAGCTGCTGTATTCAATATCACCCACTAAACAAGTCCGCTCAGTCCTTTTTGAAATAAGCTGTGGTATAAAACTGAAAACCCCATCAAGTAACACTACAGTGATGGCGAACCTTTTGAGCTCGGCGTGTCAGCCTTTTGAAAAACCCTAACTTAACTGGTGCTGTGTCACATATAGAAATTTGTTGATATTTGCAACAATAGTAAAACAAAGACTTATATTTTTGATATTTATTTTATATATTAAATGCCACTTAACAAAGAAAAATCAGTCAAAAAAATGAGTTCGTGTGTCACCTCTGACACGCGTGTCATAGGTTCACCATCACTGCACTAATAGGTAACAGCTGACATTCAAACACAGGATTTGCTCTCAACCCCAGAAGCCAATGTCCGATGCCCCAGAGGTTTCAGAGCAGGACCAAGGTGCCTAGGGTACAGCCTGGACCCGAGAGCAGTAGCTGGGGTACATCTGTCTCTACGTAAACTTCCCCTGGGAAAAACCTGGACTCCCCCTGGTTCTCAGGCCCTACCATACTGGTCTGATCACAATTCTGTTTGGTTCCCTAGATTTCACCTCTTTACGTTTCCTCCCCTGATCCACCTTTTTTTTATTATTATTATTCGGAGGGAGGGGAGAATCATGTTCTGTGTTCAAAAGGCCCACTAGCTTTTATTTCCGGTTTGTATTTTCTAAGTTCGGAGTTAGACACTTTCTAAGTTCTCTTTATCCCAGCACCTGGGCAGTCTACTTAAGACTTACCCTGCTGCTGCCTCTGCCAGCACAAGCCTACAGCTCCATGGCCAACCGCCTGTTATTTAAAAAGCAGATATAAATAACAAGGCTTTTGGGAAGGGTCAAGACCCAAGATGCAAATTATTTCCAGGCATGGAAATCACTCTTAGTGTGCTGGGTTAGCTGCTTCTAACAACAGCCTGTGTGTTGATGCTGCTGGCGAAGTCTTTCAGTTTGGGATGCTGGTTTCTTTTATTTCAAAAGTGCTATTGTGTCCCCACATGTAATGAGCTACTCAGAAAAGAGACTGCCATGGTAGTAAAGGAGACCAATTGTCTTCCTGCAGATCTGTTGTTAAATAACCCGGAGGAGCTCTACCCTTGTGAAGTGCCTTAAAGTTAGTTGCAAGGTCAGCCCTATCTCCTCCCTGGTGCCCCCTCCCCCAAAGGTATTAGCTACCTATACAGAAAACATGGGCAGCCCCCCCCCCCCCCGACACACACCCCATCCCAACAAGGTACTGCACAGAACTCAAGGGCATGCCTGCCACACTACAGCAAACTATTACTCCAAACTCAGATTTGAAAGAAAACTTTTACCAGGCCTATATTTTCAGGGCATCCAGATGTTTTAGTCAACACAACTTAAAAAAATTAAAAATAACAATAATTTTTACTTAAATAATTATAGGGGAATATTATAACATCCTAAAAAACGAATCCCCTGGAATATATTCCCAAAGTCCTGCCTGAACCACAGTGGAGCAAGCGGTGATCAAAGGTCAGGCCCTTTTATTTCACGCGAACTGTAGTTTTACAGAGAAGGTTTCACCCAACTTGCTGTGTAAGACCAAGCGACTCCAGCCAAGTTAAACTCCTGCCCTTATATGGTAAGGAAAGGGGGAAAACACTGATGACATTAAGGGGCACTCCCATGGACAGCAGATAAACACAACCTCCTCTATCTGTGCCAAGGCCTTTAATTTATGAGGCATGTTTGTATAATGAGGGAGAACGGACATGAACAGGGCATTGTCGTGCCTTTGCCTTGCCTACATATGAAAGCAGAAATTGAGAGTATACATTCCAGTGACTGCCATGCTGGGGGTGCCAATGTGAGCACAAAATGCACCCTCAGTGTCTTGGCCTCAGAAATATTTACCCACTCTAAAGGAAAAGGGCTGGAAATTTTGTGAACTGGTTATTTCCATGATTTAATAAAATTACAAATTAAGAATCTACAAGTTGCAATTTTAAGTTTCCTTGTTTGCTGGATACTATTCAGAAAGGAGGAGGATTGGCTACTTCTTTCCCTTTGATAATGACAAAAAAACACAAAACAAAACAAAAAAACCCCACACACAAAAAACAAACCAACCCTCTTGAGTCATAACACCTAACGTCAACCATTACATCAAACCAAATAGCTTCATTCCAACAATTTGAAAGGCCTTACACACCTTGGAAAAGCAAACCAGTAGGAAATAAGGAACCGCTGATTTTCCCAAGGTAAGTGCGAGTATAATAGGGCCGATTAACTACAACCTCTCTGAACTTTTGAGAATCTGAATTTGGGCCAACTCTTCAAATATTTTTTTTTTTTTGCAGCGGCTTATGGCTTTGTCCCTAACCTCTATCTTCACTGCCAAGAGAAACTGGGACTACCAGTTGAACTCACAGCAGTGTCTGACAACTAACAAGAAACCACCTTGCATTAGCTATCTTTAAGTTCCATTTTCAGAAGCGTAGAACAGCTCTCAATCAGAAATTCTCTCCATGGCCTGACCCAGTCCTCAAGTTGCTGTCTTAAAACATTCTGTGTCCAATCACCCAGATAGGCTATTTTCAAAAATTACTTTAAAAATTAAAGCTATTTAAACTACTTTTAACGTAAAGCTTTGAAAAGGATGAAGCATTACCTTTAGACAACGGGCACTGGAAGATCACTTAGAAAAAGCACAAAAGAGAAGGTGAGTATAAGAATAACAACACGCCTTCCTACAATTTATCTTCTGTGTCTTACATCAATCCCTAGGCCAGGAGTCAATAGAAGGCTCTCCTATACAGGACCACATGTTCCCTTTCTTAGCGGGGTGAGGGGATTTCTACTGACTTCACCATTAATACCACATCAACCCACCAATCATTCTTTCTAGGCTGCCCGCACCCGCTCTCCAAGTTCCGAAAAGAAAAATTGACGGAAAGCATTTAAATGGAGTGTTTTAAGACAGCGGTTGCCAACTGGTGGTCCGTGAGGTCTGAAAGGTTGGCGACTGCTGCAACCGCTGTTTTAAGATATGCTGGCCTGGCCAGTTTGCTCATTGGTTGGGTGCTGACTTATGACCCAGGAGGTCAGGATTCCATTCCCAGGCATGGCACGTGCCTGGGTTGCAGGCTCAACCCCAGTATGCAGGAGGCTGCTGATCAATGATTCTCTCTCATCATTGATGTTTATATCTTTCCATCTTCCTTCCTCTCTGAAATCAATAAAACATATATATATTTTAAAAAAAGATGAGCAGGCTATTTCCAAGATCCTTTGATAGGTAGGGAACCGGATTGGACTATGAGCTGTGCACTTTTAATACCAGCTGACACAGAGCATCTATTCTATGTGCCTATCACCACTGTATTCTTGACACACACTAACTCCTTTCACCCTCACAAATGGCAGATGTTGTTATTATCTAGGGAACTGAGAGACTGAGAAGTTAATTTGCCCAAGGTCTCATAGGTAGTAAGTAGTGATGATTCAAATCCTGGCAATCAGGATCCAGAGTGCTTGTTCTCATCCATCATGTTGCATTCGTTCTAATGGTTCAAGGACAGCCAGCCAGTCAGAGAGGCAGTTGGAATCAATTTATAGCCAGTCAAATTCAAAGACATCCACGGGACTACTTCTGACTTGTCCTCTAAAGAAAACTTTTTGCTTATTGATTTTGATTCCTGTCTGTATTTTATCTGAAATTTCCTCTAGTGAGGCCGTCCTCTGAGAAGCTGTTTGTATATATGTTATGCAAATACATAGTTTCTGCAGCCAGCTGCATACTTAAGCAATAACAATGTACTCAGCTGAGAATAGGCCCATATTAAGCACAGCTGGACACCATATTATTGCTTGTCATAAAATTCCCAAGGTGTTTTGAATATCCTGATTTAAAGCGCACTCACACACATTCAAAAAAATCAACAAAGGGCAAATGACTGAACTACCTCTGAAATCCTGTTCCTGTGTGCTGGACACACTTGCCTTGGCAGAAAGAAAGGAAACCAGGTATTACATTCAACATGGGGGAGGGTGAAGCAGGCAGGAATACACCCAGTAACCGTTCACATTCACCCAACTTTTCCCCAAGACTCAGTAACAAGGGAACATCTATCTGTGTAATAAAATTTGGAAGGAGGGATGGGTAAGAAAGGGAAATTCAACGGGCAGCAAGCTAAACAAGTCAGAACCTGGGGCCGTCGATGTCTCCTCCACCAGAGAAAGGGCTCCCAGGAAACGAAGGGTCAGTGGGGATGGCGGAGCTCAGCATCCCCGAGTCCCAACGCTTGGCGGAGCCTCACACTGGACCTGCAGACGCCCCGTCCCAAAGGAAGGGATTTCCGAAAGGATTTCCCTCTCTCCTCCCCACCCTCCGAGTAAATAACGCCAGCAGCACAAAGTGCACCTTCTGGGGGACTCCAGACACCCGGACAGGACGCAAATACCCCAGACATGGAGCCCCTTCTGGGAAAGGGCTGCTTCCAGAACCTTCTCAGCACCACCCATGCTTCCCCTCGGAGCTTTTACTTTAGACCAGAGACGTGGAATGGAAGGACAGACATGCACGCGCAGGGCCCCTCCACAGAGCCGGCGCCCTCCGCCAAGGTGCGCCCAGGAGCGCGGGGGAAGGGGTCGGTGGGCTCCAGAGGCCCGGCGGCGCGCGAGGAGGCGCCTCCGGGTGTGGGGGGGCTAGGTGCTGGGGGGGAGGGGGGTCCCTTACGGTCTCCCTCAGCTTCCTCTCGTAGTCCAGCTCGCGCTGCAAGCTGCCCGCGCGCTCCTCCGCGGCGTCCGCCTGCTCCTGCAGGCTGCGGATCTTCCTGCGCACGGCCTCCAGCGAGCTGCTCCCCGCCATCGCGCGGGGCGGCGGGCGGGCTGCGGTGGGAGAGGCCGGCTGCTGCGCGCTGGCCGCCGCTGCCGCACTCCCGAACGCCCGGCCGCCCCGCCCCGCCCAGCCTCGCCCGCCGCACGACGGCGGCGCCCCCTGCGGCCCCGGACCAGCCCGGAAGTCGCGGTCTCCGGGGCAGCGCAGGCGAACCGCGGGCGGGTGTGCGAGCGCCGGAGGCGGGCACGGCGGGCGGGGCGGGGCGCGCACCGCGGACCCCGGGAATTTGCAAACCGCGGGAGGCGCCGCGCATGCTCGCTGCAGCGGGGAGCGCACAAGGAGCACCTGGCGGACTGGGTGGGCCCTGCAGGGAAGAGGCCACCGCTCCAGGGATTTTACTTGGATTCCCAGCGCCGCTCCCCGGCTCCCACTAGTCCCCCGGCCACGGGCCTGGCCGCTAAGGGCGATGGTGCCCCCTGCTGGCGGCGAGAGCGCTCCGCTCCGCATCCCGTATTCCCAGGCCCAGGAGAGAGAGCTGAGCGAAGGGTTTGGGGCCTGAATGTGCCTCTAAGGGACTCTTCCTCCTTGTAAAGAACCCCAGAACACAAGATTCCAACCATAATAGACCTACTCCTCCAAAACTCACGAAGTGAAAACGACTAACATGTTTCATGTTAAGCCTCCTGTTTCAAATGCAGTCTTCCCAGGTTAGAATCTGGTTCCTAGTTCTCTCCTGCTGTGTGACCTTGGATAAAGAACTCGATTTCTCGGCTTCATCTGTAAAAGTGGGGTTAATGGTAGTACTTTCTCATTGAGCTGATGTCAGGGCTATGAATTAATTAATGTAAAGCGCCTAGCACAGTGGTTCTCAACCTTGGCTGCACATTAGCATCACCTGGGAATCTTTTTAAAATCCTGATTTCTGGGCCTCATCCTTCGGAAATTCTGTTTCTTTGTTACTAATGTTGTGACCCCACCCCATAATAAAGAAACAGAATTTCCGGAGGATGAGGCCCAGAAATCAGGATTTTAAAAAGATTCCCAGGTGATTCTAATGTGCAGCCAAGGTTGAGATCCACTGGCTTAGCACAATATCTTGTACACACATTAGTTAAGAACTCAGATGATAGCTTTACTTAATATATAGGCAGGCATTGTCTTAAGGGTTAGGCTGGGGCCCATAACCAGCTGTGTACCCCAGTCCCTCTGGAGCTCACTTTCCTGTCCCTAAAAACAATCCTCTCAAGGGTTCCTTTTGGTTACAGCCGCCGCTGGTTTTAAATTAGCCTCTGAGATCTGACATCTGACCAATTCTGGGCTGGACTGGGTTGCCTTTAAAAGGCACACCAAGGAAGACTACAGAACCCTATGAGAGCCCTAGCAACAGCTGTGTGAAAACCACTGTGGACAATTATCTCTGGGAACTGTCTTCTGCCAATTTGCCCCTTGGGCTGTGTTTTAAATGCCTGCTAAGTCTCAGGGCTTTCAATCCTCACCTTTCTCAAAGGAGGCCCTTCATGTCAGTTCCTGATATGTTTAAGTGTGGGAATAATGAAGAAAAAGAAAACAGGCTTGACATCCCTCTCCTCCTCCATAGCCCTCACAAACCTCCTTAGCTTTCCTGAGTCGTTTCCTATGGACTCTCTCAGCCTCTGTGAGATCTCCCAAACCCCAGCATGGGCCCTCACATCCTGTAGGGGGAGCCTCTCGCTCTGTTTCACACAGTTCATCTGGCCAGGCAGGAGGCTAGGTCTCCACCCCTAAATGGGCCCCCAACTTTGAGGGTGGGCAAGGGAATGGCTGAGACCCTCCAGGAGCCAGGGAAACTGCTGGGCACTTGCAAGTGCTTTAAGCAGCCAATGAGTGACTTATTGTCCTGCTTTTCAAACACCGCGGAAAGTGTTTCAGGTGAGTTCATTTTCATGCTGATGTCATTATAAGAGAGTGTAAGGGCAGTTCTCAGCCATGGCTGCACATTGGCATCCCCTGGGTATTTAAAAAAAATGTTAATGCCGGGGTTCTACTCCCAGAGATTCCGATTGAATTGGGCCTGGGGGATAGCCTGGATTTGGGGTTTTAAAACCTCCCTAGGTGATTCTGTTTAGATAAGGCTGAGAATCACTCATTCAGAAAGCAAAGACTGACAGGGATTAAAGACTCACATACTGCACATCTCAGGTGTATTCAGTTATCGGGGCCGAGGTTGGGGGCCAGAGAGAAAACGGAGCCCTAGATCCCCTTCAGCCTCACCTAGGTGGGATGGCAACACAATATGCAGAACAAACCACTGGGGATGCTGCCTCAGGAATGACCGCCTTTTAAGCCAGGAAGAGCCCACTTCTGGAATAGGATGTGTAAAGTATGTTGGTAAGTTAGAGAAATGTTTTTAGTAGTAGTAGAAAAATGCAAGACTGTTCCACAGTTCTCAACTACGTACGGACAAGGTAATGACAGGGAAATGTCCTGCCACAGAGGTAATATAATACTACCTCAGGAAGCTGACCTCTCCCACCTCCCCCTTTCTCTAGTGACAACTGTCTCGTCCTGCTCAAGTCAACTATTTTTTTTACTAGTTAGGAATCACTCTAAATGTAGCGTTTATTCACAAACTTCTTCAACATCCCTACAGGTTCCCAACAACATAAAATGTCTTAAAGGGAAAGTGATCAAAATATACTGCCAAAAAAAATGTGTACCATATTAGGGACAGTTTTCCAGCTGGAAAGAAAAAAAAAAAGAATCCAAACAGAGTTCCAAAAACCTCCCTCCAGTGCTGGCCCCGCCCCTTCCCCCTAGCTGGCTTTCAATATCCTCTTTTCCACTTCTGCCCACCTCATTCCTAGGCTCCCTTAAACAAGACTTCAGTAAAGACCTACAGCTCTACATAGTCACAATAATTATTATCTATTTTTCCTTAAGAATTGTAGTATCTTTTTTTGCCACTTCTCTTTGCCTTCAGCCTTACTGGGCTACTTTCAAATTCTCTGCATTCTTTACCTTATAAGGAATATCTCTCCTTGATCTATCAGCGGCTGTTTTGAAAAAGCTAAATAAACGTCCTGCTGGAGAATTTGGGGGAGACAGACACCCTCCATTTAGCCTCACAGAGAGCACACATCTGATCTACATTATAGGACGTGGGCAGAGTTATGCGTTCTTTGGCTCTTTTTCTAAAGCCAGGTAGTTTGTAACTTAAATATTTTAGCTCAATCAGGGCTTCCCTGAACCCCCTTTCCAGGAACCTTGATTTTCACTGAAAAAAAAATTTTTTTTTTTTTTTGCAGATTCTAAATGTCCCAAGTCTGGATTTCTCATTTACAAACACACTTGGAGATTAGATTTCAAGCCTTTCATACCACAGAAAGCCTTTACTGATTTCGACCCAAGACCCTCCAGCAATTTGCATGTTACTCTCGGACAAAATATTCTGCCAGTTGCACTTGGTAGTATAACTTGTGGGCATAGTTTTTCCTGGCGCTCATACATTCTTGGAATTGTCCCCAAGGAATTCTTTCCTAATTGGGCCTCTAGGCTTAATTAGCTTCTAGAACGGAATCCAACGGTGTGAAAAGAAGTCCTTTGGAAATCTAACGCTTGGCTTGACTGACACAGCACAAGAGGCAAGCTCTTCAGCTAAAAGGATCCCTCCAAAGGGCAGTGAACAGAGTGCTGATAGAGCTTTTGCCTGTTTGCATCACCCCTGAAACTATGCGGTGGTTGCCAGAAGGCTGACAGGTGGGGGTGGGGTGAGCAGGAGGGGCAGGGGCAGCTAGCTCACCATACCATATAAAGCACTGAGCTATATATAACCCCCAGCTTACTTTTTGGATCTAGTGCCCTCAGACTGCAGACCCAAGCAAGTATCATCTTCCCAGGCAGATCTTAAGGGCTGAATTAAGGCTTCCCTGCTAAGAAAGGAGGCCTCGGGGGTCTCTGTGCCCCACCATCAAGCTCAGCCTTCTAAGCAAAAGTAGCCCCAAACTATTCCTTTAATCTAGAGGACAGGCCTCTGTCCCCTGACTAGACACACCACCGACACCAGGCCTCCCCACCCACCCGAGATGGCAAAAGGAAAGAAAGAAATTAGACATTCTGTTTGCACAAACCTTGGTAAGGACACCTCAGAGGTTTTCTGCTACCCGGGAGGCAAGGTTCACCCCAAGTTCAGCTGCTGTGAACTCCCAGCTCCTCACCCCCAGACCCCAGGAGTGGGGTCAAAGAAGGAGAAAGAGAGAGAGAGGAATGGATGAAATAGGAAAAGTGTGTGCAGTAGCGGTCTGTCTGCGGCAGCACCCAGCGCTCTGGGCCAGGGCAGGGCGGTGTGCAGGTGTGTCTCTGGCCCCCTGGTGACTCCAGAGCGGCCGCGGGCAGGAGGTGAGGGAGGCAGTGTGTGCAAGCACTTACGTCGGTGGCCTTTTTCTCCGCCAGTTCCAGCTTTTCCTGGGCATCTTTGAGAGCCTCGGAGTATTTGTCCAGTTCATCTTCGGTGCCCTTGAGTTTCTTTTGTAGCGACACCAGCTCATCTTCCAGCTGGGAGTTGGCCGTGGGGGACGGGGAGTGGGGGGTGCGGCAGGCAGCGTGATCCCGCAGGGGAGGGGTGTGGGTGCACAGAACCAGCAGGACAGGGACAGCGGGACAGAGAGAGGGAAAGACAGGGAGGGAGGGAGGGAGAGAGAGAGAGAGAGACAGTTAGCCATTCGTGCGCCGAGCCGCGCGCCCCGGTACCTTGGCGGCGGTCTCGTCGGCGGCCAGGAGGCTGTCCTCCGCCTTGTGCAGGTCCTCCAGCACCCGGTCCCGCTCGTCCTCCGACGCCCGCAACAGCTTCTCCTTCGCCGCGATGTCCTCCTCCAGCTGCGGGGCAGCGGCGGGCGCGGGCGGCCGGCACGGACCGGGTGTTAGACACACACACAACACACGGGCGCCGGGTTGGCTGGGGCCCCTCCGGCCCGGGGCGCCCCCGAGTTTAGGTTCAAGGGTCCCCAGGTACCCTCCTCTCGCTGGAGCCGGAGGCGAACCGTGGACCACCTACATTCCGACCCCTCCCCCCCAGGGCCAGACTCCTGCCCTGAACCAGCGGGCTCAAGCCCACAACTTGGGGTGCAGAAAAACGCCCCATCTTCCTGGCCTTCGGGCCCTACTCTCTATCCCGTCCCATCTTTGCTCTTAGGGATAAACTCCATGACCCTAGCGCCCCCTCTTCCATCCCCCCCCCCACCCCGCCCCAGTTCGGTCCCGGTTGAAGGGTTTATTCTCAAACGTCCAGAAGAACTTCTAACACTTGCTGGACTTGATTCCCTGCAATCCCGCACCCTTCTCACCCCCACGGATCCAAACTTGATTCCTGATGCAGAGAATCAAGTGCCTCTAGGGCTTGGACGGACTTCGGGGGCTCTGAGAGCCATTGCGAGACATGCACGTCCTCAGACGAGAATGAAAAGTTAGAATAAGCCCGAGTCTTGCTCTCCTCCTCCTCCCCCTCTCAGACGCGCGCCCCTGGCCGTCGGGGGAAGGGGGGCGGGCTCCCCGAGTCCTCGGGGTGAAGGGCCGGGAAGGGGTGTCAGGCCGGGTCCAAGGGCTCAGGGACCCGGGCGGGCTCGGGGCGGGGAGGTGCAGACCTGCTTGCTCCGGTCCTCCGCCGCCTTCTTATCGGCCTCCGCCTGCTCGGCTCGGTCCAAGGCGTTCTCCTTGTCGAGCTTCAGCATCTGCATCTTCTTCTTGATGGCGTCCATGGCGGCGGCGGCGAGGGGCCCGGGGGCTGCGGCGCGAGCGGCGAGGCGAGGCGAGCGCGCGGAGGGGCGGCCGAGCCGGAGTGCGAGCGCAGCCGCCTGCTCCTTCCAGATATGTACTTTCCCAAGGGGACGACCGCATTCCTCAAGACAGCCAATACTTTTTTGGAAAAGCTTTTCCCTCCTGCCCCCTCTCCCCTCTCCTCCCTCCGCCCCCTGCGCCCTCCCCGCTCCTCCCGCGGGGGCTGCGCGCCCATTCGCTGCCGCCCGCCAGCCTCCGGGTTGACGGTGGATATGACTATATATGGGGACCCGAGCCGCCCAGGCGGCGGCCGGCCTGGGCCGCCCTGTGTCCAAACCTGCACACCGGGGAGAGGGCGTCGGGGCTTCGCTGGGGCCGAGGCGCTCACCTCTGCCCGCTGCGCCCCCTCCTCTGGGAGCCGGCGCCCCGCCCTGAGGGTCGCCAGCCCAGCCGCCCGAGTCACAGGAGCCCGGGGGAGCGGGACAGGTGGCAGGTGTGCGTCGCCCCCCTCAGCCGCTGGGCCCCGGCGCGCTCAGCACCAGGCCCCCCCGCACCCCGCCCCCCCTGGGGTCCCCAACAGCCTCCGACCCGACACCCAGGCCTGAGCGCTCTGGGCATCCGCCCAGCGCTCCCAAGCGTCTCAGCTTGACAGGTTTCCTCCTGGGCGCTCACTGTCCGGGAACGGGCCCGGAGCAGAGAAAGAGAGAGTTGAGAGCAAGACCTGGGGCCGCTCCCGAGACTCTCGCTGCTGGTGTGGGTCAGAACGCCCGGGAATCTGTCTTCTGCGCGCCCTTCCCCTCCGAGAGGGCTAGTCAGACGCTTTAGGGACACAGGACCCGCTGGCTGAGTTCTCCGTGTGTCAGTGCCTGGCTTCCGCAAGGGGAGGGGAGGTGGGTGGGTGGGAGTAGGAACTTGGTCTCTGGTCTCTGTCGCCTGCAGCTGTGTGACCTGGAGGCGGTAGCCTCCGTGTCTCCGTTTCCCCATCTTTAAAGAGCAAACGCTTTATAATTTTTCTTGCACTGATTTTAGGGATTCGGCCTCTTGCCACGTTAGACGCTCAGGTACCAGGTTGCCAAGACGTGGGATAAAAATGTTAACCCAGCTAAGTCGTTGCATCCACAGTCATAGCTCTGAGGAGGGGCAGGCCCAGCTCAGCTTGGAGGCATCAGGATTTTCTATATCTCACTCCTCCCAGGCCCCAGTGGGGAAAGCCTGCTCTTTTCCAGGCTTCGGTGGGAGGGAAAGAAAGGGGGCTGCCCCAAGGCCCTGCCTGAGACCGGCTGAGGCAGAGCTGGTGAGGGTCTCGTTAACAGTCCCCACAGAATAATTCACAACCTGTACTACACGGATACCGAATATTCCCTGGACGGTATCTGAGCAGATTAGGCAGGCCAAACAACTTGTAAGTCCTTCAGAGAAAGATCAAGTTCCTCTCCAGGATTTTATCAGGTTTCCTCCACTAACCCAACTGCCCAGGAGGGAAAACATACCCTGACCTAATGGTCAGAACAGTAGATCTGTGTGCCTACGGGCTGCATGGCACAGAAACTCACCAGAGCCCTTTAATCGCCATTGTCAACCCAGCCACTGCAGCACTGACAAAGTTCAAGGCCTCTGGGCAATATACAGGATCACAGGGAACTGAGTCCCCAGCATGGAGCTCAGCATAGGGGGTAAGAGTAGGGACTCAGGAGTTAGACTCTGCGATCGAAACCTGGCCTAGCCTCCTCCTTCCTTAGCCATGTTACAACCCTTTTAAGCCTCAGTTTTCTCTTCTGTAAGTAGGTGTGAAAACTCTTCCCTCTAGGGTTGTTACAAAGATGAAAATGAAATAAAGAATGAAAATCGCCCTAGCTGGTTTGACTCAGTGGCTAGAGCATCGGCCTGAGGACTGAAGGGTCCTGGGTTCGATTCCAGTCAAGGGCACATGCTCAGGTTGCAGATTCAATTCCCAGTAGGGGGCGTGCATGAGGCAGCCCACCAATGATTCTCTCTCATCATTGATGTTTCTATCTTTCTCCCTCACCTCTCTCTGAAATATATATGTGTGTGTGTATATATATATATATGTAAAAGAATGAAAAGCATTTTGTCTAGCACATAGCAAAGTGCTCAGTAAATTTTGGCTGCTTGGGTGGCAGAGGGCCAGTCATTTCTCCTCTCTGGGTTTCAGTTTTCTCATCTATAAAATAAAGCAACTGAATTAGAGAAACTCTTGGAGGGACCATATATTACTGACTTTTATTCACTATGTCTAACATAGCAGAGGAACGCGTTAAAGTTTCCTTGAATGAACAGGCAGGGCAGACAATTCATCAAGCACACCATTGGTGAGCACTGACTAATATACCACCATAGTATATATCCCTGTTCCATAGGCAGGCACTAGCTCTGGGATCCTCAAATGAATATGACATACCCATGCCCTCTAGGGGTCCAGCATGAGTAGGGGTATAGGAATTCAGAGGAGGAAGAAATTGACATGACCAGGTCAGAGCAGACAGATAAAGACTTCTCTGAAAAGAGGTGTTTGTTTTTTTGAAAAGTGGTGGTTTTTAAACTGATTTTAGAGTAATGATAGTAGTTTGTTAGAGAGGAGGGTATTGTACAAGCCAAGGAAAGAAAAGGGAATGTTTGATGGTGGTTGAACAGTAGGTTTATTTGGGGGTGAACTGGGATATGAGGCTGGAGAGGTATATTGGGGGCATTTGGTGAAGGGACTTGAATTCTGGGTTCAGACCTTCAGGTCTTATTGTGAGATTCTCTTCCCTGCCCCTCTCACATAAGGCTATATTTAGAGGTCGAAGACCATGGTGTCCAACTGTGGATATAGAGTTGCACAGAGCTAAAATGTAAAATCTCCGGGTGTAACATCATTGGTCCTAGACTAATGGGTTAACACAGGTCCTTGGACTCAACCATTTCCATTTCACCGCTGTCGAGATTCTGCCCCATAAATAGCCTGACAGCCAGCCAGACCCAACCCAGCTTCATGAACTGCACCACTCATGACCTTTCTATCGCCAAGAGCTAGGACAAGCAAAGCATGACTTAAACAACAATTTCTTCTGTACTAGACAGGTCTCTCCGTCCCTGGATAGGATCAAGAGAGGTGGGCTGGACAGCCATGTGCTATGGTATATATCCTTGTTCCCCAGCCGACTGGCCATGACTCCAGGACAGATCCAGAGGCTAATCTGACAACTAGTGTGTGGCCTGTCAGGCAAAGATGGACTGGGACACTCTCGAACTGCAGCTTGAAATAAAGAATGTGGAAAGTATGAATCATTAGCTGAGGTTGCTGAAACAAAAAGGCTTTGCAGTCTTGAGCTGGAGATGCCTGTATGAGAATGGTTAAGGCTACTCACAAATATTTAGGCTTTCTGCCTAAGCTGGGTCTTGGTAGGATTGCATATTTCTATCCCTTCCTCAATTAAGTTAGGTATGGCCATTCAATTTGCTTTGGCCAAGGAAATGTGAGCAGAAGTGACTTATGGTGGACACTTAAAGAGTTAGCATATACCTCACCATGTTCATTTTTAAGATTGTTGCTGCTCTGTCATTCTGGGTTCCCAAGTGGTTATAATCAGCAGAGCATCCCCTGTCCCCTCAACTAAGCCTTGGTGGACATGTAGCAAGAGCGAGCTATACACCTTTGCTAGTTCAGATCACTGAAATATGGGGCTTGTTTGTTACTGAAGCATAACTAGCTTTTCCTGACTAATACACCACCATGGATTAACAAAGTGATGAGGAAATAGAGAAGTCTGGTTATAAAGGGAGGGGAAGGAGAATGGAGCAGACATAGCAAGATAAACACAAGCACCACTGAGAGAAAGAAACTGGGAAACTATGACCAAATTTTAGTTCTAGGGGTCCTTATTATAACTCCATTTCTTTCCTGAGTTACATGAGAGAGTCTGTGTTCCATGGGAGGCCCTGAGGTTCTATGTCTAAGAAAAATCCAGGAGATTTCCCCCAGTGTTTGGCATTTAGTCATTTCTCGATAAATGTTTGTTGAATGATTGTTTATTGGCTATTAGCCATACAAATAAGTAGAAGAAACAGTGTCTGCGAAGGAAAGATTTAAAAATTAAGCTCTGCCCAGCTGGTGTGGCGCAGTAGTTGAGCATCGACCTATGAATCAGGAGGTCACAGTTGGATTCCTAGTCAGGGCACATGCCGGGGTTGCAGACTCGATCCCCAGTAGGGGGCATGCAGGAGACAGCCTATCAAAGATTCTCTCTCATCATTGATGTTTCTATTTTTCTCTCCCTCTCTGAAATCAATAAAAATCGATATTAAAAAAAATTAGGCTCAAAAGACTTATTTAAATTAAAAATATGGACTCTATATTTTGTTTTCTGAAGAATGAATATAAGTATTGTGATAGGGTAGGACAAATGTCCCACACATACTTATTGGACACCTTTTGTGTACAAGGCATTTAACTAAATTTTATGGAATAAAGGAAGGTGGATAAGAGATGGATCTGTTCCTCCAGAAAAAGTATCTATCTATATATATGTTATGGGGTAAAACTCTCTCGCTGCGGACTGGGGGTTGGGGGGGGGGGGGAGTCATTTAATGTGTATTTTCAACCGTGTTACCATGGTCCTAAATGCTACCTGGGCTCCCCTATGGCTGTGAGGATCCCATAGCTCAGGTGTTCCAGGAGAACTTTAACAGTAAATATACTACTGCCCCTGCCCATATAAGAGCACCCATACTTGCCATACCATATTTCCCAATATTTGTTTGGAAAAGAGTCAGCACTCACTTGAATATATACATTAAGGGTTGTTTGTTTAAAAACAAAACAAAACAAAAGCCTCATTACCTGATAGTCACACCTTGTTTAACAACAAGAGCTCTACCTGTGTTCCGTGACTCCCTCAGAGTCATCAGTGCTGACTCAGGCAATTAAGGGCAAGTGAAGAATCTATAATTAAACCCAGAGACAATTGCTTCTTCCACTGGGTTCTGGAATGCGGCATGTTATGCTCAGGGCTCATTGTCCCACGGAACAAGATACGGCGTGTTCTCTTCATATACAATAGGGTTTTCTTTCTCAAGGATCTGTGGTACTACCATCAGGACACAAGGGAAATAGGCCTGCTTCCAGGGAGGCGCTGGCGCTCCGAGGAAGGCCGTTAGGCCGTTGCGGATGCCTTTCTCCGTTGCTTAGTGACACACGGCTGGTTCTGAGTCTGCTGCGAGGCCCCTGAGTATGCTTGCTACCTGGGTGGGTTTGCACGGGCAAAATGGTTCTCCCAGTCCAAAAGGCAATGAACTTCCCCGCCTTGCATCTCACCTTCTGTCTTTCAACAGCAGCAACTATGTAGCAATTCAGTCAAGCCGATGTGGGTGGAATTGAACTGTCTCAGGAACAGCAGTATTGCCTAAGTATGTAAAGTCTAAAAAGCACTTGCAAGTTTATTATCGCCTCACAGCCTCTTAGGGCAGCACCAGGAGGCCTGCTAGTGTTCCCACTTTAGAGATTAGAAAGCCCAGGGCAGTGGCTGGCTCAAGATGAACCAGCTGGGAGGTAGCAGTGCAGGGACAAGAGCGAGGATGTCCCAGGTCCCAGGGACAGGGCTCTTTTAATGAACCATTGCCCAGTCCGTTTTTACATTAAGATTTGATTTCATATTGTTATGCAAAGTGCTGAGGTCCCAGAAAAACCTCAGTGTATCGTTCTTGGATTCCCAAAGAAATAACCCGGAGGACTGGCTGTGAAAGACATGGGTTTATTAGGACTTACATGTACACCAGAGGCGGCTGGCCGGTGAACTTTACCACCACACCAGCTACCAGCGCTGAACTTGAACCACTAAGTCCCATCCGGTTGGCCAGCTGGTGCTATTGTATTGTCGCCACCCAGAGGTTCCCAACACAGGGCTTTATAGAGTACAGAACACAGAGAAAAACAGGGCACGCAGGCGATCTAAACACTAGCTGTTTACAATCCAGGCTCACATCTACAAGCAGTTTCTCGTTGGCCTTTAGCTTCTGGCCAGGTTCCCAAGGTCTCACGGTCCGCTTACAGATGGCCTTCACTATATTTCCCACAGGGTGGGATGGGGAATTGGAGCATGGGAAGGGGCCCGTGTTCCCATTCACCATTCCCATATTTAAAAGCAACACATTATAAGGTGAAGGGGAGACGAGAGGGGGCTGCGAGAGGTCTTTTCTACATGTGAACATGGTTAAAAGGTGAGAGTAATGAGGCTGGGACTAAAGGGGTGTCTTACCCTGCCTGGGCCAGCTTGGGACTGCATCCCAGGCTCCTAAACCCACCCCACACTCAGCTAATGGGAGAAGCTGGTGAGAAAGTATGGTTGGGCCAAGGACATCTTTCCTACTCGTGTGTTTATGGCCCAAAATGGGACAAAAAAGGATATGTTCACAAAGATAGAAAGGCAGGTATGTTCATTTTGTCCCTGGTAGCTTCAAGGGAGAGTTTGAGGTAATCGTTAGAAATCTATACGTGTGTCTCTCAAAACCCCTGAGTTGGCCAAGGAATGAGCCCCATTAATCAATCCAGGCAGAACGTTTGGCGGGGGAATGAAGACAAACAGCGTGGTCAGGACAGCGTGTAGTGCCTGCTCGAGCCACGGCCTGAGCCAAAATGAAAGCATCCCCAGGCTTTGCAGACCGGAGACCTGAGCCGGCCTCAGGGGCCACATCGGAACTCTGGGATGGTTTTAATCATCACTTCCCAGCAAATCCACATTCCTTTTGTATTGGAGGCCACCTGTTCATCTTTATATTTTTATACTTGGTTCTCAGGTTTCCAATGATGCCCTTAGCAGGAACATATGTGAACGTGACCTTCGCAGTCTCCTGGGTGGCAAGCAGAGCTCTCTCTACTCTGACTCTGCAGACAGTGAAACCTGATGCAAAAACGCCGTGGATGTGGACAACCCCGGGGCCTCCTGCTCTAACTGACGTCTTCCTACCACTCACCTGGGCTCTCGCAGGGCCACTGTGTTAGCAAAATGCAAAATGGGGATTTCTGAAATTCTGTTCCAGCACCTATGCCAGACCCACTGCCAAAAGCTTAATTTGGGGTTGATGCTGTTTGGTTTGGAGGACTATGGGTAGGCCCAGGTTACTGAAAATAGACAGTGGACTCCTTGTTTTTGTGAAAACCCTTTCGTGGCTGACTCACAAACCCCTTCTTCCCAACTACTTTCTACTGGGACCCCGGCTTCTCCTTCAGATAGCCTGTTTTTCTTAAGTATTAAATGTATTGGGATAACAATGGCTAATAACATTATATGACTTTCAGGTGTATAACATAATTCTACTTTATGTGTGCTCTACTGCGTGCTCACCACCCGAAGTCTAGTTTCCTGTTGTTACCATGTATTTGTACCCCCTTTCTGATCCCCCCCTCTTTCCCCTCTGGTAACCACCATTCTGTTGTCCATATCCACTATTTCTTGACTTAGTAGAAATTGATATTTCTCAATAGAAATGCTTCTTTGCGTATGTTTTCTCCAGAGGCCTCTTTCCACCTCAGTAACTTCGGTAGAGAAGGGAGTCAGACCTTTGTGCCTGAGGCAGAGGAAACTTCTCTTCCTGAGGTCCCGCTGCTCAAGGAGGGAGCTGGGCTGCCGGCAGGGTGCCAGAAGAGGCTGGTATTTTTAGCACTGCCTTCTTTCCTTACCAGCACCTGCCATGATCTGTAACCCAAGGGGCTACTTAAATGCCAGCGAGATGACTGAGGACAAGGCAGCCTGAGCTAATGTCCTAAAATACCACCCAAGGGAGGCTTTTCCTGCGGGAGTCAGGGCATTACCAGCTCTGTTTCTTTCCTTGTTTTTCCCCAACCTGCGGAGCTGGTACAGGTCCCGGCTGAGATGCGTGGCATCTGCCTTGGGAAGAGGTTGGAGAAAACCCCTGGATCGGTGTCCCTCGATACCAGACAGTTTTGTTCTGTTGATTCTGCTCTTGTCTCTTCTAACTTCAGTCTTTCCCTCTACTGTTCATGCCAGATGGAAGCAACAAGAGAATGTCTACCCATCTTTCCCCGCAGCAACATTCTCTCTTGATATTCATACAAATATATGAAGAGGAGGAACAAAGTCCAATGAATGGTCTAGCTCAGACAGTGGTGATGGGGATGCAAACATCTTTCTTGGAGCAGATATAACTCATCGAGCTCTTTATCCTCTAAAGATGGGGCAGGCTGGAAATAGAAGTATGTTCTCAAGAAGGCTGATACATTTGTGGGGGACAGATGCATCATGGGTCATGAAGGATAATGAGAATGTCTTAGGGCGTCTCTAATCCTGGACTTTGACATCAGCCCATACTATCCACCGCATTCCGTGGTGCCACTGTCAGATGTGCAATTGGGCTGATAGATTCCAGGGCTAGCCCGCTTTGGAAGATTTTATGCGCCTCCAATAATTTCTCGGGCTACTCTAAATTCTCGCAGATGCCCTGAAAGGCCTGGTTCTAAAGTTAAGCGCTTATTTCAAAAGGAACTGAACCAGAACTTACATATCTAAATAGGTTTTGTGCCCTTTACAGTGGTCAGTTTTCATTCAGTTGAGTGGAAAATGCAAGCAATGAGTCATACATACAGTGGTATAATGCAGTAAAAATTATATGTGTGATATACAACATATAGCATATACATGTATATTATATACATATACACACACAAGCATAAAAAAATTTGAAAAGTTGCACATCAATCTGATAACTGAATTCCCTTCCTCTGAGGAGGTGGGTGGGGAAATAGGATTGAATATGGCAGACAAGTATTGCCATATCTTTAAGGTTTAATTTGTATAAGTAGTATATTTTTATGAATCACATAATTAAAATGTTAGCAATCTCTTATTTTTCTTTACTGCTATTTCAAAATATATTTCTGAGTATTTTACAGAAAATTCTAGAGAGCTAATAATTGCACGAATCGCTTACAGGAAGGGAAATTCACTTTGGCATGTGTACTACCCAAAGGCACACAGCAATTAAAAATCAATTAAAAAATAAAGTAGTTGATCTCCTCCAGGGCACCTAATTGTTTTTTTTAAGTACCTATTATTTGTCAGGCACAACATTGGGCACCAGACATTTAAGGAACAATCCAGCATTCTGGCCTTCCATGAGATTCTTTATTTCTGTACAGCTTGTGGCAAATTCAAAATTTTAAGCTACTCACTAGAACTGCTGTTACTGCTATTTTACAAGCCACCCAATAAAACCAGTTTTATGACTGCTGGCCAGTGTGCTCACTTGGTTCAGCAACATCCTGTGCACCTAAAGGTTGCTGGTTTGATTCCTGGTCAGGGCACATGCCCGGGTTGTAGACTCAATCCCCAGTAGGGGGCATGCAGGAGGCAGCTGATTGATGCTTCCTTCTCACACTGCACCGATGTGTCTCTCTCTCCCTCTCCCTTCCTCTCTCTAAGATCAATACGAATATTAAAAAATTAGTTTCATTATTTTACCATCCTGTTTTGGACTAAAAGCAACATGCCTCCAGCTCAATCACTTTTTAAAATTTGCTGCACCTGGCTCCTGATGACTAATGGATATTTCCAAAATGCTAAGCTGCCTTCAAAGGATAAAGATCTGACTCATGAGGCGAAGTTAAAAAAATGGTGCTACAGAGTCTAAAGAAGAGAGGCTGTAAATGTGGAGCTCAGAAATGCTTTTGGAAATAATACAAATAAAAGAACATACAGCAAAATATTGGCTACATTTTCCTTAGATTATGGAATTATGAGACATTTCTGAAAGACTTTTTATAGTTTCCAAAGTGTAAAAAATGAACATGTTTTACTCTTATAATGATAAAAATTAATAAATGTTCAAAATCTCCTTTAACCATCAGCAATGATGTAAATATGAGGCCTCCCAAAGGGACAGTTTTGAAAGAGAGAGGCTTATGGCTCTGAATTACTTGTTAGGTCATATCTGCGTGTTTCCAATTTCACAATCATGGGCTATTTGTGTACATGTCTTAGCACCTCTCCTAGCCAAACACTCCTTAAGTACTACCCCTTCCCCACCAGCACCCAGCTCAGGACTTCCACTGAGTAGTAACACAAGTAATAACAGCAGTGGACCCGCACTACACAAGGCCTGAACAAGGCTACCTGTTAAACCCAATTTAGGCACCAGAGTTCACTTTCTTTTTTTTTTTTTTAAACAGTTTTTGTTTGCTTGTGTGTCTTCACTGATTTCAGAGAGACAAAGAGAGGGAGAGAGAAATACCACTGTGAGAGATAAACATCAATGAGCTGCCTTCTGCATGCACCCCAACTAGGGATTGAACCTGCAACCTGGGTAGGTGCCCTGACTGGGAATCTAATCACCACCTTCTGGTGTACAGGACGATGCCAAACCAACTGAGCCACACGGGCCAGGGCTGGAGTTCACTTTCTTGACCTCTAGACTATATCACTCCTCTCAGTGCTTGATGGGAATAGCCCTACAACACATGTTTGTTGAGTAAACAGATATTACACATGTACGTTCAAAAGTACAGTTGTACAGAAAGCAGTTTTCTAAAATGTTATTATTTAAAATAACACCAAATCCCTGTAAATCTATAGCAAGAAATCTAATAAAATATGTGCAAGACTTCTGCACTCAAAATGTAAAATATTAACCAATAAAGTTAAAGGAGACTCCAATCCAGAGTGACCACGTTCATACATTGAAAACCTCAATATTGTGATGATGTCATCTCTTCCTAAATTTAAATCCATAGTCAATGAATCTAAAAAAAAAAATTACTGCTGTAATATCTTGTGGTCACACATCATCAATAGCAGTGGGAAAGCTAGCAGTCAGAGAGGAGAGAAAGCCAAGATCATTCCGGCCTGTTTTCACCTCCACTCTCTCTTCCTCATTCTTGCAGTCTGAGCAAGCAGGCGAGCTTCTGCTGGGAATGATGTGCTTCCCTCAGGTGCGAGGTCAGTGGGGAAGCTGGTAGTCACGTCCTTCTCTCCCAGGGAAGCGGGCGGGCGTGGTTTGTGACTTCTCAGGCATCAGCCAAATTCCTCCAAGGCAGTTTCTCTCTGGGCTCTTCCATTACCAGGAACTCAGGGTGGGTTTGCTCCTGTGTCATCATTTTTTGTTGGTGCTTGCCAAGCTGGTGAACCTGGGCGCCTGAGTATTGCCAGAGACCAACAGAAGCCCTGAGACGTAACAGCATAGTCACTGAGCACACCTGGCCCCGTGCAAGGCCAGCCCACACACCAGCCCTCCTGTCCAACCCACAGCCAAGTGCGTCCAGTTTCAGAAGTCAACACCAGGATGTCGATTGCCTTGTTTGGGAGTAAATATGCCTCCCGAAGCTTTGGAGTCACCCAGGCTAGAGTCTGAATAGGGATGAAGGCCCTTAATCTCTCCCAGCCTCAGTTTCTCCTTCTGTAAAGGTCCTTATAAAATTGTTAGGAGGATTAAATGTGATAACAGAGTCACCATGCCTATCACTTTTCTTCCAACATTTGGGGAAATGATCAGCAAATTAATTATCTCCTATTTACTCCTTGAAACAAACACGCTCACTTGTCTTGCTACCACATTTCTCGTCTTATATTTCATTTCACACAGGGGAATCAAGAATACACACTTCTTGATTATATTTAATTAAGCTGAACATTTCTTGTCTTATATTTCATTTCACACAGAGGGATCAAGAATACACACTTCTGTTTGTACCTTTTTGGGGAGTTGGAAAGTGCTATTTTAAAAGTATAGGCTTTGTAATTAGATCAACCTAATTTTACCATTTATTAGCTGTGTGACATTAACCAAGTCACTAAACATCTCTGTGCCCCAATTTCCTCATCTAAAAAAAATGAGGATAAATAATAGTATCCATTTCCTCAGGTTGTTGTGATAATTGAACTATTTAATGAATGTAAACCACAAAGCCTTCCATGTAGAAAGGTTCAATAAATACTACTTTTAAAATTATTCTGAATTTATCAAAAGGTCCAAAGCAGGTGAACGTATGCACACACATATGTGTGTTTGTGGGTCTGTGTATAAAACATTAGCCCAACCCATTATTAGCACACCATTTGGGGTTGCCTTCTTGACGATGAAGTCTTTCCTACCCCAAACTCTTCTCAGAACAAGGCTACTCTTCTGTGAGTTGGCCCCCTGACTCCGATTCCCTTCCAGGCCACTTTGGTTATTTATTTTAAGCAGCTATCTCTTGTATGAAACCTCCAGGGAGGTGGGACCTTGAAGTCCTGCCAGGACTGTGTCACATAGGTTCTGGGGCCAGGTAAAGACCTGACCCCTGTTCGTTTTATTTTTAAACTTTTTATTGACATGTACCATACACACAGAGATGTACATATATTGTACACATATGGCTCATGAAATAGTCCCAAACTCAACAGACCCTTGTAACCACTACCCAGAGAAAATTCCAGAAGCCCCTTGTGCCCCTATCCAACTACCATCTTTCTAAGGGTAACTACTACCCTGACTGTTGCCTATTTTTGAGCTTTATATAAATCTGGTCCCTGATTTTGAGCAGCTCATTGTGTACTTGTTTCTCCCCTAAATCTACACTGTGATTAGGGCTCCACCTGTTTGGTTATTAATTCAAGCGTCAACAAACGTTTTCCAGCAGCGGCTACAGGCAAGGTAATGCGCTGGGTTAATTACCTAAAGCCACAAGGTCAAGGAAGGTCAGTGTCTTGGGTGAGTGTTTTGTGAAACGCTCTCTCTTGTGGAGCCGCCTCCCTGAGCCGATTCTCTCTGGAATGAGGCCCACATTCCCCACACGCTCTCTCTGGACGGGCTTCCACTCTGTGTCTTATCCCTGAAAGCGAGTCTTCCTGGGTAAAGATCCCAACAGAAACCTACCAGTGTATTCGAGTTCCAGTTCCAGGATTCCCGCAGAGTATTGGACTGGCCTGGCTTGGTTCACTCTGGTCATGTCAGCTATGGGCCTCCGGTTAGGGACACAGGATGCTAGAGGGCTGTGCACTTCCCACCGCTGCTCCCAAAACGGGGAGCACTGCCGAGGAAGGGGGAGGGCCTGGCATGAGGTTCTCAGCAAGGACTGTGGTTCCCACTGGCCCCTTGCAGCTCTAGGGTTTCTTTTTCTTCTCTGATTCAGATCCTTGACCCAAAGTCTGAACAGATTATTCACCCTGTGCACCAAATGTGAACTGAAGTCATTAGATAGGACGGCTCCTGGAGGCCTAGGGCCACTGCTCCCCAGACGGCCATTGGAGGGGCATTTCTGACGCTCAGCCAGCCACTGGGGAGGCGGCTCTTTCATCTGGTTCTGAGAATCAACGGTGGTTTTATAGACACTCTGCAGTTTCTCCCTCTGAGGGAGGGGCATGTTCCACCATGGCACAGACCCTGAAAACTAATTTCCTGGACTCAGGGACCACCAACTGTTTACGATGATGATGATTATTGCAGAGTTGAAATTCCTGCCTGGATTCCAAAAGTCACCACGTGAAGGAGTGGTTGCCACGGCATCCTGAATCCTGAATAACCTTGTGGTCTGAGTGAAGAGCTGGGTGTACAGGCCAAGCTCTGCTTGTATCGTGTGGGACAGAAACAGAGGCAGGGGACTGGGCTGTTTGCTTTACATCTGCGAGCCCATTGAACCCTTACTGCAAACCAAGAGGGAGACACTGTTACTTCTTGTTTTTTGTTTTTTTTTAAGGTTTATTTTATTTATTTTTTTAAATTAAATCTTTATTGTTCAGATTATTACATTTGTTCCTCTTTTTTTCCCCCCATAACTCCCCTCCTCCCAGTTCCCGCCCCACCCTCCGCCCTCACTCCCCACCCACTGTCCTCATCCATAGGTGCACGATTTTTGTCCAGTCTCTTCCCACATCTCCCACACCCCTTTCCCCCGCCAAGAATAGTCAGTCCATTCCCTTTCTATGTCCCTGATTCTATTATGATCACCAGATTATTTATTCACTTGATTCTTAGATTCACTTGTTGATAGATGCATGTTTGTTGTTCATAATTTTTATCTTTACCTTTTTCTTTTTCTTCCTCTTCTTAAAGGATACCTTTCAGCATTTCATATAATACTGGTTTGGTGGTGATGAACTCCTTTAGCTTTTCCTTATCTGTGAAGCTCTTTATCTGACCTTCAGTTCTGAATGATAGCTTTGCTGGATAAAGTAATCTTGGTTGTAGGTTCTTGTTATTCATCACTTTGAATATTTCTTGCCATTCCCTTCTGGCCTGCAAAGTTTCTGTTGAGAAATCAGCTGACAGGCGTATGGGTATTCCCTTGTAGGTAACTGAGTTTCTTTCTCTTGCTGCTTTTAAGATTCTCTCTTTGTCTTTTGCTCTTGGCATTTTAATTATGATGTGTCTTGGTGTGGTCCTCTTTGGATTCCTTTTGTTTGGGGTTCTTGGTGGTTCCTGGACTTGTAAGTCTATTTCTTTCACCAGGTATGGGGAAGTTTTCTGTCATTATTTCTTCAAATAGGTTTTCAATATCTTGGTCTCTCTCATCTTCTGGCACCCCTATAATTCTGATGTTGGTATGCTTGAAGCTGTCCCAGAGGCTCCTTACACTATCTTCATATTTTCGGATTCTTTTTTCATTTTGCTTTTCCGGTTGGGTGTTTTTTGCTTCTTCGCATTTCAAATCTTTGCCTTGATTCTTGCGCTCCTCTGGTCTGCTGTTGGGAGTCTGTATAGTATTTGTTATTTCAGTCAGTGTATGCTTAATTTCTAGTTGGTTCTTTATCATAACATCGAGGGTCTCATTAGATTTCTTGAGGATCTCACTACATTTATCGGTGGCTTCTAGACAGTTCTTAAGAGACCTTAAAAGTGTGGTTCTGAACTCAATATCCTCTATTAACAGTTTTGTCCTGTTTCTTTGTCTCCGTATTTTTTATGCTTTCTTGGTGCACCCCCTAGTGGTCTTTGTGCACAGTCTTGTTGTAGTTAAGCCTTGATTGTTGTGGGCAATACCGGGGGTGATTTGACCTCCAGGCTAACTGGCTATTAGAGTCCGCTGTGTCTGCAGTGGGAGAGCTTCTGTGCTGGATCTCTAGGGCGGTGCTAATCTAGCGTTTGCCTGAGGCTATCCGGCAAATGGCTCTGCGCAGGGCTTGGGCGGGGCGGGTCCCCGGGGATCTACAGGGCTGGACGGAGCGAGCAGTTATGGCTGCTCTCAGTCCCGTCCCTAGGGGCTCTGCCTCACAGAGTCCCAGCAACCGCTGCAAACCTCGGAGAGAAAGCTGCCTTCGAGTTCCGACCGAAGCCAGACAGTCCCGCTTCTCCCGTTTGAGTCTGGGTCCCTAGAGACTCGCCTGGTTTTGGAGCTCAGAGTCTGAAACTCCCTCCCGATTGAAAACAACAACCGCGCCCTCCGCCTCCAGCCCGCTCCGTGCGCACTCCACACCTTAGTATTTCACTTCAGCACTGCGCCTCCTCTGAATCTGGGTATGATATTCTCTTTCCTCCTAGTTGTAGAATTTCCACTCAGCCAGCCTTCCTGTGGTTCTGGATGATGTCCGTTCCATCTTTTAGTTGTTTTTTGAAGTGGTTGTTCAAGGCAGCAATCTCCGGCATTAACCTATGCCGCCATCTTGGTTTCCTCTCTCCTTGTTTTTATGAATGTACCAGTGAAACCAAAGGTAGTGAAGTGTAACACAAGTAAAGCCCGTAGTCACTTATAAAGTGCTTTCCTCATTATTATTTCATTCACACTGTGAGAAACCCCATTTTACAGATGAGGTTCTTATGGCTCAGTTTTCCGATTTTGCACCGGTCAAAAGCGGCAGAGGATGGACAGACTCAGAACTCTGACTCCTATCCCCCAAGGCAAATCCACAAATAATTGTAATAAGCAGATGGTGAAGAATGCCTTTATTTATTTATGTTTGTAATGTTCTTTTATCACCACTTTAAAATCTATAGTTATGTTCTTTCTTGTATTTTTTTTTTAATTCTTTATTGTTGAAAGTATTACATATGTTTCCTTTTCCCCCATTGACCTCTCCCTGGCTGCTCTGCCCCCTTCAGCACATGTCCCCGCCCTCCTTCTGGCTGTATCCTTTGATTATGCTTACTAGTATATGCATGCATACAAGTCTTTTGGTTGATCTCTTACTTCCCTCCCCCACCCTCACCTGCCTTCCCACCCTCTGAGGCTCGATGGTCTGTTCGATCCTTCTATATGATCCAGGTGTGATTGTGTTTCAGCGACGGGTGAGCTCGTATACAGATGAAAGAAATTGAGGACGGGCTGAAGAAGGCGGTGCTATTTAGACCCAGTTCTTGTAGGTGGGTGGTATTAGGCAAGCATGCTTTGAGGGAAGGGCACTCCAGGAGGGTTCGACAACATGAGCTAAAGCCTGGGGAGGTAGAGGATTCAGGAAGTAGGAGGAAGCCTTGGATGTACTGGGGAGACTGGTGGGAGATTAGACTGGAAAACCAGGGTGCCTCTCACCCAAGCCATGGTCGTTGTCTCCTTGATAGATTGGGGCAGATGGAACGGTGGTTGACAACCCACAGGTGGAGGCCTGTGACCTCAGAATTCCATGACCGAGTTTTCTCAGCTTCACTGGCTGCCTATGGTTAGGGACAGGGAGGGGGCAAGAGTTGGAGTGCCATAGTATTTACAAGTGCTGGAAAGATCCAGCAACGTTCTAAATGAAGGAACAATAAAACTTTTATAGACTGTTACAGAGTCAGTTGCTCCGTAAGGTAGAGTGTGTGTGCGTTGGGAAGTTTGCAGGTCAGAGTGGATAGGGAGCAAGCCAGCCAGGGCTTAACAGCAAGGCATGACCTCCTCTGGCCCATGCTAGTTTCCACCTCCTGAGGCATGGCTTATGGAAACGTTGCATCTCTTCTCTGAGCCTCAGTTTCCTCATCTACAAAATGGGAGAGCATAATATCTACCACTCACAATTGATGCAGGAATCCAATGAGATGTGCCAGTGTGTCTTGTACATTGCTTTCATTGTTAATTTATACTGTTGTTGAACTTAAACCTTCTCCGGGGTGCATACCTTCCCAACTAGAAAATGAAAGTCTTTAGGATAGAGGCCATGTCACTGATTCCTTTACATCTTTAGTAGTGCCAAACAAACACGCAACAAATTGTTTCAGTAAGCAGACAGATTCTTAGCAAGGGATATTTGCGCATGGCACCAGCTAGTGCCTGGGTGTAGTTTTTTTGGAACCTCATCTTATTTCCTGAAATCATAATGGGACAGATCTCAGTGAGCTGAAAGCAGCAAGGTGGGTGTCACACAATTCTCGATACTCGTGAACAAAGCTGCATTGAGCTCCTGTTGTGTGCTGGGCACAAGTGAGTTCTATTACATTTACTATGCTTTAAAGAAATAGATTATTTTACAATCAAGGACATACAATGTGTTTAGGTGATCATCAATTAATGATCTTAACCATTTGTACGCCAGTAGCGTCTATAGATGCAAGCGGTGGATCTTTTTTAATTAAATTCAAAATACTGTGGCAGTTAACTGATTAACAATCAAGTTATTTAAAAATGAGGGCCTTGTCATTCCTGCTTCAGCAGAATCATCAGCAGAACAAAGTTCTTCTCCCTTGAGTCTCACTGGACAGGCAGCCAGTCCTTCTGTTCCTGAGTCCCGCTTGCCTTGCTCTGGAGGATGGTGATGAATAGCTATTTTGTGTGTGATTCCAGGAATAAGAGAAAAATAACCTGAGATTTTTTTGGAAGGTCTAGATAGACCCAAATAGAAGGAAGGCTTGATTGCCCTAAAGGAGAAGGGATCAAGTACCTGTGAAGGGGAGAGAATGGGAGACTTGCATTCCTGAGGGTGGCAGGACCCAGGGTGGGTTGGCTGCTTGGATTCTTAAGGACCATGGCACTGACATCACACCTATGATGCTTTGGCTTCTGTTCCAGGGCTTAGCCTGGTATGGTGGTCATGGATATGTTTGTGAAGCAATCCATCTTGGAATGGACCCCATAAGCATGGACCGGGGACTCCAACAGTGACCATGGTGAACCACAACTAGAAGACTTGCCTCTATGTTCTCATGGCTCATGAAAGCCCCAGAGAGAGGTCAAGAAAGCCACACACACACACACACACACACACACACACACACACACACACACAAATGACCAACATGGGACTTCATACTGAGCTTGTTTTGTGAGAAATTGGAGCCCGATTTGATTGACTTCAGAAACATTTCCAATAGCAACAATTCTTACAGCTCAAGGGAGGTGCAATGATCCATGCCAATTCAGCTAACAATGGTGAATGTTGTGTAGAGAAATTGCTATAGAAAAACTCTCCCAGGACCTGAACATTGTGTGTTGAGGGTGGGCAGGAGAGAACAGAGGTTGACAGGGACGAGCTCAGTGCAATCGGCATAATCTTGGGCTGATACACTCTTTTAAAGATTTTACTTTTGGGATGAATGCCTGGAAGATTTATTATCTTTGATGTATTTGTAAAACTGGGAGATGCTACAAAACCAGAGGTTGTCCCTGAAGTGTTAGGAGGGAATTTGGATTTCACATTGTCATTTCACAGTTATACTCATGTGGTCAGGGCATCAGCTTTAGGAGAAGGCTATATTTTTGGAAGAGAGGGCCTTATTTTGGTCACTGTATTTTGTTTCCATTTGCTTATCCCCAGAGCTCCAGTGCTAAGTCCTTTTTTTTTCAATGAAGTTTCCTGCCTTGACTCCCTATTGGAATTTCACAATTTGGTATCATTGGTAGATTTTCATTGTCACCTGTTTTGGTGACATTGTTTATTTCCCTAGAAGCCCAAAGACCACGAAAGGGAAAACTCTAAGTGTGTCTGCTGCTCAAACCCTGCACCCTCTGAAGGAAGAAGTCCACCTGCAATATTGGCAGCAGCACAACCTACCAAACTTCATGGCTTTTAGACACAGTTTTGACCCATAGACACTGGACAAGAGATGTGCAGAAGTGTTGCTCTGGAGCCTAAATGGCATTACTCATGAGAGCAGATTGTTAGGGTTATGGCCTGTGCTATGCCAATGCTGAGCTCTGGATCCAGAACGACAGAAGCACTCTCGTAGGCTTTAATACAGTAACTTATTTCATGGTAGTGATATGTGATGCCTACTAAACCAAGGGCTCAGAGAAGGGGTCCCTTTTGCCTGGATCTTGCCCACGCAATGGATGACTCAGTGAGTCAATGCCAGTGTGGGTGGAGGATGGCTAAAGGCCTCAAAGTAGAAAATAAGTTGAACCATAAAGTTCTATATTTGAGTGTTCCTTTGTGTAGCTTTTCCTAATCTCTCTTCATCCCCTATAGACAGAAATAATTACTATCCTTTGAACCGCTTCTATATATATTTTTTTATTATTACAAACATCACACTGCAATATATAATTTAAATGCCATGTTAATATTTGTTTCCCTGGTGAGGTTAAAACTTGAGAGTCAAGTTGGCAGTGCTTTGGAGCCAGACTCTCCTGAACTTGAATCCTGGTCTCACTGCTTCCCAGGTGGGTGACTTTGGACATTTCTTAAAATACCTGAGCCTCAAGTTTACTCATCTGAAAATGGGGATAATGACATTGTCCCCTCATATGGCTGTTCTGAGGCATACTTATGATAATATTTATAAAATGTTCAGCACAATGTTAGCTGTTGTAGTTATTTTATTAATCACTCTTCAGATATCCGAACTAAACCATCTCCTTGTCCTGCCTCACAGTGTTGACACCCAGATCCTCTAGGGCACTTGCAAGGATAGTTCACGGAGGCATCAGGATTGGATTAATTTCTAAACTTAAAAGCGACACTGAGTGGAAGATGAGTGGAAGGTCTGCACATCTTTGAGGCAACTAGAGGGGAAGAAGGGTTGAGGAATCCATCTAAACCAAGAGTCCTGAGACAAATGAAATGTTGATCTTCAGTTGTCATTCTCCTGGAAGGTAACACTCTGGCAAATATTTCCTGTACTAATGGGGTGGTGGTGATGGCTCTGTGCTGAAGCAGCTCTCATCAAAGGCCCAGGAGCCGGAGATGGGGTGTAACCTGAGACCTCGCCCCAGCAGGCCTGAAATCACAGCTGAGCTAGCACCAGCTTTCTGAGCAGCAGACTTGCTGGGGCTCAGCTCTGCTTCCCAGACGGCCTTGTCCTGCCTGTCAACCTGAAAAAATGCACAGGCTCTCATGGGCTGGGGTGCCCCTATCTGTCAGAAGACTTTCTAATCATCCTGTCCCTCACTCTGCTTCCCATTGTCCCACTGACCACAGTATTTGCTACTTTGGACCCTGGGAGAAAGGGTCCGCAACCTGTGTTCTATGCCATCAATGCAACAGCTAGTTGACAAACATCTGTAAGGTTTAATTCCTCTCTAGGCAATGGGTCAGGTGTGCAGGGACAGGAAGAGTGTAAGAAGGTTCTTCATTCCGGCAGCTTACACTCTAGTTGGGAAAAGATATGGATGATACTCAGCTGTTGATGGCATAAATGCATGATGTAAGTGTCAAATTAATGCTCTGGAGGACAAAGAAAGGCCCCATAGTGTTGATTAAGATGTTTAAGGAGGGATTCTCACAAGTGAGATTTCCTGTCATGTTTCTTGATCCGGCAGTTCCTATTTATCTGCAATGCTCATGCAACCAGCATAGGATGTCACCACCCAATTGCCAGGATTTAGGGCAGGGAGTGGAGGAGGGGTGTCAGACTAGAGAGTGAATTCTTAGAGCAACCTGGGATGAGGTTTGCAAATCACTTCTCATGAACACTCTAGGCCAGTGATGGCGAACCTATTACACGCGTGTCAGAGGTGACACGCAAACTCCTTTTTTTGGTTGATTTTTCTTTGTTAAATGGCACTTAAATATATACAATAAATATCAAAAATAAAAGTCTTTGTTTTACTATGGTTGCAAATATCAAAAAATTTCTATATGTGGCACAGCACCAGAGTTAAGTTAGGGTTTTTCAAAATGCTGACACACCGAGCTCAAAAGGTTCACCATCACTGCCCTAGGCTGGGGGTCAACTCTTAGATAAGGTGAAGCACCATGGAACAGCTTCTCCAGCTCAAAGAAGAATAGGACTAAACAGAGCTGCAGGGATGGGACTGAAGCCACCTGTGAAATCACATCTTCCAGCCTCAGTCAAGCCTTCAGGTGACTGCAGCCCCAGCCAACATCTTGACCTCATGAAAGACCCCCTAGCAATAGTGGGGTTAGGAAAAGGGGTGGTCCAGAGGGAGTGGGACTGCAGTATTCTTCCTGTGGAGGCTGAGAAATCCTCTCAGAGGCCTTTTGCGGAGGTGCACAGGCCTCGGAATACAAAACCAGATGGCGTTGGTAAAGTATACTGTCTGAGACAGAATTCCTCCGGGTCCCAGCCTTCTGCAAATCCCATTTCTTTCCTTGTGGGGCTCAGGGGGCTGAGGGCCCTATATCACTCTGCACATCAAAGACACCCCGCATTTCCAGGCATAGCTCTCAGAGGTTTTTAACCAGCCTCTGACAATAAAATAGCTTTTAAATAAAAACCAAGACTCAATATTCAGCAGAAGAGGGATTAACAGGATCAGCAGGGGGATGACATCATGCTATTTTTGTTGGCACTTTCCCAGCTGAAGTGTGAGGGGTCTGGGTGTGGAGGAAGGATATATCTATTTTCTTTTCAACTGACTGGGCTTCCCTGCGTCTTGGTCTAGAAAATCTATGGAACTGGAGGGAGCTGGCATGGTTGGGGTGACCCTCCAGCAAGGTCAGGGCAGCTGCTAGCTCGAGGGGGTGAGCATAGTGAGCCTGCGGGGCACAGCAGGGGCTGAGCAGGGGCCGAGATGAGCTTTTGCCGAGTCATTCTCCTGGGAACTCAGGCAATGGGAAAGGAGAGGCCCCGTTTGGTTAGCAGGCCCTGAACTTAGAGAAAGGTGCCCTCCAAAGTGGGCAAACATCCTGCTACAACTGGTGGTGGAGACAGATTGACTTAGAGAACTAGGGCCTGGCCCCTTCACGCACAGACCTCTGGATGCTGGCCACCAGGCAACGCCCAGAATGACAGAGCAGTGAGGGCCTTGGAGGACACCCGCTCTAGTGGTTCCCAAACTTATTATTATTTTTAGTTAAGGTCCTCTTGCTTCAAATGAGATACTAATGATACCCCAGTGCATATAGAAGATTGGAGGAAGAGGAGCTACAAAGTTAGGAGCCTCTTGGCTGGGCCGCCCTGGCTCCTGAGACTGTCTTGGAATCTAACACCAAATATATACACTGAAAATCTCTGATCATTCATTCAGTGAACATGTTTTAAGTGCCTGCTCCATGCTTGACACTTTTCCAGGTGTAGGGAGCAAAACCAGGCAATGTTGCCCCCTCCCTCATGAGGTTTACATTTTGGTGTGGGAAATAGACATTAATTAAATAATGACACAAATAAATGCTAACTCTCCTCTCCCAACATAGAAGAAGAACTGATTTGTGAAAGTGCCAGATTCTTAGCTAGGCACGCCAGGCGCTGGACTCCAGACTTTCCAACTTTGTCCCACATGACTCTCCCATCTAACTCCCAGCACCATTCAGACTCTCAGTGCTTTTTCCCAGGTGCAACTTGTCTTTTGCCCTGGGCTTCCTCATCTTCCCTTTCCCCCTTCTCATCACCAGTCATCTCCACCATCCCTGGAAAGCCACATGACAACCCTATGTGTCTGAAGTCCCCTCTGTTGGAGGTGATCCTGCCAGCCCCCCTCAGCACTCTGTCTGGTCCAGAGAGGAGGGGAGTGGCCAACATTGGTGAAGGAGCAAGGAATCTGGGCAGCATACTCAGTCCTGCTACTGAGACCTTCAGCAAGTCACCCAACCTCACAGAGGAGCCCATGGACTCACCTTGGACTTGCTTGATCTCCTCAGGTATACAGTTTCTTTCCTCAGGAGACTCTGAAGGCCAGGGTTGAGTCTTTCCTTCTCCATCTTTTCCCAGTTCCAGTTTAGTGCCTCAAACTCACTAGTAGCCAAACATGACTTTGGTTCATCCCTAGTCCACTTTGCTGGGTGCTGCTGGGCCAGGGTATCTCACTTGCTCATCGCTGCATCACGGGGTCTGGTCCACTGCTCTGAGCTTTCTTCTCATGGGAAAACTGAAGGCACCCCTCTTGGATCTCATTCAGACCCCCAAACATTTCTTGAGCACCTACTGCATACGAGGTTCTGTGCTAGGGATGACATCTCTCCCCTTTAAAGAGTGTAGAATCTAGGGGAGGAAGCAGACAAGTAAAGCAACAATGACAGTATTGTGGGCTAGGTAGAGTCAGGATGCCACCCTGATGTGGAGGCCCCTCTCCTCCTTTCAGAGCCAATGTCCTCTAATCTACAGGAGTGAGCAGAAGGTCGATTACCCACCTGTCCTCTCAGGGCCTCCCCTAGTATTGGAGTTTGCCTCCTGGAACCCTGAAACCCTGAAACTTGAGAAGCACTGTTCCCTATTCTCTGAGGCCAGTGAGTAGATGAGTGCTCCTTTGCTACCCCACCTTGTGGAGTTTCCTAAAACAGCTGCGTCAGGCTGAATAGGCATAAGCTAAGTTCTATACTGAAGAGGTCACAGCTACTTTGGAATTATAGTATAGAGGAATAAAAGTCAACTTTCTTGTTAATTTGGGTTTTCTCCTGAATCTTAGAGAAAAATCACTTAAAAAAGTCCATCATCAACAGGGGTCTCAATGACAATCTCTTACACCTGACCTGGTTCACTAAACCCTCTCATGGCCACTCAGATCCTAGCAGGGACCAAGGAGGGAGAAGTTTGAAGTCCTGCAGTTCATGGTCAATATTGATATGAATCCTCCTCTTAGGATTTCTCCTCAACAATCCCATCCGTGTGAGCTGCAAGCATGTGGGTTCTAGGATCTAATCGCCCTATTAAATTATGGCTATCCTTTCTCCCCCAAACAGTAATTAATTTGGAGAGATAGTGCTGTTTAAGCTACACAAGGGGAATTCAGCTGTTCATACTGGCTTGCCACAGGTGATTGATAAATGTTATAGATCTCTGCAAACCAGTTGTTAGACATAATCATTCTTAAAGAGTAAATTATGTAAGCTTATAATGAAATATATTAAAACATATTTAATAAATACTAAAAATCATTACTTCGTCATTGTTTTACAACACTTTACTATTATTTCTGGTTTTTACATTTATTATATCTATATGCCATGGAATACCATGCATGTGCTACTTATTGTACTTCACTCCCCAATTCTGTGTGCAGTGACATCACATTGGTAGCTTGAAGTCAGCCATGGTGAGAGTAACTACACCATGGAAAATGGCAAACACTACAAGGCAGGGCTCCCTTCCCCATACCTGGGGCTGGTTGCTAAACCATTACCAGCCCTGCACTGGAGAAAGGCCATGTTTCCTCTCTGGTTCTGCACTCCTCCCTCTGCCTCCTGTATTTTTGCAGGGTAGCACTTGGTTTCTTGCCTACTCTGCTTGGGACCGTTTGGAACTAACAGCCCTTAATGGCAGCTGCCTTAATTACTCAAGGAAAGGCTGAGTGCTATCTTAGGGGTGGGAGCGTTAATAATTCTGGAAATAAGAGGTGTATGTTGAATGCTCGGTGAACAAGGCCTCTAACCCAACCTGGAGGGGTGAAGTTTGGGAAGGTTTTCCTGAGGAAGCTGTGCTTGAACCAAGGTGGACCTCCCATTCCTGGAGGCTGCGGGGCTTAGGCAATGGGGTGGGTGAAGCCAGCGGATGAGCCTGGTGCCTCTCTTTAGAGCGTCAGTTTACTCAATGGTGAGTAATTAAAAACATTGTTTTAAAAATAAAAAATACATTAAGTAGAATACAGAATTTGAATGGATTTTTAAATTAAAAGAAGAGACTGCAAATAAATTTGTCCTACACAACAGTCTCCTCCAGCCTACCGCCCCAGACCTCAGGAGTACCTATCCATTCCCCTTTGACATTAAAGGTCTTTTGGCAGGAACATTTGAGCAGCCCTGAGCTTAAGGTCTTTGAGATTTCCATAGGAATGCATTGGCAGAGGCCGGAGAGGAAATGGCTGGAGCATTCCAGAAAATAGATTTCAGTAGAAAAGAGCAAGGACTTGGATCAGAGTCCTTGGCTCTGAATTCCTGTTCTGCCACTTATTTAGCTATGTGATCTTGGGTAGGTTACTTACTCACTCTCACAGCTATAAACTGATGATAGTAATAGTACCTACTAACAGGTTGTTTCAAAGATGAACGTACTAGTAGAGGTGTGTGCAGCCCTTGGAGCAGTGTGAGCGCTTGCGCTTCCCAGTTATTTCAAGCAGAAGGAACAGTATGAGCAAAGCCCAGAGCCTGGACAGCTGTGCTCAAGACAGGGCAGGCTGCTCCACGGTGTGAGGGCATGTGTGCCCGGGGAGAGGTGGAAGGTGAGGCTGGGGATCTTTCCTGCCTAGTCTGCAAGGAGACCTACTGTGCATCACACCCAGGCAACTCCCTCTCAGTTCTTCCCTGTGCAGAGAGGGGGTGGGCTCGCTGATCTCCAAGATCCCTTCTGGTGCCCACAGCCTACATTTCGTTTCATCTTTTCTCTAACTCCTCTTTTTCTGAACACCCACCCACACAGAACATTCAGGTCCTTACAGTCTAATGATTAAATACATTTTTATATTGCTCACAAATGGTTACCTCATGAATTAGTCTTTTCATCCCCAAACAACAAAGACAATGATATATTTGATCTAAAAAGCTAAGCTGAAGAGATAATACAGTTTTATGAAATTATCTTTAAAAGATAAATTTTGCTAATTTCGTGGCAAATTATGGCACAACAGCGAGAACAGAACTCTGTTTTGTGGCATCGGGGACATTTGGTTTTAAATCCTGGCCCACCGGTGAGCAGGAATTGTTTCTTCTTTTAACTTCAGTGTCCTCTTCTCTGAAATGGGTTGGTAATAAGAGTACCTGCCTCATAGGGTTATTGTGAAAATCAAATGACATAAGCCTGGTGAAATCTGAGAGCCCCCGGATCCCTTACACCACTGAGGAGGCTGGGCCTGGCTCCTTCCCTGCTGGGCACCGCCAGCCAGTCTGCAGGCTGTGTCCCTCGACACCGTGTCCCAGCTCCTGCCACACTACCCTCTCTACACAGCTCTGACCCCCACCTCGTATCCGTTTAGCCCAGGGTGGCAATGCTTCCTCGCCATCCACTCTGGAGCACTGTATTCTCCAGTGCAGTTCCCCCACCATCTATCCACATTTTTGTAATTAGCCCCTTTATTCAACTTTCCTCAAATTACCTGATCTGAGTGTTCAGCCTGCTTCTTGTGGGGCCTCGCCAATAAAGGCAGCATAGCATCTGGCCCATAGTAGGTGCTCAACAAATGGAAGCAATTATTTACATGCAGAATAGAAAGCTCTGTACCCTGTTAAAGGAATACCCTGGCATATTCACCCAACAGCATTCATTGGTTCAACATCTACTTATCATATGCTATTTATGAAGTTTATTTTTCAGTTATGATGAAGCACCCCCTATGTGGCAGTCAGCAAGGTCTCTGGGGATTGATTTCTTGCCTATTGGTTTCAGCAGGGGAGGGAGCTTGCTGGTATTTCCTCTCTTATCCAACCAACATGATCATCGATCAGCTGCTTCCTGCATACCCCCAACTGGGGATCGAGCCCACAACCTGGGCTGTGCCCTTGACTGAAATTGAACCCGGGACCCTTCAGTCCACAGGCTGATGCTCTATCCACTGAGCCGAACCAGCTAGGGCTGGTATATCCTTCTTTATGAAATATGATGCAACTACTAAAATGATGCTTACTCTATAAAAGTAAGTGAAAAAGAACATACACAAATGGCTATTAAATATATAGGATGATCATCTATATATATAAAAGCCTAAGCAACTGTTATGACCAGATGACCAGATGACTGGACAATCGGCTGGTAGCTATGATGTGCACTGACCACCAGGGGCAGATGCTCAAAGCAGGAGCTTCCTCATGGTGGTCAGTGCGCTCCCACAGCCAACCTCCCATGCTGGCCAACCTCCCGAGGTCCCTCCCCCAGGCCGGCCAGCCCCCATTAGCCCCGATCGCAGTCCAGGCTGAGGGATCCCACCCTTGTACAAATTCATGAACCAGGCCTCTAGTTACTGTATAAAATCGAGTATGCATAAAAGAAAGACTTGTAAGAGATATTGCTAGATGTTAGCAAAGGCTTTTAGAGAGTGGGACTATAGTTTTTCCCCTCTCTTTTCTACCTCTTTATGATTTCCAAGTTTTAAAAAGTAAGTTTAAGGGTGAGGGAATTGATAAGATTATTTATGTATCTTTTATATCCACTCTTTGGACAGAGATACTACAATTGCTGTGATGGCCCAAGTCATTCAGTCAGAACCAAAGTCTCCAAAAAGAAGATTACTCTAGTATAGAGGTAGCCAACCTTTTGGACCTCACGGACCACCAGTGGTCCACGGACCACCCGTTGGCGTGCATTGCTCTAGTATACTATTGGTGGGAATGCAGACTGATGCAACCATTATGGAAAACAGTATGGAGTTTCCTCAAAAAATTAAATATGGAACTGCCATTTGACCCAGTGATTGCACTTCCAGGAATACATCCTGAGAAACTCGAAACACCAATCAGAAAGAATGTATGCACCCTATGTTCATAGCAGCACAATTTACATAGCTAAGATCTGGAAACAGCCTAAGTGCCCATCAGTAGATGAGTGGGTAAAAATGCTGTGGTACATTTACACCAGGGAATACTATGCAGCTGTAAAAAAGAAGAATCTCTTACCCTTTGAGACAGCATGGAGGGACCTGGAGAGTATCATGCTAAGCAAAATAAGTCAGTCAGAGAAAGACAAGTATCACATGATCTCAACTCATATGTGGAATCTAAGTAACTAAATAAACTGATGAATGGAGTGGATCCAGAGATATGGAAGCATGGAACAGAGTGAGGAATCTCAGAGGGAAGGCAGGGGAGGGTGAGTGGATGGGAGGTAATCAACCTAAGTCCTTGTGTAGATATATGCATAACCCATGGACACAGACAATAGGGTGCTGAAGGCCTGGGGTGGTGCAGGTGCAGGCTGGAGGGGATCAATGGGGGGAGAAAGGGGCATATTTAATACTTTCAACAATAAAGAATTATTTAAAACAAAACAAAACGATTAGGCATAATGGAGTGTGTGCTCGTGCACACAAGTGTATGCAGGGATTTGTCAAGTGAGTGCCTACTGAGGAACACTATAGATTGACAGGGAGTCCCTAAGAAAGGGAGACCCAAACAAGGTCCCCGAACCTTTGGTCACAATATGCACTGCCACTGCCCTGACAGGGATGGAAAACATTGTCCTCTAAGAGAAATGTCCCGCCCGACATCTCAAATCATTGCCCAGGGCCAGGGGAAGTGAGTGGAGGGATTCCCTGGGTGCAGTGCCTCTTCCTGATGTCGTTAGGAAACAGCCCTGTGGCTGTCAGGGTTCTGAAGGCCTTCCCAGCAAGTACCAGGGGAGCCCTGAGGCAGGCACTGAGCTAGGTGTAGGCACTCTGGGAGCTAGGAAATAAGCATCAAGATGATATGAATGAACAAGAACCGAATAACTATAACAACAAAATGCCCGCTCTTTTCCGAGTGCCTACAGTGCCTATGCACACAGTGATGATGTTATATGAATTTTATCCCATTTAACACTCATAACTGCCCTCAGAGAAAGGGTCATAGCTCCCATTTTGTGGATGAGGAAACAGACTGAGAGGTCTCTGCAAGGTCACACAGCTAGGATTCACACTTAGGTCTGGCTGATCCCAACACTCCAACTCTTTCAATAATTCTGCCCTGACTCTCCATGGAGGGAATGTAGCGCCATTTGCCCGCACCCCTGCTTCCCCAGTTCTGTTAAAGGGTGGGGTAATATGGTAATAAATCAAGCCATGGCTCCTGGGGGATGCATACCACAGGTGCTGCTTCCAATTGCTTAAGTCAAGCTCATCTGAGCCTTCTTTGGGCTGCCACCAGTGCTCAGCCATAGAGAGAGTGGGGTTCCATGGGAGATGCTGATGTTGATGTGTACACACGGATGTACTGGGGCCTCATCAGGCTATACTTTATTAAGCAGTCACGTCGAATACCTTCATAGTAATAAGAAAAGGTATGGTAAGGAGCCTCCCTTTCTCCCTGGCACTCTCTCACCCATCAAGATTCAGCCTGGAGCACATACATATTTGTGGTTAAATTATTAACCCCTAAAACAGGATAGAAATAATGGCAGCTGTAATCCCCGCCCCCCATCCCACACTCCTTCATGCCATAACAATTTGCCGAAAGTGCTGACTTAATCGTATTAACCTAATTGCTAGGTTGAAATAATGATAATGATGACCATAGTCATAATAATAAAAGAATTGCTCTCAAATTATCCTGAGTGATGTTGCAACATCAGCTGCCACACTCATTCCCAAGATGCAATTTGCATTTTAAGTTTCAGTTGCAGTCAGGCAAACAGCTCCTCAGGAAGATAAAGGAGTCTCTAATATGTTTTTTTCTTGCCCAGAGGGAAATCATACTCCTTTCTGCAAAAGCCAGTGAACACCAATTTCTAGGCAGGATTCAGGCCAAGCGTCCACGTGAGCAGACTTCCCGGGGCAGATTGGAAATGAAATCTGCTAAAAATCCTGGGCTCCGACTTACAGTGATCTCCTCCAGGGTGGCATTGCATTTTAGCGATGGTTTCAGCGAAGGCCATCCAACCAACTGTGAGCCATTCCCTGGCTCTCTCTGGCACAGAAGTGGTGGGAGCTTTTGGGGAATGCAAACCAGGGTGGAGTTCTCCCCTCCAGCCATGGCAGGCAGACCGAGTGAGCCTGCGAGCTGAGTGCCATTTGACATTTGAACTGGGTCATACCAATGACCTTTGAACTGGGTCTTAACGTGTGAAAAGGAGTTCACCAGGTGAGGTCGGGATGGAGAGGCCGGTTGGGAGTATGCAGGAGAAGGGCATCCTAGGTAGAGACAACAGCAGAAGCAAAAGCTGGGAGGAGTGACAGGTAGTAGAGAAATAACCTCGGGCAGCACAACTGTAACTTCTCCTACTGTCCACCTGCCTGGTCTTCAGGGCTTCCCTCTGCTGTCCTAGCCCCAGTCTCTTGGGATGCCCCTGTGCTATGGAGATGTCCGTGGGGCAGTGACCATATTTCTGTTGTTCTTTTTGACATAATATTTTGTTGTCATTCAATTATAATATATTTTATAATTTTCATGATTATTCTCTCTTTGACCCGTTCATTATTTAGAAGTATGTTTAGAAACTTTCTTTTTTTTTTTTTTTTAAATATATTTTATTGATTTTTTTACAGAGAGGAAGGGAGAGGGATAGAGAGTTAGAAACATCGATGAGAGAGAAACATCGATCAGCTGCCTCCTGCACACCTCCTACTGGGGTTATGCCCGCAACCCAGGTACATGCCCTTGACCGGAATCGAACCTGGGACCTTTCAGTCCGCAGGCCGATGCTCTATCCACTGAGCCAAACCGGTTTCGGCTAGAAACTTTCTTAACACATGTTTTGTGTGGAAATGTTTTGGCTGCTGACATAGCTTCATTGTGCTGACATCAGAGAACGTGACCTGTGTATTACCAGTTCTTTAGTGCCTTTGATATTTCCTTTGGGGCCTGGGGAATTCCTGTAAGTATGTACTTGAAAGGCTATTTCCTTTTTACTTATGAGATGCAAGAGTCCATAAATAACTGTGATTCAATCTGTATCTCTCACATTCTTTTTGTTTGAATACTTTCTAAAATAAGTTATTAAAATTACCACTGAATTATGGATTGTCACTGTCTCCTTATAACGCTGTGAGTTTTTGCTTTATATGTTTTGAGGCTAAACTAAGATATGTACAGGTTATAAGATACATACATATCTTATAAACTAAGATACAACCGGGTTTCAAACTCAGTCAGACTCCAGAGCTTATATATATATATATATTTCCCTTTATCAAGACCTTCTTTATTGCCAAGTTTCTGCCCTAAGGCCTGCTTTGTTTCAAATTAATATTTCTAAATCAGCTTTCTTTTAGTTAATAGTTACCTGGTATATTTTTCCCTAATCTTTTGCTTTCAGTCATTTTCTGTCTTTGGTTTTAGAAATGTCTTTTCTGAATAACTTTTAGAAAGTTGAATAACTTTTAGCTAAATTCCAGTGCCTAGACCAGTGCCTAGAATATAATAGGTGCTCAATAATTATTTCTTGAATGAATGAATAAATGGAAAAAATAAATCCAATCTGAAAATGTGTTCTTTAGCAGATGAATTTAATCTGTTTAAATTTTTTGTGATTATTGACATATTGACTGACTTCTACCATTTTTTGTTTTCTAATTACTACCTGTTTTGTCTTTTCTTCTCTTTTTTTCCTGCTTTATTGCCTACTGCTGGATTGGTTCAAATATTCTTTCTTTTTTTTTTCTTTTTTCTTTTTTTTTATTATTAGTTAAGGTATTACAAATGTGTCCTCATCCCCCCCATTAACCCCAACCTCCCCCCACCCCGCACACTTATGCTCCCATCCCCCTGTTGTCCATGTCCATTGGTATGGCTTATATACATGTATACAAGTCCTTCGGTTGATCTCTTCCCCTTACCCCTGCCCTCCCCTACTTTCCTTCTGGGAATTGATAGCCTGATTGCTGTTTCTCAGTCTTTGAGTCTGTCCCTTTTCATCAGTCTATGTTGTTCTCTATAATCCACAAATGAGTGAGATCATGTGGTATTTATCTTTCTCTGACTGGCTTATTTCACTTAGCATAATGCTCTCCAGTTCCATCCATGCTGTTGCAAAAGGCAAGAGTTCCTTTTTTTTTTTTTTTTTTTTTTTTTTTTTTTTTTTTTTTTACCGCAGCATAGTATTCCATTGAAATATTCTTTCTTAACATTTCCTTTTCTACTACCCTAAAAGTGATTTGTTTTCTGTCCTTTAATTGAGCAATGGCACAATTATTTCCCATCTTTATTTACCAAGAAGAAAATAGAAAAATAACAACAACTATTTATTGAATATCTTATGAAGGGCGTCATGCCAGACATTCATTCACTATATCCTTTGATGAGCACAAAGCCCTGTAAATTCAATATGAGTATTCCCATTCTATAGAAAGGAAAGCTGAGCCGCACAGAGTTAAGTAACCCGTCCAAGGCCCCACAGCCAGTGACCAGCAGACCTGGGACTGAAATACATTCTGGGTGATCCTGGAGGTTAAGCACTTCCCATTGCAGGCCACACTGCTGGCAATCTGAGGCTGCCAAAGGACAGTTATCACACGGTATTCCGCAGACCTTGTTATCTCTATGTACCAGTGATGATTCAGAAATGAAAATGAAAGGATACAGGCGTGGGTACTAGCTCCGAGCTAGAAAAAAATCAAAAGCTGAGAAGTAAAACCCTCCACAATAAAATCCTCCACAAGCTGATGACTGTCACCTTTTTTGAAGTGACATCTCAGACTTACTGTCTTCTGGAATGTTTTCTCTTTTCCCAGCGATGGTTGTCCATAGCCAGGGCCCCTCAAAAACCAGACACAAAGAACTGTAGCTCTTGCCACTATCTCTACAAACATGTTCTTCAAATATTTGTTCTTTCTTCAAACAGGTTGCTCCTCTTTGATTTCCTTCCTCTGAAAGGAGTGATTACTGAGAGGCAGAGATATAGGGCCACACAGTCACTGTTGTAGGAAAGGGAGGACAAAAGCTTCTGAGGCAGTGTTAACATGCAGTGAGCCTTTGATGAGGTCACCCATGGAGGAGGCAGGTGCAATGAATGAGAGTACCCACAAGCCCTCTCGCTTCCAGCATTCCTCTTGCAGTAAACAATGGCCAGTGGAATGATAATCCTGGTGTTGAATGTCCCGCTCATTTTGCAGGGGTACAGGTGCATCTTTGTCTGAAAGGGTGAGGTTCCTTTTCAGGATGAGAGTATGAAAGAATGTGACCAAATTCCTGAAATGCCATTCAGGGTCTGCAGCCACGCTCAGTAACTGCAATGCACCGGTGTTTCCAGAGAGAGCAACCCAGGGCTAGCCAGAGGGCCTTACTGGGATTCATCTCCAGTGGAGCCACATGAGGGAGACTGACTCCTAAGAAGCATTTTTTTTCTTTCTTTCTTTTTTTTTTAATTAAATCTTTATTGTTCAGATTATTACAGTTGTTCCTCTTTTTTCCCCCCCATAGCTCCCCTCCACCTGGTTCCCACCCCACCCTCTGCCCTTACCCCCTCCCCCCCCCACTGTCCTCATCCATAGGTGTACGATTTTTGTCCAGTCTCTTCCCGCCCCCCCACACTCCTTTCCCCCCCAAGAATAGTCAGTCCATTCCCTTTCTATGCCCCTGATTCTATTATATTCACCAGTTCATTCTGTTCATCAGATTATTTATTCACTTGATTTTTAGATTCACTTGTTGATAGATGTGTATTTGTTGGTCATAATTTGTATCTTTACCTTTTTCTTCTTCTTCCTCTTCTTAAAGGATACCTTTCAGCATTTCATATAATCCTGGTTTGGTGGTGATGAACTCCTTTAGCTTTTTCTTATCTGTGAAGCTCTTTATCTGACCTTCAATTCTGAATGATAGCTTTGCTGGGTAAAGTAATCTAAGTTGTAGGTTCTTGGTACTCATCACTTTGAATACTTCTTGCCACTCCCTTCTGGCCTGCAAAGTTTCTGTTGAGAAATCAGCAGACAGTCGTATGGGTACTCTCTTGTAGGTAACTGAGTTTCTTTCTCTTGCTGCTTTTAAGATTCTCTCTTTGTCTTTTGCTCTTGGCATTTTAATTATGATGTGTCTTGGTGTGGTCCTCTTTGGATTCCTTTTGTTTGGGGTTCTTGGTGGTTCCTGGACTTGTAAGTCTATTTCTTTCACCAGGTAGGGGGAGTTTTCTGTCATTATTTCTTCAAATAGGTTTTCAATATCTTGCTCTCTCTCTCTTCTTCTGGCACCTCTATAATTTGGATGTTGGTACGCTTGAAGCTGTCCCAGAGGATCCTTACACTACCTTCATATTTTTGGATTCTTTTTTCATTTTGCTTTTCCAGTTGGGTGTTTTTTGCTTCTTCGTATTTCAAATCGTTGACTTGATTCTTGTGATCCTCTAGTCTGCTGTTGGGAGTCTGTATAATATTCTTTATTGCAGTCAGTGTATGCTTAATTTCCAGTTGGTCCTTTATCATAACATCGAGGGTCTGACTAGATTTGTTGAGGATCTCACTACATTTATCAGCGGTCTCACCAGTCTTTTTGAGGGTCTTACTAAATTTATCGGTGGCTTCTAGAAAGTTCTTGAAAAACCTTAAAAGTGTGGTTTTGAACTCTATATCCAGTCATTTGCTTTCCTCCATTTCTGTCATTTGTGTCCTATTTCTTTGTCTTTGCATTTTTTGTGCTTCCCTGTGTTGATGGAGTGGCTTTCTGTGTTAGGTGTCCTATAGGACCCAGTGGCTCAGCCTCCCCAATTACCTGAGGTGGACATTCTTGGTGCACCCCCTTGTGGGCTTTGTACACAGTCTTGTTGTAGTTAAGCCTTGATTGTTGTAGGTATCACTGGGAGGAATTGACCTCCAGGCCAATTGGCTGTGAGAATCAGCTGTCTTCAGTGGGAGAACTTCTGTGCTGGAGACACCCCTCTGGGGCAAGACTTTCTTCAGTGGGGCTTTGGTGCTCACTGAGTCTGCCCCCTGAGTGTGTCCCTTATGGGTCCGATGGGTTGCAATCTGGATGGTCCCACTGTGACCACAGGGTATACTGCCTCCTGGATCTTTCAGGAGGTGCTAATCTAGCCTTTGCCTGAGGCTACTCAGCAGGAACTCAGCTGTGAAGGCATGCAAGTTGCCCTGAGGCCTTGGGCCAGCTGCAAGTTTGTTAGGTAATTTTCAGATTGCAAAAGCCTCCGTGCACAGCTTGGGTGGGGCGGGGTCCCAGGGGATCAATAGGGTGGAGCAAACAGCTGTGGCTGATCGTCAGTCCTGCCCTAAGAGGCCCCGAGTCTCAGTGTCTGGGTAATCGCTGCAAGCACCTCTGAGAGAAAGCCGCCCTGGAGATGTGAACGATGCCAGACAGCCTCTCCCCGTATCAGTCAGGGTCCCCAGAGACTCGCCCGGAACTGGAGTTCAGAGCAGTTGGGAGTTTGGGACTCCCTTCGGATTGAAAAAGCCAACCGTGTCCTCAGCCGCCAGCCCTTTCTGCGTCTGCCTCCGTACCTGTGCACTTAACTTCCATACAGCAGCTCCTCTAAGTCCTGGTATGCTTTTCTCTTTCCTTCCAGTTGTAGTATTTCCACTCAGCCAGCCTTCCTGTGGTTCTGGGTGATGCCCGTTCTGTCTTTTAGTTGTATTCTTGAAGTGGTTATGCGAGGCAGCAATCTCCGGTGTTTACCTATGCTGCCATCTTGGTTTCCTCTCTTTCCTTTTTTTAAAAAAAATATATTTTTATTGATTTCTGAGAGGAAGGGAGAGGGGGAGATAGAGATAGAAACATCAATGATGAGAGAGAATCATTGATCGGCTGCCTCCTGCACACTCCCTACTGGGGATACAGCCCACAACCTGGGCATGTGCCCTTGACTGGAATGAAATCCGGGACCCTCCTATCCACTGAGCCAAATCAGCTAGGGCTTGAGAGGCATTTTTCAAAGTGGGGACTACCTGAATCAGAACACCTGGTTGTGGGAAGGGGCGTAGACGTGCTTGTTAAAATAGTAATTGGGGCTCCACTCTAGATTTACTGAATCAGAATCCAATAGGGGAACCCCAGGAATCTGTATTTTCAATAGGGGAACCAGGTCACTTTGGTGCTGAGTCTAAACTGTTCTTCTGGGGTTGTTTACACGTGCCATGAGTTGAGCCCCAGTTTTCCTTTTGGCTTGCTGTGTGACCTTGAGCAAGTCACCTCACCACCCTGTGCCTCATTTCCTTGTCTGTTAAATAGGAGCCTCCAGAGCTTCTTAACGGAGGAACCAGGCCAGAACTAAGGACCTATTTCTTCGTCTTGGACATAGGAGTTTGAAGTGAGAGCAGGACTTCTGAAAGAAGATAAGCATAGCTAATTTTTATTGTGTGCTTACTGTGTGCCAGGCATTGTTGTAGACATTTATGTATACAAGCTCTTTATCTTCTCACCACAGCCCTAAGGGGTTAAGTCCTTTCCTATTCTCATTTCACAGATAAAGAAAATGAGACAAGAAAGATGAAGACCAAATAGGTAGTAAGAAGTGGAACCGGGTTTCAAACTCAGTCAGACTCCAAAGCTCCTTCTTAACAACAAAGATATATATATATATTATCTCAGCCATAAATGTCCTGCTGGCAATTGGAAATTCCAGATGCTTGGCCATCAGGCAACTGTTGCAGTTATCTAAACAGAGGTGACAGGTAGAAAGAGCAGAGAGCTGGAGCACCAATAAATACCGCTGACTTCCCAACCCAAGGCAACACATTCCTGCCCACTTCTGCAGGGTTGTAAATGTGACTTAGGTAGGGGTGGTGGTGGGGGGGGGGGAGGGAGGGGGTAACTTAAAGCATCAGGATAGGTGGGTGGCGGAATCTTTGGCTGGGGAAGAGCAAAGGACAATTTCAGAGTGCCCTGCCCCTGCCTGCCCAGAGCTAGGGAAGATGGCTGTAACTTACTCTTTCCTTACAGTGATCCAAAGGCATATAGCCCCCGCTTGTTGTTCCAAAGCCTTGAAAACACATTCAGAAAGTTGCAAAATGACTATGAAGCCACACTCCTTTCACCAGAGGTGACTTGTTCAATAGGTAACATGGGGCCTGATTCAGCGTCAGGCAGAGACTGGGCCAGAATGGGTGGGGCAAGTCCCCAGAAGGCTCCGTTACATGGAGTGCTGCCTCCTGTCCCTGGCCAGTGAGGGCTTGCAGTTCTTATGGGGGCGAACGACCTTGTTAGTGACAAAAGCCATCCTGTGGCTTTCTTGTCGCTGCTGCTCTCCCTGGGGAAGGAGGGATGTTTCCTTTTCTGCCCCAGCATCAACTCTCTGCTTCATGATAAGGATTCTCAATCTCTACGTCCAGCCTGGGTCTCTTGCTGGAGCCCAGGCTGTTCTAACAGCCTCCTGGACCTCTCCCTGTGGAGGCCCTACTGGTGACTCAAACTCAACTTGTCTCAAACCAAATTCAGGCTGTTTACCCCTGATCCCTCCACCTTTTGCTCTTCCTTTGGTTAATGGAACCAATTCACCAAGTCCCTCGGTGATTTCCATCACCAGACTCTTTCACGGAAGCCAGGGATCTTTGGGAGCCAGACCCACTTACCTCCCCAACCCCATGCCCAGCCCTCTGCATTCCAGCCACACATGGGCCCTTCTAAACCAGCTAGTTTTGTTTTGTTTTGTTTTTTAACTAGAATACCTTTTCTTGGGTTGGCAGTCTGGCTGCACTCTCTCATTCTTCAAAAGCAGGCTCAGCTCCTTTGAGAAGCCTTTGACGATTGCAACATTTCCCCTCCCCGGGGAGAGCTCCCCTGTCCTGGAGGTCCCATGGGCCTTTGTGCATGCCATTAGCACACACTTTTCACTTCGAGTTGCTAGTATCTGTTCACATGCCCTTCCCACTGAACACCAAGCTTGGAGCTTCTTCACAGAGAGACTGTACGGCAGCTCTCTGTCACAGGCTCACACTCAGCTTCATGCTCAGGTGTGGTTGAATCAATGCACACATGATTCAATAACTAGGTTAGACTTTCTGGGAAAAATGGGCCTGTGTATGGGGACCTCAGGATTTTATCCTGAGTACAGAGAAGGTCACACCCCTGGGGAGACTGGCCAGATGCCAGGCAGTCCAGGACTCCGAATGTGTGTGATTCTCAATGAAGTGCCTGGGTCCTGTGTGACGGCCCTGGCTAACCCCCCATGACCACGTCCTCTCCTGCTGTCTCCGATCCTGCAGCAGACAGGAAGGGTCTTGTCTGTGAGCCCAGGTTTCTCCCTTTGTTCCAGTCCTTTTGGGACTCTCCCCCCAATTCTCTGTCTCCCAGGAAGCCTCTCCTGAATAAATGGATGAGGAGACAGTGTGAGCTTTCCCAAAGCCCCGCTAACTGTCAGAGTCGGGGCTTGTGCCTCTGAGTCCCATGAGAGCAGTTTCCCGAAGCCCCTCCTTACGATCTCCTGGGCCATTTGTTAAACAAACACTCCTAGGCTCCATGCTGGACCCACAGGCACGCCTCACTTTATTGAACTTTGCTTTATTGTGCTTCACAGACGTTGCGTTTTTTGAAGGCAAGACCCTCCTCTATGTGATGACTTGCTTTATTGTGACACTCACTTCATAGTGGTGGTCTAGACCCGAACCTGCAATAGCTCCAAGGTATGCCTGTACGGAATCAGAATCTTCAGGGCAGGGGCCTGGAATCTGTATGTTTAACAAGTGCCTTCGGTAGTTTTAAAAAATCATCAGGCCGAAACCGGTTTGGCTCAGTGGATAGAGCGTCGGCCTGCGGACTGAAAGGTCCCAGGTTCGATTCCGGTCAGGGGCATGTACCTTGGTTGCGGGCACATCTCCAGTGGGGAGTGTGCAGGAGGCAGCTGGTCGATGTTTCTCTCTCATCGATGTTTCTAACTCTCTATCTCTCTCCTTTCCTCTCTGTAAAAACTCAATAAAATATATTTTTTAAAAAAAAATCAAAAAAAAAAAATAAAAAAAATCATCAGGTAAGTTAGAAAGACACTATGTTAGAGTTCAGGTGCCAACTCAATCAATCCAATAAGCTTGTGGGAGCTCATTCTGTGAGAGTGCTATGTAGTAATCATCATCTTACAGTGAAAATTTGTTGAGCACTTACTATGCGCTTGGCACAATGTAAGCCATTTGTTCTCTAGCAGCGCTATGAGGGAGGTACTCGTATTATCTTCACCAACAGATGAGGAAACCTAGGCTCAGAGAAGTGAAGTTACTTACTCAGCTGGGAAGTAGGGAGCTGGGATTAAAATCTAAGCAGTCAGGCCCTGAGTTTATGCCCTTAACCTCTGACACTCAGAAGATGAACATAACTGAAGCAGGCACAAGCTGCCATACACTGTAGGGGACGAGTAAATGTTCATTGAAAGGAGAAATTGGAAACAGGCATTATGGGAATGTTTGACTCATTAGCCTCTTCAGTCAGAGACTGCCAGTTCTCTGCCATCGAGGACTCATTCACCTTTAGAACCTCCCCGGAGAGCAGCTCTGAGGTCAGCGTGCGCTTTTGGTTCTGCAGTTCAAGAAATGAGGCCAAAAAGGATCAATAGCCAGACTGCAGCAGTGATAGCACCTTTACCTGGCTGATGGCTGAGAAGCCAACCATCTAATACTGTGCAAAGGTAGGGGAGCCCTTTGCAAATTACACCATTGACTTAAGGCTACAGGGATCCACTGCAATAAATGATAGACGGAAACATGTAAATGTTTCAGTTATGTTAATCTTCTGAGTGTCAGAGGTTAAGAGCATAAACTTGGGGCCTGACTGCTTAGATTTTAAACATGTAAATCAGATAACAAGCAATAACCAACCAATAGCTGGCTTCCTTTGCACTAACACCTCACTCTCAATGGCTTATTCAAGTGGCCTTGCTCTGGTACCTCCAGTCAATGCCCCTGTGCACCTCCTCTCATGTCTTCTAATGAATCCAGGTGAATTCCAGAACATGTCCAGTGCTGCTGGCTGGAGGGAATCCCCTCCTCCCTAGCAAAGCATCAAGGGCCTGCGACAAGGAAGGCTGACCCCCCACAAAGGCCTCTAAAACCATATGTCTAGCCAGTGGTCGGCAAACTGCGGCTCGCGAGCCTCATGAGGCTCTTTGGCCCCTTGAGTGTGGCTCTTCCACAAAATACCGACTTCTGCACATGGGATACGAAGTTTCAATCGCACTGTATGTGAGCACCCGCACGTGGTATTTTGTGGAAGAGCCACACTCAAGGGGCCAAAGAGCCGCATGTGGCTCACGAGCCGCAGTTTGCCGACCACGGGTGTAGGCAGTTTCCAGAGACTGTAGGCACTGCTGCTCCTCTCTGGGTCATGAAGAAAATGCCTGAGTGGGGGGTGGCAGTGAGGGGTGGGGATGATGTTGAGGGGTGAATGAGCTCCCAGGCTGGGTCAATACCTGCCCTGCGACAGGCCTCGCCTTCCTTGGACTGTGTAACTGGGGCCGCTCTGGCCATAGGCAAGAAGCAAGATATGAGTCTCTCCTGAGAGTTCTGAGGTGGTGAGGGGGGAGGGAGAGTGGTCACACCAGGGAGAACTAGTCTACCCCTGAACACTCAACAGAGCAGACGGCTGCTGCTGGTGGACTGAACAGATTCCCGAAAGGCCCACTGCCCCTTGGCTCTCTGTGCCTTATTTGTCACCATTCAGTAACCCCATGAAGGCCCTTTCTAAATGCAACTTTGGGATCTGAGAGTAGGAAGTGGAGCCCTAGGTGGTGATGAACTCAGGAGCACATCTCAGTCCAGATGTGGGTGCTCAGAGAATGGGATTAGGGAGGGGAGTTTCCGGGATAGAGGGAGGGAGGCAGGGGAAGAAGAGGTAAAGAAATAGATTTAGAACTTCACAGCTGTGTGCCCATACCTCTTCAATCTTTATGTCCGGATACTTGGTTTACATCTTGGCTGTGCATTAGAATCAGGTGGGGTACTTTTTTGAGTTAGGAGGAGACGAGTGAGCAAAGAGGCTTCTACAGAGGAGCAGATGGTTTTAGACTGCAAGCAAGGTAAGGGGTGGCAGAAAGTCATCTGGGCCCACAAGGCACTTTGAGTTGAAGAGTCAGGCTGCTCCTCCGTCACAGGTGGAGGGCCAAGGCCACAGAGCCCCGTGAAACAGGGAAAAGACTGGGAAAGATAAGCTCAGGTATGGCAGGAAGGTTAAATAAAGACACCCCCAAATTGGATCCACTTGAAGGTTCAGAGTTTTTCTGCATCCTTGAGATCCCAAAGTCACCCAGAGTCAGACAATATCTCCGAATCACAAAACTGACAGCATAAACTTTGACTGGCAGGTGGCTACAGAAAACAGTATCTTACTGTGTACAGTAACAATAGAGTATGATTGATGATAAGCCTTTTATTAGAACTTCAGAGAAGGGAGAGGCTTTCTACTGAAATCAGTATGATTCTGGTACCCAAACTGACAAAGAGTGTTTCCAAATGCCACCTCAGACCCGAGCTCTGTAAGACGTTACAGGGGCTCTAAAGGCAATTGTTTTGGGAAATGCTGGATTATACAAATTTAAGCACAAATGTCTCTCCTTTTTTTTCTTAACTCTAGCTTGTCTCGGAACCTTTAAAAGGAGAATGTATCTTGTGAATCCCCGGGAAAGATGTGTAGCATTTCCCAAACCAGTTTCAAGACAGAGATTTCCTACTTTCCCCTTTCCTCCCTTACTGTCCCCTCTCCTCCCTTCTCCTCCTGTCCCCTCCCCTCCCCTTCCCTCCCCTACTATCATCTCCCCTCCCCTTTTCTGGCAGCACAACTCATAGCAGAGTGAGTTCTATACATGTTGGGACATGCTGCTGTAAACTAATCTCAATAGTGTATATAGTAGTTTTGAAAATCCTAAATATAATATTAATGAATCAAATTCGATGCTACATTATAAAATTCCACCAGGAAAAGATAGGTTTGATTCCATAATGTAAAGATATTTTAGTATTAAGAAATTATGAAGGTCATTTCTGACATCAACAGGTAAAATAAGAAAAACAATATGATAACTTCAAGATATAATGAAATGTATCTGGTAAGTTTCCATATCCCTTCCTGATTTAAAAATAAAAAAACTAACATTAGAAAAATAGTTCCTCAATGGGGATAAAATTATCCATAGTAAATTAAGACAAGACCACTGATTTTACTGATATTATTTAACATGGCTCTTGAAGTTGTATAAAATTATACATATAAAATAGAAGATAAAATTATTATTATTTGCAGGTAATATAATTATCTTCCTAGGAAAAGGAGGGAATCAATAGAAAAACTATTAGAATTATTCAGGGAAAGTAAGATAATAGCTAGATGCAGGTTAGAAGCTAGATAATAGTTAGAAGCAATTAGAGAAAAGAGACCCCAATTCCCAATAAAAATAAAAAATATATAAAAACCTCAACACAAGTGTATAGGATTCACTTGAAGGAAATCTTTTTGCTTCAATGGAAGATATTAATGAAGGTATAACTAAATAAATCACTATATATCATATTTCTGGATGGAAAATTTGAATATTGTACCCAATTAATTTTTAAATTTAATAAACTTTCAATCAAAAAAGCAATGGGCTTATTTAGCTGTTTATCACAATGAATCTAAAATTCATCAGGAAAGAGAAAAATAGTTGAGAATAATTTTTAATATGTTGAAACAAAAGTGATGATGGAGCATTTGAGCCATCAGGATTACAGTCTATTATCTATAATAATAAAAGTGTAATATGCTAATTAGACCGGATGTCCTTCCAGAAGAAGCCGGCTGTGAGGGAAATCCGGGTCCCAGGTGTCAGAGGGAAGCTGGTGCCGGCAGCCGGGGATAGGAAGGCCTACTCTTGCAAGAATTTTGTGCATTGGGCCTCTAGTAAAACAATAATAATGTAAGCCCTGTGACACTGGGGCAGGAATTGGCAGGCACAACAATGGAAAAATATTGCCTTGAAACAGGCCCTAGAATGAATACACACACACACACACACACACACACACACACACACAGACAAAGAACTGAAAGGAAATATAGTAAAGAGTTAATGGAGGTTTGTCTGGGTGGTGGGATTATGGGTTTTGATTTTTGCTGTATTTTTTGTATTTTTCACATTTTCTTTCTTTTTTTATAGTTTAATGTATTTTAATAGCAAACTTACAGGAACAGCACAGAAGACAGACAACATTAAAAAGATGTACTTGCATGTAGGACAACTAAGTTAGAAAAGTATAGTGAATGGACACATTTTCTATGATGGACACGTATTAATCATCCAATCACAAAAACAATCAGCAAAAACAAGGAATATGGAGAGCTCTGGGGAAGCAGCCTCTTGCGGCCACAGTAATGTCTGCCTTCTCCCCTGTGAGTGAGGAGGGGGCGGTAAAGAAGCCCAGAGGGTGAGGTGGAGGTAAGGGTGACAGGGACTCTGAAGGGAGATGAGGGAGCAAAGAGAGAGAGGCATCAGGGTGGTGGGGATGAACAACTTCCCAGCTTCGCAGTCTTGCCCTGAGCTGGGAATTATGACGCCAAGAAAACAACAGTAAGTTGAGGGCTATTTTCCTTGGCAAAGGAGCTTTGCTCTGAGGTTATAACCCTGCTCGGAGGGGTAAGTGAGGGTGAGTAGAGAAGGAGATCAGACTTGATCTGTAAAATATGCACCCTGCGATTTTAATAAAATCCAAAATTGGCAAGATTTGGGGGATATTTGTAGGATATTTGTGGAATACCTGGAGTGGGAGCTGGCCTTGCTGGTAAACACCTGTGGGCTGCTGCAATTCCCCTGCCTGAGCAATTGCCCCTGGAGCCAGGAGAACGGGGATGGAGAGATCCTATCCCTGTTGTCATGCCAATCGCTCCGCATCCTGACCCTTCCATCTGGCGGGAGGGATTGGGGTGGGGGGTTAGGGGGCTGTGGAAGCTGATGGACCTGCATTCAAGTCTGCCTTCTCTGTTTGCTGAGTGACCTTGCGCAAGTTACTCAGCCTCTGCTGCCTGCAGTGCCTTCCTCCGTGGAATGGAGACAGGACTCCTGCTGTCTTCAGCAGCTCCTCTCGCCCCTCAGTGGGGCCTTTCTGAAACACTAGTTAGGAATTGAAGTTTGTGTCCGAGGAAACATGAAAAGCATAAGTAGCATTTGAGCACGAACTCTGTGAAGCCCAAACAGACTTGCTGGATTCTGTAATTTCTGTGACCTCTGTAATCACCTCAGCCATCTGAAGTGGGGTGGGGGGGTAGGGGGTTCGATAAGAAGGAAACACCCGTGACACTGCTTCAGGGTCACAGGGCGCTGGGTGACGCTGCCCTTTGGTTAGAGAACCGCAGACTTTCAGACCTGGAAGAGGTCTCAGTTTAACAGGGAGAGACCAGAAGTTAAGTAAATGGCACCAAGGTATGCAGGGAGTTACCAGTAGATTCTCAAAGGAGGGAGCGCCAGGCATAGGGATTTTCCGGTCTCCCTTCCCACCCTGTGTGACGGGGTTGGTCTGGAAAAGTCAGCGAAAGGTGCTGTTATCACAGTGTGGCCTCCTTGTTCTTTCTGTTGGTTGCTCAGGGCTACCATTTTAAATGCCAAAGAAAACATTCATGAGAACTTGGAATCTTCCTTGGTTTCTTTTAAAACACAATTTCAGGGAAATACCCAATTCAAAGTGGCTTTGTAAAGTGTTCCTCTGTTCTCTAAATACTGAGTAAAGACAGACTAGAAATAAGAGAAAACCAAAATGATACAAGCACACTTAGACACAAGATAAACATCCCAGGGTTTAGTAAACAGCATAAGACATGGGGGGAGGGGTGGTAGATGAGGCAGGGGAGTGTGGCTCTGGGTCTGGGAGCAGACCGGGGAAACTGGCCATTCCAGCTCCTCTTGACAGAATGGTGAGTAAACATACCCCAAGTCAGGTAAGGACAAGAGCTAGGTCCCCTGTGTGGGATCCGGAAGGGCTTCCCTACCCCTGAAAGGAGACTGGAGGAGAGCAGTGACCCCTGCCTGGGCTCCCATTCCCCTCCAGCTGCATTCGGAGGGAGGCAGAAGCAGACAGGGCCAGCGGTGGAACCAGGTCCTGGGCAATGCTGGCCCCGACTCTGTGCTCAGATCTGTCCCCTCGCCAGAGTCAGCCCCAGAGACAACCTGGAGTCCCTGATAACAGACTTGGTTCTGAACTAGGTCAGAGCGGAGGCAACAGGACAGCTAAAGAGGGAGGGAGGAATGACCACAGAGGGAGGAAAAATGCACAGCAAACTATAGCAAGCGCCAGCACCAGAGGCCGGCCTCTGCACACCTAGATTCCAAACCAGGAGGCAAGGGATTCCAAGAAAGATGGCCATTAAAACTGGTAACTGGGAGAAGTGTTTGTAAGAGCTACAAAGAGAAATTACCTTGAACACTCAAGTGATTTGCAAAACAAAATGCAGGCAAATAAGAGGCAAGACCAGATGGGTCTGAAGAAAAACCAACTACAAATCCTGTTAATGAAAGACGTCCTCACTGATAAGCTCAATACTCAATATCAAGTGGAGCTGGGTGCAGCTGACGCAAGAATGAATGCGGTGGAAGAGAGTGCTGGGAACGTCACCCTAAGTACACACACACAGGATTGGCAAAATGCAAGAAAACTCCTGAGAAACGTAGGCTTGAGAGACACCAACACACGTTTAATTGGGTAGCTCCAGAAGAAGAGAATGGAGGGCACGAGGAGAAGATTTATTTGAAGGGATAACGGCTGAGGCTTTCCCCAGATTTGAAGTAAACACAACGCAGTGAAGTGCTTTAGCAGGTGGGTCTGCAGGGGAGCTCGCCTTTCCTGTCAGGGCCAGGTACACAGCTGGATGTTGCTACACGCACTATCTCGTTTAATGCTGACAACCGCCTTCTGGGATAGATGTGATAATTCCTGTTTTCAGATGAGGAACCTGGGAGCTTTGTGATGGGCTGGCTTGCCTGATGTCATACGCTCATACTGGTTCTAGTAAGTGGTAGAGTTGAGCTTTGATTTCAGGCAGAAATCTCCAAGTGAACAGGGGATGACTAACTTGCCTCAGTCTGCCCAGGACTTCCCTGTTTCAGCACAGAAAGCCCCATGTGTTGTGGAGCCCTTCAGGCCCCGGCAAGTGAGGCTAGTTGGTCACCCTAGGACCTAGGGCAGGGGTGGGCAAACTTTTTGACTCGAGGGCCACAATGGGTTCTTAAACTGGACCGGAGGGCCGGAACAAAAGCATGGATGGAGTGATTGTGTGAACTAATATAAATTCAAAGTAAACATCATTACATAAAAGGGTACGGTCTTTTTTTTTTTTTTTTTAGTTTTATTCATTTCAAACGGGCCGGCCGTAGTTTGCCCACGGCTGACCTAGGGCCTAGGTCAAGTGCACGGACTGTGGAATTTGACATCTCAGTTTCAGTTCCAATTTCTACACTTCCTGCCTGTGTGTTCCTGGACAAATTATTTAGCCATTCTACACTTCCATTTCCTCGTCTGCAGAATGGTCATGACAGCCAGTGTGCAGGTTAAATGGTGAATCATTTAAGGGCCAGGTATCTTAGTTTGATACTTGCACCCAATACATGTTAGCTGTTATTGTGCCATCACTACACAATCTGTGTTTCCCACTGTGATGCTCCACCAGCACGGAGCAGGGCCAGTTCCAGAGGCCCTAAGTGCCAGGATTAAGGGTATGGATGTCATCCTTTAGCCAGTAGTTCAGGCTGCCCATCAGAATCAGCTGGGAGTTTTATTTAAAACCCAGATTTCCAGGGCATATCCTCTAAGTTTCTGATTCAGCGTGTCTGGAGTAGGGCCTGCTGGTCTGCCATAGAAGCCTCTGAAAATTGTTCATAGACCACTGAAACTTTAGAAAACATTATAATCAGTGTGTTGGGCAGCTTTGCTGTGTCTGAATGTTTTGAGTTGTGGCAGGCCTTAGCTGTGGTCAGATCGTCAAGGTTAACTCAAGGTTAAGGCCTCTCCTAGTCAGGGGAGGATAAAAGCCCATTGTTTTTTCCTTGCAGCTTGAGCCTGCAGGAGGGTGAAACTATGAAGCACCTTGTTGAGACCCCCAGAGATTTCTAAGCACAGGGCAAGTGCAAGATTCCTCCCCCTCTGTCTGAGGGCCTGTGCTTCCCAGACCTGGTTCCTGGCAGTTGCCCAGGCTCCCACCTCTGCTGAGGCAGGCATTCCCTCCCCATGACCTCATCAGAAACATCCCTCCTCAGGCCAGGACTTTCCACCCCACATTCTTCATCAACTGAGAGAGGGTGAGTTACAGGTGGTGGGGAGCCTGCTTCTGGCATGAATCAGCCCCAGAAGCAGTCTGGCTCTGAGCAGGTTTCTTATATGTTTGGAGACGAAAAACAGCAACATTTTTTTTTTTATCCAGAACACCTGTGAACATTTTCTTAAAACAAATTAGCAGAATAAAGAAGCAAAATGATTCCTACTTCCACCCCTTCCCCTTCAGACTGGTGTATCTAACAAAAACAAAAAGGAAATTCTTAAATCAAACCTTGCTAAAATGAAGAGATAACATCGTATCTTGTTTTACTAAGAGAACATATGTAACTAAGTTATTTCTTTTCTTACGGCATACCCATGCATTGTTCAGGGAACCAGCATTCTGATCAACGATAATTAGAAAACGCTGACTGGGAGGCAGAGTGATCTGGGATGTTGGGTGTGAGTTTCTTACAAATGGGCCCAATGACCTTTGGCCTGGGCCATCCCTCTCTGGGTCTGGGTTCCTCCTCTGTGATAGGCGGTGGGGTGGGGTGAGAGGTGACGGGGTGGGTGTGATGGGATTAGTTTATTGATTCATTTCTCCCCCTGTATTTATTTTTTAATTACAGCTGACATTCAATATTATTTTATATTAGTTTCAGGTGTGCAGCACAGTGGTTAGACAATTACATAATTTATGAAGTGATCCCCTGATAATTCTAATACCCACTGGCATCATGCATAGTCATTACAATATTGTTGACTATATTCCCCTATGCTGTACTTACAGGGTGGAATTAGTTTAGAGTTCTGTTGTCCAATGCGGTAGCCACTAGATGCAAGTGGATATTTAAATGTAAGTCCATTAAAATTAAATAGGATTAAACATTCAAATTTTCAGTTGCTCTATCAACATGTCAACTGTTCAAAAGTCACATGTGGCTAGTGACCACCATGAGGGACAGTGCAGATCGAGCACCTCCATCACTGCAGAAAGTTGTACTTGCAGCACTGGCCTAGATTGGAAATACAGTGGGGCCTTGACTTACGAGTTTAATCCGTTCTGAGAACGAGCTCGTTAAGGAGCTCGTTAACTCAAATTACTCTGTCAATTCAATGCAAAAAATCGACCGAGAGACAGCTGGTATCTCAAAAAACTCGTTAGTCGGGACACTCGTAAGTCAAGGCCCGACTGTACACAATTCCATTCCACCACTCTTCTCCATAGCCTGCCCTTGACAGACATTGCTAATCCATCACAGTATTCTTTCCAGCTCATCCTGACGTGTCTTCACTAGCCTTCACAGAGATTCTGGAATATGTGTATGAGACAAACCATGTCCAGGGACCAGATCTGAGTTCTTAACCTTTTTTGTGCTGTGGCCCCTTTGGTAGTCTGTTGAAACCTATGGATTCCGCTCTCAGAAAAAGGTCTTTAAATCATAACCAAGACACCAAGGATTACAAAACAAACCAATTATGTTGTACAGCCTTCAACATAACTGAAAACGAATAAATGTTTGACATAATAATAGGTATATTTCCTTATTAATGCATCAAATAATAAGACCTGGTGGCAGGTAATTGTTACTTATAATGTTATAATTTTACTGTAATTTTGAAGTAGTGTTAAAAGTAAATTATATTTTGAAAAATTTGCTCTAGTTATAATGAGATATAGAAATGAGTAATGAGCCTGACCAGTGTGGCTTAGTGGTTGATTGTTGACCTATGAACCAAGAGCTCATGGTTGGATTCCCGGTCAGGGCACATTCCCTAGTTGTGGGCTCAGTCCCCAGGACGGGGCATGCAGGAGGCAGCCGATCAAAGATACTCCCTCATATTGATGTTTCTCTCTCTCTCTCTCTCTAAAGAATAAAAATAAAAAAGAGTAATGACTTCTTTGGTGAAAATTCACATATACTGCCAACACTACTGTGATGTGTTGCATTCATTCATGATTGAAGGGAATGCTAAATTTCAGTTAGTAAAAATAAAGCTATAATCTTTTTCCATCTAAATTCATGGATTCATTGAATTCTACTGACAGATCCCTTAGAGTTTCATGAACACTGGTGAGGAACTCTGAATCAGGTGCTCTATGAAGTCCCTGTGTTTACCATATTGCGATCACATAAAATGAATTTCTCCAATTTGTTTATGCATTTGTGGAGCACCAGTGTGCCAAGACTGAAGTCCTTAACCATGATCCCCCTTCTTCAGGAACATCCCATGCAGTTGAGGAGACATGGTGTGGGATGATAGGGAGGTCTGTTAGGAATGAGAAGGGGAGAGGAGAGTGGAGAACAAAGAAGGGACCAGAGGATATTGGAGAAATCTCTACCACCTCTGTAACTTCCTGTGGGGAAGATGGGAGTAGAGGGGTTATTGTCACACTGACTGTGGCTGACTGCAAAACCATTCCCTCCACAAAGAATGAAAAGTTGATACCATGAACTCAATATATGACACTAGAAAACCAAAAGGTCAGCATCTGGAAATGACACCCCTCCGCCTCTCTCAGCCCCTCTCTAAAGGCCTTTTATGTCATGACCTCAGTGCTTTTTGGACAGTTTTATGTCATTTTCAAAATAAATGGAATGCCCATTAGTGAAAAAGGAGTTTCTATAAATATCAGTGACAGTGTGGGAATAAATATTTATAACCTAGGCTCTGAGACCAACATATTCTCATTTCTTACAGAGCTTGGAGCCAGGTCTATGCCAATGAAAATTAATTTACACAAGAATTTCTTTTCAGTTTATAAGAAACATGTGACTGTTACTTTCTTCTGGGAATCTTGACAGATCACAAACTCAGTCAAACTTACAAACTACTGGCTGCAGCAGAAATACCCAATTCAAACTTGATTTGCAATTAATCAACATTTCATGGTCTTGAAGCCAAGCAGGAATCTTCTTCACAGTTTTCCCAGCCAGCCAAGGAAAGGCCCTCTGTATCTCTGGTAAGGCCACTCTCGTGTGTTCAGAAGGCATTGTTTTATTCTTTCAGTCCTTTGTCATTCATTTACCCATTCATTCATTCATTCATTTTGCAAATAATTACTTTGTAGTTAACTATGTTTTCAGCTCAGGATTAGATGTTGGGAGGATGGATGGGAGGAACTAACATTTATTGGGCACCTTCTATGTGCCAGGCACAGTACAATGCCTTTTCTCATTTGTTATCACACTTAATTCTCATAACCACTCTATAACACTGGAATTATTATCCAGTCCTAGCTATAAAGAGTTCCAGGCTCTGAGAAGTAAAATAATTAACTAGTCAATAAAGCAACTATTAACAAGTAATTAACTACTTAAAATAATTCCTTAAAAAGGGAAAAATGTAGAATCTGATTCTGACTCTCTGGGGGTTAAGTCTAGATGGGGAGACAGTATTGATATAGCTGGGATAGCTATTGTTAGAACTATAAGTATGAGAAATAATGAAATAGCAAGTTAAGATAGGGTGACTGATTACATTTTGAAATAAGAAAAGAGGTAAGAAAGGTATAGGGATCACTGTGGACTGGGATAGCCAGTGAAGGTAGGCTTACATCCAATGATGGAGAAGACTTGGCTACTGAGAAGGAGGCGGTGGGGTGGTGGTGAGCAGAGGCCCAGAATCAGAAATCGAATGCAATCTGGGAGGTGGGGTGGGACATGCCATGAGTGTTCAGACTTGTTTAACGTGAGGACATTCCTTAGCATAATGCCTTATGTGTAGTCGGTGCTAAATATGTACTTGATGAGGGAACAACCAGAGGCATGAGAGAATGAAAGAGTGAGTGGATAAATACTGGTGTGTGGGTGGGAGAGAGGCTGGCTGGATGTGGTCAGATGGGGTTATGGAGGGCTTTGATTGTCAGGCTGAGGAATGATGTGTCCGCTCACAAGAACACCCTGGAATCCATTCCCCTGGAATCTAGACCACACAGGACTCTGGAGATAGATTGGGTTTGTATAGAAGGGGATCAGATGGTTATTCCTGATTCTTTATTTGCAAAGCATACCTTACAGTCAAATATATGAACATCATGACATAAAAATCGAATCTAACAAAGAACTCAAGTAACCAAATTAAAAAAAAAAAAGTATAATCATGTATGAAAAACCTAAACATCTCATGATGGAAGAGCGGTTAAGTAAATTATGGGGTGATACTGTGGACTGAGAGATTAGTTAAGAGCTGTTGAGTTGATGATAGTGAATGTTATTAGAGGGCTGACAATAGGGATGGAGAAAGTGGATGGATTCTAGAGATGTATCAGAGGTAGAATTCCCAGGACAGGGTGAACGGTGGATGTGAGAGATGAAGGAGAGGGTGATGTCAAGGATAATTAATGCTTGGGTTTTAGGCTTAGGCAACTGAGTAGATAAAGGTGCCACTCAATGAGATGGGAGAACACTGGAGGAGAAATGACAAATGTGTGTGGGGAAATGATAAAGCCGGTTTTCAACAAGTGGAGTTAGATACCTGACTGGAGATATTCCTCACACAGTTGGTTACATGGGTCTGATGCTCAGGAGAGACATCTGAGTTAGAGAGAGAGAGATTTAAAAGCACTAGCTTATCGTTGGTTTGAAGACATGGAAATGGATAAGGTTGCTCTGGCAACATGTGTAGAGTGAGAAGTGGGTCTAGAGCACAGGCTTGAGGAACCCCAAACTTTAAGGGGTGGCTAGAACCCAGGATAGAGGCTGATAAGATGTGGTCATGGAAATAAGGGAAAAACGAGGGGGAAGGGAGATGTGTGGTCAACAGCATTGGATGGTTGAACAGGACTTAACAGTCCACTGGATTTAGCCACAAGGTTATTGATGACTTTGGCAGGGACAATTGCCATGATATAGTGGAGACTGAAGCCAGACCAAGTGGAATGAGGTGCAATTGGAAGGTGAGGAGTCTAGCCAAGTTGTTTAAGAAGCTGAGCTGTGAAGGAGATAAAGAAAAGGTTTCATTAAGATGAGACAGACATAACATTTCTAAATGTTAGGAGGGGAGCCCGTGGAAGGACATAAAAAAAAATCTCGAAGGACATGCCAAAATGTTCATAGTGGTTATCTGTAGGTAGTGGAATCAAGAGGCCTCTGAATGTTCAAAAACAGCCCAAAAGATTTTGATGGAGTTTTGGTGTTATCTATACTATTGCTACAAAATTCTCTAAAATGTGTCCAGTTGCTCATAGTTTCACTCAAATACGCAGAGATTTGGTGAATGGGGGATACCCTGCTGCCTGACTGTTGGTGAGCAGAGAGCTCAGCCTGAAGCATTTGGGATGAAGAACACTGGCGGCAGCAGCATCCAACATGGCCCCAGTGAGCTACACCGGGTCCTCAAGCTTTTGTATAAGCCCTCCCACACTGCACCAGGGCCGCCTGTGTGAGCAATAGAATACTGTAAAAATGACGACTAGGACCAAGGCGAGGTCCTAAAAGGCATGGTCCTATCATTTTGGTCTCTTGCATTGTTCACTCTGGAGGAAGCCAGCTGCTGTATCTTCAGGACACTCACAATGGCCGACAGAAAGGCCCACCGGAGAGAAACAGGCCCCTGGCCGATCGCCAGCACCAACCTGCCACTCGTGTGAGTGAGCCACTGTGGGTGTGGATCCTGCAGCTCGTCGTCTTCAGGTGCAGCCCCAGCTCACACTGGACTGCAAGTTCACGAGAGACTGAGCCAGAACCTCCAGCTGAGCTGTTCCCCAATTCCCGACCCACGGAAACTGTGGGAAATATCACATCGATATTGTCTTAAGCTGCTACATTTGGGGGTGACTTGTCACGCAGCAATAGACAGCTAATGCGGGCACCTGGCACACCTTATGGGGCACATGAGAGGCTTCATCCACTAGGCAACAGTCAGGATGCAACGGCACTTCAAGATGGATGGACCAAGTGTGCGTTCGACTGGAACGATGGGCCACGTGCTCAGACATCCTTCGGTGTGTGGAGCACAACCTCGCCTACTCCGTCACACACACACACACACACACACACACACACACACACGCACACGCACACGCTCACACGCACACGCACACACACATGCGCGCGCGCACACACACAGGTTGTTCTGTAGATAATATTTCGGATGTACATGTGTGTATAACTCAGATATGACTCATGTATGTGAGGAGGCCTTCTGATGCCATAGTTTCAGGATGGAATTTTGGTGGAAGTTTCTTTTTTTTTTTTTTTTTTTTTTTTTTTAGAAATACCAAATCGACATTATCAGTTGCCATTTTTATTTTATTTTATTTATTTATTTTTTTAATATATTTTATTGATTTTTTACAGAGAGGAAGGGAGAGAGAGAGAGAGAGAGTTAGAAACATCGATGAGAGAGAAACATCGATCAGCCGCCTCCTGCACATCTCCTGCTGGGGATGTGCCCGCAACCCAGGTACATGCCCTTGACCGGAATCGAACCTGGGACCTTTCAGTCCGCAGGCTGACGCTCTATCCACTGAGCCAAACCGGTTTCGGCGGAAGTTTCAAATTGTATAATTAATGACATTCCATTTCTATGACCGCTACAAATTAATCATGCCTCTTAGTGTGGACTTTCAGCTTGTGGGCCTTTAGGTCCTCCTACCTCACATGGGAGGCAAATCATGTTAGGCTTTCATTATTAATTAAATGATTGGCGATGGAAGAAGTGTAGGGTGGGGGTTGGGGTGCTGTTCCATGGGAACCAGTTGAACACGAATTAAAGTCATGGGTTAGCTATTTCATATCTGTTTTTCTATTTCTGGCACAGTACCTGGCACATTATATTGGTTCACTAAATATTTGTTGAACAAATAGCAGTTGAATAAATAGTAGTTCCATTCCTCCTCCCTGTCCCTGTCTGCACGCTTAGAGTTTAATAAAACCCTTTAGAAGGTTTCAACTTGTTCTACCTTTGCAGAGGGAATTGAGGGAAAGTGTTTCCAATGGGAGTTGAAACATTTTACTGGGGCCATTATAACAGTAATCTCTCTTTTCCTTTCCACCTCCTCAAGCCAATGGGAAGTGAAACTGGAGGATATGAAATTGGGGTCCTCCCATAGACCCTTCCCTGTGTGTGAACGCAGTGCCTGGCACACAGAGTGCCAGGTGCACAATCAGCACCTAAATGAATGAATGGAGTACCAGTGAGAAAGTAGGTCAACAGCAGCCATGGTGGCAGAGACTTAGGGTGTCTGGGACATCTGAGGAAAGGTCTAGTGGACATCCACGTGAGACCCAATATCTTCCAACTAGGCCCTTCTGGTTTCACTTTTGGTCTGGGGTAGAATATGGTGCTGGAGACACTTGGGTTTCTCAAACAAGATTGGCCAAGTCCCCCTCTGTCCTCCAAATGGAGGCGAATCTCCCTCAGAGCAGTCAAAGGGTTTGTGCCTGGCCAGGCAGGTCATTTCCAGAAGGAAACAAAAACATTTCCCCAACCCCACATCCTGGCCACTGTAAGGCAGGGAAGCCACTTGCCAAGCCAGACAAAGACATTCCTGGCTCACTCGGGCATTCTTTGAATTCGTCACCTGGACCTGATGACAACAGGCAGGAACTGTGGGGTTTGTGGGCCAGGGAGATCTGACCGCTCAGAGGGAGGACTCAGATCTCGCTGCAGTGGCCACCAGCAGCTCTTCCACTCCCACGGTGATTTGTAGATCTGCCTGGAGAGATGGCTGGCTGGAGACGGGCAGGAACACTTGTCCTGGATTCGGGTAGACTGGGGACACCAGGAAGCCTGTCGCTGGAATATTTGTAGCAAAAACACTTGTTTCTGAAACGAGATATCTTACAACAACCAGCTCTTCTTCTCCACTTATAAATGATGAGGCAGCTGGTCCTGAGAGAGGACAACATAAGACATGGACGAGAGCAACTCTGTCTGGACCAGAGGCTGTGGGGGAGTGTCTGGTATTCGCAGGTGCCCCTCTGTGGAGCACATGTTCAGCTCACAGAGGCTCTGTACTCCCTCCTCTGCTCTAGCGAAATCTTCTCTCAAAAAGGATTTGATGTCAGTCATGTACACTGAAGTGAGAATTAAAGCTGTGGAAGCCATTTCTCTGAATGTGGCTCTAATGAGCTCAGGTCTCATTTGTGAGAGGTGGTCTACTCTGATTAATCAAAGACCACAGTGCAATCTTGCTTAATTCAAAGAAAATCTGGTCTTGGTACTTCAGAAAAAATAAGTTAAACAGTTTTCACCTTTTCAAAGAACTTTCAAAGCATACTAATTAAATTTTTAACCTTCTTGTACATTTGGGGAGTACGCTGGATAATTATTTTTATCCTCAGGTTGCAGAGGGGAAACTGAGGCAGAGAGCTTCAATGATGTGCACAAACTTAAAGATGAATTCGTGGGCTGGCATTAGCATGAAAGGACGCGTGACTGAGGACAAAGGGCTTTCCAGGGACCATCCATTCCTGTGTAGGCAAAAGACAGCTCCATAGAGTGGCCCCTCTCTACCATGTGCTAAGTGCTTCATGTCCGACTCTCACAACCCACACGACAGCCCCAGGAGGTTGAGGTGTTGCCCAGAGAATTTAAGCAACTTGCCCAGTTTCTCAGTCAGAAAGTGGCAGCACTGAGATTTCAGCCCAGGTCTCTGACTCCTAACTTTTGCTTTTCCCTCTCAGTGGGCCATTTAGAGGCTCTCCAGTCCCCTCTCAGCGTCTGAGCAAGGGGGTGGGAATTACACATGAGGCCCTAGCTCCCAGGTCTCTGGCTCTGATGGGGACAGTTGATGGGGGCTCATGGGGACCTCTCCAAGTGTCCATGGAACTGCGAGTTCCCATGGATGTGAAGATCTGCTGAGTTGGCTGGGAAAAAAATGCACCTTTGGCATTTTGAAGCCACATCACATTTCAGTGATTTGTCATCTGATAAAGGCAGAAACAAAACGTGAGAACAAGTGATTGCCTATGGAGAGAAGGGGCTAGTCCCTGCTGTGTTGTTTATTTGTATAGGATGGCAGATGGAATCCTCTCCTGAATGCCTTGAGGGAGGGTCTCTGATCATCCCAATTCCTTCTCTGTGCTGTCACAAGACAGGGAATCTTGAAAAATCAAGTCAGTGTCCACTTCCCCACAGCCTTTCCCCGCTTTCAGCAGCCTGTTAATTAGAAAAGAAAGGTCATAGCCTCTCTCACCAGCAGTTCATTAAAATAGTCAGAGCTTCCCCTATTCATTCATTCATTCATTCATTCATTCATTCATTCATTCATTCATAAAATACCCAGTGTGTATTTGTATGAGGTGCCATGTTATATACATATATATTTACATATATTATACAGCCATATAAATATATATATGTACATATCATATACAAATCATCATCATTATCATCATAAGCGAATATTTGATGACACGATACCTGCAGGCACTGTTCCAAGAAATTGACATGTAATAACTCATCTCATCCTCATACTATCCCTATGAGGTAGGTATTTGATTATCCCCCGTTTACAGATTAGGAAAATGAGTCACAGAGAGAAAATATCTTGGCCAAGGCTATGTACAGGTTTGAACCCAGTCTGCCTGAATGCAATAGAGTGTTCTCACCCATCACAGAAAACCAAAACCATTTCCACAGACAGGAAAGCCTGACTCACAGAGGTCTGGGCCAGTGGTCGGCAAACTGCAGCTCGCGAGACACATGCAGCTCTTTGGCCCCTTGAGTGTGGCTCTTCCACAAAATACCGACTTCTGCGCATGGGCCATGAAGTTTCAATCACACTGTACATGCGCACCCGCACGTGGTATTTTGTGGAAGAGCCACACTCAAGGGGCCAAAGAGCCGCATGTGGCTCGCAAGCTGCAGTTTGCTGACCACTGGTCTGGGCGATGCCTGGGGAGTGCAGAGGGTGGGTCTTCATCGGGGAGAGGCCAGTGGTGAGAGACATTTTCATTGAGAATGTGGTCTGTGACGTGAGAGCTCATCTCAGCCTTGAACATAAATGCTTTCCTCCATTATGATCAATGGTTGCTCCTTAGTCTCTCCGTGGGCATGGAATAGCAACAATGATAGTATTAGAGGCAGCTTAGCAATGGCGATGGTAGTAATAATAATGGTGCAATACTTTATTTGCCCAGCACTGTGGCGGGACCCAAGGCTTTAGATCTGCAAGTTTCCTTGATAACTGAGACCTAATCTTTTAAGGGTGATACCTGTGCAGGCTGCAGTCTATGTTATGTCATTAAGCCACTCAACAGTTCACAGTAAGAGGCAGCTCTTACTATTCCCATTGTGCGCATCGGGGAACTGAGGCTCAGAGGTGCTTGTTGCACACTTCGATGGCCTGGTTAGGATGGGGTTGGACTTGAATACGGGTCTGCATGATCTTCCCACTTCACCTTGCTACCATTTATAGTTAAAATTTTTCTAACGTATGCTTTACCTATACCTCCCTTAGGAAACATAGCACAACACAACTCAGCCTTTTCTAGTTGACACAAGGCCATCACCGTGAACACAAGCCATTGTCTGTGGTGTGTGCTTGCACACTAGGGAAGGACCTCGGAATTGGCTTGAGCCATCACTGACTTGGCCGGAACTGCTCTGCTGCTCTCTGCCTCCCCAGAGACACTTTAGGGGTTATTAACTTTTATGGGGCGAGGGAGCTTTATAGCCCTATGAATAGCTCAGCCTGTTCTGTACACTGAGTTGTTTTTTTCAGATTCCCACCTTATGACCTTCTTTGTTCTCTGTCGTGACTTCCTAAAGCCAGTTGCCTGTGCTTCTATTTCCATAACCTCCATGCAGCCAAACCAGGCTTTCCCCATTCTCTGTTTGGAATTTTGGGTGGAACTGAATAAAAGCTGCCCAAGGAGACCAAGGACTGTGTTTGAAACGAAGTAAAATATGATCTGTGCTCAAGGAAGAATAAAGTGCATAAGCTTGGAGACAACTCTGACGGTGCTTCCAGAGAGCCTCCAACAACACATGCTGTAGGCGGACATAGCACATGACTTCCACTGTGCGACAGATCTGAAGGCAAAAACTCAGGAGAGTAAGTGGCTTGCTTAGGCTCACACAAACTCATCAACTGGCGTTAGAAATCAGGTTACGTTAATGCCTAGCTTCCTGACATTCTCACAGTTAGCGGCACTGTGTGACAGTGATCAGACACTTCTAGCCACTCACCTTTGGCTTCACTGGGACAGTGACTTATCTGCTAAGATAGGGCTGAAAAGGTCCTTGGAATCAGGACCCGTACATTTAAAGAGTCCCAAATAACCCTCTCAGCTCAAAAATATCTCTCTCAGGGACCCTGAGGCCACTCTCTGAGGCACTGCGGGTCATGAAAATGTTTTTTGGCGGGGGGACACTAAACCACTATCATCCATTAACATTTTAGCAATAATTAATTTATCATTCATTCATTCATTCATTCATATGTCAGATACCAACTATCCTGGAGTTTAAGATTAAAATGAAATAGCTTTAACCCCATTCCATGTGTGGTGGGAACTTCCTCCTCCCTTTCCTCTCACTCCTAATTTTCCCATGGAGTCTAGTGGGGAAGGGTCTTGAGTTTCCCTCATTACTTTGGGCTCTGAGTGCCAGCTTCTGTTAAATCCATTCTCTGAATGGGCCAATGGCCCACACTTATTCTCCCTGGCTTCCCTCCAGATGTGCAACACAGCTCCATGTCTTTGATTTCCCACAGAAAACATGACTCACAGAAGGTGTCTGTAACTGCAGCATATTTTATTGACGATCGAGGATACAGGGAGAGACGGTTCCATCACACCCTATAAAGCACAGGTTCAAAGATCAAACTCTCCTGCTCTTAAAGAGTCCCTTGGCCATTTCTATCTGCTTGGGATCCTGGCATGTTTACTGGCTCTCTTCCTCCCTCTTTGCTCTCCTTTGTGCTTCCAAAATTCTAGTTCGTTTCTTATACTGAGCAAATAATTCTGTTCTCTCCAACCCCTATCTTGCCAGATAGCATTTTCTCTTTCCATTCCTCATCCATTTATTCAATTAAGATTAAGTAACCTCCACTATGAGGCACTGTGCCAGGTACTGCTGAGGATACAAAGATGAATTCCACATGAACCCTAACCCCCGGAGCTGATAATCTAGTAGAGGAGATAAGATTCGTACCGGAGAACCGGAGCATAAGGTAGAATGTGCTAAGAAATTGAAGCACGTGGGAAGGGAGGCCATGCTGTAGGTGACCAGATGGACAGGGTCAGGAGGCCTCCAAATCTCCCTGGAAGAGGGAGGAAAAGGTCCAAGTCTGAGGTAGTGCAACCTGGGTGAGGGGCAATAACTGGGAACCTGGGGGAGTAGGGGGGGGGGTGGTCAGAAGGACCTGAGAACCCGGGCCGGGGTGCAGCAAGGAAAGAAGGGTCAGACACAGGAAGTCCTTGGATCGATATTTCTCCCTCATCCCCCACCTCCAAATCTCAACCTTTATATCAGGCGGGGCTAGAGCAGGATGAGGAGGGAAGCGGACCCCCTCCCCTGGCAGCATGGCTTGGACCACTTGAACTCTCTGATAATAGCAATGGTCAATAGCAAATCACCTCCACCTCTGTGTGTGTGACTAGTAGGAGAAGCACCTGACACACACACCGTAGATGCTCAAGTCTGCTTGTTGAATGAACAAATGGATGATGAATGGGACTGACAATGGCTGTTAGGTTTGGTACAAGATATAATTTTTCCTAGAGGAAGGACACAAAGGTATAAGAACTGGGCTGGAGGTCACGAGATGGGTTTTAGTTCTGGGTTTAGCTCTCTTTCACCTTCTAGCTTGGTCAGGAGGTCACTTACCCATTCATTTATTTACTTACTCATTTATTTAGTTGTTCAGTGACCAAAGAAAGTACTACTCCATGTCCAACTTTAGGCAATGAGAACTGAATGAGGAGCTCAAATAGTGTGGGAGAGAAACATACCCAAATGATGAAATAATTGTATACATTTTAGATAATAGAGTTTATACATATTAAAATAGAGAGGTGCTGTGAGATCCCTCATGACTGCTGCAGGATCAGATAGAATGAGACCTCTCTTTGGCCAGCCTGTCTGGGCAGTCTAATTCAAAACAATATCCTTGGAGTGCATCTAAATTATTTATACCCCATGACGCTGGAAATAGTGAACTCTGCTTCATTCTGACAAGTAGCTTTGCACCAAAGAGTAAGATGTCGGACATATGGGTCACATTTAATGAAAAAACATAAACTAGGTTTTCTTTGATTCTGTCCACTTAATTGTCCCCAGGTGAGTTTAGGAGGAGCTCACACCTTGACGTGGGAGGAAGGCTCCAGTCTGACGGCCAAGGAGAGGCATGTGGTGCTGTGTGTGGGACTCAGGGTTCAGAGAGCAAGCCAAGCTCCGTTTCCATGCACTGGGTTGAAATAACAGCATTCACTTCTTATTCTAGATGCATACTGGGACTCAGCTTCCATTTTTATCCTGTGTGTGTATTTGTCTGTATAATGTATAGCTGATAGAGGAAAAGACTGGGTCTTTTCCAACAACATACCAAAATGTTGTTAATAATAGCTGTCCACTGAGTTCACACTATGTATTAAATACTTTATAAATATTATTTCGGTTAATCCCTTATAATAAACTTATGTGATTAAGTAATCTCTCTGTTTTACATATGAGAAAAATTAGGCATCCAAAGGTGGAGTTGCCAAGAATTTAAAAATGAGCAACCCTGTTAAAAAATGGGCAGAGGACCTGCACAAACACTTTTCCCAAGAAAACATACAAACAGCCAACATATATATGAAAAGATGCTCAACTTCACTAGCTAAAGGGAAATGCAAGTCAAAACCACAATAAGATACCATTTCCCACCTGTTAGAATAGCTATTGTCAATAAGACAAGAAATAAGAAGTATTGGAGAGGATGCAGAGAAAAAGGAACCCTCATTCATTGCTGGTGGGACTGTAAACTGGTATAGCCACTATGGAAATCAGCATTCCTAAAAAATTAAGAATAGAGCTACCATAAGAGCAATCCTCTTCTGGGTATCTGCGCCCCAAATTTGAAAACATTTATTCATAAAGATATCTGTTCCCCTATGTTCACTGAGGCATTATACATAGTAGTCAAGACATGGAAAGAACCCATGTGACCTTGGATGGATGATTGGATAAAGGAGATGTGGTATACACACATATATATAGAATACTACTCAGCCATAAGAAAAGATGAAATACTGCCATTTGTGACAACATGGATGGATCTTGAGAGTATCATGCTAAGCAAAGTAAGTTGGATGGAAAAGGTCAAGAACCATACGCTTCCACTCATATGCGGGATATAAAACAGAAAGCAATAAATGAACAAACTCATAGACACAGTAGGGTGGTTACCAGAGGGAAAGGGGGATGGGGAAGGATGAAGAAGGTAAATGAGGTCAAATGTATGGTGGTGGAGGGATTCTAGACTATGGGGGGCGGGTAATGAACACATAATACAATATATAGATGATGAATTATAGAACTGTATACCTGAAACTTATATAATGTTATCAACCAATCATATCCTATGTATTTAATTTTAAAAAAAGAGGTGGAGTTGCTTTCCTGACATCACACCAGAGCAGGCAAATGGAACTTGACTGTTGACTCTGAGCCTGGGCTGCCATAGACCTCCTCCCTAGAGGTAGGGTATTGAATGGCTTTTAATCTCTGGATGGTGGCATGTTCTTAATTTTTACTTTTTGCTTATCCATATTTTCTAAATGTTGTTAAATGAATAAATGTTACCTCTGTAATAAGGAGAGAGAGAAATGGAATCATCTTTTTTCTTTTCCCAGCCCTTCAGAACTATTCGAGGGGACTACCTCAACTTTCCCTGCATCTTTCCTTTCAGTGTTTCTGGAATGCCAGCTGTGCCCGGCCGTCTGCCAGGCATAGGGAACCAGAGTCCTCGCCTGGAAGGAGCTCAGTCTCCTGAACGCTTCTGTCACAGCGATGTGTTATCTCTTCAGATCGAAGAGTCAGGACCACTAAGGAAGGTGTCGATCAAGGCGGGTCAAGATGAGAGAGTGGCCACAGGACTTCAGGTATTAAAATGTGTATGTAAGATTTAAAATGGCACTTTTGAAAAAGCCCCATGAAAGTAGAAACAAATGTGACCAAAGAGAAAAAAAATGAGAGCGAATGTATAGAAGGCCGGCCTTGAGGAAAGGAGGTGTAATGATAGCTTTAGAAGGAATAACTCTATAGCAACAAATTTGAAAACTAGGAGAAATGGTGAAGCATACATAGGTGTACTATAGGGACGAAAAGGTTGAATAGATCAATTCCATAAACATACAAAACCTGATAAATTTAGTACAAAAAAATAACTAAATCCTCTAACAGAGAACAGACACATCCTTAGATACTTGGGATAAACTTTTTGAGTCAGTGTATTATTATTTTGATATAATGCTAACATTTATTTAAGTTTCTACTTCTGCATTCATTATATAAATGATGAGAATGTGATCAGATCAATAGGGATTAATAAGGCATTCAGTGGAATTCAGCAATCTTTCCTAGTAAAAGTCCTAAGAAGAATAGAAGGAAATAGCTAAATATATAACTGCTATTTATAAAAAAACAACAGCAAACATTACAAATGGCGACATGTTACATTTCCCTTTAAATCAGGAACAAGGTGGGAGTGTCCACTATCCCCATTATTATTCAACAGGTTCCAGTGGTTGCAATAACACAAGGAAGTAAAATCATTTGTTTAAAATTTTGGAAAAGAAGAGATACAATGGACCCTTTTGCTGATGTTATATAACTGTATCAAAAAAACTGCTAATATTCTAGAGTTGGTAAAAACAAAAACACCCCTCCCCAAAACCACTTCAGAATTAATAAGGAAATTTGGCACTTGATACTGAAATAAATATTTTAAAGTATATATTTTTTCTATACTAATAGTAGACTAGCCATAGGAAAATAACTTATTCATAACAGCATCAAAGCTATAATACACTTAGGAATAAATTTTAGAAGAAAGGTACAAGAATTATATGAAGAAAACATAAAATCTTATTAAAAGTCCTAAGAGCTGAACAAATAAAAAAAAAAAATCCCATATTCTTGGGTAGAAAAGTTAATATAATAAGAATGTAATACAATTCTAATTTGAATCTCAATGGCTCATCTGTCTTCTGAAAAATAAGACTGGAGAGCTTTACTAGGTATTAAAACACACCTAGAGTTTCTGTAATCAAAGCCAGCAGAGTATTGACATAGGAATAGATGGATAGAATCCTGGACCAAAAAGAAAACACCAGAATAGTCACATTGTTTATGTGACTGTAATACATGGCAAGGGTGATATTTTATATTTGTTGAAAATGAATGTTTCTTTAATAAATGATGGCATCAATGGCTATCCTTCTGAAAGAAAATCAAGTTGAATTCCTACCTCATACTATATTTACAAATAAATTCTAGATCAATTAAATGTAAAAAATAAAACAAAAATATTGATATCTAGGAAAACATATGTATAATCTAGCAATATATTTTATTTATTTATTATTATTCTTCCCATTAGCATTTATCCTCTCTCTATGCCCTCTTCCACCTCCACCCACCCACTCAATCTTGTAATATCTTTAAGACTAAGAAAATAAACCCAAAAACTATCAATGAAAAGATTGACAGGTAGCCATTAAATTTGAAATAAATGTATGATACTATAAACAAGATAAAACATAAATGTTAGCCCAGCCAGTGTTGCTCAGTGGTTTAGTGTCGACCTATGAACCAGGAGGTCATGGTTCGATTCTGGGTCAGGGCATATGCCCAGATTGCGGGCTCAATCCCCATGTGGGATATGCAGGAGGCAGCTGATCAATGATTCTCTCTCATCACTTATGTTTCTATCTCTCTCCTCTCCCTTCCTCTCTGAAATCAATAAAATACATTAAAAATGTTAAAGTTGGGGGGATTTGCATCACATATGACAGATAAAGGATTAAAATCTATACAAACAGAAAATTCTTTTTAAAAAAGATTTTTATTTGTTTGTTTATTTATTTATTTGTTAATCCTCACTCCAGGATATTTTTTCCATGCTTTTTAGAGAGAATGGGAGGGAGAGGGAGAGACACAGAGAAACATTGATGTGGGAGAGACACATTGATTGGTTGCCTCCTGCATGCACCCTGACCAGGGCCGGGGAACCTACAACAAAGGCACATGCCTTTAACTGGAATCAAACCCAGGATCCTTCCATCTGCAGGACAGTGCTCTATCCATTGAGCCAAACCGTTGAGGACTAGACAGAAAATTCTTATTAATTGAGTTAAAAAAAAAGATGAGTATCTCAATGGAAAAATAGAGGATTGAATCCAAATAGAAAAGTAGGAGAGCAAATCCAAATTGATAGACATATGAAAAGATGCTCAGCCTCACTACTAGTCTAGAAAATGCAAAATAAAGTAAAAATGAGATATTGCTGATGATGGGAATAGGGATATGGTTGGGAATTTTTGCTCACATACTGTGAATGAAAATGTAAGCAATCAACTTTTTTATTTTTAAAGGAGAGGGATGTAGTCTGGCAACACCTATTACAAGTAAAACACATATATCTACCGACCCAGCAATCTCACTGCCTTTGTGCATTTTACAGAAGTAAAAGCACCAGAATGATAATATTAAATCTACCATATGAAAATATTAATGGCAGCCTGGGCTGCAGGGTAGCACAGTTATGTAAATGCGGTCCTTGGAGGTGTGTGCATTGCACTGGCATTGACTGAAACGTGTGTAGTGGCCAAACACAGGAAACCAAGCCACAGTCTCTTAGTGGACAAATAGCTGAGTGAATAGGATACATGCATACCATGGAATATTGAGCCATCATTAAAGAGAATGAGTCAGATTTATACTAACTAACTCAGAGAGACTTCCAGGATATATTATGCAAAAGAAAGGCAAGGTGCAGAGAAATGTATAAAAGAAAATCCCAGTTTTTGTGAAAAGAACTAAGCTCCCACTCTCTTCATGTTTGAATGAATGTGAGGGAAGATACTCAAGGATACATGCCAAAGAGGGAGAATGAGAAGGTAACCCTAATTCAACCAAACAAAATCAGGCCAGATCAGACCAGACCTGACTAGTCAAGATCATATCCAACAAGATGAGACCAGATCAGATCAGATCAGACTAGACTAGGCAAACTAAACCAGACTAGATAAGACCAGGCCAAACCAGACAGACCAAACCAAACCAAACTATAGTAAATACAAGTAAGCCCAATCAAACCAACCAGACCAGACCAGAATGAGCCAAACCAAACCAAACTAAACCAGTCCAGTCTAAACTAGTCCAGTCCAGAACAGATCAAACCAGACTAAACCCAACCAAACCAGTCAAGTCTAGACCAGACCAGACTAAACTAAACCAATTTAAACAAGAAACAGACTGCCAAAGTGTCTGTGGTAAAGCAGCATGTGTGACATCCATTTATGTTGCGATATCAATCTATCTATCATCTATCTATTATCTATCTATCTATCTATCTTCTATCTATCCATCTATCTATCATCTATATCTATCTATCTATCATTTATCTATCTATCTATCTATCTATCTATCTATCTATCTATCTATCTACCTATTATCTATCTATTATCTATTTATCTATCTATCTTTTATCTATCATCTATCTATCTATCTACCTATTATCTATCTATCTATCTATCTATCTATCTATCTATCTATCTATCTATCTATCTATCATCTATCTCTATGTGTAGATAAATATAATGATGAATGAAATGATGGCCACTAAATTGTTAGTGGAGACAGCTCAGCATGATGGGACCTCAGTTGATTTTTATTTTCCTTGTACTTTTTGTGTTGCTTGATTTTTAAAAATAGAGAGAGTATGTATTATTTACACAATTAGGAAAAAATTAGAAAGCTTTTCTACTGTGTAAGAATGCTTTCTGAAAAAAGGGGAAGTGGGGGAGGGGGGAAGAAACCTTTTATTCTGCAGGTTAGCAGTGTGCTGTCCTTGGTGGCCCTTCCTGCCTAGGGAGCACATCCACCCACCGCCCCCTCTGGAAGACAAAAGCAGGACACTAACTGCTAAGTCCCCAAGGAGTTGTGGGCACTTGTGCCCACAGTGTGCTTCTGGGCTCCAACCACATCTCCTACATCAATTTAGCTCCTGCGCTGGACCTCTTCCCAGCAATTTCGGGAGAGGAGACTCCAAGAATTGCAGAGTGAGCTCACAGGTCCCCTTCTGGGGCAGGAAAGCAAGCCCCACAGTGGCTTGCACAGAAACAAGAAGAGAAAGAAGGGAAGTGTATGGGGCACAGGGCTCAGTCACGCTGATGGATGAGGAGGCCCTCTCTTTACATGGGTGAGATTACTCAGGCTTTTCTCTCTCCAGGCCCCAAAGCATGTGGCTTTCCAGGCCATGGGACTGAGAAGAGAGTGGGCTCATGGCCTTGTTAGCAGTTGCTTAATATCCAAAGAATAACCCAGGCTCTCATCTGAATCTCTGTGGGCCTTTCCATAACTCCCCCCTCCCCCCTGGCTCTGTAACTAGAGGTTGAGCACATTCCAAACCCTCATTCTCCCCACAATGGTTGATGCTGGAAGGGAATGAGTCCCAAAGCCACAGTCAGTGTTGTCTCTCTCCCCTCGCCGCTCCCCCACTACAAAGCTTGGGTTTCTGTGGGCTCGTTTTGCTCTTGCCTTTGCCATCCTTTGTCTTGTGTCCTAAGTCAGAATAGTAGAAGCTGGAGATCCTGACTTTGAACTTGATGCCAGGAAAGGGTTAGGTCTAATGGTTGAAACATAAAAACATTTAAAAAGTCACAGACATGAGAACCAGGCCTAGGGAATGCATTCTCCAATCTCTTTCTCAAGTAACCCTCTCAGCTTTGGGGTACATTGGCAAAGTCCACATAGTGCCTTGTATTCAATAGTTGCTCAGTAAATAGATCTTAAAGTAAGGCCTTGGGTCTTCCCCACACTGTGTGAGAGGCCGAGGATGAGCCCACCTGCCTCACTCACCTATCAGCATGGGTTTGTTGAGCTGATTAACTCACAGAACCACCCCTCTGTTCGAAAAGGTCCCCTTTCATTCCCAGGGAGTCCTCGGGCTCTGATGGAATAAAACAGGGAAGGTATATTTTGAGGCCTGGGCAGTGGGCAGAGGGGAAGCCAGGAGGGAGAGATAGTACAAGAAGGCCCTGTTCTGGAGAGAGGTGGAAGGGAATGCAATTGAGGAAAGGAGAAGAAAACCATTCCAGAAGGCTCAGAAGACTTCAAAAATGACCAGTAACGATAATAGTATGACAATTGCCATTGGTTAAGTGCTTCCAAAAGTCTTGGGAGGAAATTCACTTTCCTCTTGCTCTGCAGGGAATGTTTGTGGGCCTATTTTTACTTTACTTTTCAGCCCTCAGTCCCAAGAAGGGATCGGTGGGCCAGTGCCACATGCCCTTAGCCCTGACTCTGAGCTGTCATGCCTGGAGTGCTGCCTCCTCAGTAGGAGATTGGTGGCCTCATTCCAGCAGGAGGAAAGGCCCTTCACACCTAGCAGGCAGGTGGCTTTGTCAGCCAGGGGCAGGGGCAAGGGAGGGAAGGCTTTCGGGAGGGCTGGGGCAGAGGAGTCAGTTGTTGCAAAACCAAGAAGTGGGCTCAACTTGAGCCCCACGCCCTGGGCCAAGTCCTCTCAGTACAGCTCTACATTGGCCTGGGGAAGTGAGTTCATTGCTGGCTCCAGTCCAGGTCTGACCAGCTTAGGATCAGGGTGGTTCAGGATATACTGCCTGGTTTCCTGCCCTGGGTTTTCCTACAGAGGGTCAGGCCTACCTCCTCCGAGAAGCTCCCTGAGCTCCCTAGGGACAGGGTTCCCCGAGAGCTGTGGATATCTATGCATCTTGTAAGCTGTTTCTGGGTGGGGCCTGACATCCATCCCTTTCCCAGTCTCCCCAGCACTTGGCAAGGCATCTCCCACACAGATGGGTCCTCAGAGAATGTTTGAGAACCAGCTTTTTAATTTAAAACAATATATTTTAAAAATTGATTTTAGAGAGAGGAAGGGAGAGGGATAGAGAGATTTTCTCACTGATGAGAGAGAAACATTGATTGGCTGCCTCCTACAAACTCCCTCCTGGGGACCGAGCCTGCAACCTGGGCATGCGCCCTGACCTGGAATGAAACCATGACCTCCTGATTCATGGGCTGATGCTCAACCATTGAGCCACACCAGCCAGGTGAGAACCGGCTTTGAGGTCAGATAGACTTGGGTGCAAATCCTGCCTCTCCCTCCCATCAGCTGTATGACTCTGATGCATACAGATCTGAGCCTAAGTTTCCTCACATGTGAATTGGTGATAAATATTTTTAGGACACTTGTGAGGATTAAAGGAAATAATACATGTGAAGTGCTTATAGCTCAGTGTCAGGCATGTACAGGCCGGCCACCATGTCTGGAAACAGGTTATATTAGTTTGCCATGCATTGTAATGCAACATCAATAAATCATTTATCATGTTTTTCCCTGTGTTTGCACACTCGATGCCCACCCTGTTGAAAGCCCCAATCCATGGTCTTCCATCCACAGTGGTAACTAGGGACAGTGGTGCCCAGATGGTTGCTGCCTCCTGGAGCCCAGATTTCCCTTGTTGGCTCTCCCTTAAGGCCACCCTTCCCTGCCCCCCACATCTAGGATGGGCTACCTCCCAGATCTGGCATTGGTGACTAAGGAGAGTGCTTAGAAGCAGGCTGGGCTGCTGGGATGCCTCAGGGAAAAGCCAGTTCAGGGTGTCAGCGGTTTTGTGGGGGTCAGGCCCAGAGTTCATTAGAGAACAATCAAACACCTGTTACTGACGTGCAGCCCCAAGACCCCAGAAATCAACATTTGGACCTAATTGCTATCTGCCTCCTACACACAGAGGTTTTTGAATGTTTAGGAGAATGAGGAAAGTGGGAAGACGGTTCGTGTGTGCTAAATCATCAATCCAACCGTCTTGCACATGTTCACTGAGCACCAACTGTGCTCGGGATAATATGCTACAAGGCATTGCACGGGCACAGAGGTCTAAGAGATGGTCCCCATCTTCAGGAAGCTGCACGCCTGTTTGGGGGGCCAGGAGGAAGTGCCCAGAATGGTAGGAGCTGGAGACATGCACAGGAGGAAGGGACTACCCAGATCTGGGGAACTTAGGGAGACCTCGCAGGGGGCACCCAGGTTGGACTTGATTCTTCATTTTTAGATGGAGACATTACATTTGGGATCATTTGAGGGGACATTGGTAGTGGTGGTGAGGTACCAATAATCTAAACATTTCTGGCTTCTAGAGCAGTGGTTGGCAAACTTCTATAAAAGGTTAAATAGTAAATATGGTCTTTCCTCCTCCTCCTCTTCCTCCTTTTTACAATTATTTTAAAATATAAAAAATCATTCTTAGCTCACAGGCCTTACCAAAAACAGGCCAAGGGCCAGATCTGGCCTGTAGAGTAGTTTTCCAACCACCGTTCTAGAGAATTACCAGAAGCTTGGTATCAGTGTGAGCACCAACGGTAAGAACTCAGCCCCTGGTGTAGTGTGCAGGCACTAGGCTATGCACTTGGACTACATTATCACATGTAATTCTCTCAACAGCTTGCTGAGGTAGGTACCTTTATATGTCATAGGTGAGGAACTGAGGCTCGGAGAGGCTAAGTAACTTTCTCAAGGGCACTGGGAGAGGAAGTGGCAGAGACTGGATCTGACCCAGGTCTATGTGACTCAAGCACCCATGGTATCAAACCAACCTCAGCATGAGGAGGCTGGGCTAGTGCTTTTCCTTTTGATGGCTGCAGGGAACATCCATGTGACCCATGGAAAAAACGCAGGAAGAGAAAAATGCCGGAAAAGTAGATCAGAATTGAGGAGAAGGGAAGGTTGATCAGAAACCCGATCCTGGTTTTCCAGTGGCTTCCCTGGACTCCCAGGTGCTTTTGTGTCTGGAAACCTTCATTTGACCATCTTTGAAATGGATGTGCAATGGCGATACCTGTTTCTCTGCCTCCCCACCCTCTCTCTCCTCAACTATGAAGAGGGCTCTTTCCCAGGCACTTTGAGTAACTTCCGGGTCATTAATAAAATGAGAATCTGGACTTATTAATTCATTCAATCCACACAAGGCTTCATTCCAACAAGGATCTGATGGGTGCAACAGGCAGCATGTGCTCATTCTTCCCGCAGAAGGAGTGGGAAAATAGCCACCAGTTCTGAGAACACACTTCACACATTTTTTATGTCATTGTTTTCTTTGCTTTTGGAACAAATTCAGAGAGGAAATTAAAATGCAGAGAAGAAAATAAATACATTTGTTACTTCCTAGAATGAATGACTTTCTCATTTAGAAAACCCAATAAACTAACACACACACTCATACATCTCTCAGGCACAGCATGAAAGGAAAGGCTAATTTCTGGATTGTTTTCCCAGGGACAGGCCCTGCCTTCGTAAAGACTGTGACCAGTGGAGAATAATAGACATCGTGTGAGGTGACGTTTGCAATTTCTTAGCACAGAATAAGGAATCAAGAAGTGTTGGCTGTTATTATCCCCATAAATCCTCGCAGTAGGACCGAGCCAAAATTGGGCACAGTTGCTGGGGCTTCCTCCTCAGGGACCCCCAAGACTTGGCTCCAGAGGCAGAAACAGAGCGAGACACGCCACCGTGCTCACGCTGCGGAAGCAGAGGGCTGGGAACGCGCGTTGTGAAAGACAAGAAGCAGATCAAGAAGGTTGTAACATCCAGAGCAGGGCTGTTTCTCTGGGGCTCTCAGGCCTGACAAGCCGGTGGTTTGGGGGTTACTTGGAATAAGCAGCCCAACGAGCAGATCGCATAGAATGTTCTACGAACCCGCGGGCGGGCCCTGAAACTCGGGGGTCTGAGAGGTCAAAACTATTTCCAGAATGACACTGTGGCTGTGCTGATATCGGCACCAGTGGTGCAAAAGCAAAGGCGGGTCTGAAACAGCTGGTGCCTTGGCATGAGTGGGTGCCCCCGCCATCACGTCTCCGTGGCTGAGCATTCGCGGGAGAAGAGAAAGGCCAGCCACGGTGAGGGGCGTCCGTGAAGAGGCCGGACAGTTACTCATCTCACGGGGCCTCAGCCCCGGAGCAGATGTCCTGGTAACATTCTGTGTGATGAAACGGGACGCGTGCGGAAAGCGCTCAGCTACAGACCGAAGAACAGTGGCTGTTGGTCTCGAGGAAAAGCACTCGTTGGAGTCACCGCTGAACAAGCTGCTTTTTCGCGGAACCCCGATTTTACCGCGTGAGATGGCACACGGACCTGGCTCTTTACACTTGCGTTGGGCAGACAGTTCTGAAAATGGGTCAAGTGCATGTCCGCTACTGGCCAAAATGGGGTAATAGGAACTGTATCTATCTTCTCACATTAAACAATTAAAAGCAAAACAAAACAAAAACCCCAAAGCCAGACAACGTATATATAGCAAGCAATGACCTTCAGATACCGGACAACAGGCAGCTCAGGACAGTGACCCCGAGAGAAGGGTCCCGAACGAGGTGTCCAGCTCACTGTCTGGAGTTTCCAGGCCCCAGGGCAGGGAGGGGCCCCCAAACACCGCCAGTGGTCTCCCTGAGTTGGGAGAAAAGAGCTGAACACGCAGGGAGGCCCAGGCGGCGGGGATTGTAGCGCAGAGCCCGGAGGGCGGAGCGCCCAGAGCGCGGAGGGCGAGGGCGGAGCGCCCAGAGCGCGGAGGGGGCTCTTCTGGAGCCGGCAGCCTCCAACAAGAGGATCACGTCGCAGTGGCTATCGGTAGAAGAGGTTTGGAGGGGCATGAAGGGATCCCTGAAATGGCTCTCTGTGTTTTACTCTTCACCCCTGCATCTCCAATCTCTCAATTAACCAGCAGAGCTCAGGGAAGGGAGGGGCCGGGAAGGGAGGGGGTTTGCTGGGGAAGCGGTGCCGGCTCCTTACACCCCAAAGCTGTGCTTCCACAGGGCTGTTCTGGAGTCACTCTGGGTTCCCTCCCTCAGAGAGAGACGGGGTGGATTTGCCAGGAGCCAGTGAAGCTTAAGCTACAGGCTCCCTCACTTGCAAGTCCTGGGAGTGCCCTGGATGTGTCCTCTCATGTCATGTTTTTGTAAACTTTGTATTATTTTTCTTTGAAGGGGCCCCGAATTCTATAAGCTTTGAGATTCACAAAATCTGGATCGTCCTCTGCTAAGGAGGTTTCCTGTCTAGATCCCTTTCTGGGGACTGTGTGGTGATGCCTTCATGTAACACAAAAGTCCCACAGAAAAACCAGCTCGTGTTCATTCATTCACTTAGTCATGGGCTCTGGGTTCCTGCCGCATGGGGGCTCGGGGCCAGCTCTCAGATGCAGGGTGAGCAGACAGCCATGTGGCCTCTGTCTTTAAGGGACATTCAGTCTAACAGAGAAGGGAGCAAAGTAATTACCCGAACAGTGATGCAGCTAAACAGGTGGTAAGAGCGATGGAAGGAGTAGGGTGAGCAAGGAGAATGGAGCCCTAGCTCTGTGGAGGGTGGTGGTCAGGGGCCCTGTCTGGAAAAGCGATGCTTACGTGAAATTTCGACAAGAGCACTGGCTTGCTGTTGTTGTAAGACTGGGTGCTGGGAGGGGTGACCTCCAGGCAGAGAGGCACCGTGTGGCAAAGGCTGGGAGGGGGTGGGGAGCCCTGCCGGAGTGAGTGGGGGTGGGCATGAGGGCAGGATGCGGCTGGGAGCTCAGCAGGGGTCAGCCCCACAGTTCACTGCCAGCTGGTGGTAAGGATTTGCCCCCTCAACTATTTCTCTGTAGAAAGACCCAGGGCTGGGACCAGACGGCTTTGGCAGGGTTTCAGCCCAAATCATAGGCTCTTTTTACAATTCTTTGTAATTCTGCTCACATCAAAGTTAAAATTGTCTGCATCGGGACAGCCACTCTCTCCAGACCAAATTATAGACCCTGTTCTTGGACTGTCCAGTGGCCACTCACTGCTTCCTCCCACAACACCAACCCGTGGGCTCAGCCAGAGCCCCGCCTGACCGGAGAGTCGGAGTGGGACAGGGGTGTGGACTGATGGACAGCGGCCACATCCCTCAGCCCTCTCACCCGAGTGACCACACCTCGGAGGAAGCCATCAGGGGTCTGACCTGGCCAGGGAATGTTGGCACCTGAAGCAAATGCCCCCAGGCCTCATGCTACAATGTTAGCTGTGTGAGTGCACCCCCACCATTGGGTCCAAACTGCCCTCCAGCCATTTCCTAGGAGCCCACAAAACCTCCAGCAGCTTCGAGGACCCGAATGGCCCATGATCAGAATCACCCCTTAAAGCGACACATCCTGTGTGTGCAGTTGGGCTGAAACACAGTTCTAGGTTCTCTGGGATCAGCTGAGGGCAGGACGGATTTGGGAGGGTGTAGTGGGACTGCACTTAGCGAGCGCCTGCCTGTTTGTTTCAAGGCCCTGTGCAGATGTGTCATCAATTCAATCCTCACCCACACCAGTCGATACCCGAGTCCCAGGATAAATTGAGGACTCGGTTGGAACTTTAGCGTCCATTCACAAGGTGTTGCATTCGGAAGTAACACCAGTCCTACATCCAAATATAATTGAAAAGCAATTTAAATTGTTTCTGTTGTCTCTTGAGCAACACCTAAGGGGATTATATAGCCACAAAGCATAGCAAAACATTTAGAATTGCGGCTACCTCATACCTGCCCCCATCCCTTCATCAGAGTAGGGCGGCTGCTCCGAGATTGCTCATCACCCCGCCCCCAGCCCCACCCCCAAACTCTCAGGGCGCTTCCTCCTCTCCACTGACCTCCCATGGACAATCAATCGGGCCTTCCCTTCCCACTCAACTCTAAAGGCACAGCTCTCTACCTTTTCCCAAAGGTCTTTGACCCCAGAGACACAGTTAAGTTTTGTGATCCTTTGATGTTTGGGGGAAGGAGGAAGAGGAAAAGGCCAGGGCCGTGTAACCCTAGAACCATCATCATTTGACTGGCAGGCCCAGCTACCCCTGGAGTCTGGCTCTTGTACTGGTGCCATACCTGCCGCTGAGTGAATATGGGAAGGGAGGGGACAGAGCCCCCTTTCCAACCTGGGAGGGGAGGCAGGTGGCGGCTGGGGCAGCCTTCCCTCCATCAAAGTGTGAGGCTGGCTGTAGTGACAGGAGACAAACGTCCCCACCTCTGTGAGGCCTCTGCTGAGACAGTCAAGGGATCAATCAAGATAAAAACAGACAGAAAAATCCAAGTCATTGATTCTTTTTCCACGGGGGATCAGAAGAAACACCAAAATCCTTCCCCAGCTGGCAGACAGCGGGAGAGGGGCCGGCACCACTTGGTCTGTCTCCCTCCTGCTCTGACTGCCCCCGCTCCCACCATCTGATAACCCCTCCCCGTCAGTGGCTGTGGTTCAGTTTCTCTCTTTCACGCTTCTCTGAGAGGACTGGGCTTAACGATACTCCTTGATCTCATTATCAAGGCCTGGACATGAGACTCATTTGGGGAACTTTTACCAAAAGGGTCTCCCAATTCCAGCCCATTTACATAAAAAATTCTGGGGTATAGCTGGGGCATCAGCACTGAAAAAAAATCTCCCTCGAGGTTTCTGAGAGGGAGCCAGGGCTGAGACCATGAGACTCGGGAGCAGTTAGGAGGGGGAGGCGCCTTAGTGCTCATCGGAGTCCGGGCCCCTGGGGTACACTTTGGTGCTGGGGACCCAGCCCCTGGATGTGGTTGGAGCTGTGCCTTGCTCAGCAGAGGAGGCTGGTGTGGGCAGGGGCTGTAGGGCCTCACAGCTCAGAGAGCAGCATTGAAGGGCAGGCTAATGCCCCAGTTTCCCTTCTCCACTCCCTGCCCTCGGAATTCCGCTGTCTCCTTGGAAGTGAGTGGAGGGGTCTGGGGCTCAGCTCTGTCACCCTGTCCAGCTTTCCCAAGGAGCTTTTCTGTTGCTCTGAGCTGGGTTCCTAAACCCAAGGGGGTTTTGGCAAGTTATTAATCCCTAGTAAATAGCCAGCTATTAATCTCAATTACCTTGATTGCTTAATTAGGCTGTGCAAAGAACGAAGCCCATCGAAATGGAAATTGCTCATGGCCCACGGACAGGCTGTGTGGTCTCTGAGAAACAACAGGAGTCTGAGGTCTGAGTTCTGTTTGCCGTCTTGCCAAGACTTGTGTTGAACACAGGGTTTCACATTGCTAACCCAGGGGCCGATGAATGGGCTGCTCCAGTTCCAGGCCATTTACATTGCTATGTATATGTGCAATTTTCAAAGCATTGGGGAAAAAAATGAAATAGAGTCAAAGTTAAAACCATACTGAATACTCTGTAATTTCCCTTTGCTACAAATTGCATTTCAGACTTGTGCCCTATCATTAGTATTGCATTACAAACACTGATCAGAATCACACTGGAGTGTAAATGGTAATAATAGGCACTCAATAAATAGTTATTAAATGAATAGAAATGTTTCTTAGATCCTGAGTTGGCACATCAGTGGTTTAGCTGGATTGTTGCTTTATGCTAATGTATGTTGATTGCAGCAAGTTTGAGAGAAAAACAGAAGTCAACATGAGACCCCACTGTGAACAGGTTTGTGTCTATAGTTCTAGTTCTCTTTTCTCTGTGTACATACACAGCTTTCGAAGATAAAATCTCCAATATGAAAATCAGTGTGGATGGGGAAGTGGACCGGATGAGGTCTAGACCTTTGCGGTAGACTATTGGGAGCCTGCCCAGATCCCCTAGACCAGTGGTCGGCAAACTGCAGCTCGCGAGCCACAAGAGGCTCTTTGGCCCCTTGAGTGTGTCTCTTCCTAAGCCAGTGATGGCGAACCTATGACACGGGTGTCAGAGGTGACATGCGAACTAATTTTTTTGGTTGATTTTTCTTTGTTAAATGGCATTTAAATATATAAAATAAATATCAAAAATATAAGTCTTTGTTTTACTACGGTTGCAAATATAAAAAAATTTCTATATGTGACACGGCACCAGAGTTAAGTTAGGGTTTTTCAAAATGCTGACACGCCGAGCTCAAAAAGTTCGCCATCACTGTCCTAAGCCTTAGGAGTACCCTAATTAAGTTAATAACAATGTACCTACCTATATAGTTTAAGTTTAAAAAATTTGGCTCTCAAAAGAAATTTCAATCGTTGTACCGTTGATATTTGGCTCTGTTGACTAATAAGTTTTCCGACCACTGCCCTAGACCAGTGGTTCTCAACTGGCCCTTTAAATACAGTTCCTCATGTTGTGAGCCAACCATAAGATTATTTTCGTTGCTACTTCATAACTGTAATGTTGCTACTGTTATGAATCGTAATGTAAATATCTGATATGCAGGATGGTCTTAGGCGACCCCTGTGAAAGGGTCGTTCGACCGCCAAAGGGGTCATGACCCACAGGTTGAGAACCGCTGCCCTAGACTGTGGGGGCTACCCAAACCCCAGCTGCTGTGGAGTTGGATGCTGATGGCTCACAGTTGTCTACCTCTATGGAGACTTGCCCTTGACCCACTAGGAGCCACCAACCCTGAAAAATGGGAGGTTACCCAGGGGGCTTATGCCCTTCTTCCAGGGGCAGCCAGTCAATGACTGACGATGCTGGGAGCAACCACCTGGTTCCCTTGCCTCAGAGAGGGACAACTTGTGTTGTCACTTATGTTCTGGAGCTGTGTCTCTGCAGACAGGGTGAAGAATTCCTTTTGGAGGCGTCTAGAGAGTGGAAACATGTGAGGAGCTGACCAAAATTGAGGGCTCATCCTAGGCCAGGAGGAAGCGTTGTTTTGGGCTAGGGAGGGCCTGGGTGTGCCATAGTTTCTAATTCCTTCCCTTCCACCAAATCACAGGAGCCTCTGTGGCTCTCTAAGTTTTTGTCTTTCCATATATAACATGAGGGATTTGGACACCCTGATTTCTAAAGATGCTCCGGAGATTGTACCCTGTATGGGTCTAAGAAGAAAGCAAACAAACAAACAAACAAAAAATGGTCTCTAAACAGCAATCACAAGCCTCAGGCAAAGATGACAGACACATTAATTGATAGAGGCAGTTGCTAGGGGAAGGGGACCCAGGGGCAAAATTTAGGGCTTATAAATAAATTCCACTTCAGCCTGGCTGGCCACCGTGGCTCAGTGGTTGAACATCGACCTATGAATCATGGTTTGATTCCGGTCAGGGCCCATGCCCAGGTTGTGGGCTTCACCCCCAGTGTGGGGCATGCAGGAGGCAGCTGATCAATGAATCTCTCTCATCATTGATGTTTCTATCTATCCCTCTCCCTTCCTCTCTGAAATCAATATAGATATATATATATAGTGGGTCGCAACCCCTTTGGGGGTCAAACGACCCTTTTACAGGGCTTGCCTAAGACCATCGGAAAACACATATATAATTACATATTGTTTTGTGATTAATCACTATGTTTTAATTATGTTCAATTTGTAACAATGAAATTGATGGTCACCACAACATGAAGAACTGTATTAAAGGTTTGCGGCATTAGGAAGGTTGAGAACCACTGCCCTAACCGATTTGGCTCAGTGGATAGAGCGTCGGCCTGCGGGTTGAAGGGTCCCAGGTTCGATTCTGGTCAAGGGCATGTACTTTGGTTTTGGGCACATCCCCAATAGGGGGTGTGCAGGAGGCAGCTGATCGATGTTTCTCTCTCATTGATGTTTCTAACTATCTATCCTTCTCCCTCTCCCTTCCTCTCTGTAAACAACAACAAAAAAATCAATAAAATATATTTTTTTAAAAAAAGGAATAAGGAAGGGAGGGAGGGAGAGATGGAAAAAGGATGGAAGGAAAGAAAAAAGAAAATTTGAAATCACAGTGTGGGTATTTACAGGAGCCACGTCTACCTGGTCAAATTCCAGATGCTAAATGAGTAGGGCTGTTTTTTGACACGCTCAAGTTGGCAAAGCTGCCTTCATACTTTCCTCAGCCACCCTCCTTCCTTTGGAATTTCCTTTCCTTGCCTCGGACGCCCAGAGCGGCTTAGGAACTCCCCAGTGCAGTCCTGACCAGGGCTGACCCCCTGTAGGCATAGCCTATGTCCCAGAATTTTCCCAACACTTTTCCTTCCTCAAGCTTTTAGGTTAGTTTCCTCTCCTATGCCAGCCAATCTGGGGGCCACTAGTCACATATGGCTATTTATATTTATATGAATTTAAAAGAAATAAACATATAGTTCCTCAGTCACACCAGCCACACTTCCACTGCTCAACAGCCACGCGTGGCGAGTAGCCACCACACTGCACAGCACAGAAAGAGAACATTTCCATCGTTGCAGAAAGTTCTACCGGACACTGATGCTGTCCTAAACCAGTCCTGAGCTCCTTTCAGTTGACAACATGTCTGGCCAGTACATGAGCACGCAGGAGGGGGACGTATCAGAATGCCTTCCGGGTCTCCCTCCATACGTCTCCTTCTTTGGCAAATCAGAAGTTCACCTTTTGCCTTCAGATATCCTCTGCTGTTCTCTGAATATTATGGCTCTGGGAAGCTCTGGGCCCCTCCCCTCCTGGCCCTTCACCAACACAGGTCACTGAGTGGTCTACCTTCCACCGCTGAGCTGAAACCCGGAATTGCCTCGGCTCTCAGCATGGCCTCGGAATTGCTTTCAGAGCAGCTGCATGGTTGTCTTAGTCTATTCTGGCTGCTTTCACAAAGCACCACAGAACAACAGACATTTAGTTCGCACAGATTTGGGGGCTGGACTCTGAGACCAGGGTGCCAGCACGGCCGGGTTCTGGTGGGGACCCTCTTTCAGGCTGCAGACTTCTGATTGTCTTTTTATAAGGCAGAAAGACGGTGAGAGAGCCCCTGTGTCTTTTATAAGGGCACAGATCCCACACATGAGGGCTCCACCCTTATCACCTATTTACCTTCCAGAGGACCCACCTCCTAATACCAACATACTGGGGGTTAGGATTCCAACATACGATTTTTGAGGGGACACAAAAATTCAGTCCATTGCCATGGCCATTGCTAATATTAAGCCCAATAGTTGTAATTCTCTGAAATGGAGGAATGGAATGTGAGAGTTAAAACAGCCCTGGGCACCAGGTCTCCCACACCATTTCCTCTTGCCCTTCCTACATCCAAATCTTGGTAAGGAGGCCTCAGTCTTGGAGTTGTCGAGTGCTAAGGCCAAGGGGCAAGGTTTCAGTGGCCCCGCCTTTCACCTGGCCAGTGGTGTGCCTCTTCTAGGCTCTGCTCAATTCCCCTGAAGTACAACAGCGACTGTAGGAGTGTTCAATGACAGCAACTCTTGCACTTGAGGGAACCGGTTTATTCAACACAATGTGTATTGAGGCCCTGGTATGTTCCCTCCCGGATGGATGCCTCCTGGGACCCCTAATAAAAATGTTGATTATTCAAACTAATTTTATTCAATGACACTTGCTCCAAGCTGCTTGTTCTGATTTTGTTATGAGTTAAGATCCTTTCTGGTTTCTCACTTTCTTGAAATGTGCTGGTGAGAACATGTGGTACAGTAGAGAGAGGGTAGATTTAAAATTAGATAGTTAAGGTTGAATCACTGCTTTACCATAAGCAAGCTGGGAGACCATGGGCGCGCTCTGTCACCTCTCTGAACTTGCTACCTCTCCTGACAGACGAGTGCAGGAATACCTGCCTCAAAGCCCTGTGGGGAAGGCTCAATGAGGCGATGCACATGAAACTGTGCACAACGTGGTACACTGCCTCTGATCCAGCACAGAGACTCAACAAATATTAGCTTCCCTCCTCTTGCTCCCCTTCTGCTGACATTAAATCAAAAATCAAAATTATAGAGGATTTCCTTCTCCAGAAGCGTTGAGCGCAGTGGCTTGCCATTTCTTCTTTGCCCACTGGTATTTGGAAAGAGGAGGCATCTGTCATCCGCAGTTCCCTTTCCCAGCCGTGCCAAGTTCTCCGCAAGCTTCCAACCCTTTCTCCTGTGGCTGCGCTTTGTAATGCGCAAGTTGGTGTTGGTATTTCCCACTCTTGAAAATGGTCCCGCGGGTAATCTCCTCTGGGGGTTGATCAAAATTGCTGAATTCGGACTCTTTTTGCCAAAGCCCTTTCGATAGGTTGGGAACAGATGGTGGGTTGGCAGACACTGTCCTAGCAGGAGACATGTGCCCATGAAACGGGGGCTCCGAAGAGTGTGCCAGCGGAATGTGCCCAAGGCCCACAAAAGGCGATGCGCAACATAGGCTGACAGGTTGGCTACAACACCGTCCCTCCCCCTCCCACCAGGTGATGCTGTCAGCAACTCCACACACCACGGAACCCTCAGTAATCAAGCAAGGTGTCCATCCAGATGGCCTGTGACGAAGGGCTGGGGGGCCGCAGGTGGACGGGTAGGTAATGAAGCTCTGGCAGCGCGGTCCCCGGGCATGGTTAATGCATGAGGCGATATTCAATCACCTCTCAGGGCAGCAGTTGGGAGCAGGAGAGCAGCTAATGACGAACCCAGTCACCACCCTAAAGGCTGCTAGAGTCAGTCTGCAGCTAAGCAGTGGTCCCGAACTGGCTCCCAGTACATGATTTACAGAACGGTGGCCAGAGAGGATTCCCTAGGACTGGACTGAGTAAGCCCACACTCTTCCCTGAAGCAGGGTTTCCGTCTCCTGCCCCTGAATGTTGGCACGGGGGTATCACTTTCCATCTGACACAGCTTTGAAGAAGGCTGGCACATGGGAGGGAAGTCGGGAAGAACAAGATGGACAGGGGCACTGTTTTAGGCCAAGATTGGGGACCAGAACCCAGGGAGGGAGGAGAGGCAGGAGTCATCCATCCTGTGTTTCATGGAGAAGTAACGGCATCAACAAAAGCTGGCTGCACTGGCTGCCTTGGTCCTGCCTGGAGGCTGTCCAGCCACCCAGCCTGGTCCCAGGGGCCTAGCTGACAACTCCCCTCCATCCTGGAGACTCCTACACCCACCTGGGTGGGGGGAGCAGTTTTGTGCCCACAGGGCAGACATGGAAAAAATGACCCAAATTCTCAGGGTTCTCTTTCTAATTTGTTCTCTGGGTCAGACCAAGGAGTGGTTGACAGAGAGAGAGGAAACGCTATGCAAGGGCAGGAAACAGCGTGTGCAAAATTTCAGAGGTGAGGAAAAGCATCATATGTGTGGGAGTTGTGTGTAGCTTAGCAAGGCCTGGGCATGTGGAATAGGCATGTCAAAGGTCATATGTCTCAAATTCCGATTACCACCGCCCAGGTCTGCTCAAGTCCTCAGACCTCCCCACTTGAGGTTGAACAAAGGGACCGCCATCCTTCTAGCCTCTAGTTATTCAAGCCAAACCCACTTAAGCATCCTCACTCCTCTTCTCCCAAGCCAACATTCAATCCCTCGGCAAGTCCCGTTTCTCCTCCTTCAAGAACCCCACCGCCCCCTGTCTTCCAACTGGTCTCCCTGCCTCCTATGTGGCTCCTTCCAACCCATCCACCAACCTGCACCCCGAGTGATCTTCCAGAACATCACTCCCCTTTTAAAGTCCCCAGGGGCCTCCTACACTGTACAGGACAAAGTGAAATCCCCTTTATAAGGCTTGTCACGCCTTATGCGATACTACCCTTTCTTACTTTTTTTATCGCCCCAATGTGTACATACCACTCAGGCCATTCATTTATTCATTTTATTAGTAACTCATTCATCAAATATGTATTGAATGCTTACTATGTGCCAGACCCTCCAATAGATGCTGACGGGCATTCTCCTGCCGATGAGTCTGCACACGTTTCATGCCGCCCCTCTGCGTGATGTGGCCATGTTGACACTCGACCCGGGGACTTCCTCGGCTGCTGTAGAGAGCAGCTGGGCCCCTTTGGAAGGTCTCAGTGTGGATTCTTCTTGTAAGACAGCCCACTTCTGAGAAAGACCCCGGATAGCTGGGTCAGAGGGGGAGACCCCGTTCTCCAACCTACTGTGGCTCCCTCCAAGCACACACTCCTCAGTAAGTTAGTCAACACTCTCCACAATTTAGGCTTTCATTCTTATCCCCCATGACCTTCCCTAAGGTCCTTTTCCATCCAGTTGGCTCTCTTATCTTCCAGCCATAGCAATTTCCTCCCAGTTCCTAGGAGACATCTTGAAATCTTGTGCCCCTTTCTTCACTCCCCCATCTGCCAACGTTTCAAGGCCTGGCTCAAATTCCATCTCCACATCCACAGGCAGCCTTGTCAGTGTGAATCTCTCCTGTCTGTAGGGTGCCCCTACCATCAGCTGCACCTCTGTCTTAGCATTTCCCAGAGGCTGCTTTTGTTGGTTGGCTGGTTAGGTGTGTGTTTACCAACTAGTTTATGAGCTTGTGGGGGGCGAAGACTCTGCCATATTCATCTCTGTCTGGGGCTGCTGTATGTGGTGGGTTGGGCACTGCATTTTGGGGGACGGGTAGCAGGATCTGATGCAGCCTGAGCGTTGCTCACCAAGCTGTGCTTCCTGACAAGGGCCTGCACTGGTCCAGAGGAGGAGGTGCCTTTTTCTATTTCACACAAGGATGCTGACTGACAGGCAAGAAGGAGCCTCGTCTGTAGCCTCTCAGGATCTGAGCATTTTGCTTTGCGGGTGATAAGAGCTTCACGGATGCTTGTAGGATTGACTGCAGTCCTGTTTCTTAATGAAAGTGCTAAGTAGTAATTCAAGGCCATTGACAAACAGAAGCTGATCATGGCCTCATGCCCTCTTTTCTAGCTCTGTCTCCATCACCCCTCCAGGGGTTGTTCTGAAAAGGCTGCACAAGTCTCTGAAAGGGTGTAGAAACCTGTCTAAACTGTGACCCTATCCGCAGCAGTCTGCCTCTGGCGGGGTGGGGGTGGGGGAGGGTGGGAGGCAGGGAGTGCTTAGGGCTGAGCCATATCTCTGGGTGACTGCTGGAGGACTCTATTACCAGAATCATGTGAAGACTGGGTCTAGCTGAATAAATAATTATGCATTTCTTTTCCTCACAGTGAAAAATGTCTATATTCCTATTTCCACCCATTCCAGCCCTTGGGGTTGTCACAACAACTCACCCTTCACTCAACCCACAGGGAGGAGACTTATTTTATTTTTTATTGAATTTATTGGGGTGACATTGGTTAATAAAAGCATAGGAGTTTCAGGTGTACAATTCTATGATACATCCTCTGTATATTGTAGTGTGTGTTCACCACCCAAAGTCAAGTCTCCTTCCCTCATCACTCATTCCCCCTTTACCCTCTTCTACCCCCCCCCCCCCTTTCCCTCTGGTAATCGCCAAACTGATGATTGTGTCTATGAGGTTTTTTGTATGTTGTTTGCTTGTTTGCTTAATTCCTTCACCTGTTTCACCCTGCCCCGCAACCCCCTCCCCTCTGACAGCTGTTAGTCTGTTCTCTGTATCTATGAGTCTGTTCCTCATTTGTTTGTCTATTTTGCTCATTAGATTCTATTCATTAACAAAAAATTTCCTTCAGAGATGTCCAGAGGCCACTTGGACCTCCATGTAGAAGAGCCACTAAAGCAGTGGTTCCCAACCTTCTGGCCCAACCATAAAATTATTTTCGTTGCTACTTCATAACTGTCATGCTGCTACTGTTATGAATCATAATGTAAATATCTGATATGCAGGATGGCCTTAGGCGACCCCTGTGAAAGGGTCGTTCGACCCCCAAAGGGGTTGCCATCCACAGGTTGAGAACCGCTGCACTAAAGGGACAGTCAGGTAGGTTTGTGGGTAGGAGAGAACGAAGGATGTGGGTGAAGACAATGAAGGGCAAATTGGCCCATCACAGGCCAAGGCCCTGCTGGTTCTGAGGTTGCAGATCACTTGGGAGAGCTGTTCCAGAAAACAGCTCAGACTGGCCAGGTTGGCTTAACCTTCTAGCCTTCTTTATCTTCATGCCTCCTCACTTTCCAGAACTCATATCTCATGAAGTCTTGGCTGGTCACCTTCCTCTGAAAAGTCCCTGCACACTCCTGCTCTCTCTGTACCCCTTCTTTCCCAGCCTCCTCCACTGCCCACCCCTTGAATGCTGGTGGACCTCTCGTCTCAGCCCAGGCCTCCCTGGCTGGTTAACAGTGTGGGGTGGAGCCTAACAGCTCTTCTGTGCATTCACAAGTGCATGAACACACACACACACACACACACACACACACACACACACACACACACACTGGTTTGTTTGTTTTTTAAACTAAAAATGCTATTCTACTATGTGCACTGTATGTTCTTGATTTCAAATGAGCACTGTCATCTCCTAGTATCAGAAGTGGAAGTTAGAATCACCCTTGACTCTTCCTTTTTCTCTTGCTTTCCAATCTAACCTTCTAAATAGTTCTATTGTCCTCTACGTTGTCTGTCTCTGTCCACTCAACACCTCTTACCTGGATTATTATAATCTTTTTCTGATTGGTTTTCCTAGCTCCAGGTTGGATTCTTTTAAACTAATCCTCTACACCATGAAAATATTTTTTTTGTTTAGATAAAATTCATAGAACATAAAATGCACCGTTTTAATGTGTATAATTCAGTAGTTTTAAGTATATTTACAATGTTGTACAACCATCATCAGTATCTAATTCCAGAATATTATACCAGTATTGTTGTTGTTCACCTACAAACTTTGATCTATTGGTGGGTTGTGAAATCAATTTAGTAACCATTATATATTTTCTCTAAAAAGGGGACGTAGCCATATAATAGATCACAGCATTGCAAAAGGTGAATAGGTAAATATTGTTTCATGAAACTTTCATTTTAGTTTATATTTGTGTGTTCATAGTACGGGTACTGGGTCACTTAATTTAGATTGAATTCTTACTATGGGTCATGTTTTTAGAAAGTAAAGTGGGAAAACTACCAAGAGTCTACTGTGTAGCTGCTGTGTATTTAGAGGGATTTTAAATTCTAAGTGTGTGTCACTCCCCTGTCTAATGCCTGTCATTGGCTTCCTAGCTTAGTCACAGATTAAGACACTTATTGAGAACCTGCTATGTGCTAGTCACTATTCTAAGTACTGGGGATAGAGCAGTAAAGAAGATACATGAAAACATCTGCTCCGGTCCAGTTTATATTCCAGTTGGGAGAGACATAATAAAGAAGAAATTCACAAGTATGTTAAAAGGTGTTAAGTGCTCCGAAAGAAAGAAATTGGACAGGGGAGAGGATTTTAACAGTGTGAAATGAGAGGAGGACATTGACATTTTGAAAAGGATGGCCAGGGCAAGCTTCATCAAGTAACATTTCAACAAGACTTAAGGGAGGTGAGGGCGTGAGCCATGACGATATCTGGGAAAGGAGCATTTAGGGCAGAGGGAACAGGCAGTGCAAAGGTCCTGGGCCAGAAGCTGCCTCGCTTGTTTGAAGACTAGGGAGGAGGTTGTGAGAGTGTGAAGGGAGGCGGGGCATTGGAAGGAGATGAGGTCAGAGAGACAGCTGGAAGCCAGGCCATGCTGGGCCTACAGGCCCCATAAGCACTTGGGTGTCGACTGTGGGGAAATGGGAGCCAGTGCAGAGCTTAGAGTAGAGAGGTGGTATGCTCTGGGCGCCATTTAAAAATACTGCCCATAGGATTCAAACTCCTTAAGTTGAAGACCTAAGTCCTTTACATTTTGGTCCTGACTACAGATCCATTTCTTGCCACTTCAGCAATATCAAACTGTTCTCATTTTCTCCATGTGCCAGGGTGTTTCTTTCCCAAGCCTGGGACTTTGCCTCTACTGTCCCCTCTGCCCACTTCTCTTTGGCCTGGCTTACCCTCTACTCATCTTTTAGCCCTCAGCTGCCTCCTGCACCGCCCCCCCCGCACCCCCCCAGGCTGTGTGATATGCCTCCTCTCCAGCCCCAGCACCCCTGTGCATTTCTGGCAGTAGTTTGCATTATTGCACCGTAGCTCCGTGCCAGCTTTCTTCCACATCTCTGATACCCACAGGCATGGGATCTTGTCTTTTGCCAGTTTTTACCACATTACCTAGAACATTGGTGCACATAGGTCAAGGTTGCAATACACTAATGAATCAGTTGTTGCTGTTAAGGGCTCAGTGAAGTCTAAACCAATGGCCCTAGGCCTGTGGTCGGCAAACTGCCGCTCGCGAGCCACATGCGGCTCTTTGGCCCCTTGAGTGTGGCTCTTCCTAAGCCTTAGGAGTACCCTAATTAAGTTAATAACAATGTACTTACCAATATAGTTTAAATTTAAAAAATTTGGCTCTCAAAAGAAATTTCAATCGTTGTACTGTTGATCTTTGACTCTGTTGACTAATGAGTTTGCCGACCACTGCCCTAGGCCATGCTGCTCATTGCTCCTCCCAGTATACCATGACATGCCTTTCCTGGGGTTCTCTGAGGCTTTCCTGGGGTTCTCTGAGGCTTTCCTGGGGGAAGGGGGTGTGATTCCCTATTCTCCCTGGAGGAATTTAATAGATGAGAGGAACTGAGTGGTGGGAGGGGTGGAGGTGAGGAAGATGCTCAGAGAGGAGGCAGCTGGCCTAAGGTTACACTGTGCTCACTGAGCTAGGGGTCCCCTTGCAGCGTCTGGCTCCGCGCTGAGATAAGTGTACACCGATACGTCGCCAGGTCCATCTGTATCGCTTCTCGGCGGCAGATCCCCTTTCACCCACAGTGCTTCATAACATGAGAACAGGAAGGGGGGCCCAGGTGAGATGGGACTTTGGTATAACTTGGGAGCACATGTGGGGACTCCCCTCAGATCTCTAAGCGTATCCTGCCCTGGGTTGCCCTGCCAGAACTTGGAGGCTAGGAAGGGAGAGAACCAGACTGTCCCGCTAAGCTCCTGTCTCCTGTGGTGAGAAAGACTCACAGACACGCCCAAGGACTGGCCGCTGTTGAACATGACAGAACATTTCACACGCCATCTCTCTCCACATAGAACCGGCTGCTTTCTTTTCTTTCTCCCCTGTCTTCCTGCAGGTAACCACGAATCCAACTTTCCAGACGCCGAGAGGCCTTCTTTCAATCGTCTTTGCAGCTTAGACCCGCGGTTCCTCCTTCCCAGGTCTGTGTCCTTATAAATATTCCAGGGCGAGGCGGCCAGCGGCTGATTTATTTACGAGGGGGTATCATTCCCTGCAGCTGTGCCTGCCGTCCAAGCACATGGCCGACGCTGGCGCTCAGCAAACCAGGCCTCCTTATCTATTTTAGATGAGACCAGGGTGAATCACTCCATCTCTAGTTTCAAATCCAGCCGAGTTAAAATGATTTCTGCTTAAAAAATATTTGGAATGTAAAGAAATAAAAACCTATAAAGATGACAAACCTGGTAAGTGGCTATTCTGACGGTTACACTGCTTTTCACATCAGAATGCTGTTCCGGGAAAGGTACACGCGGAAGTGCCACCACCGGGAGCCTCCTCACAGGTTCCCCATCCGAGGGAACCTCCCAAGAGAGACAGCGGAGAGCCCACCTGCACCCACAGGCCAGCCCTGCTGAAAGGCAGCATTACTCAAAGCCTTCCCAGGCCTCCTTTTAATAGTAGAACTAATACCCTTTGGGAACCCAGGACTCCTGTGAGATTTCCCAGAAGACAATGCCTGTGCCCACATGCAGACCATTTCTGCTTATGGTTCCAGGAGATGCAGAGGGTACGGGCAGCAGATATAAGGCGGTGGGTGCTGGCAGCCAGAGGGACAGCAGTGCTAGGGGACTGGCAGGTTGAACTGTGTGGATAGAGTTCGGCTGGGCCCAGACCCTGGGCTGGCCTTGCCTACAGAAAGGAAATGAGAAGCCCTGGGCAGGAAAGATGCTTGAAGGGAAAGCAGAGATTCAGGTGACTTGCTCATGGAGGAACAATACAGGGCAGGAAGCTAATGTTTATTGAACAACTACTATGTTCTAGTCACTGTGGTATGTGCCCAGACCCTGTGCTCTCTCGTGTGAGGGACCATATACAGGTGTGGTCCCTCGCTTGAGAGAGCACAGGGTCTGGGGGGAAGGCAGCCATGTCCCCAGGGTACCATCAACTGTAATGCAAGGTGGGTGGGGGGGGGGGGCGGTGTCAGAGAGCAGTAGTTCTGACATAAAGCCTGCGGCTGCAGAGGTTCTGTGATAGACGGGGACCACTGCTCCCCAGGAGTCCTCATCACCAGGGCAGAGGGCTGCTGCCTCTCTCCAGTGAGGGGCTGGTCACCAAGGAGGAGGCTGGACCCTGGGTTCAAATGGGAAATGCCTCAGTCAGGGCTTTCAGTGGTCCTGCGACCCCGGCCAGCGCCAGCCCTTCAGACCAGGCACAGGGTGGGCTCATGCCTTGTTTTCTGATGTGGTGACAGCCAACCAAAACAACTCTTCCTGCTTGTGGGCTGGGATAATGGGAAGGCAAAAACTGTCAACCAGTGAAACGTGAGGACTCCGACATCTGACTCAGCCATGGAGAGAAACAGAGAGAGAGAGGCAGATACCAAGACTGACAGAGACACACAGCAAGACAGAGACAGAGAGAGACACACGGAGATATGGAGACAGACAGAGAGAGACAAAGATAAAGAGACACATACCAAGACTCATAGACAGAGACAGCAACCCCCTGCAAGCGACTCCTCCCCCCGCTGGTCTGAGGGGGTCAGCTCCTAACTCTTACCTGCTCCGGAAGCTCCCCCTTAACTTGGCTCCCAGATAATCCCGAGCCTCTGCTCCCAGACCCCCTTGTCCACGGCCTGGGCGCAGGGTCTGAACATGCCCCGCTCTACAAAATGCCTCATTCTGAGAGTAGTTGGTTGATTAATGGAAACTTTGGTCGAGCCGGGAAATCATAGAGCAGGACACACAGCATCTTATTTCGGTGTGGATCCATGGCCTTTCCTTTAAAAAGGCCCCTCTGAGGACCTCCCTGTCTCATCTGCGTTCGCTGTTCTCATAATCCCCGTCACTGTTTCATAAAAGAAGAGAGATCCTTGGAAACACGTTGAGTGCAGAACCCTTCTAGATTTAGACAGACTCCTCCTGTGCTGCTTTGTGTTTTTAACAGTTGCTGCATCCCCACTCACTCAATCTGATTTTTCAGTGATACAGGTTGTCAAGTTTTTCCAAAGCAACATGTTTGTCATGACACAGCAACACGTTTCTTTGTTCCACACTCTTCTCTTCTGGTTTATGTTTCTTTGGGTTAAATTACATGATTACAGTGCTAAGCACAAGTGGCATACACAGATTTGGGAACAGAAATAATTGATTCTTGGTAAACATTTGGTGGGAGCGGAAGTATGGAGGCGTGGCGTAGACAAGCTCCCAGCTGGGAGCGTCAGCTGGTATGTTTAAGACACAGAGGGGGCTGGTTGACCTGGCCCATCAATTAAGGGGCAGGTGGGGAAGGGGTTTTGCACAGGACTTGACAGAGCGCAGAGGTAAGGGTGACTAGATACTAGGTGTAAAAAGATTTAGTGGCGTTCACCTATCAGCCAACTCCGTGATTCCTAAGCTGTCCCTGATGCTGCACCCCACGTGGACCTCTCCTCCCGTGAATCCTTCTTCCCTGGGGAACATTCGAGAGCCCTGACAAGCGACCCAGAGCCCAGACATAGTTCCAGCTCTGACACTAACTGCCTCTCTGGGTTTGGGCACAAGACTCACTTTCCTCACCTGGGTTTTCTTCTTATAAAGGTAAAGGATTGCATGAAATTGCATGAAAGGCTCTTCTGGCCCTGTTGGTTCTGAGTATCTCCGGGCCAGGTTTCCTGCTCACTCTTCTCCTCTGGGGTCTCAGTCACACCCAGGGACACTGCACGCTCCCCCACCTGCACTGCATCACCATCCTCTCCTGTGTCCTGCTGTTTACCTGGGAGGCCTACAAGTCAGATGAGTTGAACTCTCATGGATGAAAAGGTGAAATTGTAGCCCTACTATATGCAAAAGCATATTATCAAACAATAATGATTAAGATAGTGTGGCTCTGCCCTGGCTGGTGTGGCTCAGTGGTTGAGCGTTGACCCATGAATCAAGAGGTCACTGGTTCAATTCCCGGTCAGGGCACATGCCCAGGTTGTGGGCTCAATCCCCAGTAGAGGGCATGCAGGAGGCAGCTGATTGATGTTTCTATCTCTCTCTCTCTAAAAAATCAATAAAAACATATTTTTATAAAAATGATAGTATAGCTCTGGAGGAAAATGCAGCCTCTTATAAGAATACTAGAGGCCCAGTGCCCAAAATTTGTGCATGGGCGGGGGGTGTCCCTCAGCCAGGCCTGTACCCTTTGCAATCCTGGACCACTCAGGGGATGTCCGACTGCCCATTTAGGCCTGGGACTGCTGGATCCTAACTGCACACCTGCCTGCCTACCTGATCGCCCCTAACCGCTCTCCCCTGCTGGCCTAACCTCCTCTGCCTCAGCCCCCAGCCACCATGGCTTTGTCCGGAAGGATGTCCAGAAGATGTCTGGTCTAATTAGCATATTACCCTTTTATTCGTATAGATGATGAAGTATCAGCAAACAGTGGGGAAAGGTGCCAGTGTTGCTGCTGGAATAGTTGAATAACAGTTTAGGGGGAAAATCACACAGACTCACATCCCAAACTATGTACTAAAATAAATGATGGATAATTCTTAAATGTAAACAAATTCCACTACTGAAAAAATCAGGAGAAAATATAACTGAATGTTATCAACACCTTGGAGAGAGACGTCTCTGAAAGTCTAGAAGCAACGAATAAAGTCATAAAGGAAAATAGCAATCAATTTCACTAGTAAAAATCAGTTGTAAAATAAATAGGCAAACAAAGGAAACATTTTCAGCTAAGATAAAACATGAAGGATTAATATACTTATACAGAACTCATAAGTAAACTAGTAAAATACCCATAAAAAATGGGAACAAAGCATAGATAAGTTATAAAAGAGGAAATTCAATGGCATATCTAGTGCTGGTGAGGATAAGACAAAATTGTCAGGTAGAAATATTAATCCCAAATCTCTGGAAACCAATTTCACTTCAAGAAACTTAAAAATGGCCTCCTTCCCTTTGACCCAGCTTCTAGAAAAGCATCCTAAGAAGATGATGTTAAATACAGATCAAGCTATTTCTAATGAAGATGTTCATCACATTTTTTAATGAAAAAACTATCCATGTTCAGAAAGGGAAGAGTTAAGTACTGTGTGGTTTACTGATCCCGACATTAAAGGAATCAAGACTGCAGCAAAGTGCAAAATTATGTTTTCATAGCAAGTCAGTGAATCTCTCCAAGCCTCAGGTTTCTCGTTAATAAAATGTGGATAATAACTGTTCCTTCCCCAGAAGGAGATAATGTGTGTTATGTGTTTGACCCAGCACCTGGATTTTGCTAAGTATGCAATACATGTTAGTTAATGTTATTATTTTTGTAATTGTTAAGTGTAGGTAACAAATAACATCTAGAATGGAATATTTAAAAAATCAATAATAGTTTTGTTAGGGTGGTGGGATTATAGGTGATTTTTGTTCTTTATTTTCTAAATTTTGTATATTTAGGATACATTTTGTTTATAATCTTACTAGCTTAATGAGGTGCAACATATATCATAAAGTTTTTCCATTTTAAGTTTTTCCATTTCCATACGATTCCATGATTTTTAATATATTTACAGAGCTGTCTAACCATCCCCACAATCCATCACCCTAAAAAGATCCCTTGTGCCCATTTGCTGTCACTCCCTGTTTACACCTCAGCCCAGGTAACAACTCTTCCTCTCTCTGCCTCTATAGATGTACCTTTTCTGCACATTTCATATAAATGGAAGTATATTCTATACCTTCTTTTGTGTCTGGGTTATTTAAATTTATAATTCTTAGGAGTTAAAAAATTGTTTGCCAGTGTCATTGTAATACAAAAACAAAGTATTCTCACCACAAAAAAGAAATGTGATAGGGGTGTTAGCTAAAGCTACGGTGGTCATCACATCACAATATCTAAATGTTTCACATTAACATGTTGTATACCTTAAATTTGCTCAATGTTATAAGCAAATTATCTATACTAATAATAGAGGAATATGCAAATTGCCTGGGACGCTGTCACAGTAACAGTAATGACCAAACAGCAGGCTGGCAGGCTGTGTGGGGCGACAAGGCCGACAGGAGGGTTACTGAGGGACGACCAAACACTGAACAGCAGGCTGCATGGGGCGACCAGGCTGGTGGGAGGGCAGTTGGGGGCAACCAGGCCAGCAGGGGGGGCAGTAAGGGGTGACCAGGCCAGCAGAGGGGGGCAGTTGGGGGTGACCAGGCTGGCAGGGGGGGCAGTTGGGGGTGACTAGGCTGGCAGGGGGGGCAGTAAGGGGTGACCAGGCTGGTGGGGGGGCAGTTAGGGCGATCAGACTGGCAGGCAGAAGCGGTTAGGGGTGATCAGGCTGGCAGGAGCGGCAGTTAGGGGCGATCAGGCAGGAAGGCAGGTGAGCAGTTAGGAGCCAGTGGTCCTGGATTGTGAGAGGGATGTCTGACTCCCGGTTTAGGCTTGATCCCCGGGATCAGGCCTAAACCAGCAGTCGGACATCCCCTGAAATGTCCCGGATTGGAGAGGGTGCAGACTGGGCTGAGGGAACCCCCCACCCCATGCACAAATATTGTGCACCAGGCCACTAGTATCTCAATAAAACAAAACAGAAAGCAACTGTTTTTCATGGTCATTCTTTACACTTTCACGCAGCCCACCAGTAAGAGCTGGCACCTGGGCAGGAAACAGGTGCCCACTCAGAAAGGTCAACTGAAAAGCGTTTAATGAAGTCATTGCTTAGAAGGGTTGGTAAAGTTTGGAGAACCAGTAGGTAGTGTCCAAGGCCTAGCACAAAGGAGAAGCTGTGCCCACATCTAGACCTAAAAGGACAGAGGGAAGAACAGCATTGCTGTCGCCTCAGGGAAGGGGTCACCTGGTGGGAGTTGGGGCCTGGTAGGCAGCGCAGCCATCTGGCCCGGCAGGGAGGGAGCTGGTAGGTGGCAGAAATAGACCCCCCTCTGTCCTCCATCTGATCTTCTATTGGTACCTCCCATTGGCTGAAGCCAGCTGGAGGTGGGGGTAGGGTGGGGGTGAAGGGTGAGGGGGGAGCTGGGGGACCCAGGTGATTGCGAGCCCAGGTGATACAGTCCGTAAAGGTCAGCTTCCAGGGCAAGAGAAAGGCAGAGAAAAGCAGAGAATGGGTATGTGGGGGCCACAGAGATAAGCCAGCCACCACTTTCCAAAGGCACCTCCCCTCCCTCTTGACCCTCCTCCAGCGCTGTGCACTTCATCACACAGAAGTACTTGCAGGCCTTTCCATGTGCCGTGCCTTTGACGTTCTCGTGCCTTTTATAGCTGGTGCCTGAGTCTGAGATGCTCACTCTGTCTTCCTGCCTTCAACCTTGCCCAGACTTCTCCAAGGGGTGGGGCGGGGTCCCACAATAGGTTGTTTTCTTTTTAAAATATTTTTAAAATTGATTTCAGAGAGGAAGGGAGAGGTAGAGAGAGATAGAAACATCAATGATGAAAGAGAATCATTGGTCGGCTTCCCGCCCACACTGGGGATCGAGCCCCCAACCTGGGCATGTGCCCTTGACCGGAATCAAACACAGGACCCTTCAGTCCGCAGGCCGACGCTCTATCCACCGAGCCAAACCAGCCAGGGCCCCACAATAGGTTTTTCATTATTCTGCCAGAGCATTAGCATATTTGCTAACCTTATTTATTGGCATGCCTGCCTTCGACAGAGAGGCAGCCACGTTCCCCGGGGTTGGAGGAGATGACCGTTTCATTCACAGGCCTGGGACAGTACCTGCCACACAGTAGGTGCCTTGTGAATATCTGTTGAGCTGAACAGTGTCCTCTAATTCTTTTGTGTTCCTCCCACCCGAAGCCACTAGCACCAACCCCAAAGCTGTCTACCTGCTCAGAGATGGATTTTAGCTGCTGCTGAGTGATGAATAAGTCAAGGTCACCATGGCCTCTGGCTCTAGGAGTATGCAAACAGCCTAATAAAGGTAAGAAGAGGAGCTATGACAGTCTCTCATGTACAAATGCAGAGTGACTTCCTCATAGTTCAGGCAGCTCCGGCTGTTTCATTTTCTCGTTGGCGTCTACCCCACATGAAGCGAATCCCTCTGACCGTTTGCTCACACTGAATGGGGCCTGTCACTCTGGCCAGGGAGCCGCTACCCGCCCATTAAACAGGGCTGACAGAGTAGACACAGTACAAAGGAGTGAGGTGGAGTGACCCTAAGCACACACATGCAGCTCCTGAGAACTCTGTCAAGAGGAGAAGTCTGGTTTGGAAACTATCGGATATTTTGCCCACTTAGCTGGTTCTCAAACGCCTGCAACATCAGCAAAAAGGAAAGAAAAAGAAGCTCATTGATGGTCATGTTCAGGTGCCCTCCCAGCTGAAATAGATGCTTCTATGTGCAGCCGTGAGGCCAGGGGATTTCCTGACGCGCCACTGCCGTGAGCATCGCATCGGGGCATCGTCTTCTAAATATTGTTCCTGGCCGGGAGACTGAAGGCTGACTCCCGGCCTTCCTGCCCAATGACCCAGAGGATGCCCAGGAGGCCACAGACTGGGATGAGTGCCAAAAAGCAGCTTGAGAAATTCCAGGTGCCAGGCCACAGGGCAATGTTAGTTAGTTCTCTGGAAAGAGGAGAAGGGATGAAGTTTGGGAGGGTAACTACTGGCTCCCCAGAAAAACACAGAATGAGTACAATGTCACCCAGGGGGCCATGACAATGCCCCTTCCAGGAATAGTCCAGAGGGCCCAGCGGGTAGTGAGAAGGTGGTCCATTGAGAAAATGCATGTTCAAGCCGTGGCTTTGATACTTATTGGCTGGGGGACCTGAGGGTTCTTAGGAGTCTATTAAAAAATAATTTCCTCCCCTGGCCATGGTGGCTCAGTGGTTGAGCATTGGCCTATGAACCAGGAGGTCACGGTTCGATTACTGGTCAGGGCACATTCCTGGGTTGTGGGCTGGATCCCCAGGAGGCAGCCAATCAATGATCCCTCTTGTCATTGATGTTTCTATCTATCTCTCCCTTTCCCTTCCTCTCTGAAATCAATAATAATAAAATTTAATAATAACCTGTTGGCTTCTTCCCAGGAAGACAGTACAACAAAGTGCAAAGGGCATGGCTTTGGAATCATACCAACCTCAGTTCACATGTGGGTTCTGTTATTTACTAGAATGTGTGCTACCGTGTTGCACAGGACTTTTAGCTGGTCACATGGCCACCTCGCTAAAAGCTGCACTTTCCAGCCTACCTTACAGTTTTCTATGACTAAGCTGTGGGATGGTGAGTGGGAGTGAATGTGCAACTTCCTCCTCTTCCCTGGAAGAGAAGAAGCATGTCCCATCTTCTCCCTCCTGCCTTTTCCTGTTTGGGACAGTAAACTTGGTGGGGGAGTATCTTGGATCATACAAATACCACAGGTGACTGGCAGAAGCAAACACAGCTCATGTCTGCAGCAATGCAGTTTCGATCCAGGCCTCAAAGAATGCCACAGATAAAGTTCCCGGGCCTATGTGCTCACCGTAAAAGACAAGACACAGGCTGAGAAGAAACATTTGCAAATCCCATAATAGCTAACAAAGGAAAAGCAATAAAATGTTTAGAAGACCATAGATAATATGTTTATGCTTTTAAGGTAGAAAAGACTTTTTGGACAAAACAGAAGATGACTCAGCAGTGTTCATGATAGACAGAAACTGGAACAACACAAATGTCCATCAATCATTGGATAGAAACATTGCAGTATCCTATCTAATAAAGTGGGAATATGCTAATTGATCCTCACACAGTCGCAAAGATGGCGGCGCCCACAGCTAATAAGGAGGAAATATGCTAATTGACTGCCCCACCCTCAAAGTTGGCAGCGCCCACAGTCAATAAGGGGGGAATATGCTAATTGACTGCCACGCCCCAAAAGATGGCGGCACCCAGAGCCACAAGATGGCTGTCAGGGGAGGGAGTTAGGGGTGACTGGGCTGTCAGGGGAGGGCAGTTGGGGGTGATCAGGCCGGCACGGGACCAGTAAGGTGTCAACCAGGCTGGCAGGGGAGTGGTTAGGGGGTGATCAGGCTGGCAAGCAGAAGCGGTTAGGGGCAATCAGGCAGGCAGGCAGGCAGGTGAGTGGTTGGGAGCCAGCAGTCCTGGATTGTGAGAGGGATGTCCATCCGACTGCCAGTTTAGGCACGATCCCTGTAGGATCGGGCCTAAACCGGCAGTTGGACATTCCCCGAGGGGTCCTAGATTGGAGAGGGTGCAGGCTGGGCTGAGGGACCCTTCCCCCACAGTGCATGAATTTCGTGTAGCAGGCCTCTAGTAGTTATATGATGGACTATTACACAGCATTTAAAATGAACAAACCATAACTCTACCAAACAAAATGAGTGAGTCTCACAGATACAAGTGTGAATGAAAGAAGCCTGACACTAAGGGATATATAGACGCTAACTCTATTCCTAGAACACGCTAAATTAAGCTATATTCTATAGTGGTTACCATGGTGGTGAGGGTGAGTAGGATTTGCTTTTGGTCAGAAAGGAGCAGACAGAGGGTTTCTGGGGTACTGGCAAATATTCTCAAACTAGACCTGGGTCAGGGTTTTATTGGCGTCCACTTTGTAATTTGTTAGTCTGTACATATGGTTTATGGACTTTTTCCTATATGTCCTCTCCCAATGAAAGAGGTAGAAAAGTAGGGCATATGCCACTCTAAATTTCTTCCATTCCAATGTTCATCACTGGATTACAGTTCTTACTGAGCTATCAGTAGACACCATTACCATGAAAGTACGTGAGAGCAGGAGTCATATCTAATTTTACAGCCTTGCTAAGCACTTAGTAGTTGCTCAACAATCGTCCAGTGAATGAAGAGTAACCTGCTACTATTTAAAGCTAAGCCTGAGCTTGTGAAATGGCATCTGATTTTATAGCATAACAACCTTTTGCATAGGAATGACCCAACAGGACTCAACCAGCAACCCTCGCCTTCACGCAGGGACTGTGACTAGAGGGGAGCAGAGAACTGAATAGCAAGGAGAACACGTCCAGTTGACTCTGCTAGGTATCCTCTCAACATGTTATATTGTGTTAGACAACTTGTGGTGGGAAATTACAGCTCAGCGGCATGGCTCATGATTAAGTGACTCCATCATTCAGAACCTTCCACATACTGATTCTCAGTGGGATGGTCTTTGGCAAGAGCTGCCAGGGAAATGTGCCCACATGGAGCCAGCTCCTATCTAAAGAGGTCCCTGTGCAAACATTACACAATGACAACAGCTCCAGAGTTTGTTTTCAATTTATGGTTCCCTGCTTATGACCCAACATCAAGCTGCTGAACCCAGATTTCTGGTAGATATCTGTCTTACATGGGCCCCAGGGGGCAGAGGATAAGGAGGAGAGAGATCAGAGGGTCAGACAGTCTTTGGCTGCACAAGCAAGTTGTGGTCTCGTGGTCCAGGCAGAAAGTCTGCATTTCTGACTTCCTGACTCCATAGTCTTGGAATCTGTTTGTTGACTAAGTCTGAGTCAAATTAATCCAGACATGGTCAAGTCCTAAAGATCTAAGGAAGTTGGGGCTTTCACATGAAACATTCTACTTTGGGTCCCAGGGTGGTACTTGGTGTTCAGTCTTTCATGCAACAAGCAACATTGAGATCTATGGTGTGGAGGCGCTGTGCTAGGCACCAGGGCTGGTGTTCAAAGAGGAACTAGACTAGACAAAGACTAGACTAATGTAGGTGTTATTCAGGAAGGAGTAGAGATGGTGGAATTGATAAACAGTCTCAAGAGATTGGGTCTAGAGCAGTGTTCTCAACCTTGGCTGCACATTAGAATCACCTGGGAATCTTTTTAAAATCCTGATTTCGGGGCCTCATCCTATGGAAATTCTGTTTCTTTGTTACTAATGTTGTGACCCCACCCCATAACAAAGAAACAGAATTTCTGGAGGATGAGGCCCAGAAATCAGGATTTTAAAAAGATTCCCAGGTGATTCTAATGTGCAGCCAAGGTTGAGAACCACTGGCTTACACCATAAATTTGTGGATGTCTGAACTATAAAGGGAGACACAGATGTTTGGGGAAAGCTCCCAAACTTCTGAAGTTACGTCAGGAAGAGTAACTGTTCTTTGTAAAGAGCTGTGCCTGGTATCAGTGTTAGAGACAGCATGCGTGGCTGTTCAGACATCAGCACTGGCCCTCTCCATGGCCCCACGGCATTTCTGGAGCACCCCCTAAGCCCAAACTGTACTTGGGTGGCAGGATACAAGCTGAGCCCATCATCACTAACATACACGGGCTCCATGCTGTGATGTGGCTACATGAAACACTGTGTCCTTTTTCTCAGAGTTCATCTGGGCACATTTTTTTACTTGGTCACTCCTGCCAAAGAATATAAAACACTCGGATCATGTGAGAAGCATGTCTGTTAATATATAAATGTTGACACTTATAACTTATGAATGTTGAGAGGTGACAGGCAAGTATGGAACTGTTTATAAAAATTGTTTGCCTTTCTGATCATTTATGTAGTTAACCCCCTTGAATTTAAACATAGAATTCCAACTCCATGTAATGTTTTTTTGAATAGTACATGGAAGTGTCTGTATGAAATGCAGGTATTTCCGACTGTATATTGACTTAAAGAATTCTATGCCTTCTGAATTCTTATTTGTTTAATCATGGACTTGAAAGTTTTACAAATTTTAAAAATAGTTAAATTATGGTAGAAGCGTTGAGAAACCATGGGAGAAATAGTAATTAAACATTGAAGGAGAACGCAGACAGACTGCAAGTCAGACTTGAAACTCTACAATAAAAGAGATGGACAAAGAACTTTGAAGAGTCCAGGTGGCGTGGCTCAATGGTTGAGCATCGACCTTGGAGCTAGGGGGTCACAGTTTGGTTCTTGGTCAGGGGCACATGCCTGGGTTGCAGGCTCAATACCCCGTGGGGCACGTGCAGGAGGCAGCGAATCAATGATTCTCTTTCATCATTGATGTTCCAATCTCTCTCTCCTCTCTTCCTCTCTGAAATCAATAAAAAAAATTTAAAAAAGAAAAAGAAAACCTACATCAATATGGTAATGGTCTTTAAAAAAAAAAGAACTTTGAAGAAAGAGAATAACCCTTGGAATTGAGAAGATTGAAATACTTTGGGACTAATTAAAAAAACCAAAACCAAAAAGAAATACCAGATATAAATGTTGAACAAGCTGTAACCAATGTGAGAATTATAGTACGGGATATCCATGTTATGGTGGTGAACCCTGCCCTGCGGAGTACTCTGTAAATGCCTCTAATGACTTTGGATTTTAGCCATAGCAGATTGGGGAGCCAGGGTGGGTACTGTCAGACCTAGGCTTTTATCAGCAATCATGGCAGCACTGTGATATCTGATTCAGAGAAGAGTGAGACTTGACTCAGGGAGCCCACATTGAAGAAAACTGCAATATTCCAGGAGACAGGATGAGTCTGCGCCAAGGAGGGGCAGTGGGATGAAGAGAAGAGCCAGTCTGAGAAGGGTGTTAGGGTTAGAGTCAATAGGTCTGAGTGCCATTTGGATAATGGAGGAGAGCCAGTTCAGACCAAGATTCTGGGAGGTTGAGGCCAAAGCAGTAGAGGTCATACACTGAGGGTCAGGCCTGAGATGGATTCAGTATTGAGCATGTTGGGGTACTTATGGAAATGTCAACAGGATCACCCAGGGAGAAAGCTTAGAGCAAGAAGGAACACTTAAAGAGGGCAGAGGAAGAGAGTAAGGGAGATGAAGAGAGATCAGTCAGCCTGGTAAGACTGTTCTTTCTTATAACCTTAGCAATGAAAACAAACCCCCTTATTGAGGGCCTCCAGGATCCTGGTCCTTAGCCTATATGACCTCTTTATTTTTTAATCCTTACCTGAGGGTATTTTTTCCCCACTGATTTCCAGAGAGAGTGGAAAGGAGGGAAGAGAGGGAAAGAGAGAGAAACATCGACATGAGAGAGACACATCAATCGATTGCAACCAACTTGGTGGGTTGTTTCCCATAAGAGCCCTCCCCTGAAGTAGTGCCTAGTGACTCTCTCTTGTTCAAATAAAAATGCATTTCAGAAGACATTTTCACACTGTGCCTGCAATGAGGCCTCAAAACTCAAGATCAAAGCTCATGATCTAGTTAGCAGAGATCAGTCTTTGCTGGAAGAGCACAATCTTGAGGTCTTAGCCTGCAGTTGAGTGTGTGGTGTTCACGATAAGAATCTGGACAAACATTTGCAAGTGTCTGCTCTGTGTGAGGCGCTAGGTCTTGGGCGTGGGAAATGCCCTGGTGGTCATTATCTTTCTGTCTGCTCCGAGGAGAAGAAAGGCAGAACCTTAGTCTTTAAAGGCAAATGTATCCCATCTTATATAAGTCCTAAGTAGATAGTCAGGGAGGCAAATCCATTATGGAGAAAAGAAACAGCAAAAAGAACACCATATGTAAGAAGTTTGGTTGTTAACCTTCCCTAAAATCCTCAGATTTTCACACCTTAAAAATAGGAATATTTTCAGAAGATTCTTTTACACCAATAAAAGGTAAACCAGAAGCTTCATTTCTGTTTGATTTTGAGGAATAACCTATATTAAATACTTCAGGGAAGGAGAAGAATCAAAGATTAACATAAAGCCACATTGCAGAGAAGAGTTTGTGTTTCTTTTAATTCGTCATAAATTCATATGTGTTTAGGTCTTATTTAAAGTGTGTATCTATATATATAAAAGCCTAAGCGATCGTTATGACCGGTCGACGGGTTGCAATGATACGCACTGACTACTGGGGGGCAGACGCTCAATGCAGGAGCTGCCCCTTGGTGGTCAGTGTGCTCCCACAGCCAACCTCCCACTGTCCCTCCCTCTGGCCTGGTAACCCCCGATCAACCCCGATGGGCCCCGATGGGCCCTGATCGCTGGCCAGGCTGAAGGACCCCACCCATTCACGAATTTGTGCATCAGGCCTCTAGTTTTATATAATAGAGTCAAATTGATTTTTAATTTGCTATTTTGATATTTTAAAATGACCTTCCTACAAAAACATAGCTAAGTAGAAACTTTAGATTCTCCCTTCCGAACTAAGGAAAAATCTATCTGTGAGAGTTCAAGATTAGATGTAGGCAAATTATTCAGCTGGCAGTAGCTTATGTAAATAATAGGAATTAGAAAATAGACAACTATGAAAGCATATGCATAAAATGATTATTTTCACAATATTGTTTATATAGTAAGAAATTGAAAACAAGCTGAATGTACAATAGAGAATTGAATAAACTTATCATGGATATAACTATAAAGTAGTCCTACATTGCTAGTAAGAATGATAATATAAAGTATATTCCTGGGGTTTTGGGTAGAAGGTTGGGTACACAAATCTTACCATTTGCCTCTCTTTCCTTAGGATAATGTCCAATAGAAAATTACTAGGGAAATGGGTATCAAAATAACAGTGCCGTTACTAATCGGGCAAGCATCAATGACCCCCAGTGCAGGGCACTCCTGTATCAGCTGGCTGGGAGAACAAGACTTGGGGCTTGAAGCCAAAGTAGAGCCTCTTACTTCCCCTGAATAGAGACCTGAGTACTTGACTGTGGGGAGAGCTGGATCACAAAACTGACTATGAGTCCAGTTCCCCAGCTGCCTTCATGGCATACTGGCTTGTCTCACTGGCCCAAATACTGAAGAAAAGAGAAAATAAAAGAGGCAGGTGCTGGGCCTTGTCCTAGGAGAGTTTACCACATGGAGACAGGAAGCTCAGAAGAGATTAAGTAAGCACATCCCACAAAAGCTGACCTTTAACGCTTTAAACCCTGCTCACCAGCAAAATATGGCCCAATGTTAGGCCTCACCAGAACAACTATATCTCCCTACTGAGAAGAGTGGGTGAGTGGAGAGAGAAAAATACAGAAGGATGTGTTTCCTCTAACACTCTCCAAGGAAGAAGAGAGTGGGAGAACAGTGCCCCTCCCTTCCCTCAGATACATTAGCATGAAAAGACTTCATGATGTGTGATTATTGTGTTTTTCTATTTTCATTTATAAACTATAACATACTTTAAATATGTTCTTTATGTCCTTATTTCCTATCATTAGCATTAATTATGTGTGCATTTAAAAATAAATATAAAAAACACTAACATTAGAGGAAGCTAGTGAAATTCTTTGTACTATATTTGCAATTCTTCTGTAATTTCTAAATTATTTCAAGAAACAAAGTTAAAAATATACCAGCCTTGCAAACCCTGTAAGATTGTGGAGAAAACATTTGATGCCATAAACATTTTCAGACAAATTGGGTTTATGTATACCAAGATACAGTAGTAAAGTACAGAATTTACCCATTATCTTGAAATAACTAAAAAATGGGATAAAATATATGAAACAATGGTTTTTTTCAAGACATTGGAAAACAGGCGATGACGGAGACTGATCTCTGAGAGATGGGAAACAATTTAGGTGAGCCCAACAATTATCCCAGCTTTCTGCCTGGAGAGCGTTCAGGCTGTGGCACAGGGAGAGGGGCCCAGGTGGAGCTTTGGTGGTCTCCCTGAGTTGAAGAGATGGAGCTGGGAGTTCAGGGAGACATGGTGATTAGATTTCACAGGGCAGAATACTAGAAAGGAGAAAGCTGCACAGAAAAAGAAATTCCAGAGCTCTCTAAAGCAGTCAGCTGGGTACCAAACAGAACATTCATAGGAAGAAACTACCCAAGGCCGGAAAAAGCCCCTCCCTAAAGGATTAGAAGGAACAATCCTCAGAGGTCACACAGAGCTGAAAATAGTGCCTGTTCCCAAAGCTAGACTGAAAAATTCTAATTCACAGGACTCTGGGTAGAATACACAAGAATGCTTTGCCTCAGTAGTAGGGAATAATTAACCCTAGGTGGAATCCTGCTCTAGATCCACCTCACAAACCATAAAAACAAGTAACTTAAATGTGTCCCAGAACAAAGCTCAATAATATTTACAGGATTATAAAAATGTCCAGTACCCAACAATGCCTGTCATCAAATAAAAAATTCTTAGGCATGCAGAGAAATGGGAAAATAAAACATACACTGAGGAGATAAATCGATCTATCGATACATTGAAACTGACCTAAAGCTGACACAGATATTAATTAGAATTAGCAGAGATGAACATTAAAAGCCATCATAACTGGATTTCAAATGTCCAAGAAGCTAAAGGGAAGGCTAAGCATGTTAAGTGGTAACATGGAAGATGCAAATCAAACTTATGGAGAAATAACCAACAATGCCTGAGATTGAATTAAAGATTAGACACTATAGAAGACAGACTAGTGAGCTTGATGACAGCCTTATACTTGTGCAATAGGAGTCTGATGACAAATGGGAGAAACCTGGGAAACAGAAAAATTATTTGAGGAAACAATAGCCAAAAATGTTCCAAATTTGATGAAAACTATAAACCACACATCCAATACGCACAACAAACTCTAAACACAAGGAACATAAAGAATGCTATACCCGGACATGTCATAAATCAAAATGCTCAAAACCAATGATAGAGAGAAACTCTTTAAAGAAACCAGAGAAAGAAGATAAGTTATGTATAGAGGAACAAAGATAAAAATGACAGTCGTTATTTTTCTTTGGAAACAATGCAAGTAAAGAGTGGAGCAACATCTTTAAAGAACTGAAATTAAAAAACCAAACCTGTGCTAGAGGCTTGCAGGAGTCCCAAGGGCTGCTCAAATCAGAATCGTTGGGTTTTTCTTAGGTTGGTGTGGGAAGACACAGTCAGTGGGAGTGGCCACTTCATGCAGCTGAAGGCTCAGGGATTCTGCCCAACTTAAAAACAAAACAAAATAACAAAAACTTGTCAACCTAGAATTCTATACCTAGCAAAAACATTTTTTTTAAACTGAAGGTGGAATAAAACCTTTCTCAGACATACAAACAGTGAAAGAATCCATTGCCAGTAGAACTGCACTATAAGCAATGTTAACGGAAGTTCTTTGGGCAGAAGGAAAATGACACAAGATGGAAATATGACTCTAAGCACAAGAGCAAACAGTATCCGAGGTGTTAACTTCATGGCTGACTAGTAAGATTTTAAAGTTAGTTAGTACCATATGGATCTCACTTATATGTGGAATCTAATGAACACAATAAACTAACCAAGTGGAGACAGACTCATGGATATAGATAACAGATTGACAGCTGTTAGAGGGGAGGGGGTTGGGGGCTGGGTGAGAAAGGTGGAAGGATTAAGCAAAGAAAAAAAGAAGAAAGATTCATGGATACAGGCAACACTAGGGTGACTGTCAGAGGGAAGGAGGGATAGGGAAGGTAGAAGAGGGTAAAGGGGGGATAAATGGTGATGGAAGGAGGCTTGACCTGGGATGGTAAACACACAATACAATATACAGATGATATATTGTAGAATGGTATACCAGAAACCTGTACAATTTTATTAACCAACTAGTGACCCATTGAGTGAAATCACGCAAGACCCGGGACCCCTCCCCACCCCCCGTGCCATGGGACCGCCTTGAGTCCCAGAGTCCTGCCCTGTGTGGCCAGCACACCATGGGACAGCCCTGAGTCCTGGAGTGCCACCCTGATGCCCCACCTCCAGGCTGCTTGGAGCAGCCACCAGGCCCTGCCCCCATGGTGTGCACACGGGGCCCGCAGAAACCCTGGCAGAGGTCATATGAAGCGGACACTGGGACCCCCGCCCCCCCACGGGACCGCAGGAACCCTGACAGAAGCCGCATGAAGCGCCTGCAGGCCCTGCCCCTGCTGCCCCGCCTCTGCTGTGATGCCGCCATCTTGTGATGGCATTGTGGTGTGAGGGTTAATTTGCATATTACCGCTTTATTATATAGGATGTCACCCCAATAAATTCAATTTTTAAAAGAAAAATAAATAAATCTCTTTAAAAGACATTTGACAGCTTGAGAAAGAATAATAACAATGTAGTATAGCGTTTACAAAATACACTGAAGTAAAATGTATGACAAACACAATAGCATAAAGGCTGGGAGTGAAGACACAGAACCAGTCTGTTGTAAAGTTCTCACACTATGTGTGAAGGCAGATGTGATAAGTGAAAAAGTGGACCATGTGCTTTCTGTTGGGACAGTTAGAGGAGAACAGATGGGAGGGAGGAAGATACAGGTCAGGCACATCCATGGTCAGAGCTGCTGGGAAGGGACCTGGGCAGGAGGTGGTTGGGCAGCCCCGCAGGGCAGGGGAGGTGGGAGGAGACCAAAGCCGGCCTTGAACAAGCTATGGTTTCTAAGACTTAAAACTGAACTTGAGAGTGGCAAGGGGGTTCTTTTCAGAATTCCTCCTCACGGGCTCCACCTTTAACATTCATGTGTATTATTCCAGAACATAACCAAATAAACTTCCATATACACAGAGGGTGCCATATTCCATTGGTTATTTTTGTGGTCAAATACCATCATGTCATAAGGTAAGGCATTCAGATTGAAGGACTGTTTGCAGGACGAGGAACTGGAGAGAATAAACATAGTGAAAGGAAGGCCTGATCCAAAGTCAGAGCCCATACTGAAAAGGCCATATTTCATGAAATACATTCCAATCAAGAGCAGGCTTCCAAATACACAGTGAAATAACACAAAGAAGCCCACAACCGCCTCTGGATATGCTGGGTTTCCCCACACGAAATAACGCATCCAGCTGGGAGCACAGAAGAGAGCCTGATCTCCACTTCGCTGGTGAAAACTCCAAGCGCACAGAGAAGGATCTGTCCCGAGAGCTGAGCAATAATCAGAATCAGGTGTAAGACCCAGGCTTCTTGACTTGTGATTCAAAGTTCTAGCTAATTTTAAATGAGTGGATCTTTGAAAATTTTAAATTAAGTATAATATCTAGGCAGATAAATGAACAAATACAGGATCAGAAACTAAACACACCAATATAACGAGCAACCAGACCAAGAAAAAGAATAGTCCCCACCCCAGAAGTCCCCTCCTGCCCCTTTTCAGTCACCATCCCCCCAAAGTAACCACTATCCTGACTCTTTTTTAAAAAATATGTTTTTATTGCCCTAGCTGGTTTGGATCAGTGGATAGAGCATCGGCCTGCAGACCGAAGGGTCCTGGGTTGGATTCCGGTCAAGGGCATGTACCTCGGTTGTAGGCTTCTCCCCGGCCTTGGCCTTGATTGGGGCTTGTGCAAGAGAAAGAGATAGAAACATTGATGGGAGAGAATCAACATCGATCAGCTTCCTCCTGCATGCCCTATACAGGGGATTGAGCCAGAAACCCGGACATGTGCCCTAACTGGGAATCGAACCTGTGACCTTTTGGTGCATGGGTCGATGCTCAACCACTAAGCAACACCGGCTGGGCTATCCTGACCTCTAAGAATATAGAATACTTTTGCCTATTTTTGTACTTTCTAGAAATGGAACAATACTTTTTTTTTTTTTTTTTTTTGCTTCTGGTTACATTAGCTAAGCATTATTTTTGTAATGTTCATTCAAATTATTGCATGTCCAGATAGATTGTTCATTCTCATTGCTGTATAGTACCCCATGACTTAATTACACCATAATTCATTTATTCTTCCACCGAATGCCAAGGACATTTGAGTAGTTTCCAGTAAAGAGCTACTACAAAGAATGCTGTCATGAAAATTCCTTTAGGTGCCTTTTGATAAATATATGCACACAGTTTTGTTGGAGATACATTCAGGACTGGAATTGCTGAGTCTTAGGGCATGTATATGTTAAGCTTTAGCAGGTATTGTAATTTCCACATTTAAATTTTGGGTATCAGAGGTTAAAAATCACCTGCCTAAGAAAATTTGTGTTTATTTGTATCTGGGCATTCATCTCATATTGCTGCATAATTGCTTCTCTTCTCAGCTAGGTCCTTGAGGAGAGGCTCATGACTTGAACATCCACGTATGTTGTGATGCTGGGTACTTGGCGCTGGATTAGAGAACCTGTTGTGTAAATACCCCCTTATTCAATTTTACAAAGAAAAGCACAGACATGGTTCTGCTTCCAGGGAAGAGTCACCGACTTGGACACACATGGAAAAGGACACAAAGTTTAAGAACTTGAGAGCAGAGATCATGGATCGTAGATCTTTGTATCCTTCCCAGTATCTAACACAGTGCCTTCCTTACACATGGTAGGTGCTCAATAACTATTTGCCAAATGAATGGAATCAAGATAGGAATGATTATCACTTATATGACATGCAGCTCAAATGCCAAGTGCATTTTGAGGTGGAGAAACAAGGTGAATATAGAATTGGGTAAAAGTCACAGGAAGGGCCCAAACCGGTTTGGCTCAGTGGATAGAGCATCGGCCTGTGGACTGAAAGGTCCCAGGTTCGATTCCGGTCAAGGGCATGTACCTGGGTTGCGAGCACATCCCCAGTGGGGGATGTGCAGGAGGTAGCTGATTGATGTTTCTCTCTCATCGATGTTTCTAACTCTCTATCTCTCTCCCTTCCTCTCTGTAAAAAATCAATAAAATATATATATATAAAAAAAGTCACAGGAAGGCATACACCAGTCCAATTCTTGGAAAACATTTATATAAAGAAAGCAATTAAGTATTTTATTAAATTTTTGGCCACTTTTCACAGAGAAATCTTGGGATCTCTTACCCTGACCCTAAACAACATAAAACTGAAGGACATGTTTTAGGTTAAACTTTATTCCTCAATAACTAGATGCAGTGGGAGAAGCATGATGAGAAAAGTTTCATTAACACCAAAGACAAGTATGTCTCTTTAAGACACCCCATCTTCAACGACTCAAGGTAAGACCTGGGGTGTGCCGTGCCGGCAAGGCCAAGGGTGAACCCGAGTCAGGGCAATGAAAGGATTGAGAAAAGACAGACAAGAGAATGAAAGCTGGGTCTCGGTGGGGCGCTGCTTCCCTGATGGGGAGACAGCGCCAGCGCCCACAAGCCGTGTCTTTATTTTATAGCAGATGCCACGAGGCAAAGTAAGGGCGTGATCAAGATGTTTACAACATTCTCGTGGGTTTCAATCCTACTGAACTACATGCACCTGAACTCTATCACAAGGCACGTGGGGCCACGTGTTCGGACCATAGGTTCAAGCTCACAACTATAGCTGTTGGCTATAATTGTGCTGGGGGGGGGGCCCGGCCCTCCAAGCTGGGACTTGCACGTAGCAATGAGAGGACTGTGCCCTCTCCTCAGTCCAAGGCTTGAAACTGTCCAAACACTGTAGCCACGCCCCACAGTGGAGTGTGTGTGTGTGGGGGGGGGGGGGGCGGGGGACACAGGCTTTGGTTCCTAGGATTGAAGGCTGACCTGTGTCTATGCAGTCACATGTTCATAAAGGCGGCATAAGTCCCAGAAACAAAGAGGAGACACTGAGGTTTTGCTGACGGGGGCTTTTGGAGAAAAGGGGAGCCTCTGAACTCGGCCGCGCCTGCGTCCCTCAGTCCCGAGGTGTGCATTTCTGCTGAGGGCGGCACAAAGGAAGCCTCTTTTGTCCATTTCAAAACCAGATCGAGTGAAATCAAAACCTCTGCAGCTTACGCTCATGGCCTGTTTTGACATCTCACAGGAAATCACATTTCTGCCAAGGAAAAGCCAACAGTTTCTGGTTGGGACCCAAAGGACTTTTCAAACTTCTCAAGCAAGAGAGTCATCTGAGGTTTCTAACCCACTCTGTAAACCGCAGCATCACCCTCCCGAAGCTCAGAGAAGGCCAAGCATACTTTCTAAATGGACAAAGAGCTCAAAGTGGAACGTCACAGCGCTCCTGCAGGAGAGGGCCGCTGGAGCCGGCCGTGCCAAATCCAGTCTTGTGTGGGCTTTAGGGAGGAAGGGGAGGAAGGAAAAGGGATGGGGGTGGGGAGATGGGTGGGGTGGGTGGAGAGAAAGAACAAGAAGGCCAGGGAAGAGCTGGGAAGGTCAGACGCAAAGAAGAAAATGAGCGTTATTGAGCACCTACTCTGTGCCAGGTTTTTCATATAAAGAATCTCAACTGATACTTAATGCAACTCCACAAGATAGGAGAGGTCATTCCTACTTTTCTGGGCAAGAAAATTAATGCTTTCCTAAAGTCACATGGCCAATCCCCGTCCCCCTGGGCAAGAGGGCCCCTGCTGAGGGCTTTGCTCTGGCCACACTACCTTCCAAGAGTAAAGAGACCCAGGGATGAGGACATGTGCCTCCTCAGAGCCGTGTGCCCCACGAAACCGTGCTCAGAGTGCCTGGAGCCCTGGAACTCCCTGCCTAGATGGTCCCGGCCTTCTTTCAAAGCCCACATAGATCTCTCTTCCTGGGCCCATGCTCCTGAGGGTGCTGGGATGTTGACATGTGAATGCTCAGGGTTCATGGGCTGGTTGTCTGCACACGTGCACGTGAGGCCTCTTATGATGCAGGACAGAGCTGGTGGGGAGGGAAGGAGGGTCAGGCCTGGGCCGGGGAGGCAGCTGGAGGCTGGGTCTTCTCACTCCGTCACATCAGAGCAGAAGTCCAAGGGGTCTGAGGTTTGAAAGCAAAGCTGGCCTACCAGGTCGTTATGAAGGCGTATTTGTCAAGGCTGGAGGATGCGGCACATATATGTACGTTTGTTATTTATATGTATGTGTTTTACAACTTTAATATTGAGATATCCTTAGGGCCTTCCTCTGTGCTCCTGCCCGGGGCCTGCAAATGCTGGGGGTGGGCCTGCCGACAGGAGTGGAGCTGGTGGGACTCAGCTCCGTCCTCTGCCAAGGGCGAGTGCTTTCGATGGCCCCACAGAGAAGTCAGGGGCAGGAACAGAGCTAAGTATTTTATGGAAATTATCTTACTTTATAGAGGTCATTCCTAACAATTTCCCATCACAGGTCCTGAGCTGCTGTGGACGAGCTGTGGGCCCTCGAGGAGCCAGCCACACCCCTTCCAACTCCCCTCTGGGCCCAGCTCCCTCCTCTGGGTCATGAAGGGCCTGGATAACCTCTTAGGGCTCATTCTACTTGGAGATACTAAGAGTCTAAAGAATAATAAAACCTATTTCCTAACGTTACTGAGGGTCTCTGCAAAAGGTTTTTAAGATTGCGAAGTGATTTAAAGAGTAAATAATAATATAAAGACTGGGGTGAGGGGAATAAAATGGATGAATTGACCAGACATGAGGGCCTGACAGGTGACTGGCAATCAATGGGCAGAGGCCGGGGGCAGCAGTAAGAGGAAAGGGTGGGGCACTGGACATCTCCGAGCCACGGAAACAAGAGGCAAAGGAAAGTGAACGTGTGGCCAGCAGGGCGTGGTCCCTCGAAGCAGCCAGTCTGACGTGGCTCCCGCCGGCTCCCTTTGTCTCCTGAAGGAGATGGGGCAGGAGGCATGGGGCAGACCCTGGCCAGCCAGAGCCCAGGCGGGGGGAGAGGGCAGGGGCCAGGTCCAGGGTAGGGTGGGGCCCTGACTGGCTCACCAGGGGCCTCTCAGATAGGGATCATCCTATGATGGGCCTGGGAGCAGTCTTCCTGCCTCTGAGCCTCCATTACCCTCTTCTGCTCTCGCTCTCGCTCTCCATAGAGTCCTGCCTCCCTCTTCGTGCATGAAGTCCAATCAGCTCTCCCTCTGTTGGCTGAAGACGCAGATTGGAGCTGAGCTCCTTCCTGGGGGCCATGTCTCCCTAGGGAGGCACATTGGTCTCTCGTGCCCTACTCTGACCACTGAATCAAGCCTGGGTGAGATGTCACCCACCGCATCAGAGTCTCATTGCTTAGGTCCCCACCGGCCTGTGTCCTGCCTCTCAGGTAGGCCAGAGAGGGGTGTAGCATGAGAACCAGGGAGTCGAAGGAGCCTGGCTCTAGATCCAGAGGATCTGCGGTTGATCCCTAAGTAAGTAAGGGAGGAAGAGGCCAAACCTTTCTGAGCCTCAGTTTTGCTCACCCATAAAATGGGGGTAGTAATTTTTTCTCCTATAGTGTTGTGATGAGGCCAGGATAAAAAAAGACATTCAAATGTCTAGTCTGGGGCCCAGTCTCAAATGGGAACTACTTTAATATTATTGTGTATTTTAAGCACCAACTGCAAAGGAAACCTTCCATCTCGAGTCTAGTCCTGCTCCTTGAGAGGTTTCTCTGTGACTTCTATGAACCATACAATTTATCACTGAATTATACATGCATTTCAATTCTGAATATTAAGTCACTATTGCCTTTGAAAAACTAAATACAGTGGGCCCTTGACTTACGAGTGTCCCGACTAACGAGTTTTTTGAGATACCAGCTGTCTCTCCGCCAATTTTTTGCATTGAGTTGATAGAGTAATTTGAGTTAACGAGCTCCTTAACGAGCTCCGTCTCGGAACGAATTAAACTCATAAGTCAAGGCCCCATTGTAACATCATGCGAATGGATTTTCTCTCTCCACACTGTCTGAAGTCACTTACACTGATGTGTCTTCCACAGAGCAATCTGGATAAGCGGCAGGTGAGCTGGCACCTGGCCTCTAGACATGTGCTCTTGGCCTCCCAGGGGCTTCTTACATCTCACCATCCACCCTCCTCCACAGAGCTTGTGCATCTGAGCGTTATTAGTGGAGAAGAGCCGGATAAATACCTGTGTGGGAGGCAGGAAGTCAGGATTCGTGTGTGTGTGTGTGTGTGTGTGTGTGTGTGTGTGTGTGTGTGTGTGTGGAGGGGGGGTGGGCGGGGAAACACTCCTGACTCCAGTAGGCAGGACCCAGCCTTCTCTCAAGCAGCACCACCCTGGGCTGCAGCCTTTGCTGAGGCAGCTGAGTCAGACCCCGTTGACACGGAGTAACCTGGAGGATTAGCACAAAACCTGGAGGACGTGCAGGCAAAATCCTTGGTTATAACAGAGACTAAGGCCAACTTAGAGGATCTGCTAGGCAGAGGGTCTGTTGGACACGCTGTGAGCCTCCAAAATGAGTAAGACGTTGTATAGTCCCTGTGCTTGGGGGAGGAGGCGGGCAGCAGAGGGTGAGGTGGGGGCTGGGGTCAGGATATAGGATAACAGTTGATAGGACAGAGAGGTAAGTCTGAGGTCACCAGGTAAGTGTCTACTCCACAAGCCCAGGCTCATCACCTGGAATGTGTGTACTGAGGCTGAGCTATGCAGTAGTCCCTGGGTAAGGGCTGTGCACAGAGGGTTCAAGAATCGTAAATGAGAGAGCCATTGTCTCTGGCTGTGTGTGTATGTGTGTGTGTGTGTGGCCTGGGGAGATAAATATCAATATTTATTTCATCAAAACCTCCTCTAGGCCATAGCCAGTTTGGCTCAGCGAAGAGAGCATCAACCCGCAGACTGAATGGTCCCAGGTTCAATTCAGGTCAAGGGCACATACTTCGGTTGCAGGCTTGATCCACAGCCCTGTCCAGGGCAAGGGCAGGAGGAAACCAATCGATGTTTCTCTCTCTCCCCCTCGCTTCCACTCTCCCTAAAAGTCAATGGAAAAATATCCTTGGGTGAGAATTAACAACAAAAACCCTCTTCTAGACCTTCATTCTATACCGCCTTCCTCTTTCTTTGGCAAAAATTTCCACTTTTTGACAGAGCATAATTTCTAGAACAATTTTTGGCCCCATAATTCTTTGACATGCATAAGACTTGGCAGAGTCACAGTAAAATGAGATCATTTCACAAAACCCTGCAGTGATGAAACCTGTGCTTTCTGTGACAGGCTGCAGGAGGGTGGGGCGGGGAGAGTCACCTGGGATGGATTAGTCAGTGGCAGTGACTCAGGTGGGAGTGTCTCCTCCCCCTGGAGGTGTGATGACAGGAGCCTGCCCTCCTGTGAAGGGGATGGCTGGGCAGCCTGTTCTTCCCAGCTGCTTTGCACATCAGAGCTGAGCCACCTTATTTTAGAAAGGCATTTAACACCGCCGGCTGAGGGCCGCTCTGAGGCTCACACATACCTGGGAGCAGGGCCCGGCCAGTCCACCCCGGGGGAGAGCAATCACAAGTCCACCCCGGGGGAGAGCAATCACACTCGTCCCCAGTAACGGAGCAGCTGGGGAATGAGCTGAGAGCACTCTCACCTGCCTCTGGCATCGCCCCTGCAGGGCCTCCCGCACCTGCACCCCCAGATCTGCAGCCACCTTCTGCCAGGAGGGCCTTGGAGAAGCAGGGTTCCCAGCACCTCAGAATAGTCTGTGCTTCTTCAACAAGTGCTTCTTGATTTAAAAAAGAAAAGAAAAGACATTTCCCTGGGGTTGCAGCTCTTCTGCATGTAAAGCCTGTCTTTCTGGTGGCTGTGGTGAGGATGCAGAAGGGAGACCTCTCTTGGTCTGTTCGAAGCTTTTCTATTGTCGGGGTGCAGGGGCCTGCCTGACCTAACGCAAACCGAGAGGAGAGTGTGGGTAAGTGTGGGTGATGGAAAGGACTGAGGGCACCAGCGTCGGATTTTTGTTCAGCCCCTAATGTTAGTAACTTAGACTAAATCACATCTCTACTTTAGCTTTTTTGTCTGTTGACATGGGACTGATGCGTGTCTACCCCTGGATGTCAAGATAAATCAGATAAAGTGCCCGAGGGAAGCTAAAGCTAAAAGTATAATAGGAGTGAAAGCTGAAGCGCATTAGGGTTGTTGTTATTTTGCTGGGTTATTCCTTCTTGTGAGCTCTAATACCATCAACATTATACATGTGAAAAGACCAATAAATTCATCCGACCACTGCACGCTAAGAGCCCTACTATGTGCCAGGAATTGTATTAGCTACTGAGAATGTAAAGATGAATATTACATTTCTATTTTCAGATTTACTGAATCTTAAATGTTTTTTATGTATGTGTGGGTTGAATCTATCTGACTTAACAAACTAATGGACATTCACTTCCACCTTACTTTGGAACCCAGACTTCTTATATAACAACACACACACACACACACACACACACACACACACACACACACACTCATACATGCACGAGTGCAACATTTAACAACAATGATGTCATGTCAGGACCACCTCACCGTCTGTGTGAGACCACACTGCTCACCTTCCCTGAACCATTCATTTTTCCTGGAAGAGAAAACGGAGCCTACAAAGCCGTGCTCTGGGACCAGAATTCAGCCAGTTGCATTGGCAACTCCGAAAACAGAGATGCTGGAGGGAGATGAGGAAATGTGTGGGGACAGGGGGCGGGGGGAGACAGGCATGCAGCTTTTGCTCCCTGTTGTAGACAAACCCCCAGACTTCCTTGTGTAGGAATGCGGTGAGGCCCGTCAAGCCAGAAGTCAGTGCAGCCTGACCCGGATGAGACCAGGATTTGCATCCAGCCAGGGAGGCCTGGAGGACAGATGACTGTGCCTTCCATTGTCCAAGGTAGTTGCCAGGAGGGCCTGACCTCTCACTGGAGCCTGAGGGGCCCCAAGGCTGGACTGGGGTGCAGTGGGGTGGGGTAAGGGCGTGTCCTCCTGCAGGGCTCCTGATGTCCCAAAGACAGGGCTGAGCCTGTAGCATTCAACTTTTGAAACAGTTCAGCCAAGGCCCTCCATGCGGAGGCTGGGCCAGCTCCCCGTGCTGGGTGCAGGTTGGCACCTCCTGCCCCCTCCCTTTCTGCCTCTTTGGTTAGGAAGCCATGGGTGAGGCCTGTGATCTGAGGGCACAGAGGCAGAGCCTGCTGAGAGCTGAATACAGCAGGAGTGTGTCCTGAGTGGGTGGAAATCCAAAGGAAGGCGGCTAACACTCATTGGGTGACATCGCATTAAGCACCTTATGCTGGGAGTGGGAGAGGGTAAGGGTTATGCATCCTGATATTAGCAAGGTTCAGATGCTGGTTCTGCTACTCAATTGCTGTGGGGCATTGAGCAAATTGCTTTACCTCTCTGGGCCTGGTTTCCTCATCTGAAAACTGAGGAGCAGCAGTTGGGGGGTTTTGGGTTGAAACAGACTCTGGTTCACTGACACAAAAGGGACTTAGGGTCTAAAGCAGCTCACAGAATGAGGGGAGCTTCTGCAGAAAGGGGGGCTCAGAAACCTCAGGTCCCAGAGTGACTCCAGGGATCCCAGAACTGAGCCAAAGTCATAGCTGGGGTGGGGATGAATCAAGCCCTCTCACCAATCCAAACCCGGGGGACAGATCCCGACTGGCCTTTCGGGGTCACATGGCTACCCTTTGGCAGAGAGAGGCTATGAGAACAGCCCTAGCAAACTTCACACAGGAGGACAGAGACTGTTCCAGAAGAGCTGATGAAGCAGCAGGAGGGCGCGAAGGGCTGCCAAGGCCCAAAATATAAGAGGAATCCAGAGAGGTGGACAGGGACCCCCATGATGGGCTGTGAGGGCCAAACGAGACCAGTCAGTAAAGCCCTTAGCGCGGTACCTTGTCCCACTTAAGGGGCCAACCATGTTCAGCTGCCCTGTTACTTATCTTAATCCTCAACACCTCTGTGGAGGATTACCCCCATTTTCCAGATGGGAAACTTGGGACTCGAACTGGTGAGAAGAGTTGCCCAAGGTTGCCTAATTGCCAGGTAAGACTCTGACCCCAGCGTCGCCGGAGAGTCCACTACACAAACTCCAAAGACCCGTGAAAACGAACACAAGGAACCCCTGTTCAACAGCAGAAAAACACCATTAAAGAAACGAAAAGATAAAGCCTTTTCCTTTCGTTCAGCATCTCTTTCTCCCCCTCTCTTCCTCTCTCTCTCGTCTTGGTGTTTTTTATTTGCTATATATTGTCCTTCTAAGTAAAGAAAAACTTTAAATGTAAATTATTAGCACTCATTTGACCGGTCTTTATAGGGTGCAATGCCAGTTCTAAATGCAGACGAGCATTTAACTTCTATGCGGCATCACCAAAGCACCAGGCCCTTCTCAGCACGAGGGGTTGGCTACCTCAGACGGGAGCAGCAGGAGTAAGAAAGGCTACGCTAGAGTTCCTCGGCTGCTCATGCTCCTTCAAACATCAGGGCCTTCTTCTACGCTGGAAGCAAGTTCTGATTTGGTTAGAAGTGTGGCCTCGGGGTTTGCAGTGTTATACGCCTAACACCCTTACCTGGTACTCATGTTGAGCTTCGAGGTCTCATGCATCGTGGGTCCTCTGTATTCACGGGCACGTCAAATGCTATATGCACATGGAGCAGCTGACACGCATGTTGTTGTTATGTTCCAGGCTCACACATCTCCTCTGCTCGCGGGCATCCCCCATTGACCTTCAGACCTCACTTGCAAAACGTGAGTTGAAAGTTAGAATTATTAAGCATTTCAGGACCGTGACAGCAGAGCATTACACCAAGGGTGGCCCCTCTGAGCCAGTCCTGCTCGTCTCAGAGCCTCGGCTTTCAGAACACAGGCCCCCCTGACCCCAAGAGTCAACAAGCCCTTTCTCAGTTGGGTTTGCTTTTTGCTCTACTAAGGCCCCCGGAGCTGAGGGATTCCTGGGCTGAGGGGAACCAGCAGGGGAGGAGCTGGGGCAGGGCACTGGGGGCAGGACCAGGGTAGTCCCTCGTGGGCCGTGGTGTCCACGCCAAGCACAGTATGGGGAGGGCCAGACACAGGAGGCAGCGGAATCCTCGCTCTCTGAGCGGACAGCTCAGATGTATTTGCACAGTTTGGCCCACTGGAGCCCGAGGGGTGAAAGGATAGGGTGTGACAGGCGGCCACACCACACAACAAGGGCCTTCAGACTGAAGGTGGCCCCCACATGAGCTCTCCGGGGAATACTGAGCACTCACAGGCTTGTCCTGGGCCCAGGGCTCAGATGGCTGCCCTGCCAGCCTCCCTTTCCCAGGAGCCCAGGTCCAGCTCTGTGGGCTGAGCTGCCCTGTCTCCCAGAGCACCAGGCTCTGTCGGCTGGGCTCCCTCCCTCCCCCATTCCCAACCTCCCTGGGGTGATTTCCAGAGGTGAGAGGAGCGTGTCCCCCTCCCCACAAATCTCCACCTTACCTGGTGCTCCCTGGGGGTTTGGCTGGCAACCCAGCCTGGTGCTTTTTGGGTGAGAGCCCTAAAGCAACCAGCAGGCCCCGGATGGGGGTGGGGGTGGGAGTGGGGGGCAGGGGGTGGCAGGCAGAGCAAACAGGCATTCCCCCTTTGACCCTAAAGGAAAGAGTGAAGAGGCCTCGGATTTGTTTTCGGTTCCAAAGAGCCAACAAGGACATTGACTTTGTGACTGTTCTTCTCTGCAAAATCGAGGAGATGATGCTCTGCATTTCCAGAGGAGGGGACAGGAGGGTCAAATGAGGAGAAGAACCCGCAATGGCCATAAAGCCCTTTGACATCCCAGCTCTGCCCACGACATCTGCAGGACCTGTGGGTACCCTCCCCGGCCTCCTCCAGGCTCTGCGAAGTGGGCTGGTGCCCTGCAGCCTCTGTGAGCATCACGGCCGTATGGGACGCCCCCATAATGGAGGCATTGCTTCGCTCCTATGGTCAGAGAGGGGATTCAGAAGCTCCGAAAAACAGACTTGCCTCCTTCTAAGAAAACAATTGATAGAGACAATAACCTTTGTCCTCGCCAGTTTCAGTATTTTTACTTGAAAGAGCCATTGTATAAGAGAAGGAAAAAAGACTTGACCCATAAATATTTCATTTTACTAAATCTGCATCAGGGAAGCTTCTTGGCCAACACCCTCCTCCTTTCTATCTAAACGAGGGGAGCTCTGAGCTCTCCCTGGGACCCTGGAGAGCTTCTGTCTGCCTGGCAGGCCTGGCCCCACCCAGACCTGCAGTAAATCCTTGCTACTCCGGGAGCCCAGCGGGGGCGGGGGTGGGTGGGGGTAGGTGGGGTGGGGGGTGGCAGCGAGAGGGTGGTGTGGCTGAGAAGGCATCTGGCGCATTACCTCCTAGGATCGGAGGCACCTAATAAACCTCCCTCCTCTGCCCACACAGAAACACCATATACCTTGCAGTTAAGGCCACGCTCCCATGCTCCTCTCCTGCTGCTCTCAAGTGTGTGCTTGGGGCCAGAATATCCTGCATTCTCCGCGGGCAGGTCTGCACAGTCCAACTGCAGCGGTAGCAGAGTAAATATTTTGAGAGCTGCAATTTGGAACCATCTGCAGTGAAGTCGCCTCTCTGGCTTGGGTCAGAAAGTAAGAAGAAAACCCCGCTCTCGTGAGCACACGTCTCCATGTCCCATTCAGGCCCGGGAAACGTGCAGCGCTGGTGGCTGCTGGGCTAGACCAGGTGCAGGGTATTGTTGTCTAATAGAGTATTTAGGTGTTGCCGGCCCTGCCCTGCCCCGTGGGGCCCAGCCGCACACAGGACAATCTCAGTAAGGGGCAGTGGAAGATGGAGAAGTGGAGGCCACATTTTGGGCAAAGGTGTAGCCAGCAAAATCCTCTTTCCTTACAGTTGCAAGCCATTCCAGGTCAGGAAGGCTTGCTCATTACTCTAAAAACAGAGGCAAAGGAAGGAAGGGCACAGCCCACACCCTGGCCCCTCCTGACCCTCCCCACAGCACACACATTTCTTTTGGTAGGCTCTGGGATTGGGCCGTGGGGCGGCCACTGGAATCAGTGAGTTGAATTGAGTAATGGGTCAAATGTAGCAACCACAGCAGAGGGCAAATCAGCTGGTACTCTTGTGTGATGTTATCTGATTCATATTCCAGCTCCTCCAGGAAGCCTTCCTTGATTTCTTCAGAGAAGATGAATTATCCCTCCTTGGAAACTCACACAGTATGGATAACCTGAACCATAAATGTACCTACGCATGGTTAGGAACACAGTCTTCCTGGCCCGAAACTCCAGGTCTACCATTTGCTAGGTATGTGATTTTGGACAAGTTACTTAACTTCTCTCCACCTCATTCCTTTCCTTATAATATGAGGATAGTGAAAATTCTATTGCATGGAGTTATTGTGGGGAAGTACATGATTTAATATACATAAAGTGCTTAGAGCAGTGCCTGGCATAGAACAAGCCCTGAACAAGAGGCTGCTATTAGAATCATACATTTTGTGATAAACTATACATAACACAAAATTTACCATTTCAGTCATTTTATGTGAATGGTTCAGTGGCATGAAGTACATTCTTATTATTGTGCAACCAGTGCCACTGTCCATTTCCACAACCTTTTCATCACCCCAACCGAAGCCCTGTCCTATTACACACTAACTCCCCATTCCCTTCTCTCCCCAGCCCCTGGCAAGCTCTACTCTACTCTCTGGCTCCAATCATTAACTTTAAATTATATAGGTTTTTTTTCTTTATTCAACATACTAGAGGCCTGTTGCACAAAATTCATGCATGGTGGGGGGGCGGGGATCCAGCCTGCCTGCACCCTCTCACAATCTGCAATTCGGGATCCCTCGGGGGATGTCCAACTGCTAGTTTAGGCCCAATCCCGCAGGGATCCCTGCAGGATCGAGTCTAAACCGGCAGTCAGACATCCCTCTCGCAATCCAGGACCACTGGCTCCTAATCGCTTGCCTGCCTGCCTGCCTCATTGCCCCTAAGTACTCTGCCTGCCTGATCACCCCTAAGCACTCTGCCTGTCTGCCTGATCACCCCTAACTGTTCACCTGCCTGCCTGATTGTCCCTAACTGCCTCTACCTGCCTGCCTGCCTGATCATCCCTAATTGCCTCTGCCTGCCTTGCCTGATCGCCCCTAACCACTTGCCTGCCTGCTTGATCATCCCTAACCACCTCTGCCTCGGCCCCTGCCTGCTGAGGCTTCATCTGGGAGGTTGTCAGGAAAGACATCCGAATGACATCGGGAAGGTCGTTTGTCTGTCCAGTCTAATTAGCATATTGTACTTTTATTATTATAGAAGATAGATATTTATTGACCACTTACTTTGCACCTGGAACTGAAGTAGAATTTAGGGACACAGTGGTCCTCACAATGGACAGTTTGAGCATTCATGGAGCTTTTATTCCAGTAGGTTGCAACTGTAATAAGCAAACAAACAGACAAGACAATCTCAGACAGAGATGCACACTATTGTTGAGAAAATTATACAGAACTTAGGAACAGCAAAAGGAGAGTATAGTACATTCTTTCAAAGATGCAGGCAGAGTGATGAGAGGTGATCAGACCTGGGCTTTGTTTAGCAGCACCACCCAAAGGGGATTTAATGCTCCAGAGGGGAGGCTGTGTTTGACTTACCTGTGTGCTATGTGATCATAGGGCCCAGCCACTGGGAACTATTTGTTAACTTGTCGATTTCTAGCCAGTAGGAAGGTTTACCCCAAAGATCATGGTTACATTATCCTGCAGGACAGTAAACACATCTGCATCTAACCTAGAAATCTTACAGTATTGGTTTTCTTTATAATGCCTGTAAACAGTCAATCCCTCAGATTCTTGGAATCAGCATGAAGTAATCTTACTGGTTCCTTCGTTGGATCCCTCCCCTCTCCCTGTCTGTGTGTAGGCAGCCAGGCCGATTATACTGGCTCATCTTGCCTGTTCACCTCACACTGCTCCAAGCCTGAAGCCAGTTGTCCCTGTCACCAGCCCTTTGTCTCAGCCATGGCTGGGAGCCTGGGGATGGGGAAGAAGTGCCCTCAGGAAAAGCATGGAGAGGGAGGGGGCAGCGTTGGGCTGGCTGGCCCGGAACCAAGGGGAGTGTCCATTTCTCCCAGGAAGTTCTCTTAGGGCTCTGCAGTTGGCTGTGGCCACCAGTTACGTTGGACTCAGGGGACTTGACCGTGGTCCCCCCTGCTCAAGGGCTTCTCTGGTAAATGTGAGTGATTCCTTCCACCGCTAAAACCCTCCAGGACTCCCTGAACAACCCCAATACTGCCCTTCAAACTCCCCCTTTGCCCAGAAACCAGTCTTCAGGGCAGCGCTACTGAACAGCGCCCTCTAGTGGAACGGTGTGTCCCTGCCTTAACCCCTCGGAGGCTTTCTGCAGAGACCAGCCCACTGGACTCCTCTGAGCTCCTACTGTGTGCCAGGCACTAACAGCTTGCCTGTCTTGTTCACCATTGGGTCTCAGCCCGTATTCCGTAAATGGCTTGTTTGTTTGTTTGTTTAGTGAATGAATGAATGAATGAATGAATGAATGAATGAATGAATGAATGAATGAATGAATGAGGAAACAAACATAAATATGATGGAGAGTCTGGACCTTAATGAAACCAGTGTGGGGCTTGTTCTGTTCCTCCAGAGCACTCCCACGAGCCGAGTTAGTTTATGTCTTTTTCATTCAACTCACTCCTACAGGCCACTGTGTATAGTGTCAAGTTCAAGAATTTTGGAGTCAGGCTGCTGGAGTTCCTTCCTGGCCCTGTCACTTACCAACTCTGCGACCTCAGGGACGTTACTTAATCCCTCTGTGCCTACATTTCTCTTTAGTAAAATATGACACCTCATAGTGTTGTCGCGAGGGTTAAAATAATTAAAATTTGTAAAGTACTTAAGAGAGTGCCTGGCGCCTACTTGGTGCTGTGTCGTGTTTGTTAAAGAAATAAGGAAAATAAGGAAAAACTGGAGTGATGTCCAACAGTGAGCTGGCTCCTTAATGCAGTACTGAGCTGCCCGTACCCGGAAGTATGGGGAACGCATTAGCTCTAAGATCATTCATAATAACTATTATCTATTGAGCATATTGCCCAGCACCATGCTACGTGCTTTACAGTTACTCTCCTATTTTGTCTTCACAATAACCCTGTGAGGCAGGTGTGATTGTCCGCACTTGAGACAGGAACTGGAGGCTCTGTGACAAGCTGAGGTCGCTCTGTGGAGTGACAGCTGTTGGTTCTGAGGTGAGTCATGCTCAGAATCCGGGAAACACCTGGCGCCCGAGGTCACACGGGGCCTGGGAACCTGGGGGAAAGACAGGTGAGCAGCCTGGGGGCTGAAGGGAAAGGACTCCAGGGCTGGCCCCAGCTCAGGTCTTGGTGATAAGGAACCCTTTGTGCTGGGGCCAAAGGCAGAGTAAAGGTGGAGGGGGCGGGAAGGCAGAGGCAGCTTTTTAAGCAACCAATAAATCAATCAACCCACGACCCACGACCCACGAAGGCTGGGACATGCTGGATGGGAAGGGCACTAAAGGCCCAGGGGCAAGGCAAGGTCCCAGCTGGTGAGGAGAGCTCTCCAAAGCAGGACCCTGACCCTGGAGAGAGAGAGCTGGAACCTCCTGGGGAGAGAACAGCAGGTAGACAGAATGGAAGGCACAAGGTGGGGCTTTCCTTGGAGAACAGGGGACAAGCCTCCCACAGCAGCAACAGGAAAGAGGAGTGAATGTGGAGACAAACTTAGAGGCAAAGGGCAAAGCCGGGGGCGTTTTGGCTTTGTCTTTACAATAAAAAAGGAGCTGAGATCATCAGGTTGAGGGAGTGAGTTGGAGGATGAGACAGGCAAAGTGTGGAGTGAGCCTCAGTGGAGTGTGCCTGAGAGCGAGAGAGGCAAAGAAGTGGTGCTGAGCCACAGGAATTCTGCTGGGGGGAGGGGCAGGAAACAGGCCCGGAGGCAGAGTTAGGGAGTTATTAGTATGTGGGGAGACCACTGCCAGGCCACTCACCCTGCTCCTCAGCCCCTGGGCTTTCTCGTGAGAACCCCAAGTTCTGGGGGCTGTGGTAGCTGTCCTACCCACCTAAGAGGAGTTCTTTCTCTTGTCCCACCTCCAGGAACTCAGGGGCCATCAGAGCTGCGTCCCAAGAGTCGGTGGAGCCCTCCCCACAGCCCCGCAGGGCCCCTCTGGCTTACATGTTTGGAAGTGCTCTACCCAGCGTGTAGAGCCTGTTCCTGCTCCCCACGACTGTCAGGAGAACAGCAGTGATCACAGAGGGGCCTGGCTGCGAAGTCTGCTCGGATCCATGCGGCACCTCACGTCCAAAGCATTTCTGCTATCTCACAGGTCCCTGCGGGGTGAGCACCGTGACTTCGTTTTCCCGGTGGGAAAGTTGAAATATCAGGTTCTGCATCTGCCATAGTCATTGTGAGCAGTGTCTTAATATTAAGGGAAGTGTCTGGGTCTGTGGTCTGTACCTCCCCCACTCCTACCCGCAGGGCCATTCCCATCCTTACCCCTACTGTGGGGTTCCAGGTGGGTACGGGCAGGGATGGCAAACACCTGAAACGTGTCTCCTCATGCCCATCTGGCACCAGCGGTAGACCTCAACAATCCATCGGGCCCTGTTTCCCAGCTCTGCTCCAGGCAGCAGCATCAAACGATTACAGCTGGAAGTCCAGGTGAGTCCTTTTTGTGGTCCCACAGGTAGCCTCTGGGGCTCCAGCACCATTTCCCCTACTGTCCATGATGCGGGGCGGCCCCAGGTAAAACCGTGCAGGGGTGAGGTGTGCCTTGGACCTCTGAGCTTCTCGCCCTAAACTCCCCCTCCTAGAGCCCTCCAGAGGTGGGTTCCTCCCAACAGCCATTCCTGCTCTGTCCCACCCACTCTCCCCCTCGTGTTCCCGGGAGGTAAGCACCTAATGTGACCACAGATGGCGGTGATGGAAGGAGCAATGGGCTCTAATCACAGCCGCCCCTCCCCCGCGGACTCTGCGAGGCCGCCTCTCCCCTGCAGGGGAGGCTCATTACACCCACCCGTGTGCGGGTCCTGCGCCACAGGAAGAAGGGCCAGAATGGAAGGGAGGCCCTGTGTTTGCAAGGATCTTACCAACCGAAGAAAGTCTTACTTACAATCACCAGCACCAACCCTCCCAGGCGGTTTAACAGGGACTTCGGGGGCACAACGTTTCGGTCTGAAAGGGATGATTCTAATGGTGGGATTTTGAACTTGTATAGATAGTTGGGGGCAAGCCAGGCCTTGGGCACCCTCCAAAGCCTACCTCATGCTGCTGCAGAGCTTGCATTTACAGGGCGCTTAATAGTCGATAAAGGGCCTGTCATTTTCTCTTAAGAGCACCCGGTTGCTATTTTAGTGGCATCGGCGTTGCTGTCCCAGTGAGGCTTTGTAACTCCTGCCTGGTAGACTCGGCCAATTCTTTTCTCCCCCCGCCCTTTAATTAAGGGCTCACAATGGAGGGGGGCGCGCTGGGCAGGGGACTGTGGTGGGTAAAAGTGCTGTCCAGGCTGAAACTGGTCACGGTCACCTGGGCTCAGGGCCCATCTCTGCCCCAGGGCAGGGGGAGTGCAGCCAAGCCCAGCGGAGGGTTATTTTTAATCCCAAAGATGCAGCGTTTGAGGACAAACAGCCCAACCCTGGGAGGACCTGCCAGGAGTGTGGACCTGGAGGTGTCAGAATACGCTGAGTCCTGTCACCCCGGGTCCCTCAGGACCCAGAGCTGGGGGGCAATGCCTATTCTCACATAAGCTGACTGGCTGTGCCCTCAGAGTGCTCCAGGGTCCTGTGAGGATGGGGTGAGAGCCCCACACCATGACCTTTAAAGCCAGTCTGGGCCGAACCTACACTGGTCCCCACTGTCCCTGCGGCCACCTATGTCACATGGTCAGATGGCTCCCACCCTTCCCACCTGCTGGCCTCATCCCCAATGCAGCCCCAAACTGCTGGGGGCCACTTGAGAATATCATTTCTTCCTTTCTTTTTTCTTCTTCCTCCCTTTTCCCTTCCTCTACTCTCTGTAAAGCAAATAATTCTTTGTAGACAAATAAGAACATTGAGCATAAAGTCCCTATAATCTCCCTGACCCCTCTCCCACTCTGGCAGTGAGGATGGGCACTTGTTTATATTTGGTGGGTATTTTTCCTGACATTTTTCTATGCATATTTATATATAAGGTATTTCTTTTTTTAAAACACAAAACCCACCCAAGGACTGGCACCAAGGAAGCCAGGATGGAAGCATTCAGGAAGAATGCCAATGCTCTCTCCCGGGGAGGTCTGCAAGCCATGTGGCAGGGGTTTGTTTGGGCATCACAGGGAAGCACTTAGCACAGGGCCTGGTCCCACAGCGGTGCTCAATATGAGTGTGTTTCCTCTCCACCCTCACCTTTCCCAGCAGGAATCAGTATGCCCAGGTCAGGCTTTGTTTCATGAGTCACCTGATTCTTGACCCCTCTGGTGTGCTAGTTAAGAAAACAGGTTTGGAGTCAGAATGCTTGGGTCTAAATCCTTGCTCTGCTTCTAAATACAGTGGGGCCTTGACTTACGAGTTTAATTCGCTCCGAGACCGAGCTCGTTAAGGAGCTCGTTAAGGAGCTTGTTAACTCAAATTACTCTATCAACTCAATGCAAAAAATCGGCGGAGAGACAGCTGGTATCTCAAAAAACTCGTTAGTCGGGACACTCCTAAGTCAAGGCCCCATTGTAACTGTGTGATGTTGGTAAATAGCTTAGGTACTTTGTGTTGAATTGCCTGACTTGTAAAACAGGGATGAAGATAGGATGCACGTTGCAGGTCTGGTGTGAGAGCTCAGTGGGCTAACACAGGTAGAATAGCTGGAAGAGTGGCTAGTCATGTAAGTGCTCAATAAACATTAGCTCTTATTTCTTGCTACTAGTGACCTGGTGCACAGATTCATGCACATTGAAAGCAAATTAATTAGAAGATGGCTGGTGGGTGGGACTGTGCGAGAGGGGCCAGACACGTCCTGGAGCCAACCTCCTGCGACCCCTCCCTGGTGTCTGTGGAATGAGTGGGGTCCCTCTAGCAGGTGGGGTCCCTCGGCCTGGCCTGCGGCGATTGGGGCAAAACTGGCTCACCGACATCCCCCAAGGGGTCCCGGAGTGCGAGAGGGCACTCTGCAAAGTTGCTGTCGTACAGGGTGTGGAGCGCAAACACAAGTGTGCAGTAAACCAGATTTGGGGCCGAGAGTGCCCCAGCAACAACATAACCCATGGCCGAAGGTGGAATCGCCTGGCCCCACAAGGAATCAAGCTCTCTCCTGTCTGGTTTTGGGGTGCGTCACCCGAGAACTGTCTCTGCCAAGTCACTGCAGTTTGGCAGCTCCTGCATTGACTATTTGCCCCCTAGTGGTAAGTGTGCAACATAGCGACTGGTTGGACGGTGGGAGGGACACTTAGCATATTAGCCTTATATATATATAGATTATTACTATTTTTTCAACTCTTATGGACTACCTCATGTTTCATCCACTAGTTGAGATTTCTGCATGATTTGGAGCAAGTTAATTAACATCTTTTTCTTCATTCAGATAGATGATCAAGGCAGGTGGGGAGTAATGAGATGGGGAGTAATTTTAGGTGCTTGGAAATCAGGAGACTTCCCACATTTGCATTATGGAGTTTCAGGAGCTCATTAACATATTGGAAAGATGTTAAATGCCATGTTGCTTTAACTGGGACTCTGACACACACAGTACATGGGGGTTCACTGTCCTAGTCATGATGTTTGAAAATTTCCATAATAAAAAGTTTATATGTATGTGTATATAATATATATATATATATATATATATATATATATATATATATATATATATATATTCTGAAAAATCCAATCATATTTTACTTTCATATTTTTTCTGCATTGTTTTAATACACTTTTAAAATAATGTTTATGACCTCTTTTGTTAATCAAGACAATAAAACCATTAAAAACATTCCCCTCGAGGCACACTGGTGTTGACAGCCCCCCCGGCTGTTCTATGACAGGGTCTTCACTCTGGGCTGATCACACCCCATTGCATGATGACGTGCAGAATTCCCAGCCGACAGGTGCTGGGGACAAACAGCAGACATATGCTCTGGCACCTGGTGCCAGGCTTCCCCCTTCCTTTGCTTTCCCTCCCAGGCTTGGCTTCCAGCCCTTCTTTTGGATCACACTTGTCCTATCTATGGCAATGCCCAGTACTCTGTGTGCCCCATTAACACTCTGAGAACAGAAGAGGTGGAGGTTAGAGACATCCATCTGAGTCAATCCACAGACCTTTCTGCCTCAAGGTTAGGGGTCTCTGATGCCTGTCCCCTCCCTCTTCCCAGCCAGCCAGCTGCTGCTCACCACCTCTGTGTCTCTGGTTCTGGCACCTCTCCAGACTTTTGGCAACAACGCAGATGTTATATCTTTGTTGCTACATAGGACTGAGTCCACCTGCTTTTTGTGATCATCTGGGTGCTTTGGTTGGTTTTCTGCAGCTACCACCAATATTGTTATGAACGAGAGGCCCGGTGCATGAAATTTGTGCACAGGTAGGGTCCCTAGGCCTGGCCAGCGATCAGGGCCGATCAGGTTCCCCACCTCCCTGCCTCCCTGCCTCTTCCTTCCTCGCAGCCCGTGTGCTGCCACCACGCAGTTCCCCACCTCCCTGCTTCCTCCTTCTCTTGCTCCCTGAGCACCCACCACTGCCGCTGGTTGCCCGCCATGTTCTGCCCTGCCCCATGGTGGTCAGGGCACATCATGGCGAGTGATTGAACTCTGGTTCTCCCAGTTGAACTCCCTAGGGCAGTGGTCGGCAAACTTGTGGCTCGGCAAACCGCAAGTTTTGCCGAGCCACATGGCGTTATTTTGTGGAAGACCCACACTCAAGGGGCCAAAGAGCCACACGTGGCTCGCGAGCCGCGGTTTGCTGACCACGGCCCTAGGGGACACTTTGCATATTAGCCTTCCTATATAATAATATGCAAATCGACTGAACAGTGGAATGACAGGTTACTATGATGTGCACTGACCACTAGGGGGCAGACGCTCAATGCAGGAGCTGCCCCCTGGTGGTCAGTGCACTCCCACAGGGGGAGCACTGCTTAGCCAGAAGCTGAGCTCCCGGCTGGCGAGAGCAGCAGTGGTGGCAGGAACCTCTCCTGCCTTCGCGGCGGCGCTAAGGAGCAGTGGGCCAAGTGGTAAGGAGCAGCGAGCAGGCAGGTGGTAAGGAGTGAGGGGTCCCGGACTGAGGCCAGGCTGAAGGACCCCTCCCCCCCATACACGAATTTCGTGCAACGGGCCTCTAGTATATGTATAGTTATATACATGGGTAGGGTCCCTAGGCCTGGCTGGCAATCAGGGCCAATCTGTGGGACGATCGGTGGGCCCCCACTGGCACCTGCCTTGGCCAGCCTGGGGCCTGTGGGCAGCTCCTGCATTGAGCGTCTTGCCCCTGGTGGTCAGTGCGTGTCATAGTGACCAGTCATTCCACCATTCGATCGATTAGCATATTAGACTTTTATTATATAGGATAGATAGATGATTAGAACTTCCAATGATGACCATTGGGTGCCAAATGCTGTGCATGCCTAGGCATTGCATCGAATCCACACAACAGCCAATGAGGTGAATGCCACTGAAAAAGTCCAATTTTCAGATGGAGAAACTGAAGCTGACAGAGGCTGAGACTCACCCAGGGTCACCGAGCCAATACATGGAGACGTAAATTCCAGGCTACCAGGTCCCGAAGCTCCGTGCTCTTCGCTCACTGGCTCTTGCTAGTTGGATGCGCCTTTTCCTCCCCAGAAAGAGAAGAGGTGTGTAAGAGAAGCCTAACTTCACGCGGCCCTCAGTTTTGTTGTTGGCCTGTGTGTATCATGGTGTTGGCGCATGTGCACACCGTGTGTGTAGGGGACCTGCAGAACCCTGCAACTGCCCCGCTGGAAATGGAGCTGCTGTACTTGGGGAACTTTAGGGTCAATTTAGGGCTCCCCACGGCTCCTCAGCTCGCCCAAGCTCGTGCTGAGGGTGCTGGTCTCACCACTCACCCTCCTCTCTGCTCCTTTTCCTCATCCCTCTCAGCCAAACAGAAGTTTCCTGTCCTTTCTGGATCCAGGCCACAGGCACAGGGGGCTGCATCGGGGAGAAGGGGGGGGGCAGTCTACTTCCCCAGGGGCTTCTGGTCTGAGAAGCTGGGCCACCTGTGCTGTGACCTGCCTTCTCTTATAAAGACAGCACCTGACTCAATGCATTTCCGACCCCTGTTCCCACCATGGATACACAAACACAGACATGTAGACACACAGACACAGAAAAATGCACAGACACAGGAATTCACACAAAGACATGTAGATCCACACACAGACATACACAGACAGACAGACACAGAAACAGACAGACATAGAGACACTTATAAAGACACACAGAGAGCCTTTGCTCAGTGGTTAGAGCATCGGCCCACCCACGGAAGGGTCAAGGGTTTGATTCCAGGTCAAGGGCACGTGCCTGGGTTGCAGGTTCAATCCCTGGTACTGGTCAGGGTACATGCAGGAGGCAACCAATCAAAGTGTCTCTTTCACATCAATGTTTCTCCTCTCTCTCTCTCTCTCTCTCTCTCTCTCTCTTCCCCTCCTCCTCCCTGCCACTCTAATAATCAATGGAAAATCCTCGGGGGGTGGGGGGATTAAAGAAAGAAGACACACGGAGAAACACATACAGCCTGTCTGACACTCATCAGCCATACACATATGCACCCACCCACACACACACACACACACATACACACACACAAGCACTGGCTGTCTGCCTCCCAACCCTGGGCCCTACCTCCTGCCCAGTGCCTCCCCCTCTGTGGTCTGCCTCTCTGGTCTAAAAAGGCAGGTGAGGCAAGGGTGTGAGGTTCCGGAGGGATTCCCTAGGTCCGGTCTCCTTAGGCACTGAGAGGTGATCGTGCAGCTCTGGGCCGGCACCCAGCCCCGCGCCGGAGGCTGAGCCAGGCAGGCGGAGGGCTCTGAGGCTCCAAGTCGAACAGCCCAGGCCGTCCTCAGAATCAGTGAATCCCCCAGAAACTCCACTTGGTGTGGATTTAATCGCAGGGCGATTTAAAGCCTCATCTGGAGGTAATTTGGGCTTTACATTACCAGGAGAGAGGATTTTTTTACCAGAAGGGTTTGGAATAGTTATATCCTGTCAGTTATTAATCAACCATTTCCAAAGGATTAAAAAAATGGTTTCACCAAATATGTTAGAAAAATTCCCTTCAGGATTTGGTCATTGTTTAGATATAAATTGTTCCACGACACTTGGGAATGTGCTCCATGACACAGTTCATGCATTTTCTAAATAAAATTAAATCATACTTAGCCCCCACCCCCACCCCCACCCCACCTACCAGGACCTCAGAGAATTCAACCCCGCCACTTTTCAGCCCCCCCCCTCCCCCCCCCCCCCCCCCCCCCCCCCCCCCCCCCGGCCCACACTCCCTTTCCATGCAGAACTCTGGGCTTTCAGGATTCTGGAACCTTGGGGACGGCAGCAGGCCAGTAATGGTCACTGCTAAGTTGCCAATTGTCCAATTGCTGCTGCTCACTGCATTTTCTCCCAATCCAAGGCCACAGGGCAAGCTTTCCACCCCTGGACATCTCCCTCCCCCTTAGTCACTCCCCAAAGGCCCTGCCACCTCCAGGGAGCCTGGTGGAGGCCCAGCGTGCAGAGGTCTGACTAGCCCTTAATGACCTCTGGTCCCAGGGCCCCTTCCCAGACTCTCCTGGCTCTCTCCATCCCTAACAATTAGCGTTAAGCCTCCCAGTGGTTCTTAACCTTCCTAATGCCGCGACCCTTTAATACAGTTCCTCATGTTGTGGTGACCCCCAACCATACAATTATTTTCGTTGCTACTTCATAACTGTAATTTTGCTACTGTTATGAATCGTAATGTAAATATCTGATATGCTATATGTGTTTTCGGATGGTCGCTGCCGAAAATCTAAAACAGCTTCTAACCTGCCTCCAGGGCAACAGAAGCTCAGCCCTGTAAGACACACCGGCCTCTGGAGAAGAAGAGGGGAAAATACCTCACATTCCTTCCCAGTTAGCCTGCAAGGAGAAACAGTCACGGTTAGTTTCTCAGGCACAGCAGCCCCCGACTTAGTCAATCATTTTCCAATTTACTTAGTAATCCATACTCTTTTGGAAGCAGATAGAGCTGTGGGCCCAAAGCAAAACAACAACAACAAAAACAAACAAACAAACAAAAACAGTAACAAAATCCTCCTTTGAATAAAGGTTCTGAAATCTCTTGGTTTCTGTAATTTTCAGAGTCTCTGGATTAGAATATTCCTGTTTGGGCAGAGATGGCTTCAAACTCACACAGAGACCATTTAGTAGTTTGGTCTTGTTGTTCCTTTTCATGGAAAAATTGAACCCCATTTGAGGATGAGATTGAGATAAGAAGTGACACTGATACTCAGTACACCTGGGCTAGCCTCCGCTCACACCGGCACCACATGAGGCATTGAGCTTACGATGAAGAAGAGTGGCTTTGGAATCAAAGAGACCAGAATTTGAGCTGTGGCTCCATTGGTCTTTTAGCTGTGTGACTTCAGGCAAGTTACTACACTTCTCTGAGCCTCAATGTCTTCATTTCTAAAGTGGAGAAGATAATGTGCCTCACGGTAGTCTGTGAAAGTCAAATGACAACTGAGATGGTAGTGTAAGTTCATACCATGAAGAATACCCTCTCCTCCAAAGCATAACAATGACATGTGATATAGAAAGAGAAAATTAAAATAACATAGCTGCATTCAAAAAACAAATGAACATCTCTGTGAACAAGGCCGGAATGTATTCTACATACCTCCTCCCAGGCTCCCTCATGGAACGGAAGCCTATTTGCCTGTGGTGGAGATCAGCTCTCCTGTTTTCCCTGTGCCATTCTTCCTGCCCCCTCCTCTACTCCGATTCCTGGAATCATTTCCTAAAATAAACAACTTGCAGGCAAGATTTTATCTTAGATTCTGCTTTTGAGGGGAATCCAGACTAAGGCAGCTTAGCCTAGGAGAAAAGAAGAAAAGGAAAAACAAACCAAAAAAAAAGCAAAGAAAAGGGGTGATAAATAGAAAACAAACTATGAACAAATGAAGTTAAAATATATTTGTCATTATAATAAACATAGACAGATTACCTATTAAAAGACTATCAAGTTAGATAAAACAAATGAACTAAGTTTATTAGCTACATCTAAAGCAACACCACAAAGAAAGATGGAAAAATAAAAAGTTAGAAAAAATATATCATCCTAAAATAAATATATTGTTATGGGTTGAATTTTGTCCTCCAAAAAGATATGTTGAAGTCCTAACCCTTGTACCTCAGAATGTGGCCTTATTTGGAAATAGAGTCATTGCAAATGTAATTAGTTAAGATGAGGTCATACCGGAATAGCATGGGCCCTTAATCCAATATGACTAGTACCCTTATAAGAAGAGGAGACATATAGGAAGACGGCCATGTGGCGGTGGAGGCGGAGATTGGCGTTATACTCCCGGGAGCCAAGGAATGTCTCGGCTACAGAAGCTGGCAGAGGCAAGGAGGGACCCTTCCCTAGAGGATGTGGAGGGAGGGCAGCCCTGCCAACACCTTGATTTCTGACATTTCGCCTGCAAAACTGCGAAAGAATAAATTTCTGTGGGTTTAAGCCACCCAGTTTGTGCTAACTTGCTATGGCAACCCTAGGAGACTGATACCCTGATACATGTCTAGCAATATTTATATGAAACCAAATAAAATTTAAGACCAAAGCATTATCAGGAATAAACAAGGATAATGAATAATCATAAAAGCAACATCTAATCAAGAATATATAACATTCTTGAATTTGTATGCACTTAACATGACTAATTATAAAGAGAAATTGATTAATTCATACTCACAGTAGAATATTTGTAACATACTTTTATCAGGACCTGATCCGTCAAACAGACAAAAAAAGAGGAAAGATATGTAAGAGATGAAGAGCTAATTGAGGAAACCTGGTCCAGTGTAGGTACATGGAAGCCTGCATCTGAATAGAAAATGCACATACTTTTTAAGCACACATTGATGACTTTAGCAAAACAAGTCTCAACACATTTTAAATAATGTATAGTAAACAAACCATCTTTTCTATCCACAATGTGACTACATTGGAAACAAACATACCCTTAAATGTATTGTGGATTTAAGATAAAGTCAATAAAAATTACCAAATATTTAGACTTGAACAACTATGAAAGAACTACATAACAAAAATTTTTAACATTAAAATATCTTACTGGAAAAATAAGATAGAAAATAAGTGAATTACCATTTTAGTACAAGAAGCTAGAAAAAGAAAACAAATGAGACAATACATTTAAAGTCCTTCATATAATGCTTGCCACACAACCAATAATCAATTGAAGGAGATACTTCATAAAAGGACATTGTAGGTGGTGTTATTCTACCCATAAACCTTCCCATTAAAAGAGCTTTCCTTTCCAAGACTAAGTGAAAATTTCACAAGCAGCTATGATACACCAAGACAGAGATGTCTGTGTCTAGAACTTTGGAAATTGACTTATATACAGGTTTTCAAAGTCCAATACTATGCCAGAAAGAGAGACTCTCTGGTCTAGTTGGTCTCTGCCGCTATAAAATACAAACATATGAGCCATTGGATGGGCTAGAGACTGAGCCCTGGAGCTCATCAGTGAAAGGATATATATCAGCTGAGAAGCGAGGCTCCTCGGAGGGAGCTGCCTCTGAAAGACCTTCATAGCATCCAGCAGTTCCAGCATCCATCCTCCACTTAGAGAGTGTTATCTTTTATAAAGGTACTGCTGATGTTCCACTTCCCAAAATTATCCTTCAGAAAAGTGTGGCCTTAGACAAGCTTGTATGACAGCATGTTCTCTCAATAATTGTCTTTTTTTATAATTTACTAGAGGCCCGGTGCACAAAATTCGTGCACTGGGGGGGAGTGTCCCTCAGCCCAGCCTGCACCCTCTCCAATCTGGGACCCCTTGGGGGATGTCCGACTACTGGTTTAGGCCCGATCCAGTCTGACATCCCTCTCACAATCTGGGACTGCTGGCTCCCAACAGCTTGCCTGCCTGCCTGATTGCCCCTAACTGCTTCTGCCTGCCAGCCTGATCACCCTCTAACCACTCCCCTGCCAGTCTGATCAATGCCTAACTACTCCCTTGCCGGCCTGATCGCACCCAACTGCCCTCCCCTGCAGGCCATCTTGTGGCTGTGTGTGCTGCCATCTTTGAGGGCGTGGCAGTCAGTTAGCATAGTCACTCCTTATTGGCTGTGGGTGCCACCATCTTTGTGATGGTGTGAGGGTCAATTAGCATATTCCCCTCTTTATTAGATAGGATTGTTTAAAGTTTTACATATGTCTCCTATTTCCCTGCTTGACCCTCCCCCCATCACCTCCCATTCCCACCCCGGGCAAGCCCCACCACCCCAGTGTCTGTGTCCACTGGTTATGCTAATATGCATGCATACAAGTCCTTTGGTTGCTCTCTAACCGCCCGCTCCCTCCCCTGCCATCTGTCTCTGATCTATTCTTGTTCATCAAATTATGTTGATCATTAGGAGCTCACTTGACAGAATTTGTTAAAAAGGAAGCAAAGAAAGTAATAGAAATGTACTAATTATTCCTGGGGAACGGCTTCACAAATTTGAGCACGGGATATCGGATACCACAGCAAACAAGTTTTTAAAAGATCATTGATCAAAATGGTCCGTGAGTGGTTTTGTTGTAGAAATTACATACATATATGGCAGCCTGAGCCGACTGAGATGCTGAGGATGCTGGGCAGCTCCCGGGCACTAGCTCTCGGAGGGGTTGCTTCTGTCATCAGCATGAAGCCGGCATTGACACAGCACCTTGTCCTTGCCATTTATCTCCACAACACCCTTCGGGGTTGGAAGGGAATATTCTGCTGCCCCTTTAAGAAGTGAGGAAATTATGCAGTCACAGATTAATGACAGGAAGGGAGGTTTGGCTCATGGATGAGGAAGACTTGTGGGAGAGGACAGGTGGCTCTCAGGGCCCTCACCAACCCTTCTCCTGCACCTGTATCTGAGCAAATCTGCTTCACTGGGGGACCCCCCAACACCTAAAACACCCCCAACATAACCCACCCTGACCTCTCCTTACTCCCAGGTACCTGCAATGCCCATTGCACCTTGGCAGCCTGCACTAACCTGCACACAGCACGGGGCATCCACCTGCCCACACAGGCTTCTTGAGTGCTTACTTTGGACTCAGCACTGACTGTGCTTGGTACTGGGGACTCTGTGATGAACAAGACAAATCACTGGGGAAAGCCGAGCCTGGGCTCGCACTTGGTGCAGGACACACATTTCTATGGAGAACGGGTCCATCGTGAGCAGAGAGGACATCATGAGCTTCAGCCTGGCTTCCCCTGGGAAGCAGCCGCAGAACTGATTGCCTCTGGTAGTGCCTTCAAAAGACAAGGCCCAGCACAGCAGAGACCGTCACTAACCGCTAGGAAAGAGGCACAGAGCCTTTCTGGGAGCACGTGGTTTTCCTCCTCGCTCAGGGGGTCCCCTGCCATCCAGAAAGGTGAGGAGCGGGGATCCCAAAATGCACTCTCCTCTGTGGCCTGTGAGAGAACTGCCTTCCATGGAGGGCCCATCTGGGGCCCCTGGGAGCAATCTTCCCATCCCCATAGCCTCCCAGCTGCCAACCCTGCCTGAACCATAGATAAAGCAGCTGGTTGTAACGGCAATGATAGAGTATGAAATGTCAGAAGTTGTTTCCAATTAGCCTTTTTGGTGCAGTCCTGCGGAGGGGTCCGGTGTTTTAAGTGCTACTTTGCAGATTAGGGGAGCATCCCTCAGCCTCTGACAGATGCCCAGAGCGCATTCTCATGGGGCCCCTGGGTCAGAACTCAGGAGTCCCCATTTCTGGGTAATGCAGAGCCATTATCCTCCCCTGGGAACTTTGCTGATACGAGCTGTACATCATTAGTTGTCCAGGTCTTGGGATAACTGAATGTCATAGCAGACTTTTCGTTTACGATGTCTACTACACTTGCTAAACTCACGTGACTGTCAAAGCAGACTCTTCCTGGTGAAATGCCTTTGCTTCAGCACCCGAATCTCCAATAGCACTGCCCCACCTGAAGGTTTGCTGTGTAAGATCATTCTGCTAAACACTGAGAAAGGCCCCAAAAGGTTGGCGGCTGGGAGACTAGGAATTGTGCGGGATTCCTGCAGAGGCTTGACAAGTTGATTCGGTTAAATCCATAGGCCCGTGGTTGGCAAACTGCGGCTTGAGAGCCACATGCGGCTCTTTGGCCCCTTGAGTGTGGCTCTTCCTAAGCCTTAGGAGTACCCTAATTAAGTTAATAACAATGTACCTACCTATATAGTTTAAGTTTAGAAAATTTGGCTCTCAAAAGAAATTTCAATCATTGTACTGTTGATATTTGGCTCTGTTGACTAATGAGTTTGCCGACCACTGCCATAGGCTGATCATACAGACATCAGTGAGGCCACTGGAAAGCTGCCCTGATGAGCAGGAGCGGACCATCATGGTGAAACCCACTCGCCTGAATGTGGAAGTCGTATCACAAATGCCTTCCCCTCAATTGTTCCTGAAGCTCAGATACTCATAAGCAGAAGACCTCAGAGCTCCGGTAAGCCCTGGGCACACGCTGGAAGCTGTAAGTAAAGAACTCCTCCACGGACAGCTCAGTGAACCCGGGGAGAATGACATGCTGGACATCAGAATGGTCCCTTCAAGCTCAGCGCCTCCTCAACCCTCTGCTCCTGCTGTTCCCATCTTCTAAGATGCCCCCTTCCCCTCTTCCCACTTGGCTCACACCTAGTCATTTTCAACGGTCAGCTAAAGTCCTAGAAAGAAACCTTGGGATCAGTCTGGGAAGGTTTCTCAATGTCATCTAGTTCTATGATCTACTCCCTTCTAAAGCTGAATTCCTTCTCTAATTTCAAGCCAGAGTTTGAACACCATTGGTGATTGGGTACACACTGCCTTTCTGAGCTAACCCACTCTAAGTCCATATAGCTTTATTTTTAATAATAACAATAACAATAATAATAATAATAATAATAATAATAATAATATTTATTGTGTGTCAACTTAGGCCTGAAAACTGTTATGCCCAGAATTCAAGATCCCCAAGAAACCACGCCAGGGAGCCAGTCCGATGCAAAAGCAGAAGGTCCTTTATTGAGTTAGCTAACCCGACCCGGGCCTCCAGTCGACGCAGCGACCGGAAACCGAGTGCCACCCATGAGAAAATCAGGGCTTTAATAGTGAGGGGAGGGGAGCTGACTATGGGCCCTGCCGATTGGCCAGGCGCAAGTCGGGTCTTGTTACACAGGATGTGGTCATCTCTATGGCGCGCACATCCCTTGCTTGTCATTGGTTAGTTCAAAGAAATCCCGGGCGTGGCCAGCAGGGGCCTGGGCTTCTGGGAAGAAGGCACTCTTCTGAGCACATGGCCTCTGCCCCAACATGGAGGATCCAGGGTAAGATGGAAGGCATAGCCCTCGCCCTTTCAAAAACCATCACATGATGTAATTCTCACAACAACCCTGTGAGGGGAGTATCTTTATTATCTTCTCACTTTGTTTTACAGAAGAGATAAGTCTGAGGGAGGCCCAATGACCGGTCAAAGTCACAGACCTAGGACACAGCAGAGCCTGAGCCACTGCATTGCACCCCTGAGGACATCCCGACCTTCAGAAATTTCTCCCTGGGTCATAGTTGCACTCAAGGTAGAGTGTAGAATTGCCAAGTTTCCCCTTAGACTTCTCAGTGCTTAGACTATTTTCTATATAGAATGCAATGTGTAATGGCCTAAACTTGCAAGTTTATTCATCATCAATTTAGTTTCACTTTCCCATGAAACTGTAAGTTCCTGGAAGATGGGACTATAACTTGTAGGTATTTTGTATGTTTAATCTTTGTGTATTTGATTTTCAAGACTTTGTTTCCCTTTTGGAATGCAGTACAGACAGCACTGAGCACATCCAAGTGCTAAGCACAGCCTCTGAGTGGTGGTGGATGTGGGAAACTGCTTATTGCCTTCACTATCTGATAAGCATAGACAGAGAACTCCCCGGAAACGCGCCCCCCCCCCCCCAAGGCTGGGTGCCTTTGAAGCCCTAGCAAAGCCCGGAGCTAGGCGCCACCTCTGTTTGTCCAGACAGTGGTAGCTGAAACTACTCCCCCATTTATTATTATGTAAATCCTTGCTGATGGGCTAGTCTGCTTGTTACTAGGGGGTCACCTGCCTAAGGGCTATGCTATGGGTGCATCCCAGATCAATAAAAGCTTGGTGAGGCCTGAGCACGGGGGAAGTCCTTCGGGACTTGCCGCCTGGTCCCCCAATATTGCAAAATTATCTCATGTCTTTTTCTCTCATTTGCTGCGCGGCTCCTCTTTCAGATACCGAACCCTACTCCACGCAGAACGTGGAGGGAGTTTTACTCGACAGGTGGAGAAGACATCAAAGGTTTGGATGTCCCCACTTCTGGTTCCAGCTCTTCCCCTCCCCTGGCCTCAGTCTCCTCACTGAGCCCGATGATGGGCATGACTGCCCTTTGATGCTGGCCAGCTCAGTGCCAGAGCTACCCCAAGCCATAGGACTGGTGGGCAAGCCTGGGGAAAATGAGTTTTTTTCAGACTGAATCAGGCCCTCAGCCACCCACCTATGAGGCAGCGATGCACCCCCAGAACACACAGCTGGGACGGGGAGCTGGAAACATCCCTGGCACCTGAGCTAACTTCTATAAACACCCCCGTTCAGTTGTCCCTTATGCTCCCTAGGCTGGAAACAAGCAGAAACCCTGCACTATTATAGTCTCCAAGCCTTTAACCTTTTAGGACCTTTCTCCAAATTTAGCAAAAGGGTTTCGCACAGCATCAGTGAGAATCTCCAGAAATTTCCTTGGGAAATCCCTCATTGGCTAGCTCACCAAGGAATTTGGAAAGCTCTATTGGGCAATTTTTCATTCATTTGTTCATTTATTTCACAAACATTGTGTGTGTGTGTGTGTGTGTGTGTGTGTGTGTGTGTGTGTGTATGTGTGCACGCCCATCATTCCTAGGCACAGTGCTGAGTGGTGGGGCTTCCAGTCTCACTGCGGGGGGGGTGGGGGGGAATATTAAGCAAATAATCATACAAAACTATGATTAAAATTTGTGCTAAGTGCCATAAAGAAAAAATACACAGGCTGCTTTGTAGCCTCAGCGCTGGCTCCACGGCTGTGAAACTTCGTGTGAGTCACCTGCCCTCTCTGAGCCTCAGGCTGTTTTCTGTTGTTTGCTTTGTTTTGTCTGTTGTTTGTTTGTGTTGTTTTTGTGTAAATTGGAGATCTGCTTCTTCAAGCAAATGCTGTGATGCCGAGATAGAGCACTGGCTAACACAGCACCCTGAGAACCCTCATTCTACACAAATAAAGACAAGGGATCCTCAACTGACTCTTGTCCTGGAAATTTGCTGCGTCTGTGCCAGTGGGATTGTCTGTGGGAGAGCTGCAGTTGACATTTAGAAAAATGAGAGTGAAATGGGTTTTCCTTATTTGGAGTCTCCACTTCATACGCAATAGACTCAGATTATGTTCAGACACATGTGGGGGAAACAGAGGGATTGGGAAACCTGGTCCCAGATGACCTTGGGAAGGCAAAGCCAACAGACGTGTGATGGGAGAAGGAGCGTGTTAAACAGCCCTCACCGACAGGCCTGCTCCCTGCTTTTCCAGATGCACCAGAAAGCGGTGCCAAGAATTCTAATGAGAAACAGACTCTCCCTCCGTCCTTCACCTGCAGATTCCTCAGCAGAGATGCTGCGGCCGCGTCTGCTCAGAGTCCGAGAGTGGTTTGTTTTTAATTCTCCTCTGTAGGAATCAGGGCTCTGAGAGTCCGAGAAAACATTTCAGATTTTCCTTCCCTTTATACTCCAGCCAAAAAGCACGGGGTCGAAATATGAAAGGGAGAAAACCCAGGACGTGTGGTGGAGGGTTCGGACCGGGCGCCGTGGTAGTTCATTAGCGAAGCCCTTAAGTTGGAAGGAAGTAGAGGGATGCAGTTTGCCTCGAGAAATGTTTACCGTGTGAATGTCCGTGTTTGTGGTTCCCAGGCAGCCACCCCCCCGCAGACTCCAGTGTGGGTCAGTGACTCTATTGTGACAAAAGAAAGCCAAGGCAAGACTTTAGCCAGGAAGGTGTAGATGTGGGTTCTGCTCGCTGAACCTGAAGCAGGAGTTGTAAAAGAGGTTTGCCAGTCCACCAAGATGACTACTATCTTGGCCTGGGAGTTTTCACAACTGCCGAGGATTCTAAGACAAATGCGGTGTCTGTTCTTGCCCTTTTGGCCAGAAGTCCAGGCCTGCCTCCCCCCCGCAGCCCAGCCCGTGTCCCTGGGGCCTGTTTCTATCTGTCCTGAGTGTTTGTTCTGCTTCCCACAGCCTCAGCCTCCTTGGCCTGCTGAGCGGGGTCGGGGGCTTTGCCAGGCACTCTCTCCAAGAAGCCAGCACAGACCCTCAGCTTCTTCTTTCTGGGTTCACATACAACTGTGGAAAGATCATTTTATTTCCCATGTCATCCTGTCTCTTTAAAAAATGTCCTTATTTTTTAAAAGCTTCCTTTCTTATGGCTGATCAGGATGGTGGTTTTCTAAAAACAACAACAACGACAACAAGAAACCGAAAAACGACTTGAGCTGTAACCAGTCTGAGGGGCGGGGAAACCCAGTTCTTTACTTCCGTTGGCTCTGGCATCGGCCCTCATCCCCACAGCACCCCACTTCCTCCTGCAAGAGTGATGTGCTCTCTGACCTGAGTTTCATCAATAGCCAAATCTGTGCCAAGACAAACTCTTTATCTAGTGTTCGGATAATGTGCCATCCGCCAAATGTATGCTCAAAGGCTAGAACTACCTGGAAAACGGTTTCTATGATTAAATTACATGACAAAAAAAAAAAAGGCTTGAAGCATAACTGGATTTTTCATGTGTTTGAAAGTATGGAACCCAAACGTCCCATCAAAAATCAAAATGCTAGCTTTAAAAAAAGAAAGGACGGAAGAAAAGATTCCAAAATGTCCTATGGCTGTGAGGGCCATGGGATGAGAATGGGCTTTGGGGCCAGGCCACCCGCCTCCAGTGGGAGCTCTGAGAAAACCCTGCATGTCCATGAGCCTCAGTCTTCTCATCTGGAAGCAGGAACAGGCCTTCTCCTTGGGGCTCCTTCGGATGAGGTGAGGTGATGTAGCTGAAAGACCTAGAGCGGCTCTAGTTCTGCTACAATCTCCCCAGCCTTACCTTGGCTACTGTTCTGCATATTCTAAATTTTCCATGATGCACATGTTACCCTTGTCAAGGGAAAAGTAAGTTTAAAATGATGATGACAACAACAATATGGTCTATGTTATAGGGACATTTCAAACACGGTAACGTTACCCAGATTGGATGGCATATCGAGTGGGAAAATGTCTAAAGGCATCCTAAAGCTTTAGTCATCACTGGCAGAAAAATGCAACCCTTTCATCCTGCCAAGAACTCGGCCTCAGACTCAATCTGCCTTGGTAGAGAGAAGGTTTCATTTCTTAGGAACGGTGCTGCTCCAGGCAGGACAAGCGAGGGATGCTCTTGCTCCCACAGGGATGCAAAGGACTTTGCTTTCTGCTTTAAAAGATGCCCCAGCAGGCCAAGTCCCTCTGAGAAAGGAGAGGTCCCCCATAGCCTCTGAAATGGTAACATTTCTCTCATCCAGTGTTTTCATTAGCATCCTTTTGTAACCCATTAAGTCCTTAACAGCGGCTCTGAGGAGTCCCACCTGTTTTCCATCAAGATTTCATCTGTAAGCCAGCACAAACATGTGTGATAAGTTGATGCTAAAATACCATGACACACTCCCTTGGATTTACTAGCATTTAATAAATGAAGGAGAGAGCTTTCCCTTTTATAGCCCTGAGCCTCCTAGGCCCAAAGCAGACATAGCAGTTGCCTCCTGCTAAGCATTCATTACTCATTGCTTCCAAATCCAAAGACCAGGCACCTCCCATCATTGTGCTATCCGGGCAGGAGTGGTAGGTCCAATGTACTCTGCCCTGACGGTGTCGCAGCATTAATATCCAGGCCCAGATATTTAGATTTAGTTGGTTGGAGGACCCAGGTAACCATAATCTTTAGCAACTCCCCAAAGGCCGCTTATCTGTAGCCATGATTGAGATCTGCTGAAAACATCCGGAACATAAGCAAGTATAGTGTAGTCACTACACTGTAGTGGGAAGAACATGGACTTGGAGATATGAAGTAATAGATTTGAATTTACCCTCTGAAAAGGATAAATTGTGTTGTCTTGGGCAAGTTTCTTAAATTCTTTAAGCCTCAGTTTCTTCATTTCAAAAGTGGGTTTAATAATATCTGTCTCATAAGGCTGTTTGTTGTAAGGATCAAATTACATAATATATGTAAACTGCAGAGTGCTAGGGCTTAGATACAGCAGTTGATCCATAGGTGTTAAATATTGCTATTAATGAGCTGAAAGTCAACAGCTATTTTCTTACAATCAAGGTTCCTTAGCAGAATACAGTAATTCCATCATCATCTTGTGGGAATAACAAAGCCTTCCCTCAAATCAAAGTGTCTATCATATAAAGGTCAATTAAACATTGTACTAGAGAGCCTGGCCAATGTAATAAAGCAAGAAGATATAAAACACATAGATCGCAAAAGAAAATATAAAACTATCTTGATTTGCAGATGGCATGAATTTCTACATTGAAAATCCCAAGAAATCTATTAGAACTAATAAGTTTAGCAAGGTTGGAGGACACAAAGTTAACATGCAAAAATCAATTGTATTTCTATATGCTAGCAATGAGTATTAAAAATTTTAAATTTAAAAAGCAGTAGCATTTATAGCACTAAAGCAACAAAAACCATGAAATACTTAGGCATAAATTTATAAATATGTACAGGACCTGTATGCTGAAAACTAAAAATCACTAACAAGAGAAATTAAAGAAAACCTAAACAAGATTGGAGGACTAGACATTGTTAAGATATCAATTTTTCCCAAATTAATTGATAGATTCAATTAATCCCAATCAAAATCCCAGTAGACATTTATATGGAAATCAACAAACTCCCTCTAAAATTTGTATGGAAAAACAAAGTACCTAGAATAGTCAAAACAACTCTGAAAAAGAAAAATGAAGTTGGGGGATCTTTTTTCAAGATCTTATCTTATTTCAAGACTTACTATGGAAATGCAGTAATCAAGACCAAGTGGAATTATTGAATGAAACAAAGAAGGGACCCACACATATATGGTCAAATGATTTTTTTGATAAAGAAACAAAAGTAATTCAATGGAGAAAGAACAGTTTCCAACAAATTGTATTGAAACAATTGGGTATTCATATATATTTTTTAAAAAAACCTTGACCCTTGATCCATATTCCATACCTTGTACAAACATTAACTCAAGTGCACCATAGACTTAAATGTAAAACCTAAAACTATAAGAGTCCCAGAAGAAAACATAGAGGAAAAAAATCTTTGTGACACTAGGTTAGACAAAACTTTCTTAGCTATGACACCAAAAGCACACTCTATAAAAGATAATGACTAAATCAGGCTTCATTAAAATAAAAATAAAACCTTCTGCTCTGTGAAAACACTGCTAAGAAAATGACAAGACAAAGCCATAGCCTAGGGCATTATTACAAAACACATATCTGACAAAGGACTTACTATATTCAGAATATAAATGACTCTCAAAACTCAGTAAGAAAGCAAACAACCCAATTTTTAAAAAATGGGCACAATATTCAAATGGGCAGCTCACCAAAGCACATAGAGAGATGGCAAATAAGCACACGGCAATATGCTCAGCATCATTCGTTATTAGGGAATTTCAAATATGAACCACCACATGCCATGTAGAATGGCTACATAAGAAATAAAGAACAATAGCAAGTCCTGATGAGGACGGGGAGCGACGACAACGTCATTATGTTACTGGCGGCAATGCAAAATGGCACAGCCGCTTTGGAAAACTTTGTTAGCATGTAAAATTAAATAAACGCTTGTCATGTGACCGAACAATTCACATTATCCAAGAGAAATGGAAACTTATTTTCACATAGATACCTGTACGCAAATATTTACAGTGATTTCATCCCAAATCACCAAATGTGGAACAACCCAAATGTTCATCAACTAGCGAGTGGATAAATGACTGCAGTATATCCATGCAAGGGAATACTACTCATCAATAAAAATGGGGGAAAACAAAGGATACACACAGCACAGATACATTTCAGGTGCATTTTTCTTTTTCTTTTTTTTTTTTTTCAATTGTTGGCTATTGCCTTAAGACCTTTATTGATTTTTTTTTTTTAAATCTCATATATTTTTTTTTTTTATTGCTTAAAGTATTACAAAGGGTATTACATATGTGTCCATTTTATCCCCCCGCCCTAGACAGTCCCCTAGCCTCCCCTATCCCCCAATGTCTTATGTCCACTGGTTATGCTTCTATGCATGCATACAAGTCCTTTAGTTGATCTCTTACCCCCCTACCTCCTGCCCCGCAACCCTCCCCGGCCTTCCTGCTGCAGTTTGACAATCTGTTTGAGGCAGCTCTGCCTCTGTATCTATTATTGTTCAAAAGTTTATAATGGTCTCTATTATCCATGAATGAGTGAGATCATGTGGTATTTTTCCTTCATTGACTGGCTTATTTCACTTAGCATAATGCTCTCCAGTTCCATCCATGACGTTGCAAATGGTAAGAGTTCCTTTCAGGTGCATTTTTCTAAGCGAAAGGAGTCAGACACAAAGGCTGCAATCTGCATGGCTCTAGTTATGTGACATTCTGTACAAAGGAAACCTTTAGGGGCAAAGAATAGACTAGTGGTTGCCAGGGGCCAGAAGTCGAAAGAATGACTACATGGTGGCACAGGTCAGTTTTGGTCATTGAAATGTTCTATATCTTGATTGGTGGTTATAGGAATGTAAACATTTGTCAAAACTCATAGAATTTCACATTGAAAAGTGTGAATTTTGCTGCATATAAATAATACTTCAATTAAAAAAAATTGTTGGGGCTTCTCTGAATGGAAGAAATATGGTATCTAATTTTATGTGTGGATTGGCTTGCTCCAAAGATATGAATGGTGGGTAAGAGTGATTCCTCCTCAAGGTCAACCACAAAATTAAATGAACTGTGTTGAGTAAATTAGACCAGTGGTTTCAAAACCAGGTCATCAGAATGCTGGGAATTTATCTTAAGAAGGTAGTGGCTGGGACCATGATGTTATTTTCCACATTTTAGGGGAAAGGCCTGAGGAAACTCATATTTTAACCAAGATAAGTTTGCCCAGACCTGTTGAGTAAAATCTCAAATTCTTTTGCTTTTGGCTGGAATTCTCTTTTCTGCCGATCATATCTAATTTATAGAGAATCTATAAAGCCAATCTACAGCTTGGTGGCTAAAAGTCTTTCAAAAGATGAGGCCTCTGGGGGAAAGATTATAAAACGGGTTTCTGGTGGTGAAAAGTTTGTGAATGGCTAGACTAGAGCATACATGTGAGGGAGCTAGAGGAACGTGCTCCCTTGGAAGGACTGAACACCCAAACAAGCTGTTACTTGCCTGAGAAAGATCATTCTGTCTACTGCCAGGGGATGGCCTCTCCCACCCGACCCATCACCAGGCCCCTAGGAGCCCGTAGACTTGTGTGTAAATCAGAGGCTGGCAAAAACATACCCCCCTGAGTTCTGATACCACGCGTCCACCCCGATCAACCACATGTCCACCCTGATCGAGAGCACCTTGTGTCTCTGGACTAGAACACAGCTAATGATACAGGTACATTTCCAGGGCCAACCTGAGCCTCTTTGTTGACATCTAGCACATCAGTTTTATGACTGTTCATCCTAACAACAAAAAAAGTTATGGCTTTATACCAATCAATGCCAGAAAAAGAATGACACCAGGCCCTGGTTTAGGTGGGAAAATGTGGGAGATTATAACAGCAACCTTAGCTCCGGCCAATTAACATGCCCTCCCCTGCTCAGCTTGCACACAGCTCAAGGGAGCTTAACAGGATTAGCAGCAAATACCTTGTTGTTATTTTTAACATAGCTCAACCGTCTAGTAAATGTCTCTAGTGTACCTGCCAGTAACCTTCATAAACGGAGGTATCCACCCTGAGAGATGCAACAGGCAAGACTGGGCAACAATGTGTCTGAGGACTTGCCCTGTAGTGGCTCATGGAGTTTGATGCCTTACTAAGAGACCACTCATCTTTGACATTTGTGCCTTTTAAGGTACAGTAGGGTGTTAGAAGCCAGACAGAGCTGGACTTGAATCCTGATTCTGCCACTCATGAGTGGTGGTGAAGTTATCTTGTCTCTTTGAATCTCAGGTTTCTTTAAAATGAGGATGATATTACCTACCTGACAAAATTGCTATAATGATTAGAGATGATGAATAAAGGAGAGTTTCTGACATGAAACGTATGATCAGTAAATGTTGGCTATACACATACACAAACACACACATATATAGACACATACATACATCCTATCTAATAATAGACAAAGATGCAAATTGACCATACCTCTGCTATGCCCACCATTGGCTAATCAGAGCGATATGCAAATTAACCGCCAACAAAGATGGTGGCTAATTTGCATATACCAGCTGGGAGCGAAGACTGAAGACACCATAGAAGGAAGCCAAGCAATGGAGCTGAGGTAGCAGAGACGGGCGGGAGAGAAGCGGTAGAAACGGGCGGGGTAGGAACAGCAGAGACGGGAGCGAAGCCCTATTCTTGCAGGAATCTTCCTGCAACGGGCATCTAGTATACATATATACAGACATATGTATATATTTAAAATGTAGTTAGTAAATAATTCGAAACAAATAAGATGCACACTCTTTCATTTTTGAACGTTTCTGAGATTGGCTTGTGTCTTAATTAATGTTAGCCACAATTTGCTAGCAGCAAATAGAAAGGTGAGTTGTGACATGGTTGTTATTATGGGGCTGTGCAAAACCAGCCACACTCTAAGTAGGTATCACAGGATCGAGAGCTGCAAGAACTGCTGTGGCTAATTGGCGCCATGTGGAAGATTAGCACTGGACACTGCACATCCATCCGCCAAGGGTCTGGCTAACTTTCAAATTGCCAGCGATATGCAATTCGATTATAGAGAATATTAAACCATGAGCTTAACCAAATAGGAAATTCATGCAGAACCTGGCATTAATTGTCTTTATGAAGTATGCTAAGGAGGTCAAGTTCATGGGCCCCATAAATCTACATTTCTTTGACAGTATTTGCCTCAACTGGGAAGAACCTTTGGACCCTGAGTGCAAAGAAAACTCAGAGTTGATTATAGATGGCAATATTAAAGAAGAAAATGGTATGTGGTTTTAATAAGTAAATGTACACTAATATTCATTTTTAAAAACTGTATAAGTTCATGTGACATTTCTTTTTTTCTGAAAATCTGTGTTAAATTGATGATGCATCTTACATTTGATGGCATCTTAGAATATATTAGACATGGTAATACTTACTCACCTCTCCCATCCCTGGCTGGTACCACACATGCTCAAGTTTTCTGTGACATTGGTTGACTGGGCGGATTCAAGATTAGCATAGGCAGGCAAAGTAGATGGCCAATGAACTCATCCAACTTTGTTAATAACTAGGAAAGCACAAATAAAGATCACAAGAAGATATCACTTTATAGCCATACTTTTGGGCAAAAAATAAATAAAAGATAAAAGTCTGATAATACCAAGTGTCAGAGAAAATGTGGATTCACAAGGCCTCATACACACTCCTTGTAGGAGCATAATTTTGTACAATGACTTTGGAAAACAGTTTGACATTTTCTCCTAAAGTTGAACATGCACATATGCCATGATCCAGCAATTCCATTGTTAGTTCAAGAGTGTCTTATCCATGTGCACCGAGAATCACATACAAGGAAGTGGCTGGTTCCACTTGCAAGTCAATCACAGAAACGCTTTTTCTCAAGTCAACTCTTGTACTTTGCTATCCAGGTGAGGTGCATAATGTGAGCTTCCTATTTTCACACAGAGTATTAGAGATATGTACTCAAGGGTTGAAGTTTACTGGAATTCATAATTTTTACTGATTCATCAAGATACAATCTTAAGTGAAACTGCCCCGTTTTGCTGAGAATGTATGAGAAAGCACACGATGACTGCTAGTACAGTTGAGTGTTACTGCCCTGACTTGGGCTAATTCACCTGCAGTTGACCCACCATGACTTTTGTACCATCAGTGACAATGTCAATAAAGTGGAAAAGTCAAATAAAGTCTCAGCATTATGATTTATTATTATATAAATAGTTTTGACCTTGCATATCCCCTGAAATAATCTCAGGAACTCACAGGGCAGACCACACTCAGGGTGCTGCTGTATGGCATTCCAATATATGAATATACTACAATGCAATTTGTTTATTCTAATGTCGATGGACATTTGGGTAGTTTCCAGTGTGAGGCTGGAGCAGATAGTGTGTGGCAAGCTTTTTAAGTAAGTTTTCTTCTCCCTGCTACATAAAAATATGTACTTAACACAGTGCCTGACATACAGTGGACATTTAATAAATTATGGTCATTAAAATTCCTTTAGAGAGATGTCCTCAGTAGCTTCTGTTTAGGATTCTTCTACCCTACCTGATAGAGTGCATAGAGGGGTCTCTATGACTACAGATAATAACAAGACATTCTCTCCAAAAGCCACAGAAAGAAAGAAATGAGCCACATTGGAAAAGGTGGAAACCAGAACATTAACCTGTTCCTTGCCCTGGCCCTGGGCCCCCAGGACATTCTCAAACTTTTCCATGGCTCAGGGGCAGGGGTAAAACACCTGGAAAAACTATTGTCCATTCCTCATGGGAAGCAGCTCTCCAGCCAAGTTATGAGGCTGGGAGAACAACTGATGCCTGTCCCTGGAGGCCTGCAGGCTCCCTCCCCCAGACACCGGAGCCAGAGGGGCCTGCTCCCTGCCCTCTGGCAGCCAGAGTGCGGAGCCGGAATGTAATCTCTACCTTTTGGGACTGAGACACATGAAGAAAAGATGCCAAGATGCAGGGACAGCCGAGAGATTATTCCTGGCAACGGTAGGTGTTTCTGGGACTTGCTATTGACCTGTTGGCAGCTGCCCTGCCTCTCCTGGTTCCTATCTAAGCCCAGTCCCTCCAGATTTCCTGCCGATTCTGGACACCCCAACAGTCTCCCTAGAGACTTCTTTGCTTAAGTTGCCCCTGTGTCTATTACTTGCACGCAGCGACTCTGACTCACTCCACACCTGCACTGGAAGCCCAGGCTGGGTGCCCTGCCGGGAGCAGGGAGAGGCCAGGCCTGTCACCCAGGGAGCCGTCTCAGAGTCAGCAACACGGCGAACTGAGCTCTTTTACTCCTCACTTTCCACCTCCACCTTCCCATTTCCCCTCCAGGCCTCACCTGGCACACCGTCAGACTCAGGTGGCACGGTGCCCTCAGAGCCTCTTTGCTCCCACAGGCATTAGTCATGACCACCTGCACGCTCTGCACCTCCAATGCGGGACAGGGCACATTCTCCCGCAGCTGTTTGCTTACCCACCCGCCGTCCCACCTGCCTCGTCTCTCCTCGGGGCTGTGGGCCGCAGAGGCTGATTCAAGAGAGGTTTGCACCTTGGCTGACCCCAGCCCCTGAATGACCACGTGTGGAGGCCATGGTGTGCTCTTATCCCACTCCCATGAGGAGCCACCATCTACAAAGGGGCCCTTTGGAAGTGGAAGGCTGGCTTTCCAGGACAAGCTTTAGGAGTTTGCTTGGGAGGGGGTCTCAGATCTCAGAGCATTTTCCTGGCAGGGGAGCTGTGAGGGTGACTCATCCACTAGCTCTGCGTCCAGATTGAGAGAGTGGCTCCCACGGTCCCTCGGTGAAAGCTCTCGGACCGGGGAAGCAGCCGGGTGGAGCAAAGTGTATTTCCTCGAGGCAGGACGCCTGAGAGCCCCAGTGGGGACACCTGTGTCCCACAGTCGCCCAGCCCCTGTGCCTGCTGGGCAGAGCGGCGTGGTCCGAGGAGTGACAGTGATGTTGGTTGGGGGTCCTCTCTGCTGCTCCAGGACACTGAGCATCTGGTCTTCCCCACAACTCAGACTCAGCACCGAGGCCACTGTCCTCAGCCAGGCCTCAGGGAGCGCCTCTCACCTGCACACGAGCCCTCTGAGGCTGGATCACACTTGGGTGCCTGCTCCTGAGGCTTTGTGGGGACTCTGGGGCCCCCAGGCTGCTGCTGAGCCTGTCTGGGGCCTCCTTTGCCTGCAACAGCCGAAGGGAGTTGAGAGTTCCTGCCTGCAGACTGGCAGGGGCCCCGAGGTCATCCAGGCCTACACTGGGCGGGGCCACCCCGAAGCTCTCCCATTCCTGGTCTGGGCAAAGAGCTGTTTTCCAGATGTGGCTTTACCAGGAAAAGCATTCCCACGGGGCCCCCAAAGCGAGGCTAGCTTCCTTCCTCACTGTGACCCGACCCCAGGGGAGGCAGACACAGGGCTACCACCTCGTGGCTGAGGTAGGAGGGGCTCCTGCCCACGGGCCTGTTATTAAATAACCTGTGGGGTGGCCGCGATCACATCACAAGAAGCATTTCAAACGCTAGCCTCGCCCACAAAAGCTCCTGAGGTTACCAAGGGCAGGCCCCTCACTCCCAGAAATATGGGAGAATTACTTAAGTGGGGGGCCTCTTTAGGAGAGAGAATTCAAATCACACAGACTGCCTCGCTGATTGAAACTTCTAACTGGTATGTCGCTCACCTCAAAGAATGATTCTGTGAGGACTCACAGCTGACGGGCCACCAGAGATCAGACACAGGTGAGGAGCGACACTCAGCTGCCCACAGCCCCGGGATCTAATTGTCTGCTCCCCACCCCGCCCGAAACACCAGACCACAGAGAGGAGCCTGGGCTGAGAGGGCGAGACCTGGGAGCCAGCACCACTCTCCCATGAGTGGCCTTACACAGCCCCATTGACCCCAGCCGCCTCCGCGTCCTCACCCCTGACGGGGGACAATGGCTGCAACCCGGACACCGCCCTGAAGCTGCCGTGAGACGGGCATGTGCGGTGAAGTGTGAAGGCTAGAGAGCCGCACAATGTGAGCTATTGTTGGTGTTATTTTTTATTGCTGAGTGCCACCATCCCTGCCTGGGAGGTGGCATGCAGAGTATGTCCTGCTGGCAGGGAACGTGGGCCCCAGGGGACCTGGCCGTGGCCGTGGTCCCAGACAGTGTGCCCAGGAGCTGGGTGTCTGAATGAGGGAACGGGGGCATGCCTGAATGTGTGGGCACCCACACTCTCCACAGGAGGGTCTAAGAGGGTAGCTTTGGGCACCCCCAATTCCAGGACTGGATGCTCCTCTAGCTCACCTCAGAGCCGGGAAGCAGAGGGGGGCCCAGAGGCTGAGGTTGGGATCTGGGCCAGGGTGGGGACTGCCTTGAGCATCTGCTGTGGGAGTGCCTGCGGCCGCTCTGCCTCTGCCCTTGAGCCAGGCTGGGTCAATCTGAGGCCTGTGCCTTTAAAATGCTTTGACATCCTTGAGATGGGAAGCAGAGCTCCCAGCGGAAGGCCGGCAGTAGCTCCGGAATGCCGTTCTAATATAAAACTCTCGCTCTCCGAGGACTTCATCTGATACTCCCACTGTCAGGCTTTGGAGCGAAATCACCTATTATGGTCCTGGAAACGGCCCCAGATTCTCGGGGCTGATCCTTGACCCCTGTGGGTTTGCCAGAATAGAGCTGGTTTTCTAACTGCACAGACCAGTCCTCCATCCCCAGCTGACTGCGACTCTGAGATTCAACCTCTGGATCCAGGGTTAAGGGCCCAGGGCTGGGAAGGTGGCACAGTGGGGATGTGCCCTGAGCCCTCCTGTACCCTGGGGAGGTGAGAGGGGGAGGGGCTATGGGGACGGGGTGTGCCTCCCAAGCACTCAATGTGGGCAGATGGCAAAGCCCAGACTGACCGGCAGGCCTCCACTCGGCTATTCTTCCCACCACTCCAGTTGCCTTCCTCCCCTGGACCAGACCAGCAGAGGTTTGATCATTTTGCATGATCATGGAAGGGGGCCGGGTTCCGCCTGGAGACTCCAGCTTCTCCTCATGGCGGGAAGGTCCCTTCTTCCACTGTGAACCCCTCATTCTGAAGACTCTCCAGCTACTTCCCTCCTGGGTCTGGCCTACCAGTGAGCAGGTCCTGTTCAAAGGCAGGCCCTGGAGTCAGGGAGGGAGAGCAGGTTGAATCCTGACCTGCTGTTCAGTAGCGTCATCTAGGGCAAGTTACTAGACCTTTCTCAGCCTCGGGTCCTCATCTGTAAAATGGAATAATAATCATCTACATTTCCAGGTAAGAGAATTAAGTGAGCTAGCATAAATATAACAGCCTAGCTCAGAAGCTCACAAAATGGGTCCCAGGGGCCTTAGAGAATCCCCAAACCCTGACTGAGCTGTGAGATCAAAACTCTTCATGAAAATACTGAGATGTCATTTGCCTTTTCACTTGCATGTTCTCACAAGGTTACAGTAGAATTTTCCAAAGGCTACTGGCCCTGAGAGCTCATGGAACGAGTGCTGGGGATTCCGGTTTTGAAATTCTTTTTCAGTTTTAGTTTATAAAATGGTAAATGTTACTAGGTAGAACCCACATAAGCAAAAGCTGTCTGGGGTCATCTGTTACTTTAAGGAGGGGGCTCTAGCTCTGTGTTACCCCAGCAGAGAAGAGCGTGCCTGGCACAGAAATGCCCAGATGGATGGGGCTGGAAGGGACTGGAGATCGCCTGGTTTAAGGCTTTTTAAAGCAGCAGAACCCTTTTCCAAATGCAATTACGCACAGAACCCCAATACGAAAAGCAGCTCTGTGGGGTCCTGACCTTTTAGCTTCCCTTTCACATGCTCCTGCCCAGGAGGCCCCTGGGACCCTGAAAACCTTGGATGTCAAGAAAATTCAGTGTGAAAACGACCAATCTTGGCCCAATTCCCCCCTTGTGCAGCTGTGAGGCTGAGAGGCTGTGGGGTGCAGGTGGGGGGGGGGAGAAGTCGAGTTACTCACCAGCCCCCACAAGGGTGTCAGCGCCAGGATCATCCAGGCAGGTCCCGTACCCCCAGCCTCCTAGCTACATAGCAGGGTCTGAATGAGGATTTGGCATGTGACCAGGTAAACTTTCCCGGAAAGCCTTCCACAATTCCCGTCCTGCCAAACTCCCTTCGCCCCGAGAGCCTTGTTGATGCCTGGACGGGCTTTAGTCGCAGCCCGTACTCCGTCGTCAGTCACCTTTGTCTCTAGTATCAGGACAACCTGTGTTTCGGGCCCACAGAGACCCTGCTGAAGCTACATTTGATACTGAGAGTGGGGCAGTGCTACAGTGTTGTGTCGTGGGGCGTCCGAGATGCAGGTGAGCTTGGAGGCCACCTCTGCTGGTCAGTTTGGTGGAACTCTACCACCACCCGCCCTGCACGAGGCATTGCACTGACTCTGGGGGAACAGGTAGGACAATAATAACAGCCACAGATGCTGACAACTGGTGCAGACTCACCACTCGCAAGGTACGGCCCTGTGCTGCGCGCGATACAGACGGCCCTGTGAACTGTGTGGGCATCTTATACGTGGAGTTTTTTCAATAAATGCAGCCGGCCCTTCCTCTCCACGGGTTTCGCAACAGGGGATTCAACTAATGGTGGATTGAAAACTAGTTTTGCATTCCCAACCGCAGATTCCCAACCGCGTTTTCCACACCAGAGAGTCCTGAGCACTGATCCAAAGCATTGTTTTTGATCTGCTGTTGGTTGAACCCACTGATGTGAATGGCTGGCTGACTGTAGTTAAGTTTTGGGGGAGTCAAAAGTCATATGAGGAATTTTAAGTGTGTGGGGTTCGGCGCCACTAACCCTCATGTTGTTCAAGGGCCAAGGGCACTAGCTACACTGCTCAGGGCTCATCTGGTGACAAGCAACCGGAATTCAACTCATACCAATGTAAGTGATGACATAAGAGCCTGGATAGGCAGGCAGCAGGAGCAGGTCCACTCTACCGAAGGGGAAACTGAGGCCCAGCGGCAGAAGGCACGGCCAGGACACCTAAGCCACACATACTCCTTTTCACACACACCTCCCTGGCTGGGCGTGGGTGCTGACCTGACACGCCCAGACTGGTCAGGCGTCCATTGCTGGGGGGAAGCTGGCCGCAGTGGTGGTCTCTGCATGTCCAACGCAGTTCCTCTCTCACTGGACCAAAGGAGTCCTGGGTTAGTGTAAACCACTTTCATGTCAACCTAGAATTGGGTTTAACGGAGCCATTGGGTGAGGGGGTGCAGGGGTGGAGGATGGAGTTTCTCTGTCTCGGTTTTTCAGTGATCAGAAAAACCTCATGATTTGTGACTTAGGGTGCTAGCCCTGGATCAGACAAGCTGGGTTGGAATGCCATCTCGGTCCCTTAGCATATAAAGAGCTTGCACTTCAGTTTCTTTATCTATAAAATAGGGACAATGCAATCTGTGTTGCAGATTTTTTGAGGGTAGTACAGGAGATAGTGTATGTGATCAAGTCTAGCAGTACTGAAGAAATATTTGCTACTTAAAAGTCCAGTTTTACACAGTAAAAACTCCATCTGTGAAACCACTGCTAAAGAAACAGTAGCCAAAATTACAGGCGTAATTAAGAAAACACAATGTGCCAAAATCCAAATGTACAAACCAAATAAAGGTAAAATTTCCTCTTTGCAGGATTCTCCTAAAAAAAAAAAAAAAAAGATAAAAATAAATTAAAACCAAAACCTAAAACCTAGACACGCACAGAAATTCCCTTTAAGTCATATAAAACCATGTAACGCTTTTACTTCTCCAGTCTCTTCAGGAACATACTTACTGGATAAAGCAAAGAATTAGTGACAGCCTGAGCGTCTCCAGCTGGGAATTGCCCAGGTCGGAACCCCCATGATCAGAGGAGAAATTTGCTTCCTACACAAGCGTTAATCATGAGCTTTTGAAGTTGAAGAAAAAAAAAAAATCCCCCTTGGAAATTCTCAACATAAATGTTCCGCCATTCTGACCTCATGGCCGCAAAGAAAATGCCAGAAAGGGAAGTGTTACTAAGACGGCAGGAATGTAATTCATAGGGGAAACCATCATCCCCAGACACTCACGGCCTACTATCTCTCTCTCTCTCTGAATTGTTGATGAACCCTGTGGCCTTATGACAACTGGGTGACCTCTCTGAGCCTCAGTCTCTACATCTGTAAACAGGACCAGGGACTAACGCATGTGTCAGACAACAGCCCATTAGGATGTGTCAGGGCAAGGGATCTGGCCACCATCACTGCCACCGTTTCTGGGGCTCTCAGAAAAACACTTGTTATTGATTTTGACATGAAACAGCCTTCCAAGCTGGTGCTTTGAGCATAAGTGTAACCCTTGGAGGACTGGGGAATAGGCTTAGCTGGGCACAGGTGGCAATGAGCACAGAGGCACTGTACCCTCTGCGTGGATGCCGGATGCCGGTTTCCAGACCACCTGGAGCAGATGCCCATGGGACACTCCTCAGAGGGTTCCCCCACCTTGGCTGCAGGTCAGACACAGGGATTTTTTTTTTAAAAAAATCAGGTGTTTGAGATCCACCCCAGGCTCCAGGCAATTGTCATGGAACTGGAGTTACACTGCTGTGATCCCCTGCTCAGGGCAGCCCAAACCACCTTAGGGTTCAAGGAATAGCTGATGGCTTTAGGCCAACGGTTGCCACCGGTGGTCCGTAGACCACTGGTGGTCCATGAAGTCACAAAGGTTGGCGACTGCTGGTTTAGGCTGCATTCCTTCCATGTGCCAGGACTTTTTCATTTTATTTCAGCCACAAAAACACTCTTTTGTACTTGGGAAGGTGGTAGGTGAGCAGCAAGTATGTCGTGAGAGAATTTCACCGCGAGGACACTCAGGCTCAGAAAGGTAAGGATGCTTGCTCAGGGTCGCACAGCTGGAAAAGGGAGGAAACAGGATTCGCGGGCAGTTTTCTTGACTCCAAAGCCAGTAATGTCTAAGTTGGCAATTGATGCTCATAGGCCAGGTTCAGCCTGCTGCTTGCTTTTGTCCAACCAGGGAGCCAAAAATGGTCTTGACATTTATAAAAAGGTTATAAAAGACAAAAATAAAAACAAAGAATGTGCAACAACAGATGCTATATGTGGCCCGAGAAGCCTGAAATATCTACCACCTGGCCTTTACAGAAAAGTTTGTCAACCTGTGGTTAACATATGACATATGCCTGCTTCTGAGCTCACACTGGATGGCTCGTGCAATAACTTGGGGTCCAGGTGTCCCTCCAAAGTTTCATTGTCGAAAACATCCTTCACAGCAGTTCTGAGTCCTTAATATGTCTTAGGTTTTCAAAGTCTTCTGCAACCGTGTTTTGCAGGTTCAGCTTACAGATGGCACCTGGTCATTTAGATGTGCTAGTGGGGGTGGGTTTCTTGGGATAGCCCAAGAAAAAGAATTTTCTGAGGCTCACACGTGAGAATGAGTGATTTTATTTCTGTGGAATTACATCCCTGAGTTTCCAAGGTCCCACTTCCCTCAGTCCAGTCATAGAAGAAGTATAGCTGGGGCTTTAGCAGAGCTAAAATCACAGTCATTGTCCAGAGTTTCCTTTCCATGTTGGAGCAGTGTCCAGCCCAGCATCAGGCTAGCATAATCTGTGTTTCCTGCTACAGTCCATTAGTCCATTGCATGTGGGGTCTGAAGGGCCACAGGAAAATGCAAGGAAGCCAAGAGCGAGCCAAGAGCACGCCAAGAGCAACAAGAGAGAGAACCCCTTTGTTCAGGAGATTATGCAGTCCCAAATTTTTGTGCGCTTGCAGTGGCCATGCCCATTCTGACCAATGATCTTTGTTCTGAGGTGTGACTGATAGACAAATACCTTCCCTACGTCACCTCAACTTTACAGGGCACACATCTATCTTCCCAGGTTAGGTCCCTCCCCCCAGTGTTTTGCAGGGAGTAGGCCTGTGGTTCCTGGGGGAGTGCAAAATTGCAGCTTCCTGGTGAAGCTGCTCAAACACCATGCCTATAATGTCTGGCTTCCCCCTTTGCTCCTTTTCTACTTTTAATAACTAGCTAATTACAATGGTGTCAATTCTGTCCCCTGCACAGAGCAAAGGAGCTAGAGACACTGACGGTGGAGTACACTGACCTGTCATACAGTAGCTCAGCCTCCTCCCTGCCCTGTTCTCCAGTAGCTTCCAGTGATTCCCCTCCCCAAGGAACTGTCTTTCCCCGGCTGCTACTGCTGCTTCTATCTCAACTCCATTTCTGTTGGGGACCAGAGGGAAAAGCCAGCACCTGAGCAAAACTGACAAGGTCCGGGATGGTGCCGTGCAGTTGGGGGAAAGGAAAAGAGGCAGCACGGTCCCACTCCCTCCTGCTACCACCCACTCTCCGGGGTCCTCAGCTTCATGCCAGTGCCTCCAGACAAAATAGTTAGTTAAGGATTTCCTTGCCAAACCCACACCACACCACATACTCTACATACCAGACATTCCCCGGATGGTTTGCTTTGTAGGTGATTGGCCACAGCTGTCTCTAGCTTACCAGAGGCAGATGTCTCTCTGAGAGCAGGAATGGGGGCTGGGGGTGGAGGAAGCTGGGGAGGACCTAAACTCCAGTTGCTCATCCCAGAGTCTGGAAACTGGACTGAGACCTCTGCTATCTACAAGTATGCCTGTTACCATTTTCCACCCCGATTGAGCAAGCAAGCCGTAAACTGGAATCCGGGCATCACTCACATCATACTCTAGGGGTGTGCCACAGGTTAAGAGTCATGCAGATATTTATTGAAGACCTACTATGCATCTGGCACCATGTTAGGCCCACAGGACAGCACTTGATTTAACTCTTGAAAGTGGAAGAAATGGGGTTTTCTTTGACCACATTTTCAAGATTGCTTTCATGTAGGTGTGAAGGGACAGGGAAGCAACATTTTGCTGAGCACCTCATAGGCAGCCAAACCCTTGCTGGCCTTTCCCCACCTGACTGCTGTCTGAGGTTAGTGACCGTGCTTGGGCAGGAAATCCAACTAAGGCTGCCTTAAACGTGGCAGGCGTTAGGTTTGATCAAATAACCGAATCAATACCCCTCCCCTGGGAACTTCACAATGGACATTCCCTTTCACTTGGACCACATTCCACTTGCTAAGACCATTATTTCTCCCCTCCGGACCTTGCCAGGATCTGGACCTGCACAGAGAATTCTCCCACCAGAAAAAGCCCGCCTAGAGTCCTTTAAGAACCTCTGACTCCCGGTCTTTGGGTGCTGGCACCATTTGGGGGCTCAGCCCATCTGGCATCCAGATGACCCAATAAATTTATAATTATTTACCCCTTTTGGCCTTGTGTGTTCCTTCTTCGGTGACCCTAACAGAAGGAATGTATTTGGTTAGGGATCTTGAAGTCTGCAGGAATCAACAATGTCACCAGAGAGAGCCTTTGATTATCTTCCCTCTGCCCTCCTTGGGGTAGGCTCCATCCTGAGGCTGGTTCTGCTTGTGGTCAGAGAATGGGCTTCATTCTCCACCGATACGGGAGAGACAGGTAATACCTCCAGCAGACATTTCCTCCTGGCTCCTTGGCCAGGCCAAGTTGTTTGCCCATTCCAGAACCAGTCATTGGCAGGGGGAATGGTGATGTCCTTAGACCAATCACGCTCGCCCTTGACTTGAGGACAACTCCCCTAAAATATTGCTGCATTTTGATAGGGGAGAAAAAATAGATTCTGGCAAGTGAAATGCAAAGCAGTATGTATCCCCACAGGCTTGGAAACAAAATGTCTTACTCAAAGCCATTCCATCTGAAGTCCAAAGCCCCATGTAGCGTATGTTTTTTCCAACCTCATTGTGCGGCCTTATGAGGCAAGAAAAAGGATGGAAGAAGGATTTGGGGGTCGAATTTCAGGTGCCCTTTTGAGATGATGGAGCTGTAGGGGGAAAGCCTGGGTTTATTAAGGAAACCCTCCACCCCCAGCCTTTCCCTTTTCTTCCAGGTGATGCTCACATGCCACTGGGATTTGGGCCAGAGGCACTATTTATAGGGACCAGCTCAGAGCATTCTGAGGCCCTTTCGATGTTTCATTAACAACCCCATTCCGGCTGAAGCCCATCTTGCTGGATTTTGCAACCAGGAGGTTGCAGGATATTGAGGATCAAGTTGTGTTTCCTTGCAGCTGTCTTAGGAAGGGAGCCCTGGGGATGCAATTTTCAGAGAAAGTATTCTAGCTATAGTGTTGCCCTGTGGCACCGTGGGGCCACTTGAGGGGTGAGGAAGGAGGGGGGCAGTTGTGGTGTGGTAACTGTTTGGGAACAAACTTATTATTATTGCTTATTCAAGTTCAAATCAGCCAGAGTCCAAAACAGCTGATTCCCAGGTCATAAACACTGGTTGCAAACTGCATGGTCTGAAGTTTATCACTCAGGCAATCAATCTTTCTTAAATATCTCATATATCCACAGCTTGGTGCTGGGGAGGCTACATGTGACAAGATGTGATCCCTGCCTGCAAGCCAGATGAGGTTGCTGCACAGACGAAATATTACCTAGTAATACTAGACAGAGTGTGCTACATGTGCTGGGGGAGGGAGAGGGGGACAGAGAGGGGGAAGGGGAGTCAATAATTCCAATAGGATTTTAGAACAAAGTTTCCCAGAGTATAATCTTTGGAACACTTGTCCCTCACAATACACTGGAGTTAAAAAAAAAAAAAAAGATCTGAACCCCAGCTGGTTTGGCTCAGTGGGTAGAGCATTGGCCTGCGAACTGAAGGGTTCTGGGTTGGATTCTAGTCAAGGTCACGCATGTACCTTGGTGGCAGGTTCCCTGGCCCTGGTCGGGGTGCTCCCGTATGCAGGAGGCAACCAGTTGATGTGTCTCGCTCACACTGATGTTTCCACTCTCTCTAAAAATCAATGGAAAAATATCCTTGGGTGAGGATTAACAAAACAAAAAAAATGCTCTGAGGCCCCCCAAAATGTATACTGTATGCTCCTTTTGGAGATATCCAATGTATATGAGTATCTTATAGGCCCTAAGACAGCTCATAGAGATGTCTTAAGCTATAAATTTGTTTAATACTATGATTCTTAAATTTGTTTGCCCACCAATGAAATGCCCCCTTTTTTCCTCAAGGAAAACAGGAACGTCCTATGTATTAGCATCTATGGAACCACACTGCCCCCTGTGGTCAAAGTCAGCCAGGCAGCCTTCCTCCCTGTAACCCAGGAACAGCCCATCACTGGTGGAGATGCAGGGTCAGCGTCAGGGTATTCAGCAAACATGGGTCCCTCCAGGATACAACCCCGGGGCTGGGGCTGTCAGGTTGCTTCACGGTCCCAAACAAAACGCCCTGGCCATCAGGCGGGCCGATGGAGAGCTCTCAGGCGTGAAGAACGTGTCTCTCCTCTGCTTCCTGTCCCCTCCTTCCTTTAGGATGAAGCCCTGATTCCACAGAGCGCCACTGTGGCCTCTGCTACTACTTGTTCCCCCAGTTTCAGGCCTCTTCCCGGTCCTCTCTCTCCACCTCCATCTTCCTGCCTGGGTGCCTAGGCCCCAAATGTTCCTGCTCATCCACTGGCCCCAGCCTGCTTCCTGTCCTTGGAGACCTTGCTCCAGCCCACCTGCTCCCCAAGGACCCAGCCCACCTCCGCCCCAAGGACCCAGCCCACCTCCACCCCAAGGACCCAGCCCACCTCCTCCCCAAGGACCCAGCCCACCTCCTCCCCAAGGACCCAGCCCACCTCCTCCCAAGGACCCAGCCCACCTCCTCCTAAGGACCTAGCCCCAGCCTCTGCTCCTTCTCAGGCACCCTGCCCCCTCCCAACCCTCAGCCCAACGGTGGGCACCTGGCATTGTTCTCACTTCCCTGGCAGGAGTCACCTTCGCAGAGAAGGTCTAAGGACCGTGACTTTTACCCTCCTTTCATCTTCCCACCTGCCCATGGAGCCCAGTTCACCTCGCCCTCCCTGCTCCACCCTGGACGCGCCTGCAGTATCAGGGTGCTGGGATCCCAGAACTGAGGGCCTGGCTCAGGGCCCCTGTCACTCTGGGCCACACCAGGACATGGCCAGCCTTTTTGTGAGCCCGGAAGGCATTTCTTCCACATTCAGTTCTGGGCTTCATTGAATCCAAGTCCTCTTTCTAAAAATGCGCCATGGAAGAGTGTGTGAGTGTGTGTGTGTGTGTGTGTGTGTGTGTGTGTGTGTGTGTGTAGCGGCAGGGAGCGGGGGGGAGTGGTGGTAGGGGGGTGGGAGGGTGGGGGGTGAGGGGAAGAGACCCCCAGCAGACAAGAAGCTCCTAATAAGGCCCCAGGTGCTGGGGTACTGGATCCTGTTACCTCCCCTCCTAGGGGCTGAGGCATTTCTGTCCCCGGGCGCCGGGGCCTCTCACTTCTGTAAGTTCAAGCAGCAGAACTGTTGCATCTCAGGGTGGAGGACGCTGAATAAAACACAGGGCTGAATTTCTGAGCCAGTAGTTACTCTTGAGCACTGGTTTTAGACTCAGGGGAGTGTTCTGGTCTGAAGGAAAAAGGCCCTAAACCAGGACTTTGGAGACATCCAAGTGAGACTGAAGCCACCCTGGGCGCTCACAACCTGCCTGTTAGAGAATAAGCTCCCTAGCTGGGTGCTCATGCAGTGCCCCTCAGGACGCCCCCTTCTCCCTCATACGTGCGGACTCACCACCCTCTCCTGCAACCCCCACCGCCCCAACTTCTCCCTGTCCCTAACACCTTGAGTTTGCCCCAGGCTCTGCCTGAGGCCCTTCTCCTACATCTGCCTCAATTCTGTCCAATCTGCCAGGCCCAGACAGGTGCTCCAGAGACGGTGGTTAAAAACATGAGTTTTGGTGCCCAGCCAGTGTGCTCAATAGTTGAACATCAGCCTATGAACCAGGAGGTCACGGTTAGATTCCCAGTCAGGGCACATGCCTGGAATTGGGGCTTGATCCCCAGTGTGGAGCATGCAAGAGGCAGCCAATCAATGATTCTCTCTCACCATTGATGTCTCTCTCTCTCTCTCTTCCTCTCTGAAATCAATAAAAATAAAAATATATAAAAGAACAAACACATGAGCTTTGGAAACAAGTGGGAGTTTGAGTCTGGTTTGCCACTCACCAGCTGGCGACTGTAAAGCAGTGGCTGGGAGCTCCCAGCTGTCCTCACTGTGTGGTCCTGGACAAGTTACCTCCCTGCTCTGTCCTGGACCTTGCCTTCTATACAATGAGAACATTAAGAGCGCATATGTGTCATGCTTTGTACATTGTTGTGAGGGTTAAATGCAGATAATAAGGTGTGTGCCGGGCGTGTGCTAGGAGTACACTACGTGTTAGCTGTCTAGAGATGAAACGCCCTCTCCCCTGTGAATAAAGCCTCCCCTGACTTGGGGTGCAGTCCCTCAGGCTGGGCATCTCCTGCCTGGAGGCTGTGGCTGGCCCACATACTCTCTCCTGCTCTGCTTTCCTTGCACAACAGCACGGACCTGCTCCCGCCGGTGTTGCTGACCCGTGTTAGTGACCTCCACACTGTGATGGGGAGTTCTCCAGGGCACACTATCTCTTCAGCTCTCCTGCAGAGTGACTCATCGGTAACCTGCCCTGGCCTGCCACCAGCCCCTCGCTGCCTTCTCCTTCCCATGCCAGGGGCCCCAAGGCAGAAGCCCTGCCATTGCTGAACTGCTCCCTGCTCCCCGAAGCACTCCAGCCCCTCATAAACCCACGCCTTTACATGTGTGGTTCCCGCTGCCTGGAATGCTGTTCCCCCACCTCTTCTGCCCAGAAACTCCTATTCACTAGGAGTGAGGTCAAACGCCCTCCACCCAAAAGCCTTTCTGACCTCCAGGGTGCTGCCCTTTTCTCCCACGGCCCTGGCACAAGTTCGTTCTCCATGGACTCTGACCTTCTCCAGGAACAAGGTAGGGTCCCCCGTGTCCTGAACACAGGAGGTGATGGTACCCCTGGTAAGGCCTCTGACCACACCAGGGATCAGAACTCCCTTAGATAGCCTCCAACCCCACACCCAGCACTTTGTGCCCTGCTGAGTCCTGGTGTGCCTCTCTAGACGGCCATGCCACCTTCTCCACCACCGTTAGCTCCCCGCCCTCCTTTCTGGACTTCACCTCACGCTTCCCACCTTCCTGTAGGCCAGCGGTTCTCAACCTGTGGGTCGTGACCCCTTTGGGGGTCGAATGACCCTTTCACAGGGGTCACCTAAGACCATCGGAAAACACATATATAATTACATATTGTTTTTGTGATTAATCACTATGCTTTAATTATGTTCAATTTGTAACAATGAAATTGGGGGTCACCATAACGTGAGGAGCTGTATTAAAGAGTCGCAGCATTAGGAAGGTTGAGAACCACTGCTGTAGGCCAAGCATGTCAAACTCGTGGCCCGCGGGTCGCATGTAGCTCACAATGAATATTTTTGTGGCCCAGCCAATACAATGGTATCTAAGAAACGTTTTAATAAAAATTTCATAACTTAATTTTTACAATATCCCGTTACACATAATTATTAATAACTACAATGTTCACTAATGACTGATTACTATAATTGTGTTGCATTCATTTCCCTTACACACCTTACGCACAGGCGCACCATTTCTCTCCACTAACACAAGTAGTGAATATTTTAGCAGCCGATGGCCACGTCATTAGTCTTGGACTGACTTGTTTGGTGTGTGCAACAGGAAATATTTCTCTTTTGGAGAACAAGAAAAATAGATTTGCGTTATGCTTATTAATTTGTGCAGTTATTCAGTGTCTGGTTAATGTTCAAGAAAAAATATTACTTTTTATTAAAATGTTCTATTATTTTATGTTAACGATTACTCATTTATTTCAGCCCTTGGTATTCAGCATGTCTCTATCGAAATAAACCTATGTTTCTATGAAAAATGAAGCTTTTGTTTTTTGCGGCCCACATACACTGAAACCTTGTTTATTTGGCCCATGTCAGCCCTTGAGTTTGACATGCTTGATAGGGGATAGTCAGTCCCATCCCTGTTCTAGTTAAGTCAAACGAGAACAACATTACCCATTTTATGAGGAAACACAATCTGATTAGACCAGTGGCAGATTCTCTGTTGTTATGGTGATTCTCTGACATCACCCTCTTGCACATTATAAATTCCTCTCAATTTTCCTGAGTCTGGTTTCTCCCAAAGAAGGACTCTGGGCAGGCCACCTGCAGGCCCCCTCTACAGGAGGGAGAGGCAGCCCAGGCCACCTGCAGGCCCCCTCTACAGGAGGGAGGGCAGCCCAGGCCACCTGCAGGCCCCCTCTACAGGACGGAGGGCAGCCCAGGCCACCTGCAGGCCCCCTCTACAGGATGGAGGGCAGTCCAGGCCACCTGCAGGCCCCCTCTATAGGAGGGAGGCAGCCCAGGCCACCTGCAGGCCCCCTCTACAGGAGGGAGGGCAGCCCAGGCCACCTGCAGGCCCCCTCTATAGGAGGGAGGCAGCCCAGGCCACCTGCAGGCCCCCTCTACAGGACGGAGGGCAGCCCAGGCCACCTGCAGGCCCCCTCTACAGGAGGGAGGGCAGCTGCGATCTCTGGAGGCTGCATTGCTGGTGTGGGTGTCGGAGGCGAAGCTCACCTTTCTGGGCTGGGCCCATCGTTTGGAGAGGCACAGGGGCACTGTCCTTAGCTGTGCAACCTTCCAGTTAGGTAACACAAGTCTCCATCCACTTGTCCAGGGAGATGGCTTCTTTCAGAGAAAAATCACTGCATCTTCCTCTTTATGGTCTATTTCTTCCTCCAGAGTCAGCAAAGCTCCATGGAATTCAGCGGCACTCTTGGCCCTGCCTCTGTCACACACACCCACACCCATACACTCACATACACACATACACACAGACACACACACACCCACACACTCACACACACACTCACACACTCACCCACAGAGGCACACCCACACTCTCACACACACCCCTCCACGATCCTCCTGGTAACTACGGTGCTGGTACTCAAGGTGGAATTTCTCTCATGATAATCATTCTCCTCCGTCTCTCTTCCCTCTTCCTCCCATTCCCCTGAGACTTTCACACAGGGTCATTCCTTTAAAAGTTTATTTCTGGTGAATAAACAAAATCATTTATGTGATCATATCCAGAGTGAAGACACAGGACAGGCAGCAGTGTAACGCTCCTGTCTGCGCCTGCATCTGCAGTTCAGTGAGAGCTGCTGGCTGGAGCCCCGCCTCCGGGAAGCAGGGCACAGGACGCTGCTCACCTGGCGCTCACCGCGGCTGGGAGGCGGCACAGAGGGCCCAGATCCAAACCTCGCGTGCAGAACAGAAGTGGACTGCTTGCTTTTCTCGGCAGTCAACACAAGCTCTGCCACATGCCTGCTCCTAATGAGCAGAAACATACGCGCCCAGCAGACGCTGAGACGAGCAGTTGTCTCAGGTACTTTAAACACGACACTGGACACCACGTGGGGGAAGACCCCTCCCCCGAGGCAGGCATTTGGAGGAGACTGTGGGAGGTGCGGCCTGACCCCCAGCACAGCTGTCAGGGTCTGAGGGTCCCTGCACTCCACTCCGCTTAGCCCGAAGCGAACACTTCCCGCCAACCCCTTGGGTTCTGGAAGCGGCCATTGCGGAGGTCAGCAGAGGGGATGCTCCTCCAGGAATCTGACCCCTGAACGTGCTGACAGTCTAGCTGGGTCCCGGGCAGAACCCCCAGAGGCTCTGCAGAGCCCAGACTCAGAACTGGGGACACTGGGGGTTCACCGAGGCAGGCTCATTAGCAGGAGGCCCCCGCGAGTGGAGCCATGGCTTGCTCACCACATCACCCTGCTGCCTGGTGAGGCTGTGCTTGGGACTGCTCTGGTGGCAGGGTTCACGCTGGGTGGTTATAATGTATTGATAAATCGGGAATGGCTTTGGTTGCCCATATACTCGCTGACTGGTAAAACCCTCAGAAAGCAAGCAGGGAAGGCCTACCGAAGCCTGAAGGGTTTTCCGTGATCATGCACACACATCTCTCCTGTGTAGCCGGCCGGGGACCCACGACGCCTGCCTGGAGGGCTGCCCAGGACTCTGGGTACCTGTGGCACAGGTCCCGGGCTGCACCAGCCTGCATGCCAGCACTTTAAACAAGGGCTGCTTGTTGCACTGAATGTGGCTTTAGCACTCCCTTGAAAGGCAGAACCAACAAAACCAAACTCCCAAACCCCTGGGCAGTTCTAAAGTCCAGTTCAGGTTCCTCCTTGGACCTTCAGAGACAGCAATTTGTGGGCACAAAGACCAGCCCAAGGCTTCCAAGCCCAGTGTGAGCTCCCCTCCTGGCCGCCCGCCCACACCGCCTCCCTTCACTCGAGCTGCGTTTCTATGCTCCAGACCCGGGACCATTTTATCCCAAGACCACTCCTTTGTTAGATGCTTTGAAATGAAAACTCACACCCCAAATGCAATCACATCTACATTATTTCCCTTTAAAGACGAACCAGAAGCCCCCTCAATGCCTGGGGCACCTTTCAACCATTTCATGGAATGAGGGGACTGAGCCAGCATGAGGCCATTCACGCATATACATGCAGGTGGACGCGGGAGGGCCAGGTGAAAGCAGCGCCACACAGGGGTCCTGGCAGATACTCGTGGTAGGAGGACGCTTGCATCGTCCTACAATAGACTGTGCTCGTGAGTGCCGTGTCGCTGTAAAGGACAGGCCTCTCCCCTGGGTTGGGCTCTGAAGGTTTTTAATGACTGAGGCGGGGACAGAGAACTCCCTGCCCGTCCCTGCCTGGCTCCTGGGATGCAGGATGTGACAGGGGACAGGTGGAGGGAAGGAGAAACTGCACAGCCTGGAAGAAAAGGGGTGAGGGTGGGCCATGGAGGGGCCCCCAAGTCTGTAATGTGAGGGCGTTAACACTGCTGGTCTGTGAGCCTTCGGGTCTGACCCTCACGGTCCCAGAAAGCACCCTGTGCCGGTCTGCAGAGTGTCCCGGGGGAGAAGCCCTTGTCCACAGGCTGGTGCTCATCTGAGGTGCGAGGGGCACAGCCAGGGTGGAGCTCAGGAGCCGCACTCGCCATGCTCACAAAGGGCTAGCGAGGGGTGTGAGCTTCCGGAGATGCCAGGCTCCCAGGTTCCCGCTAACGCCCTCCTCAGGGGGCGTCTCCACCCCACCTCCCTGCACACTCGCCCCACCTGCTTTTTATCAACAGGATTTCCTCAGCTTTCTACCTGTCTGGAAAAGATTCTGTCATGTGCAGCACTGACACTCTCGCATAGACATGGGCAACTGTCAAGAGTTTGATTATGTTGTAAAACCACAACGTGGGCTCGCGTCTGCGAAAGCCGGACCTTTGGCCAGGGCTGCAGGTGACACCGCATGGGGACCAGAGCATCAGTGCTTCTCTGGAGCTGCACTGTGGACGCGAAGTGAGACGTGACACCACATCACTGCAGGGAAGGTATCAGCTTTGAAAACCACGTACCCCGTAGTCTTCCCTCCATAAATTCTTTCAAAGACACTTGCTACCTGGCATTAGGATCTGTCCCACAAACCACCTGCTGCACTGTCTTGGGTCAAGGCTCAGACTAAAGGTCAACTCAAGATCTTAAAGTGCCCTTCCAAGGAGAGGGCTCCAAAAAAAGAGAGGGGAAACGACACAGTTCTGCAAGAGTGACATCTGGAAGGTGGACTCTGAAAAAACAGCTGCACTGAGAAGATGCAAGAAGCAAAGCGATCCTGTAAAGGGCTCACATTGATTTTAGGATGCGTCTAGGTTTTACGAATCGTAAGACATAGGGAAAATGCCCATCTCAGGAGGGAGGAGACAGACTTTTACTAAACAGACGGCTTCCCATTCTGAATTCTGACCACTTCAGAGCAGAGGAGCTGATGTGGGACTTGGAAGACGGAGCCACCAAGGAGTTGCTTTGTTTCAGCTGCACCCCCACCGTGAAGGCTTGCCAGGGGGTGCTGAACTGCCTGTCACCTGGGGGCTGTGGGTTTGTGTGAATGGACTTGTAGGAACTGAAACAGCCTCTGCGGAGTAAGGACCCACACATTTTATTACAGCCCCTGCTCGCCGAGCCCTGACAGCTACCCCACACCTCTGCCCTTTGGATTATGGAGAGGAAAAAAAATAATTGTTTGATTTTCTGGGCCACAGAATATAAGACGGGGTCGCGATTGTCCAGGGAGCCTACACACTGAGGCAAGAAGGCGTGCAAACGGGAGCAGGAACTCGTCACCCTGTGGGTGAGCCAGAAGGACGACCCCCATTGCCCTCCTGGAGTCCACACGGGCTTACATTTCTGTCTTTTATTAACATGTTCAACTCCAACTCCCACTCTCTCCTGGGGGGGAGAAGGGCAGCTGTGAATATCTATGGCATCCGCATTTCCTCAAGCCATGATTTTTTCCTATTAAGATTTCAACAGGCCCAGGAGCAGGCCCGGAGAAGGGCCGACAGAGAGCACAGGTGTCTGAGAACGACATAATACTGACTTCTCTTTTTTGGTAACAGTCCACGCAATGCACGGCCCTCTCTCCTGAGATACGGCGAGGCTGGCGGGGAGCTGGCGGAGGAGCTGTGGGTGGGACACTGTACCGTGTGACATCACGATCATGCAGCTGGTGCCCGACTGGACAGATGTGAGGATGAGCACTCGGCTCTGGGCTGGCCCCGGGGGAGGCAGGCAGCTTCCAGGTAAGTTCCCCGCCTCCCAGGAACACTGTCTGTCCAGTTCCCTCAGAGGCGTCCACTGGGGGCTCGCCACCTTGGCCACGGCCTTAGCCTTCGTCCTCCCTCAGTTCAGTGGGTAAGAATTTATACTGTTGTTGGCGGATCTGGGCCAGTTTTTTCCTTGCTTCTTCCAGTTCTCGCTCCTTCTTCAGCATTTCCTCCTGGGCAGCGATAATCTGGAAAGAAAGCAACAAGCTGGATGGATATAAAACTTCCCAGGAGACTGCCCTGCCCTCCAGGGCCTGCCTCGTGAGCTCCCACAGTGCCTGCTGCACGGGACACAGCAGGGCACCCGGACGAAGTGCTGTCTCTGGAGACCAGCCTTGGGGCCACGGATGAGCCAGTTGACCCAAGAAAATAAGCTGACTTCTGGCCACTAACTTCATAGCCAATGTCTGTGTCATCCCTACTATGTGCCGGGTTCTGGTGTAAGCACGCTAGGTGGAGTGTCCCATCATCTTCTTGGGAGCACTGTGAAGTGTGCCCCATTGGCCACCCCATTGTTCCAGTGAGGAACCTGAAGCTGAGAGAGAGAGAGGGAGTCTACTTCCCACAGTGCCCCAGCTAGGGGTGCAGGGCCTGGCCCAGGTATTCCCGAAGCCGAAGCCAGAGCCGTGGGCACTAGATGGCTCTCATACATTTATTTCATGCTTCTACGGCATGATCTGAGAAATATTCGTAAACAGGTATTTAGTGAAAAAGGTAAGTTTGTGTGCAAGAAAGCCAACTAGATTTCTTTCCTGTGGGCCTTTTCAGAGCCTTTACTAGGCTAACGATTGCTGTGATACTCTGAGAAGTGGGTAGAGAGTACAGCATTCCACACACTTATTGGATCAGAGACCCTTCTTCATAGAACTCCTCATGGAACTAGTGAGTCAGGAAACAGAGTCTGGTAAGGGGGAGTCGTGTGTTTCTAAATAGAGGGAGCGGTTCGGGAAGAGCTAAGGCAGGTACGGGAGTGAGTAACTTCAGTAACAGGGTCTCGGTGTCCCTGGTGCTGAGAAAACCAACCTCGTAGAGTAGATTTATGTCACACGCACTCTCAACTGCAAGCCTGATTTCCTGGTTTCCCCCTCCCTCCCAAGCCCATGAACGCAACCTTGCCCAAGTCAGGCTACTCTCTGCTACCCCGTCTACTCTCATCAACGTTCTGGGAACGGGTCCATTCATTCTCTTTCGAGCCAAGTATCTTGAGTGGGTAGCAGCTCCAAATGCATCCATCATTTTACTTACAGGATAATATTGCTATCCTCCAATTCCTCTTCTCCTTTTTTATAACAAAATCCCTGACTTTTAGGTAGGCATGCGACACTAAGAAGACTGCATTTCCCAGCCTCCTTTACGGCGAGGTTGGCCAAGTAACAGTGCTGACCAATGACATGTGAGGAAGCCATGCAGGCAACTTCAGGGCCGTGCGGGCCCTTCCTTTACCTCTTCTTGCTGGCTGGAAAGCCCAGGTCCAAGGCTGGAAAGCTTTGGACCAAGTGGCCAAGGACAACTTCTTAGGGAAGGTTCAGCAATAGGGAGATAAAGTCTGGGCTTATCAGTGGGTAAGAATGCAGACTGCTTATACCCAGACTGTCACACGGGAGAGATAAACCTCTATCTCGTTTAGGTCACTGTTATTTTGTGTCTCTGATATTACACAGTGCCCATCGTGGGAGTAAACATTGTCTGGACTTAATCACAAACCTGAGCAATGCCCCCCACAAATTTTGTTTTCACTACAACATCGTCATCATCAGCTTTGCCAAATGCTGCCTTCTGGGCTGCACGGACAAGATTGTCTGAGGCTCTTTTCACAGCATTTCCTGCCGCCTGGAGAGGAAACAAAACACACATTGTATTATTAGGAACAGCCATTTGGATCCGGCAAGAACAGACATGAAGGTGCAGTTCATGAGACTATGAATCTATTTATCATCTAAACATAACACAGAGGTTCTCTCTAGTTAGGATCCATCTGTCAGTGTCTATTGGTCCATCCGTCCGTCCGTCCGTCCATCCATCCATCCATCCATCCACCCACTGATTCTACCAACATTGGCACCAACCTAATCTTAGCTCATTCACAAATGAATGAGATCCAGTTTCTGGCCTCCAAGGAACACACAGTTTGGAAGGGAAGTACAATTATGTAAATAAATGACGTAGCATTGTGATGTGTGTTAACAGAAGCCCTCAGGGCTGCCTCCTTGGTTTAGAAGCCCTGCCCTGTTCCATTTAGACATACTTGAGGACTTGGCAAGGATATCACTTTCTCAGTCCACCTGGGTCTTGCCCACCCCAGTGCTCCTGAAGTGCCCTGTGCTGCCTTCTCTGTAGCCTTTACCACCTTGTGATTGCCTTTCTCCCTCATGGACAGGGAGTAACTTGAGGGCAGGGGCTGTGACTTAAATCTTTGCGTCCCCAGCAGCTGGCACAGTGGCTGCCCACGGTTGGTGTTCACTGAATGATTTTTTTTGGTCAAATGAAGGGCTATGAATTCACACTCTACCCCTGCATGAAAGGGCTGGAAGCCCCACAGTGATAAGGCCTTTATGATGTACTTTCAGAGGCAGAGCTGGGCTTTACACCACCTGCTCGAGGATAAGCAACTGCTAGAGACAGGCGAAGGGGAGCTCTTCAGTGTGAGTCTAGACCTTCAGTGAGGGCTCCGGCCCACACTGGCCTCACCTCATGCTCAGGGTGGCTTACTCTTAATGCTGGGGGCTCGTCTTCTGCCACTAGAGGTTTGGGATGATCTTCTAATGGTGGTCAAGGCTTTTTTAAAGCTTCTGAAGTCCCGGCCCAGCCTCCTCAGGGTCAAAGATTTGTGTTTGGAGGTTAAACCTCAGAAACTGAAAAATCAGTTCTCATTCAAAATCAATGGGCTCATCTGGTTGGTGAGCTAATGTGACAAATAGGGACTATGAGGGCTTGCATGAGAAGGGAGTGCTTCAATTCATCTCTGACAAGCAGTCATCCTGTGCTTATTTTCAAAATAGCTTTATGAGGTCAGAACTCATTAGTCTGCTTTTCTGATGTTGAAACTGAAGTAACTTGTCTAAGACCCTGTAGCTAGTAAGTTATAGAGCTGGGATATGAATAGGTCTGTCTATTCAGAAAATAGGTCTGTCTATTCAGAAAACCTCTGGGTCATTGTGAGGAACCCACCCATGACGTTGCAGCATCCGGTTAAATCAGCAACAGTGATGCTGTGCCAGATCTGTGTAAAGCCCGAGGCCTCACAAAAGCATGTTCACAGGCCAATGCAGGTATCTCCATTCCCATTTTACAGAAGAGACAAACTAAGGCCTGAAAAGTTTTGAGTGACTTGTGTAAGATCATACCCTTAATGCATGGCAGAGGCAGGACTTGAACCCTGGTTTCTCTTAACTCAGAATGTTGTCCTCAAAAGTGTTTCCCAAACCCACAAATCACAATTCACAAACGTGCAGCTCCCCACTCCCCTGCTGGGTTTATCCCAGGAGTCAGATGAAGGTGAGGGAGGAGGGTCAGAGAGACACTCAGGAGGACCAAACAACAGAAGAGCACGTCAGGACTTCCAAAATAAAACGAGAGTTCTGAGCTTTGGTAGAACTGTTCAAATATTTCTGCCATTTATGAAATTGCTTATGACTCATGTAAACATATTTTTAGAACATAAACAATCTGCATCATAATACATAATAAAAATCTAGAAAATTGGAAACAAAATGTCCAAAGTGTAGGGAAATTCTGGCATGACTGGTTGATGCAATATCATGCAATCATTAAAAATGAGGCTCATGAAGAATGGGTCAGTTAGCTTTGCACAGAGAAATTATGAAGCCTTTCCTTCAAGGAAAAAGATATGTATGATAAAATGTTCAGTGAAAAAAAGCAGAATGCCTCTTGCCGTGATTACAACTAGACAAAACTATTTGGTATACAGATAAACACAGGAAGAGAAAAATGATAATCTCTGACAATGTTGAGGCTATGTGACTTTTTTTTTAAAAAATATATTTTATTGACTTCTTACAGAGAGGAAGGAAGAGGGATAGAGAGTTAGAAACATCGATGAGAGAGAAACATCGATCAGCTGCCTCCTGCACAATCCCTACTGGGTATGTGCCCGCAACCAAGGTACATGCCCTTGACCGGAATCGAACCTGGGACCCTTGAGTCCGCAGGCCGACGCTCTATCCACTGAGCCAAACCGGTCAGGGCATAGGCTATGTGACTTTTTCACACTTGATCTTAGCCAAAAGGCCGAGAAGCGATTGCTATGTGACTTTTTCATTCAAACATTTCTTTCACTGCGTTTCCAAATACTCAGTAATGAAAATGATCAGGAAAACCTATGCCTTGGGAAGGACTTGGTTGTCACCTTCACAAGCATGTTCTCTGGGCTCTGGGAAACCTTACAACAGCCTCGGACAAACTCCTCTGTCCTCTCACTCCCTGCTTAGCAAATAGAGAAGGAGGACTCCCACTGAAACAGGCACCGTCTTAGTGGGAGAGATGCTAAGATAAAGATCTGGTGCCCGTGCCTAAGAAGCTGCCTGCCTTGTCAAAGACAGATATAAAGATAAACGTGGTGGCCCAGGAAATTAGAACCATGAGTGGTTTGGCTGGGGCTCTGGCAGGACAGAGGCGGGGCTGGCTGCCTGAGGCCAGGAGGGAGGAAGGACTTCCCAGGAGAGGTGACCCTAAAGCAGAGTCATGAAGGACAAGTAGGCGTGCCCCAGGCTGGGTGGGTGGGGAGGAGGGTCCCAAGGCGTGAGACCAGAAGGCCCCCGTGGAGAATGTCAGTCTGGTGGGGCAGCGGGTGTAGGATGCATGGTCGCACGTGGTAGAAAATGAGAAGAGTGGCACAGAGTTGGCTGATGGAAGGCCTGGTGGGTCATGCCAAGGAAGTGAGACTGTCCCCTCTGGCGACACTTACCCGCTCCAACAGGAGTATTTTCCCACCAGCATCAGTGACCATTACCTGTAGCCGCCTCATGGCCTCTGAGTCCTGATCGGCTTTCACCTTGCAGGCCACAAGCAGCTGAGCCGTGGAAGCGGCGACCTGCTTGGCGGACGAGATGAGCTTTTCCTCACTGGCGTGTCCCTGAACAGAGGCGTTGGCCGCCTCGCAGAGGCTGCTGGTCGCAGCTGCCACCATGCGGGCCTGGGGACAGTCAACAGAGAAGTGACCCAAGGCCCAAACCTCCCGCAGGGGCTCCAAAACCCAAGTGGGCAGGAAGGAGAAGGCAACTCACAGCAGAAATCAGCCCCTGCGACCACTGTCCGTCATCCGCGGCATTGGCGGGGATGGAGCCCACCTAGAGAGTGGAGGTGAGAAGTCTGCCATGAGAGCTGGAAGGCGCAGGGTGACCCGAAGCCCCTCACACCCCACACTGCCCGAAACCAGAGAAAAAAACACCCCAGACACGCGGTACCCCAGGGACTGCCCCCATCAGCACCAGCATGAGAATGGAGCACCCTTTCCCATGTGGGCCACTGGTCACTGGGAGACTGCACCAGAACCGCCGGCGGGATTCCCCCTGGGCCACAGGGAGCCACTCTGAAATGCTCCGAATGGCCTCTGTTTGGTTTCCAGGTATTGAGTTTCTGGGAAAATGGCTCAGGAATGATAGATTGGGGCTGTCTTCACAGGCTCTTTTCTGTCGACCTTTCTCCATTTCAAGCATGGGAGCCCCTGAGGCCTCTTCATTCAAGGGCCAAGGAAACTTTAACCACTCCTGATCACAGAACCTGAAGCCGTGCTGTGATTTTTCTGGCAGATGATGCAAAAATGTGTGGTACATTTTCTTTAGTATAATTAAGCGCAGACCCTTAAGGAAATAGACTGTTTTGTGGGGGTGGGGCATAGGGAGAGCATTAAGAGGCTGGAAATAAGATGATCTCTGTTTCTATTTAGAAATTATGGCAACAAGTGAAATATTTTCTACTCAGAGGGAGTATCTATGGGAGGAAATACCTTTACACTTGTGGGAGGTGAGTGGAGAGGTAACAGATGACTGTATTTGAATATGAAATTGAGGATCTGTCAGCAATTACAGGAATCACATCATGGCTTGGTGAATGTCAGGGGAACCTCAAAGTCCTGCATATAAGTTCACCCAAGTCCAGCTGAACCTCCTTTTCCAACTTGTTAAACACTTCGCCACCTGAGTCCCGCGGGGGACAGGGGCTCTGCCCCACTCAAGTTGGATTCTCTAGACCAGGGGTCCTCAAACTACGGCCCGCGGGCCACATGCGGCCCGCCGAAAACATTTATCCGGCCCGCTAGGTGTTTTTGCCGCTGCTGCCTGTCCTGCTTAGCAGCCGACTCGTCCCAGGCCCGCAGTGCGCATGTGTGGAATGTCTGAGGGACAGTGAACTGGCCCCCTGTTTAAAAAGTTTGAGGACCTCTGGTCTAGACTCTAGCAATGTGCCTGGCACACAGTTGGCCCTTTATCAAAAAAATGAAATTTTTAGGTAGGATATTCTCCTCAGTGACCCATTTTTGGTCTTTAATATTGATTAGTCAACAGGCACTTGGTAAGTAAGGTTAGCATTGTGCTACATCCATAGGGGATAAGTGAGAACCATAAAGGAACAGACTGCATGCCACTTAGGGAGATGTTAAAACTGAATAAAATACCACACAATGGTTTAGAAAGAAAAGTATGTAGTTTGAGACTAAGACATATCTAAGTTCACAAGAAACGTCCTGGAGGAAGATGGACAGCCCCTGGTTGGCGTAACTTCCTGTCTGTGCTACACGCTCTGGGGTCAGGACACAGCCATAGCCGTCTCTCTGTACACTGACAGCAAAGACCTTTTAATATCGAACAGAGTGACTGACAGTTACGACGACCCAATTTCCCAACCCTCACCCTGATAGGATTTCTGTGCTGCCTTTATATGGGAGAGGCTCTCTGGGGACACAGTTTGGAGGGGTGCTTTCATGTTGTATGGGAGAAACAGGACACAGGGAGTGTTTGATATCGGAAGACCTTCCCATAGCCAGGATTAGTCTAGTGTACTACTAATTCTTTGGATTATTGGGGAAAAAACACACGATGCTTTCCTGCTAATGCAGATGGAACGGGTGATGGAGATGAAGCAGATTGAAGACATCTCAGATTGGAAACGAGCCTGGCCTTCTGGCCAATGGGCTCAGGAAAACGCTAACTGCAGAGTTGGACAGCATTCAGCGACACAGTGCTCAGAAATGAATGGGGCCATTGGAGTTGTAAGATGGTATTATAAAGCCCCGACTGTGGTGCTTATAGAGCCGCCACCAGGAAAACATGACAGCTTACACCTTTAAACAGCCTCATGTACGGAGGGAATATACATGTCTTGTTCAGGCCCTGATCGCTGCCCAGGGTGAGATGCTTTCCTTAACCAGAAGCAGGTGAGGGCCCAGAGCCAAGCCCAGGAGTCTGTTGATCAGGTCTAAGCAGAGTTTTCAGTCAGTTGGGGCAGACTGGCCATTCAGCGAGGGAAGGCATGGCCCCGGTTTCCTTGATGAAGCCCGAAGCGTTCACCTCCTTCCCTCATAGGCCCTCACTATGTGAACGCCCTACCAGTCGGCCAGCAGGGTTTACCCACCTTTCCTTGGGCCACCAGCTCCCTCTGGGCTGCCGAGGCCGACTTGACCAGGGCACTTGTGGCAGCAGCAATGGATTTAGCAGCTTCCAAGATCTGTTCTTCAAAATCCAGGGTCTCATCCGCTTGCTATAACCAAAAGAAAACAGCATCACAGGCAATTCATATCCACAGAGGGCGCTTTCTGCCAAGCACTTACTGCTGGGTCACCTGGTGCTCCGACCGCCTATTGCTTTTTGTCAACAAACCACACCTAGGGTAGGAGGGCCTGAGCTGGGCAGCTGCCCCTCCATCTGCGGCCTCCCCAGGCCCCTAACAGGTGAGCCCTGTCAGCACTGATGTTCTGCACAAATGTTAGATCAGAACGTTCTAAGGCTGACAATTTTTCCAGGCCAGACTTTCTAGAGACATAAATTCACTGTGAATAAAAATATCTCGAATGGTTCTATCAGCATCAATAACCAAAATCAAAATAATAATCAAAATCCAAAGAGTGGGTGGTGGCACATTCTCCTAGGGCTTAAGGCTCAAAAAATGGGTTGAAAAAAAAAAGAAAGAAAGGGAGAAAGGGAGAAAGGGAGAAAGGGAGAAAGGGAGAAAGGGAGAAAGGGAGAAAGGGAGAAAGGGAGAAAGGGAGAGGGAGAGGGAGAGGGAGAGGGAGAGGGAGAAGGAGAAGGAGAAGGAGAAGGAGAAGAAGAAGAAGAAGAAGAAGAAGAAGAAGAAGAAGAAGAAGAAGAAGAAGAGAAGGAAGGAAGGAAGGAAGGAAGGAAGGAAGGAAGAAGGACGGACGGCTATCCATCGTGAAACACCTGATCATTCTGGGGTAAAAACAAAAGCAAACTCACATTTGCATTTTTGTGGCTGAGCCCGAGGAGAGTTACGTACCAACCAAAGATCACCCTGTGATGGCAAAGCAGCCCATCAGGTGGAGCTGTTCCGTGACCCGCCGGAGGCCCGGCTGCACCTGGGAGGAACACTGGCCACCACGGCGTAGGGCTGTCAGGCCATTAGGACTCTGCTGTAAATTTGCCACCACCATGCCATGCCTTGTGCGGCCAAAACCACCTGGGAAGTTGAAGTCAAGCTTCTGGGAAGTGGAGCAAATGTGAAGACCGGGGTCCTAGGCTTGGTGGGATGGAGCACCGCCATTTGGAACAGTCAGACTAGCTGATGTTCAAGGTCAACCTCCAGCACTAATATTCTGCCAATATGGTTAAGTTTCCCCTTAGGCCCCAGAACGATAAAGACGTGGCTGGTCCCTGTTAGGTATTAAGAGATGGTCAGGTGTAGCAATCCTTCCCTGTGTATGTGTGTGTATGTGTGGTAAAATACACGTGACACAACATCTACCCTTTGGACCAATGTTACGTGTATGAGTCAGTGGCATTTAGTACATTTGCAATGTGTAGAATCGCAATATGGTTTTAAAAGTACCTACTAAGTGCCAAGGATTTTGTTAGGCACTCTCATATACATTAACTTGTTTTTCACCAAAGAACAGAGTTATCTATACCAGTGGTCATAAAGGTCTGAAAGGTTGGCGACCGCTGATCTATATAATCTGCATCCTTATATTTACGGTGGGAAAGCTGAGGCTCAGGGAGGTAGAGAATTGGGCCCAAGGTCATGTGGCAGCTTGAAAAATCTAAACCAGACCTAAACCAAATCTCTCCACCTCCATAATGATATGTCTTACTCGCCAAAGGCCACCCCAGGGCATTAGTGAGGAATAATTTCAGGTCAGAGGCTTGAAGTTGGCTGGCTAATGGTCCCATATGCGACATCAGACAGGGTGGGCACGTGGATACAATTCTTTTTGGGTTCCCTATTCTTAATGGTCACTCCTTGAACCATGAGAGATGCCAATCTCATTTTCATTTTTACATATTATCAAGATAACATTTCAGTACACAGGGCGTGAATCTGAAGGACGGTGGCAGCAGGAGACAAGTTCTGAGACAGAAGCTGCACAGTCTTTCTTTTTTCTGACAGTCTTGCCCTAGGAGCATTCAGCACAGAAATGGGTTCAGTTCCAGAGGAACCATTTTGGATTTCTCATTATGGGGTGGGGGCGTGGGAGCAGTAGTGGTAGAATATCACATTTGTTTACTGAAATACAAAAATGACTCATTATAAGATACTCTGGCCCTGGCCAGTGTTGCTCAGCGGTTAGGGCATCAGCCCATGCACTAAAGGGTCTCAGGTTCAATTCTCTTGGTCAAGGGCACATACCTGGGTTGTAGGTTTGATCCCAGGCACTGGTTGGGACATGTGCAGGAGACAACCATTTGATGTTTCTCTCTCTCTCTCTCTCTCTCTCTCTCTCTCTCTCTCTCTCTCTCTTCCCTCTGTCTCTCTCCCTCTCCCTCCCTCCTTTCTACTCTCTCTGAAAAGCAATGGAAAAAATATTCTTGGGTGAGGATTAACAACAACAAAACAAAAAAACAAAAAAAGAGATACTACATCAAAGGTATTGCTATCCACAGGTCTCAGAGAGAGGACACTAGGCTCTGATACATGCACTCAATGACCTTGAAATAAGAGCTTTTTTGAAAATTCATTCTGCAAAAGAAAGTCATGCATATAACAGATTAAGGCACTGAGGAAATCACAGAATTTCTGAGCCTAAATTTTACAGATCAGAAAACAGAGGTCCATAGTAGGTCCCCAAAATTTCCTAGACTCCTGTCTCAGGCAGCCTCAGCTACAGCATACATTGCAAAGTTTAGTCCACTTTACAGGGTGGAGTGCCCGTCAGCAGATTTCTGATTTTTCAAATTTTAGGATTCACAAATAAGGAATTTCCTTAAAATGAAGTGCTAATTCTAAGCATGGATAAATCTGATAGAATCACCTCATTACAACTGGTTGGAAAGGCCTCTCCCATGTCTTCTGCTGCCCTGCAGGCCTTTTTTTTTTTTTTTTTTTTTTTTTTTTTTTTTTAACACATGCTTGAAACAGACATTCAACTTTGAAATATTTTTGACACCCGCTGATTTTTCTTAGAATGGCAACTGCTGTAATGGCCTTTGATGGATTTTTCTTTCTCTTTCTATAACACCTCTATGCTTTCAAATGGACACAGCAGAAAGCCTCATTTCTACGTGACATTTGCTCTGATTACCCCTTTGGCGGTTGAATGACCCTTTCACAGGGGTCGCCTAAGACCATCCTGCATATCAGATATTTACATTATGATTCATAACAGTAGCAACATTACAGTTATGAAGCAGCAATGACAATAATTTTATGGTTGGGTCACAACATGAGGAACTGTATTTAAAGGGCCAGAAGGTTGAGAACCACTGGGTTAGAATGAACTAGAGAGTTTCCCAAGAAAGGCTTTGTAAAGCTGACTGGGATGGCAACGGGGACGGAGGGCGAACATTTAGCTGCTGCCATTTGGGCGGAGTCCCATGGTGAGACTGCCACCTGCCTGCTGGACCCACGCTTTTCTGCAATCCAGGTTTATCGTGAACACGAACCACCACCCCATCTTCCCTGCTGCAAACAGACATCAACTCCTGCCACTTCCTCAGACCACCCGACCTCCAGCTTCAGAGAGCTGGGCTCTTCCACGCGCCCCAGCCAGCGCTCCCCTCAGCCTCAGCTCCCACCAGCACAGAGGAGGGAATCTGGGAGAGGGGCGGGGAGGGCGGCCCGAGAAGAGAGAAGGACACATGTTGCTAACCACTGCAGAAAAGGAGAGAAATGGAATTGGCTTGGTCTTCAAAGGACTTTCCTAAATAAAAGGATCACAATTAAAGCGCAGGATTTGTTAACAGAACTGGGGGGTGGGGGAGAATAAGAACGTCAAGGAGGAGCTGCCATAAGGGGACCTAAGGGAAGAATATGGAGACTGGGAGGGCGGATTCCTCTCACTGAACCTCATCCTCTTCTGCTCACCAGAGAGCTCAGCTGGTTGGTCTCTTAAGATCCTCTTTAGCAAGAGATATTTCACTGATCTGACCGATGCTTCCCAAATCTGTCCCTCAGTTTACAAGACTGAGCGAAATCTTCACCCCTGAGTCCTTCCTCCCAACAACTGGAGCCAGTAAGGTTGTTAAAATCATCTTCTGAAGATGATAACTAATCCTATACATGCAGTTATTCGTATTTCTTTAAAGCATCAAGCGAAGACAATGAGTGAGGGAAACGTTTTCATTAATGGGCTAAGCGGACAGCTCTTGCAGAATCACCGGAGGACCTGGTTAAAGAGGCAGACTGTTTCAGTAGGTTTGGGGTAGGGCCCTGGAGCCTGCGTGTCTAATGGAGGTGTCTGGGCAACGCTGTGGGAAATGCTGGCCTGGGTTAAGGAAAAATAGAGACCAGTTAACTGAATCCTACCAGCCTGTGATCTCCTCCAGGGCATGTATCCCAAGCACAAAATGAGACAGAGAAACCTGTGTGATAAATAAACGTTTGGTGGATGAATGCATTCATTCAAAACGAGTCTCCTGAGTTCTAGAGTTCAGACAGAGGACGGTTTGCATGGCTGGAGAAGGAGAATGCACCGAGGGAGCATCCACATCAGTAACTGTCCGCTCCTGATTCCTGGGGGATGAAGGCACACCCTGCTTAAGGCTGTGGGGTGTGAACTGGACGCTCTGCTGCATCCTTCACCTGCCTTTCATAGTTGGGGACACGCAGTCATGCAAATACAGTGGAAACACAGTGGTACTTTCTGCATTTTACTAAGAGGCTCTCTTCATAAAACAGTGCTGGGCAAAATAACACCTGCAAACTAAGACTCTATTCTGCTTAAGGCAGGTGTCAGCTGCAGCCCGAGTACTGAATCTATTCTCTCATCCTTTGTACCATGTTCTTTCCCTTGCTCCCCTCCACTCGAAAAGGTATTGGCCAGGTCACCACAAGCTTTTTAAAAAAATCTTTATTATTAAAAGTGTTAAATATGTCCTCTTTTCTCTCCCATTGACTCCTTCTACCCTCTCTACCCCCACCCCAGGCCTTCACCACCCTATTGTCTGTGTCCATGGGTTATGCATACATATGCATACAAGGTCTTTGGTTGATCTCCTTCCCCCCACCCCCTTCCCTCTGAGATTCAACAATCTGATCTTAACAACTGTCTTTCCTAAACTGTCTAGCAGGCTGCTGAGGATGGCTTCTCCTCGCCTTGGTGTTTTGGTAGCTTCGAGAATGGGTTGAGCAGCCTTTTGCTGACATTTTTTCCTGGTTGGTGATCTCATGCAGAGCTCCCCCTTTAAAAGGTTAGAGGCCTGGTAGGTAAGCTCCTTCTTGGGAAAGACCGCGCGTTGGGCTAGCTCCCTTGCTGCCTGCTCCCCGCACTTGGAGAACTCTGCGAGTTTTACTCTGATTGGTCTAAAGTTTAGGGAGCTGGAGGCTCCACTGGGGTAGGAGAGGGGAAAGAAGGGCGGAAAGGGGACAGAAAATGGGAGGCCTTTCTTCATTTTTATAGTGTTGTTTTTTGTTTTTGTTTTTTGCCTTTCAAGGATTCTGAGAACACAGTCTTTGTAGCAATTCATTCATTTCCTCAATCCCCTTCCCTCCTACCTATCTGATAAGAGTTGTTATAAGTAAATTATTTTTTTTAATATATTTTATTGATTTTTTACAGAGAGGAAGGGAGAGAGATAGAGAGCTAGAAACATCGATGAGAGAGAAACATCGATCAGCTGCCTCCTGCACACTCCCCACTGGGGATGTGCCCGCAACCCAGGTACATGCCCTTGACCGGAATCGAACCTGGGACCTTTCAGTCCGCAGGCCGATGCTCTATCCACTGAGCCAAACCGGTTTTGGCATAAGTAAATTATTAATATACCCGGAGCATAACCTACTCATAGTAAATGATCATTAACCACTAGCAATTAATTTCATTATTATTTCTACTATTACATATGTTTTTGTGGTCTTAGAATTGTTTTATTCTGGAAGGAGGCAAAGGAGGGGGATGGGGGACATCTATAATACTGTCAACAATAAATAAAAATAAAATAAAAATTAATTTTTTTCAGACTTTGACCTAAGCTAGTCTGTTCTCCCTTTCAGAATGCTGTTATCCACTCATAATAACAGTCCTACTGGCTTTTTCTGATGAAAACCAAAAATAACTATAAATAAAAAAAACACAAATCAAAGATAAATGAAGTGTCGAGTGACACACGATACACGATACTGACGGTACTGCTTCAGGTTTTAGTTTCTGATCTGCACTTTCTGACCGTGACTTTGGGGACGTCGCCACCCTCCTCTGGTACTGATCAGTTTTCTGTGTGTAACTTGACAAGCAAGCTACAACTTGGTAACTTTAGCTTACACTTGCTGTGGTTCCAAAGTAAATCCCCCTTAGGAGGCACTGATTAAAATAAGCAGGGAAAACTCTTTCTCTTCCTTCCTCTCCACTGGCCTCCTCCACAGAGGAGCCCTGCCTCCTTCCTGCAGTATCTTTCCCCACCCCCGCAACGGCCCCCCCCCCCCCCCCCTTCCTGACGGGTCCCTGGCACGTGCAGGGCAGAGGAAGAACGTTTCCTTTCTTTCCCTTCTCTTTGCGACTCACATCCCTGCACCCCTGCCCTCAATGAACTTGAGGTGAAGGAGCTGAAGTCACCCATAGGATATGGCCAAAGGGTCCCTGCCCCGATTCCTGCCTCCCTCCCTTTTCTCACAACTGGCCACAATGCCAGATTACACCTTGTGGCACCGTCTTCCCAGTCAGGAATCATGCTCTGTTCTGTGTTACTGAAAGCCTTGCAGAATGCTTGCTATTAAAAACAAGGTCATATCATGTCAGAAACTAAAAAAAATTATTTGGATATATATATTTATAAGTATGAACATTCTGAATATGATTCAAATGTCCTTGAGGGAAAAAAGGAAGCCAATGCCAAGTAACCAACGCCAAGTAGTCCCGCAACGGGAGTGAGGCATTTCCTGCCAGTTGAAAGCTGAGTGGAAGAGGAAGCCACGTTTCTCCTTTGTTTGTAGTGAGTCTGGCTGCTAACATATTGCTTCTGGTGTGGAATCGAGAGGTGCCTTGGGGGCGACCTTGGCCTGTATCGAAAGATTCAACTGCATCAGAGCCAGATTAGCTTCCCTTTGGGAGGACCTGTGGGTGGGTTGTCTTTAGGACCACCACCCTGATCTGTAATAATAAAAGCGTAACATGCTAATTAGACCGGACGTCCTTCCAGACGAACTTCCAAACGAAGCCGGGGCTGCCCGGGTCCTGGTTGCCTGCTGGTGGCCAGAAGGAAGCCCAGGTCCCGGGTGCCAGAGGGAAGCTGGGGCCGGCAGCCGGGGGAAGGAAGGCCTACTCTTGCACGAATTTCGTGCATCAGGCCTCTAGTAGGTCTACTAAAGGGAACCAGTTGGAACTGAGAAGAGCTCATATCTGGATACAGCGCCTTGATCCCCCAGCACCCAAGGCTGGCCTGGTCTCAGGGAAGGCTCCAGGGAACCCATCAGCAGACAGAGTGGGCAATGGAGAGAGAGCACTGACAAATGGTGGTGCCTCTTGGCCCTTGGAGGGGTCACCTATGCATCCGGATGTAGAATAAAGGCACATTCAGGCCATATCCATTGGAAAAGTTTGCACCACTGGCATCTTGGGAGTGGTTTTCCCATAGTATCCATTGGTTTAGTTGTTTTTTTTTTTAAAGTGAAAAGTAATGCCACTGAAATGACTCTAAAATTGCTATTTCTGTTTGATGGAAAAACTCTTAAGGATTTTGTCATGTACTCTCAGAAAAAGGGCACTTGAATGTCTAAGTAGGAAGCATGGATAAAGAAAAGGTAACAGAATTCTTTCCAAGATTAATCAGATACCTTTGTTACATTGTGAGCCCCTTGATATGAATCCTCTGTGTATCTGAGGAGGGTCTGACAAGGACTCATGGTTCTACTGGCGGGGAGTCACCTGAGAACCTGTGCTGGCCGAGTTCCCGCCCACCATTGCTTTTCACACCCCATCATCTCCTGGCCTGACCCAATCAGTGGCAGATAAGCGCAGAGCCCATAGTTCAGCCACATAGAAATGACCGTATCTGCTCCTGTTTTCCTCTCTGATCATCTGGTTGCCTTTCCTACTCACCCAATTAATCAATAAAGCTTGCTGGTCAATAGCAAAATTACCAAAAGAAACAAGAAAATTACAGCAATGGTAACAAATAGGCTTTATCTTCAAGTCCGATTAAAATGGTCTTTTTCTTTATTCATTATAACTTGCTATCTCTTTTCCCTGACCCTTTGCCATTTTGGTCAAACAGCTTAAACTGCACTCAAAACCCTAAACGATGCCCCCTGGCTGGGTGAAGTTGGCATTGACTTGGGCAGCACCTTGAAAACCGCCTGAAAGAGCTCCTGCTGACACCCACTCATGGGTCCCTTTTCAGTGGGGAAGGACTCCAGGAGTGGGCTCTACATTTTAACTCCCGAAGCCAGGACCCCAACACTGCCTGTCCTTCCCTGTGCCATCACTTCTCTGCTGCTGTCTCTACACCTTCACCGCAAGCTGCCTGGAGATGGCTCCTAGACATGAGCCAAGAAGCCTTCCTGCCCCACTGCTCACGCCCTGGCTCTCCACCTGGGAGGGTGTTGCACACAGACATACACCCGAGTGCTCTTTAAAGGAACACATCTTTTCTCCTCCCCAAAGCTGAGCTATTAGCACGATAGTTCTCTTTCCAGGAAGCGGTGCTCACAGCCTTTTGTTGAGAGAGCAGCACGCACTCGCACATACTTCACAGGCTCCTCTGTGAGGAGGAGGCCAAAGTCAACCACAGAAGGGGGTTATGTGCCAGAAAAAATATTTCATAATCCTGAACTTCCTGTTGCACCCAATTAGGCGATGGAATTACTTTCTGATTGCCAGCTTAGTCTAAATATTATCAATTTCTACTGACAAGTCAACCTATAACAGGAAATTCAACAGACAGAGTGTAGTCCACACCACTTTATCCTTATCAGATGCGTTTAGCCCTCACCAGGGTTTGCACAAAGCCCAGTGACTCACCATGCAGACAGCTGGCATGGCCGGTTTGCTTTATCTATTTTGTTAGTGCGGGTGGAAAGGAAGGCGCTCCCGAGAGTTCATTTGTGCTTGAATTTTTGCTGAAACCTTGATAATGAAAATTCCTAATTCCTAAAGTGAAGATCGGGTTAAGAATGAACTAAAATGAGATATAAGCCTAGATGTGCTTGGAGGTTACAATCCTGACTTTTATTCATGTCACAAACAGGGGGTGGAACCTTCCATTTTTCCAATGAGCGGGTCCCTTGAGGACTCATCACTGCACACAACTAAGCTGCCCATGACACCTCAAGCTCTTAGGAAACATCAATAGTTATGGTTTGTTTCTATAATAAAATATAATCTAGCAACGCTGACACAGGTTTCCAATGCCACAGAAGTGAAATATAACACAACGGAATGTAATGAGCGCTCCGCCTTCTAAGTCTACGTGTGATTTTCACACTTTCTTCCCTGTTGCCTCATACACTGTTTTAGGAACCCCCGGAGACAGAGCAAGACACTGTAGGAATATGTTTGATATATAGTTGGATTAAATAACAACCTAATATATCAAACATATCACACAGAGGCCTGCAGAGAAGGCATCCAGGTCTGACTGAGCTGAGACTAGTAGGCAGAGTGCTGTGGCTACGGCTGCAGGGCGGTGCCCCCCCCCCCCCCCCCCCCCACACACACATAGCTCTTTCACCTTCCTCGGAGCACAGTCTGTCTGCAAGGGCGGAATCGGCGCCATTAGCGTATCGAAGGCACATGCACCAGAGCTCCCGACATCCTCATATCGCCTTATACCGTCTTCCCAAGAAAACGGTGGATTCAGTCGTGCAAATGTGTTCCTGATTCATGTCTGGGAAATTCCAGGCAAAAAGAGATGCTTACATTTTAAGGGCCTGGAGTGGGAATAAACCAGGAATCATCTTCATAAAGCACAGAGGATTCTCGTTTTAACACAGGCAACCTGAGAATGTGGTGGGCAAAACCATTTAAGCAAAAACATTGCCCATCCCCAAAACTACACTTCCTCATGGCAGTGTAAACGCTGCCCAGTTAGGGAAGGAAAGCGTGCTTACTCCCTGCCCAGGGCCTGGGTGCTGGGTGTGGAGGTAAAGGGTCAGGGATGTCCTAGCAACTGCTTACAGTATCCTAAGTTTTGTTCTTGAGACTATGAGAGGGGATGGAGAAAAGCAATCAATCTCAAAAGATAGGTTGATTTGGCTGTCAAAGTGGGATTTTTTTTTTTAACTGGAAAATAAATCCCTTTATAAACGCAAGAAAGATATTTTATCTCATGTGGATATCACCACAAAGCAGACGGCACTCCTAGACAGACACTAAAGCTGTGTGTGTTTTTAAATGATCTAACTGGCTTTACTGAATGATTCTAGTAAGTAGAAAGGTATTCTCACAAAAGCCAGGGCTTTTTCCAAACAGCTTTACAGAGAACATGAGCCATGTGGTGGGAGCTCTGGTCATGGGCAGAGGACACTCAGGTCATTCTAAAGCACTCCAGACGTTCCCATCTCCCTTCCTAATAGGACGCTGGGAGCGACCTAAAGTAGGCAGCCCTGTAATGAAATGCAGGGACTCAAATCAACAGTTGGGTTACCTCCGACCTTAACCAAAGGATAACTTGGCTTTCCACACATACATACATACATACATACACACACACACACACGGTAAACACAAAGGCTGAATGATCCCAAGTAGGGTGGGAAGTGCCTGCTTACCCACTTCAGTAGCCGTCACTAATGTAAGTGCTCTTATTTTTAAAACATAGATGCTCCCATCACCCCAATTCCGCCGCTCTTGTACATTCCCCACCTGTCTCTTTCATATGCAAGTGATATTTACAGAGTTGTAACCATACTGAGCATATATTCTGTATTCTGTTTCTTTTCCTTTTTTTTACTTTACATAATGCCATTAGCATCTTCCTTATGCTGCAGTTTTATCAACCATTATTTTTAATAGCTGCATACATTTCCTTCAAGGAGACATTCAGGGCACATCTAACCTCCCAATGCTACAAACCAGGACACAAAGAACAACCCTCTCTCATACACAGAACGTTCCTCCCCTCTGGATTTCCTCCTCAGGACAGATTCCCAGAGGTGGGATTAATGGCTCAAAGAGTATGGGCAAACCAAAACCAAGCCGTGGGCCTGCACCAGCCCCTCTGACACTGGGTCGGCCCAGAGGGCTGGTGTGGACTAGAACTGCCCCCCAGAGCCCACACACCCGCTCCCAGTGCAGCCCGGCCCTCTGATGCTGGTCAGGTAACCTGCCTGAGTCTGTGTTCGGGGAGCAGGGATGGTGACAGTGCTGCCTCGTGGACTTGTTGCCAGGACCAGGTGAGTTAATCCATGTTCAGTACCTAGAAGATTGCCTGGCACATGCTTGGCACCCAATCAATGTGAGCTTTTTGTTTGCTTTCCTTTTTCTTGTTCTTTTTGCTAAGGCCATCAGCTCAGGGTTCTATGGAATAATTTTGACTTCAAGCATTTTCCTAGGAAGTAGTAGATACAAGTCCCAGAAGCCCATTTTCAGGGATGGTGATAAGTTACTGCCTTATTGTATGTTGGGCACTGTGTTCCTAAATGATCTAATTTGTTATAATAATCCTATATTGTAGGAACTCTTAATAACTTTGTTTTTCAGATCAAGGGTCGTCAGGTAAATAAAGGGCCGGCAGAGGGCAACCCACGTTCAGGGACAGACGAGAACTCAGAAGGACCCGGCCAAGGACAGAGGGAGTGGGATGGAACAGGAACTCTTGGAATATGGTGACCTTAGTGTTAAATCAGCACCAGGCTCATCCTCAGGGAGAATGAGTGCCAGCTGACAGGACTTGAGCACTAGCAGACTGAAGCTCTCTCAAGAGAGGCCACTGCAATAAAGCACGTAAGAAAAAGGAAAGACAAATTAAGCATGAAGCCTCTAAATATTAGTCGAGGGTTGCCGCTTGCTTCTTCAGCTGAAAGTCCATTTTCCAATCATGATTAGCTTGATTGACAAAGCAGAAACAAAGATATAGCCAGCAAACGGAGTGGCTTGTATAGGAGCCCACGCTTAGCTCTCAAGTTTGTTACAAAAAACTCAAACTCAGACAACCCAAGACCCTCAGGTCAGAGGCCAGTGAAGAGAACCCTTATTACACGCCCCCCCACCCCCACCCCCCGCACCACTACCACCAGACGCCAAAACCCTTACATTACATCTTAACGAGAAATTTTCTTAAATGCCTTTACCAAGTCTAGGGTCGCTATTAGGAGATCAGGTCTAAGAATTCCATGGTTTTAAGGACGTTCCCCAGCTTAGTGCCAAATTCACTCTATGCTCATGAGTATTTTACACACAGCACTGATCCAGGCACCGCTTTTGAGCAATTTGGTGTATTCTAAGAGCCCAGATTCCATCTTTTGCTCTTACGAAAAATGTAGAATTTTAGGCATAACTAAACTGAGGGATCCAACGTTTTTTGAGGGGATTTTAGATTTTATTTCCTAATGTATTTGGGCCCTTGGAAGGGAAGTGAGGTTGCAGGTACCAGAAAGGACTTGGTTGAATAGACCAAAAACAAAAAAAAAGAGGCCTCCTCTGGTTCTATTATCTTCTCAGTGAAGATAGCCATGGGGGCTGGAGGCTGGTGGGAGGTTACAGCTTCTTAACAGGGTTGGGCTCTGCCCCTGGACAGCACTAGCTCACCATCCTTTTTACTTAATAATTGTCCTCCCTACCGCCCAAACTTAAAGCCTGCCTTTCCTTTAATTGCTGTTTCTCTTAACATAAACTAATGATCTTAAGTTCTAAACATTTATCTAGACGATAAGTATGGCTGGAGAAAACACACCATCCAATCACAGTCTCCAGTATATACTGAAAAAGGCGATTATTGGGTGCACTCTTGAGATTCACGTGGCCCGCTTTTAATTTTTAAGAAAAGGAAAGTGAAAGGCATGGCAACCGGAAATTCAGAGGGTGACAACCTCACATTCAGTCACAGGAACTTCTTTAGGAAGCATCCAACACCTGCTTTACATATAACGGAACTAAATCAAGACTGTAAATGCCCGATTCCGCTTCTGGATACCCCAAGGTATTTTTCTGGCTGGTTAACCTGAAAGTCTCACCCATGGGTTTTTCCCGTGCCCTGTTGAAAGATGCTGGGCAGGCAGAGCAGGTTTGCAGCTCGCTAGGCTAACCACTCGGAATAAGACAAGCTCCCTGCAGCACTCCCAGCTTCGTGACCTACTGGCATCAGACAAGCAGCCACACATGGACACTCACTTTTGGCTTTGCTCTTGGCTTCAGTTGCTCTAACTTCTTGGCAGCAGCCTCAATGGATGCTGCAGCCCCCAGTAATTCTGTTTCTGCAATGACGGTTGGGTCTTCTGGATCCACCCACTCTGTTCCTAAAATCAGTCCAAAGAGGGTCAGTCATGGCAGCCGCAGACCTCAGGGCTTTGGCTAAATTACAAACAATAGCTGGATTTTCATGCAGAGAAGCTCCCTGAGCCTACCAGCTGCACTGTCCTAAGGAAGCACCCCCGAGTTCTCAGAGATCAGCTGGGTGCAGAGGGATGTCTGCCTGATCCTGCTTTTCTCACTCAGTTGTGGGCACAGCCCTACCACAGGAGCAGTCTCATTAGTAACAGTTTCAAAATCAAGATCTCACGGACATGGCCAGCACGAACATGACTCTGACTTCTAACTCAGGGCCATGACTGTAAGCAGGCATCCTCAGGAGACTCGAGACTGGGCTGAGCACAAAGAGATTTACTTCGCTTTTCTCCTGGGCACTCACCTCAAATCAAACAAAGGGAAACTGGAGAGGAAACCTCTCCCTGGTGAGTTGATTGCTTCTATGGAACCGTGAAGGGGTCTGCCAACAAAATACCCAAATTGTACTGCTTTCTAAACATGAGGGGTATTATTTAAATAATAATAAATATTCTGATAAATGAAAATAAGTGGCCAGACTCCCCTCCCCCTTTTTTTTGTTGGAGTCTTTAGGGTGTGGCCAGACCCTTAAAAGAGAAGCGGGCAGTTCTAGATGGATATGCCATTGAAGTAGAAGTCCTTAATATAAAGACTGGAGAAAAGATTTGCTTCAGGAGGATATTACTTTTTAGATCTAACTCTGTTCCCGTTTGATTTTTTTAAGGAAAAGCACTTCCCTATATTCCTTCTGACTGCATCTGCCGAGAAACGGCCTGTGTGGCTGTGTGTTTTCTCTGCTCAGTTCGCTGTACTAGCTCTGCCATGGAGTGGTGCCCCAGAAAGGACGCGAGAGGATGCCACCTACCTTTCATGGCTTCTGCTGCCTGAATGAGCTCAGTCACGGCACCAGCGACTCGCTTGGAGAGAGCTGCCAGCTGGTGCTTGAGTTCCGGGGTTGGTTTCTGAAGAACCTGTGGGTGAAGAACAAGCCACATGCATGAGGAGGATGGCAACCATTGTGACAGGAAGCACCCTCACTGGTGGACACAGCTGGACATCCCGGTTTTAGGTTGTAACTTTGCCACCAAGTGACATCAGAATTTTGGGGAAAATGAAAAGTTGGGAGCCAGGGGTTTCTCTAAAGTCCCTTCTGATATACTCCCTTAAGATTATATGGGAGACAAAAATACTTATTTGCCTTTTATTTATACTGTCATTGTCTTATATCTGTACTTTTACTTATACATAAAATAAATACATGCACCTGAAAATTACCCAGTGCTACCTAAGCACACTCTGAGTGAACACAAAAGCCGGAGGCTATGGGTCAGCTGGTACTTGTGACAAAACAGCCAATGTGGAACCAGAAAGAGAAATGTATGACTCAGGTGGGATCTTGGAGACAAAATCGCCAAGAGAGCCACAGCAACCAACTGATCAGGAGGGTTGTCCCAAAGGAACAGTCCATTTCCAGCGTTTTCACTGCAAGCCTCGCTGGGAAGCCACGAAGACTTTCCCTCTTCTGAACTAGTTCACAGGTTTTAAAAATGTTTTGCTTTTTTGTGTTGCCCCCGCCCCCCCCGCGCCCCCGCCACCGGTGTTATAAAAAGATATTGGAACTCCAACCCCAATCCAACTTAAAAGGTGTCCCAGCTGAATTCTTCCCCAATTCCTTCAAGGCGAGAACTAAGAAATGGGAGGAGAGCTCCTCACCGACCTCCGCCGGGATTTACATGCTGACTTACACCATCTTGTTCCTTCCTAATTTCCAAAGTCCTCTTCCAACATTCTTTTCTGCATCTCTTCCCTGCATGCAGGGGTAATCTTCAGATTCAAGATTCAGAAATGTTTAGACATGTTGATGAAAAGCACAACTGCTGTCTCTCTAGACAATTCGGAGCCTCTAAGCAGGGGACGAAGTGTGGGCGTGGGGACTGGATAGACCTGTGTTTGAACCTGGCTTTGCCTGCTACTGGTTTGCGACACTGGGTGGATTACTAAACCCCTCAGAACACATTTTCTTATCTGTAACACTGAGGTAATGCTGCCCCTCAGGGCTGCCATAAAGTTCAAATGCAGTAACACACGGGAAGTACCTTGCACAATGAGACCCTGTAGGAGATCACTGAATGTTAATTCCCTTCTTGGGGCCCCATTCCCTCTTTCACCCAGCCAGGAATCATACTCATTGTCAGGAGTCTGGAAAAGATGCCTTTGGACCCTGGCCAAACCCTTTCATACCATAAAAGAAACATGATCAAAATCTGGGGCTGGGCGAGTTAATGGGGTTGTGTTTTGACCAGCTCAAACATACCAGCACATAGAAGACACTGCTTACATACTCAAACTGATTTGTCAAAGGTTTTAGAACAACACCTCACATGCCTCTATTCCCACCCTTCTTCCTCTTATAATCTTTTAAATTTTATATTTGCTGCTGCACTATGATTTTAGCTATTCTGTTATTCTCATTCTCTCACCCTAGGATCGACACATATCACCATGAAGAAATTACGAACTCAGTACAGACTTGTGAAGAAGTGAACAGATGAAGGGAGGAGTGAAAAAGACATCAACACACTGTTGGAATAATTCCTAATATGGTGGCTTCCTAGACCAGTTCCCAAACAACACTAGAACCATGGAGAGGTGGAGAGAAGGTGTAAGTGCTTTTAGCTTTCTAACACAGCCATGGGAAATCAATTTAGTTATATGTAGGTTCTGGAGTCAACATGCCTGTGTAACCTTGGTCCAATTACTTATCCTCTCTCTAAACTTTATTTACCAATTAAGTGATCATAACAGTTCTTTTGTTATTGAGTTGTGATAAGACTGTATAGAGACATATAATTTAATATATAATTCAGAACAAAAGATTCACACAGGATGAGAGTGAAGGGATGGAAAAAAATTTTCATGAAATGGGGAATGAAAAAAAACTGGGGTAGCAATACTCATATCTGACAAAAAGACTTCAAAATGAAGGCCATCACAAGAATCAATAAAGGTCACTACATAATACTAAAGGGATTGATCCAACCAGAGGATATAACCTGGTAAACATATATGCACCCGATATAGGAGCACTTAAATATAAAAAAAAAAAAACTTCTAGAGGACTTTAAGGGAGAGACTGACAGCAATACAATGATAGTAGGGGACTTTAATACCCCACTGACTTTACTAGATAGATCCTTCAGACAAAAAATCATCAAGGAAATAGTGAATCTAACTGACACACTAGATCAGATGTATTTAATTGAGTTTTACAGAACATTTAACCCCAAAGCTGCAGAATATACCTTTTTCACATGGGTCATTTTCAAAGACAGACCACAAGTTAGGACACAAAACAAGTCTTCACAAGTTCAAGAAGATTGAAATCATATCAAGTATCTTCTCTGATCACAGTGGCATGAAATTAGAAATCAACTACAATAAAAACACTCAAAAACATTCAAACACATAGAGGCTAACTAGCATGTTATTAAACAATAAGTGGGTTACCAACGAGATCAAGAAAGAAATCAAAAGCTTCCTGGAAGCAAATGAAAATGAACACACAACAACCAAAAATCTATGGGACACTGTGAAAGCAATCTTGAGAGGGAAGTTCATAGCACTACAGGTCTACCTCAAAAAGCAAGAAAAATTACTAATAAAATAAGCTATCTAACCCTATAACTTAAAAAATTAGAAAGAGAACAACAAGAAGAGCCCAGAGTAAGTAGAAGGAAGGAAATAAAAAAGATAAGAACAGAAATAAATGACAGCAGTTAAAAAAACAATACAAAAGATCAATGAAACCAAGAGCTGATTCTTTGAAAAGATAGTAAGATCAATGAACCTTTAGCTGGACTCATCAAGAAACAAAGAGAGAGGACCCAAATAAATAGAATCAGAAACTTTCTTGTCCTGTCCAGTGTGTGCTTATAAAAAAAAAACCCTTTCATTCTGAACAACTGTTTGGAGCTCCCTTCAGTTTGCTAGGTGGGATGCTGCTCCATTCATGAATTGTTCAATAAAGCCAATTAGATCTTCAAATTTACTTGGTTGAATTTTTGTTTTTTAACAATATAGAATGTTCTTAGCAACTTTATTTGTAATAATCAAAACCTACATACAACCCAAATGTCAAACCACATGTTTATAAATAAATTATGGCACATCCATATGATGGAATACTATCCTATATAATAAAGAGGTAATATGCAAATTGACCATCACTCCAACACACAAGATGGCCGCCCCCATGTGGACACAAGATGGCCACCACAAGATGGCCAGCAGGGGAGGTTGAGGGTGACCAGGCCGCAGGGGAGGGCAGTTAGGGGAGACCAGGCCTGCAGGGGAGGGCTGTTGGGGGGACCAGGCCTACAGGGGAGGGTAGTTGGGGGCTACCAGACCTGCAGGGGAGGGCAGTTGGGGGCAACCAGGCCTGCAGGGGAGGGCAGTTGGGGGGGACCAGGCGTACAGGGGAGGGTAGTTGGGGGCTACCAGGCCTGCAGGGGAGGGCAGTTGGGGGCAACCAGGCTGTCAACGGAGGGCAGTTAGGGGTGACTGGGCTGGCAAGGGAGAGAAGTTAGGGGTGACCAGGCCAGCAGGGGAGGGCAATTGGGGGAAATCGTGCCGACAGGGGAGCAGTTAGGCGTTGATCAGGCTGGCAGGGGAGTGGTTAGGGGGTGATCAGGCTGGCAGGCAGAAGTGGTTAGAGGCAATCAGGCAGGCAGGCAGGTGAGCAGTTGGGAGCCAGCAGTCCTGGATTGTGAGAGGGATGTCCAACTGCCCGTTTAGGCCCAATCCCAACGGCATCAGGCCTAAACGGGCAGTCGGATATCCCGCGAGGGGTCCCAGATTGGAGAGGGTGCAGGCTGGGTTGAGGGACACCCCCCCACCCCATGCACGAATTTTGTGCACTGGGCCTCTAGTTTATTCATAAAAGGCAACAATTTATTGATACACACAATATGGATGGAAAGGAAAATACTGATGCTGAGTGAAAGAGGCCAAAGAGGAGCACATGCTATATGATTCTATTTATTAGAAAGTCTAGAAAATGCAAATTTATAACAAAAGCAGATCAGTAGCTGCCTGGAAATTTTGAGTGGTGATGGATCTATTAATTATTTTGATTGTGTGGTGCTTTCACAGATGTATTTATATGTTGATACTAAAATTGTACTCTTTAAACATGTTCATTGCATATTAGTTATGCCTCAATAAAGCTGGAAAAAAGTTAAGGGTGTGGTGGGGAGGTTGACATCACCTAAGTGGAGTGGTGAATGACTTCTGTCTTTAAAAGCCTTGATGGAGAAACAGAACCACTTCTGTGTACACTATGGCTCTCTAAGAAACAGTCATATGATAAAGTACCCTACTGAGATAAGGCAGGAGGAAAGGAGTTCTATTTTTATTCTGCTATTAAACCAATATGATTTCTAATAGCAGGCAGGCAATGGACAGAACCAAATTAAAGTTCTGCTACTGGAAGCAAGGGTAATTTTAACCCTGTCAAGGATCTCATATTGTGGGTCTGCAGCAATATTGAACCGTGATTGCTGCAGAGGCAAAGTGGCTGCCTATTGACCCGCAGTGCAAACTTTATATGTGACACTGCTCAAATGGGCATGTCTGCTGCTTCATAAAGCCGCTCCCAGAACAGCGAGGAGATGGGGCTGCCAAGATCAGATCCTATTATTGTGGATTGCTAACGGGATTCTTCAAAGAAAAGGATTCCCCAAGTAGGGGTTTTCAATTTGGAGCCTCAATTACAAAACGATCCAGCTGGGTGTTTGGGTCTGAGAACCCTTTCAATAGCTTAAGGGCCCTTTTGTGTTTGTGTGTGTTTGTGTGTGTGTGTGTGTGTGTGTGTGTGTGTGTGTAAATCTCTAGTTTTTAATTGCCTTTTTATTCACCACCCTTAAATAGCTAATATAATCTTAGTATTCTTTTCTTCTACCTTAAAGATAATTTCAACCAAAATGTGATGTATTCTCTAAACTGGCAATTTGGCTTTCATATCCTGGTTCTGCCCCTCAAAGTTCCCTCAGAAATAGATACTGGTTCCCTTGCTTGTGCATCTCCACTTTCCTCATTTCCTGTCGGGTCTCCATCAGCACTGGCCCCAGCAGTGCTGTGGCTCGAGGGCCTCTCAGTGAGGAACAACCTCCCTTGCCCTCAGCCTCATCTTCGCCTGTATTTCTTTGAAGTCTGGTTGAAGAAGGGGTTAGGGGCTAATAATGTGAAATGCAAACTCACTTTTAGCAGCAGCTCCAAGAAAAGTACCAATATCCACCGTTTAGGTGACAGAACATTGTCACAGGGCCTCTACAATTTTTGTTAGCAACTTGTATTTTCCTATGTTTGTGGTAATTCCCTGGAAATGGAGGCTGTTTTCTTCCTATATTTTTATTAGAAAAATACCCTTCCAAGAGTACGTCTAGCTTTTTAAACAGACAAAAATGAATACATGAGCGAATATGTGCATGATTACATTTTAATCATGTTTCCTTGGAAGTCAGAACCATCAGCACGTGTCATCATTAAGAGGCAACAACATCCTTGCAAAAGATGAGATGACTTTTTTGAATGTTTCATACAAGTTTTAATGTCATTTAGCTTTTCTTCCTACTAATGATTTCATTTTAGCACCAATTACCTTCACACTCTAAACCTCAACACAGCCATGGAGAAACAGGACATTTAAATTTCTATCATAATTACAGGTTGCAATGGCAATAATTGCATAGAAAGATGAAAAGAAACTTATGTGGCAGGTTTTTAACAGACACATCCACCTCCCAGGTCTGCAACAGAAGATTTTAAGAATCCTGCTTCTCTGGGAGGAAGAATTCATAACAGAATATGAACCTATTGAATAATAATAGATCTGGTGGCCCAGAGTCATAGACCCCCAATAATAATTCTAAATTCTTAGAAAACTACCAGATCTTTATCTGTTACTGTACAGATTGGTAGGACCTGGTGAAGCCCAAAAAATGGGTGTAGGAAGCAAAGTGGCAACCCCTGAGGATGATATTCAAAATCTTTGACCAGAAAGAATTTGCAAAATAGCAACAACTTCCACAAGCCATTCCTAAGTCTTCTCTGCCCATCCTGATGGGTCTGCTTTCAAACATGCAAACAAAAGAGAGCTGAGTCTGGGGCAGACTTTACAGCTGCTTGGAAGCCCTCTTCCGTGGCGTTCCAGGTTCCATATGATAAACAGGGTCACCCAACCTGCTCTCGCTGCCCTCCTTGTAAATGGCTTATCCACTGAGATTATGGGTCGATAAAAGGCAGAGAATGGGAAGGGAGGACGCAGGCCTAACTGAGCATTTTGAAAGGACCCTGGAGCAAGAAGGGAAATGAAAATAAGCAGAGCCATTAGCTTTATGGCTCCAACAGCTCTAAGGCCAGAGAACCAAAATAACACCTTGGCCTGTCCAATTGCACTCCTTTAGGGGTCCATGATCAAACACTGGCCAAGAAATCAATGTCTCAATTGTAATGAACTGGGCACCGGAAAAGAGATTGTCCTCAAAGGCCCTATGCAAACTTTTCAACATCAACTCAAATGCTCCCATATCAACCCCCAAGGATTCCCCCATATGGGCCCTCCCAGAGTTAACGGGGCTCTGGTAAGCTAGTAACAATACAGCAGGTCCTCAAATAATGTTGTTTTGTTATCTCCTTGATAAAAAAAATAATCAATTCCCAGCCAAGGACACTATCTGTGTGGAGTTTGCATGTTCTTCCCATGTCTGTGGGTTTCTCCTCCCACATCCCAGAGATGTGCACATTAGGTGAACTGTGGTATCTACAATGTCCCAGTCTGAGTGTGGGTGGGTGTGAGTGGCCCTACAGTGGAAGGGCGTCTTGTCTGGGGTTGGTTCCTGCCTTGCACCTTGAGCTGCTGGGACAGGCTCTAGGCATCTGTGACCCTGAACTGGAATAAACAAGTTGGTAAAGAATTACCTGTTTTTATTAACCTTTCTTAAATGTATGTATAGCTCACATTTCTTTCAATGTTTAATATTAGAATTGTTTTGGGTCTTCATTTAGAAATGTAATAATGCTTCTGCAACTAGAAATATACTGTAGGAACTCAACTCTTGTTTATATCACTTATCCTATGGTATAACTGGTTTCATTTTAAATTCTTTTGCTTAAAGTTGCAGTATCCAAGAGCCTACTGACGTTAAGTGAGGACTTTCCTAGGACAGCCAAGGGGAAACTAAAATTACTTGAGCTATGCTTTCTCCTTTCAACCCCACCCTCACTGGACAACAAAATCCTCAGAGTAAAAAGGAAGTTTCCATAGTGGGGGCATCTCAGAAAGTTTAGAGAGAATTTTACCTCAACGAGTACAAATGACTCTGGGACCTTCCACTGAAAAACATTCCTCTTTTTGCTCTGTAACTCAGCACCAGTCAGTCAGTAGCGGGAGACCTCCTTTCTAAATTAAAAGGGCTAACATGTTGTTTCCAATAGAAACCTCCCTTTAGAATTTCCTGACCAGCCTGAACCTAGTCTTTTATGTTCCTTAGTGTCTCTTCTTGACATAGAAGAGGAAGAATTCCAACAAAGGTCCCCTAAGTTAATCAAAGTGGCTGAAAATCTAAGGACCACCTTTTTTTAAAAAAATAATGTTTTTATTGATTTTTTTAGAGGGAGAGGAAGAGAGAGGGATAGAGAGATAGAAACATCGATAAGAAAGAAGCATCATTAATTGGCTGGCTCCTGCACGCCTCCCACAGGGGACTGAGCCCACACCTCGGGCTTGTGCCCTGACCCGGAATTGAACTGGTGACCTCTTGGTTCCTGGATCAATGCTCAACGGCTGAGCTACATTGACTGGGCTAAGGACTACCTTTAAAATTGACATTGGAAGAATAGAGTGCAGAACCTACAGAGACTCCGGTAGACATAACTAAACCTCTCCCTAAATTATCTCAATATCCATTGAAGCCTGAGGCCATACAAGGCCTCACACCCATAGAAGACCTAATTGCCGGGGGCTAACTGTTCTCTGTGCTGAGGACAGGATGGCGACTTGTCCAGGATTTGAGGGACCTGAGAACTCTTAATAACATACAGATTCCTCGGTTCCCAGTTCTAACCCGAACACTGTTGTTGTCAAGTTCCTCCAGACTCAGCGGCTCACTGCTGCAGACCCCTGTGCAGCCTGCTTCAGCATCCCTGCAGACCTCACAGCCAACGTCTTACTTGCCTTTACACGGAGTAAGTGACCGTGTACCTGGCAGTCATGCCTCAAGGGTACAGAGGCCCCTCTTATTTCTCCTAAGGATTTCCCCGAGATTTAAACATCCTCCAGGTCCGCAGGGAAATCGGCCTTTTCACAACGTGTAGATAACCTCTTGTTGAGCTCAGTTACCAAAGAGGTGTCCATGGAAGATTCCATTTATTTGCTGCAACAGTTCACTGAAAAGGACACGAAGCCTCTAAGGAAGCATTTCAATGATCTTTAGACAGTGCTCATTACCCAGGCCGTGATCTCAGTGCTGAAGGAACACAGCTGTCTCCAAAAGGAATGAAGCTAAGCCAGGGATTTCCTAGACCCACAACTAAGCAACAGCTTCGTGGATTTCTAGGCTTAACTGGTGACTGCTGATGCCCTCACAGGGGCAAAGAAGCTGTTAGAAAAACGTGTTTCCCACTTAGGGTGTACCTGCCACAATTTCCAATGATCTAGGCACCTACTTCCTTGGGCAAATCAGGTGAGCCTTGATGGAAAGACTTGTTCTCAGAATTATCACTGTCTTTATCACCCTCGGTTGCCAGGCAAGGTAGAAAGAATTAATGGGACCCCCAAATTTAAAATCTCTAAACTTGCTAAAGCTACTGGACTCCCCTTGCCTACCGTATTGCCTTGGGTCTCGCTGAGTGTTCACAGTACCTCCTTTGGGAAATATAATCTCACTCCACACAAGAGAGTCACCAGCAGACCAATGCCTATTGGTTTTCAACCTTCTGTTGATCCTTTGCTGATGCCTATTGGTTTTCAACCTTCTGTTGATCCCTTGCTGTCTCAGGCTAGTAGGACCAGCTGCTGTTGTTTCTAATGCTCCATCTTATCATCAATAGGTTAAAGACGCCACCCAGATCCCATTTTAAAGGATCCTGTGGGTCACAGCCTAGAGCAGTGATGGCGAACCTATGACACGTGTGTCAGAGGTGACATGCGAACTAATTTTTTGGGTTGATTTTTCTTTGTTAAATGGCATTTAAATATATAAAATAAATATCAAAAATATGTCTTTGTTTTACTATGGTTGCAAATATCAAAAAATTTCTATATGTGACATGGCACCAGAATTGTTAGGGTTTTTCAAAATGCTGACACACCGAGCTCAAAAGGTTTGCCATCACTGGCCTAGAGCCTGGTGACTGGGGATTCTAGACACATCATCAGAGGAGCCCTCGAGCCCCACTGAAGGGACCTTACCAAGTACATACTCCTGCCCACTGATGCTGCTGAGCTGTAGAAGGCCCCAAGCTATGGGTCACAGCTAAGGAAGGCTCCACCTGACATTGCACAGACACTGCACACCTACGACTCACTTTAATGAGGAAGAGAAACAGCTGACATCAGTGCAGACTGCTTCCATCCAAGGCACGGGATCAAGACTGTGCACTTTAACCAAACATGAAACCCTTTCTTCTTGTCTCTTTCCTTCACCCCGACCTTGGCCTGGAAAGATGATGCCATCCATCACCCCCATCTCCCAGACCATTGCCACGGTGGAGGGTTACCTGTCAGACTTGGGACTTGTTATCAGAACTCCAATCTGGCCATGAACAGTGCACAGTGGAGGTGGCCAATGCCTGGCAGGACTTTGTCCTCAGTGGTGATCATTCTCCTCAATGGCTGGTGTATAACAGGCCATGCCTCTTAGGTTATCCAACTGTTCACAAATGCACACAGACAGTGTCCTGGGTCAAATCCCCCGAGTTTACACTGTCAAGTTAGAAAGGACCTACCATGATTCAGAATTCACTTCCTTTGGCAGGTCCCTACTTCCCTAGTTTGAAATAAATAAAAGGAAGGCTATAACCAGGATCCTCTCCTTCGCTCTGAAAACATTGCAGAATCCACCGCTAAAGCAACATTTGCCCAACAAAAATTCTTTCAGTCTCTGTCCGAAGTTGCTTTTAACAACAGAAGAGCCCTAGATTATCCTTTAGCTGAGCAAGGAGGTGTCTGTGCTGTGGCCAGCATGCACCCGGATTAATGCTTCTAGCGAAACTGAAACTCAGTTATGTAAGATCACGGAGCCAGTCACATGGCATAAAAAGGTGACTCCCTCAACAAGATATTTTTTTCACTATTTGATTTTGACTGGTTTGGGTCTTGGGGACTATGGTTCCAAAGTACATTCCAAATACTAGAAATTACCCTTTTTATGTTTATCACCATAATTTCTCTGGCACATTGTGTTCTCTCAAAAGCTCTAAACACATGTTTGCAGCCACTAACCACCAAGCAAATGATCTACTTAAGATTGGATTGTCAGGGAAGGAACAAAGGGAAGGACAGTCTACAGAGAGTGAACCTGGTTTTTCCCCAGCTGCCGGTAAGGTGCTCAGTTCTTCTGAGGAAGCTAAGGCCCTGGCGCTGGGGTGAGGCCCTCTTCATCCTGCGACTAGCAAGCATCACTCCCGGCGGCGCTCACCCTCACTATGGCCTCTGTCTCGAAGCTCCCCTGCATCTACTCAGCCCTTACCCTGCACAACGATGAAATGACGGTGACGGGGGATAAGATCAATGCCCTCATTAAAGCAGCTGGTGTAGATGATGAACCTTTCTGGCCAGGCTTGTTTGCAAAGGCTCTGGCCAGTGTCAACATTGGGTGTCTCATCTGCAATGCAGGAGCTGGTGGCCCTACCCCTGCAGCTGGTGCTGTACCAGCAGGACGTCCTGCCCCCTCCACTGCTGCTGCCCCAGCTCAGGAGAAGAAAATGGAGGCAAAGAAATAAGAATCTGAGGAGTCTGATGATGACATGGGCTTTGGTCTTTTTGACTAAACCTCTTTTGTAACACTTTCAACAAAAGCTGACCTCGGGGGGTGGGGTGGGGGTGGAGGAGGTGCAGAGAGTGAACCTGTGAATGTCACAGGGATTAAGCAAAATCATGATGACCTGTGACTATCACATCTGTCACTATCACACCTGTGACTATCACACCTGTGACTATCACACCTGTCACTATCACACCTGTGACTATCACACCTGTGACTATCACACCTGTGACTATCACACCTGTGACTATCACTCCTGTGACCATCACACCTGTGACTATCACACCTGTGACTATCACACAGGGAATCTGAAAGCTGCCAGAACTGCAGAGCGGGAGCTGAGTGTGGTGCTACTGCCTTCAATTTGATCACATCTCCAAGTCAAGCTGAGAGTCTGGTCAAAAGGGAGGGACTGTTACAGAGAAAACCCCAACAGGCCCAAATGGAGTCCCTGTGCTAAAGCCATGTCACCAAAGCAAGACTTAACATGGGATCTAATTGCAGTTTCAACCTTCTCCAGGAATGTAATCACAATCAGTCTGGGATCCTCTGGTCAGGACCAAGGCGGTAATCTGTCATGTAGGACTTCGCATCTCCCTGAAAAGGCTGAGCACTCTGCCTGGAAAGGCCTTGGCCTTCCCCACCTCCCCTGTTCTATACATGCTCCTGGGGGAGGCAGGCACAGACGTGCACCTGATACACTTTCTGGTCTGGCCTTTAGGGCCTTGGGGGGGTGGGGGGCGCCAAGCCACCCTAGGAACTGGGAGTTGGTGCAAGCCTGAGGCTGCCAGCCACAGCCACAGCCACAGCCACCACACCCTTGCCAGTGGATTCGTTTCAGCCTCCTAACCCGGATCCACGCAGGCGCCCCAGGCAGGCAGAAGGTCACCAGAGGAAAGGAAATGTCGTTCTCAACGTGGTCTAAACCATTTGTCAAGGACTAGAGGAAGTTGTGAGAGGCTAGTAGGTCACCCACAGCCCTGGTGATGTTTTCCCTAAGTTGTTGTGGAGGCTGGTGTGGCTCTTTCAGGAGCCTTCTGTCCCCTTGTGGGATGGCCTAGGTCTTCCAAAGAGGACCTCCTGACACTCGTCCCCACCTGCTCTGTCCCTCACTCTGCCCACCCCCCTTCCATGCTGGTTTGCCCCTGTGGTGCAACGGGAGAGCCAGGCCCTTCTGGACTATCCCTGCCGCTTCCCCCGCCTGCACTTGAACCTCAGTGCAGCCGTGGCCTCGCACTCAGAGCCCGAACAATGCCCTCGGAGGGGTTTGCCCGAGGAAAGGATGGTCTGTGCCAATGAGCTCTTCTCCAGCCCCGGCCCACACCCCGACTCACCACCAGGACGTGCTCCAGAAGGTCCAGGTAGCTGAGGGTGCACTCCGTCCCGTACCGCAAGGCTCTGGCGCGCACGTCCTCGCTGACATCAGGGTGGAAAGATGCTTGCTGGAGAGAGAAAGGAGCGTTGACATCTTAAAACAGAAAGAGCCAGCTGGTGAGTGAACCGGAGGACCAGGTGGGGTCCCTGGCCCGGCAGTGTCCTATAGCCTGGACCCTGGATTCTGGAACTCCTGCTGCCTCACCTGGTGACCTCTGGGAAACCTGTCCTGACCCCCTGGATAGTGGGTGGTCCATCTCCACAGCAGGCTCCCTCTAAGTCTGTGTCTTGACATTTTTAGTGCCCTGGAGCCAGACAAAAGCAAGTGAATCTGGTCCCTCTTATCTTCCTTTTTCCTTTCTCCCCCTCCCCATCCCACCTTTTATGAAATGTAAGAAATTCCCCAGACACTGGAAAGTTCAGGAAGGATTCATGATTAGGGCTTACAGCAGGAGATGTGCGGCCCCAGGGTCAGCTGCGTCTCCTCAGAACCGTGAGAAGTCCTGCGACCCCTCCCTGGTCACAAGCTAATCCCCGCCAGGCCCTCTCGCTGTGACCTGACCACGCCGGGGTCACAGTGAGTCGCCCAACCAGGCCCTCTGGCTCCTGGGAACCTTCTGACAGCGCGCTCCTCAGGACCCTCGGGCGCCTCGCATTATACAGGCCCAGATAAGCGGAGCAGGACGTATGGTGAATGAACACTTGGCGCTTTTTCCCGTGCCCTCGTGACCTTCGAGGTGAGTCATTCACAATATATCATTTCAGATGGCACACCCCTTCCAGGGTTGCTGGATCAGCTACAGAATGCCCAGCTGAATTTGAATTTCAGGTAAATAATGACAAAAATGTAATGTAGGTAGGGGACACCTTATTTTTAATTTGCTAAATCCAGCAACCCTACCCATTTAACGACCTTTCTTCCTTGCATGGCCTCACTCGGGAAAAAGCTTGAGAGGGCACACAAGAATACTCAGAAAACTGTAAATAAGTCACGAATCAGGACACATGGGAATCACACATTAGGGCAGTGATGGCGAACCTATGACACGCGTGTCAGAGGTGACACGCAAACTCATTTTTTTGGTTGATTTTTCTTTGTTAAATGGCATTTAAATATACAAAATAAATATCAAAAATATAAATCTTTGTTTTACTATGGTTGCAAATATCAAAAACTTTCTCTATGTGACACGGCACCAAGGTTAAGTTAGGGTTTTTCAAAATGCTGACACGCCGAGCTCAAAAGGTTCGCCATCACCACAGTAGGGTAGCAGGTCAAGATGGACGGGGTATAGTAACCGGACTCCACATTTCTTCCAGTCAAGCCCCCTTTCCTAGGATGGGGGTGGGGTGCTTGTGGAACACCTGCGGGCTCTCCCCATACCTGACAACCTGCCCCCACCCCCTGAGAGAAGCAGGGACAATTCAATGGCCAGCATCTGTCATTCATGAGTCTGGTTTTACTCATCTGAGACAAACTGGCCTCGGAGGTAGGAGCCATCGCATGCCCGTAACCACAGCTTAACCATGTTACGAGCCACGCTCTTCACTGCCACTACATTGTATCATCCTCGTTCCCGTGTCTCCAGGTGTGAGGACAGAGCCCCGTGTCCGCTCTGGTGAGACACACTTGGGGAAGACGCAGACAGCTATGCTGCCTCATGTCACCTTCTGCAGCTGACGTGCAAGGCCCTCATCCAGAGCCATGTGGGAGCTAAGGCTGAGGTGCTCTTGTCCACTGCTGCCAGCTCTGTAACTTGGCAGGGTGCTTTGGGAGAGCAACCTAGCAGTAGTTAACATGTCCTATCATTTTACCCACCAAATTCTAACTCCTGGGAGTCTTGCCTAAGGAAATAATCCAAAACAGAGAAAAAACAGATATGCCCAAAGATGTTCCTCACAGTAAAGTTTATGATAAAAAAAAAAATGCAGACAACCTAAATATCTGATGATAGGGTAAAGATGGTACTCATTAACAGAGTACTTCATGGTCGTTAAAAGCATCAGTTATAATGGCTCATAGCAACACAGGAGCAACCATCTAATGTTAATTGTTAACAGTAGATACAAAATTGAATATAATGTAAACCTATGCCCATGGAAGATCAGAAAGCAGCAGACACTAGAATTAATTTAGGGTGTAGGGAAGTCTCCACCTAAGGAATTAGTGTCATCCTTCCTTTCTGATAAAACGGGCCAGTATATAACCTACTGCACTTCCATATCTACCCTGGGTTCCCTGCTCAGCCTCACACGGCAACCTGGCCCGCTGCTTGGCACAAGGGTTCCTTCTCCATCCACCATTCAGCATCCCTCGTATTCTATATATTCCCTATTGCATGCACCTCACTTCCTTTCTGCAAAGGGGTGGAAATAATGTAAATGTCAGCCTGCTAAATAAATCCTATCTCAGCAGGAGCCTCAGGGCTCAGCATTGACGCTTGTCATCAAGCCTGGCTGTTATTTTGTCCTGAAAAGTGAGGATGGCCCGATCCAGGGAGGAGATGAGGCCGGGCCAATGAGTCTTTAAAACTTAACGCCCCCTCCACCCCCTGCAAGCAGAGGAATGTGTATGAAGAAAGAGACTTGAAAATC